>NC_138789.1:9638295-11043657 GCF_965178545.1 Coloeus monedula
TGGATTTCACTCTCTACATTAAGACAGTGTCTCTAAGTGCTCTACATTGTTTTAAATAACATAACTGAGATCTGAACTTCTACTTTTCCATTGTCTGCCCATTCTGATCTCACATCTTCTCTACTACTTGCCTTTCTCTCCAGTCTTGCAAGTCGTATCTGTTCTATCCCCTCCCCATTTCATTCTTCTGGCTGGGTTAGGTGTGTGCCTGTTTCCTTTATGTGTATTTGGCAATGGTACCCCATGTGTGTCTCTACTGTCAGGGCTTAGAATCCTTCAGTTATCCTCTCTTGGAGTTGCAGGATCTCAGGCCATTATTTGTTCCAAAAGGATTGCCAGTTTTGAGTTCTTATGAAGCTTTCCAACAAGAATGTTTATTTTTCACTAATAAAATTTCATTTGACTGAAATACATACAGTATTGATAAATGTTACATTAATGTGTACAAAAGGTATGTTTGTGGAATAAAATGTGAGCAGAAGCAAGTAGCAGTAAGATGTTGTGGGAGAAAGGACAAGCAGATGGTGACAGAAACCACTCTTCCTGAATTTGTAGTTGCTGCTGAGTCCAGATGACAGGAAGAAGTAGTATTCTTGATTTGGTTTTCATTAGGATATGTAGCACAGTGAGACCTGTTTAACTTGCAGGTTTTATAATAGTAATTTAACCAGCAGAATTTGCAAAATGGTATGTTGGGTCTTTTCTTCTTGTACCTTTTGTGCTTCATCTTCCCATGTTTGATTTGCCTTGTGTAATTAGGAAAGTAATAATTAGATTTTCTTTTTCCAGCATGGAACTATGTTTCTGAGATGCTGTTAAAATATTACCTAAGTAAAACCAGAAATAAAATCATATCTTCACTACTTATCTTTCATAAATGTCTAAACAGTATTTTGAGCTAAAGAAACATCAGCCACAAGTAAGCTGGGACTGTAGCAGTATAAACAGAAAATCTTCTAGGTGAGTTTCTTAACACATGCTAAGTCTCAGGTCCAAACTATCCTGCAGAAACCGCCTGAAGAAGCAGCAGTGCCTCTCTGCTGCTGCAGCTCTGGGTAACCCCTGCAGGAGAACACCTGAACAGTGCAGTGTTCTGTGCAAACACCATGCCAGGAGTCCCTTCCAAGGGCAAAGCAAGCAATTACTAGGTACTGGAAAAATGCTCACAAATCATCCCTAAATGGCAAAGAGTGGTAAATATCTAAGTCAGTGACTGTAAGGCTGTATGAGTTCACTTTATGAACTATTTTTTAAGGAAACCTTAGCTGCTCAAAATTTAAAATACTAGGTAAAGCTGCATATTTCAACAAAATTTCAGATTCATTGCATTTCTGCCTTACATTGTTCCACCTTCCTTTTCCTTTCATTCCAAAATTGGAGGCCCCATGTTAGAGATTCAGACAATGAATCCTTTTATCTGGGACATACATTCATTATTCATTGTGCATTGTCAGTGGATTGCTACTTCAGGCCTGAATTACAGTTAATTAATCTTAGAAAAGCACTTGTAATTTCACACTTTATGAAGCAGTATTGTGTCAGCACGGCAGTGCTGTGGTGGCAAAATACTCTTAATGCTTGTTGCTGTTCAGTATTTTTATCTCTTAATATTTATGTGCATTCGGGTCTTTATTTTGCTTACTTCTCTGAAGGTTTACATTGCAGCAGTCACGCTTTTGGTTTGGAAACGCTTTTTGATATTTTTATTGTGTACAGAATTTCAAACAAAACAGACATAGGTTTAATTGTTACTTCAATGATAGGTTAGAAAGACCTTTATCCTTTTCAATACTGAAAAGGAAAACCTGGAAAAGTCATGGTCTAGAGCAAGTTGAGTCAGATAGATTCCCAGCTTGGCACTTTCCTTCAGGTGGTGGATTCGGTTGCTGGCTGGTACTTGATCAGATACAGTTGGGACATAGGAGCTGGACGTGATGTTTTCCATCAGGTGGTTCCATGTTTCTAAACCTTTTTGCTATGCCTGTAGCTTTCTGGGAGTTTGTATATAAGAACTTCACTCAGGAAGTTGAATTAATGTATTGCAACTCCTTTGTTTAGTTTACACATCTGCATAGGAACAGTTCCTGCTCTGTAGCTTACAACAGCTTAAAAAGTATTCTAAAAATACCAGTATCTCTTGACAGTACTTACAACTGACATTTCTGGAATGCTGAAAGAAAAAAAACTATGATCTATGCTCACATGAAGGTACTAGAGAAGGGACTGAATGCAAAGTTACTGGAGATCCCTCAATTGCACAGCACACAGAAATGTGATAACTATCAATGTATGTTTGTCCTTCTACTCTCCTTTTGTACACAGTTGATTGCAGGGTGAGATGAAAAACTGAGAGCTAAAAAGATTTATTTCGCTCAGTGTGCTTGCTAAGTGGAAAAAAATCTGCTAAGGGCTTCTAAAATGTTCCTTTAAGTCTCTTCAGCTGTATTTGCCTAATTGTTTTAAGGAGTTTCACAGTAATTGCTAACTAAGGTAAAATGCTTACCACAATTAGACTTTTTGATTGCACTCTTTATGAAAACTGTCACATCATAAAAATATTTGTTTGCTGCTTATTAGGTTTTTTTAATACAATCATAATTCATGTTTAGAAATGTTGATCTTATTATAGTCCTTGAAAATAGAAATTGGGGGAAAAGAATTGAAAGTTGTAATAGAAATGTATTCCACTGTGCAATTTGTGCTGAGTGGAGTTGGTGCTGACTAGAGAAGCATGCTTCCAAACTGAATTACCCTGTGATCCTGACCTTGTAAGTGGAGTCAAGAATTTGAATTATTGTTAGTCTGATGAGTACCCTAGCAGTCTAATCTAAATACAGCAGTTTTTATTGTTAGCCAATTACAGTGATGATACCACTTGTTGTCTAATTATTGCTAGTTTCCAATAATCAATATGTGGAGCATCATCAGTGACCTGAGCTCTGCTGGGAGGAGGATGCTGGTAGTGTCTATGGGAGACTTCGCAGAGTGATTTCAAGCAATCAGTTGCTAATGCTTTGTGTTGATCCAAAAGCTTATTGTTCAAGCCTATCCAAAAATCTGAAGTTTTTTTAGATTTTTTTTTATCTACCGTAATTTCCTTCAGGCCATGCAGTTGCACAGAGCTGAGCTGAATCTAAAACCGGGTTATACACAACTCATTTGACCGCAATGACTTTGGTACAGTTAAGTCACTCAGCTGTGGGGCATGTGCTGCTACAGCTAAAACCAAGCTCAGAAAATGAATGCAGTCCCAGGGAAGGCTGGACAAAAGGTTGGGAGTCCTTAGGCAGTGTGTGTTTCGAGATGGGGATGAGACCTGTGGCGTGCTGATGGCAATGGTGGTACTGTCTGTGCAGGGCTAAAAGTCGTGTGTGTGTGAGAGAGATCTGCGCGCAACACTTGTGCATAGGCTGACCTTTCAGCTGGGTTTGCTGAGTCACAGGAGCTGAAGGTGGAATTAGTCCGCCTGCAAAGCTATAAACTGTTCCTGTCATGATGGAAGCACTGACATCCCTCCACACCGTTACACTGATGGCCAGTCTGAAGCAAACCTTGGGCAAAGGGCAGCCTCTCCTGCTAAACAAACCTTCAGAGTGCTGCCAGATGCCATGTGGAGTTCTGACATGCACTCAAAAGGATGTTCTTAGTCTTTCATTGCAACTTCCATTTTTCAGGGTAAGACGTTCTTCAGTGTTGAGTCATCTGCTGGTGAGGAAGCACAGAGGTTTTTTCCTTGTGTTTACAGCAACCTCCTTGTGTGAGCTGACATGGCTTGTTACACTGGGATCCTCTGGTCTGAACTGCAGCAGTTTGACAAAATAGACAATCTCTGAAAGCTTTATGCATCTGATGTGATTCAGAGGTTCTCCAGATGCCATGGATTGAAGGATATTTTTGCCCTCTTTTTGGTTGGTTTTTTTTTTTTACAAGTCTTTTTGTTGGAGGAAGTTAATGTCTGTGAAGCTGAAATTCTGGATTTCTGGGAAATGCTATTGATAGTCTTTTGAGGTTAGATCTGGATTAAAATCTGAGAACCACAAGAATGCTAAACAGTAAATCCTCAGATTGTCTGTGTTTAGTGTTGTAAGGATCAAATAAGACTTATTTTTACTGCCTTGCTATATTTAATTTAGGTAATTTTTGAAATACTCGGTTTAGCTGAAGCTGTGACAAATTTGCCAAGCTGCTTATGAAGTGCAGCAAAAGTAGAGGGAGTCATGTTTGTAAAACCTAAGTCTGTCCTTTGGGGAGAGCAGCTGCTTGGTCTAGGCTATTTCATGCCGTTTAGTAACATATTAGAAGTACTGGGAATACTATCCAGACTAAACAAACAAAACTTTGTGTTTCCCATGCCTTGATTCTAGATTTGTCACAGTCCTGAGTCTAGGGTTTTATTTTTGTTGTTTTGTTATTCCTCTATGAGAGGTACTGATTAATGTCCATATCAGAGGTGTAGTTTGTAAAAAGAATTTTTCTTGCAAAACCTGTTAGTTTAGGTGTGTAGGGAATTGTTCCTGGAACAGGTAAATTATGCCTCTTGGCATATTGGAACAGCCATTAACAGGTGCAAACTGCCTTGTTTTGTCACAAAATGAAGCTCTTTTGATTTGCATCTTGAAACTGTGCTTTTGGTACTTTTTCCAAATCTTACAAGGAGATAGTTTGTGTACAGTTTTCAGTCTGAAATTCTATCCCCAGTTTTGATTAGGTTTTCCGGTGTGTTTGGGATTGAATCTCTGTATCATTTATAAGGAATGCTCTTAGGTCATTGTTGTCTAGAGCTTGGCAAAAATGTGAAGCCTCAAGGTGCTCCCCTGTACTTGTGCTCCCCTGTACCTGTTCTCTTTTTTTCCTTGCTTCCTGATACACTTTCATTGATTGTTTTTGGGGGAGAGTGTATAAATTTTTCCATTTCCGGGTCTCTTATAAGGAAAAATATTTGATTTCATGCCTTCTCAGTATTTCCTCAGGTAATGTGCTACCTGTAATATTTAGGATTTTCTAAAATGTTTCCTAGGAAAATCGTCAGACTCCCTCATGATTGTACCAAACACTAGGGCTTTAATCTGTTGTCAGAATTATTAAAGAGCCATGCTTTTTCATTCAAAGTGTAGATCTATAACAGATACAGGCTATTTCATCTTCTTCACTAAGTTTCCAACTTTAACTCTTAAGTTCTTTTCTGTTTTTTCAGTGTTACTTATCTTTTAATACTTGTACCTGTAATTTCACATACAGTACTCTTTTCTTTTACTACATCTGAAATTGCTTTATTTCTTAGTGTTAGCATTCCTTTCTTGTGACTTAACCTGCTGTGTTTCTGTTAAGTCTGCCACAGTCTCCTGCTTGAGTAACTGCTTTTAACTCAGTCTGTTTATTTCCCATCATCCTGGCATTAATATACAAGTAGTCTGTGGTGGCTTATTCCCTTTCTTTCTTGTTCAGTAGTTTTGTTGTTTTGTTATTTTCTTCTTTCTTCTCTTTTACCCTTTTTCTTACTATTTGCAAGTCTGGCATTTCAGCTCTTGGCTCAAGAGTTTTCCTTTTTTAGTTGTTGTTTTTTTGTTTTTGTTTTGTTTTTTTTTTTCCCCAAAAAGTAAGTCTAGTATCCATTGCAGGCTCTTCTTTTTTATGGCAGCTCTGAAGACAGAAGATTGGATGTGTGAAGAGAAATAGTGGTTAGTGAAGAGCATGTGTGTGCTCTGTGAGGCCTGTGCTCCATGCATGAAGTTTCTAGATGTCTCCTTTCAGTTGATTAAAGGAATGACAAGCGTACTGTGCAGAGTGGTGTAGAAAATGAAGGTGAGGTTTAGCAGATCATATGCAGACTCCCTGATTTGTTTGAACTTCTTGGGGGAGAGGGAAAGAAGGTGTGATTCATGTGAACAGTTTGGCAGTCAGTTTGAGATGACCTCTTTGCAGACATTCAGTACTGAAACTGCTGTTAATCCATGTTTTTGTTTCTGGGGTTTGTGGCAGGATATTAAATAGAAGTTGTCAGCTGTTGAGCTTTTGGTTGGAACCAGATACCTGTGATCTTCACAGGACATAATACATCTTTTCTTGGTGACTATTTATCTAGAAAGGCGATGTGCATGAGAAGTTCTAACTGGAAAAGGTAATTTCATAAATGTTGTGGCAATGAATAAAGCTGAGTGTCTCTTCTTCTTCTGGATAGTTCAAATACAATACGCAGACCACAAAGAATTCGGTGATTTTTTTTTTTTAGTTTTGTTTTGTTAAACGTGTTTGTTAAATTCAGAAAGTAATCAGAAATGAGAGAGGAAGGATTCTTAGAGGAAGTAGCATTTTGGTCATTTTTAAGGGAAATAGTCATGTATGGAGGTGCACGTTTGAGAAAGTGAAGTGAAAACCCAAAGGTGGTAAAAAAGGGAGTGAAAATAGACATTATATTAAATACAGATGTGTAGAATTTGGACAAGGACTCTAATGGGAGGAAAAAGTACTTCGAACAAAAATTGAAATTAGTGGAGAGTAGAGTGGCTAACTGGAGAAGGTGAAAATGAGATACATTGCCAAGTAATTTGGAGTAGATGTGAGGTGGGAAAAAATGAAGAGCAGAGATGTCATAACTGTAAAAGGCTGTAAAAAGGTGACAGATGAGGACTTAGAAAAAAGTGCTCTAATAAACAAACAAATAGCATAACCCAAGTCCCTTCTTTGCTGGCAGAAGGGAAGGAAATGGGAGTGAAGGAGTTGGAGGTGACAATGAAGTTTTGATCCCGAGAGTAAAACAGCATGCATTATTTAGAATTGAAATGAAAGACTGTAGCAAGACTAAGGGGAAAAAAAAGGTATGCTCAGTACTAAAGAGTCAGTTTGTGAAAATGGAGTGGCAGAATGGGATAGGAGCCTGAGATTTGAACTATATATAAGGTGTGCTAAATTATTGCTGTGTCTTCGAACAGATATGCAGAGGTGGCAATTAAGTCATTGGAAAGCTTGTACTTACAATGGACTTGTTTCCCGTGAGGGGACTAAAAGAATGGCCACAGCACTAAATCAGTGCATCAGAGCATTAGAAATATTCCTAACTGTAATATTACATCTTGCCATGAAATGCATAATTCAAGTTGCTTTATGGATGCTATGAAATAAGGATAATGATCACTCAATTTACTATATTTTTATCACTTAAAATTGTTTTATCTCTTGTGCATAGATATTTGATTTAATGGATGCCAAAGCCCGTGCTGACTGCATCAAAGAAATAGATCTTCTTAAGGTAAAAGATTTGTTTAGAAAATGTGCAACCATCATCAAAAAGTGTTATGTGTTTCATAGACATAGTTGAGGTGTCCACTGGCTGTTTGTTTAGAGTTTTTAAAAGCCTCACTTTGAAGAATTTTCTGATCTTTATTTCTTCAAAAATTAATATCGAGAAGTAAATCCAATAGAATAATGACTAACATTTCAAGTAGAAGTTTCTGCCAAAATTGCAATATTGTGAATGACTGTGTCCTTTGTACAGTAAAATCCTGACTTCAAAAATTGATACTGCTGTTTACTTCAAAAATTGACTTTGCTGTTTCAGATAAGTTGGATATATACATTGAAGCAAAACTCCTCTAAAATTGCAGTGTCAGTCACCATGTAGATCCTAAAATGTCATCCTGTTCTTGCAAAGTATTTGTACGTGCTTCTCAGCAGCATTTACTTTTTGTAATTTGTATCATAGTGAAATCGATTTCAGGGGTTGTTCTGTTTGCCTAAATGAGAATGTTTCCTGTGTTGGACTTAAAACATGTGGTGTGCTCTTCACTAAAATGTGAATTACTATTTTGCTTTCTTAGCAACTGAATCATCCAAATGTAATCAAGTATTATGCCTCATTCATTGAAGACAATGAACTGAACATAGTGTTGGAATTAGCAGATGCTGGAGATCTCTCTAGAATGATAAAGGTAGGGATTAACTTTTTTTTTTTTTTTAAATAAGAGCTTGTAATATTCAACTTTGGCTTTTCATTCTGTGTGATCATTACTGTCAGGAACTGTAGAGAAAAGTAAGGTGTTAAGGCTGATTTTTTTTTTTTTTTTTTAATATATGCCCAATATTGATGCTTAGTATTTTTAACACTGTTGCCCAGAATGTGAATGCAGATGGGGCTATAAGTAGACTGAAGTTATATTAGCACTGGGGAGAAGAAAAAAAGCCTGTAAAGAAAAGCTCTGTCTCTACCATTTAGAACAATTCATTTTAATGGCATTCTGTTTTTTTTGGCATGATTGTGTTTTGTGTTCCAATATTCTATTCTCTATAATAGCAGTGAAAGCAGAGAACAGGTGTCATACAGCAGAAGTGTCTTCTAGAACTTGAACTGCTAAAAATATATTTCATATTTCCTTGAAATTACATGAAGTGAGTTTACTGATACATGCTTGTGCATGATGGGTTAATTGCTTTTCTTTTTGTAGTTTTTAAATGCTTATTTAGCTAATCAGAAAAATGTATCCAAGACCCATTGTATAAAATTCTGTCTTCTAAAACTTCTTGAAGTGCCTTTTTAAAATGTTTCTTGGTCATTTGACAACTACTTCCCCTCTTTCCCTTCCTTTTTTCCACTGGGTCTTGGGTCTAGTATGTCCTTTTAGCATTTTTTCTTGTGTGCACACCAATGTTATTGCTGTCAACAGAGCACAACACCACTGTGGGCACAAACAATGCCAGTCGATTAGTGTTCACTCAGCAGCAGCCGAGCACAGAACACAGTCAGGCTGTTTTGCTTGGGACCTACATGAATAGAGAATGTTAATTTCTTCATTAATGACTTTCATGCTGATTTTTTTTTTTTGAGCTCTTGAAGAATATTCCTTTCTAAACTGGTAATTGTAAGGTAGGACAGTCAAAATTTAGTTCTAAGCAGGTTGACAGCATCTGTTAATATTTATAGCCAAATGTGATATTTTTCTTCATCTCATGAATTATTAATTATGTGGGCTTACATTTCATAAAACATAAAGGAAGGTTTGTCTTTTCTTTTGAATGTTCAGTTTTGACACAACAGTTACTAATATGAGTACTCTGTGACAGATTGCCTTATGGCATGTCTGGTCTTATGACCCACCGAAGCTTTTTCTTTTTTCCCCTGCTTTTTTTTCATTATTTAATTTTAAATCCAATGTGTGGCTTTTTCAGTGCAGTTGGCCTCATTACACCTTGTTCAAGTCGGTGGGTATTTCTTACAGGCTCGATCTTGGAGGCACTTTGTGATTGTCCTCTTAACACAGGGATCATGTTTAATGTAGCAAACTTAGATTGCTGTTTGATGTTAATGACAGCCTATCAGGCTATTATTAAATATGTATGAGGTGTCACAATGCACTGTGTCTTCATGCTGCTGGTGGAGGAAATGATTTGGTAGATTACTTTGACAATATGAGTTTAAATGTGGGGCTCACCATTCTTAAAAATGTATTTTGAAAATTGCCTGAAAAATAAATTACATGTAATAGTATAGAATCTCCCTAGAAGTGGGGCTGCCTGTCACACTATTAAGGTAAATAACTATGTTGTCTTATCAAGATAAATAAACTGCTTGGGTTTCCAGTGTTCTTGCTAGAATGTTGTTCTAAGTCATTGGAGAATGTTGAGACACCCCCAGAACAGTGTTTGGGTACCAGGCTTGTGTGATTTGTAGAGGGGATCAAGGATGTTTTTGAAATTGTAAACGACCACAGCTTGAATGACGCTAAAACCAATATTAATGTGAGGGAAAACTACTTAACAAGTTTACTTGGGTATTTGTTATGACATTATTGGCACATCAGAGAATACTTACAAGGCTGCTGTGCCTCACAGTGCACCTTAATGAATTCTTTAGTTCTTCCCTTAATTAACCATATCCTTGCTGCCCAGCTTTTATATCGTCCCTCTTGTTACCTGTGAATAATACTCTCTTTGTCCCCATTGAGTAGACAACTGAGGAAAATCACTTGGTGCATTCATATGTATTCTAGTAGAATTCATAGAATCTGCTGTATGTCCAAAAAGAAGCAGCAGTGCATTGGCATTTACATATCACATAATGAAATCAGAGGTATCTCGTGTTCTCTCTGCTGCTCTGTTTATGTATGTACATACACAGATTTAATCCACTTTACCTTAATTATTTTTTTAATTATCTCTGTCACAGGGAGATGTTTCAATATAGCCTCCGTTCTCAAAAGCAGGAGAGTTCAAAATTGAGGATTTCTTACAGTACAGCTTTTAATGGCCCGTTAGAATTCTTGAACGTGGCATATTGGCGTAGCAGTAAAACTGAGAGGGGAACATTGGTGAGGGGGAAATATGTGTTTGACTCTCAGTTGGTTCTGCACTGCAGTATGTACCTCAGCACTGTGTAACCCCTGTGTGGGCGTGGTGAAAGAAGGAAAAATTCTGCATTTTTTTGTGTCAGTGAATTAGGTTGCTGGATACTATTACCTCAAAGATACTACAAGGAAATCATTCTTAGCTATTGTGCTAAGTCCCAGTAGCTCATGGTCTGTTGTTCGTCTGTGGTCTCTGCTGCAGAACATGTGATAGTACGTGGCTGCCAAGGTTCAGGGTAGTTCATGAGAACTGATGTTACCTCGTAATAGCACCTCCTTCTGCAATACAATAATATGTTGTAAAGCAAGTTTGGGGCTTGGTCCCTTTTCTTATTAGTCATGGTTCTCCTCTGCCACAAACAGTGACAAAGTGAAAATTTTCAGTGGGTTTTTTAGTTTTTCTTTTTTCAAGCAGCAGTTGATATATTGGATAAAGAAATTGCCACAAATAAGGAAGAATCTACTAATTAAGAAAATACATTATAATAATTTAGTAAAAAGAGATAGTAAAGTCTGTCCTGAAGATGTTGGAACAAAAGAATTTGAATTATCTTGCAACGTAATTAGCATATTATTTAAGGCTAAATATGAAATTACTAGGCTTGCAAGAAGGGATGTTATCAAGGTACTAAAGTCTTGGGACTTTTCTTAACTCAGCAGTAAACTTTCAAGTCTATTTCATTTCTGCAGTTATTTTTAGTTTTTAGGTTCTTCTGACAAATAATCTTAGTGCACCAAAAAAATGCAAACTTTAAACTGAATATGTCATACAGATCTTAAGGAAGTTAATCATGTTTTGGAAACAAGCAGGAAAGCTTTCATCTAAAAAGTTGAAAATATGTGTGCAGCTTTCTCAAGGTAGATGGGAAATAACTTGAATTCTACAAAATGTCACCTAGGCACTTCACCCACTCCTCAGACAGCACTTTCTGTGTGTATATTTTCAACTTTATTTAAAGGTAAATATACTATAATTAGTCTGGTAAAATAACAAGTATTTGAAAACATTTAATCAGTATGAAGTTCCTATTTGATATCTCAAGCTTCTGTAGCTAAGAACGGTGAATTCTTTGTCTTTGAACTTGTTTTTTATAGGGTAGTCCAAATGCAGGAATAGTCACTTCTTTCCAAGCAACTGATGCATATCTAAATTGCTCCTTGCAGGAGCTGGAGCTCTGTTCAGACTTGTTTGAAATCTCATTGATTCTAATTTCAATGTTTCGCTAGTTGTGGGTATTTTGGGCTTCACTGTATGAAACTGCATCAGGCAATTTCTCCTCTCCACATGGTCTGGAATGCAGCCCCTCCTTCCCATGCCAAAGGATATTAGCTCTGGAGTTTTTTGAGACTTCTTTGCAGCACTATGACGTTGGCTAGCTTACCTGTGCTAAGGGGTAGCACCCCTTTTGTGAGCTTGGAAGCAATTTTAGCTTCATTCCCTGGCAGCTTTGCCAGCCCCAGGTGCTGCTGCTGCCTGTGTGAAGGAACCACGACGCCACTGCAGCCTGAGTGTGTCATGGTGAGAGGTGGCTGCAGGGCGAGAGGTGACAGCCTTTGGGCATCTATGGACATGTGGTACTGGCAGTGCTTTGGAAGGGACAGCTGTTACAGTCTGCCTTCCCTGAAGTGTTCAGTGCTGAATGGAGGCTCAGGCACTTCATTCTGAGCTGGGCTGGTGAACAGGTGCAGGTCAGAAACTTGTGCACGAGTTGCTTTTGGGAGCTTAGCAGTGCATCTTGCCCCTCTGGTCTTGTGGCATGGCAGTGTCTTGAGGGGGCATGTACTGCTGCAGCAGCTCATTCCTTTTTCTCACTGCACACCAGCTGCCCTGGATGCTGGGTGCCTCAGAGCCCATTATTACCCTTTCTTACTGCAGGGAAGCTGGTTGTGTTGCTGGGAATGGAAAACTGTCACTTTTTTTTCCAAAGTATTTTCTGGTAGATTGGTATCCTGGGAATGTGCTATAGATGTAGAGATGCTTTTGCAGAAAGTAGGATTTCCTGGTAAGCGTTGATAGTACATGGTAGCTATAGTTCAGCTGTTTAATTGCAATAGCAGTAATTCTCTTTTGCTGTGATACTTGCAAGATTTTTGGGAGTATGAAGTTAGGGAAGCATTTGTATAGAGAAGAGGTGCAGTGTCAGAATTTAGCAGGTCAGGTATTAAATTTTGCATGCCCTTCCCAGGATTTTGGGAAACTCTCAGCTATTAATTGAGGGTTATTGTTTGGTTATTCATCTCTTTATTATCCAAAACATTGATCTAAACCTTTAGCAGTTGTAGGAGATAGTTGGTGTTCCTGTTTGGAAAGTTGGTGGGAAAAATGATGCTTCCTGTGTGTTTTGAATGGCAGTGTTGCAGAAGCTGTTTTCTGCCATGCACACACATGTCCAGCAGGACTAACTGTTGGCGGCTAGGATTGCCAATTATTTAGTTGTGTGAGAATGTTTTCAGTTTGTCAAAATGTAGCAATTTCCTACTAAAATGTTGCATGCCAACATTTCATTATATTATCTTGCAACCATGTAATCTGAAATATTCTATGCCCCTTGTGCCTTGAAACAGATGTAAAACTCAAGGGATTTTTCTTACACTGATGGCTGTGAAAGTTCACCTAAATTTCAATTCTTCTAATATATGGGCTTAACAGAAATTGCTGGAGCATAGTTCCAAAAGTGGAGAATTTCTGTACGTGTAGAGCTGTGGGAACCCCCTGCATCTCTCGGTGCTGACATGACCTGAGTGACTGTCAGGTCTTCAACCTGGAGCAGGACGGGTGACTGAAATGGCATGGCCAGAAATAGCTTTTTCCAGATGCTTTGGATGGGCTGAAGCTTTCATGTGTCTCGAGGATGTTTATTCTTTCTAACAACCTGGGAAATGGAATAATCTGAGATGAATGTGGGGAAGACAGAAAACAAGGCAGACTGAGGAGTAGGCTGGGACAAGTAGCTGAGTGATCCTTAAGCCAGGAGAGGGAGGGTCTGACTGGGAAGAAGGAAGACAAGTACACCTGTACTGGCTGGTTGGCAGTGTTTGACAGAAGGCAGACAGGAGATTTGTGCCGCTAGGAGTAGAGACTGAGGAGTGTAAGAAAGTTAGAGCAGTGTATTGGGAAGCTGTGAAACGGGATTTCCAGTACTGGACATGGGGACAGGAAGGTTGGAGAAGAGCTCATGTGTTGTCAGAGAACAGGGCAGACTGGGCAAGGATCCTTGAGACAGACAAACTGGCTGCCAGCAGGGAGAGAGCCTGGATGGGCTAAGTCAGACTGGCTGGGAACAGGATGGGATGTGACTCAGTGTTAAGGGTGTAGCTATTCTGTGTAGAAATGGTTGTATCTGTGCTGCCTTATTTGCTGCAATGGTCGTTTTCAAGGCAGGGAATTTGAAAGACAAAGGTTTTGTGGTTAGTACAATTCAAGGTTTTTCCAAAGACAATCCTTACTGGTTCTTTTCCCAAGGGATACTGTATAAACCACTTCAACTGCTGCTTTTTGGGGGGAATTCTCATTGCTTATTCTGTATTTCTGACATTCAAGGCAAAACTCTGGGTCTTGATTTGTAGAAGTATTGAGTGTTCACAGCTTCATTCTGAGTGGAAACTCCGCTTTGAAGATTGACTGTTTCGTAAAGCTATGTATGTTGAGAAGGAGGTGCTTAAATTGGTGCCAGAATTAATTAACACTTTTGATCTCTATTCTTGGCCCACATTCTAATCTGTAAAGTAGAAATATTACTACCTCATCATTTCTAAGGCCATTTGTAGAGATATTTTATTAATTTGATATTCCAACAATGCACACTAGGAAGCTGTACCCCTCCCTGAAACTTATATTTAGTAATGGGTTATGAATAGCGCACAATAAACAAAGCCTAGAGACATTTTCAAACTGCTCATTAGCTGAGTGTCATGAATGAATGAGTAAAGGGTCTTCTAACAGAAAGAAAACAGAACTGAAAACTGTGTGCACATGCTCTCAAGGGGGAGAAATCACGGTGGCTCTAATTCTGAGATTTTTCTTATACATATATTTATGTCCAAATAGTTGACATAATGGTTTTGGAAAAAGTATTTTTAAAGTAGTCTTTTATGCATGTTTGTGTGATTTTTTTTTTTTTTTTTTTTTTTCTTTTCATGATACTAATTTATCTTGATCTATAATTGCAGATTTTAAAGCATGTTATCTGGTTCTTTTGGCTTTCAGCAGTATCTGTGTCTCTTGTGCTTTTTTTTTCCTTCCATGACTGCTAGATTTAATTTAAAGAACAAAAAACCCCATTACCGCCACCCCCATGCCAAACCTCCTCACACAAAGTATTTTTATTGAGCATATGGTTATATTTTATTATATAGAATGGTTTGGCACTTTGCTGAAGCTACATCATTGATACATGTTAAAAGCTTCAAAATATTTTTTTGCTCAGTGGGGTTTTTTTTTGCTTTCTGTATCACCTTTACCTTAGCTTTTTTCCGTACTCATTTTTGAAAAAAGCTTCAAAAGATAAAGTGTAGCTTGAAGAAGCCTTTAATATAATAGGATAGTGTAACACAGGGTGTGCTAATTACAGATCAAAGCTAAACTATTTTTGAGTGCCTTTTCCTAAAGGAGGAACCTGGAGCTTTGAACCAGTCGGGCTAATTTTTGCCACTAACCTTTTTTAAAGCTACTAAAAAACTTCTAAAATTTTTTCTTTTATTTTTTCTTATTTTTTTACCTCCTGTAATTAGAAAAACAGTGCATCCTTATTCAACTTTGTGTATCTGTGTTAGCTGTGTAGCAGGTAGAAAAGCGGGGCAGGGTGTTCTGAGAGGAAGTGGCTGCTCTGTGGATGGAGCTGTGAAGTCTTAAAAGAAAAAGCCAAGGCACAGAGCCCTGGCAGGGTGGGAGAGCTGCTTCTGGTGAGCTTTTCCTCCATCCATGTGTGTTACTGGGGTGTCTGACAGGTGCTCCACTGTCACCTCTGCTGTCAGCCACAGGTAACATGAGAGCAGCAGCACCAGTTTCTGTGCATCTTACGTACATGTGCTGGCAGAATGAGAGCTGGCTGGTCCCCCCAGTTTATATTCAGTGGGATAATTGGGCTGGGTAATTGCCAGGCAGCCTTGTTAGTTTTGCTGTGAGTCAGCCATTGTGTGTGTCTGCCACTGGAACAATAAGAATAAGCGGGCAGATTTTCTGCTAAAATAATTAGACAATCAACAGTGTTTTGTCTTCTGGCCAGTTGCCTTCACAAGACATAACACCTGAAGCTATTGTGGAAGTACTGGCCATACACAGAGGGAAAATAATGGTGTCAGTCAGCTATGAAAAGTTAACTTGACAGTAAACTTCATTTAACTTACACAGGCTGTTCCAATAGGCTTTGAAGATTTCATCTCCTCCTTTGCCCCCTGGTTCTAAAATTATCTGTGAGCCTTTAAAGAGCAGGGGGCGTTGCAAGATTTTATTAAATAATGGTTCTAGGTACTTTTCTTGTTTGAAATGCCCTGCAAACAACACTTGGGGATTAATTTTAATTTTTCCACAGTTGTGTTTGAAAAATTTGCACTGTCAGTGTTTGCACTATGTGGATAACTTGCTGAGAATAAAGAGATTTCAAATCTGTCTGCCTTGTTTGTAGAGAAAAGATTAAAAAAAAAGTTAAGATGATAGCTTCTGTATTTACTGTGTCATGCTATTGCTTTTTATTGGGAAGTAGAGTTAATGATTCAAGCATGAGTTTCACCTCCTCATGCTGTACCAGTTTTCCCAAGGGGATTTTATTGGAGAGAGATGCATGTAAACAAATACTGTTGAATTTAAACATGTGGCTGTGTGTTTTAAGAAGCCCTGCTCAGCAGTAATAGCAGAGACAAGGAAAATGATGTAGTATTGGAAATTTTATATTAGTGGTTCTGCAAGTATATTGGATTTCAGTAGGTGATCTCTCTTTCTGAACATTGTATGTCCTTGCTCTTTTGCATCAGCAAAAATGTTAGGTGGAACAGAGGGACTGTAGGTGGGCTGCTCAATAAGGAAAAATGAAATTAATCTTTGCAAAGAAAGTTGGCTAAAAATACATGTACATGGAGTGCAGTGCTTTCTAAGGAATCTGAGTTTAACCAGGATTCTTATTAAGTCTGATTATTAGCATGAAAGAATATATACTAAAATGGAAAGCATGAAAAATTTTACTTTACAAGGCTTATTATTTCTTGTAAGTGAATGTCCTTCTTTTTTTGATTGTGTATGAAATAAGAGTCTGCTTGAGAAGATGCTTCTATCTCAATTCTGTGGTGTCCATGCAGCATTCTTCTGGGTTTTTTTTTGTTTGTTTCTTTGGTTGGTTTTTTTAAAGGAGAGACCACAGTTTAATTCTACTGACTTGTCCTTCTGATGCTAGTAGGTACTTCCATTAGTACCATTCTTTTGTGTTAATTTTTGTACTGTCTTGGTCTTCTGTTGCTCTTGATAAAATAAAGTTTGTTGTATACTAAGATGACAAAGAGGGGAGGATTTAGTTTTTTTAAAACTCTTTTTTGTGAATTCTGAAAGGGGAAAAATGATGTATGGCATCTTCAGTAACTGGAGATGTAAGCAACTGTAAATAAAAGTTGGAAAAATAACCAGGTAAATATTTTTATTTTTGTCACTTTATTGGCTGAATACTTGCTGCTTTTGGTATGTTCAGCTGATAGATGACAAATAGTTTGGGTGGGTTTTTTTGGTATTTTTTCTTTTTTTACAAGTAAGAGACAGCTGCTACCCTTGAAATGTAGGCAAATTTGATCACACTGTATATCAAACTGACTGAATGAATCAGGATGTGGTGGGAAGTTGTATTTTTATTCTGCAGAGAAAGCAAAGAAAA
The DNA here is from genome assembly GCF_965178545.1 of Coloeus monedula. NCBI lineage: Eukaryota > Metazoa > Chordata > Aves > Passeriformes > Corvidae > Coloeus > Coloeus monedula. Next base: position 9,655,484 of record NC_138789.1, read on the forward strand.
ATGGCAGAAAACTTGCCATGATCTAAAGAGATGGGCAGCTGAGTTAATCAAGGAACAGAGCCAGACAAAATTCCTGGGATGCTGTGTTCCTACTGGAATTATTTAGCTTTTTAAATAGAAAATAAGACTTAGGTGGAGACTTCATTTCTACATACATGAGTCTCCGAAATATTGGGATATTGCGGCCCATCTTCACTGGTCTTTCTGACCCTGCATGCCCTTGCCTATTCTGGTTTGTTTCTTTTGTACTCACAGAGTGAGAACTCTTCCTTGTGCTTCCATAATTTCCTACCATAGCTGCCTGACCTCCTCTTTCCTCTTTGTTCTTCCTCCTCGGCCATATTAAAAAAGGCTCCCAAAGAAACACAGTCAGAAGTGGTCAAGAGCTTTATTTTGTGTTACTCAGAAGTTCTGCGTAATCATTTCTGCATCTCTTTCCTCTTGGTGCAGTTCAGATTTCTTCCCACTGGTATCTGGTTGTTGAATCACTGTGTAATAAGTCTGTACAATGAAATACAAAAACCTTCCATGCTTTCTATTTTTGTAAGACATAAATGAAGTCATGAGAGCAAAAAGATGTGATCAAGATTCTTATCAAATCACAAAAGAAAGGAAGGAATCTGTTTAAAGTAATGAAATAATAATTTTCATTTTACTTTTCTTGCAAATACTGTCTTTCAAAAAACAGCTCTAGGCTACAGCATGTGTAGTGAAAAATTCAGGTATACGTTCCTGTGGACTTGACAGCTTCACAGTTCTTTTCTTTTTTTAAATAATGACTCTACAAAATTGTTTAGATCAGTTCATCAACTCTCTGCAAGAGAAGTTCATAAACATCTTGCTTTCTTTAGTCCAGTTAGCTTCTTAAACACTCACTGTGTTGTCTTTTTTTCTTACTTATTCCTGTTTTTTTCTCTGTTCAGTGAGTCCTAGACCAGACTAAATCACGCCTTAAAATCCTCTGTTGCAGCAACATCAGAACTGGATGCTAAATTTTTTCCAAGCATGGTTGTTGAGATGTAGGCAGTCATATCTGAATTTCCAGTTGTGTGGAAATGATCTGTGTTCACTCTCTACTCATCTGCAGGAAATCCTTAGTTTTCTTATAAAATCCAAACATAGTCCTGCATGTTTCCCCTAAAGAATATTGTCTGAGTTGTGCCTTTTAAGCGTAGGTAGGACCAACTGCTAACTGCTGTCACTTTTTCTTTTGGAGTTTGACCTTTAAAGCACCATCTTTAGAAACTCAGTATAATATAATTTCATGCCTTTATATTGACTTCAGACTTTTTTATCCATCTATCCTCTACTTTTGTTTGTCAAGAAACTGGCATTTGCTATTCAGGTGCAGGGCAGCTATGTTTAATTTCATTAGGATGGAAACATTTGGAGAATATTTAATTTTTTCTTTAGCAATCCATTAGAGAACCAGGAGATTTCTGTTTTCCCACTGAAACTGCTCCGTCATTCTTTAAAAGGGATGAAAATATGAACTGGTGATACAGCCTGCCTACTTAAAAGCTCTTTAAGGCATTCAATTAGCAAATTGATGACCACCAAAATGTCCAGGTGCATTAAATGACTGAATTTCAGTTTTATCCACAATGTACTGACATTGTGGAGACTCTTCAAAGTTGTTTTTTGTGGTTTCATTCTCAGCAGATGGAGATGTTAATTTCATGGGATATGGCTGTTGAGACAAGTAATTCTTGTTGGGAGACAGCCTGCTGCTGAAGCATGCCCGGTGTTCTTTGCTTACCTGATAAAGCACTGGCTTGCAGCACTGCCCAAGTTTTTAATGCACATGTACAAGCAGCTCCCTTTTTGCCCAGTTTCAACTATTTCGAGATTGATCTTTCACCTCAAACAGGATCATGTTTTTTTAATGTCGCACCTAGAAGGTCAGTGGTCTGAGGGACATCAGGACTGTCCTTTGAGCCTAAGACAAGTGGAAGAGGCAGAATAATGAAGTGTTGAAGATGAGAGCATTTCAGAGAGCTGTACGTCAGGCTGTATTCCTCTGAGGGCAAATTTGGGCAGGTAATGCCAACCTGTGTACAGTGGGAGAGAACTATATTAACTTGGTGGTGTGGACCTTAGGATGCTTCAGGCACTAAGTGAATTAATTTCAGCATTGACTGTGGTGCTGCTATGCTGTGCTACAACAGAGGTTAAAAATTACTGTTGCAGCATCATGTCTTCTGTATTCTGGCCTCCCTGTAGGGAGGGAGCAAACACCATAATCGTTAGAACTGTGTTTTGCATTGTGGACTGTTTTAAAATGGAGGAGAAAGAAAAGGATCCTACTTTGAACACAGTTAATGTGTGCTATATGAATTTAATTATGCTGTTCGCCATAAAAATAGGTTTGACTGTGTTTTCCATCAGCTTACTTTTCTTGTTAGAAGGTAAGGTTCTAAACAGAAATGAAGTTTCTTTTCCTTATTGACTTTTCTCAGAATTAACTTTGGGTGCTGGGCTATTTCCTAGGAGTGTACAACTTGTTTCAATAGCTAGTTTTGCAAAACTCATCTTTTTGATAGTGGTGGCTTTTCATCACTATTTTGCCTATTGATGGAAACAGCCCAAGAAAAAATTGAGAACATATATTTTGAGGGAAGAAGATAGTGTAATTAATTACTTAACAGCATAATGTTCATTGAGTTTATTTTAAAGATAATTGTATTATTTTTAAGCCCATGCAAGTGAAAATGCTGCCTGTTTCTTTGTTTAGTTTTAAACATTGTTAGCAAATCTAGCAGCTCTTTTCCATTTTCTTTAGATAAATTCTCTGGGGTTAAGTAATATTGATGCTTTCAGGAGGAGGTAATCATTGTCCTGCAAAATTATTACTGTAGCCTTCGGCAGAATGAGACTATGTCTGACACACTTAGGTTGCATCTTTGCACTGTAAGAACTGAAGCCAGTTTTGTAGCTTACATCAGCTACAGTGCTGGAGATGGCAAGTGAATGCAGTGTTAAAAGAAAACTTGTACATAAATACTTTGAAAGTACATTGATGTACTTTAGGTAAATGGGAATGGGAATCTGTAATGGAAAATCTTCCTGTTTCAGACACTTTGTGAATGGCATTTCATCACCGCTTGTACTTGCATTTGAGTTAAAAAAATAATAATTCAGAATGTTTAAATAAAGTACCTAGTTATAATTATGATCATTTCAGAATGCATTTTAAATCAAGGAACTATGCTTTCATGTACACATACTTAGATGTATTGTGTATTTGTTTTTAAATGAAAAGAAACCTGGTCTCCATCTTCCTGTTGACATCAAACAATCCTCTGATATGCAAATCCAGCTATGGGGAGAACAGATACAGAGGGTTTGTTTGGATTCAGTCCAAGACTGAAAGAAAATTTTATTTAAAGATGTAATTTATATGCTTTACCTCATTTAAATGAAAATGAATTTGGAAATAATCCCTATAACTAAAAACATTTTGGTGGAATGTTAAGATCCTTTGTATAACTGATGAGTTTTGCTATAGGTAGTTGAAAAGCATCTTTCTCATACTCCTGTGTGTGTCTAAGGTGTAGATGCAGCTGTCAGCTTCAGTGGCATGTTTTAACATAGTATGAAAATATTTTTATTTTTGCAGATTAATAAGTGTTTGTTATGTGAACTTTCTTAAGGCGTGTATGAGTGTGAAGTCTGTCTGTGCACACACTATTAAAATACATCTAAGTACTTTGCTTTCCATCTAAAATTTTGCTAGTCTTAATGTTGTTCATGTATTTTCTTCATGTGTTTAACTTCAAAACCTGACACAATAAGATTTCTTTGGAAACAGAGGCTAAAAAAACAACAATTTTTTGATCTTTTTACCTTTAACTGCGGAATTTATCATGATTAAACTTGTGTATTTTAACATTGGCTGAATTCCAGGTTTTCAGTATGCATATTTGGAGGACCGTTACTCAGTTGCTGAGTACAATATTTGAAGATGATGTGTATAGCAGAGTGTAATTGCTTTGTGTAAGCTTTAAGAGGCCAGTGAACTGTTACCAGTGATCAGGAATGGTTTTTTATGCAGGATGAAAAATAGTTGAACAGCAGTTCTGTCACTGTGTAATTTTCAGAAATCACAGTTCCTTTAGTCCCCTTTCATGTATTGGGGAAGTTTTTAAAACTGATGTGACCAATTTCTCTTATATGATCTTTGTTTGTGACTGTGTGATACTGCTATTCTTTTTTTTCCTTCTATTTAGAAAATGAGGGTGTGGAAATCAGTGTTGGTTTAAGGAAGTATTTAGTTTGAGAAGTTCTGTGCCACATACCTTTGTATTTGACCTTTATTTGTTCTGTGGCTTTATACTAGATTACTCTGACCACATTAATCCAACACCGAGGAGTGCTAAATAGTGTATAAATCCTTTATTGGGGTAGGAGTTTTATTTCATTAATGTTGTTTGTGGCCCTATGTGTGGACTGACTTATACACATGCATTGATGATACATATATTAATGTTTAAGGGAAAAGCTTTCTGTGTCAAGAAATTCTGTTAAACCTTTCTCAGTAGGTTGTGAGCCTCTTGTGTTTTTTGCTTTCTTTTTTTAATTAAGGATTTTCTGTCTTTTTTTTTTTCAGTCATTTTATGCAAGTTTTAATTTTTAATATTCACTGTCCGTCTTTATTTTTTTAAGCATTTTAAGAAACAGAAGAGGTTGATTCCTGAAAGAACAGTTTGGAAGTACTTTGTTCAGCTTTGCAGTGCCTTGGAACATATGCATTCTCGTCGTGTTATGCATAGAGGTAATACAGGATCAAAGATGATTTGTCCTTACTAAACCTTTGACTATGTGAGAATTAAGCTGGTTGGAATCAGTTTTGACAGCTGACACAATGTGTGTTTCTGTAAGGCTTTATAAGTAATAGAAAAGTGAGAGAAGTTTGAGGTTGTACGTTTGTTGTGGTAGTCATTTGTTTGATAGCAAGTTTTTCCAGATAAGCAATAGTTCTGGAAGTGATGGATACCCTGCCATTGCTACTTCATTTTTCTGGCTCTTATTTTCTGTCCTGTTCTTTTTCTTCTGTATTTGCCCATTGTCTTGCCCAAGTGTTGTTACCTGCCTTCTTGCACAGATCTGTCAATCCATTCTTTACACCTCTTGCACCTGGTTGTCCTAAGAGCATCTGCTCCTGCTCTGCCTACTTGTGATGTACAGCTCTTCTCCTAGTCCCTTCTCTGTTGGATTATGTGCAGGTGTGAGCATTTTCTCCACTTCTCTGCTCCTTTCCATTATTTTCAATCTCTGTGTCAATACTGTGTCCCAACAACCGTTGGAGGTGCCAGCTGTCCCTGTCAGGTGCTAAATTTCCATGGCCCATTTTAAACCTCAGTGCTACTGTCCCCTCTGGATGTGGTCTTCATTTCACTCCTAACTCTTGAGTCAAAGAAAACAGATCACAGTATAGCTTCTTCTCAGATCTACTATTTTTTTTTTCCTTTTTGAAATCCCCCTGGTTATGGATTGTGAGTTGTGTGTGAGCTGTGTCTTTTTGGGTTCAGGTGAAATTACCTGTCCTAGGTTGGTGGCTCCTTGTGCTGGGGTGTGGGTCACTGCCTGATAAACAGTCCCCTGATGTCTGCTGAGCTCTGTCATTTGCAGCTAGAAATGTTGCACTCTTCAGCAGATCACCATTGATACCTCTGCCCCTGCAAATGGCTTTCCCTTGTGATTCTTTTTTTTCCCCTTTGTACAGATGCCTGCAAGTGCAAATGGTACAAAGAGGACATAAAATACAGATCCTTTCCATAGGGTACAAGTATCTTCCTTTAATGCTTTTATAACTAAATTAGTTAATTTCTGTATATCTTAGCTCAAAACAAAAAGATTTAAGTTCCTTAAACTGAAATACTAAGTTCAAAGCTTCTGGCAAACCTTTGCCAAATCTATTGGTTCTATGGTTACGCACCAAAAGCAATGACAATTAAAGCTATTTTTAAGTTGAGCTGTGTCCATGTTGGATTATTACAGAAAGGGTTATCCAAACTCCCAAAACTAGGTCAGATGGCAGCAGAACATAATTGCTTCTGTCTTCCTCTAAAGCTTAAAAGGTTTTTTAACTTTTTACTGGAAACCTGAAAATGCTGGTGTTTGAAGGGTTATTAACCATTCCTTTTACTGTGCCTGTATCTTACGCAAACTGTAATCCCCTCTTATCAAAGTGAACTGATTTCTGTAAGTTTAGAGCCAGGGTGCATTGCTCTTCAGCAGAGTAAGAGCTAAACTCCCTTGCCAAACAAATAACAGGTCAGTTTATTTAGAAGACTAACGAGGTAGGTACCTTGTTAGAAATCAGAATAAAAGTCTCTGGTGTTGTCTCTAAGGGCTTGGATTAAAACTTGAACTGGATATTGCTTGTGAAAAATAACTGTCTGGGGTATGCATCATTATTTTTCTTTGTTTCTACTTGATTTGCCCAATTCTCTTGACGAGTTCACATAACCATTCTCCTGAGTAAACTTGCTTTTTTTTTTTTTTTTTTTATGCCTGCTCTTACAGAGAATCAGTTGTCTATTCCAAATAAGTAACGTTATGCCACTGTGGGTAATTTGATCAGCAAAAGTGATGAAAAATGTTTTACAGTTCTTGAAAACATTCTTGGGCTGTTACTTATGGCATAGCAAAAGAGGTTCTCTAGTTCTAATGTAAGTCCTTCTATGTAGCCTTGTATAAAGTAGTAGTGAACTCCCCTGTATATGCTGCTGGAATTTGAGTGTGTGGTTTTTTTGTTTGCTTGTTTTTTAAAAAAAAATACTTTCCATGGCTCTTGGTTTTCTTTGCTTGAGTGAAGTTCTACATTGCAGGTCCATTCTTTCTGAATAGCACTGTCAAATCTTACCAATATTAGCTGTAAATAAAATCCTCTTTTGGTCTGTTATTAATAGAACAGTAACTTTTCTTGCAACATCACTGTGACTCTTACAGTTTTAAATTTGTTCTTCTTTCAGATATAAAGCCAGCAAATGTGTTCATTACAGCTACAGGAGTAGTAAAGCTTGGAGACCTTGGACTTGGTCGATTTTTCAGCTCCAAAACCACAGCTGCACATTCTTTAGGTAAGCTTTCTCTGTGATACAGGTGTTGGACAGGTAGAGGTTTTTACATGGTGGAAATACTGTGCCCACTCAGGAGGAGGAAGAAAAGGGTTAGGACCAGCTAAAGCTCTTCCTAAGTAGTAATAAAACCATGGTGCTAAAGGTGCTCTTAATAAAAAAATGGTCAGCACCATGGACAAATACAGAAAAGCTGTAACACGGAGGCATGCATTACTTTCAGCATACTTGGGGTATTTTCCCTCCTTTGGATAACTTAATGCACATTTCTACCTCTTAACAAGTCTTTAAGACAATAGTGTTTCCTAGAAATGCCAGGAAAAAATAAGGTGGTAATATGGACGCATTTTTAAAAAATTGACTTGAACTTCAGTCAGTGTTGGAAGGAATCTAGTAATTCTGTGTGCCTGCATGAGTAGCACTAACGACCTGTTGGTTACGTGGTTTCAAAGGGCTCTCAGAGGAGCTTCCTTTTTTTAAGGTGATATTTCTCGATATAAACTAAGGTAGGTGAGGGGAGTTCAGAACTGGGGTTTGTGAGCCATAAAGACTTTAAAAACAAAACCCCCAAAACAAACAACAAAAACAATACCCAGATAGCTTTTTTTTTTTTCCAGTCTTGTTTTTATAAGTTTTCTGAAATGCTCAGTTTGTTTTTTGCTAGCTTACAAAACTAGCAATGTATTATCTATATCCAAACAAAATATTCATGTCATTTACATCTTTTGAGTAGCATGTGGAGACTAGGATGATTAAGAAGCTTTTAAAGAAGAAAAATTAAATATTTGGCATATATTTTAAGTTTTAAAGTAGGTAATGGATAAATGACAGAATCTAAGAGGATCTCTGTAGAAGGGAAAAGCCTTGTAAATAGAATAACATGTTCTTTAAAGAGAAATGTAGGAATTAGTGTTCATAATACTGTTAAGTTGGGTTTTTGTAGATAAGGAAAAATTCTTTTCCCTCACTGAAGTGTCTGTGTTTGGTGGTTGCTGAATTCCAGCTTGTTTGTTGATTGCATGTTTGTCATGTTTGTGCCACATTTTTGGTGTGAGTGATACATGTGTTCATGGCCAAAAATACAGTATTTTGAACAGGCAGTTTTTGACACTACCCTTGCTTCCCTGTCCTCCAAGAAGCCTTTGGTCACTCTTTTGTGCCTTCCAGTTTTTAGCATGTTGGGTGCACACTGGTAAAGTCAAACCCATGGATAACTGCTGAGGTGTTAATGGGAACCCCAGACACAGAGTGCAGTCTTGCATTAAGGACAGTGAGGAGGAGTGGAGAGCCCTGGCTGGAAATGTGCTTGGGTTCCACGCTGAGCATCAGTCAGATGTGGCACTGAACATCTGATACTGTCACAGGGAGCAGTGTGTCACCTGAAGTGCTGCTGTCCACGCTGCCCTTGTCAGCCAGCGGCCATCTCTGGCAGCGCTGTGGAGAGGCTGCGTTGGGTTCTTGTTGGTGCATTCTGCTACTGCCTGCAGATGGAAGGAGGGTGGGAGGGAGCTGTAAACCCTAATGTGAGGATGAGGAGCTCATGAATAAAGCAGAAGTCAGCAGTGAGGGCGGGAGAGTAGACTTGTGTTCTGAGGCACAAGTCAGGAAGTTAAAGAGGAGCAGGCTGCCTCAACCCTGGATTATTTTGGCTCATGGCAGGGGAATGGTTGTGAAGGCTGAGCTGGAAATTTAAGAAAGCTGAAGACTTAGCCAGAGTTAAAAACAGTGTAAAACCCCCGAGCCCTTTATAGCTCATCTTTTACAGATCCAAGAGTCCTCCAGAGAGGGAGGGGAGGATGGCAGCTTTGTTTCTTATGTTGGTTGCTGTGTCTTGGTAGACGAGTTATTTTTTATTTTCTTTTTTCCCATCTCCTCTTTTCCCATTTCCCCCTTAATTATGACCTAATGTCAGAATTCAGCCTAGAAAAAAGGTTTGTGTCAGCTGTTAACTTAGGCTGCAGGGGAGGCAGTGACTTTCTGATTTATCATGTCACTAGCAGAGACCACTTCTTAAATTAATTTCTTCTGCAGTTTCTGATGCTGATTTTCTTGAAATTTCTTTCAAAGTTGTATCTTTTTATGATTCCATAAACCTTTGGTGCATGTAACCTAGTAAATTACAAACATATGTGTAGCAATTTATACTTGTTTACAGGCTTTATAAAAATTTCAGTAGCAAACTAGATTCAGGCTTTCAGAGATAAAGAAATGTACTAAAATTTTAATTAGCTACAGCTTCTAACTGCTAATTATGAATAATACTGATTTAATTAGAATATTTACTGATCGTCCATTTTAAACAAATGAAAAAACTGCACTGGACAGGGTTTGTTCATGTTCTTAACTCTTTCTATACAGCTTTATCAAGAAGTAGAATTTTGTATTGTCATGTCTATATCTTTTTGGAAATGGAAAACCTTTCTTACAAAAGTGCAAAGGAAACAGTCATTTGGTATTGTTGATTTGATACAAACTTGACAAAATTTCTTGTTTTCAGAAGACTTTATATTAGAAAATATGATCCAACAAAGGGTTCTTATTCCTTTCCCTGGAACTGTTAGGGTTTTCTTGCTGTTGTTGTTTTAATGGCTGAATGCCAGTCCTTTTTCTCCTTGGTGAAATGGCAATTCTAAGGCCATGGATATGTGCATTTTTTTCTTTGTTAGCCCTTCAGGGGATGTAAAGATAAATCCAACTTTCCATATTTCAGTTATAAAAAGAATCCCTTGAGTTCTGTGCTGTGGCTGTGCTGTAAGGCTGCACAGTGTGCTGTCCAGACAGGCACTGCCACCAGCATGGGGATACCTTCTTGTAGGGCAAAGGAGCAGATCTGCAATCTTCTTAAAATGCTTGAATGCAGAGAATCATCTGCATGGAATTCTGGTCTTCTGTGTTTTGACAACTGTCATTTCCATGATACTGCTGTCCCCAGCACAGACTGTACTGTGTGAGGGGTTTGACTATAAACTCACGTAGGTTGTGGAGAATAAAATACCTTGTGAAAATGTGTGCAAATCCTCTCCTCTCCTCTTATGTATGGGTCTCTAACCCAGCAGCGTGTGAGCTGAGGTGGTGGTTTGCAGCACCGTTCTGTGAATAGAATAAACTCCACTTAGGTACTGTACACTGAGGGTGCAGGATCTGAGAGTGGTTGGGTAAGGCTGGCAGGGAAATCTGCAGTTGAGTCATTGCAGTCATCAAAGAAGCTGTGTTAAAATAGCTCTTGTATTTTATGTACAGAAACATGAGCTCTCTTACAGTAGTTTGAAAGCTGAAGAGAAGTCATTGTGTTGTTATAAAATAACACAAGATATTTATAGATTGACTTCTGTAGAAGGGCTGTTTGCACATTGTGGGCTAGGTTGCAGAATCACTTTGGATAAGTGCAGTATTTCGGGTCCTATATCTAAAGATGAGCCCTTGACTTAGAAATCTCTTGTAGCTGTGTTAAATAAGTACAAACCCCTGAGCATTATAGAATCATTAGGGTTGGAAAGGACCTCCAAGCTGCTTATTTGTGATGTGGTCTGTCTGCAGCATCCACATTCATATTGTTAAGCACATTGTGTTGAACTCTGTATTAGGAAATTGCTGTGATCTCATGGACACTGAGTCATACATAAACTGTGTCTTTTGATTACTTAAATTTGGCCTTTTTAGCTCTCTTCCTGAACTCTGATAGTTATGTATTCCAATGCATGAAATGTCAATTTAGATTTAACATTTACCAGGCAGGTTTTTCTCCCAGCCTAAAAATGCTTGATAGCTTTTAGAGCTAGTAACTATTTTAGAGCTAGTAACTGTATTAGAGCTATTGAACTGTATTTCATTCCACTCCTTGATGCACTTGTTTAACTTGGATGCATTGTGAGTTACATGTTTATCCAGGTAATAAGGTGGACTGTTTGTATCATAACTCCTTTCTGCGTAGTGGATTATTTGCCTCTGATCCTTCAAATACTTCCTGCTTCCTGCTCTGTATTAACCACCATTTCCATTGTGTCCATTCCCTCTGCCAGTAACAGGAAGCTTTCATAAAGACTCAATACTTTCTGGATCTATAGCATCTCTAAAGGGAGGGAGCTCCAGAGCAGCAGCAGATTCTGAGGAGATGCTGTATTTGACCCAGGCCATTTTCAGGGAGTTCACTGTTCAGACTTGCAGGTTATCACAGATCTGCAAATGCAGTGAGCAGAATGCTGAAGTTCCCAATTTTGTTCTTAAAAACATAGGCACCTCAATGATTTAGCTCTTTTTCTTTTATTATCCCACTTCTGTGTTTTCAGATGAGTAAAGGTAGCCAGGAAGTTGCATATCTCTGTACTAGTGGGATGCTGTATTTCACTTACCAGAACAAAAGATCCAGGAAGGAAATACAGCATATAATCACTCTGGTAGTTGCTTGCCAGCAGCACAGCTATGTCCTGAGATTGCTCACAGCGATAAAGGATCATTGCAATGCTTTCAGTAGTTCCTGAATGTCAGAATAATGAATCTTTTTAGTGTCAAGTTCTGTTAAAAACAGTTTACAAGTAATAATGATGTCTGAATCTTCAGGTTGTTTGTGTGATTCCATGAGTAATATAACTAATTTCCATTCCTTTCACTAGTTGGTCATTGGGGGCTCAGGTTGTATTGCAGTGAAGGTGTTAAATTAGGCTAAACGCTGTAAAATGGTAACATTTGTTCTTGCTTTTCACTATCATCAATCTTTCACAGTCATATCAGACGCCTAATGTATCAGCAGGCTTCCCAGAGCTACTGGTTAAAATTACCTTTGCTTTTGGTAGACTATGAACCTTCAAACCTCAGTGTTTTCAGCTGCCCCCTGTGGATTCTGTGAAGCCTCTTTCTGGCACATTACTCACTGCCAGCCACTTGTGTGATATCTCAGAGCAGCAGAGGCACTGCTGCTGTAGCCAGTGAACAACTACATTACTGTTAAACTTACTTCTGTTAGATAAATTCTGCCAGCAAAGCATCAGAATACACTAAACCAGTGCTTTAATTAAGGGATGCAAAATGCAGCTGAAATTTTTCAGAGATGTCCAAGCTCACAAGTCCTTGGGGTGTTAAAAAAAATTCAAGAGGGAAATAAAACAGTAAGGGTAATAAAAATATGAAACCTGTGTCATTCCAAATACTGTTTATTTGCAGTTCCTAATCCTAAGATATCTGTCATTAAGTGCCCATTAAAGTACTGATGTTGATACACTGGAAAACAGAGTTGCTTCTGAATATTTTGGTAGTTATTTTGGTCTTGTGGTCTACCTGTCTGCTTGGCTATTGTTTCACAGGAAAAACTGTTGTGGGTGAATGCAAATACCCTATGAGAGAAAATGTCTCTCACAGTACTCTCGAGTTGCCTTTCCCCAGCCTTTCTCCTTTAAAGCTGTTACCATGTGCAGCCTCAGTTCAGAGCTGTACTGATTGCTCAGCCCAGCGCTGAGGGGCAGGGGCTGTGGCACTCTCTGCTTTCCCAGAGCTGGAAATCTCCTCCAAATGTTTAGGGGGCCAGATCCATTATTGGAGGATACCACATGGGGACCTCTGTCTTTGCCTGTCTGTTACAGAAGCAGTTTATAGGGGTTTTCAACGTTGTCTGCCAGGGAGCAGATCAGGTGAAATTCTGGGTTACCAGCAGCAGTGGCCTGACCTGACATAGGTGGTTCTGGGTTTTGCTATCTGAGCTGTGCCTTTCAAGTAGGAAAGTAATTCTTCCTCCTCCTTACTGCCTAAGAATTCATGAGAGTTTGACATGCAGCATTCCTTAGAGGTAGGGCACATTGTCAAAACAAAACCCTTAACTTTGGGAAATTATTAGAGTAAAATTACCTGTCTGATTACTTAAAGCTATTTAACCTGATTATTCAGGTTAAATAACTTTTAAGTACTTCTATATTCACTGTATCTCAGTTTCCAGTATTCATGCAGAGATCAATTCTGAATCAGCCTCTTCTATTCAGAAGAGCAGAAGTTAAACCAGATCCTTGTCTTACAATAATGTGTGAGGTTCATATTACAAATTACAAAAATGAGAAATTGCTGATTTTAATCACTGGTGGTGTTGCAAGATGTTTGGTTTCAAAATAAAATCAGCTTGAATTGACAGAAATCAGCTGTTTTTCATCATTGGGATTCAGTGCTTAAGAAAATATTCAAACAAAATTGAAGTAAAAATCTGTATAAATCTGTGACTTTTTTTTGCTGTTAGGCAGTCATTTTGGGGGACACAGGGAGAAAGTTCAGGAACGATGCACTAAAATTGCCACTGCCATTATTTTCCGTAACTTCTTTTTCTTATTGCTCTGTCATATATGAACCCAGCACTCAGATACTTCTTTGTAATGACACTTTTTTTAGAGCTGAAACATCTCTCAGTATTGTGACACAGATGGATAGAGCTTGATTAAAATCAAGGGGAGAGGTGTTCCAGGGTATCCAGTATAAATTTACTCTGGGACAGTCCTAACAAATGCTGCTTTTCAAGAGCAGACATTTCCAGAGCCCATAGCTCTTAGACAGGATTAATCTGGAGCAGGCACAGGTTTCAGCTATTCAAAGAAGCTGTGTTTATTAGTTTCAAAAGCAGCTTTTTCAGGTTTTATCTGTTCTCAAAGGAAGAACAGACAACTTGCAAAACAAAAAATTCAGCCCATGGAAGAGGATTTCTAGCTGTTGTTCCTAGCTACAGTGATAACAGTTTGGAAAAGTAGCAGGGATGTGTGTGTAGTCCCTTGGTTCTCTTCAGGAGAAAAAAATTACTTAATGAGGTTCCTTAAAAGCAAAATTTTGAAGTATTCTACAACTGCATCGTTCTGGTAATGAGGTATGAGTAGTGAAAATAAAGCTGCATTGGATGAAATAGATACCTAATTAATGTATTTCTGTCACACTGAAGTGTCGTAAGTATCAGTTGAAATTTTACGTGTAGCAAAATGAGAAATAGAAGATGAAAAATATTTTTCAACCAGGAAAACTAATTTTACTACTGCATAACAACAAAGTTTCATTCAAAAATACTTGTGTGTTTTTTTGCAGTTGGTACACCTTATTATATGTCTCCAGAGAGAATACATGAAAATGGTTACAACTTCAAGTCTGACATCTGGTCTCTAGGCTGTCTGCTGTATGAGGTAATAGTGATATATACAGTGAACTTAATAACACTCTTGCACTTTCCCCTTCCCCTGCCCCCCCTCACCCTTACATAACTTCAGCATGTGAAATACTTTTATTTGTGTTTTACTTGAGACTTGCCTTGACTGGGCTTGCTACAAAGATTTTACAGCAATTTCTTGAAGATTGGGCATGACTGAAGGATTAATAAATGAATAATAGCAAGCACATGTAAAATTGTTCTAGGTTTTTTCATGGCCTTTGCTGATTGTATGATTTTGTTAATAAATGCATTGAGAAGTAGTAGGACTGACTTGAATATGTAAGTGATGCTTTTAAATACTGCAGTATAGTTATTTTAATACAAATTCCTTATTTTTATAAATTCTTGAAGTAAAATGATAAAAAAGGTTTACTGTACTTATTGCTACTAACTTGGATGAACTCTCAAGATAATAACTTCTGTTGCACGCACATGTAGTTTTTCTCCTCTTCTCCTGGGGTGGTTAAACTGCAATTGTTTAGTTTCTGTGTTGCTACAGTCAAGATTGGTGAGTGACACATGATTTTAAATAATACTATATTCTGAGAAAATAAAGAGACAGGGCAAATTGAAAGTGAGGGAAATGAAAGTGTGAAGAACAGGTAGGCTTCTAAGACAAGTCTTCCAAGTTCTTTGCGTATCATTTCTTGATCAGAAGAATAAACACTTGTGTTGAATCATGCTGGGAAAAAAAAAATTCTTCCATCAGCAGTGGCAGTGAAGTCTTCCCAGTCATGTTCCAGGTAGAAACCAATAAACCCAAGTCACTTTTTGTTTACCTACAAGCCACCTGCCTCAGTGGGTCAGCAGAACACATTTAACACTTACTCTGCAGTATCAGCACCTCCTTGTTTATTTTAGGATTTTATAGAAGACATTGGCAGCCTGTGAAGGTTGGATGTTACTGCTAGGTGAATCATCTCCAGTAATATTTTCTTACTTTCCATCACTGACATGTTGCTTTGAATATTCAAAGGCCAAATAGCTATATTGCAAGGCTGCAGTTGCAGATCTGTGTGTAGCTGTTGCTTCTAAATCCTGGGGATCATTCAAGGTATGAAGTCCAGGTGACAGCAAGTATTTAGAAGTTTGAACCCTGAGCTAAAACTTAATCCTGTGTTGGGATTCCCCAATATTGACCTTGGCAGCTGCCTTGAATTTCAGTGCTCTGCTTTACACACTTGTGCAAGCCCTAAGGTAGCATAAAGGTAGATGAGCATTTCTCAGTATTACTATTTTTTTGCCCCTCATTGATTTGCTTGAGGATTTTTTAAATCTGGAAACAAACAAAACCTTTGAATTACCATTATATAAAATCCCCATGGTTTAAGGCTAGTTTTTCTTTTATGTTATGTGAAATTAAATTGCTGAATATAAATCAGTAGTACTTGTCCAAAGATTTTTTTTTTTAAGCTTGCTGCATTAATGCTGGTAGAGTATATTAAGCACCTATGTGAATATTACACTTTTCTTTGATGTGTTAGATAATTCCAAAATATCTAAATACCTCAGTTCCACTGATCACCTCAGCATCATGAAATACCATTCTCCTTTGATTTATTTTAGAGGTTTTACCAGGATGCTATTTAAGTTGATATGGAATAATGTTTGTTTTCCTTATTGCAAGAATAAAATAATTATTAGGACCCTTGCTGTTGATATATATATATTATATAGCTACAAAATGTGGCACTGTCTTCAACTGTAGCTTCTAATTTTTTTAGAAGTGCGTTTAGTTGATTCTGCAATGTACCAGGTGTTTATGGTGGGTTTTTTTGTTTTGGAAGTTTATCTTGAGCGTTGATCTGTAATTTTGAAATTTCAGGTATAGCAAATTCAAAATAAATGCTCAGCATTTTTCTTACCATTACTATTTTTTCTTAATTATTTGAAAGTGGTTACTTAATGTTCTTTAAGACTTGGGCGGAGTAATGAATGGTATTTTTTTTCATCTGTGCAGTTTTGTGCTGGGTGTCTTTCTGTTATTTGTCTATTGCCTGCATTTTAGCATATTTTATTACGTTGATTTCATGGTGATGTGTGTTCATATGTACTCTGGATTGTCTCCAGCTTAATTGGAGAAAAGCTGTGGCAAGTTGATCACATCTCAGTAAATGCTTAATTGCATCTAAACTCTTCGGTTATGGTTTAATTTAAGTTTTAACTAACTTGCTATAATGTATGTTATTTTAAAAAATTATTATTTCTACTGCATATTACAGTCTGCTATTCAATGCTAACTGTGTGGCCAGTAAGATTTTGCAGAAGCATGTTTTAAAGTCTGAATTTTTTAGAGCCCCAGGTATTTTCTGAAACCTCAAAAACACTACCAGTGGAGTTTTAATTGATATGCAACAAAGTAGACTTTACTAATTAAAATCAAGATGCTGTGCTTTTGCTACATGGACCTTTACATGGAAAAGTAGGTCTTACACATTTCCTTTTATTGTTCAGCGTAGCAATTGCATCCTTACAGGGTTGTAGGTTGGTGGCTTACAGTTCAAAAAAAAAAAAAAAAAAAAAAAGAAAGGGAAAAAAAAAAGAGAGAGAGCGAGCTGCCACCAGCCCTGAAGACAGACAGTGGGCTTTCGTCCCTCAGACACCCCCAGAATACTAATCAGCAAAGTCAGACCCTGGAGGTCAGGGAGCAAGTCAATCATTCTAGCGATCGTCTCAGTGTGGAGGATCAAATTAGCCTGAAAAATTCAGCTGCTGGGAGGAGAGGGCGAGCAGCTGTCAGGGGCAGCAGCGAGATGCACTAATGAACCAGATGAATAGTGCAAAAGCTTGAAAATAAAAACAGGACAGTTGACATTTTTCATCTGTCAAAGCAGGAGATGCATGAAAATATAGTATTCCTGTTTTAACTCCTTAGGGGACATTCAGAATTTTTTTAACACTCGGTAGCATTCAAACAAAAGTACTTTTTAATGAACACCTAGAGTACGGAAATGAGTATCTGTGCATTTATTTAGAATTTCTGCCTGCATACAGACCCTGCAGTTGATTTTTCTTTTTTTTTTTTTCTTCTTTCCTTTTTTTGGTCTTTAGCTTGCATTTTTAACATTCTTTTTAAGGTAAGAGACAATGCCACGTAAATACAAAAATTAACATTATTTTAGCAATACAGATTGGGAGGAGTGTAGGATGGAACTGTAGCATCATATTTGTTTTGGGAGCTTGAAAATTTTTTATTCTTACTTGAAGGTAATATGAAAAAGTACTGAACCATTTGAGAGCAAGTTAATGATACATAAAATAAATGTAAGGGTATTTTGGTAATTTTCTTCATACATTTCCCCCAGTGATATTGATGCTTAGACATGAAAGAGTTAAGCTGCTATCTGGAAGACCACAAGACAGATGAGAGCCATTTTCAGCTTGTCCTGTCCCTGCTGAAGCTCACTGAGTAGCACAGCATGGACTAGCGTGTTTCACACACACTCTGCCTGTCTGGGGAATGTACACATTGTCCTTCCAAAATCAAACTTATTAGCACATGTAGAAAAGGGTGACTGACTTTGGGGCAGCTCCACACTCAGAGCAGCATTCGTGCTGCTGCAGTTAAAAGATTTCATAGGCTTTGAACAGAATGGAGAGATTTTAAATGAATTTTAAAGTTTCTAATCCAGCTAGCCATTATATTTATTTCTGCCTTAAATGGGAAGTTGTAATATTGTCTGGAAATAAAGGGTAGATTTATTAATGTTGGTTTTAAGCTAATCAATTATATAAGTGCTCTGCAACAGATTTTTTTTGGTTTTGTATTGTAATTGTAGATTATAGCCATAGGTGCCAGTTCTGTGCTTGTGATGGAAGTGTGGGGATTTTTTTTTTTAAGTGTTTTTGAATAACATCCTGAATTACAAAGTTTTTGGGTCTGAGATTCTAGAAGTATAGATGATAGCTTTTTCTTGCTTTCAGAACCCCCAACTATATTGAAGTCTATTGTCACGGCTGTGGAAGGTTACAAAATCTGCTACTATTATCTAATGTTATCTACACAATGCCTTGCTTTAGGTTAGATAATGTTTTCCTATAAGTTACATGTTTTCTTCCAAAAGGTCTTCAGAGGAAAAGTACAGTTTTGGATTTTTTTTGGCTTCCCTTGTGGTGCAAGGACCCTCCACACTCAGCAATATTGTAAACTACTGAATTTCCCTTCATAGTCTGTTAATACAACTGAATTTCCCCTCATAGTCTGTTAATACAACCAATTCAGATATTGCAATGTAAGGATTGTGGCAGCTATGGTTGTATGACATAGAACAAGTACATACAGTGGTTACGAGAATAGTTTTGGAACTTCTGTTATTAGCACTGCAAAGCTCCCTCTAAGCAGAGCATTGAGAGTCACTAAGAATCACTTTTGATTTGTTAGTATTACAGATTTTGTGACAAAATAGCTTTACTTAAAAACGCAAAAGAAAACTGTACATTTTCTTAAACAGATGGCTGCACTGCAGAGTCCCTTTTATGGTGATAAAATGAACTTGTACTCCCTGTGCAAGAAGATAGAACAGTGTGACTACCCACCTCTCCCTTCAGATCACTATTCAGAGGAAGTAAGTAATTTTCCTTTTCATGGGCTGGATCCCCAGTTTATGTAAGCTGGCACGCTTCCAGGGAAGTAAATGAACTTGTGTGATTTTATGTTATTTGCAGATTATGCCTATAAGTGTTTGCTTGTTGAACTTACTCAAATGTTCCTGTCAAAACAAGTCTCTCATGATTTATATTTGAGGGTATTAATGATGGAAACGTCATACTGTTAGATTCTCAATTTCATTGAGCTTCCTTGCAAGTATGACAAAATGCTTTCCCAGAATGCACAATGATATGTTCCACATGCCAGGATGGGATAGAGTCTTACATCTATAGTGTGTTTTTCTAAAAGCACAACTATACAAGTTTATGTTGCTCAGTAAATTAGTGCTCTGGCCTGTTCCTCTAGGGGCCTGCATTAAAACAGATATAATGTAACTCAGTAATAAAAATGAATTGTTCAGTTCCCATTTGTCTACATTATAAAACTGGGATGTGCTGTTCAGTACAATTGAACAGCAGTTCTTTTGCAAGAAGGAGTGGTTCTTGACAAGACTAAGAGTAAATTTCAGAGAAATAATATAACAATAATAATAATTCAGAGACATAATATAATTGAATATGAACAATATACTCCTGCATGTCGCAGCAGTGTTTGTTTTAAGCAGAGAGCTAACGGTTCTTACTGTCGTTAGTGCATTTAAGGGGGAGTACTTGCTTTTATGAGGTCTAAAATGAAAAGAAACTAAACAAAATAAATACTTTTCTTAGTGTAACAGAATGAGAAAATAGAAATGCTTGCTTGTTAATATTCTGAGATGCCAGTTTTGAAATACTTTCCCACTTTGAGAAGAACAGGGCTAACTGATAGAAGCTGTAAACCAAAGAACAGGTATTAGTAACCAATTCTAATTGAATTCAGACTACATGAATTAAAGATTACTTTGAAAACGCAAAAATATACAAGCACTGAAATACTTCTAATAAACATAAAACATTATACAATTTCATTTATAGACTAGGGGTTGTAATTCTGAACCTTAAATTTTCTTGCATCCAAAGACAGTGATTGGACTATTAATAAAAGATTACTGCTCAGTGTTTTGTTTTGTATTTAAAGTGACAATTTTTCCCCTTTTATGAAACAAACTGGACTTAAAAAGATAATGCGGTGACATTACAAAGGCTAAAATAATGATCTATTGTGTAATTTATACACTGTACCTCTTTTGTGGGTTTGCTGATTAGTCATTTTACCTTGGCCATTTTTAATTATTATTTATTGTAGACTCTAAATATGGCAGTTCATATAACCAGCTTCAGAACTGGAGGCCTAGAAATACAGTAGGGTGTGAACAATAATGCAAAATGATAGCGAGAATGTCAGGGGCCGTTCTTTGTTGTGTCATTCATGCTGTCTTCCTTTTTCCATGAAGCGCATGAATATTTCACATATCTGCATCCTCATCCTCTATTCTTCTTGACTAATTTTCAGACTGTCTGAATTTGCATTTCACATGGTAGCTGATTAGGAGATGCCGAATGCAGCAGCGAAGCCTCAGCAGGCGGTTTCCATGGTGACCTTCAGCAGGATTTTAATGATGATACCACTAGTGGTTCGTTGAAGTTGGCCTGCCTGCAGGGCTACTTCGCTGCAGCTAAGTGTGAAGTTGGAGATGTGGATTCCCAGCCAAGGGGCAAATATCAAAGTCTGGCCCAGATAGAAGGTCTTAGAGTTTGGGTGGGGAGAGACATTCCAGCTTTTCCTTATATCTGTATAGGTTTTTTGTTTTGCAAACCACATGCAAACCACAACGTGCTACTTCCTATTTATTTCAAAGCAGACATGTACTTCTGCACCTTGGATAAACCAGTTATCTGCAAAATACACGTAAGTTATTTTAAAGATAATGAGAGAATCAGAGCTATTATAGGTATTAAGATAGGTAAGAAAGCAGTTTCTTAAAAGAAGCCATCAGTTATGGAAACTGTAATGGGAATATTTTTTATGTTCTGCTCTGAAGACTTGTGTCTTCACTAAGGTACGTGGAAAACATACATTGACCATTTTTAGCTTGTATGAAAAAATACTGTGCTGGCATGAGCTGTAAAAAAGAGAAACAAGTGTTATCTGTCATATTAGGATACTGTCCTAAATGTTTCACCTGTACTGGAAATATAGATGTCAAACCTTTAACCAGGTCAGAAGGACACTCAGTGAGCAGTAAAGATCAGGGCTCACTGAAGAGTAAAACCCACTTCATTTTTTTATGAAAAAGAATTTTCTGAAACAAAAACCTCACGGAGTGTTGCTCTGTGCATCCTCTAATATAGGAGTGTAAGTACTTTCATTATGAATTACAAGACAAGTACTTTTTCAAGAAAATTTTTTAAGTAAATTTTAGTGAGTTTTAAGTTGTGACATTTTTTCTAAGTTTTGAAACCTCTGTAGCAGTAACATGTTAGTAATTGTGTCACATCTGCGTCATCAGAGAACAGTGTGACAAAGATGCACCTTTAGATGGACAGATGGGTAATATTTTTAAAAACCTTTGATTAGAAATTGTAATAATCTGAGATGCATTTTCACAAACTATTGCTTTAGTGGTAGACAAGAACCAAGATTTTCAAATGCTTGGTAACTTTGGATATCTCAATTTTTTAATATCCCTTAAAAACATCTGGTATTCAGAGTGAGTACTCAGCATTTACTGAAAGCTGTTCTGCTTTAGGGAATTCAAAGCTGGGGCTCCCTTGCCACCTCCAATCAATACTCTTAAAGTCATGTCAGCTAATAGCAGTATCACATTGCTTTCATGATGAAGTTTTAAAATCTTCCCTTTGATTGAGGTGCATTTCTTCTAAAGTCCATTGCCAACCTCCAACCCAGATGTGAAAGCAGAAGGAGCCAGCAGGTCCACAGTGGTAGTGTTAGTTGCCAGCAGGTCTTGAGAAAAGCACTCAGAAAAGGCTTCAAGAAGGTCTTCTAGTCAGAGTAAGAATGGTTTTGTGGGTGGTTTTTTTTATCCAAAATTCCCTATATGAAAATTTCTCTGTTTCAGCTGGCTAACAATGCAAAGCACTTGCCTGTAATATTTCTGTCTTTCCCCCCTCCTCCTGACTTGAGTGATAATTATTTATTTCATAGCTGAAAAACCTGCTAATGTTAAAGGAAGTATGTCCCACTGCTCCAGTGTCAGGCTAAGCTCCAGGCTAAAGACAGTCACTGTGCTAAGTGCACAGAGGAGGTTAAGAACAATAAGCAGACAAAGAAGTTTGCAGCTTGGGGATGCAACAGGAGGTCCCTCTGGCTCAGTCATGAGTCTGCTCTGCCTCTTGGCCAGTCTGTGCCAGGTAGTAAAAAATTATTTCTATCTCTAATGATAGTCTGATTTTAGAATCCCAGTGCCTCTTCCCGTGACACTGGTGAGCTTTTCTGATACACTGGAAATTTTATTGGTACTAGAGGGGCTGACAGATGGATTTCAGGTTTACTGAAATGAATATTCCTGTAGGAGTAAAGGATTAGTGCTATCACCAAGTATTAGCTTCCAGTGTGGTCCCTCCCAGTTTCAGTCCTGGAAGAATGTCTTCCCGTGTAACTCTTAATCCTGTTCAGCAGAATCAGTTCACCTTCTTCCAAGGTTTTGCTGTTCAGTTACAAGGCTCAAGAGAGTGCAGCAATTTTGAAATTACTCAGCAATCTGCACTATTGTTGTGTAGTGTCCCAGGCATAGTCAGCTCAGTGTTCCTGCCTTACCTGTGAGATTCTGCACCTGCCAAGGAAGGAAAGGCACAGAGATACTGCAGTAACTGCAGTAACCACCATTTAAAGAGGTCTGTGACAAGGCTTCTCAAGTGCTTCACAGGTCAATTTCTTGAAGATCTGTTTCTGCTGCTCTACAAACAGTAAAGTATTGATAAACAGCTAGTAAAAAAAGGAGAAAGAATACTCTGCTTCCCCTCTGATGCTGACTTTGTAGATTTCAACCCTTCAAGGTCCTTTATGAAGACTATTCACTGTATGCAGTTCTGTTGAACAGATGGAAGTCTTCACAGAGAAAGATAAATGTACACATTCAGGATTAGATGTATTTTGCAGATAAATTACACCTGTATTCTCTTCACAAAATGTTTGCTTATTTGACTGTAATTTCAGGCTTGATGGTGTTGGATGTTCTTCAGTCTTCCCTGTTTTCTGTGCAGGCTGTTTGAAGTGTTGCATGGCAAGCTGCTCATCTCTGCTTATCCTGTGCCTCCTGCTTCCCCTGTGTCCCACCTGCTTCTTCTGCAGGCTACTGTTTTGCTTGCATGTTTGTATTACATGCTGGCAATTATTATTTCTTACAGTAGCTAATGATTTCCAGCATTCTATTCTTCAAATGTTTGGGATTTATTGCAGGCTAATAGTTTTTATTGTCACTGGCATTGTATTTTATTTATTGATGGCCAGAAGCAATATGATGGCTTTTATAACTCCATTAGTCAGAATATACTTAATGTATTTAAGATTCAAATAGCAAGTCTGGTAAAGATTATTTTGATTTAATGTGTTTCTTTTCAATCCAGCAATCTGACCACTATCTTCAGAATTATCTCACTTTTAAATATTGAGCTTTTCTTGCTTTAAAATGGGATGTCTAATGGCATTGTTTTTTATATTGTTTAGTAGAAAAAATCTGTATGTCATGTACAGTTTATCTGCAAGGGCAAATGGACAGAGCTTTATATAGTGGTATGCAGGGCTTCTTCCTTAACTTCAGGAATTCTTATTCCCATGCATTTAAATTAATCTTCTGAAAAGTGAAAGGAGTATAATTATAATTTAAAATCCTTCTTGTTCTTTTTATAAAAAGCAGGAAGGAATCTCTCCGATGGCAGGTTTGAAGAGGCAGCCTATGTTACTTTTGAATAATGAGGATGATGAGGTCGTTCTGTGTTAGTTGCAGTAATGACAGATTCTTTTCAATAATCCTACCTCGTAGTACTGGCTGGGAGACAAAACCAAATTTGATATATTGCCATAGAAGACTAGATCACAATGTGTTTGTTGGAGTGTCTTCCCCCTCCCTCCTTACCTGTCCCCAGTGCTATAAGGAGGTCCAGGAGGATTTGGCAAAGCTACTTTGGAAGATCTTCAGAGTTGGTTGTTTTTGCAAAGCATGGTAAACGTTTTAGTAAGTTGATATGGAAGAGGTATGTTCCACATTGAAAAATGCTTAGGAGATGCACACAATTTAAAATAGATGCCCTATCAGAAGGTTATCCATACAATATATTAAGTTCTAATGTCATAAATTCTTAGGCATATCAGTGGAAGGAGAAAAGCCTGCAACTGTCTGTCAGTTTGTGAAGGCAAAGAAAAGTATCCAGGTGATGTGGAAGCTCTTTGTTGTTGATGCTGAATATGTGCATTAAGAACATCCAGTAGGTTATGGTGTTTCTGGAAACATGGGGTTTTCTGGTCATAGTGATTTGGTTTTTACCAGGTAGAGGCTTTTGTGAGCATATTTGTTAATTATGTGCTTCTTTACATAAAGAACACTATAAACAATCTAATCCTAACATATTGGGATGTAGGCCAAAGCTTATTTATTCCAGTATCATGTCCTCAGCAGTGGACAAGTGGAGTAACATGGCCAGCACAATGTGGTACTTCCCCAAAATACTTTCCCAGCTTCCAGTTTTAATTTCAGATATTTCCTCAAGGGTGGAGTCCTTATAACAGATAACCCTCAGTGGGTTTAATTTGTTCCGTGGCTGAATGAATATGTGTGTATTGGTAGCTCCTGGCAGCAGGAGGTTCTGGGGGTTAACTGTGTGTTAGATGGAGCACCACTGCCTTTTGTTTCTTGGCACCTGTCAGGCAGAAATGCCATTTATTGCTGGCTAACTCCTGTATCGGGACTGAATGAGCAAAGCAGCCCTCGTTTACCTTTGCTCTGTGCTCCTTTCAGTCTTCTGGGCTTTGCAGGCACAGCTCTCCAGAAACTGGGGGAAGTGTCTATAAATTATGTGGGATTGGACTAAATGCATGTCTAAAGTTGTATGTTGAAAGGATTAGAACTTGAACTTGCTCATCAGTTGTTCTGGACAGCAGCGCAAAATGTGTAGAAATCAGGGGAGTGTGTTGCATACGTGTTTGCATAGAGCTGCGTGCAGTGTGTGAGCAGAGAGGGAGGGCTGCCTGTGTGCTTGTGCAGAGTCGCTGTTTGGCTAATTTTTGCCCGTTGTATTAATTTGAATTCGATAATGCACAAATCCTGCTTGTAAGAAGGCCAACGCTCCTGTCATGTTCTCTCCCTCTCGTAGCTGCGACAATTAGTTAATATGTGCATCAACCCGGATCCGGAGAAGCGCCCAGACATCACCTACGTGTACGATGTAGCGAAACGTATGCACGCACACACCGCCAGCAGCTAAGCAGCCTCAGAGCCGGAGCAAGGAGCAGCAACAACCAAGTGCTTTAAATAAATCATCCCACCTCTCCGTGTGTGGTACACAAATGTAATTATTTGAAGCCTACTGTTGTGCTTTGAATTGTAAACCAATCTATATACAAGCTTTGTTGTTTTCTGTTTATTCCTGGGTTTTGTATTTTTTACTAACTTGCAGTTGTACAACAGGTTTAAATATGTAAAGCTTAATTTTAAGATGCCATGAACTGCTGTTTCCATGTTAGTGGGTTCAAGTATACTTCTGTAATAACAAAATTGTATTCAGTTGGGCCTCAGTTCTAAAACACAGTTGCACTTTTGCACATGATACAGATATTAGGCTTGTTATCAAGAAGCAAAATGTCTGGATCTCTCACTTTTAGTAATTTATGGAAAGTATGAATCAGCACAGTTAACTTTATTTTAATCTTTCTTCCAAAAGGAACATAATTATTACAGGAGCTTATTGTATTTTATATTGAATCGTCGTTCGCAGTTCCTGCTGTAAGAGTAGACAAGTGATAGAATTAGTTCTCTCCTTGCCAAATGCAGTGGAAAAATAGTTTCAGGAAAAATTGTCATGATTAAATTTTTGTAACATCCCTTTTTGTTTTGTTATTCTCTCATAATACACATGAAACATTTGCTGGAGGTTTTCTGGGAAAATTTAAGGTGTTGATTCAGCAATCGGGTAGTTTTCAATAGACTTGTGCAGCACTGCCCTGGGGCAATGGGAGTCTGCATAGTTCAGTCTTAAAACCATGCAGATGCTTCTTGTAGCAAATAGGTTCTTTTGAGGCTGTCATTTGAGCAGGTCTGATTAAAAGATGTGAGCTTTAAGTTACAACTTCCCAACTGTTTGTGTATATGTCACTGTTTGTAGATTTCTGTGTTTAAAATAATTTGAGTGACCTTACAGTATATTTAAATTTTAATTTTTCTTTTTCTAAATACAGAAATCTTTTGGCAAAGATATAATAGTCTAGTATAACACAAACTGTATTCTACGTAAAGATATGATTTTTGTATTCTGTATCCTGAGACTTAGTTTTATATTTAGCAGAAGTAAATTATGGCTTTTATGTTTAAGAGAAAGTTGCCACGCCTTAATTTGGGAAATAATTAATATACGCAAACTGTCTTACAGATACTTTATTAGTTGAAAAGGAAATGCTGAATATTTTTGTTATACCTTAGTGCCTTTTGGGATATGCTTATGTAATATTTTCATTGTTAAGGAAGGAATGTGTCTTGTTTTTAAATGTGGTAAAAATGGAGAGTGAAATGAAATTTCTTGTTTCAAGACTGAACTTTTTTTACAGAACTGTCAAAACGTAATTATTATCAGTGATAGTAGCTAAGGAGCTGTTACTGTCAGTTAAGTCTTTTTCTTTATGTGAGTAAAAAGTTAGTTCAAATAAAAGCAGCAGTATGTACATACACATATAGGTTCTAGATGCAGTCACATCCCTGCATGCTCAGATTTTTTTTTTGCTTGTTTGTTTCTCTGTGCAGCTGTAATTTTTATTTGATATAAGTCTCAAAGAGTAAAAATCCATTTGTGGAGTTCGTGTTCAAGGCAGGTCAGGGTTGTTTTCAGTTTTGTATTTTTTAGAACTACAAATACTATGAAAATTGTTTCGCAAAAAAATGGGAGTTTCTAAATGGTATATGTGCCAGATCATCAGCTTATCTTAATACATATTTTTTTAATTTTTGCTTCCAGATCCTGTAGGACAAATTCTATGAAACCGTAGTTTTCCTTCTCACTTCTGTGTGCACTTAATCTTATAGGACTTCAGTGGAACAATTTGTTGGAAAGAAGTATTTGAGAAACTTTGGTTTGTGTTTAGCAACCTCCATAGATTTGTTTTCATTTATTAAATGGTTATATAATTTAAAACATGATTGTTATATTCTATAAAAATGTTTCATATGTCATAGAATGAAATTTTTGTGTTGGAAAAGGCAGCACAATATTTGCTTGACTGCCAGAATTAGCTCTAAATATGCACAAGTACTCAATTTTTTTTCTGAAATGTGCTGGAACATTTAAAAATCACTGAAACGCCCCTACAAGCCCCATGCAGGCTATTTGTATCTAATATTATGCATAAAGTATTGAATGTTTTCTGAAAGAAACTGCTGATAGAAATCCCTCCCCTGGAAGGGAATGTTGAGTAAAAGAATCATGAGTTAAGAGTTAGCAACTGAGCATACTTGGGTGTGTAAGTTTTTTTAGCAGTGTGAGGGTTTTTTTAGTATTTATGATTAAATCTTGTGCTGAAAAAAAGAAATAGTGGTTCCTGATTTAAAATCTGTGGAATGAATGGTGCAGATAACTCTGGTACCAAACTCTGTAATTAAAAAGCCAATGTGGGTTAATAGAATTTGCGTACATATGTGGGGATTGTAGAATCTCTCCCTAAAGTAAAGTACTTGGTAACATACAAAAATGATAAGTCTGTTATAACACTCCAGTGTATGCTATGTGCTTATAAAATATTTTCTTTATAAACCACCATTCAGTTTTTCCTATGTTGATGATGACATTTAGCACTATTTGTTTTAAGCTACAGCATTATATGTTTATTTGCTTTAAAGAGAACGTGTTACATTTCTACCCCAAATGTACCCAAATGGCTCCTCCTTTTATTTCAGTAATGCTCCAGTATTAACTTGTGTCAGGAGTGAACTTTGTGCTTTACATTGCATAAAACCTCCTTTGTCTTGAAAGCTCCCCTGCTGTTCAGTAGTCCAGTAGAAATAAAACATACAGATATTAAATGTAATGTAAAAATTATATTGCATCTATGATATTTTTTCAAACTTTTCCTTTTTAGAGAGAGAGAAATATATTACAATAGATGCTACCTATCTTGTGGACAACTTACTGCTTCCAGTAGTTGATTCTAGGTGAGATTTCTTGACTGTAACAAAAGACAGTACATTAAAAAAATTATTTTTTGCATTATTTATTAAAGAATTATCTAAAATACTACATCCAATACATTGTGTGTTTTAAACTAAGATTTAAAACTAAATTTAAAATTATTTTCAAGCCATATGAGAAGATGTGATAAAGCATAAAAATAACAAAGAGCTCCCATTATGGCCCCGGTCCTGTGAGCTCTTGTTTATATTTAGGCTGGTTTTTCTGTAATTTCAGTAATTTTGAGTGAACCACATCTACATACACGAATAAACAGTAATCAGTAGGGCAGATAGAAATGATGTGCTCAGCTCACTTCTTGTACTCTCTGCATGTCACTGGTTTGGTAGCAGGGGATAATGTGGGTTTTTTCCCTGTTCTGTTGCACTCCTAATGATCCAGCTCCCAAATGTATGAGCAGGCAATAGAAGTGTGTTGTCTTTTTGTAATGAGCAGAAACTTTAAAAACATGCCAGTATAGCAGAAGATGAAATGCAGTATTAGAAGTGTCTGAGAAGGCTGGTGTTTTATTCATGCTCATGATTAAGAAAGCCATAGAGTAAAATTCTTGACAGAGGCTTGGAAATGGAGAAGAACTTTTATGCCAGTGGTTCTCAGATACCTCTGAATGGGACCCAAAATCGCAGTGATGTTTGTTTGAAGCAATCTGTTTGCTTAATCTCTTCTCTTTGCTATTATGCAGAGTGGTGAGAATCTTAACAGCTGACATGGAATGGTGGTGAATGCTGCATTGGCTGTGTGAGCTGGTAGGAACAGGAGGTGATGTGAGGGAGAGTCAGTGAAGGCCTTCAGGTCTTGTTTTGTGAAGACATAAAGGTCTGGATGGCAGAGGTCAAATCACAGTTTTTCTGTAAGTTTTAGTAGTGTTTAATAGTCTTTATCTACTTCAACAGTCAAAATTTTCCCTGCTCAGCTGTATCCCCACATTATCTAACCAGTGTCAGTGTTGGTCTTACGAATTTCTGGTCTCTGGTTTGGTCTGGATGAATAAATCTTTCTGGCAAGGAGGGAAATAGAGGTGCCAACCCTGCCTCGTAGGGTGCTACTTACGTTTCTGAACATGACTCCGCTATAGATGTTTAGGGTTGTTTTTCAAACTTTATTCTGCTCTCTGAACCTTTATGCCCTTCTCTGGTGCTTTTAAAAAAGTGTTTTCCATTCCTATTCACTGCTAAAGTTCTATGACTGCTGTTTTCTGCTTCTGCCTTGCCAGTCCTGTTGTTAGCCCTACCCTCTTCCTGATTTGAAGTCCTCTGTGTCTAGTTTTCCTAGTGGTCATTAGTTTGCATCTTTCTTTGTGACTTTGCTAAAATTAACCCATTTTTGTCTTCTCAAATTTTATCCCTCCCCATGGGCAAGCCCAGTTCTTTTCCCCTGATCAGTACTTAACTCCATTGTTCTTCATTCTGTTTTTCCAGCCCAATGCCTGCGATTTCTCATTTTAGACGGATTTTCTCACTGCTTCAATCATTCCCATGACCTTGTCTTTACTAAATACTGTTCACTTTATTATCTCTCATTTCTAAATTCCCTTTCTCTGATCACTACCTGCTCTGTTTCAGCTTATCTGTCTTTCTCTCTTCTCTACCCTGTCACTCACTCCTTTTGGGATCTCCAGTCTATTAACCTTTTTGACTCCCTCATCTTCACCGCTGCCTCCTTCCTTCACTGGCCTCACTTCTTTTGACTCACTGGTCTCTATTTTTATCTGTCTGCTTCTCTGTACATGGTTTCTTTGGCTGCTTCTCACATTGCCCTGTCTCCATTCCTCCCTTCAGACATATTCTCTTGTAATTTCTTAATTTCCATTCCAGCCTTTCTGAATGTCTGAAGAGTGTGTCAGCACAACAGAGCTTCAGATTCAGCTTTGCCTTACCTGCTTTAGTCCTCTTCCCAAATGGACTTTTTAAACACTTTTATCTCACCTTTTTTTTTTTTCCTTGTTGAGCTTGCTTGAAGATTTGCTGTTCATTTTAGTTCTCCATTCATTCTTGATACAAAATCTTCAATCCTGATTTTTTTGCCTGACAAGATCCTTTTCAAAGTTGTTTTTCATTCTCAGAATCTGTTTCTGAACTGAGCTTCTCTGTCTCTTAACTATTCACGTTTTTCCATTTTTATTTCTGTATCTTTTATGCCTCATTCTTTTCCTTGAATTACTTCTTCCTTCACTAGTAACGAAGTTTCTCTTTCATCTGTCTTTAAGGGGGTGGCACCCATCATCCTCACTGTTTCTGGTTTTTAGTACTTTGCCCTTTTTTCCTCCCTCTCATCTAATTTCATTTTCCTGAACACCCTCTTGCCAGTTTGTTTTTGGATTTTTTAATGTTACACTTTATTTCAATGCCCCAAAAATCCAGTGCTTCTCCCCCCTAGTCTGGTTCTCCCATGGTTCTATCTCCAGATTATTCCTTTAGTATCCAGCCAGCCTCAGACCTGTTCAGATTCAAAGATATAATTTTTTATTTCTGACTCCCTCTCGACTATTTTCTAACATCCGTGACAATTTTACTTGCCTGTTTTCCAAGGCCACAACCTTTCTATCTCTGACACTTCTCCCATGCCTGCGTATCAAGTGTCTCAGAGTTAGATGTACCAGAATCCAGCCCTCTTCACTATTTGTTCTTTCTTATCTTTTATCTTCACTGATTTAACCTCTGTGTCATTTTGACTTCTTTTCTCCCTTCAAAGTACCAAAACTGACGGGACTAAACTGTCATTGGGCTTTCACTGTTTTGTGTGCTGAAGAAGGAACTCCACGAAATTACTACTTGTTTTGTGTTTTAAAGAGACCTGAATCCCACAAATCTGGTCTTATTTCAGTACTGTAGAGTTGGAATAGGTTGTTTCTCCAAGTACTTCGAAAGTCCTTGAATTTGGGCCTTGTGTTTTCTGTCATTTCAGATAAAGAGATGTTTCCCTTAATTGCTTTGTATTTCTGTGTGTAACTGTCTTGTCTTGTTCCTGCACATACAGCTAACAGTTGTTTTCTTATGATAGCAACTTGATTTCAGTGCTTTTAATTATTGCTTGAAATAAGAACGTGACTAAGAGCTTCCCTGGCTGGACCCAGTGTTGGGCACAATCCTTCCCTCTGTTCCTGTGCCACCCAGACTCTCCAGGTGTAGGACTGAGCTCAGTACTCTGCTGCTTCTCTACCCACGCTGCCCTAATACAAAGCCAAACCAAGCCTGCCTCTGTGGTGGGTGCATGATCTGACTTCACACTTCCAGCAGGCTTTCAGAGGTGGAAGGTTGTGTGTTTGCAGAGATTCACTGTTGGTCAAATTGTCTGACCTTTGACTGTTCATAGTTATCCTCAGTTATGCTGAGATGCAGAAACAAAAATCTCTGTAAAACTGCGAAGTTTGGTGTTTTGGAACTGGGGGGTGTAGAGCTGAATGTTGGATTTGGTGTGGTTATACACACATTTATTGATTTTTTATTTGCACCAGAGTAATTACTTTGTTTTAGAGGATCAGTTGTTTGCTGGCACAAAAAAAATTTCTAGTACTTTCCAGGTTTTATATTTATTCCTTGTTGCTTGTTTGTATCACATTATGCAGTTAGTTCTTCTACTGCTGCCTCTGTGATGGGTGTAGGCCTTACATCGTTTGTCTATTGCAATTTTCTGTCATATGGAATTAAAAATATGAAATTACAGGTACATTCAGTCTTTCCTGCTAGTTCCACTTGCTTTTCATTTAAACCCTAGCAATAGAAAGAGGTCTCAAGCAGGAAGATAAAACAAGATGTTTTGGGGTTCCTTACTTCTTTGCCAGCTCCCAGCCCCTCGTTCTCTGGCTTCCCTGAGACACTTGCAGGGAATATAGCACTGCCAGTGTATCGAGGGCCAGTAGAAACTTTCTCAGTGTGGACAGGAAATCTCCCAGTTCAAAATGACTAGAAATGTATTTGGTATTGCTATACAGCAGGTAATTGCAAATGTGTAAAGAACAATTTAAAAAAATCTGCTGTTATGAAAAGAATTTTAAATCACACAAAGGCCTTTTGTTGTGTTGGTGTTCTTCTGTACTCTCAATTTGCTGTTTGTTTCTTTGATTTCAGTCATGCTGGACTGTTGTAAAGATGATCATTAAAGATGAGTATTGTTTTTCTGTTGGGAGCGAGGAAAACAGGAGGCATTCACTGATTTGTTTGGATTTGGCTGCTGATTGTGCTTGAAGCAAATTTTATAATCATTCAGATTGGAAAGGACCTTGAGAGAAGTCTCTAGTCCACCTTCCTGCTGAGAGCAGGCTCAGTGCTGAGTTCAGAGCAGGGCTTAGGGCTTCAGCAAGATTTAGGAAACCTGTGGGAAGGGCATTCAGTGCCACTTCTGTGGGCAGCCTGCTCCAGTGCCTCACTGTAAACCTTGTTTGCCTTGTGTGCAGTCAGAAACTCCTCAGTTACAAGTTACGGGCCATTCTTTGTTCTTCTGCCACTCCTCAAATGTTCTTTATATTGCAGAAAAGGTAAGTCAAGTGTGGGGACAAAGAGAGAAGTTAGGATGTTTTATTTTTTGAAAACTTGTTGTTGCTAACAAATGTGTTCGTGTAGTACTTCTGCATCCTGTATGACGTGTACACCGTATTCATTTGCAACTCGAGTGTAAAATAAAACTTTTGGCAGTAAAACTTGATACAGAAGTTTTGTGGTGTTTATGGCCTGGATTTTCTCAATTGTTACCTTTCAAATCTGCTGTTTCCTAGCAGATAACAGTTGTGCCCACTGTGGTGAAGCAGGGAAGTTGGGATCCTGAACATAACTCAGTGCTTCTGTTCTCTAGAGCCTGCTTTGGGGAAGGGAGCTTACCACTGGGGATGGGATGGAAGGGAAGGAAGCCAACAGCTGTCAGATGACTGCTGGTTATGGGACCACTACTTTAAACTCTCAAGTGTTGGTGGAAACTGAAATTTGAGGAGGAAAGTGAGTGAAGCAAGGCAGCTTTTAGAGCAGTAGGGTTTTTTCCTTAAGTTTTGCCCTGTATTAAATGAGAACTCAGAACTTGAAACTTCTGACAACAAACTTCTTGGGAGCAAATAAAGAATATGATAAATAGATTGTTTCAAATTTGTGAAATTCTTTGAGGAAACAATTTCTGCAAACCAAGAATAATTTCTTGATGTTATAAAGTATCATTTAACAGTTATCAGTCTCTCATGGAGGGTGATGGTGGCTGTTTGTCGTTCTTGTACTGGAGATTTTACAAGGCATGTGTTCAAAAGTTAGAAAAAATATAAAAGGATTGGCAAATGATTCAGAGTGTTTACTCTTGTGGGAGAATATTTGATGAGGTAATTTCATTTTGCAGGATTTGGTACGCATTTTTATCAACAATAATTTTTGTTCCTTACTCTGGAACAAGTCATAATTTTAGATCGTAATTTCTTCATAATGTGATGTGTTAGGAGTAAAAGTCTTCCTGCTGTACTTTTCCTCACTGGAAAAGAGTTTCCCAGAGGTGTAGAAAGTGTAGTTGCACTTATTTCAACCTCCAAAGGACGATGTCTTGCTTGAGTCTGGTGTGAGCAGTTAAAATGCTGCTGCCTGTGGCTGGAAGGCAGAAGCACTGCTAGACAGACATAAGACAGCTTTCTAAAAACTACCTTAAAAATTTTTATTGAGTTGGCAGGGAAGAAAGGGATCCTAAAATGTTGTTACAGAATGTTTTTAATGGTGTGGCCTCTGAGACAGGCTTTGGAAGTACGGGGGCTTCCAGCTGCAGGATGCACTAGGCTGAATTCAAAGGAAAAGCTCTTTGTCCTTTCTCCTCTAGCTGAGAGTTCAGTACTGCACGTTTGGGGCTGAACCACAGCCTGGCTGAAAAATCTTGCCTTCAGTGGGAGAATTTTTGTAGGTAGTTTGCATGGAACATCTGATAATAGTAAGTCAGTAATATAAAGAACCTTGTACAGTTATCTCGTTTCCATAATTCAGTTGTTCCACGAGCTTACATGGATACAGGGATGACTTCAACTGCTCCATCCTTGTATAATAGAAACAGGACAAGGGTTCCCCTGTTTTGTGGTTGTATTTTCCCGTGGTGTGTTTTTTGTTGTTGGTTGTTATTTTTTGGTGGCTTTTGTCTGTTTGCCAAACACTTCTCACCTTAGAAGGTTAATAAAAATTGTTCCATATATGTGAAATTGATATACATTTACACACACATAAGCAAGGTTTACAAAACACTGCATTCTTCTTTACAGCAAACCTTTGTAAGTGGATCTGTAGTCACACAGCTGCACTTGCTGTTGGCTGCCCTGGGCTGTCACACTGCACCGTTGTGGATGTGAACATGTTTTCTTTGTTCAAATCTAAGGACTGATCCTAGGAACATAAAATGCAAGGTGTACACCTTTAACAAAAAATTCCTCATACTGCAAAATGAGGCAATTACTTGGCTTTTCCAGAACCCTGTGTCCTGTGTGTGGGTACCTGAGGTAAGCGTGGCCGGGAGCGAGGCTGGCGCTGGCTCCAGCATCATTAACTGGGAGCCTGCTGACACTGGCCATTGATCCAGCAGCCAGCACGGGGCCTCTGGGCTGCTGAGTTTCCTCCCCCAGCTCCTGCTTCTCCCTGGGGAAACCCAATTGGAAGGAATGACCCACTTGCCTGGAGTTCTTAGAAGCAGTGGGCAGTTCACTGTGAATTGTCAGCTCGAGCAAAAGGGCAAAGGATCATGTGGGTGACCCTTATCTGTTATTGGTGTTCTGCTGCTGTAACACTGGGCCATCCCTCACGATGTCACAAATCCCAAGAAGACCTTGTGAAACTCCCCCAATGCAGTAACTGGGAAGCTGTCATCTTTTACAGTTGTAATGATACAAAAGTGTGGTGATGGTTTTGAGCTAAAATGCTTTTTAAAAACTGTTCTGCCTGTTCAGTAAGTGTTTATGATGTTAAGCAATCTATTTATAAAACTATATTTTATTTGAGAATTGCTTTATTTTTTGTTTTCTGAGAGTGCACATGTTGATGGTAGTGGTCCCAAATGGATAGAAACAGGTGGATGTTCAGGTAATATCCATGAAATGGAACATATTACTTCTCATATGTGCCATATTCTTCCCATTTATTGTTGCCTTCAGTCTTGGATGTTTTCTTTAAACAGCACTGATAGGTCTAAAAACTGCCACAGGTTTTATAAAGGCAACTTACACATACACTGTGTGTTCTAACACAGTGTGGTCTGAGAGTTTTATGTATGTTATGCAATTAATGATTTATATTTCTTTTTCTCAAAGAAAGTTAAATTAGTTTTTTTTTTTGTTTGTTGGTTTGGTTTTTTTTTGTTTTTTTTTTTTTTTTTAGTAAGAGTAGTATCCAAGTGCCATTATAACAATCAGAATCCCACTGTAACTAAGTGGTGTGTCTGTGTGGGAATATTTTCTGTATTGAGCACAGGTACACCTGCAGTGTGTTCCCTTACAGGTTGATTTGGAATGCTGGCAGCCATTTGCCTGCAGCAAAGCACCTTCCAAATGTATAACTTCTTGCTTTATGGGGCTCTTGTTGGAATTTGGCCCTTTTATTTCTTCATGATGTTTAATTTCTGGCTTTGCATAGGACCATCAAGCTACTGCTAAAAGAACTGTAGATTGTAATTGTAATTTATTTCACAGTAATTGAGCATAAAATTCTGTGCTTAAAATGCAGTTCTAAAACACAACTTCCTTTTAAATCAGACACTCTGCAGTTCTCTCATAAACTTTAAAATATGGTCAGCATTACATCTTTACATACTTTGTAATTTTATGCAATGAAAACTTGAAATAGAAATTCTGTTTAACTGCATGAAGTACCTCAGAGTTTAAATTGCAAAGAAATCAATCGTGTTCTTCAGACCTCTCAATAATTGTCTTTATATTCATTCTTTAAGGTCCTAGCTAAGTTGAAATGCCGTATTTCATTCCTGACATTTAATCCATTAAAATGTCCTTGGAGATGTATTATTCCCTTAAAATAATTTACGTGTACCCTACAATGAACACAGACTGCTGGAGGTATTTCAGAATAATTTTTGCTCTGCTCCAGAACATAAATAGGAAACATATACATGCCTCATTTGAAATTAGTTATATAATTGTCATATGAAAACCACGTCAACATGGTCTTGGGACTACTTTTTGTTGATGTATTTGGTAAAGATGAAGTATCAAACTCTTAACAGGTCAAGATTGCATGAATTAATATTGTACCTTTGGCTGTTCTGGCTTGTGTGGCATTTTGTTCAGTTTGTAAACGAATAAAAGTGGTACTTCTGAGCTCAGTCTGCCTGGAGTTGTTAAGATCCAGTAGATCTGTCCATCTGCACTGTCAGTGTGACAATTTTCTACCCGACGCTGGCCCGTGAAGGAGAGGGAGGCTGGTTGTGGGGGAGGCTCTGTGATGAGCTCCCCCTCCCCGGCAGCTGAGCTTGTGCTGCCTCTGCCAGAGCTCTTGCCTGGCCACAGGGTGTGTTATAGGCAAAGACATCCTGCCTGGGTGCTTGAAGGTGTGTGGCATGGGAACACTTGTTCCATTGAACTCATGGGTGCCCATCTTTGATCACCATAACGAGACCTCACGTGTACTGAGCATTTATTATGTGGATGTGGGTATTGTAGATGTTTTTAAACTGGGTAACTGAAAAAATCATTTGGCTGCCATTGGAAAGCCTGATCTGCTGCTCAGTATGGAAAAACATGGCACATTTTTACCCTAATGACCCTGCATTGTACAGGTTGACCCTAATTATGTCTCACTTTCCATTTTATTTTTGTGTGCAACTTGCACAGTGCAGTTTTCCATCATGTTCCAGACAGATGTTCCCAGGCAGAACGCTTCACAGCAAATTGTCTGAGTGAGCAGGAGTCCTGGTTCCTGCTCTTTCTGGAGTGGAGCCAGTTCCTACAGTGCTTCTGGCCCTTTTTTAGCATTCCCAATTTCTGTGGGTTCCTGCATTTCACGCTGTGCTTAGCTGGTGGTTCTGCCTTTTACCCTTAGCTTTGCTCCATCCTGTGCTTTGAGAATCTTCCCTTTCAATATTACACCCTTTTCACAGCATCTGGCTTGGTAACCTTGTATTTCTCTTATTCTCCTGTAATTTTGTGCTTGCTTTCTCATGCACCTCTGCTGTGATTTGAGGGTGAGATGACTTTGGTGATTCCTTTCCCCGTCTCCCCAGGGGGACGCAAAAATCTGTTTCCATTCTGGGAATCTGGTAACATTGCAAACTACTTTGCCAGGGTCCTGGTCTGTCAGAAGGTGGACCAGGAGCCACTGAGCAGGCTTTATGTTAGCTCAGCTGAGCACAAAGAATGATCATCAAACCATTTGCACATGGCAGCTGTCGAGAAAATTGAGAGGCCACAGTATGGAGGGTTTGGAAGGGAAAATTTGCCTGAGTGAAGAGCTCAAGTTGTGCTCCAGGACAGTCTGGGATTAGATCTTAAGCAAACACTCTTGTGAAGAGTATTTGCACAGCATTACAAGGAACAAAACAATTACCCAAAGGATAGCACCTTTCAAAATAATTGCTATAATTTGGCTAGTACTAGTAAACTTGCTGTTTCCTCTGTCTTTATTGTCTCCATTAAGACTCACTGCACAGCAAAACAAACAGTGATTTCTTTTTCCTGAGAGATGATTTTGTTGATAAATATGGATGGTATAAAAAGAAGGATTTTTCTGTGCTTTTGTAACAAATACACTTCTCTGTAATTCAGCACTAATCTTTCAGAATAAAGGAGGATCCAGGCAGGGACTTTTTTTTTTAATAGCACTGCCTTTTATTGTTGCCAGCAAAGATAACTGCATGTTTGGCTATAGTTCCATACTAATATTTTTATTAGAACATGTAGTTTCTTTAGCTTTTCTTTCATCACAAGATCTTCTGCCCTGAAAGGAAAGCATAAAGAGCAGCAGTGTTTTGCAGAATCATATTTGATCTGAGATAGATGTTGTCTTCCACACAGCTACCAATATACAAATACTGAAATGCTTTTAAATCCTTGAATCTGCTTATGAGATTGATACTTACATTACTCATGCTCACTTACTTTTGTGGATCGATATTTCACAGTCTATTTACTAATACAAAATGAATGTTTCTATTTTTGGCTTAAAATGTGGTGGGTTTATATGTTTTTTTTCCTTTTCCCAGTTTCTAACAAATTGCTGCTTTTGATTTTTCAGGCTTGATGGGCCACTGGCATTGGCAGGTGGTGGAATGACACAATGCAATATGATATGCCAAAGTAGTTGGGCGTCACTTGTCATCTTTTAGACAAGCGAGGCAGAGGAAATAAGAGAATACATGAGTCTCTCAAATATGCAGGCAAAAAAGGGACATCTTCCATAGGATAGAAATCTTTTTCTATAACTGCCTCCTTCCACCTTCTCCCCAGAGTGGTTCAGTTTCTTGTGGTATTTTATCTACACAGTATTTGAGGTATGAGTAAGGAAAACATCTTACCTGTAATAGCTCCATGTATAATTTCACTTTTCTTTAGCTTCTTTTTCGCTTTCTGAAGTGCAAATAAGAGACCATTAAAGATAGTAAAGATATAAATAATGATCTTTAATGTTGCAGCCTATGCTAAATGCAGTATATAAGCATATACCCTGCTCTAAAGAATTGCTTAGTTCACTGTAGTTTCATAGTGTTTGCTTGGCTTTTGACCACCCAGGATTATTCATTTTGTTGCAGGCAGAGCCATACCCCAGTCATTTGTCCAGTTGTTCAAAAGTACAAATGCTTATGCATGGATTTAAGGGGGAGCTGTCTATGAACACGTTTCTTGATTTTTGATCCCTCTAGGGCAGCATGGTGACAAATACTTCGCAAGTTTCTACCTCAAGTTACCTGTTTTTTCCTGAACTTTGAACTCTCCAAAAGCTTTATTAAATCTATCACAAGACATTGGTGCAAATAGGAGGAGATGGAAGAGCAGCCTGTGCTTGTCCTTCACCCACCTGTGCAGCATGTTCTTCCCCTGTGTGTGTGCAGGGGAAGGGTGAAGGGGTAAATGCAAGCATAGGAAATCCTACAAAGTAACACACAGCCTGATGATGCCTACAGCTCCCCGGGACAGCTCCGCGCAGGGTCAGAGCTGTGTCCTGGGAGTGCTCAGCTGCACAGCTCCTGTCCTTGGATGCTCCTGAGTTCTGCAGCGGGGATCCAGCCCCGGGCCAGGAGGCTGCTAACCTCGCCCGGGTCTCGTGGGACACACCTGGTGCAGGTAACTCAGTTTGCAGCTGCAGGTCGGGATGCAGATGGGGCTCCGGGTGCGACCGCGGAGGAGAGGCCGTGAACTGCTGTGCCTTTGCGTGGCAAAGGGCACGGAGAGGGCGCAGCCGGGTGAGCGGGCACGGCCGGGGCCCAGCACTCCGCAGGGAGAGCGAGACTTTCCCGCGGTCGGGCTGTGAGGGGATGAGAGCCCAGGGGCTCCTTTTTGGGGGGGTCCCTCCTCAGCTCGGGCTGTTCCTGTGTTACTGTGCCGTGAATAAATGGCTTTATGGAACGAGACTAAGGCTCTGCCAAGGGAAGCCTGGTCTGACTGGGTGTGCGGGGAATCAAACGGGACCCCCCGGTCACTGGAGCCGCCCGCCGTGAAGGGGCTCCGGTCCCTGCAGGGGCGGCGAGGCCTTGGGAGTGTGACTCGGGAATGGTCCCACGGGGAACCTTCCTTAACTTCAAATTAAGAAAAATGCACTTAGGATGTTGAGGAAGAGGAGGGGCCCAGCTTAGAAGGGGAGTTTCCTTTGTGTAGTAAAGGTATAAAATTCCCAAGGATGGTTTTGACAGTGAGTTCATACAAAGGTTCCTCCAAAAGTTGGTGTGGTAACTTTCTCTCCCGACTGCCCTACTTTTGGATTCAGCACACTACGTTTGGTGCTTGAGGTTGTTAAGGATCTATGTCTTCCAGATTGCATCTGCATTGCTAAAACTGCAGTCTGGTTCCTTTATTTTGGAACTTTCTTCATCTGATCTAGGAGCATAATATTTTTAAAGATCTGTCTTCAGGTGTGTCTACTTCTACAGTTGCTTTAAAATAAATTTTGGAACAAACTTCATTTGGAAGGAAAATATTATGCTTTCCATTATTTTTTCTATAATGCATTATCTTGTGTTTGACTACAGTGAAAAATATTTCTTTTCTTCTGGTATAGGTTGCTCTTTTTTTTCCTTTTGATAAATGAATTTTGCAGTTCCTCACAGTTTTCTCCAATTCCGACGGTTCTTAATGAATCTGTAGTATTTGCAAGTATTCAATCCTATTTTAATTGGAGTAGTATTTATGCAAAACTTAGCATTCATTCCAGGTTTGATGTTTATTGTATGCTGTCTCATAGACTGAGGCAAAACCATTGCATTTTGGGTCACAGCAGGTTTGGATTGCATTTTTGTTATGATCACAGGCTTGTTTCATGCTTTGGGGTGGTGCTGATTTAGAGAGAGTGGCAAATGCAGTGTGCACAGCGACTCAGTAGTCACCAAGGCATCCTCACCTAATCACATCCTTTGCTTTTTAAAAAGTCTTTCCCAGAAGGAGCAGGTGTTAATTGCACATATTGAGGACAGCCATCATGCAACAATATACAAATGTGTCAGAAAGAAACCCTTTTAAAGGGCTATTTTCCATTTGTGTTTTGAGTGAAGCTTGGTTGCAAGCAGTTTCTACAACACAGGCTGGACGTGCATGTCTTTGTGGCTGGCTGACTCTTGGTGCTGCTTGCATATTGCCAGTGGTGGAGTTCCTTTAAAGCTCATTTAATATCAAACTATCAATCTTTGCTGACTTCATTTGACCCCAATTCAGTTTCCAGTATAGCTTTAGCAGTACTGTGAGGGAAGAAGGAATTAGGACATGGTGGCCTCTAACTGGCTTAATTTCATTGGCCCAGTTTGCATGCACTGGGGGCAGAGCATCCCACACCATCACTGCCACCCTCTCCTGCAGCAGCAGGAAGGTATTCTTGCCACTGTGCCCCCTTCCAGGGGGTGGGAAGCTGTTCCTTACCCTCTACAGGCCCTTGGCACTGCCAGTTGGATATTCAAAGGTGGGAACCATAGTTTCACAAAATAATGTATCTTTCTCTGTGGATATTAATTTTAGATGTGTTTTGGTAGCAATGAAGTTTTCTCTGGTTCCCATACTGGCCTTATAAGGCAGTGAAGGAGAAAAATATCTGTATCTACCATATTTGTTCCTTAATCATGAGGAATATAGAGGCAACC
Source organism: Coloeus monedula (assembly GCF_965178545.1). Classification (NCBI taxonomy): domain Eukaryota; kingdom Metazoa; phylum Chordata; class Aves; order Passeriformes; family Corvidae; genus Coloeus; species Coloeus monedula. The sequence continues at coordinate 9,696,887 of NC_138789.1, forward strand.
TTTCCATATATGCATACTATCCCTGCTGAAAATTAATGCTAAAACTGCTCTCAAAAAACGACACAAAGGAAGAACTTCTAGGGTATTCTTGAAGTAAGCTGTGAGTTGAGAATTAGAAACCCCCTGGCCCAGTAAGAAATGGATTTTGCGGTCTCTTTGTACTGTTAAAATTTCTTTTGGAAAGGAGCTCCCACTGTCTAAAGTACCATAAGGTTTTACAAGTGTTCAGAAGATGAAAATGCTACCAGATGTTAAGTTCAAGGAGCAAGTTAACTACTGTTGTCAGCCGGAACAGCTTGTTTGTGTTCGATAACCTTCTCTCCCTCTCTTCCCCCACCCTCTCTGTTCTCTTGACCACAGCAGCAACCAGAGTGCCCATCTCTTCTGCAAGGAAACTGGTGCTTCACTCACACAACTGAAGGGAGAAATCTCTGTCTTGTACAGGGCATATAATTAAGTTGATGGTTGCTTGGATTAGCAAAGTCTTTTACTGAAATGGATTATCCAGCTAAACTGCTGTAGTTAAATATAGTTTACCTTTAAATGTATATTCAATAAGCAGAAGAGAAGTTTCTAATAGCACAGTGAAAATGTATTAGGAGCACATGAAAAGGATTGCTCATGTCCAGCACTCTCACCTTAGTGCTGCTACAATGCTGCTATTTTTGCCTTAACACATTTTTTTTTCATAATGTGATTCAAATACATAAAAGGTGCATGGATTTGAAGCACATCAGAGGTAATTTCCTCCTGTGACTCACTAATCAGCTCTGGTACTTTCATATGTACAGCAGGAACTTTCAGACAAAGGTAAGATTAGTAGCTAAGCAGACAAAGAGGAAATGGAGGAAAATAATAGTAGTGGTGAGTACATGCATCAAGTAAGTGTGGCCCAATATTTTTATGTCTTTTTTGATAGATTGCTTTGGATGCTTCTGGGCAACATTGAATGCAGCATTTTTTCATCTCTATCCCAGAAGGATTATTCCAATGGTTCACCTTAGATTCTGCACAGAATATTACTTTGATACTGTAATAGCTTTGGAAATGCTCTTCTTTGATGTCAAGAGCTGTATGGAACTTTTCTTTTGATTAAGACACACTTACACACTTGAAAAACCTAATAATAGATAAGAAAAAAGAAAAGGAAAAAATGATCATCATTTGTGCTTTATTAAACTAGATCTATGGGAGAGATGCAGAACATGTGTGCATCTGTATCCCCTGTCTTGATCTGTTATATTTCTGTTGGAAACCCTCACAGTGTGTCTGTCTTTGTCTTGAATAGCCCAGGAGCCTATTTTTTTTTTCCCCCTCTTCATTTTATGACTTTCACCTTTCTTCTGCCAATGACTGCTTGCAGACTGAACAACCTGGCTGACAACTGGATTATTATATCCCCCCTTCCCTCATCCTTAATTGATTGTCAGTGATTTATTGCTTGCAATTTCAGTTTAAAACCTAGCCTGGTCCATATGAGGAAACTTTGTTTTCCCTGTCAAGGGGTTTAATTGAACTGGCGGCCAACAATTTGACTTTGTTCACTTGTTGGCAATCAGTGCCACTTCATGGAAATAAATGGCACACAGTCATGCCAAGGTGCCCAGCCCCTGTTGCCTGTGTCTGCAGCCAGAGCTCAGGGCCAGTGTCTGGCACAGTTCAGGGCTCTTGGGGGAAAGGCCCCTGCGTTGCTGTGGCACATCTGTTTGACATCCTGTCCCACAGAGCAGCCACTTTTAGGTCAAAGCCATGTTTTGCATGAGTTTAGGAGGTATTAAGTTAATTTGCCATTTGAATGGGTATTGAGATTTGCACTGAAAACATAGATTAAAGCTCTCATTCTTAATAAAAATATATTTACCAAGAGTTTTTTAATGCTTTTGCCCCAGATTTATTCCTAGAATGATCTGCTCCATTTTTGCAAGTTAAACTTGTAATTATTTTGAGAAAAACTTAAAAAAATCTTGCTAATCCTGCATTGTTGGGAAAGAGGGAGATTGGTCCAATCTTAAACAATGAAATGCCTTTTTTTTATTCTGTGTTCCGCAAGTAGGCTTTTTCTTGTGAGTTTATTTTGCTTTGAATCCAGAGTCACTGCCAGAATTGGGCTGAGATATAACTGGGCAAACATTCCAATTTTAGATGTAGGAACACAGTGTACATCAAAGATGGCCATTTTAATAATTTTAACTCAGAAAAAATGAGCTTTATGGAAATAAATATCTACTGAAACAGAGGAAGTGCTTTTCAGCAAAGCAAATTTGGGGTGGTAAAAGCGGCAGTGGAACAATATAGTGACCTGTAATGCAGATTAGGAAAAAACCTCAGGTTTTTGGGATTTGTCTGCCTGTGGCCAGAGCTGTGCTAGGCTACAGTGGAGTTATAAAAACAGAGGGGACTAGCGAAATATTTTCTGTTTCAAACTTTACTCTCCTGTCAGGGAGAGTTTCAAGCTAACACTGAGGCTTCATAGGCTTTTAGACCCCTGCTGCTTCTCGTGGAAGCTTCGTACAAGAGGGGCAAAGCCAGAACATCGGTTCATACCTTCACAGCAGTAGATGTGATTATTTGACTGCCTCTTCATCCCCATTCATGGGGCAAGGCTTCCAGAGAGCCTTCGCTGCACCCTTCGAGCCCTTTTATCCAGCACAGGCACCTTCCCAGACTCTGGGGTGGATGTGCCTCATTCCCTGCAGTTTGGGAACTGTGGCACAGACTGAGTTCAGGCTCTCGCTGGTGGATGAGCACCAGGGATAATCAGGAGGCTGAATGAAAGCTCTGTGTTCTCAAACACCCCGGCTTGCCCTAAGCAGTGTCTGGGGTTTTGCTGAGCACCAGACAGCAAAGCAGACTGATGTATCCTGAGAGCTGTACCAGGAAATACATCTTGCAGTGCTCTCTTTGCAGCATTTAGAGAAGGGTTTGATGAGGCGCAGCTTGATAATTATTTTTGCTAAGGATTGCCTTCTCTGAAGAGAACAACTTTAGATTGGAAACTTAGCGTTCTTTATGGTATGTGGTCATACAAGGTTTTAAACTTGGTTTCAAGTTAGAGGTTTTGGGGGCTTTTGAGAGTAGTGTAATACAACATGCCAGACATTATTTGAAGGGGGTTTTGTAGTCTGTTGATATTTTACTTTTGCAAGCATTGTAATTGTTCACGTGGCTAAAGGAGCATCCTGTAACTGTTCAGATGGAAATTGCTTTTTCCTACTTTTTTTACAGTTGAGAAGGAGAAACAAAGCAAGAATACAAAAAAAAATCTTATGAAAAAAATATCAAGAAGCTTTAAATATTTAATACTGGCCTAAGAGAAACGTAACATAAAATAAAGGAATGGAGTGAAGGAGAACAGGAAAGATTGGCTTTTGAAAGACCAAGTTAGCTTAAGACAATCTCAGGTCACAAAGAATATCTTTAGTAGCCAGTATTGGTGTATAAGATAGGTCATCCCATGACACTCATCAAGAAAAGAACCAGACACAAACCTAGATAGTGAAGTAGGAAAATATATATATATGAAAATATGTAATATATTTGCTTAGGAGACATTGAGCCAGTAGCTCAAAGATTATTAAAAAATTGGAGCTAGCAACTGGTTGGCTACATTATCCCTTAGGATTTTATCCATATGAAATGTCAGGGGCTTAAAATTTGTAGGTCCAAGAGATCACCTGTAGCCTCACAGTACTGGCATGTTTGTTTAGCCATAAGTGCAGAAATGACTTTTGGAGAAGTCATCATCCTGTGAAGAGTGGAGGCAGAGCATGTCTGTGTATGTGCGTATGATTCCAGGTGGGAACGGAAGCAGCTTGGGCTGGCTTGGCTCTGCCTTGCATCCTCAGGAGACAAGAAGCACCACTGTGCAATGCTGCTGTTTCCATGGACCTCCTTGGGCTGCAGGGGCACAGCTGCCTCACCATGGGCTGCACCTCGGGCTGCAGGGGAATCTCAGCTCTGGCGCCTGGAGCACCTCCTGCCCCTCCCTCCTCACTGATCTCAGTGTCTGCAGAGCTGCTTCTTTCTCATTCTCTCTTCTCTCTCTGGCTGAAGGTTTTGTTGTGCAGTTCCTGCCCGTCCCCTAAATAGGTTGTCCCAAATATGTCACCACCACTGCTGCTGGGCTCAGCCTTGGCCAGCGGCCTGGAGCCAGCTGGCATTGGCTCCATCAAACTTGGGGGAGGCTTCCAGCAGCTTCTCATGGGAGCCACCTGTCGCCCCCTGCTACCAAAACTTTGCTGTGCAAACCCAGTTCCCTGGTCTGGAGTCTAATCTGTCAAAGCCTACTGTCACATCAGCATTAATGAGCCAATTTGGAGGTATGTGTTTAAATGGTATTTCTAACTGCTAAATGTTTTCTTCTTGCTGAAAGTGTACATGTTGATAAGCACCAACCCTGAGCTTCCAGCGAGGCAGGGATGACTGAAGCAGATCTGTGTCTGATGGGATGAGAATGAGCCAGGACAAGGACTCTGCCAGGAACTGAATGTTTTGGGAAGAACAAAGGAGTTACCCTGATTCATGTGCCACAATCAGCAAAAAAAGTTTGATTTATGAACCCTTGTCCATGCAGCCTTCCTGGAAAACAAGGTCTGATGCCCTCTCAGTCACATCACTAAGGAGCAGCACCCTCAGATCCCCACCCCCTCTTATTGCAAGGTGCTAGCTGTGGTGTCTTACCTAACTTTATTTTCTCTTTTCTGTGCATTCAGGATAACTCTTTTGTTCCATTTTCAGCCCACACGCTGACACAGCTCTCCCTCTCTCTCTTTCCCCTTACACTGTTTTTTAAGCATGCTGTAAACTTATTCATTCCCTAAAGGCAAAAGCAGCTATCTGAGCAACACTTTGTCAGCATAATACATTTACAGAATGCATATTTATGAACCTTTGAGCCTTTATTGTTCCAGAGGGCAAATAAAAAACATGAAAAGTAGCAATATAGTGTTTCAAAGGTCCCTCAAGGAAAACAAAAGTAGTTGGAAATAAATTTAGGGAAAAAAAAGTTCTTCTCCAGAAGAGAACCTTGAATTAACACGTTCAAAATATGGGGTGGGAAAGACTAGTCTCTTCTTCCACCTATCCTCCTAATCCAACTTTTAAGAAATTTTAAGCTTGAAAAATGGTTTAAAGCTTTACAAAATCGTATAAATGGCATGGTTTAAATATATAATAACAAACCAGAATTTTTAAAGCAGCATGTCTTGTTCAGTCATAATAAAGTAAAAGAGTTTTTAAATGGAGATGATTGTCTGCATTGAAGCATATCACACAGATGATCAGTGTGGTATGTGCCACAAAATTGCTACAGAAAAAAGATAGCTGAGAAATCAATAAAATGCCCTAATTGTTGTTATTTTAATTGACTCTGGGTTCTCATTAACTTTACAGTGTATGCCTCGACTTTTAAAATTAATGGGTTGCTACTCATTATTGCTGATAATAAAATAAAGCTGGTTAGGCAGTATTTGTGTTCTTACATGTGTCCATTAACTCAACTGCAATCAAAAGGTGGGAATACCAATGCTCCTAGATTATGCACCCAAAAAATTAAAACATGAAGTGTTGTCTCCATGAAGAGTCCCATTTTAAAACAAGTGTGTCTGCCTCTAGATTTCATCCAAAGCAAAAACTGGAGTGTGTGCCCAACAGCAGAGAAATATTCCAGAGCTGTCTGGCTGCAAAACTGTGCACTGTGCTCTGGGATGACCCTGCTTGGATGGGAGGTGGGACCAGATGACCCCCTGTGCTCCCTTCCAACCTGACCCATTCTCTGCCTCTGTTATTTTGTGAAACTCAGTTGGACTCGTCTCTATTACTTTAATTAGGGAAGGAGAGCTGCCATGGAACGATGCAGAACCCCACAGACAGCAACGACCAGCCAGGGACGAGCCAGGGGCTGCAGCACCTGTGCCATAAGGTACCAGATGGTTTGTGTGGAGGGATGGGACTGAGGGGAACATTTGTTTCCTGACTCTCACAATTTCACCAGTGGATGCTTCCTTCCAAAAGGCTGGTGCATGTGTGGCCATACAGGCCGTTCCTGGGGCTCACAGGTGCACTCAAAAATCTTGGGTGGCTCAAAGGAATGAAAAGGGTCAGCTTAGTATAGGACACTTTACTGTGAGCGTGGGGTTTGAGCTGGGGGTTTTCTGCTGAGAGGGTGGGTTTCTTCCCCAAGATATCATTTCCGTTATAATGGCACACTAGAAAAAAGGTGGGAGAGTTGCCATGTGGACATTCAGCATTGTGCAGAGAGGCAACTTTAACTTTTATGTATGTGTTTAGTATGTGTATGTGTGTTTCAGTAGTCAAAATGCAGCTGAATTCACAAATTGTTTCACTGCCTCTAAGGCTGCATTTCTGGCCATTATTTGCAAATTACAGATTTTTTTTCCCCTTCCTTCCTCAAGTATCACTCTGTTTTGCCTTGTGTAAATCCTGGACATTGAGAACCCCAGGGAGGGGAGGTGGGGACAGTTTGCCTCTGAATTCCACTTTCCAGTGAATTGTGGTAATAATTTGTTAAACATGAGAACAGCTTGAAACATTACAATGACTTAGGAATAACTGCATAGGTTACCCATGGTTCAGGGACTTTAAAAAGAAAAAAAAGTAAAAAAAAAAGTGTAGTTATGTTTCATTAGCTTCTTACATTTTAGGTGTCACTGGCAATGTTACTTTGCAGCAAGACATCTGTAATACCAAAATGGATATTTAAAAATCACAAAAGAAGCTAGAATTAACTTCTTGCAAGTTCTACAAACACGTTTGCCACTGGTGAGTTTTCTTCTGGCATGGGGAGGATTCAGGCTGCCAAGACTGGGCAGGTTTCTCCTGGCTCTATTCCGCTGTTGAAAAGACGATGTCTTTTAAGGGTATGTAATCCCATTTATAAATATTTTAGTGGAAATAGAGTACAAATGAAGTGTTAGGAAATGAGGATGGATTGTGAGCCAAGGGAGCAGAAGGAGGTGCAGTGGGAGGAGGGTATCAGGGATGCTGTTTTAGCTCCATGTTCTCTGCACAGAGGGAGCATCACAAGGCAGACTGTGATCCACCACTGTGGTCCTGGTCGGGCACTTCTCTCATGGGGTGGGGGCCTGGGTATTGGGTCTGAAGTGGGCTAAGCAGCACCTGCTGTCCCCAAACTCCACATGGGGAAGTTCCATCAGAGAAGGCAGTAATGGGGAAGAGGGGGAAAACCCTCAATAGACTGAAATAAAAGGTTATTTACCATATGCGTCACAAGTGAGGCTTAGCCTGGGACACACTCAGGAAAACCAGGTGAGGTAAACACCCGGTTCCTGTTGTCACCCAGACCCCCATAGATTCCTTAAAAACAAAGAAAGAAAAGAATCTCCAAACCACACAAAGTCCCAAAAAGACAGCCCCCCCACCACAAAACAACCAAAAACCCAAGCCTGTGGCCATCACACTTCAATGAATTGCGGGACTCTGCTTTTTACTCCCATTCATGCTGCTATTGCCTCCAAAATAGGACTGTGGCTGTTTTTACCAAAACAGGAGGTCCTTACAGACAAAATGCTGTGAATATACAAAATCTCTTACTAAGATGGAAGCCACCTTGAGACATAAAGATTATTAAATGAAAAAAAAAAAGAAAACTCAGTTTTCTGTTTCCTGGCTTTCTAAACAGCTTTTCAAAGCTTTTTCACCAATGTGAATCAAGCATAGACTATTTACATTCCTGACTCTTTGTGAGAAAGAGTGATAAATGGAAAGATCCACAAGTTAAAAACGTACATGACTGCGCTGTCATCTTTAAATTCCCCATACATAGCAAAAGTGGCAGGATGTAAATATGAGGCATTCTAGATCAAAGCCATAAAAATATGAAGATATTATAAAAAAACACACAGTGAGTGATAGTAATGATAAATATTTTAAATCCAGTAAAATGAAAAATCGATAGGAATCTTACTATTTCAGTAGTTGTAAAATTGGATTTCAGAGTTCCAGATTACACCAAGTTTTCTGTTAAATACAGGTGTCTAGCACTGAAATAATGAAAATGAAACATTTTACATTATTTATATGAAATAAAGGAATTAAGGGATTGTCATGTTTTTACAATTTGCTTTTCACAGAAAAGTAGTAAAAGTGTGGGAAAGGGGCCATATTGTCACTGCAAAACAGAGACTGAACTGGGCTTCCTTTATTACAATGAAATTTGCTGTCCTAAGAACTTACGTATTGTTCAAAAAAAAATTGTGGATGTGGGTATTTCCCTCTTTTTCGTGGTCAGATTTTTATTAAATAACAAAGTCTTGGACATTATACTTGAAAATGAGTTCTATCTGAGAGTCAGGAAGGTCAAAGCATTTAGGATCAAAGAGCAGAAGCTGAGCTGGGACAAGTTAAGGACTTTTAATGTAATATTTGCTTCGAGGGCTGCTACAGTATATTTTAAAACTTGTAGTGTTAATATTGTACCCAAGGTGATAACGTTTTGGAGAAAAGCTTCTTAAACTTGTCTGACATGTTTGCTTGTGAAGTTCTGGTTGGGCTGTGTGCCCAAGGCCTGTGCCTGGTGGCAGAGGCTGGCTCTCAGAGCTGCCCGTGGTCGGTGTCGCGTCCCCAGTCTGCCATTCCTTGTGGTTCTTCTGCTCTCCAGTTGTGACTGTGTGAGTAAGCTGGAAATGGAGCCTTTTCAATGGAGTGTTTCCTATGTCCAGCCCCTGCCAAAAAGGCATTTGCCCTTTGAAAAAAACCTTTTGCTCTGTTCATGATTTGACTGTGCATCAGTGGCTCTGCTGTAAAAATGGAGAGGCTGGTGTGAGAGTTAAGCCAAGTCCTAGCACTGCCTGTGTGTGAGGAATGAGTTGAAATAGTGCTCCTGAATTACACGTTTCTGTCTGAGAGAGTTGTGTTTCTGAGACATGGTGCCTCCAGTTGGTAATCTTCTTCCCTGGCTCCTCCTTCTGTGCCTCCTTATTTAGTGCCATTTGGAAGAATGGGGCCTAGTATTAACAAGGATTTGCTTGAGACTGCATGCCAAATTAAAGGGGGAAAAATGAAAAGAAAGTTAGTTTAGAGAACATGTTTATTTGAAAGAGACCATGCAGTTTTTGTTTTTGCTGAGAGCACGGTAATATGAGATACTGAGAGCCTAAGGTTCTAATGATATTATGCACCTAAGGTATTAAAGAGTCTGTAAAAGTGTGTCCAGCCCTATAAAATAATTTTCCTAGTGGAGGTGGTACCAAGACAAATGACAGCCTCCAGTGCTTGTCAGCTCTGAGGGCTCATTCCTCTGGAGTGCAGCTGGAACTGCCTCACCAGGAGGTAGATTATTGCCAATAGTCTCTGCTGTGCATCTGCTTTTTTTTTGTTGTTGTTGCTTTTTTTCCCCTCCAAGTTAGGTCAGTGGCTGCCTTTTTGTCTCCTTCCTTCCCTGTTTCTCATTTGTGCACCGTAGGGATACACATATTGAATGAACTGAGGAAAAAACAAGGAAGAAAATTGGTAATCCTGGCTGATATCCCCAGAGTTATCACCAACAGGTTAGACAACTGTGTGAGGAGATTTTAGGGAGTTATTGTTAGCTGGTTGCTCTTACATATCCTTTTTTAAAGGTAGATTAATAGTAAATATGAAGATTGACATTCGCTGTTTTTATTTTGGGGAGGGCTCAGTGATCCAGCTCCTTAAGAGCAGAAAATGAGTTTGGTTGAAGGGTAGAGAGCCTTTTGTTGCAAGCTTTCTGTGAGCAGGTCAGTAATACTGCCCATAGGCTAAATCAAAAGCACTGTGCCCCTTGCTCAATAATTAAATGAGCTCCTCATTTCAGTGGCAGTGTCTAACACAGGCTGAATCCAGCAAGCCCACCAGCTGTGTACTCGCTCACACAAAGTTACTGCTATGATGTTGGACTGAATTTCTCCCAGTCATCCCAGTCTTATTAATGCCTCAGTGTGGCATAAAGCTTCATTCATTATTCATAATAATCCAGTCAGAGGGCACTCTGAGACCTGATAAATTCTCACCTAAATGACAACAGCTGACAGGGCCTAGGGTTTTATAGCCTTTCTCTTGCCATAGCAAGGTGCTGTGGGCAAAGGTCCAGAATTATCCTCTGCTAATGACCACTGTGATATATGAGCAGCTGCTGATTTTCTGACACAAAGTCTACTCTGCTGAGCATCCAACCCACCAGCCGTGAGCAGCGGATAAATATCTGACAGGCAATATACTTCAAGAACAGATCACGAAAAAAATCTGTCTCAGGTGGGAGAGAATAAAAGGGTTAATGCTGTGCTGGAGCACTGCAACATCGACAACAACAAAAATATCCCGGGGGCAAAAAAAAAAAACCCAAAAAAAAAACCAAAAAAAAAAAAAAAAAAAACAACAAAAAAACAAAAAACAAAAAAAAAAAAAAAAAAAAAAAAACAAACCAAAAAACCAACCAAACCAGAAGTCTGTAAATTCTGGCTGTGCTGATGTGGAAATGAGAATACGATTCCTACTTCTGAAAACTCTTCCTTTCTGGTCCCCAGAGGGTTGAATAATCATGACTTTAGAAGCCTGTAAATTGCTTTATAAAAATCAATAATCATCTGCTGAAGGATATTAATTGCACTTTTTCACAAAGGGAAAAAGCTTCATAATATTTTATTGGTTTTTAATGGGCTCTTTGATACCACAGGAGGTAAGTGAAAAGCCTCTTTCTTTTGTTCAGGCACAGATCTAGCTTTTCAAAGGAATGTATGTACCTATTTGAGTTTTAACTTCTCCCTTGTGTTGTGGGTTCAAATTAAAAGCAGGTGGAGTCCTTTTATTTAGTCCTTCTGTTTTACTTTCAATGGTGAATATTTCTCTATTGTATCATCTTTTCTAAGCTATATTGATAAATGTATGACTTCTCCTGTGTTTCGTTGCCATGCAAATTGAGAGGTTAACTCTGGAAGTTTGACCTTATTGACATATAGCAGAAAAAAATCAAGCTCCAAGTGCTTTGAAAAGATTCAGGACTGACCTGGCCAAGTCTGATATCTTTTGCTTGTTAAAGTAAGTATAGTGAGTACTCATTTTTCACTGTGCCTCATCTTTGCTTTAGAATAATGAGCTTTTGAGGCTGTTTCATGGTGCCATTATTGCATTTTCCACATCCACAGTGTTGGGTCTCTAGGCCAGGAGGACAATTGGTTGTTCTGCATAAGAGCTTTGCTCAATATGAATTTCTGTCCACTCCATTTAGCACCATTCAAGTGGCAAAAACAGGCTGCTCTGGCCTGAAACTGTGGAGAGATGGAGGTGAAAAGGTGGTCTTTGCATGGCTGAAATTCAAGGCTGGAAATTTATACTTTTTCAGTGGCGTGACTCTACTCTCTCCAGGATTTGTATGACACTAACAGAGATCCCCAAGGTCAATGAGGATGTTTTCACCTCTTCCCTCCTTGTGGCCCCTTCTCATTAATGGAGACGTGGACTTCACCCAGTTCCCAGACTGAACCAGTAGGTGGGATACCACCAGACAGAACTCAGGTTAGAGGAGCTGGGTCGAGTCTGGCAGTGATCCTTAAGCTCATGTTATGTTGTGAACTCAGAACTTCTGTGCTTTGTGGCTGTTGGGATACTTCAGGACTCAACCATTGACAGCTGCTTTCATCACCCTGGTCCTGCAGCACTGTGACTTGCTTTAGGAAACAACCTTTGAGGGCCAAAGGCCACAGAATTTTACGATCTACTGGAATTATAGGAAAGCTTAATTTTCCTGTCTGAAGTAATTCTGGCAACCTTATTAGGCCTTGTTTGGAGAACAAGTATTTCTAGTATTTCTATTAAAAGTGACAGAGACTACTTACATATGAGGTGTGCCTGAACTATAAGAAACCTCAGTATATTCCAGACAAGTTTAGGCTTTGTTATGGGCAAACATTCCTGGAATATCCCATGGTTGCCAGAGCAACCTGCAACTGTAACCAAAACATTTGTCACTCTTGCTGGGTTCTTCTGTTGGCCTCCTCAGACACTTCTTCCAGCAGAAATAAACAAAATATGACCTTTACTCAGGGTGACCCACACGGAATATTGACTTGCTGAAGGCAGCCTGACCTGCAGTTTTCCAGGCCAAGCTGTCAGGTTTTGCAGTCTCCCTCTGCTGTCTTCCCCAATGTCTTCATTCGTTCTCCTTGTTGCTGCTCCCCTGGATGAACAGAGTTGGTCAATGGGTTCCTTGTTTGAGTGTTAGGAAGGTGATGGGGAAAATGTTCTGATGGATGTGGTAGACCAAGGAAGAATTTTTCGTGTTATTTTTTCTTGTTGAAGTAGAATAGAAATGTATGCCATTAATCCTTATGGACTCGAAGAGTTGCCTGTATGATTTTTTTTGACTGTGCAGTCAAATCACTTCTAATGTGGGATTACCTCACTCAAGAGTCCATCACCGAGTGTCTCCCTGCTTTCTGCCTGGGGATTTACTATGATAATTTTTCAAATGCTTTGTACCTAAGTGTGAAAATGGTGGTTTTCCTTGTGGTTTTGTGGCTTAGTTAGATATTCTTTTTTTTTTTTCCAGTAGAACATGCATGTTCAATTTCATCTGCTTGAAAGACCTGGAAGTTACTTTTGTTTAGTTGACTCAAAATTTCCCACTCCCATAAGCAAGGACAGACAAAATATGGACTAAAAATACTCAAAAAACAAACGAAAAAGCATTGAAAAATAAATTTATTAGAAAATAAAGGTGTGTTAGTGCATTCATTAATTGTAGCCTATGCTTTTGAAGATCAAACTCTATATTTAAATGTGAACATTCACAGAATCATGGAATGATTTGTGTTGGAAGGGATCTTAAAAGATCATCTGGTTCCAGTTCCTCTGCCATGGGCAGGGACACTTTCCACCATCCACTAGACCAGGTTGCTCAAAGCCCCATCCAACCTAGCCCTGCTTCATTCAGTTTCCTATCATTAAAAACTTTGTCCACAGATCTCAAGTTTTCCTAGAAGTAATTTAATAAAAATTAACGAAGGAGAGCAAAAGAAGAGAGGAAACTACACCCATCAAAGATGTACTCAGAGGGAGAAGACAGTTCCATCTTAGTGCTCCCTTCAGGGTGAAGATTTTGGTCCCATCCTGCAGGCATCATGTACACCATGGAGCAGGAAATAAAGGACTTGATTTCTCTTGTTCTCTGACTTATGGTAGGAGTCCTGCAGAAATTTAATGGTAAATATTTAACATGGGGAACTTCCCTTTTCTTTTATGGTCTCATGCTTTGTAAACTGATTAATGTAATAAGGAAACAACAATTCCCTTTGGATTTAACCAAATTGTTCCTCACAATTGGGAATTCTGTTCCTCAGCCACTTCCATTGCAGGGCTCTCCCAGTAGGCAGTTTAGTTTGCCTCAAGTGGAAAATGAACAATTTATTTGACAGGAAGAAAATCTCACAACTAATCTTCTCACAATTAGAGGGACAACAAGGGCTATTTTAACAGTCTGTAGACAATATTTTTAATTCTGGTCAGTTCTAGAGCTCCTGTAAGGCTTCTCAGCCATTTAACACAGTTCTGTAATGTGCCCGTGGAATGAGCTCAGTCCTGCAGTGATTCCCATCTTGACATGTGGTAGTAAACACAAGGAAATATTTTACCTCATAGCATTGTATCACTAATTTTCAGTTAAAATAAAATATTTGAGTGAGGTTGCCATACCATTAGAGAAATCAAATGTTCCTGGGGTGTCCCCAGATATTCCTTTCTCTCTATGGACTCTCCTTGTAGATTTTTCTGTTCCCTAGGAGGCTCTCGTGTTGCCATTCCAAGCCCAAAGTGCCAGGAAAGGTATCATTTTCATTGTGCTCACTCTCTCATCTTGGTAGTTAAGAGCTGTAGCTAGTTAAGAGGCCAGAGAAATTCCTGGCACTCACAGGGGGCCTACAGCTATTTAAATGAGCACCTGTGTGGGTTTTTTTTTTTGTTTTCTGGGAAGCCATTGCACAACATCCATGCCCAAGCTCTGCTGAAGCTGGGTGTTTTAAGTGCCTGACAAACATGGTGTTGCTTCCAGCTCAGCGTGGTGTGCAAGCACCAGCCCGCACCCTTGGCCTGCGTGGATCTGTGACTCCCGGGGAATAGAGAGCTTACACCAGGCTGAGCTGAATCTGCAACACAGATGAACAAACTGGTTGTGCACAGGTTAAAGCCTTGCTCACATATGGGTCATGATATATTAGCAAATACCGTATTCTTCTCTTCTATTCTTCTCTATGGAAAAAAACACAGAACGAAAGCTGAATTCCAAATTGAAACCTGGTCAAGCTGAGTGGCTGCCTCCCTGACTCTTGGCCATTACTAGAGGTGGGATTGCTTGAAGTTAGGCTCTCCAGTGTCACAGAGCGTGCCAGGGCAATCTGGGCAGTTGGATACACCCGTGTCTCGTGTTGGTGCTCTTGGGGGGGAGTTGTTTTTTCTTGTTTCTTATAGTACTCTGCAGTGCTGTGAGTGCCGAGCTGTTTTTGTGCTGTGGGTGAAGGGGGACTTTTCATTTTGAATTCAAGATTCTGGGAGATAAAAAGGCAAGTATTTTTTGACAGTTCTGTGGTTTGTCTCTAGGCACATTGGGTGCTGATTTTCATTCCAATACATCAAGGCAACTGTCTGAACTACAATCCAAACAGAAACTCCTCCAACAACAAACCACTAATATCACATGTAGTTCCAGTTGTTCACACTTTCTTGTGCTCTGTCTTTCCATGAGATCTCATATCCCCAACCCACTGCCTTGGGCTAATAGTTTGTAACAAAGCTCAATCTCTAATATGTCCTATATAAATGGAGAAGGGAAGATCATAAAAGAGAAAGATGAAAACATTTACCACTCCAGCTCCCACACTCGGAGTCTCTTGAGTTTCCTGATTCATCAGCCAGTTAGGAGGGCACGCAGTCACCCATGCTGCCTGGCTGCTGTTGCTCTCTCCAATGCTACAGGGTACCATTCATCACAGACTGCTAGCTGAAGGATGCAGTGTCAATGCTGGCAATTGATCCAAGAAAACCTGCACATGTTATTGTACCTCACTAAGGGCCCTCTTCTTTTCTGCCTTTCCTTGTGACTGAAAAAATTAACCCATGAGGTTTTTTTGTTCAGATTGTAACAGGGAAAGTAATACCTGCAGGGGGAGGAAACATTGTGTTCAGCCCATCCCTATGTCCTAATCTTTATTTAAGGCTGGAAATTAGGAAAAAAAAAAAAAACCCGAATATTTGCTGTCTTCTAGCATATGTGATTTAGAACAAAGGAGATCTGGGGGGATTATCAGCTTGTAAGAGTATATATTTGTGTGATAATTTGTGTGAATTACCCAGAAGACAAAAGAAGCACTTGAGATACAGCATTGATCTTTTGTACCACCACGTGTATTCACGTGTTACACCTTGGGGCAAATCCCAGCCAGGCTCTGGGGAGGGACAGGGTTGGGGTGGGGTCAGAAATACTGCTTTTCCTAGGTCAGCAATCCTAAATGTAATTGTTGTTCACAATAACACGCTGTGAAGTACCCTCTCATCCAGACCCATAGGGATGTTCATGAAGTAAGGTACTATTAATAGGGGCTCATGCTTTGTGTGTTTGGAAATCTGGAAGTGAGAAAGAAAAGATTCGTTGGTAGTTCAGACTCCCTTGGAGGGGGACAGGAAATGCAGAAGCAGACAGTCTATAGGGCACCAATTTAAGTCATCCCAAGTCAACCATATCAATGTACTCTTTGGTGTTCACTGGCTTAGGTATGTGCTTACTTCCAAGGAACTTGCCGAGTCAGGACTGTAGGCAGTGTCCTGTCTCTGGTCCCATAAGGTACAATACCAAAGCAGGAAGTCAGGCAATTTTGAGGGGTTTTCTTTATAGCAAGCATTACATTTTATAGTGGTTTTCATTGAAAAATCTCAGCAAGCTAAGCTACAGTGATTAATTAAATTTTACAGCTACCCTGTGCACTAAGTAAACAGTGCATTATTATTTTTTGCTTTAATAAACAGCAAATGCGAGATGCGGAAAGGAAAGGATTTAGAAGTGTATCCAACCAGCTGGGGTGGCTCCTTCTCTCATTTGTAATCTCCCCTCTGACGCCTGGTAGGATCAGTATTGCTTTTTTTGGTAACTAGAGTCAGATGGACAGTTTCATCCTCAGCGTGCTGGAGATCAGAGGTAAACTCCTGGACAACAACCAGGACAGATATAAATCTAACCCAAAGGAGAATAAAAGTCCTCTTGTAAATGTAGTTAGACTTTTTTAGTTATTTTCTCCCTAAAATGAGCAGATTTTTGAGCTCATTGTAATCAGCATGACTATTTAGCCCCAAGGATACAAGTCTGAGTAGCAGATGTTGAGGGAGACTTTGTGCCTTGCTGGATGTAGGCTGTACCTCAATATAACCTCTCCTTGCTACCTCTCAAAAGAGCAGGCATACCTCTTCCTGCCTGCCTGTGTTTGGGACATGGAAGAAGCGTCAGAGAGCTCCCACGTGAAGTGTGTTGGAGGAAGGGCAGACATGGGGATTCCTTTGGCTCAGCAGCTTCTCTGTGTAGAAGTCCTTGAATAGAATACGCTTTTCCCATCTTGGAGGGAATAAGGGGATTTAGAAAAATACCACCAAAACCAAACGAAGAAAAAAGCAACAAAAGAGGGATATTGAACATTTCAGAAATAAAATTAATGTTTCCTCCATAACCCGTAAGACAAGCACACAACAGAAAACTGTTCTATCTGAGGGAGCAGTTCCTGTACTTTGTGCTATTTTGAATGAATTGTTAGGGAAACACCAAATATTCTAAATGAGCGTCATGATTCTGGAATGGGTGGGTATCTAGTGGTGGGACTTGGAAAGAGTCTGAGTGCAACAATGGAAGGAAAACTTCACTAAAGGTTCTTAAATAGAAGGGCACAAAGGTCACTTACAGAAAAAGGGAGGTTAGCCTCTCACCTGACCAGACATGCTGGCTGTTTCTGTACATAGATAATATCCTGTACCTTGCAATGGGCTCTAAAGTCCTTGCCTCCATGGAGAACGTGTTATGGCTTTAGTTTAATCGTGGCAAGTGACAGCTTCAGCTGAACTTACACAATAGAGTGGCCAGTCTAGAGGAGCTTCTTTACTATCTATTTCCTAGCCAGCATCCCTGCAGACTCTGTATGAGATGATGAAGATAGAAGAAAAGCAAAGTTTTGCCCCAACATGTGCTCTCAGCTGTGATGACTTTTGGATTGACTGTAGCCTTCAAGGAAGCAGATGCATACGTGGATGTAACCAACTCTCATCCCGTGACTTTCTCTGCTGCCTGTGCAGCAAAGTGTCACTGCTCCTGCTTTTGGTGGGACACTCATCTTTGCACAAGGCATTTGCCTCTGTCAGTCAAAGGAAACCTCTCCTGGCAGAGCTGCCTAAAGCGTGTTGAGCTGGAAGCTGTTCTTGGCATTATTTACATTCAGCTATTTGAAACAGCACACCTGTCATCGGAGGTGAAACTCTGTATCATGTGTATTCACAGCCAGGCCAGCCTGGCCTCTCCAACACCACTCCTTTCTTCCACTGTGCCTACACAGGGTGTTTTTCACCCTGTTTGTTGGAGTTTGATGTACTTCCATAAATTCCCATGCACCATGCCAGAGAAGCATGGAAAGATGCAAAGGGATTTCATAAAGCATGAGAAAGGTAAGTCCTTTACCACAGTTGAATGTATAATTGTGGCACTGGTTCAGATACAGAGCCAGGAGCTGCAGCTTTCTTTCCAGCAGGCTGGGGACAGAGGGAAGGAGAATGGCTGTGAATGACACGTTGGGAGGCATGACTGCAGGGTAACAAGAGAGGTAAAAAGGAGTAAAGATCTGGAGTCAGATCCCAGTTTCCATGGGATGCAGGTGTGCACAGGGGCCTGGTTCTGACTGCTTTTTTCCACAATAGAAGCAAGGGTTTGATGGGACCATGGATACCGGGACAAGCATTCCCCAGATGGCAAAGGACCAAATGATACTGAACGTGGGAAGAGTTGGCAGCACCATAGTGGAATTACAGGTCTCATTTGTCAGAGATCTATAGGTGAACTGCTGGAGTTCAGAGTGACTGTGGAAAAGCAGGCTCTGAAATGTGGCAGAGAGAGTGTTGGAAAATGCAAAGTCCAGCCATCGGGTTTGAGGAGCAAGACTGTTTTTTTGTGATGGCAGGGAATTTTTCAAATAGGAAATTGCCATTGAGGTCATTCTGGCCATGCTTTAATATCTTGCTTAACTGAAATATTTACTTAACTGAATTGTTATTTTCCATTTTATTTGGTTATGATCTTATTAACTCACTGTCTTAATACAGTGTTTGAGGCTGAGTTTTACTGAGATGTGGCCCCAAGATGACTGGCACTTAGGTCCAAATGAAGTGAGTGAGTCCTTTGCATTTTCAGTAGGAAATTCGAGAGACTTAATTATTTAAACCTGGAAAGCATCAGAGAAATGCATATTAAATGTTGTTTATGAAATGTAATATGGTTCTCAAAGTGCTCTGTCCTGTTCACCTTCTGTGCTAGTGCTGCTTCGGGAATGTGGCTGCCCAGAAACCTCTCTCTGGTTACAGGCACTGCAGGGCTGAACCTGGAGAGATGTGTTTGCCATTATGAGACTGTGTGACCTCCATGATTTTTGGATCCAGGTTTCCTGGGCAGCTTTGGGAATGCCATGCCAAATCCTTTCTCTTGTTCTGAATCGGCTTTGGCTGCTCAGAGCCTGGTACGTGGTACCATCTGCCTGGCTTATTGAATGTGTGAGGGTGTATAGCTGCTCTGGGAAAAAGGGACATATGGAAAATGATATTTGGTGAATCCCAGGAAAGAAAAGTCACGGGAAACCACCTAATTACCAAGGCTTAATAGCCAGTGAATCGCCAGTAAGGAGCTTGGTCCTGAGGTCCTGTGGCATAAATGCGTGATTACGTTAACGCCCCACTGCTACTGGGATACTTTTGTGTTTACAGGCCTTTCTCCCTTATTGCTAGAGGCCTTCAAATCCCAGATAGTCAAAATCTCTATTCAGAGCTGCCTGCTGGGCGTTTAACAAGGGTCCTTGTAACAGGACTCAGTACAAGTACAAACATGAATGAAGAGTGCAGGGGCCACCATAGCACCACAGGCTGCAAGGTAGCCAAATGGAGCAGCCGCAGAAAAGCAGGATAAAGTAGACAATGACCCTCGGCGCCTCAAGGCATTGCTTCAAAAGGTGTCAACACCAATTAAATTGTAAAGGCTCTGTCAGCTTCTGAAAAGTTATCTAGGCAGGGACAGAAAGTACAGAATCAAAGGGGCTGCAATGAGGTTTTGTGTGTCTGGCAGCTGAGCGGGCGTACACATGCTCCTGGCAGTGTGGGATCCGGCTGGGAGCCTCCCAAAGGCAGAGCCATGCTCGGGGTGGAAAAGAGGCAAGACAGCCAGTGTGGGGTCTCCTGTGCCACTGGTTTTTATCAACAGTGGGGGTGTGTTTAATAACATGGACCAAGGTTGGTTAAAGAAAAAGCTGAACATTTCTCCCCTGTCTCAGTCAGGGGTTAATACATTTGAAAACTGGATGCAGTGTCTTCCCTGATAAATTCACTTTCTTTGTGCTCTGAGGATTTTTAACTTGCTTGTAATAAATAGCAGCTCTCAAATTTATTTTATTCATTGCTGTATAAAATTGCTCATTAGAAAAGGAAGTGGTGTTTTAGCAGCTAATATCTTTTTTGTGGTTAGATATGTATAACTCCTAAATTCTTGTATTGCCTTTCCCCTTTACTCGTGGGACCGTGACAGAGTCTCATCCTTATTTATTCTTTAAATAAAATGGTTGGAGGTGCAGGGTGGAGGTACACGTAAGCATTACTCTGCGCCTTATTGATGAGGCACACAGATGTCTACTGTGGTCTTTTCAGTGTGACAGTCAAGCTGTGGAGTCTAAGGCACAATGAAAGGGGGTAAAGACTCAGTTTGGTGCTCATATGTGATGAGGGGAAAAAAAAACCTCATTTCTTCTGTGTATAGTGCCTAAATTTCTATGCAAGTAGGTGAAATGTTTCATGTGTAAACTAATTTAAATGGTTTGTGCTAGAAGAAAGCTTCTAACTATAATATTTATTCTTGTCTGTTGCTCATAACAAAAGTGCAAAAAGCTGTTTATGCTCTCTTTAAAACCCAGTTTAAAATGCAAATTAAAACAAGGAATTTGAATTTTTGTTTTTAGTCCTAGAGTTTGCTCACGAAGCATTGTTACTGCAATTCACATGGCTGAGTGATGTTGATATTAACTTATCTTTGTAGGTTTACATGGCAAATCAAAGAGATGGTTCTGAGATTTTTTGTATAGTAACTCCTAAATATGTTATTTTGCCAAATCCCCCTTGGTATTGTAAGAAATTGCTAACGAAAAAATTGATTTGGGAGGAGGAATGTGAGTTGAAAGGTTTGGGAATACTGTTTAAATGAAAAGATATAGAACTAAAGGCTCATTGCTGCATTATTTTAAAGCCTTTTCCAGAAAAGTTTGAGATTTAATGACAACAATATGGAAGCAACAATCAAATTTGCTGGAATACATTCATCTATCTACAGACAATTTTTTTCTCTGATTAGAAGTCTGGATGGTGTTTGTTTTTCAGTATCTGATTATTATCATGTCTTTGGAATTCATCATTTTTAAATGTCCCAGTGCCTGAGAAATCAAAAGGGCACTTTCTGATGAAATTGAAGGATGTGTCAGAAATATTCTGAGTCTCTTTTTCTGGGTAGCAGCTCAATTTAGCAAACATAATCCTCTGAAACTGGAGCAGAAGTACTTTGGGGGGGGGTGGGGTGGGAAATCAGGCTGTATGTTGCAATGTTAGGCAAATGGCAGAGGAGGGATGCTAAGGATCCCCTTCCCTGGCCTTGCCAAGAGCAGACACTTCCTGGTGTCTGAGAGGAGAGCAGGTGTATTTTGTACCAGCCTGTGAGGACGATTTCTCAAGTGTTTTGGGCAGTCAGCCATGCCCCGTGGCTGTCCCAGCTGTGCCAGTGGTGAGCAGCAGCATCCCAGCAGAGCAGCTGAGTGGGCTTTGGCACAAATACTCAGCTGATCTTCGACACCCATCTGAAACTGAGCAGCCCTGACAAGGGGAAGAGCCTGTGTCTTTTCCTGCTCCTATGGAAGAGCTGGCAGGGGAAGCTGGCCTTGGCAGCAAATGTCTCTCTGTGCGTGAGGATTTCCAGGCTTCACACAGGAGTCAGGACAAGCTTTTGGGGCTGGCATCACAGTGCACCTGAGGCAGCATGCAGTGCTTTAAGCACCTGAAATGCACAGTGAGCAGGAATTGTGAGTACACATCATGTGCAGGCAGCAAGGGGCTGGGAGGGAAACAGGAGCATGCTTGGACAGGTGCTGATTAGTATTTCTCCACAAATGATGATGGAAGCGTGGCTGTGCTTTGTGTGGGGAATGAAGAGAGGGATGTGCCAGAGCTGCCATGTCTGCAGTCATCACAGGTGCTGCTGGCGAGTTGCTCCCCACAGGTGTAACTCAGTCTGAAGTGATAGGAAAGGGGAATCATTGCCCCAGTTACAGCTCAGTCCCAATTTCATCCTGCCCATTTGTCAGCTGTTTCTAGGTAGCTGCCAGGTCGGAGGGGAGAAGTGGGATTATTCCCCCCCTCAACCTCCAGCTCTTCAAACGGTGTATTGCAAATTGCTGTCCTTCTGTGCAAACCGGGAGAATTCATCCCAGCGCTGCTCTGCTGCTGGCTCAAAGGCAGCCTGGCTGGGAGCTCAGCTGTGCTCCTGTCGGCCTCCGTGTCCAGGAGACAGCATGGATGCTGTGCCTCACCTCCAAACTCCCCATAAGCAACTTGTAGCAGGCTTCTCCACTTTACAGGAGAAAGGGATTAGTGTGCAGAAGGCCACCGGATTATGGCAGGAGAGAAAAAACTAGTAAGGTTTTTCTGAGGTTTGGGGTAGAGTTCCTCAATCTAATGCTGGCTTGCTTTGTACTGATAAATTTTTCATGTGGAACAAAAGAGCTGAGAAAGAAGATATAATTTCCATATAGTGTTTTGCTCTATAAAGCAAAAGCACTGGAGAATGGTGAGAGCATCAGTTTTGTTGGTAAATAACAACACAATCAGCATTGCAATTTTTGCCCTTCTGTGGACATCAAAAGAAATTGTGCAAAGAGATCACAATTTTACTGCAAAGATAAAATAATGCTGCTTCTTTAAAGAATTGTCACGGTGTGGGCATTCCTTGTGATTTAGCAAAATTCCTCTGTCTCTCCTGGCCAGCGAGGGGAGAAGCAGGACCGTGCTTTCCCTCGGCCGGCGGGCGGGGAGGGAGGAACTACTGAGTGTCTGAGGGCTGCTCCGACTGCCCTGCCTTTGTGCAGCCACACGGTACAGAGCAGGTTTTACATGGCTGAATGCATTGTAAACTCTGTCACTTCAGGGTATCGCCCACTTAAACAACATCCTCATCATTTTTCTTAGGAAATGATCTGAGACAAAATATTGAATTATTTAGAGTACCGCTGGGAGAGGGAATTGATTCCTTGCTGTATCAGAGAGAAATAGCTGCTCTTTTGAGGCTTGATCCAAAGCCTGGAGAAGTCAATGAGAATCTTTCCATTGATTTCAATAGGCTTTAGATCATGCTCTTATTCACTCAACTATTTCTCTTTAGTTTGAACAAAACAATGCAGCCTTTCATTGCAAGATACTTAGTTTGCTGTACCTGAAGGAAATACATTCTGTCCTGTTCTGCTGAATATAAAAAATCACTTATGGCCTGCCGAAATAAGTAAGTAGCAAACAGCTTTTTAACACTGCTGAAACTTAAATTTATCTCCTATGCATTTGGAATTTTTCTAACATGTGCACAGCTACGTGCATATGTACATTTTAAACTCGATACATGATCTTGTGATAACGTTTTCTTTCTTTGCAATTAATTCCTCTTGTTTGGAATCAGAAGATGCATACTACTTTTTCTCTTTCTAGGCTTTCAGATGTGTTTCAGCCTCTTTGCTGCCAAAGGAAAAACTGGAGTAGGCTTTCCAATTTCTATCCTGTTTCTGGGAAAGTCAAAATGCAGCATCTCCATTGGACAGCACTGAAATTTTCCATTTTGACACCAAGTCCGAAAGGAGTAACCAAGCTAGGCAGGGCTTCTGCAGCTGCCAGCAGCTTTTCCAGCAGCCTCTTTAAAAACAGAGATGCAAAAGTTATTTTCTTGAATGTCCGACTTACCCCTTCTCTTTTCTTGTGCCATGCATGTTTAACCAAAATTTAGCCACATGCAAACACCACCATTCCTATGTGTACCTCCACAAGGGAGCCTGAGAGCAGATCCATAGTCCAGTCTCAGTTTGCTATCTATAGAAAATGACTCAAAAATGGACCTAACACAAAATATAAGGAAAATAAATAACAGTGTGTGCCACACTCAACTTTTGACCTCGTAGGTTGTGCTGGAGTCAGGAGCAGCGTAGATTCTGTGCCTGCTTCTGAGAGCAGGCAGCAGAACACACCTGAGGGCTCTCCTGAGGTGGATGGAAATGCAGTGTAGGGTGCAATTAGGAGAAGGTGACACCCCTGCTTTGTGGCTCAGCCTGCAGGGATGGCTGAGGGCTTGTGGCAGGGTCCAGCTTGGGCACCCCCAGGGCAAGCCTGAACCCTGGGGAGGGGGCTAAAGCCCCAGCCAGCCTGGGCTCTACAGCAAGAAGCACATCTTACAGAATTGTGTTCTATTCTTCAGGAGAGCAATTTCTTCACTTTAATAATTTAATGTTTTCCATAGGTTTTGCTTCTTATCTTGAAGGAAATATTTTCAGCTATATAATTGTTCTCTCATCCAGAGGGACTCCTAAACAGCAGATTTTTAGTACGCCCAACAATGTTATTCAGAAAATGGGTTGTATCAAACTGTAAACATTTCAAAGCATAAAGAAATCATGAAAGCAAGATGAGGTTATCACAGCAGGGACAGAGACGGTGTGTTAAAGCACCACCTGTGAAGACTCCTGCTTTTGGGAGCTATCTCTACAGTCAAAGGCTGGTGAAGAATTACAGACCCTTTAAAGAAAACAAATTGAAAGTATTGTTGATATTACCCTATGATGCCTGCCTACATGTAGATTAATGGGAAGACTGGACTGGGTTATTTTTGTTTTTAAGATGTGCGAGGCGAAAGTTGAAAGAAGAGGAGCAGAGTGTGGTTTCAGAAAAATGACAGTTTTCATAGCCAGAGGGTTTCTGTCAGGGAAGAGGAGAAATAATAGCTTATATAAAATTCTGAAGTTTTATAAATATTTACTAATACCAAAATATCCATCAGAATCAATCACAGAATTGGTAACAGGAGCACATTTAAGTCTTGGTACAAGTTCTACTGAAGGTAATCTGATTGCTTGCCTTGATTTTTTGGGGAAGGATGAGAGCGATGAAGATATTGCCAAAGATTTTGGGAAAGAAACCAAGATATTCCGGCTAGCAGTCCTTCCAGCCTGGCAGTCACAGGGCAAGGAATGGAGGCTGTAATATTGAGAGATGTTGCTAAGAAATTCTGAGCCGTTCTGGGGAGAATTTATCGGCTGCCTTTGTCACTGCATCTCATCCCTCAGCTGAGAGCTAGCAGAGAGCTTGTTTTGTATTTCCAAATTTCTGATGCTGCAGAGAGTGGATTATAGGCTGTTAGTTAGTACGATATAAGCATGTTGATAGCTTTACCAACATGAAGGGAAAGAAATGAATCCTCTTTGGATAGG
Organism: Coloeus monedula; assembly: GCF_965178545.1. NCBI lineage: Eukaryota > Metazoa > Chordata > Aves > Passeriformes > Corvidae > Coloeus > Coloeus monedula. Next base: position 9,721,657 of record NC_138789.1, read on the forward strand.
ATAATTAATCTTTGAAACCCTAAACTTGTCAGGATGTAATTATTTAGGCAAGTGAAGCAAGAAGGATATAAACTGTTAAATAGCACAGTAATATTATAGAGGGTTTAACTTTCAATGATTTTAATTAAACTCTGAACCAAACACATTTATTTTTAAAAAAATCCTTCAGCATTTCAGATGATGGTTATTTTTGTTACCTCTTAAAATCTGGAACTTACTGACAGGAGTCTTTGTGATTTTTGTAGTTGCTCAAATCTACTTTGTGTTTAAGTAGGTGATAGTTTAGCAGATAAAAAAGAGTTTCTTTCCAAGAGCAAGGACAGGAGCAGTTGTGGCAAGAGGGAGTGGTGGGTTTTTATTTTCCTATCCCATTCCTGCATAAGCCGTATCTTTTCCCTTGCTGCTCCCCTTGCACTGCAGTAGAGATTAAGGAAAGCAGAACAGCTTTCAAAACAAGCTGACAAACCTGGCCTCCAAAGCAGGCTGCCTTTATCCTGAGACTTATTTTCTACTAATTGTCTTTTATTAAGAATTTTCTGTCCATGCTGGTGACTAAATTTTGCGGTATTTGAATGAACCATTCTACATGGATACACAAGCAGACTGAATTTAGAGCAAAATAGCTTCATCATAAAACTGGATTTATTGTTTCCTTGAAATATGAGAGTAAGAAGAAGATTACAAGACCTAAAAAATTGGAGAAGTGTGACTGGGTGTGTGGATAACCAGTAAGGAGTCAAACTGAATTTCCTGGGAGTCACCACGGGTGGCTGAGATCTGCTACGGCTGTGCTGAGATCTCCTCTCTGGATAAGACCTCGCAGGCTGGGGAGCACTTGAGGCTCTTAACAGCACAAAGCCAGATCTCTGACTTGTTTGCTTGTAAAATTTCTCCTTCAAAAAGAAGAAGTTCAGAGCATTCAGCGGAGTTAAAAAATCTGTCAGTGATTGATATTTTTGTAAATGCAGAAAGAAATGAAGATAATATTAGACTCAGATGTCTCATCATTTTTTTTTTTCTTTCTTTCTTTGACTGTATTATAAACTTCAGTAAAACTGTGATTAGCCCTGGCTGTTTGCATATCTTGACAGCTGTAGGGTAATATCAACAATACTTTCAATTTGTTTTCAATTTGTTATCCATTAGTAAGCTTAAAACATTAAATAAATGAGCTGAAAATGGGGTATTTATTTTACTAGTGCCTACTTTGCATTTATAGTTGGTAAATTGGAAAGATAGCTGGGTTTTTTTACTTGTGTTTTTAGGAAAATGTTCCTCCCAGGACTTGTAAAAATTAACTTTGTATTAACATTTCAATTATAAATTGAAATAGTACTATGCAATCTGAAATTTTGATATGGGTGCAATTACCTTTAGTTCTTTCCTTCCTGTATAGGGTTGAATCTTACTGTCATTTACATTAAAGACGTAAATACCTCCATATGAAAGCAAACCATATTGATTTTTGGGGTTGGGGTTTTTTATTTTTTGCATATAGTAAAGAAATTACGTGGGGAAAGTTTAAAAACCCCTTGTTGAATTAGATGCTTCACAATTGACAGCTGTGATTTTGCCTTTGAACAATGGCTAGAATTCTGCATTGTGATTGTTGGTTATTAGAATAATTTTTGCTCAATCATCTGTTTCCTTTTATTGTCTTATATGCAGTTATTTTCATTAGAATCTACAATTAACGAGTTTGCTGAGTTGACTTGGTCTTGGAAAATATTTCTTAATTACAGATATTAATATATCCGTCCTCCTATCTTTGGCAAGTTCAGCTTAAAAACGTTCCTTATTATTTGTTGATGAATAATACTCAGACTTGGTTGGGTCAACACTGCTGACTTAGACCCACTGCCATGTTGCAAAAATATGACTATAAATTTTTTGCCGCTGGAGTCCATTTCTGGAAGGAGACCTACATCATTAGCTGACGGGAAATGGCACAGTTACGTTGAAAACAATTTTCACTAATTGATTATCTGGCTGATTCAATTTCCAGTCTTGGCTCCCTCTTGGACCAGATGCAGTATTATCTCTCCATATAACTCATGGTTAAATTTTACTGAAACGATATCCCTATGAAATTTCTATTTGTGCAACAGACTTAGTATTTATCTATCTATTTTGTTAAAATCTAAAATAAATTGGGGCAATCCCATCCCACATTCAGGAAAGTGTCCTATTTTTGGTCTCCATGCCAACTCTCTGGAGAAGTGTCTACTATTTTGTACCATCATTATGAGGACATTCTCTTGTTACAGATAATAAACCTGCTCTCCTTTCTATCACCCTAGTCTATTCATTTAAAAATTGTTTCATTTTTACAACACTAATGTTATTCTCACCAGCTTGGCAACCCTGGGATAATAGCATAAATCAGTGAATTATTATTTTTGTTTAAGGCATTTCTAATTTTTAATTAAAAAGAAAAGTCAGACTCTTGCTGATCACCTACAGGATTGTGACTCTCCATGGTTACCTGTCACTCAAAGAGATCTAGCTCTGAGGAATGCTAATTAGCACTGTTAAAGCACTGGTAATTGAACTGTGGAGACAGCCTGCAGAAGGAGGCTGTTTGCATTCAGCACTGCTTTGCCATTTAAATGGAAGAGTACAGTCATGAAGGTACGGTGGATAAAAGCAAAAAAAAGCACTCAGGCTGTAATTTTTCATTTTGACTTCAAAGTTGTTTACCAAAGTGTTTCCTAGAAACGAGTGCCCGCACCAAAAACGTGTCAGGGGTAGCAACTTCACTGACAACCTACGCCTAAAAAAGTGCACAATGCCCTTCATCTCCAGCTTCCCTTGGTGCCTGGAGCAGCTGCTTGGAGCACCGGAGCTCATGATGACCCATGCTGCTCCCCACTCCCCACTGGGCTTCCAGGTCAGAAATTAAAAATTAAGGAAGCACCAAATTTAAAACAAGTCACAGAAAAACCCTGAAGGAAACTAGTGCTCCTACTGTGGTTGATGGCTTTTCCAGATATTTATTTGACTCCCACTGCTGTGATATCCATGTGTTCTGGAGTAAGGCACCTTCCATCATAGTCTTTACAGGGTTTTTGAGAGGCTTGCTGAGGCGAGGCACAATGTCTCTTGGCACAGTAGAAGTGAAACTCAAGGGCAGACTGATTGTCTGGCACCTTCAGATGGGCTTGATTTTTCTCTAAAGGTAAATATTCAGCATCTCCTGAATATCTGATACTTTTCTTAAAAGTACCCCAAAAGTGAGGTAGCCATGTCATGCTGATCTTTGTCATCTCTTTGCTTGTGTGATCTCTGTTTCTTTTTCCTTTGTACAGCTCAGTGTCTCAAACTATTCCCCATGCCTTCAAAGACTCCGATGTTTCTTTAGTTTAGCAAATATGAACAACCTCATTCAAAAGTATGAAGCTGTACCGTGCAACATTTACATGAGTCATGCATTTAGATGCTTTGGGAATACTGATTTTAAAATGTGTCATTCCTCTAATAGAATCATAGAATATCCTGAGTTGGAAGGGATCTACGAGGATCATCAAAGTCCAGCTCCTGGCCTGCAGAAGGCAACCCCAAGTATCATACCACATGCCAGAGGGCTTTGTCCACATGGGTGAAATTGAATTTTTTCTGTTTGTCAGGTAAGGGTGTGCATGTTTTAGTACCTGCAAGATCATGAATTGGTCATTTGGCCATGTGAAGTGAGTATTTGCAGCATATGACAGTTACACTTTTTTAAGCTGTGGATATTTCAGAGAGATACTAACTTAAAGTACTTCAGGATACTTTTGAGTGAAAAAGCAAATACATGATAATGCAGAAAGTTTCCAGGTGTTATCCCCACAGATAACTTAAACTTGAAGTCCCTTTTCTCCTAAGTGGAAGACCTCATCTGTTCTCAATGGATAAAACTGACTCCAAATCTCAGTGAGGCCAGGACTTCATGCAGACGTTTCAGTGTGTGAAACTCTTAGATGGATAGCATGCAAATGCTGCCTTTATGTATCCCCACCTTTGTTTTTATTTATCCAAAACTGTTTGTGTGTGAGATGTTCCTAGTGTTTTTTGATTTTGCTGCTTTGTGGAAAACCAATGCACATTTTCCATGTTATGAGGAAAAACAAGGTTAATATTTTCATGTTCATGTGCTGGGACATTCACCATGTTTTTTTCTCACAGGCATTTCACAGGATACACCATCTCTTTTAGCTGCTAACTGTGGCCTGTGCCAGCTGGGTGGGGAAGGACACACATACCTTTTCACACAATTTACAGTTTGCTAGTCAAAAATACCAGGGGAAAAATTCACATCCCTAGGTGTTCTCAGGAGTTTAATGGCACATCACTGGCTATTAATCTGAATCATCTCGGGCTGTTGCCTTGATAGTACTGTCTTTTTTTACTTATTTGCAGGTTGGGTCTGAAGGGTGTACTGTCTTCCTCTCTTTTATGTCAAGCTGTTATCTGCTTAGATGTTTCTCATGACTCTGTCTCTGAAACACTTCCTCCATGCCAGGACCCCAGTGAAATGTGGGCAGGGTGCAGTGTGTGTCCAATATAGGGCATTGCACAGGGTCCAGACCCAAAGTGAAGGGCACAGGGCGGCTGAGCTCTTGACGGGTCATTTTGCAGCATGGCATGGTTCCCCCAGTGGTGATGCCAGGCTGAGCATCCCCACTGTGGAACTCCCTGCCAGGAATGCCTCAGGGGGCTGTGGAGGCTTTGCTGCTTCTCACTGTGACTAGGCACCTGCTGGAGCCTCTGGCAGCTGTGCCCACATCCCTGTGTGCTGGCAGGCACCTGAAAATAAGAAGGAAGGTTGCCCCTAGCTCCCATCTGATAGTTAAGCAAGCAAAGAAAATCTGTCTCAGAAAAGGATGCTTTTACTTAGAAAAGGTAGTTCTCACTACCTCAAAGAAAGCCTGAAGTAATTTTGATAGTCCAGGCATCCAGCTCTCAAATACATGACATTAGCTATCCCCTAATTTTGAAAGCCTGCTAGTTAGGGCATAGGTTGGTGGCTGTGAAGACTATATAGAGCCTCTACTGGGGATAGGGAGCCATGGCTGACAAAGGAATGAGAGATGCTGTATCAGGATCTCCAGAGGCACACGGGCTCCCATGAGCCAGTGTTTGGCTGGGAGGTGCTGCTGTTTCTGCAGCCCATCATGGTCTGGAACAGTGGCACAGCACAGCTCTTGGACTATGGCAAGGTGTGGGTTTTGAGGCAACACTGACCTATGAGCAAATAGACTTTAAGGTCATTTCAATCAGGTAGTGACCTACTGCATGTCCCAGTCATCTAGCAGGGTGAGATAGTGTAGAAAGACCTCATTTTGGAGATCTGGGATGGCAGTCACCACATGCATCTCTGCAGCACTGCAGGTAAAATGCCATTTGGAAACAAAGAACTTCCTCTGTGGCTTGAAGGCAACAGTATTGTATCAAATGTGGGTTTTGCTCTTCCTCGTCTGTCTCCAGAGAATTACACTGGTTAGACTCACACAAAGGACCTGAGTTTTGAGCTCAGATGGTTTCAAAATTTGCAAACGATTTGTAAACAATTTGCAACTGTCAGCATCAGGTGCATTGAGCAGAGGAGGCATATTTCTGTGGGGAATGTGGTAATGTGGAATGCTGGAGCAATAGATATCTTGTTTGTTTTAATCAGTGTTAAGAAGAAAAAGCATTTGAAACAGGAAAATTAGACAGTGACTATTAAATTGGCAGTTTGCCTCTACTGACTTGCCAGAAAAATACTGGTGCTATTAACAAACCAAAAGGCAAAAAGAACAGGTGACTTACCTGCTGTCACTCAGCATGTGAAAACCAGAGATGAGACACTCATTGTCTTAAAACCATGCCCAATCCATTAGCTCAAGCTTCCTCACATGTAGGCTGTTAGCACAGACAGATAATAGGAGTAAGAAAAAAATCTGATGATACATTATTTGTATCTGCTTGGTCTTTTCCAGGGCAGAAAAGCCTTTTACTCCTTAGAACTTGTCTGCAAAGGGATATTTGCTGTTACAATTCTGTCAGTGTAATAATTATATTGCATTCAAAGCAATTTAATCTGAGCTGCAGATAAGTACTTCAGTACTAGGAGTTGCATCAGTGACTGTAGCAGGTTAGTGCCCTGTTACAGGCAGGATAATTGCCTCAATAAATCTTCCCTATGTTGAGAGACCCTTAGAGAAGCAGAGCAGTACCCATTTCCCATAAGTGGCCACATTCCAGAGCACGGACTTGCCCCCAGTGCCAATGACACCAACAGCTGGATTTTTGAGCAGCAGGATATGCAGACACCCCTAAAGCAGCACGTGGCTGGATTTCACACCCGCCGTGTGGTGTATGGTTGGGTGCCTTGTTTTGTGAATCGGGCCAAGCAAATGCACGTTATGTGCTCCACAGGAAAAGCCAGTACAAAGGCACAGCTGGGTTTGCACCAGCAGTGATTTTCCAGTACTTTTTATACCAGACGAAAGGTTGCAGTGCGTCCATTTAATTTGAATGCACAGAGGATGCTGGAGACTGGATCTTTCACTCCTGTAAATAGGCATTGCTCCATTCTCTTTGGTGCCTTTGTGTTATGCTGTCACCTGATAACATTTGTTTTACTTCTCTGGCAAAACTCTATAAAAGCCTTCTACCTGTGTAAGTGAACGCTAAGTAACTGTACCAATTCAAAACTAGCTTAATATGAACACTGAGAAACCTTTCTCTGCTAATTGCAAACAAACCTGGGTTTACTTATGTGTATACTTGTATTCTCTTATCAGTGGAGTTTCTGGAAACGGTGGAGTTTGAGATGAGCTGGACTGAGTGTCTGTGCAGGCACCCTTAGCTGCTGTATGCAGCAGTGCTACCCAGGTGCTTTGTGTCACATCCTGCCAGGCTCCAGAGAGCTGCATGCCTCTGTGCTGGGGGGGTTATGCCCTGATGTGCCAGCCTGATGGAATTTGTTATCCTCTTCAAATGGAGTCTGCTCCAGCAGGGAGAAGGAAGGTGCAATATTTAGAGCTGCTGTGTCCCTCAGACTATTGCTTTTTGGGGTGTTCATGTGATGGTGTAAGTGTTCCCTGGTGGATGTTTGCTGGAGGCTGCTGGGCAGCTGGAATTTACGGTGATGTGCTGGGGGATGCAGCTGCAGCCAGAGTGCTGCTCACCATCGACTGCTGTGCTGTGCTGGGGGAGGGACACCAGCCCCAGCCCCCCCCGGGCTTCTGTCCCACAGGAGCTCCCCTACAGCCTTATTCCCTACCAAAGTCAGCAGGTAGAAATGTGTGACTTCAGCAGGTGCTGGCCCATGCACAGCTGCTCAGTGCTAGAATATTTGCATTTTGTTCTTCTGTGCTGTTAGAGCAGATCTTGCCCCATCACCCTTAATACTGAAAAATTTAGCCATTTGATTTGAATATCACATTTCCTCTTCTGTTTGTTAAGCCATTCCTAAAACAGACTTGGAAACCAATTTGCAGTTTTGTCCCGGGAGCTCTTACACTGGTTGTGGGACAAAGGGCTTTGTGTCAAGGAAAGAGATCTACCTCCAACACCAGGCTCAAAGAAAAAATTGTAATAAAACACTTTAAAAAATGCATTTCACAGTTTATCCTTGGTGTGAATTGCTTCTTACACTGTGAACTTTCTGGACTGTAGGGCTGAAAATTCTTCTTCAAGTCTGTCCTGGTTTACAACCAATAAAGTTCTCAGAGCAGAGATGGCAAAGCTTCTGCTCCAAACTCCAGAGAACGTGGAAATGGATCTCTAATGAGTCTGTCTGTCCTGTGACAGCTTTCCCAGCAAAACAACAAACTGGCCGTGCCCTGGGTTGAGGACTAGAAACCCCGAGGGATACTAATGTGGCATGTACTCACTTCCTGATTAAATATACCTGCTGAAAAAGCTTTTTTGTTCTTGGGATCTTATGAATTGCTCCAGTCTGAAGGATTACATTACAGAGCAGTTCATGAGTATGGCATTTCCTGGAACATATTTAAAGAAATATAGTGCAAGTGCATATATTGGCATACAGTCTTCAACCTTCCTGTAAATGAAATATTAGCAAACCCAGAAAACAACCCCCACAAAGAAAAAAGCCCCAAACCCTTAAGGGTCTCTGAGGTGTCTAAAAGTAGGTGTGGACTAGGCCATAAAGTGCATTTTGTTAGTGTGATACTTTCAGCTTGCTTCTGAAATCAGTTCAAATTGCTGTTATACATCTATGTGTTTTCTGGGTTAATGCTGACATTAGCTCAATGTTACATTTGAGCACTTAGATGCCTCTTTGCAATGAAATGCAGAATTTTGGCAGGTGTACAGTTTGAAGATGTCCATGCCTCTCAGGTTGAATTCACTAGACTCTGGTACCAATCTGAGGGAGAGCTCCTACGGTTTTGTGAATATATTTCAACCCCCTGGCTGTTCCACAGCCTGGGTACCTTTGGAGGATTGTTGTTGTATTACTAGCAGGTAGATCTGAAGCCTGCTGAGGCTGGTGGGATTTGTTTCCATCATCTTCTGTGGATGGCTCTGCTGCCAGGTGACTTCTTTCCTCCTGTGCCTTGTGCAGCCCTGCAAGAGGAGGTACAGTAAAGCAAGGGCAGCTGCAGAGGTGAAAGGAGTGTGGGTTGAGAAGGGCTGTGGAGGGACTGTGTGTTTTGGAGCAGGGAATGCAGACAGAGAATTTTTTAAAAAAACTTTTTCAGACTTTAGTTATGAATCAAAATATGTAAGTAAACTCTTGAGAGAAAGTCCAGCAAGCAAAAAGCTGTTCACAAAGAAATATCCTTGGAAATTTTAAACTGAGGGAACTGAAGAAGAGAGTTGTGGGTTTGGTGTGGTTGCTTATCACCAGAGATACTGGCTACATTGCAATGCAATCTGATGAATTCAGCCTTGTTTTCTTCATGTGAAATATTAATGAAAATTCACGCATACCATGTTTACATTTGTCAGATAAAATTCTCCCTGAATTACTTAGCTCCACTTCTAAGGGCTGAGCAGCAGTGCTTACAGTGAAAATACTGCTTCAGGCTCGAGACCAGTCATTGTGACTCTCCAATATTGTAGAAGCTGTCTAAACAACAGCCAGCTGCAGGTACAGGAAAACTGGAAATACCAGCAGTTAAGAAAGCCATAGAGTGGTGCTAAAGGCACATCCCTCTCTGCTGAGGTGTGGTGGTGGCAGCATGGGGGTGCCAGCCTCACAACTCCCCCACAGGAAGCAGAAGCTCTGCAGAGGGACATGTGCTCTGGGTGTCTCGAAGATGTGTTTCAGTCACTAGGCTAAACACAACCCTTCTGACTAAACAAAATCCCTAATGATATCCTACCAGTGACACAAATGATGCTTATTTTCCAAAGCTGTGCCAAAGAGTTTAGTTTTCTCCTTTTAAGTAGCTAGTTTTAAAAAGCTTGTATCCAACTTGAAACTGGGAGAAAATTGCATGGGAAACACGTTTTGGTGAGGAGAAAAAAGTATGAGGAAAACAGTCCCATACTGATAATGAATGAAGTCAATGTGAATGAATGGAGTAAATTTGTTAATATTGCTGCTGGTCACTTTCCCCTTGTTACTGAGTTGTGTAACATCAGCTGCCTGCTGCTTGTTTGAGCTGAGCAGCAATTGCAGCTGGTGTATTTCAGGCCAACTCCCAAGCAGGTGGTGGCTCCTGTTTTGTAATTTTCTCTTGTGTTTTAAGCAGGCACAGGATGCTGTTTTAGTGAAGACATTGAGCATGGCCTGTAGACTCTTTTGGCATTGAAGATTATTTTTTGTACTGGTGGGGGTTAGAGGCCTCAGGTTTCTATTAAGACCCCACAGCCCTTGATATCTTGCAAACATAAGTGCAAGGCAAGAGACTGAAAAGCTAACTAAAAAATCAAGATTACCATTGCAATGTCCCTGACAGAGCTGAGAGCAGATCACAAGATCCCTGAGTTTTGTACCAACCTGAGGGATGGTCTGAAGAGGCAGGGCTGTAATGGCTGCACACCAACAGGAACAGGCATAGAGAGCTGTAAAGTGAGCAGTGCCCATCATCCCCACATATTACTAAATCAAAAGGAACAAAGATCTTCGCAAACTTAAAGCCAGCCTGAAGCATTGCTCCACAGAAGTGTTTTTTATTCAATATAAGGAAGCAGTAAGTTGCTATAATTGGATCCTGTATTTATTTACCATGACTTTGAAATGCTGCTGTTCACTCTGGCACAGGCATTTAAACTGTTTCCAGCACAAATCTGGGAAAGACAATATCAGGGTTTAAATCTTCCATCTGACTTAGACCAGGGGTTTGTCTTCCTGCCTGAAGAAAAGGTCTCTTCCCTCTGGTCTGGGAGGATATGGAATGATCAGGCTGCTACAGACAGAGCAGACCTCTAGTTTTCCCTTTCTCCCCACAGTTTCCCAGTCTGTGGAAAACTTAGTTTTTCCATGGCACTAGGCCTGGAACTGTGGTTCTGCCTCTCAGGTGACAATCCTAAATCTCTCACTGCTGTCTTCCCAGCCAAAATATCTTTTATGGATCCATGTAAGCACAGAAGAGCATGAAGCACATCTGAAAGAAAAGATGCTCGTGTTCAGAGGGCTCTGCTGTGGTGGTTCGGGTGCACTGTTGAAAGGGCAGGTGTGGGTTCAGGGTGCCTCCTGTCCTTTGGAAGAATGGAGTTATTACCAAGTTAGAAGTGTGTACGTGGCCTACACAACCTCCTTTGATCTATAGCAAGCAATTATTTTCCTTTCTTTTTACCATGTGGAAGTTAACTACACTAGTACAGCAGGAGGGTAGGCAGGAGTTATGCTTTTTACAGACACAAAGAGTTAAAAAGAGTTGGATTCAAAGCAATTCTACGGTTGTTTTCCAGACCAGTTTTCAGACTGGAAACTGGCTGAAAAGTGAGTGTGCAGCTGGACATGAGGTTGTAAGGCCCATGATTTTTAGAAGAGCCACAAGCGATTTTGCAGATTTTCCATGAGAGTGTTGGTACAGACGGCAAGACTTCCACAGGGATTTGCTCCAGGTCTTCCCCTGTGCCTCTAGCAGGTGTCATGGGGGGAAGCCTGGAATATCTGAGCCTCGGGGATGATTTAATTCCTTGCTTCTGCCCTGTCATTTAATCTCCATTGTTCTGCCTTTTCCCTGCGAATATGGCTTCTGACAGTATGTTCGCTGCCTTCTCCGTCAAGATCACTTGTGCCTTGCTCTAGGGACAAGTGACATAAAGCCCTTCTTGCTCAACAAGCGAGGCCCCTTGTGCTGCCATTACAGAGCTCTGACTGAATGCAAAACCCAAGCTGGTATTGCTCATACTTAATCAATTGTGTCACTGCCGAGGTATTGGTAATTCGTGAGTTGTGCCTGCTAGGCAGGCTGGGAAAATAGTAAGGAATGGCCAGGAAGAAAAATCACTTTGCAACAACCAGACATGCAGAGTCTGAAGTGGTAAGAATTTACAGCATCTGCTCCTTGGGCCTGAGACAAGATGACTCCATGCAACGCAAGGTAAGCTCATCTTTTTACTGTTGTTCTGCTCTCCTCTCTAAATTTTATACGTCAGAGTTTTCATTCCTGTGCTATGATTGAAACTGTTGATTGAATGCTCTGTTCTGTTGGGAAAATTTCTGGTTTTTGCATAGGCTATTGCTTCTCAGAGCAATACTTCTGTGAGTGCACATTTTAATTATTGCTCGTTGAGAACAGGATAAATGGAGCTTGAAGTCCATAGCATAAAAGGTATCCGCAGACAACCTAATGTGCCTGTTACTGTGCTTAGATGATGTCAGCAGCATACCATTTACCTAACCTATAAATGTCACTGATGTGATTTGTGCCACTGAAGATGATTTGGGGAGAAATTCTAACACGCAGCAAAAGAAAGAAACCTTTAAGGAACAGATGGACAGGCAGGATTTTCACACTCACTGTTCATATGTAAGAGCACAGAGAAGCCCATATTTAAGGCAGCAGATTTTTGCTGGGGGTGAGCACATCTTGCACATCCCTTGGCGTGTGTGCCAAGGAACCGCCTTCTCATGGCACGCTGTGCCCACCAGCGAAGCCCTGCGGGAGCCCAGTGGGTGTGAAGGGGTGCCAGGTGGGTGCCAGCTCCGTGCCTGCCAGGAGAGTTATCCTACCAGCAGGAGTTAGGATGAGCATGGCTGGGCCAGGGGAAGAGCAGACACCCAGAAATGCCGAATTGCTCCTTTGAGCGGAGCTTCCTGCCTCTGCAGCGGAGCTGTGGGCTCGTGCTGTGCTCCTTCAGGGATGTAGGGTGCTGGTGAGGGACATGGGGAGGCTGCCTCTACCAGGTTGAATTCCAAGTAGAAATTTTGCTGTTTGAGTGGAACAAAAAGTCTTGCAAACTCTTCTGCACTTGCCTGCTCTCAGCCCGTGGTTCGCTGGGTGGACTCCACACCCCCTGTCACTCTGTGCACTTGGCCTCTGCAGCTGCATCTGCAGCTCTGCTTGCAGCTTCTCTGAGCTCCCTACTCTGTTGCTCCTGGGTCCCCCTTCCAGCCCAGGGGAGGCCTCCTCCTCGAGAGGTGCTGTTCATAGCAAGGGCAGGTCAGAAGGAAAGTTGGGATTTATTTTAATTTTTTTTTTTAGGGTTTCAGATTTGGGGTTTTTTTTCCAGTCTCACAGGAGGCCACGAGACAATGTAGGTCAGTGACAGGGCAAGGCTGGCGACACTATAGGTGTAGCTGCTCTTTGCGCATCAGGGTGTCACACAGCGTGTTCCACAGCCCGTTGTATTTTTGGAGGGGTAGCACGAGGGGAAAGTTACACCCTCTGAATTTAATTCCTGTTTTATGTGTGTCAAGTTGGGTGTATGCTTTTTTCCTTTTTTTTTTTTTTTCCCATTTTTGGGGGGATGAATTTGTAATTTTCTGGTCTCCATCCTGTTTGACGAATTCATGGTGCCATCTGCTGACTAGAGATGGAATTGGCACTGAGTCCTGATTGGGGATAGCATTCTGCGCTACTTTTCAAAATACAATTTAATTATGTGATTAAACAACATCTTTAAACATGGAAAGCACAAAATGCGTGAATTTTTTTTCCTCACCAGAAAAGCTCAGCACCTCTAAATTGCCTCGACTACTTCGGCATATATTGCTGTCTCTTCAGGAGCTAGAATAAAATCCGTACCTCCAAAATGTCATTTCAAAAGTACAGTGGAGCCCGGAGGGTTTCTCCTTGCCCCTGTGCTCAGAGCATTTGCATACTTCTGCCCCTGATCCCCCCCTCAGATTGAGAAATAGCTTTCAAAATTTTTTGAGCTTTTTGGAAAAAGGGAAGATTATGTTTTTTCCTTTTTTTAAAAGAAATAGCAGTAACCAAAACCAGCAGATGAAAATGTATGCTTTGAGTTTGTTTGTGAAGCAGACAAATTTTTTCCCCTTTATCTGGAAGCAGCATATTACACAATATGATCACATGGGCAGATCTGCAACTTTAATAACCCAAACAAACAAACCACCTTTAACTGGGGAAAAATTGACCTTGGCTGTCTATATATATGTTATTTCTAAATTTTAGATTTCCAAAAGCCCAGAATCTTTTGACTGGGAAACAAAAATAATTTGTTGGTTCTACTGACGGTACATGAACAGGGATGAGCTTTCCTCCTGCAGATCTTTTCTCCAGCTGTCTCATGCTATTACTGTCTTTTCTGAGCTGACTGCTCCTTCTCTCCCAAACTATCTATTTCTCCTGAAGCAGCCGCTCTTCAGGAGTTTGTTTCCCAACCTCAGGCAGATGCACAGCATCACAAACCTAAGAACCTGGCAGTCAACCTGGAAAACTGGGTATGGGGCTAGAGTTAGAGATGCAGGGCACCTCCATCCCCAGGTGGCTGTTGTCTTTTGACAGGCTCTCTGTGAAGAGTGAGCAATAGAAAATGTGTGGGAATCAAGGGGAGACATCTTTTAAAAAATATAAGTACTTCACTGAATGCAGAAGAGCTGAGAGGCTTAATTGAGATACTTTTGGCTTTGCTTCTGAAATATCTGGTTATTTTTCCTTTAGAAGAAAAGACAAAATATTTTCAAAATGGCAAAGCATTTTCCACGGATGCTTTTAAAGCACAGCCCCTTTTCTGTCCTTTTTCTGTAAGCACAGTGATTGCCCATAATAGCTTGCTGGTGTTCCTAAGGTTAACAGATAAAATAGGTAAGAGATAATAGTGTTCCATGTCGCGGTGCTTTAGGGAATACTGTGAATATTGAGGTAATTGGGGAAGTCTGTAACGGGGAACGGGGGGTCACTGAAGAGAAGTCAAGGTAAGATTAGAAAAGCTGAGCTGCAGATCTCGGGAATACTTGATAAAGGTCAGAACTAGAGGCCACCGGATCACCTTCTCCTGAAATACAGAGTCTAATAAAAAAAAGGAGAGGATAGAACTAGAGCAGCACTCATTATTTCTGACATCTAATTATTGTATACATATTGTTATTTTAATAAGATTAGCCAGCAGTAACGGTAAAGCAGCAGTCTCTTCCCTTTATATATCTGAGAGATTAGTCTGCCTACCAGCAGTACAGTGGCACACTTAGAGATGGGCATAAAAGATGATGGATTGGTTAAGAAATAACTTTGATGGTTTCCTCCTCTCTTTGTACAATTAGGCTCAACTCTGAACAAGCTGCTAATGGCAGGTGGTGGTGAGCCAGCTACAAGTTATGAACTGGCTTGAATTATACTATAAATGGACAGCCAGTATTTACATGAAGAATGTTTGGAATTTGGAGGGTCATTATTTTTAATCCAGGTCAGACCTGTTAAATTAAAGTCTTTCAGTGAAAACAATACAAATGGGATATTTTTTTTTATAATGTGCCTTTTTAATCCCACCCCAGGGGTAAACACAAGGAATATTTTTTGCTTTCTACTGAGTGTAAGAGGGACAAGTTAGAATTACCTATGGCTTCTCAATTTAAAATGTTCCTCAGTCATTCTGTTGTATCAAACCCAATACAAACTCTGTTGTTTAATAGTAATAGTTGGTGTTTGATAACTCCTGGGTACCACAGTCATGGACCAGGACTCCAGTGAGGGTGGGACTTGGAGCTGAGGTCAGAAGGGCAGATGGTTCCCGTCTTCAGGAGTTTGTAGCAGAGCATGGCAACAGATGAATAGGAAAGTCAGAAAACAAAGAAATTGAGATGCTCTTGGGTAGTAGCCTCGTAACACAATTTGTTTTAGAGTTGCCATGCTCTTTTGGTAGGATTACCAGGAGTGTAGTGAAGGAAAATGAAGCAATGTGTCTATGATGAATTCCTGTTAGAGAAGGAAAAAGCATGAAGAGACTTATTTGAAAAATAATTCGAGGAAAATGGAAGTTGGATGCATAAGGTAAGTGGAAACTAAGGAGGTTATGGTGGGAATAAATTAGGGTACACATCAGACGTAAAGAAAAGCAGGTTGCATTTTGTGTGAGAGAAAATGTTGGCCTGATGAAAGTGAGAAGCCAGGAAAGTTTTGGGGGGCCTTATGTGTATGGGTTTTTTCACTCTTCACAGTGGCGCTAGTGGCTGTGAGAAAGAGACTAACCAACAAACCATTACAGCATACCTGCACTCCCTTGGTGAGGAAGGTATACTTAATTTGAGCAGAGATCCCATGAAAGGCAGATGAAATCCATATATAGAATTATGGAGAGATGCCTTCAAGTTTTTCAGTCGTGTCAGCAGTGTGATCTTTGTAAATCTTCTCTGCCTCATTTGTGTTAGAACAAATACACAAAAAATACAGGGTACCCCAATGGTTGGTGACAGCCCCCACTGTGCATAGGAGCTGGATATTCACCTCTAGCAATTTTCTTAGGGCAGTAGCCTGAGGTTTTAAGTCAAGAACTGGACCCCCCACAAACCCACGCTGTTGGAGTGTGCTTCCTCTTGTTTATAGGTCTGTGTTCAGATTGCTCTTTCAATTCCCGGCTCTTCCATAGACATGCTGAAGTCTGAACTCCAGGAGTAGCCTATAAGGTCAGCAAATGCTTGTGCATGTACCACTGATGTTCTTTTCTCCACAAACATTCGTGAGTGCTGCAGTGCCAATTTTCTGGGCTGACTGCTGCACTTGGCTGCTCTTGGTGCTCTGCCTGCTCCAGTCTCACGTGAGCAGCTGAGGGGAAGCAGGGCACTGAAACACAAATTCAGACACGCTTGTTAGGTTACACACACCTTCACACTGATCTTCACCTCACAAGGGCCTGAATTTACAAGGCAAAGGAATAGTTAAAGGAGTTGGAACCAGTTGCAGAGGGGCGAGAAAACAAAGAGGCTCATTAAACTTTATGTCTGCAAGTCAACTGTAAACTGCATGGTGCCATTTTTGTTAATGCTTTGAATTTTAATTGCATGCTGTCTTAACTAGTACACATTTAATCTTACCTTTTCCATGTGGTAATAGAGAATGAATCTCAAATTTAATTTAAAAGCTGGACAAGATTTTGAGGAATGCTGGCATCCATGTTTGTATGTAGGATACAAGTTTGCTCTCCATTTCAAGGAGAGGAAAGATATTTTCACTCTAAAGTACATCAGGGACTTGATTTTACTATCCACAAAGCAATTAATAACATATTAGTATATATGACTGCATTCAATGTTTGCTGACAAGTCCACATGCTTCTGCGTAGAACATATTTTCTTCTGAATACGACATCTTTCTTAACCACCAAAGAGTATAAATATTGGTCTTAGTGCTTGAACGAGTCACATCTCAAACAAGTGAATCATTTCTAAACACCATGCTTTACTGTGGAATTACTGAATTTCTGTGCAGATCAAAGCTGTGACAAATTTTCGTGTTTCACTGAACATGGCTGTATCCATTGATTCTGTTCAAGCAGACTGCGGTCCAGAGGGTATTACAGTGTGTTTCAGAATGAGTTCTCTTTATTAAAGGTATTCTCACTGAAAATAATAGAGCAGCACAATTTTAAGCTTGAGCTGATTGAAAAACTTTTCATGGGAAGTTCTCTCAGAAAGTACCAATTTTCCTGAGAGGCACCCCCACTTTGAGCTTCTCTTTAGTTCCCCGGTGTACCCTTCAGCCTTTGTCATTGACAGTGGGCTATTTTGGGCAGTGAAGTGACTGCACACAGACCTGGCACAAACTGTGACCATGCACATCATCTTTCTTGTGCCTTGTTAGGCTAGCAACCCCCTCCATCACAAGGTGTTTATCTTACTGAATCTAGTTTCAGATAGGAGCAATAGCATCAGCAGAGCAGCAGACGTGCTGGGACATTGTGGAACAGCACAGCACAGAAAGTGCCAGAGACAGATGCAGCACTCACAGATTTTCACTAAACTGTGTTGTTTGCTACTCTGTTGGTATTATCTGACTTCCAGTGATTCCCAGCAGCTGACAATCAAGTCTTCAGTGGTTTTCTCACAATAGTTCTACAATAAACAAAAGTTTGGAAGGAACATTTCTAGGAAACCTGTAATTGCTTTGGAGATTATTCTCCTCAGTCAGGTCTAAAATCCTTTATGGTGAATATTGGCTCTTTTATGCAGCAATTAAGTGGAAACTGATGAATCATTCAGGCTTAAATTTGACACAAACAAGTAGGAAAGTAGTTTTTGTTTATTTTTCCAAGGTAGGTAAATAATTATGATCAGAACCAGAAACTGAAGGAATAATGAAAATTTAAATTCTTCAATACAAAGGACACATATGGGATGTATTTATGCTCATATATATGTATCAGTCAAAATTGCACAAGTTAGTAGGAGCTGGAAATGGGTCTACTTATGGAAATGGGTAAAGAGTCTGCAAACCCTTCACCTTGGAGTAAATTATTGTCTCAATGTCACTTTTGTGGGTGACTTGTTTAAAAACAAGAGAAAAGTGCTGAATGGAAAAGGCATTAGGGAAAATGCTCTGAATGGATTTAGCAGCCTGTGCCATGAGAAACATTACCCATAGCACATACAGACAGAGCAGTTAAGTGTTAATAGGAAACAATACTTTAGTTTTTTTCCTTGCAACTGATCTTAGTAGCTATGTTGTTAAGAAGTGTTAATCTGTTATAAGACGCAATTATTTAATTTATTAAACCTTCTTTGCTACTGCTAACACCTGGGAAACCACGAGTAAGAGGTAAAACGTATCCTCCTGATGCTTGGGGAGCCATGTTTTTGGAGAGTCAAGGGTGTGGTTATGGGTTGGTAGAACAGCAGTGTTGGTGTGAGGTGCAGGGCAGACAGCCTTGGAGAAGAATTCATGGCAGGAGCAATTCTGAGCACCCACCGTGCCCTGGCAGTCTTTCCTTGCTGCAATGTCTCACTTCTGCACTCGGAGCTGCCACCACACTTCACCTTTATTTCATTTTAAGCACAGGTATGAGTCATCCCACTGCCAGCAATGGGATTGCTCATTTCCCATGAGTAAGTCTGCATGGAAAGGAGACCAACACAAAATGCTAGATTTATTTGCCAAAGACACATACATGGTTACATTACATTTGTGTTCTATATCTGGTTTTAGCTATCTGTCTCTTTTCTACAATAAATCAGTTCCACAGGATTGTTAAATAAATATTTACATGAAATATATAGAGAAGGTTATACAAATTAGGTTATATTGGCATTGATGATCTGTTTTATATTAATATTTATGCTCTTTGGTTTGTTTCAACAGAATTAAATTATAAATACTGTGTTTCTTAAAGCAAGGTCTACTTAATAGCAAGTTTTAAGGTCATTTTTCTGGCATATTTTGTGGAAAGCTTGTTTTTGGAGCACAGCTCTGCTCAAAAATCCTGTATTTCCAAAAGTGATATGGAAATTTGGTAGCATATTGGAGTCTGATGTCCCTGGAATTAAATCAGATCTGGGGCCAGAGGAAGTTTCAGGAATCACCCAGGGTCAGGTAGTTCAGTTGTGGCATATCTTTCATAAAAGCAATGAGGAATCTCGGTAAGTTAATAAGCTTGCAAGTCATCAGATTTTCCACATGCAGTCATGTAGTGCAAGTGCAATAGAGTGTATTAATAGTACTCCAATGTAACATTTTCCAAGTGTTTTGTAGTAGTACTGGTTGGGTCATGCACTTCTAACAAGCGTTAACATTCCTTGGGGAAGACTTAGGGTATGAAGTGCCTTATGCTACCATAAAATGTGGAATAATCAAATCTGTGAAGGACAGGCCACAGCGAAGCTGACAGGAATATATGACACTTGTGTATTGTGTAACAGGCATTCCCTCGATTTCAATGATGAGCTGGAGGAAATTATTTTGAAGTATATGCATTGTATACATGAAGCAGAACATAACTTTACATAATGCTCAATTTTCCTACTTAATCAACATGTGGCTGTGGGGGGTTCCTGGAACAGAAAAGACCTGCAATTGCTGCTGTCACCCCAAAACCTTTGCCCGGTATCTTTTCCTCCCCTTATGTTTATTTTCAATAGCACCTGCCTCCTCACTGAGTTGTTGGGCAATCAGGATCATGTTTTTTGCCCTAGGGCATGGAGAAGATGATGATGTCACATTCCCACGGGTTGGTCTTTTGGTGAGGACATCCTAGAGTACTAGCGTGACTTCTGGCTGAGACTGAAGAAGAATTGTGTCTAGATAACATTTGATTAGTCTGCATGCTGCTATTTTGAGAAAAAACCAAATCCATAGCTGAAAGATGCATCCAGTTAAGAGAAGTTGCAGTTGAACAGAATGTATTTTCATTAATGGACCGCAGGGGCAAGGTTCATTCTTTCTAAGAACTGTTACTGTTGACATGGCTTCATTGATGGCAGTATTACCTGCCTGTCAGTATTGCTAATATCCATTGCTACTGCAAATGATGGAAGGTATAATTTAATAGCCTAACAATGTCTTAATATTTCAGCCCCAGACTCAGTCTGCTCTCTGACCCTGCCTAAATTTGAGCCCAAAGTTTAACACAGCCCCCTGCTCCAGGGGCGATGCTCAATACATCCTTACACATAGTCATCTTTCCCACTTTGTCTGTGGTGGCTCCTGAGCTCTGCAACAGCAGGTCATCCTGCCCCAACTTACAGTGAAACATTCCTCACAGCCCTGGAGCTACAAAATCTTTTAAGTCATGGACTGAAATGTTTGTTCTGTTAAAACTTCACACACACACACTTATACCCTACATATGTTGATTTACAAGAACAACTTATGTTTTACAGATTGTATGAACTTCCAAGTATGTTTTAATATGGAAAAATTTCAGTTAATATCATAATCCATGTAATGGATTAACATCTGGTTCTGATTTCCCAAACCTCGGCTTCCAAACTCTTCAGAAATTAATGGGAAAGTCAGTAGACAGCTTCAACATAGAGCATAGTATTAATTCTTCATGTCTGTTTCATTTTACTTTATTTAGACTTGAAAGATATTCTGTCCTACTGGCATGAGTTCAGAGATCTTCCCTCATCACCCATGAATGGGAACCACATCACTAGGTCCTCATATATTATAACTCAAAGGAGAATTTTGAGGGAGAACAGCCAGAGAAATTCAGCCCAATCCTTGCCATGAGTTGTATAGAAGAATTCTTGTACTTTCCATTGGTATGGCCTTTTCCACTAGTTGTTATTTGAGATACTTTAATCGGTGGATTTAGAATTTATTGATTAAAACTGCTCTTCATTTCCAGACAGAAAAGCCTTGCTAACCCCTCTCTTGTAAGCCAGTGAAGAATTGGGCCAATCTAAGAAACTCAAGTTTGTTGTTTCAGTCCTAATATCTCACACTGGAAGTTTTACAGTTGATTTCAATGGTAATTTTGAAACAAAAGAGAAGGATTTATACAGGTATGAGTGCTATCTATATGTGGCTTTTTATTTCTTAAAATATGTTTGTGTTGTGGTATGTGAGAGTTGCAATTTTATTTGGCAACTGCGTTGGTGCATATTAGGTAATAAATAATTAGTGCCAGGGCACTGTGAGGACTGGGGCCTCCCTTGGGTGTGGGAATATCCCCAGGAGTTGAAAGGACATTTGTAATCATCCCCAGTAGGTGACTGCCAATTCAGTCACCTTTTAAGCATTTAAAAACATTTTGAAATTACGCATCCTTCTTTTTCTTTTGCATGGAACAATTATTTGCCATTACCGTGAGTATGTAACTGTCACATACAAGGTGTTTTGAGCACTGATAAATTCAGCATTTATTGGTACCCCGATATTCCATTGCTGCAGCTGGTACTTCACACTCTTCCTTTAAAACCCCAGTATCTTGCCAAATTATATGAAGTCTAATTTGACCCTTACCTCTGAACATCTAAAAGTAATGGTATGACCAATTTTTTTCTGTCCAGAAGGACTGAATGTAGAAGAGAGTATTTACTCAGAGTGCTAAAGCTCTCAGATTTATATGTCAAGATCAAAGACCTCATCATATCAAATTCATTCCTTTTTCATGAGCTGTAGCCATGGACTGGCCAGAGTTCAAGAACATAATCATGTCCAAAAAAGTTTGAGAACCTAAGACTCAGAGTGTACCTCAGGTATGCAGATGATAACAAGGATACAGGCAGGACATGGCTGTGACTGCAGGACAGAGGATATTTAAATAAGAGATGTGTGTGTGCCCATTAGGACCAGAAGGGCACAGACAGCCTTAAAAGCTTTGTAAGAGGAGTAGTTGGTGACAATAGACAGATTTTGGCAAGAATGAGGGAGAGAGGGATTGTCATAAAATGAAGTAGGGTAACAAGGAAGACAAACCTTTATTTCATGTAACTTGGGTGGCTGCCTCCTGAGAAGCTGCTGTTCTATTTTGCTGCCCACCAGGCTGTGGCAATTCTGCTCTCACCATACAGGGGGGTGTGTGTTTTATCCCACGCAGCTGGCAATGGAAGTCCCATTGCTTTAGTTCTGCAGCTGAACCTGCAACATTTCTGTATGTTTAGAAGTGATAGCTGGAGGCAAGAGTGCTGAGCTAGCCCAGAGGGAAAGGAAAACAGTCCTGAGCACTGCAGTGAGACCCTGTGAGGTGTTAGTGCCCACCTTGGTGACTGCTTAAGTTCACAGAAGATCTGTGTTTCACAGCTGAGTGCTGCACTGGGACTGCAGCCATGACTCAAGCTGGAGGCACGTGCCCCCGGGCAATGAGGCAGTCCTGACTGCCCCAAGCTGTGCAGGAAGGTGCCTGCATTGGGTCCTGCACACGGGCTGGGACTGGAGTGCCTTCATCCCCTCAGTAAATCAAAACTTATCGCAGCTTGGTTCAAAGCGCTCCTAAATAATGAGCCTTTCAGCCGGTGTCAATAGGATTTCCAGTTTCTTTCCCATTCCTCAGCATCCTTGGGTCCCCAGAGAATATAATCAAGCACAGGAGACTGTAACAATCAGGGCTTGGAGATTATGTAGTATCCAGGCACAGCCTTGAGGAGTCATGTTTGCTGACATTAGGTTGACTACAGCTTTACGGTCATTTTACACATGACAGCATGTCAGCTGTGTAAACCTTGCTGGAACAGGAGATTGCCTGTGACTAGCTGCTGTGAAATTGAAATGATTTGTCTGCGTCTATGTGGACTGAAAATCATGGCTATTGTTTGCTAGTCATTGCAATTTCTCAAGCTTCTTTTCTAATTTGGTGTAATTTTGTAGTGGAGACAAGGCATTAAAGGAGCTCATGGTGCCAGGTGTGTGTCAGATCCCCACTTCATCGGTGCCTCCCATCAGCTTCATCCCATCAGACTGAACGGGCTTCACCTTGAGAACACAGATCATATTGTATTTTCCTAACTTCAGTAGAATTTATTCCAAGGGAAATCTGTGCTATTGCAGGGGAAAGTATTACCCAAGGTCGCTTAGAGTAAGAGAAGTGAGCTGTAGCTGATGTGATTTCTGGTGAACAACCTGTGGATTCAGGTACCATTTAGCATAACTGGTGTAAAGTTTGAGCCCCTGGATTCCTGAGCTTTCAGGGTAACTGTACAGATAATAATGGAAGTGCCATTCTGTCCTTTGCACCACAGCAATTTTGTTAATAATGACTATGCCTGTTCTCATTCTTCAGACTTAACAAAGCTATATAAATTTTGTGGTGTAGTTAAATATTAGGACAATACTTTGAGTATGGCTTTTAAGCATAATTTTGTACAAGTTAACTATATTTTGCTTTAAATTACCATAGAAAAATTGAAAATGTTTTGATTTATATTTTTGACCAAAATCTACAGGGTTCCTGTGTGGTTCATAACCTGACCACTCCATGTATCACAGGGAAAGCAGAAATGTTCTATTCTAAGTTTTTGTGATATTCTCTTTCATGTAACTTGAAGTACAGTAAAGATTGGGATAAACAGACTTTATGCAACGTAACATCCAAGTACAGAACATTTTATAAGACAAAAGGAACAAAGACTCCCACTGAAAACCTGCTGGTGTCAAAGAATCATTTATTCTGCTGTTGTTGATTTGCCCCTGTCTAAATGACAGGGGCTTAGCTACAGGAAACAATATTCCAACAAATGCTTGTGATATCCTGGATAATTCCTGTCACATCAAAAGCCTGTGTGGAATGGTGTGCTTTTGGCTTTCGTGCTCTTTTTTTCTCACACATATAGAAACAATACATGAGGAAGTATTTATGCCTATGAAGAAAGAAGGCTACTTTTTACAAACACAGCACATCATTGAATCTTAAACCACAGGTCTGAAGTTTGGGTGAATTTCAGGGCTGATGTCACATATTGTGCTCAAGAGCTTTTTCATCATGCTCTCCATGTTCCTGTGGTAGCTGCTTGTGAGGTTTCGGATGGCTTCTGTTGTTTGCTCTTCTATTTTGGCAGAGAAGTTACCTTGGGAGCCCATTACCTGAAAAAGCAGAAGACCTCTGAGCAAAATGAGAGGCTATATATGACCATGTTTATTTTACTTTTCTTCATCGTGTAGCACAAGCATAACACAAACACACCACAGAGCTTCCGAACAGTAAGGGTATGATCTGGGTTGAGCTGTGTGCATAAAAACAGGATTAAAAGCAACTCTCATATGCTCATTAGCAATGGGAATCTCCCCATGCAATGAAAGTTTCCCAGCTCCCTGAGGGAAAATGTTGTGTGTGTTTTGTCTTTTATATGGCTCATTTTAATTTGTTTTCTATTTTAATGACTAGTCAGCTAAGTTCTATCACCGTGTGCTTCATTTGGCCTCACTGAGAATGCCTGTGAGTGCAGCTAAGGACCAAACATGGAAAAACCTTCCTGAAAATGCATAATTACAGTTTCAGAGTACTTGAAATGTCTTCAGCAGTTAGTGATGTATAACCCTCAACAGGCCTCAGACAAGGTCTTTTAATGTTACATTTTCTTATCTGGCGAAATACCAGACAGCTTCTGGCACAGTTAATATCAGGACATTCGCTTAGAATTTAATTGACTCTAGACTCACTGAACATTTTAGCAAGGTTATGTTATAAACAGATGCACACGTTCCAAATCTGTGACTTTGCTCCCTCCTCCCTCACTGCCCCAACATCCCTTGAATTCTTCCCTTATGGAAAAGTTCTTCAGATACCAGCAGAGAAATTGGTTTCCAGCTAAAGAATTCCATGTGGAGAGAAGAAGACATTTCTGCATGCTGGCAGAATAAGAAAGGAATAAGTTACATATTGTTCTTTTTCCTGCCATGGTTCTCTGGGGTGGACTAGCAGGTGGAGCTAACCTGTGATATATTAGTGGGGTACCTACAGCATGACCAGAAACAGGGGAGGGGTCATTAACTCTATTTTCCATCTGGTTTTAGCCCAACTTAGTCCTTAAAAGAAGGAAAAGCATCTTTTGCACAAGCCACTTTCCCTGTTCCATTTATCAGTACCTGTCAATGTAGTGAGGCATTTGTCCATAATCCACATGTAAAACACTTTTCAATTTGGAAGAAATGTTGGTTGTAGATATAATAATAAGTATTGGGAAAAGATTATAGCTTTCCATAATAGATATTTTTAGCTGACACTTTATTTTATCTTTTAGACAAGTTGCAAGGGTCACGTGTGGGAAAGGTTGTACAGCTTAGACTGAATTTATGGAGCTGATTTTTTCCACTGGGGAAGAGAACTTTCTAGAGATCCCAGATGGTTGCATGTTATCCAGCTACTAAATACTTTTGAAATGTCTCAAGAAAAGTATTATAATTTTAAGAAGAGCCTCCACAGACCTGCTCTCTCAGCTCATGCTAATATTGTAACTTGAGATAGTAAATTCTTACTCTATGTGTTTTTCCCTCTTTTTCTGCTTCTGAATTTGAAGACCTTTTTCTTGCAGAATGAAGGCAATGCTCTGCTTAGTTTATAATTTCTGCTGACCTTTTGAAGGTCTGTCCCTTATTTTGCCCATACAGGTTTTGCACTAGTATAATTTCAAAGCTGCTAAAATACTACATTGGCTCAGAAACCACAAAATTCAGAACTAGGCTGCACATCTCCAGAGTGAAAACCCCATGAACTTTAGCAAAATTTGTTCGAGATCCAGGCTAAAAATTTTGCATGTTTTGAAAAAATATTTTGCATATTATCATTCTGACCTCTATCGTTATTTTTCTGTTGCTATTGTTAATTCTGGATGGATATGAAGCATCTCATCGTATGAGAAAATTTGCTCCAGTTTGGATACAAGCAACACAAAGTAAGAAGAAGAATGGCATTAAAGGAGGCTGTGACAAAGAATTAAAAATACCTGTGTCCAAATACCTGGGAAAGTAAACTGATCCGGGCATCAGAGTTCCCTCTGCACCAGCTCTGCTGGAGCTCCTGACTGCCTACCAGACACAGGTTAACAATGATGGCATTTGTCTGGGTAGATAAATGTTTGACATAATGGGTCAGGGACCATGGAGGAGGACTGCAATGATCTTGTACAATGCCCTGTCATTCAAGGAGCAATATGTGCTCTGTCCTGCTCAGGTGAAATGTTCAGTCGACAAACAGTGGCCTTTCCTGCAGCTTTAATTTTGCTTGTGATGAAAAAATTGAGTTCACAACAAAGCAACATCTTTACTTTTCTGCTATCAAGACCTAGAACAAGAAGTCTGGCTTGACTGAAAAGATGAACAAATTTTAGAGGTGTTTTTACTTTATTTTGGTGTCAGTAAACATCTGAAATTGTACATTTGAGACTGTTCTACCTGGCCTGCCTGTGTGACAGTGTGTCTGGGGGCTGGCAGGGTATGATAGAGACTTTGTGTGTACAGATGTTCTTAAGGGTTGTGATCCCTGCTGGAAAATGTTTTATAGGAAGTGTGACTGAAATGACAGATTTATAAAACAGATTTTATTTGACCTCTTAGGCTTTTTTTTCTTTTTGTGGCTGTTTTGCACAAGTACTTTCCTTGCCTTTGCATGATACAAGCTGGGGGAAAAAACAAGACCAAAAATGTAAGAGAAAGGTCACCAGGTAAAAAGGGAATGGTTTGTGAACTTTGATGGAAATGCTAGGGAAAAATGCAAGATGCCATAAATGTATAAAACAGCTTTATTCAGATATGAAAATATCCGTCAGATCACTTTTACTATAGAAACATAGTGAAAAACTCCAAGGTTTTGGTGATTTCAGTTGATAAAGGATGCAGTCTTGTATGTAATTAAAAGAGACAGCTGAAGTGGAACAGAAATGGAAAGAAACATTTTGAACCTTTGCTTTTACTGACACATCCACTTTACTGAATCCCCCAGTTTCAGGACAGGAACTAGGTCTGTCTGTGGTTGTAGAAAGAGGACCCAAAAGTACTTTTCCTTAAGGGACATATGTCTTCAAAGCATAAGCATGAACCAAACATGCAATCTGGACAATTTTAGTGGTGAAAGTCCACAATTTGTTCTACAAATGCATTCAAAGCCCGTGAAAAAGTCCTAATGAAGCATATACACACTTTAGATGGAATCCCTGTGTTTAATCAGTATGACCACACTGGTTTGCAGGAGTCTCCATGTAATACTGTTGGAAGCAATCTGGTTTACCATTGAGCAGATTGGTACAAGAAAAGAACATATGCAAGTTTCTAACTTACACTTGTTTCCTTGTTTCTAAACTCCTTCTCCCTCTGTAGTCTGTAGTGGTCTATCTCGGCTGTGGCTTCTTCCTTGGCCTGCTTCAGCCTTTTACCCTTTCCTAGAGGGGCAAGAAAGAGGCACTTATTTCATACCATCACTGTATCCCCAAAGATGAATCTCTCTAAATAGGAGGTGTTTAGCTGGCAGAGTAGAACACTGACTTTGCTGAAAGTCTTGTCCATCAGATTTATTTGCACAAGAATGGTCAGAAAAGACAAAGTGATTTAATTAGAATACTTTTTGACTGCTAGCCAGTCATGCAAGTACCCATCTTCTGAGACCAACTTCCTGTGCAGAAGCACACAACAACTGAAGAGCTTCTTGGTTTGCTGAGAACAGAAGTTTTTTTGCAACTACACGTCTTCTCACAACACAAATCCTTTTTTTCTAATCACAGATTGGTGTTTAAATAAATATCTATCTTTTCTTCATCAGCAATAGTAGCAGCCAGATAACAGATTTTAGTTGTCATGGATGGGAAAAGACGTTATTCTGTAAGATTTCCTGTATTGATTGGTTGCCAGAATCCCTTCATCCCACACCAACTGGATTCTGCTTAGAGCTGGCAGATTTCCAAAATACTGCAAGATATGTCTTAACCACTACCAAACTGAGTTGCAACTTTCAGGCTTTGTCCTTCTCTTCCCCCACCCTTTTCCACTAACCTTTGTTAAATGCAGAGGTGAGTGATTAAGAGGAGGAGGTCAATGGCGTTCTCTGCCAGTGCACAGAAACTATGAAAGGGATTAATTTTTTTTTTTTCTTTTCATTTTAAACTAGAAGGTGGTCTGTAAGGTGACATTTTAGGGGGAAGTGGAAACCAGAGTCTTCCTCCTCACCAGGCTTGTTTACATACGTAATTTTGTTTGCTGTGAATAGTTACTTTGTTTTAGGTAAAACACTATGGGCTTGTCAAATCAAGAGCACATAAGTAATTTCAGGACTGGGCATAAGGTACTTTCTGGATCTAGTAGGGTTGTCATGTAAAGTATAAGAGTAAATGGTTTGATGGAAATGTGATGTTTAAGGTTTTACCTGAAGGAGCTGGTGAGCATGTCATAAAACCCCCATGGGCTTCTCTGTCGTTTATAAAGTCAGTAAAGTTGCATGGATCTCCTCAGGATTCTGCTTGTGAGGAAAAAGTAATTTTCTAACTGTAAACCTCTTGTTTTGATATGTTATATTTGAGACACCTGGGCTGGTGCTGATTTTTGGGGTCTCTTTCTGCTGCACAGCTAGAATTTTAGGAGGGGGGGAATAAGCTTGCTCCCTTTCTTAACAGGAGCAATATCTTCAGTGGCTGAAAACTGCTTAGTTGCTTAAATTAGGATATCACAAGAATGAGAGAGTGGTGGCCTAGGCAGCTGAATGAGCCATCTTGATCTCATGTGGCACATTGATTTATTTACTTACTGTAACAACCTATTTAACATCACTGAGCAATAAGAACCTTTGTAATTTTTTTTTTTTTTTTTGAGCTTTCAATTCAAGCACAGAAGACAAAAGATACCTTTTCTGCTTTCCTGAAATCCTAGGGAACATTCTCTGCCTCGGCTAGGAAGAGGAACATAAATATTTCTGATTTGTTTCCTCTGAGCTGTTCCACTGGATTGGTTACACCAGAGCTGGGCTTCTGAAGCCTTATCAGGTGTATCATATAACAACTTGCTTCCACTGAGCATGGCACAATGAGGAAGCTGAAGCTTGGGAGGAAGACTGTTTGTTCTAATACATCTGAGATTCTGCAAAAGCCTGCGCAAAGTACCTGATTCAGCAGGAAATGACTTCACCAGTTGATGGCTCCTTCCAAAATAATTATCTGCAGATGGGTGAGTAGAAGCAGAGAGATGCATGAAATGTGGATTACCTTTTAAGTCTTGATTCCTAGACTGTTGGCTTTTGTGGGTGTGCTTATTGTGGAACCTCGGGGATGGCACTGTATACAGGCTTTTTACAGGAAGGAGCAGCCTGCTGGGGAACTAGATAGCTTTACTGACCCCCAGTCTATCAGTGCAGGGCTCTCTTGTGTGGTAAATTATATTTCTCAGAGTCCTTCTGCCACTGAGCTACTGTGCTTATGCATAAAGGGGAGAGAGGCTGTTTAAAACCTAGTGGGTACTTTTCCAGTTTGTATTTCTTTGATAAAGGCTGATTTCTCCCAGCTTCTACCACTCACTGTATGAAGTATTGGGACCAGGATGAGTGAGCTGACAGATCTGTGTAAGAGCCTGACGTTAAGTCTGGACAACAAAATTTGGAACCAGGTTTAGGTCTGTATTTTGAAGTTTCCCTTATTCTCCTTTCCAAATTTGGAGCTGATCAGCCTTTTGTAGAGTTTCCACTCTGTAGGAGTGGAGCCGGGGGGTGATTCTCTGGAGCTGGCAGTCGGGGGGAGTGACTACGATGAAGCTTTGCCAATTTCACCAGCTGAGGAACTGTATCTCTATAGCAAATTAAATTATTTCAAAATCAGTGGGATTTTAATTTCAAATTCCATCTGGGGGGCCATCTGTAGTAAATATGTTGCATATTTGGCCACCAGATAGATAAATATATCCATTTAAAATGTACAAAATGGAAAGAGATTTACTGTAAAACAACAGTTCCCTTGCCTCTGACAATGTAGATAGTGAACCGAGGAGTACATACATACATACGTGTCAGCTCTTGACAGTGCTCTGGAGTAAGCACAATACATAGGGTGTCACCATAGGGTGGCAGCCATTTCATTTTTCCATGATGCCTTAAGAATTGGTACAGCAGGAACCTGCTGCTTCCTATTTAATTAAGTGGAAAAGCTGTGAGTAAATTACTGCTAGTTCAACAACATTGTGGACAGAATCGGCAACTGCCAACATATGCGATGGTGCATATGCTGCACCTGATTAAGTTAAGCACAAACTAGAGCTTAACCTGCTGTTCCACTAGAGACAAACCAAAATTAATTAATCAGTCTGTTGTTAACCACTTGTCTGCTACCATAGTTGTGCAATACAGGACTGCCTTTTCAAAGCCTTACTGATCTGCTGCGTTGGGCTCTCTGCAGAGCACAGCCAGGCTGAAATCAACCCTGACACACTGAAGGGTGGAAGACACTGAAATTCAGCCAAAATCGTGCAAAAAGAGGGCAAGAAATACAGGAGGATGGGCAAACCAGCCTGGCCCAATGACATTTCCTCCAGGATCATAGAGGTGAGGTGCAGAAAGCCCCAAGTTTGGAGAGATTTTTGCTGCAAAGGTCATGCTGTGGGGACCAGGTTTGCTGCTGGCCCTCTGTCCCTCTTTCCCGACTTGAATATGGGCAGCAGCAAAGCAGCTGTGCTATGCATGATTTCCTTGTCCACAGCCTATAAAAAAATTCTTAGGCATTGTGTTAAACTGGCCCAATCTTAAAAAGCTTGCTGTGACTAGCCAGTCCTGTATGGGATTTTCTTGCCCAACATGGGAAGGTGTTATTAGCATGGAGAAAGGCTATATTCTTCTTTCTAGGTATTTCTGTGATGTTAATGAAACACCTTGCTCTGGTTAGATCCACAAGAACTGGTGTCTTTTAGGTTGTTTGAGTTTTTTAGATCTTGCAAGAAAGACAGTAGGAGGCAAAAATGTTGCGTTCTAATTTGTTCAAACACTAAGTTATCTTACTTTCCGAAACTGCAATGCTAAAATGGGGGTTGGTTTTCAAACATATCATCTAGGCTGAATTTCTGCATAGAAATCAAGTCATTTGAAGAAGTTGCCAAAAATTAATCATGTTTTCCTAAAATAGAACAGTTGTCTTTGCTAAATTGCCTGGAAAATGGGATTTGGGGATGTGCATTCTGAGAAAACTATTTTGTACTTTTAATAAAATAGAATACAGGCAGCTAAGCATTATGTATAGCTTTCTCAGTAGATAAAATATGTCTTGGATATTATCCAAGAGAGTTCCATGGATATAATTCGGTTTACAATATCTTATTTTGATTAATTTTGTTTTAATATGATTCCTATTATCTTTCATCTGAGTTTTCTTTTTATTAGGCATGAGAAATTCAAGGGAAGACATAAAAATCTATAGGAGAACAAGTTTTGCTAAGCCCAGTGTTCACGACACATTCGTTCCCCTTGTTTTACCCAAAAGGATTTTCAGGAATTGATGTCTTGGCACTGATAATGCTCAGTTATTTCCGGGATCCAAATTGTGCTTAAAGTAAAAATGATAGATAAAGCAGCACCATGCTCAAAAGGCCAAAGGATTGCAGACTGGTTTGGCTTGTGTTTAATAAATTTAATAATTTCAGCCTTGCACATGTGCATTTACTAATTAATTGATTAAACTATTAATAATTTTTCAGGTATAAATGATATCAGCTAATGACATCATGCCAGGATAAAGGGTATTGAGCAAGAAGTATGAAAAACATGTACAGAGGAGCTTTAGCACTATATTTTTGCTTTGTTTTGTGTGTATCAATTTAATTTTATTTGCTAATATTTTTCAGTTATTTAAAGTGGCTTTTGCATTATGAACTGCACATATGTCAGCAAAACCTAGGCCCATTACCTGTTTATATACAATATTATGTGTGTTCACACTACATTTTGATTGGTTATGTGAGTATCAACTGTAAACACCGAAGGCTTTGCATCAGGGTAGTTCTGCCAGTCACATTTCCTTGCAAATGCCTTTTCTGGGTGTGTCTCGTGAACAGCCTGCCAGCTGATGTCCCCGTCTTAGCACAGCAGCCAGACTCATGGGCACAGTGGTGTTGTGCAGTTCCTGTTTGCGGTGACAAAGGAGGTCATAGGGCTGGGGCAGCAGTGGCACGGCTGGAAGGGTTCAGTGCTTTCCCTGGCCGCCCAGACCTGCAGAGAACAGGCCCTGAGCAGCAGCTGCTGATCCACACTGGTCCTGGGTGGATCTGAGCTGGCTGTTCGGGGGTGAGGTAGCACGTCCTCCCGTGTTTCACCCAGCCGTGTGTGCGCAGGTCAACCAATCGCACTGCACAGATCTCTTGCATTTCATACATTTCCTTTTGGCTTCGCTTTTATGCTCAAACTCTGCAGTCCTTTGTTTTGATCTAACTGCAGAATCAATGTGGGGAAGAGACTGCTGAAGTAATCCCAGTTTAGCATAGCCAGATTTGCCTCTCAAAGAATCCCTTTTGTCCTTGTCCCACAGTATTTTAAATTATGCTGGCATAGTTAGTTACCTAAGGTGGTGTAGTGACATTGCTATAAAAAATACTGAAATTAGGGACAACATGGAAATTTTAAACTTTATTTTGTAGCTTCACTGCAGTTCTTGCAATGTTGAATATAATGGTTGTAGAGATACAATTATTCTGGTAGATTACCTACAGTGCTTGGTTTAGCACAAAATCCAGGGTGGATTTATTTATTTGTTTGCCCTTGATATGCTATACCTAGGAATAAAATCTTTCCGAAATTCTTGAGGTTTTTCATCGGATCACACTGAACTGCTGAGGCTGGAAGGATCCTATGGGATACACTCCCTGATGGGAGCAATGGCAGCTTGATTGAGGCCATATCCAGTGGGTTTTGAACGTCTGAGAATGGAGATTCCCCAGCCTCTGGGCAGCCTGTTCCTCCCTCACAGTCATTGAGTTGTTTTCTTATGTTTAAATTTGTGAATTGATATTTTAATTTTCCTTAATAATTTTTGTAAATACAAGAAAATTCTGGCCTTAAAAGTAGTAGAAAAGAAAGCCATAGTGATGATTTATTTTCACTATAAATAATTTTACTGATAGCAAAATTCTTAATAGCTGTTTTTCTGTAGCTGGTTAATAACTCCTACCAGTGTGTTAGTGTTGAGGTAAGCATTGGTAGGGGTTTAATTCAAGTTTCTGACTCAGAGGGCTCTGAAGATACTTTATCTGTACGAAACCTTGTGCTTATCACAAGCATTCCAAGTGAGGATGAGGTGCTGACAAGGGAGTGTGTCTTTTGCAGAGTAGAGTAAATGCATCCGTAACTGTGTCTGGATTCTGCAAGACATTCAGCTTTGGTCATCACTTTTATGCTATAATGATTCTTTTCAGTTTTGGAGTTCCTTAATTTATGAAGCTTCCTTTTAACTGCCTGTTAAAGGAAAAGCTAAAGTGACTCTTCTGGTTTTAAAAACAAACCCAAATGAAATTAAAGCAAAAAAAACCCCCTCTAAACCCAAAAGTAAAGGGTAATTCACTTCAAGATATCACAGTTAAAGGCCTGATTCTGCAGTCTGTGTTCAGGCCAAACTCCCTCTCCCTCCACTGGGGCTATGCCTTTCTGGATCATGTGCTCTCTGGCTAGGAGGAGCAGTGTGTTTCCTCTGCCCTGCATGAGAAGGGAAAAACCTCCCAGAGCTCCTGGTTTGGCCATATAAGAGGTCAAAACACTACTTAACTATCCATTGCTTTCAGGTTTCTGCCTGAGAGAGTTCTGCTTTATGAAGGTGAGGGGATTTGCTTTAATCTCTGTTGTGTCTGCAAGGCACAGGCAGTGGCTGGGTGCTTAGGGAGGGGACTTGCCTTTCTACTTATTTTTGTGTGCTGCTGTACAAATTGATAAAAATTAATGAGCACACAACAATGCTGATTCATGTGTAGAAGGAATATGGAAACTACACAAATTACTCTGTTTAGCTTCCATTCCTCCCTGGAAAACAAAATATATTCCTTTAATCACACTCTTGCTCCACATGACATCATTGTCGTGCATTTTCTTCGCATTCTGCAGCACGGCGTTATTTCCTGCTGCTGGTTTCTAAAGCAAGATCACTCCAGAAAACAGTACTAATGTTTCAGTGCTAGTGCAGGTCAATGACTCACGTGGTTGTTACCTGCACTCAGGAGAATAATTACTTGTACTATGTAATAAAACTTCTGTGAATGATCTATTACAGTACTGAGAGTGCTCGAGATTTTACCTGATTTTGATCACTGTCCCAAAGTCTCCCCTTAGTTTTCATATACATTCTTGAAGCCCAGCTTCAACTAGGAGACAAGTTACTGAATTTTGCAAGTAAAGAGGAACACTGAAAAATTTTAGCAAGACCTATAAAGAAAAATAAAGAGTTTGGAGTCTGGTCCTTCAGAGCTGGCAGCCAAAGGCACACAGGATTTTAGTTTAAATAGCAAGGCAGTAATGACATTATTGGCATTGAGATAAAGGAAGAACAAATGCAGCTGACAGGATGAATATAACAAAGAAAATCTTTTTTAATGTAGTAAGGCACATGTACATGTACACACAAGCACATGGGATTCTAAGCAAACTCGGAACGTTCATGTTTGAGTAAATGCCTGGCTGCAGTCAAGGCGCAGCACTAGTACATGTACACAGATGAAGTAATCTTTTTCTGTGAGCTACTGTAATTCTGAAGGGCTTGCACTTGAGAAGTACAGTAAAACCAGGCCAGCTACTTACTTTTTTTGGCTTCCTCCAGTTTGTCCTTGGCACGTTTTTCTGCCTGCAAAAGCTGCTGGATTCCCTGAGACTGGCTGGTCATGCTGATTGCTGGGGCTGGTGAACTTCTGTGGAGACTGGAGCTCAGAGGGAGTTTTATACAGCTGCCAGGCTCTTCCTTGTGTTTTTTGTTCTGTGTGTTATTGCAACAAGCTTCCAGATTGTACCAACCCAGCCAGCTGTGCCTGGATTGCTGCTGGGAGCACAGATCTGGGAGTGCAGTCGGAAAAACACAGCAGTGAGGCTGAAAGGAATGTTCTCCTCTCTTCAGGGTCACAGAGAACTTGAAGTGTCTGATTAACACACTGGGGGAAAAAAAGAACTCTTCAAATGGCTTGTAGTTTAATGGGGAATTTTTTCTTTTTTAGAATCTTATTTCTGAAGCAGAATACAGTTAATCTTGTCTAGGAACTGAGGGGAAAAGAATATTTTCTTGGCATTTCCTTTTAATAACAGTTCCCCTCAAAGTGAAGAATCAGGCTCAGTCAACAATTGATTTTGGTTGAACACCAAGAACTGCTTGTAGGCTTCTGTTTAATGTTACTTCTTAACACTACTCATTGGGGTTTTCACTTTAAAAAAATCTTCAATAGGAATTAATTCATTGGGGACTAAAGATTAAAAAAGCATGTGGTGAGTATTCTCTGCCTTGTAGTGTGCCATGATGGAAGTGAGTGGACATGAGATGGAGTGAGAAGCTGTGGGTTTAGCTCTAAGATCCGGACTCTTGGAAGGTATAAATGGTGGGCTAGGTTTTACTTTCAAGTCATAACACACACAACAGTCAAATGAATGCCTGAGCATGGCTGCAAAGGCACATCCCATTCCCTACAGAAGGAAGAGTTTTGTGAGCTACTGCATGAATAAGCAGCATGTTCATATTCTGAATCCTCATAAAAAAACCCAACAAATCCCCCTTGTTACAGCTACTTCAGCCATTGCACAGGAGAGGGACATGCCAAGTTGCATGATTAAAATAGATTTATTTTTGTAAAACATTACCTCTTAGCATGACTAAAGTATATTTATTAGAAGTTCTTGACAGAGCTCTGCCAGGACTGGAGATCACCTTCTGATATAAATATTCTTTTCCTGCTGCAGTTTAATATACATAGTTATATATTTATACACGTAGATATGATTTCTGCATAGATTATAATTAAAATATGTTTATATAAAAATTATTTAGTGCTCTCTGTTAATGGTTCTTATTGTAGTGCCCTTTCTTTCCTGGGGTTTCCTAGGGCAGCCGTGTCTTGCAGCTTCCTTGCTGTGCTAGACTTTTACCTGATCCTGATGAGGAAATATGTGCAATTGGTATGAAGTCTCTTTTTCCCTCCCAAATAGTTGTAGGTTTGAGAGAAAATGGAAGGAGAAGCCTCTTGCCCTGTTGCTGTCTTCAGTAGTGCTCTGAATGTCAGTAGCACTGAGACTTGGAAAAGGGCTTTGGTTTCTATTCTGTGATATTGCAAAGTCAAATTTCACTCAAGCTCTGCCTTTCTTACAGTGTATTAATCACTGAGTTAATTTCTTCATCCAGAAGCTGTGTGAGATGCTTGCTTGTCTCCAGCACTGAAACCAGGGGTTCACTCTCACTCCAGGAGAGCAGACATGGCACTGTTTTTAGAAGATTTTAATGTATAACCTTGAAGTTTATTTTATTCAGACATAGAAGAAGTAGTGATGATCAATTCTACAGAAAATGTGGAAACTGTAGGGTTAGGAAGCCATTTGCCACTGGGCCTCAGCTACAAGTGATATTACTGGCAAAGAAAAGCAGAAGTGGAAAATGAAAGTAAAAAATGAAGAGATCTGGTTTACTTGGGGCAGGAAACTTGGGCTCAGAACTTTAAAGCAGAAGTTACTTAAAAATTAAATAGGAAGTGGAAATGTCAGGCTCGTCTCAGACATCAAAAGTATATTCCAGGCAAAGGGTCTTGTCAAGCAAATCTCATTGCTGCAAGAAATGTTACAGAACTACTGGCAAATTAAACTGTTTCAGTTTCTGGATTTAGCTGACAGCATTATGGGTGAGACCCTTTGAATTTTCAGAGCAGTTCTCAATGCTGTAATTATATTATGTGGGCCTCATTAATGATCTGAATTTTGATATTTACAATCTGTTAACTAATATTTCTCATAAAATAGTTCTATATGATGAATTTTTATGGGAAAAAGATCCAATCTTCAAGAGATTATGAAGCTCTTCCATTGTGAAAATATTAATGTATTTCTTAAGCAGATCATTTGAGCTGCATATGTCACAGTTCACACTTTCAATATTTTTATGAATTAAAAAAAATTTCAGTTTATAATTTTCCTTGTGACTGGTTTCCATACAGTGTGGTGGGATGCCATGCTGGCCCTCCTCATGCATCAGGCAGGTACTAGTGCACATCTGCAGGGGAGAAGATGATTATTTTGGCTGGCGCTTATATACATTTTGTTAGACTCCACATGAAGTACTGCCACTTAGAACTAATTTCAAAGCTTGTCTGATGATGTTTGTGATGACCTCAGTCTATGCTGACATGGCACTTCTGTGTATCCCACCTCATGGATAATTCATTAAAATAAATTAAGTTAAACCACTGACTGGCCAAACAGGCTCCTACTTCATCACACAAACCAGTAAGAAACTTCTCTGTGTCATAGTTGCTGGCTTTCTTTCCAAGTCAGCTCCAGACTCATTTAGTTAGAAAAGAAAAGCCGATGTGGGGACTGGTAATGGGGGCAGGAGAGGTGTTACCAAAGTGAGAGAGGGCAGAGAAAAGGGGTTTGGGTTTTGTTTTTTTAAAGTGTCCTTTTTCTTCTCAGCATTTTGTCTCTCTATCTTGGCCTCCAGAATTTCCTGAGCCTTTTTTCGTTATCCTCACTGACAGAAAGGGAAAAATAGGCTCAGTTCTGGTGTTCTTACTGCCTCAAAGCAAAGCTGTAGAACAAGAGCTCTTGAAGAGTGCTACAAGGCATGAGAAACCCTGCTGAGCTTTCCCTGCTCACCCACAGCTTGAACAGCAGAAACACTCTAAATCAGGTATTTTGAGTTTAGATGGAGGCTGTGTAGCTGCTGTTTTATCTCTGCAGTGGGAAGGCCAGGGCCAGTGGCTGAATTCAGCCCGGGTAATTCAGATTATTTTATTTGGAAAAAATCTGCTTGCTGTAACACAGATTGAGCTTTATCTAGCATGAGTTTACCACCTTCTCAATCCACCTGCTACTGAGCAGTAAAGGTAGTGCTGTGGCATCCTTTTATTGTGGTTTAAGTGTGCACAGACTCTCCTGCATGTAGGAGGGCAGCAGGCAGAGTTTCCACTGAAACGTGTTTAACTTGAAGGTCTCCCATGCATTTTCTCTGTGGCTGTATTTCCCAAGGCACACATTTTTTTAATCACTTTTTAAACAATTATGAACGGAATTCTTTCCAAATGAGCTGCTGGAACTGCTAAGTAGCACACTCTGTTCAGGCTACAGCTTCAAAGCAGCAACATTGATTCACTGATAAAGCCTTAAGATCAGCAGTGTGTCAGGCAGGGCAGCTGGCTCGGGTGCTTTTCTGGGTCTGTGTGCCTTTTGTTTTGCTGCT
Source organism: Coloeus monedula (assembly GCF_965178545.1). Taxonomy (NCBI): domain Eukaryota; kingdom Metazoa; phylum Chordata; class Aves; order Passeriformes; family Corvidae; genus Coloeus; species Coloeus monedula. The sequence goes on from NC_138789.1 coordinate 9,759,731, forward strand.
CTAGAATGGCCTAAGCAAGGAAAAGCAGGGTGCACACCTGCATGACTTCCTGCAGCACAGTGGGAGCTGTTCCTCTGATGAAAATGGAGCACCTTCAAGTGCAGTAAGATCGGTCATGCTGAGAAAGAATGATGGGCTCCTGTTAGCATTAATAGCAAAAGGTCTTTGTACACAAACTGAAAAGTATGCAGTGAAAACCATCATACATATCTGAAAATCCTGGCCTTTTCTCTCTGAATTCAAAAACCCTGTTTGCTTACATTAGAAGAAAAAGCTATGAACTTTGTACTGAAGTTGTAATTATGTCTACAAGCTAAGGTTCTTGCTAGTGTTTTCTGAAACGGACAGTTTCACTCTGTTGACATCACCACAGTTGACCTCAGCAGCCTGAGTTTCACCTGTAGGCCTGAAAAATATGGGAACAAAAAGGTATGCAAAGATGAATAAATATTAAAATATTGCTAGAGGGAGCTTGCTGCCACACTGTCTGGGTGAGCTTATTGACTGCTGGCCAAGTCTGCAACACAGCCCCAGCTTCAGCTGGTGTAGTGCTCTGATGACCCTGTATTGAACACCTCCTTTAAACCAGCTCATATTTTTTCCTAAATTTGGTCTGTGTCTTAATGGAAGTAATTATTTTTGCAACTATGGGGAGCTTAGCATTCAGAGAAAGCTAGTGTGAGCTGTGTATTTAATTACTTTTCCTAAAGATCTCTTCAACTTCCAGGACAAAAATTAAGAATAAAAAAAGTGCCCTTTTTTTTCACTACTCGTGATAATTCAGGTAGAGTAAATGTCAATTTTAAAAATGTGCAAAAGAAAAAGCAGTAGCAGAAGAAAGCCATAGTTTCTATGGCTCTAACTTTCAGGTTAACTTATAATTTGACTGTCATTATGGTTGTGCTTATTTCCTATTCTCAGTGTATGGTGTGATCACCCCACCCAGCAGATCACATACTCCCCCACAGTGGCATGGGGGAGAGAATCAGAAGGGCAACAGTGAGAAAACTTGTGGGTCAAGGTATGAAAGCAGTTTTAAAAATGAGGGGAAAGGGTAGGGGAAAGTAAAGCGATGCAAAGGAAGTCGCTTCTCACCTCCCACAAGCAGACCAATGCCTAGTCAGCCTCCAAACAGGGGTTCTGTGGAAAGGCCCAATCCCCAGTTCTGTGGCTGAGCCTGGCCCTGCATGACACACAGCACCCATCTGGTCAGCCCCCGTTGCTGTCCTGGCTGTGCCCACTCCCAGCCTCCTGCCAGCCCCAGCCTGCACCTGTGGGGGACAGAGGTGAGGAGCAGAGAAAGCCTTGACACCCTGCAAGCCCTGTTCAGCAATACCTCAAACACTGGGGTTCTATCAGCACAATTTTAGAATTGTGCTATCAGCAAGGTGGCAACGTGCAGGCTGCAATGAAACAATTAACTCCATTGCAGCCAGCCCCAGCACAGAGTGTCATTTCAAATAGTTCTCTCTCTTTTTTTTTTCTTTTCCCAGTGCAGATATTGCTATCTTCTTTCCCACTCTTCTGCACTACAATAGTGCCTCCTCCCTTATTACATCCTCTCTATGATTTTCACATGGCTGCCTTTCCCAAAAGAAGTTTGTAGCTTCACCCATGTATTTGCGCACTCAGGCAGGCAGGGAGGGGAAGTGGGGAGCCATGTAAGTGTATTTTGAACTGTGTAGGCTAACCAACAACTCACACGCATGTCACAGCTCAACATTCACTTGAAGAAAACTGAGTGTAGTATATCAGAAAATTTCAGCTCTGTCTCAAATTAGACTTAACAAGATCAACAGAGATACCACAAATAAAATAGTTAAACTTTGCAGCCTAGAGGAGCTGAACCTGTGGTTCTCTGCGTTGTACTTAAGTACTGCTGCTTTGCATAAAGCTCAAGGTGGTTTGATCAGTTTTCTGACTTTTAATAAAATCTTAATTTTCTACTCAGTCAAATTAATTGTATTTCATTCCAACCCTGAGCGACACCAGCTTAAGCTGAAAGTGAAAAAAAAGGATAAGAATTTCCTTTCTTGTAGTGAAAATATTAATACTTCAATAGGAAGAAGGAAAGCTTTATTTGGAAAGGTAAGACAGAAAACCTGGGGTGGAAAAAATTACAAATACTGGCAACCTGTCTCTTAAGACTAGAGCAGAAGTTGCCTCAGCTAAGATAGTTCCTGTAAATTTTCCTGATGTTATTCTGATCCAGTTCTGAAGGTGAATGAGGTGTTTTGTCCTTACTTTGTAGAATCTACTTTTAATTAGTGTTCCTAAACACTAACATGTACATGTAATTATGTTAGTACATGTGTGCACTGAGATTTAAAAAGCTCTACTTCACCACTTTCCAGTGCTCTCTAGGTTTTTTGGTGTAATTAAAAAAATAAAAATAGAACTTATCCTCCCTTCATAAAAGAAATCAGAACGTTAACTAATTTTAGCTTATCCACCACTTTACATCATGTCTCTGGTATTTCTGTTCTCTGTTTCTCTTGCTTGTCATGTGGCTGTGAGAGTAGTGAGTCTTGTGTCTCAGGCAGTTCCTCATTTTAGAGGGGGAAGGAGTTTTTTTGTCAAGCCTTTGCGCAGTTTAAACACTTTTTTCCCCCTTTTTTTTTGCCATTCTCTTGGTAGCTAGTAGGGTCTTGGGTTTTCCTCTGCAGAAGATAATTCTGATGGTGAGGATCTCTGTATCTTTTAATGTGGAGCATTTGTCCCTCTTACAGGCTTGAACAGAAGGTCAGAATGCACTGTTAGTTTTACTTCAAACACTTCACTTGCCAGTAACGTCAGAGCCGAGGGAAGCTAAGCGCCATTACAGTGTGTTAAACACGTCCCGAGTTCTGGCGCCAGGCCCCTCCGGCAGCCTGGCTGCCCACACGGCTGCGTGCCGGGCGGTGGCTGTGCCTCACGCCTTGCCTTCCCCGCCTGAGCAGCCTTCCCGCTTTGTCCCACAGAGCTCCCCTCCCCTGGGGCTGCCCTTCTGGGCAGGAGGAGGGGAGGGAAGGCGGCCAGAGGTGCGCTCTGGGCCTGGGTCCAGGTGGCGGGACTGGGGTGGGAGCTGGAGGGAGCCGCCGCGGGGGAGCTGGGCCCTCATAACACCTCCCCGGGCCTCAGCTCCAAACCATGCCTTAGGCCCGGGCTTGTTTGGAATGCTCCTTGACACGGGATGGGAAACAACAGCAGTGGTGATCCAAAGATAGGTCAGAGGTGGTTAGCGTCATTGTCCTGGAAGTGTAACAGACTGAAAAGGTGCATTTCTGACAAGAATTATGCTTATAATGGTGAACCATGGAGCATGGGCCAACATGGGAGAGCTCCCTGTGGGCCTCCCTCACAGCTCCTATGTGGGGATGTTGGCTCTGTATTTTTGTGGTTATTGCACAGAAGTTCTAAGGGTCAAACTTTGTTTGGGATAACAAAGAGGAGCAAAAGATTGTACAGAAGAATATTTTGGAAGATCCTTGTCTATCCCAGGGAATATTTTCTGGCCCTGCAGAGCCACAGGATTTCTGGTATCACGCAGCATTTAAAGTAGAGCCTCACTTCTATCTGTGCCATTCTGAAGTCATAGCAAGAATGAGGTGAATAACTTTAAAAAATATATTTCTAATATGAAATGGAACTTCATTTACATGCAGTTAATGTTAATAGGAAAAGTTTGCTCTAGTAAATATGTGGTCTGAAAGGAGCTGCTGGAATCAACAATAAAGGCAAATTATTATCATTTTGGCAGTTCTGAGCAGCTGCCTGTTTCATCTTTGAAATAAATGCCTGGAAAGATTTTTTATTTTTTTTTAGAGAAAAAATTGGAATTAGGCTACTATGAAAGCACAAAAGTATTCTCTCTATTTCTGTCTGAAGATATTGTGAATATTTGCATTGCTCTTTTTTGACACTATGGGTAACAGCAGAAGCAGCATGGATGAAACCTTTCTCACAGAGCATGGCATAGGCTATAATAGAAGTCTCTCAAAAGAAAAAATCATTGCTTTGAAAAACCTCAAAAGATACATTAAAAAAAAGAAGCTTCATGCTTATGGGTATGGTAACCCTTGATAAAAGGCTGCACAGTCTTGGCTCTCAAAACACTCTTGAAATTAAATTAAATCCATTGAAATTCTTTAGTAGAGGCCTAAGAAGTAATAGCCTTTATTGTGTCAGTGTGCCCTACTGGATCTTTCCCTTCAAAGCCACCTGAGATCCTACTCTTAATAGCAGAGATGACTGTAGATATGTGTCCCAGAATTCACATTACAGCAGTTCATCTGTCCATTTCACTTGTCCCCCTTTTCAAGGAAGGGGTGAACACTGTATGCAAAGTACTGAGTCTCAGAAACTACTCTTTTTCTGCCTCTCTCTGGCAACTTGACTCCTCTTTGCCTTCAGAACAAAACCGGGTCTGCTTTTATGAAATAAGCTGTGATAGTATGAGCAGCCATTCTTGCATTTTGCCCATGCCAGCAGCTCCCTCTCAGCGCTGACACCCAGGGCCTCATGTTGAGTCTGACCTCCAGGCAGGCTTCTGCCCCAGCTGCAGGTGTAGCCCTGCCAGCCCTTTTGCTGGCTCCGACAGCCGTGTCTTTAATGAATCCCACATGGGAAGAAGAGGGACAGACATGGTGATGAAAGACAAGGCTTTCTCCTTGCGAGCTTCAGTGAGGTGCGGGGGCAGGCACTCACCTGGATGTGTCAAATAAATGTTGTGCTACAGTGTCAAGCATTGTGGATGTTGTGCAAACTGCCTGTAATAGCAACAGGTTGATATAGATTTCATAATGTGTGTATTATGTCCCATGTATTCCAGAAAAAAGCCCCAAAAGAAATGTGTGCTATTACCCTGGGGACTGCTCTGAAGCATAACGGTAAAGCACTATCATTTCCTTGAAATTTCCAAGTATAAATTACCTTCTGTCATTTTAATATCTTTGATATCAGTGTTTTCTTCTGAATCTCTCACATTTCTGTTTTTGCAGTTCTGCAGTATGTGAAACACTTATAAGTATTGATGATACTGAAGAAATAACAAGGCTCTACAGCATAGAAACCTGTGACAATAGGTATGTGAATTAGAGTGGGAGGGGAGCTGACGGTAAGAAGTTCAGAAACCTGACTCTTTACAGTAACATTGACTTCCTCTATATAAATTTTTGTTGTTTTGAAGGTTAGATATATAAAGGGATGAGTTGGCTGTGGGAACTTTCCCCTTCCTCAGACAGTATCTGATAAGGTTGTTACCAACAAATCAAAGGTTTGTGTGAAATATGCTTATGCCTGTGTGTTATCCTGTTATTTGGCTTACAGATCTTCATAGCAGCTTCGAAAACTACCTTGTCAAAGAATCTGTTTGTTTTAGAAAACTGACCTGAAAAATAATTTTGCAAGGCTAACCCCCAGAGTTCTCTGCAGGAACATGATTTGAGCACATTGACTGGCACTTGAGAATGGAAATGTTTTAGTTCCACATCTACCAGCAGTTTGCTTGACCTCTGAGGCAGCAGAGTAGTGGTGCAGCAAAGAGGCATCCTCAGCCCCCAGGGTCAAAAGCTGTGGGAGCTATGGCATGACAGGGGCTCTACTGCACAGTCTGTGGACAGCCTGTCTGTGTCCTGGCCTGGAGAGAATACAGAGATGACCCAGCCCTTTCCTGCACCCCATGATGTCTCTCAGGTTGTCTAACAGCTGCAGGTAGCAGTGGGGAAAATGTGATGGAGTTTCATTTCAAGGATTGTTCAAGGCATATAAAGAGGAGAAACTGCTGCATACATCTAGGCTGTAACTGCTACAGTTAGTGTACCCTAGCTTGCACTAATATCCTTGTGGGAAAATGGAGAGGCCTTATAGGCTGTATTTCTTCCCCTGTAATCATCAAGAGCTTATTTAAATGTTTTCAGGCTCATGGTGTGGTCATGTTACTGAATCACAGCCTCTGCACAGAGACCACACAGCAGCAGACTTTAAAATTCGAACAAAGGAAAGTCTAAGTATTAGGAAATGGCTTGAAGATTTCATTGCATTTACTGCAGTGATTACACAGACTCTGAAAGTTCAGTTTTAGTAGTAGGTGAGTGGCAGAAGGTTCTGTGTTGGAGGAAACCCTCATATTGAAAAGAATATTTCACAACAGAAGTGTTTCAGGTTCCCATACAAATGGGAAACAGTTAGGATCACTCCAGAGTGGCATAAATGGAAGCCTTTGCCTTGGTTTTGAAATTATAAGGTAAAAAATTTCAGAATTCACCATCCAAGTGTCCACAAGAAGCAATGTTGCTTCAGAGTCCTAGAATTTCAGTGCTATCTAGTTAATTATGCTGAGAATAATTAGGAAATGCTTGTGTCTGTAATCTTCTTGGTCAGCTATGTAGATTTTGCAGCTAAGAGCCTTGATTTTTTCATAGCTTTTGTATGCTGGGCATCATGTGTAGAAAAAATGATTTTTATATTTTTTGCTCTTCAAATATGCAACATGATTTTAAACAGTCTCAAGCATTCAGCCAGAGTGATTGATTAATTGGGAACTGATTGATGATCAGTAATATATTTGAATTATTTAAGATAGTTTTAAAAATGAATAAAAATGAGCTCCCATACAAAAATACCAGACATTCTACCACGTTTTGCAGTGTGGAATTTTTTTTTTCAGTCAATACTGGAGTTATGGAAGTCAGGGAAGAATCTTCAGTGGAAATGTGGTGGTTGGTGTGTGCATGTGCTCAAGCATGCATGTCCACAGCAATGTTGATGAAAAGCTCTGCCTGTCCTACTCTGTTGCAAAAATACTTTTCAAGTCTCTCCCCTTCTCTCTGAAACATCTCCAGGATGATTGCAGAGATAAGGAGAAACGTAAAGGTGGGATTCAGAAGGCAAAAGTTGTGCATAAACTAGAAGGGGAAATTTAAAAAAAAAAATAAAATAAGAACACCCCAAACAAAATAAATGCATCGATCACTTTGAACTACCCAGCTAGACCCTGCTGCTTATGTGTGTCTTCTAGCTTTTCTACCCCTCTCTTTCTGAAATATAATTTTAATAAGTTCACAAAGCTATTTTAGCAATAAGGCATCATGGAGGCCTATTAGCTGATGATAGCAAAGAGTGTGTTGGTTTCAATATATTATAACCAAAATGAAGAAGGAAGGGACAGGCTTTTAATCTGGATAGCTCTGTATGGAATGGTGCATGAATATACATGCATATATATGTGTCTGTATAGGAACATATTTATCGTCATAGAAATATCAGAAAAAGCTGCTCAAACACATGGTAATAGGTCTTTAGTGTTTATTTGGTGCATTTTAAATACAATTTTTCTTTCATATGGACTGCATTTCCAAGTTCCTTTTCTTTCTGTCCTTCACCTCACTGGAGCATTCAATTTCTTTGCACGTAAGACCAGCATGAGGTCTGTAAAATTGCTTTTTTTTCAGTAAGAACTACAGGATTTGGCCTATAGTTTTAGTGTAGATGAAAGAAATAATGAATTTCTTTGAAAAAAAACCCAAGGAAAATCGGGACCATTTTGTTCAATACTACATCGCTGTTTCCAGTAATTGCCTTGTACAGTTTGCAAGTCTTTCCACTTTATGTAAATACATTAACTTCTGAAAATCCCTTATAGCTGTGAGGTGGGGCCTTTTGAAGGAGGTGTTCTTTTGAAGGTTTGAGGGTCTCTTAAACACACATTTTCTTTCTTCAAAGTAAATCTTGTAGACTCCATGTCACAAATCCTTCTTGTTAGGAATTCTGCTTGAAGAGCTGTTTGAATTTCAATATCAAGTATTTCAAACAAATACATCTAATGCCTCAATACATTTTTCTTATGGTCAGTCAGTGGCCCTAAATAAGAAAGGGAACCTCTGATAATTTGAATTCTATTCCTAGCAACCCTTTGAAGAAAAGAATAAAATAAAATCTGAGGTTTTTTATAGTTACTCCTGAAAACCAAGAAAGGGGAAGTAACTGTAAAGTTCCAATTTTTGAAGCTGCTTTCTGTGCTTCATTTTGTTTTCCCATTCCCTATATTTTTGTAAGTAAGATGAGTGAGAGTTGAAAAACTCTGAAACAGAAAATAATGCAATACCTTATATGTGGGTTTTGGTCTTGACTCCTAAACAGAAGAAATAATTAAGTACAGGCATCTATTTCATTATCAGTTTAAGCCATTAAGTGAATAATAGTTGTATTTGAATTTTCTGTAGTGAAAGCCTGTTCTAGCAAATTTTAATGATTGCAGGACAAGTGACCTGATTTACACATCATGAAGGAGTGAGGATATAAGACGTCAAAGCATTTACCTCTGAATTTTTATTGCAGTTAAGAATGGCTATTTTCCTTGAGATAAATTTGAAAATTTTGAAATGTTATAATGCAACGATTGTGTAGGCTACAAATAAAGAAAAAGAAAAGGTATTTGTAAAATTTGGATATAGAGAAAAACAGTATCATACTCTCAAGAAATTTGCATAATAAAAGTCAGAATTTTGCTCAGTGTCTCTGCATCTATGGATGTGAGAAAGTACATACCTTATCTTGGTTTAAAAGCCTTTAGCTATGACAATTAGGGAAGCATATAGATTTCTTGAATCTGGTTTATGTTATGAGATTACTACAGTCCAAGGATACCTACTTGTTAAGAAAGCCAGAAGTGAACTTTCTTCTTTAAGTCCAACTTCATTTTACAGTCAGGGTCTTCAGGAAATAAAATCATAAATCTGGAATGTTATAAAATACTTTCCCATAATTCAAGGTCAAGTTATAAATCTAAGTTACCATGTCTCTTGCTAGGTATGTATTTACTCTAGTTCTTAGAGCTGAAAGGTTCCAAGAAGTGACCCTTTAAATGCTATTGACATTAATTTTAGCAGCAAATTTTAACACTACCCTTGCTGAGCTGGGCAGAATGAGTTGCTTAAAACAAGTATATGCTCAAAGGTTTTTGTGTAGCATGGAACACAAAACACATAAAGGATCTTCTTTGCCTGATAACCCTTCCATCTAAAAATGACAACTATTCTGCCACTTCATCCATCCTTACATACTCATGTACATGTTCCTGTATGTCCCTACAGATACACTGAGAATCCTGCATACCATTGCCCTTTTGGAACACTCCTTTGGACTTCACAAATGCGTTAGAGGCGAGGGTAGGGCACAGCAGCCTGACCTCTAGATGGAGTTGGATGTAGTAGAGCACAGTGCATTGTACCAGTGTCCATGCTTTCTCTGCTGAGATTATTACCAGCATCTTGCTTGCAGAGCTCTCAGTGACCACTTCTTGCTTCATGATCTGCTTTTCTCCTCTGCTCTCCTCCCTCTCCTCTCCTTCCCTCCCACACACAGTTACATTGCTAGACCAGAACATGTGCGCTGCACAGAGCTGGGTGCCAAAGGGTGCATTTCCCTGAGCACTGGTATGGTCAGGGGACAGCTGGGGAAAAAAGAAAGACTCTGTCAGTGCTCGTCCCCAGCTTAGGAGAAGGACAACACAGATATCTGCACTAGCAATGTATTTCTTACAATGAGGAAAATGTCTGAATTATTCCAAATAATCCTGCAGAGATGGCCATAAAGTGACAGCTATATGTTTTTAAACAGAGAAAACTCAGCCTCACACTTCAGCAGGTAAGGGGAGGAAGAGTTACTGGTAACTGTGTACACCAGAGGTAGATTAAAATATGTGGTTTAACTACGAGCCAAGACACACTGAGACATAAAATGTATCCCATCAAATATACTGCCAGAAAGTGTTATTGGGAGGGCTGTGTAATGGACCATTTTGCTCCATACAGTGTGTTCAAGTCCTGTCTTGTTAAATGGGAGCTATGGACAAGATGAAAGATAAGCTGGGAGCCAGGTAGAGCAAGAGATGTACTCTCAGCACTCAGACTGGACAGAACTTCAAATGTCTGCACACATCTGCAACCTCTCCCCTGCCCCAGAGCAGGGTTTATTGGTCCTGCAGCACCTGGGAGTCAGTGTCATCTATGCTTTAGTTCAGTGCAAGCTTCAAATCACCCCATGTATTGTGACAAGAGCTAAGAAACCAGCTTACCAATTGAGAAAAACCTCAGGCATCTGACTCAAAAAGTTTTGCTGAATCTTTAATGTAGTCCTTAGATGAGAATATGGATGGTATTTATCTGTCTCTGTACTTTTCTACTTTCAGTAAGAAAGTGCTGGCACCTGTGGCAGCTAGATTGGTGAAAAGGAGCTTGGTACCTCTGACATACAGAATGAAATCTGAGATATTAGATTGCTTGTCCCCAAAGGACCAATCTTTTTATCCAAACAATCCAAAGGTAAGAAGACATGCACTCACCTGAAGTGTTTCACTATGTTAAATTGAGGCTGGGGATTGAGGACCAGCATATCAACACTGCTGTTTTCAGCTCCGAGAGTATTCCTCACTTCAGGGACCAGCAGTGGGCTGCATCAAAATGCCTTAGCTAATTTCCAGAAAGCCTATTTATGAAGAGAGCTACCAGAGACAACATAAATGTAATTGTGGCTTCACTGATGTAGCTTGAATTTCACTTAGCTGGAAAAGAAGGTTATATTCAGGCCCTCAGTTATAAATTTTGTGGCTCTGCACCATTTCTGGGCCTTGGTAATTATCATACAGGAACCAGAAAGTGAAACCAGCTTGGAAAAGTGAGAGCAGCGTTGGTTTATGGGCCAAGCTGAGGCAAGAAGAAAAAGCAGCAGTCAGGAATTTTTATTGTTTTACAGTTATAGCTTTATTTGGTCTAATAGTCCAAATCTGACAGTCCTGAAAAACACTGCTGATGATCTTTCACAACAGTAAAGGTATTAAATATGTCTAATGATGCAGTAAAATAAAACTTGTTTCCACTGCATACATTTTTGATAAATACAGCATGAAAAATAATATCAGTATTTTAAGTGGGTATTTTCTGGGATTCAAGATAATCTATTTGACAGGGCTTTGGGGTTTTGGTTTTCCTTATGAGCTCTTACTTGTTCGATAAAGAGTCGTAGGAGATTTTGAACATTGGTAGATAGTTTATAAAACTGATTTCACATAGCTTAACTATTATAGATTATGAAAACCAAAGTATTTTCCCCCTTAATTAATCTGACTGTCAATGAAAGCATAAAACTGTTTAAAATAGGTAAATAAATATAGATGCATGACCTTCAGAGAGATCACATGGTTATATGGACGTACAAAGAATATGTACATTTTCAGCCTGCTCAACTTTCTAATACGAGCTAGGACATGTATAAAACCCAGGCTTTCTCAAAACTATATTTCTACTTCCTGTTACCTCTTGGCATGGAGCAGTGGCCATAGTGGAAGAAGCAGAGAAAAGCTCTTCCCACCTTGTTTTTGAACTTCTCTTTTCTCACCCTGCTTGTGTTCCTCATGCAAAAATATGCATGGAACTTGTTTTCCTCAGGACTGGTATTGTGGCACCCAAAAATTGTAGTAGTATGTGAAAGGTATTTCCAGCTAGAATGGCATGTATGTTAAGTCTGACCTTACAGATTCATGATTCAAGAAGGTGAAGAGTCTGCAAAGAGCAGTGAGACAGTTCAGGATTTTTTTCAGGCTGATATGGGAAATTTGGAGAAAGGAAAGTTCTGAGAGCAAGGAATAACATGAAGGATTTTTGAATCAGGGACAGAGGAGGGCAGGCATGTCTTGTTTGCTGTTATCTGTCTTTAAATTGTTCCTGTTTATGGTAGAAGAAGGAAAGGAAAATGAACAGGTTATTTGCTTTTCTTAGGCAAGCTTATTTGTGAATCTGTATTTTTCCATGGTGATTGGTCTCCTCCACCTAAAATGACCATGTGCTGATGGAGAGGGTAAAGTGTCTCAGAAAATTCACCCCTCCAGAATGTGTCTTCATTGATCAGTATAGAGCAACTTTCTGAACCTCGGTAAACTGAAAATTAAGCTGGGATATCAAACTAATATGAGGTTCAGATTGCTTAGTATAGCTTTGTCTGAAGGAAAAGCCTTAATTTTTGTTTACCAGGCTACAGGCTTGACAGACTGACTTTGCTGTAGGAACCAGCATTGTGTTTTTGGTTTGTATCAAAATCAGTTTTAAATAATGCCTCTATATTTTAACATAGAATTTCATAAACTCTAAAGAGGATCTTACGAGAAGAAGAGAAAAACAGACAGAGCCTCTTGCTAAATAATTGTTGCATGAGGTTTCATCTTCTGTGATATTTCCTAACTTACTAAGTGTAGGAAGTAACACTTGCTGTAAGGCAGAAAGAGGATGTGCAAATATTTTATGCTGATCTGAGGAGTGAGAGCATATTACCAAATTAGTATATCAGCCTGAGCTTGGTATGGGAAAAATGAGCTATTCTTGATAATAATTTATATTGCCAACATTTTATAACTTTTCAGAGTAAAACTTAAGAAACAGTAGTGATACTAGGGTTTTTTGGTTTTTTTTTGTTTGTTCAGGTTTTTTTGTTTGTTTTTTTTGGGTTTGGATTTTGTTTTTGACAGAGACAAGATTTTTGCCAGTGCACACATGAGCACATTATAAAATAGTTGTTGTGAAATTGTGGTATTTCTTACTGTCCTGTTTTATGAGACATGTGAAAGGGGTATTTTTTTCTTGAAATAAATGAATCTGATACTGATTTGCTCCTGTTGTGATTCAGGTGTTTACACACTCTGAGAATTCCAGGTGTTTGTGGAATACCACAACATGGACTGTTTCAGCATGATGGATTACCAGCTTGCCCCCCTCCCCTTCCACCATCCTTTTTTGGCTATTTTTGGCTCTTCCATTGTATGGTATGCACAGACTGTATGTGTTTATAAGGCCTCAGCAATGTGTTCCTTGGGCTTTCTGACCCAGTTAAAATAGCCAATTTGTGCTAAATGTCTTTGAATGTTTATTACAAAATATTCTATAGTGAAATAGAAATTAGCTATAAAACCCAAATTACAAACCAAATCCATTTATTTCAGTGTTTGTCTTCCCAATGCTGTCTTTTCTCTTACCTGTCATAAATCACTCAAGTATTTGCTTAACTCTGCCAAAATTTGTCTACTGTTTACATGATTGTTACTTTAAAAGTGTATTTCCAATATTTTTGCACCTTTGTTAGCTGACTCTAATTATGCCCATTAACAAGAAGTGATAGAGAAATATTGGAAATTGAATGAATGACTTTTGCATAACTCTTTTTCTTTAAAGAAGTTTAGAATTTGCTGCCTTTGCTTAATATTTTATTGTTTTTGTAGTGTGAGATTAAACCAAGACATCCAGTGCATCTTTGGACAGATTTTTTTTTTCAGAGTATCAGCACTATGAACTTGTCACATTTTAAGATGGCTTATAGTGTGTGTGAATCAAATAAACTGAGTTGCTTAGAGGCATGGAAACTGAGGGAGGGAGGGAGATGTAGACCCTGATGCACAAAGTAAATGCATCAGTGGAATCAGCTTGGTTTCCTAAGTGTTTCAAATTCAAAGATGGTTATTGCAAGTTTGGATTATAGAAATCTTCTAGACTCTTTTAGCTTTAGAGCAGTAGTTTCTTGACAAGCCCCTGAGGAAGAAGTAATGCCTGCCACATGCTTATCTTTGGAGACATCTCTCTAACCCTTTTGGACAGCCCCAGAGAGAAAACTCATGTCACAATGTGAAGAAGGGCAGGAGATGGGCTATCAGAAGATGACCGACAGCATAACTGTGAGCAGACCAGCCTTCTAGGTAAAGATTTGTGCTTTATGCTTATAAATACCTTGCTGAAAGGCATTTTTGTGCTTCTATACATAATGACTACAATCAGCTGTGGGACTTCATTTCCATCCAAAACATCATAGTTGGGATGTTGGAAAAACATTTGCTATAGAGTAATCCTGTGTTTTATTGGAAAAATGCACACAAGTACTCTTGAATATAAGTGTTGTCATCTGACAGATAGTAAAACACCAGGACAACTTGTAGAGCACAGCTAATAGGCTATGACAATAAATCTGGCATCCTAGGTGGGAAGCAGTCTGGGTGGAAGCAGGATGCAGTGCTAGAAGCAAGGAATACAGAAGTTAATATTACAGAAGGTACCTGGTTGGGAAAAACAGAAAAGGGGACAGAGAACTTGTTGTTACAACAAGAACTCTCAGAAGGCAAGCTGCTCTGCTCATTTACAACAGAGACCAGCAAGCAGTTAGCTCAGAGGTAGCATATGGTAGGAACATAGCCTGAAACATGGGTTCAGTAGCCTACCCTGACCCTGGTCCTGGCCTGCTTCAGCTGAAGTTGAGCCTTAAAAAAAACATAAAAGAAAAGCCCACCCTGTGTGTTAGCTTCAGAATAAACAGACAGGTCTTTAAATTTGCTAGAGAGCACACAGGAAGCAATGTTCAAGAGATAAGGGAATGTCCAGTGATCTGCAGTGAAACCCGAATGGAAACACTTTGGAAAAGACTGCTTCTTGTAAGCACTTTCTTCTTTTTCTGTGTGGGCTCTTTTGTGTTGGCAGGTGCCACTCTTGCTTTGACTCGTATTCTGTCAGGCCTTCTGCAAACATGGCACAATTGTGACTTTATGGTGCAGGTAAGACAGCATTTACTGCAGAGTGTTAGGCAGTAGAGTATAATTCTGCATATAATTTGGGAAAATTAACCAGCAGACACAGATTAGCTAATACCAAGCCATCAGCAAGCAAGTAACCAGTTTTGCTGAAGGCAGGGTGGATTTGGTGAAGGTGATAGGGGAGACCCTGCACAGAGGGAGCTGTTTAGTACCTCCAGCTGGGGTGGTATCCCTGAGTTTCAGCCTGATTCTCAGAGAACAGTGCCCTGCCTGGCATTGTGCTCACTGCCCTTTAAAATTGTGGTTCTTTATTTGTTGAGACAATCTCATGAGTGCCTATACAACCTAAGAAGTTATACTAGGAAATGAAAATTGGGGGGGGAGGGGAGGAGGGGAAACAGAATCAGACTAAGAGAAGGAAAAATCTGCCACTGTTGAAGAGCTCTTCTGAATTAGAGTTCAACAAGGAGTGGGTAGCAAATATTCAATTAATTGTCATCCCTCCTTTTCATTTTCCCTTTCAAAGTGAATGATGGAAGGCTACAAAGAAAAGACACCGTGGGCAAAAGTGTTTATTTGATGTTTTATAGCGTAAAATGATCTCATTCATTGAGCAATATCTGAACACCTTATACAAAGGTAAATCCTGAGCCGTTCTCAGCATCCAGCACTCATCCAAGTTCAGGAGGAGGAGCAGATGTTCAGCAGAAATCTAAAAAATCTCAGGGCTTATGGGTATGCTGACACCGTTTAAGGGTAGCAAATTCTAGGTGGGCATGTTAAAAGGAGCTACTCATTTCACAGTAACTGAGCCCAGTGTTATCCTGGGCTCAGTGTAAGCAAGAAGTAGGTGCCTGGCACTTCCAAGAGCTTCTCGTAGACTTATTGCTCATTTTGGGCCAGATTGTGAACAGTGCCTCAGGGATACCAGAATACGTTCTCTGTCCTGAGCAGGTACAGCACAGATCATGCAGGCAACATATGAAGTGAAGATGTCAAATCATCATTGCCTGAGGGTTGATAGCAGCAGAGCAGTATGCTTGCACAAAGAGCTCTATTGTTTACTCTTGACCTTAAAATAATTTGATCCAATATGACACATCAAGTAGAAATGTTTTCTTTCTTCGGGAAATAGTTCTTGGCAATTGAAAACAAGTCTGAAAAAGTATGTGCAAAATAGATCCCTTAGCACATGTTCAGTGAAATATTAAGACTGTTATAAGATATATTCTCTAGCATGAACAATGTTTTCACAGTAAGACTGTCAAATTAATTTTACTGGATAAAATGCATAATGCAGGTTTAAACAGAGCTTAACAGAGTTAAACAGAGTTGCCCTTAGGATGAATTTACCCTGTGTCCCTTAGTGTTTGCAAGAGCGTGCGCCCTCAGTTTCTGTAGAACTGCTTAATTCTGTTATGCAGTGTGCTGAGTATCAGTGTAACTGAGCTGAGTCATATGAGATGATTTCAATGCAAGGGAGAGTTTGCAAAACAAAGTCTGCATTACTTTAAATTGAAAAATTGTATGGAGTATGTGGAGAATTTAATTTTTATTTAGTTACATGCTTTTTATTTTATTCTTTCAAGGCCTCTGAACAAAAGGAAAACACAGGTGAGTTCTTGAGAATACATTTATTGAGAAAACTAATACACATACCACATTTTGTAAACACATTGACACAAAACAGCTTTAGGTTTAGGTACCACTGGAGAACACCATTGCCTGAATTAACCCTCACCCTCCATGCTATTAAACCCTCAAAACCCCAAAATACATTCCAGTTAAAATTCTTGGTGATTATGCTAAGTGAAACCATACTGACTTTGATAACCTGGGCTTGGAAGTTGTGTTGTGTGAGGAAGATGAATGCTGCAGTGTTACCTGGCTAAACTCTCAGGGAAATGAACACAGGGTGAAACTGAGCAACACGAAATCATATGAAGAGAAAAAAAAACGGAGTGTGGTTTCACTGGCATATTTCCATCATGGTTCCTATGGCATTAAACCCAGTGAGCACCAGAAATGATTGGTTTTGGGTGGCACAGGCCCCGTAGGTGTCAGTGTGCAGGGGAAGTGTGGCTATTGATGTCTGATGGCAGATAGAGGGTGGGCCAATCTTTGGGGGCAACTTGTGACAATCCAGCCTGAGACACAAATTTATTTGGCTTGTGGCTATATGAAGTTGCTGTTCATACCCTGATTACTGCTACTGTTGCCTTCCTTTATCCAGTCTGTTTCCTCCTGGCTCAGTAGCACCAGGCAGAGATAGGGAATGGTTTGGGGAATGCTCTTTGGAGTAGGAAAGGTGAATCTCAAAATAATTTTACATGGTTGAAGAGTTCAAGCTCTCCTTGCCTTTAGGGTAAATAGTAGTGAGTTTTATGGCTGTTCTCTACTTTCCTCTGCCCTTCGCTGGAATAGGAAGCAGCTCCTTGGCTTCTCCCCAAAGAATAGTAAGGTATTTTTTAGCTGCATTATCATATGGTGGCTTTGTTCTGGGGCAGAAGTGTCATGCACGTGCTTGCTCCCTCCCTCTGTCACACATTGTAATCTGATGCCTTTGAGCAGCACAGCTTACAAAACAGAGTTACAGAAACACCTCTTGGTAGAAAGCAAGTTAGCAGTGACTGTGGGGGCTATTAGAGATCTGGGTTTCTCTCAGCAAGCTCTGAGACTTTTCGGGGTCTGGGCGGAGCTTTTGCACTGTCTAACGTGTCACTGGGCACCTCCAGCAGTTTTGTCTGATGTCTTATGAGAGCCTATGTACAGAGACGGGCGGGTGTAGTGTTTATTGCTTCATAACAATATTTGCAACTCATCTGGAGAAAGGGCATGCTGCTTTGCTTCTTTCTTCTTTGAATTAACTTTCTTTTCTCTATATTTCAAGGGCTCTTCCCTTTAAATTTTTGGTAGGAGGAAGGAGGCATGGATTAGTTATCTTTTCCAAAGCCTTCAGATGCAAATTGAAAGCAAAATTGATTATTATTTGGGACTTATATTTTTAAAATTTTATTGCAGTAGTAATACAATTGCCCTTTTAGCTGGTTTTTAATAGCACAGAATAGGAGATATTCATGATAATTTATCAAATCTGTATTTCAAGACAGGTGAATCAGACAAGGAAATATTTGCATCTTATACTGTTTGGTTGTTTTTTTGGAGGTATTGTGGCTCTTTTTATAGCTTACAAAAGAGAGAGACTTCCAAAGAGATGGGTAACTTTAAGCAGCTGCACATTTTTAATGTCATTTTAGAAATCCTTGTTAATACAAATGGATGGTTCTGGCTTTGATTCTTTCCAGCACAGGGGAAGTATACTGCTGTAGTTACATACTGACATAATTATTTTGGCCAATTAAGAATGCAGGGTCTCTCCTGAGAAAGGATTTATTTTAACAGATGACTGTTTAATGTGCAAGTGGAATAAATTAATCGTCTCCCATTCCCTCAAAAGTAAAGGTTTGGGTGTAACCTTGGGAAAGGAGACTGTGGTTTGTTTGGGAAAAGACTTCACATGTTCTAATAGAATCATAGGATGTTAAGGGTTGGAAGGGGCCTTAAAGATCATTTAGTCCCAACCTCCCTGCCATGGGCAGGGACACCTCCCACTAAACCAGGTTGCCCAAGGCCTTATCCAATCTGGCCTTGAATGCTGCCAGTGTTTGAACATCCACAACCTCCTTAGACAAGTTGTTCCTGTGTTCCACCACTTTTACAGTAAAGAATTTCTTCCTAATGTCTACCCTATATTTCCCTTCTTTCAACTTGAACTTATTACTCCTTGTCCTGTCACTACAGTTCCTGATGAAGAGTCCCTCTCCAGCTTCCCTCTAGGCCCCTTCAGATACTGGAATGTTGCTATGAGGTCTCCACATGACCTTTTCCAGGCTGAACAGGCCCAACTTTCCCAGCCTGTTTTCATAGGGAAGGTACTCCAATCCTCTTACCAACTTCATGGCCCTCCTCTGGACTTGCTCCAACAATTCTGTGTCCTTCTTAGGTAAATTCGTAACTTTGGTCATCAATCTTAACAGTTGATGGTTTATGGTTAGCAGTATACCTAGAATGGTGTGATCACTAGAGTGTGTGATGTTCTCCCCAAATAATAGATAGGGTATGTTGCAATATTTCAGTGCTGTGGAAGCTCTGTCAATATCACACAGCCAGAAAAGATCCACTCTGCAGGAATTTGTCTTGGGGTCGCAGCTTGAGGAGTTGAGTGGAGGTTGTATAAAACTGCTGGGGAAGGTCAGGTAGGAATGGAGCCAGGTTTTTTTGAGAACCTTTAGGAGAGATTCTCCACAGGATGCCATGCACTCCACTCATCAGATGGCACACTTCAGCCATGCTGTTATCCTGGTTTTGTCTAAGATAAAAGGGACTAAGATGTCGGTGCTGCAAGCAACGTATAACTATAGTCTGAATTTAATTTGTGACAACTCCAGGATGATGAAGTTATTTTATATCAAAATTGGAGTCTCTGCAATGTCAGAGCAATGTCATTGTATTACTTTTGTTCTGAACATATTTACAATATAATTATTATTACAGCCACTTTGTATAGAGACATACTGCTTAATGGAATCTAAGATTTTGGCCTGTAGGACTTGACTCAAAATTGTAGAAGATGTGTTTAATCTTATGAGGAGTTTGATTCACTCAGGTAATTTGTGAATTAATATGTGAATTTGTGCAACTTTTTCCTGTGTGATACTTAGGAGGTTTCTGAAGGACTTATGAACAGGCAGCACAAAAGTATTCTCTTCCCTTCTTTACCTGTCTTATGACAGGGTTCTGCTGGTTCTTTTAGAACCTCAGAAATCTTAAATAAGAGAAGAAATCCCAACATTTCTTCCCCTTTTAGTCTACTATATAAGGGGCATTTGTTACCAAGTTGTTGAGAACTTCCTCAGTGCATGCAGTGAGGGAAGATGTCTTTTGTGTACCTTGCATCAAGTCCATGAAAGTGACAACAATCCTCCGGCAAAATCATGGTTAAGAATGGTATTGAGTTCTCTAATTCTAAACATTATAGAAAACAGAATTAGACTGCCTCTATCCATTTGTTGTGTATTGCTGTCATACCCAGAAAGACATCCTTGTAGAAAGATTCAGAAATATATCCCACAGAATCACAAAATATTTAGGATTAGAAGGGACTCCTAGAGAACAAGTTCAACTCCATGTTGAAAGGGTTTTCATTTAATCATCAGTTACTTCACCTGAGGATGCATCTTTTTATGAAGGCCTTGTTGTCAGAACAAGTGTTTTCATGACCGTGGTTAGGGTTTCTCTTCCTCTCAACAGAAATCTCAAGAAACATGCATAACATATAAGGGAATCAGTGAATGTGTGCAGTAGAAAAGTGCATATGAAGAGAAAAAATGACTTGGCTAAATCCAGTCCTATGAAAAGTGAAATCTTGTGTAGCTCCTAAGTACAAAGAAAGAAATAGCTGAAAATAATCTATTTTAGTTGAATTAAGGAAGCTAAGTATTACTGCAGGAACTTAAGAAAAACCCCTTTGACTTCCTGGAAACTGAAAGAAGTTTTTTTGAAGAAGTAATTGTCTCTGACATCACTGAAGTGCACTGTGAGTTTGCGAGTGGTTAGTTAGGGTTACAGAGGAAGCAACTCCTTCACAGATAAGCAGACAGTGCAATGTATGTGCCTAGTTAGTCTCCTTTTGGGTTCAAGTTTTGTGAAGAAATTCTTTGGCAGACAGATAACATTTATTTTGCTTTCCAGAGAGAGACACATGCTGTTTCATAAGGATACGCCTGATTTCCAGAAATAACCATGTTTTTGTGGCTTAAACTCTTAGCATTTGGTGTTGCATTTCTGGGACAGGATGCTTTTCTCAAAGGTAGGTCACAACTGATATTTTTTTCTCTCATTTTGATCCCTCAATATCCTCTGTAGATGTAAAACCAATGAAAAGCTTTGTAAAGCGGAGAAATATATTCTTGGTTCAGAAATTAGAATACAATTGTATGCAATGGTGTAAGAACCTAGGTCGGGAAGACTGACAGATCATGTACTAGGCTAAAATGTCTTCTGCGTGGTCCTATGTGAGAGTTACACAAACCATTTAAAAAACCCCACACATTTGTAGTTGTATTTGAAAAAGAATACATTTAGGTCTCTTATGTGAACCTGTTCAATGTAGTTTTTATGTTCGGCTTCATCTCATGATGCAATACTTTGTTTTCTGTGTTTAAATCCTTCAAGAAAAAATCTTCCCATCAATGTTAGCCACTCCCTGATCACAGAATCTGCTTACAGTTCCTCAAGTTTTGATTTTTTTACTGCAGCAGGATTAGTAAAAAATTCTAAAAGTTGTAAACTAATCTCTGCAATTGGTAAATTACTTATTTTGTAAAATAGACGTTATTTATTTATTTTGTAAAAATTGCCCCTTAAATAGTCTTTGGAGCATTTAATTACCCCACTGCAGGTGAATTTGTTGCTTGACTTTTTTTACTTCTATGAGAGAAAGAACCCAAGAGGACAAACTTGCAAAACATGTTAGATGTGACAGATAAAGAGAGTAGCAAGAAAAGCAATTAATCTCAACGTAATACTTAATAAAAATACAAAAAAGTAACCATGTGCAGGAAAATATTTTCATCAGAAGAAAATGCAACATTTTATGCATATGTATTTTCCATCAGTTTAGCTAGTAATGTAATTTGGGATAGTTGACGGCAGACACAAAAGCTTTTCTCTAGAGTAACGTTGACCCTAAAAAGTGGCTTGAAATATTTTTTCTGAAATGGCAGCGAGTTATATTCAGGACTGAAATCTCTTTTCATTTACATTGAATTTATTCATGCTTCTACCCTCCTGTCACTATAGTAACTCCAGGTTTATACTGATGTAAGCAACAAAATGATCTGCCTTTAGTTGATAACCAGCTAAGAAGAGCGTTTGAAGCCTGAACATTAGCTCTCTTGTCCCTCAAAGTCTCTGAACAGAGACAGCACTGCATAAATCTGGTTGATAGCTGCTGGATATTATAAGAAAACAAGTGAATGCTGCACTGTAGAGGAAAAGAACAAAATCTCTTGCTTTTCCTGTCCTTTTTTTTTTATCTGCTGTCCTATTTTCCATTTTATAAGTCCTTCTGAGACTTCCCAGTGCTACCTTTTCTTCAGAAAAGGCAGGCTACTGTCTGCTCTCTCAGCCACCGCCACAGTCAGTCAACATGTTAGCTGACAGAGAGGGCTGGAAGACCGATAAATGGGTAATAGCATTTTATTTCAAGTAATAGTTATTTTTCCCTGTTCACACACAGTAGACTAACTTGAGCCAGTTCCTCTTTACATTTACTAAACTGAAGAGCCTTAAGGAAATGATATTTTCACTCCTCTCTACTACACTTAAAGCAATTAAATCTCATGCTGTAGTATCAAGTACACAACTTCATAGACCTTGTTTTTATGATGTTTGGCACAGAGATTGCTTCTCCTGTCAGGGTGACAGAACCATTATACCCCATATTTGCTGTGCAGATTGCTCTGCCTTGTGGCCAAGGGAGACTGGGCAGTCTCCCAGGGAGGGGTTTGTTAATGGAGGAGCAGCATTTCGAAAGGGTGGCGTAGGCTTTGGTTCTATGGCAATCAGTTTTCAGGCACTTGATTGTAAGTGTTGGGTGGGCACTGGGACTTCTATTGTTATTATTAAAATTATTTTCCAATTTATCATATTGGATACTGTTGTATCTAGTGATTTTGAAAACTTAGCAGAAGAAATTTTAAGGTTGTCTGACTTCCTCCACAAGCTCAGACATCCTATAGAACACCACTTATTTCCTGTAATCATCACGCCACTTTTAGGAGCATCAAACTACATTAAACCAAACAAAATAGAAGAACTTAGAGCCTGCACAAAGGCCTTTTCAACTCTTTAAATCCTTCAAATAAAAAGCATGAATCCAGCTAATTTTTCTGATAAGGAAAAGAGACATGTAGTGGTAACCAAACA
Source organism: Coloeus monedula (assembly GCF_965178545.1). NCBI lineage: Eukaryota > Metazoa > Chordata > Aves > Passeriformes > Corvidae > Coloeus > Coloeus monedula. Next base: position 9,782,259 of record NC_138789.1, read on the forward strand.
CCCCAAAAACCTGAACAATGCCACAAAGCCCTCCCCCAAAAACCCCTAACCCAAGCCAAAAAAGTCAGAGAAACACCTTTGCTTCACTTTAGGAAAAAGAAATGCTAGCAGAACAAGCACTGTTTCCATTAGATCATTATTTCAAGTTCCCCCTTCCTCCACAAAAGTATTAGCAATCTGACAGCTTTCAAAAGCTTTCACCCACTTCTGAGCCACTTCCTTTATTTCAGGAAACTAAATAATTGCTTGCTAGTTTTGGGTGTGAATGGTTTCTTTCCAACTTAAAAGTATCAAGCTTCAGCAGGCACACTGTGCTGGTTTTGTGTGGGATAGTGTTAATTTTGGACACAGCTAGCATGGGACTCTGTTTCGGGTTTGTGCTGAAAACCGTGTTGATAATACACGGATTTCTTCTGTATCCCATGCCGTTTATGTCCCATGCTGTCCAATACAACATTAACCACCACCTGACTTCCCATCCTTTGGTATAATACACAGATATTATTCCCTTAGCCTATCAACCACTGCAAAGTGTGGATAAAATGTCCACCACCTGCGCACGGAGTCCATTTAGTCCAGGACTGTGGGCTCCATGTTGTCATAGGACAGGAGAGGTGGTTTGTTTCGTGGTTGTTGTGCACCAAAGCCAGCTCTGTTGGGGTTCCTGCTGTGCTTGCTCTGCTTCCTGTAAGGCTTCTCCTCCATTGGTTTGGGTGGTTCTTGTTATAGCATTTCCTATAATATGCAACTCAAATCATGGGTTACAACAATTTAAAGGTATTTCTATTACAATCTCTTACCCACTCCCTATTGGGTTTAACAGTGCAATGAACTCATCCCCTTGCCCTTATTCCAGCTTGGATTTATCCATAGACAGCAGGCCCTTAGGGTTGTACCTGCTCCAAGCAGAGCCTTGTCTATGAGCCAGTCTCTTCAGGGACACACCAGCTGCTGCATGGATTTATGCACAGCCATAGTTGTGCCACAGTTGCTCTGAGGGGCAGCTGTTCCAGCACGGCCCTGTCCATGGGCCTCAGTGCCCTCAGAAACAGATCCACTCCAGCACGGCCTCACCCACAGCCACCATCCCCTGGGCAGGCAGGTGTTCAGACATCCCCAGGAAAGCAAGTCTCTATCACTTGTAATTGTGACTTGGGAACAAAAATGCCATCACTCTGAATGTCCCCACTTCCTCCTTCCTTCAGCTCCATATACCGAGCACGATGCCATATGGAATATCCCTTTAGGCAGGTGGGTCACCTGTCCCAACTGTGTCCTCTCCCAACTTGTTGTGCACCCACAACCTCCTCACTCAGTGGGGTGTTACGAGAAGTAGGAAAAGCCTTGACTGTGTAAGCACTGCACAGCAGTAATGAAAACATCCCAGGATTATTATTTGGATTCATCACAAATCCAAAGATAGCCCCATGATAGATAATGTGAAGAAAATTAACTCTACCCCAGCCAAAAGCAGCACACGCATGAAATCTGGCCATGCAGTCTCCATGCCCAACAGCTGTGCAAGTTTCCAGTTGGAAGTGTTACATTTTCTTTGCAGAGAGATCAGCATAGCTCATCCTATGGCTCCAATTTTCTGTGAGAATCTTTTTCACAGATCAGTCTATCGCCTTGGAAAGAGTCTGGCCAACCTAATTTTTTAAGTAGTGGAACTTAGTAATATTGGTTTGTTTCATGAGTAGGATAAAGTACAAGGGGAATTGCTCTGGCAGGAGAATGTATATTAAGGTAGAAGAAAGCAAACGCTTTAGAGCATCACCACTGATGTTGTCCTCTTATGGATGCCCCAGTGCAGGTTCTGTTTAGGACTGTTCCTTTTTGTTATAGCGGTGCATTTGAGGATTTCTGAAATGCATACCCTAGAGTCCTGCACTCAGGGACCTCTTAATCATTTACAACAAATTGCCTGCTTTACACATTGTGCACCGCCCCAGTACTTTATTCCCAATGAACTGAGGCAGGGAGTTGGTGTGCACACAGGTGGCCTGCAGTTCTGCTCGCTCCCTGGGCTGGCCAGACACAAGCAACTGCTAAACTGGAAGCAGTTTAGTTTCATTATGGTGTCATACCTAAGCTACAACCCAGATACAAGTTGGTTGGAGCTCAGCAGCACTCTGGCTGAACTGCTTGGATTCTGGACTGAAATTAGGTACTGATTTGGACTAAATACATGATTTTCTTTACTCATTCACCTAAACCTGTGCAAACTTAACAAGCAGATGGCTGGATGGTTGATGTGCTATCAGTATGTCTGTTGATGCAGACAGTACAAGAGACATTGGTTTTGGACTAATGGGTCTTCCTTACATAGTATGGAAAAGACATGTTCTAGTCATTTTTATTCACTCACATCAGTATATTGATATACTAAGAGTATTTTACCAGTGTAGACCTAAAGCCGAAAATACTGCCATGCAGAGACCAGTTCTAAAGAAAGTCCAGCTCTTGGTGCCTTGGTATTTGGAACTACTTCCTTTAGTTTTAATTTGGTGAGCTTATATTTATATATTTAGGTTCTGAAGAACATATCAACAGCAATTGTGTTAGAAACACTGCAGATATAATTAAATAAGGCAGAAGAAATGGGGGGAGGAAACAGGATGAAGTGACTTTCCAAAATGTGTCGAGTGTCAGGAATCAAGCTCTGTTTTTCTGACTCCCATGACCTATCTGCAAAACTGCGTGTTGGTCTGGTAGCCTGTGTATGCATTAAACAAGCAGCAGTCTCCACACTGAAGATTGGGGTATATTGTACATATTCTGTTTTCTTTGCTGTGCAGCTGCATTGTGGTATTTAGTGTATCATGCTGAGAGTTAGGGAAGAACACCAAGTCATGGAAATGTTCTGTCCTCTGTTTAAATTCTCAATCTACTTGAAGAGTTAATATTCATAAGCATAAATCTGGTCCACTAGAAAGGCAGAAGAAATTAACCCCACACTGACCTCTCTGCATCATGGCTTGACTTTTTGTACATAGTCAACTACCCGGTGTGGTTAGCCCAAGTGTCTCTGCACCGCCCTGTGCAGGGCAGACTTGCCCTGAGTCATTCCCCCTTCTTTGGGAGGCTGTTCCTCCTCTGCTGCCAGTCCCAGGGTGAGAACTAAAGCAGGGAGAGCGCAGCACGGGGGTGGAACCCAAGACAGCAGAGGAATAAGTGCTGCAAGAAGGTGTGAAGTGCTGGGCAAGGCTTGCTAGCAAGAGTTCAGCTCTGGGCTGTGAGATCCTCTGAACGCCCAGCAGAGCACCCGTGTTACAGGAGTGCAGTGGCTTAGGCAGGGCTGCGCTGGGTGTTTGTGCCTGCTCAGAACAGATGGGCTCACTGAGCTGGCTGCTGGCACTGTCAGTGCCAGCGCTGCCTGCGAGACAGCGATTGTCCCCGAGCTCTGCTGCTTTCTGCATCATCCCGAGATACCCATCGTCACACTGATTTATCTTAAATCATATGTAACTAGAAATCAAGCAATTTTTTCTTTCAGACAGACTTACGAAGTACATCCAGTATATTTTGGAGGAAGTAGTTGACTTTCTTCAAAGCTCAGTTTAAGCCCTGAAGCACTTCTGTGGAAAAAAAAAAAAAAGGTGAAAAGTTTTAAAGAGTGGCAAAACTCTGGCTTCCTCCTGTAAATATCAAGATTAAAATAACAGATAGTTACGAAAGTTGTTTATTTCCCTGCAACTTGACTGTTCTTTCAGCCTTCATGTCCTGATATATTTCCAGGCTAGCCATACACTTGCAAACAGATCTTTTTCACTGGTGTTTCAGTAACTGTTACAGCATTTTATCTATTTCGAGGCTTTTTTTCCCTTTCAAGTAAAGCAGTTTGGGGCCTTCAATGCCAGGATTTTAGAAACTAGCTGTGAGCACTTCAGTGCTAGCTTATATTATCCATAGTGTTGTATAGCTAACAGGATCCACTTCTTTTCTTTTATACCACTACTTTGCAGTACTGTTCTTGCAGTTATTCCCTCTGTGTCAGTGCCTTCTCGGCTGGCCTGCTTGCTTAGGTTTCTATTCTCTAGTTTCAAAGACTTCTCTTACAATCTGTCTGTTCTTCATTCATAATCCCACTGCCTCGCAAAGAGCTCTAGAGGTACCTTTTGTAGTGCATGAATGACTTTTTTGTTGTTTCAAAAATGTGGGCTCCATGGAGGAATATTTTTAATTGCCTTTTGAAACAGATTCTTTTCCTAACAGTACGAGAAATAATAAAAATAGCTGTCTAATAGAGAAATGAAGCCATACAATGAAGCTTTTTGTAAAATATATAAGGAAATAGTAGTTCATTAAATGAAGCATATATGTCCTATATGAGTTGAAAGATTTTTATACTCAGAAAAATATATAATACAGAACCTTAGCTGAGATGTTACAAAAATATAGGGCTAGTGATGCCTTTCCAGGTAATCATATATATTGAAAACTTTGAATTGAATATCCAACATAGTATTAAGCCCTGAACTGTTTCCAGAGGCTTGTCAGTTAAGACTATGTAGGTGAAAAATAGGGTAAGATAAATGGCAAAACCGAGTCAGGCTTCTAGAATAAGATCTAAGAGACAGAGGTCAGCTGCAGTCTAGGTTGTCTTAGAAACTTCTGGTGTGAAGTGTTGCTTTCATTTCTCCAGACCTCAGTTTCATCATCTGTCAAACTGAAGATAGTAACACTTACCTTTTGGAAAAATGTAGAGTCCTAATTCCTTAAATATTTACAGGTATGCCTGTGTCTCGCAACATGTAAACTACCAGCAATTAATGTGGTGAAACTGGCTGTACATTAAAGTATCTTGGGTAGTGTGAGCAAAGAAAGCAAAAGTATGGAGCAAATGACTTGTTCATAAATTTCTACCTTTTTCTCAGTCCCAAAGCACAGGTGTTGTCAATGGGGAGCTGATACTTTTGTGCTGAGTAAGAACAACCCATACTGTGCTTAACTTCAGCAAATCTGAAATTCTGTAAAACACGATCACATCAACTGTAGTCTCTATTTTACCCATTATTGGGTGAAATGTGGGTGAAATAACTGAAGCTGATCAATAAGTTCTTGAGACACTAGAACAGGACCACCAGCCTTTTACTTCCTGTGTCTGTGGATGAGCTGAAGTGTGCTAAACAGATCACAGCTGCAAAGGTTTCATGTTATCCTCCACATTTAAGGGTAAATACAATAGGAAGCCTGTCTAGTAAATGAGATGTTTTTGGAGTCTCAGTGGTAGTAGTTATAAACCTAAGCACCTGCTCTAGAGAAGTGCAGGCCAAGCCGACTTTGTCAGCATATGATTTAAAATCTTATGCTCACATAATCAAAGGAAAGATGACCAGTGCTGCTACTGCAGCAGTTTGATTAACTTCTTAAGATAGACTTTTGATGCCTAAAATGAATGCAAAATCATGTGTATATACACCTTAAAGAAATCTTCCAGTTTTAGTGAGTTTTGGATAGAGTATCTGGAAGATTTCTTAATTCATATCACACTTTCTTGGAAGAATTTAAATGATGAAACATATATTTTTAAAATTATGTGACTTTTTTTTTTTTTTTTTTTAATTTGGTCCCTGATGGCAGTAAGAAATTATTGCCCTAGGTCTTGTATACCAAGGGACCTCCTCCCAAAATACAGTGTGTGACTGTTCATGCCTGTGCAATATGTGTGAGTGGAAGAGTAACATTTGGGATACTTCAGACTGCCTAACAAGTACAGAAAAAAAGCTTGACTTCATTTGCAGCTTCATTAATGCTTCTGTGCTCAACTGTGCTGCCTCAACAAAAGTGAAAGATCTTTCTACATCCTCCACACACCTGCAGTCTGGTGTGTTAGTCTGAGTTAAGAAAGATTTGGAGGAAAGATGTGAAAGAGCAGAAAGAAATATGTAGCATTTCTGATTTTGCTGTCTTTGGTAATAAAATGACTTAGAAATAAATGTTTCTGAGAGACATCCAATACTCTTGCTCTTAGAAAAAAAATGTAGGAATAATAACAGCTTAAGCCAGTGACAGCTTCCTATCTACAGTTTAGAATAGGTTTACAGTGGAATGGTGCTGAATATGAGGGAGGCAGCTCAAGGAAATGAATGTGAAATATATAGAGAGTTATTTAACCTTGACGGTAACAGTAACGGATCAAGGTTTTATAACACTCAGACATGAAACTTTCATAAAATCCAGTGTTGCTTGGCCTGCCAAATTTAGCATTTTATACTTTTCTGCAGACTGGTTGGTTTGGCCATGAGGATTTTGAAGTGATAAAGTAGTTAAGTTTTAATATGTAGTAAAACATTATTTATAGAGGCATACGGTTATGGAACTCACCTACAGATGCCTTTTGAATCAACACAGAATGCATTAAATTAATTAGAAATCATAGAACAGTTCAGGAGAAAAGGTCACACAAAAATTGCAAGATATATGGATAAATTATTCCAAAAGTTAATAAAAAAGCAACAGCTGTGTTTGTCTTCCTGGTGCAATTAATGCTGGGCTCAATGGCCTGCTAAGATGCAGTTGTGCACTGTCCTGAATAAATAGAAAAAATTTTGGTGCAGTAGCTGGTTAAAGATTTTGTGTTAACATTGGAAAGAAAACCATTTACAATGTGGATGTCAACAAGTGTGTCGTCATTGCAGGAGGATGCCTTAAATGGCAAGGGAAGGACTGCTTGCACAGCTTCTAAAAACCACACTCCTCACCAAGCAAGGAAGATATTTTCATAACAAAATGCATGCCAGAAATGCCGTTTTTAGCTGCTCTCTCTGCAGCTGATGCTCTCTGTTTCTCTTCACGATAGAATTGCTGCTCACCTGAGTCTCACCTCAGTGGTGATGTCAGTGGAAAGTTTGAAAAAGCTTTCAAGTATCTTACAGAATTTATTTTTCCTTTCTGGTTTTGTTGGTTTGGGATTTTTTCTGTTTTGCTTTTTTTTTTTTTTTCCCCTTTAAACCTACTGGGGGTCTTCAAACTCCAAGATCTGATTTCCTGTTAGCTGCCCTGAGAAAGGGCTGTAAGAGCTGTAAGCTCCAAAACATTTGGGAACTGTTTTTACATAGAAATGAAAAGAAAATGATCAGATTTTCAGAGGACTTTCATGTGTTGGTCACTGAGACAATGTGAAAAACTGTAGTGTGCAGCTGCAAGTTAATATTTTCTGAAACTTTTCCTGAAGTTGTGAATACTAAATACCTGAAAAGTCAGGAAGGAGCTGCTCCTCTGTTTGGATGTGACCGTCTTACTTCTGTGTTTGTAGAAGGGTTATTTGCTGTAGTTGTGGTCAATCATTCTTGCTGGGCCAGGTGCTGGACAAATGTAGGATGAAGTATGGTCTTGTCCTCAAAGGATTTCTGATCTGATTTTGGACAGCGTGGATATTTCTTAAAAGGAAATGCTCTAGAGGTGAGAGAAACACTGACAATGGAAAAAGTGATAGCAGCATATGTGGCCAGCCAGAGAAATTGCATAATCCTGTGTGCTATTTATTTCCTTTTCTGAGAAAGGGACATACAACTCCTTATTCAAAGCAACGTGCAATAAATTATTCCCGGGATTCAAATTAAACTCTCCTACAGGAGTCCAAGTATTGCACGTATCATCACATTGTACTCTTATAACTTTTATACATGTCAACAACTAGTGCAAGTAATCCTGGAAGGTAACTCCTAATGATAAAACTACTGTGGGTAAAAACTTACCGTGCTCCAAAGCTCCTCTCTTGCTGTATGGAAACAATAAAAATCAGGTCACATCCAAAGGCACTATATTTATTTGCAATTATTATTTTCTCCAGCTGTTTAATCCTTTCATTAACATATTGGATTCTCCCACCAGTGAGTGAAATACAGTAAACAAATAACAGAATGTGTAGATGATGTGTTACAAACATCCACGCACATTTACTGTCTTGTATGGGAGAGCATGTAATCCCACCCTCCTGATTCTCAATTCTTGTAGCTGTTCCTCTGCCTGCAGGAGATGAGCTAACATGAACAGCATCTGGATTTGGAAGAGAGGGACCACATTCTGTTCAGTACAGTGCAAAAAAATTTTAGGTTGCCCTCAACATTCTCATATCTCAGTGGCCATAAATAGTAATAACAATAATAAATTAATTTTGACATATAATTGACCTATCTGATTTATTTAGACTGAAAAGAAAAAATCACATTTCCTGAATATCACATGGTGAACTCTGTAGATAAAAGCTCTGGAGATTGCCTGCAATAATTCAAGTATGATCTGGATCCATAATACAGTACAGAATATTTTTTTTTAAATATTTACTGAACATTTCAGAGGGTTGAGGGGTTTTGGTTTTGTTTTGTTGGTTTTTGTGGAATTGATGGTTTTTAATTTGCTGTGCTGGATTTCAGGGTCATAAGGACTTTTGGGTTCTAGATGGCTGCAAGTTTGAGTGTAAAGGTTTTGTTGTGAAATGCTAAGGGTTTGGAATGGCTGTTTGCAAATGCAGTAGCTGGTCATAAGATACAGCTTTAAGCAGAGCCTTGAATGGAACGGTATTTTGTAATGTGTGTATAATAACTGTTTATTAATATCATCTTTCTGTAAAATCTGAGCTCTGCCTGTCCTGGCAGCCTTTCCTTGAGATAATGAATAACCATAGGGGGGAGGAAGCAGGTACAGTAACACTTAACACTTTTTAAAAATCACTTTAAATCTCTAAGGTAGTCTTTGAAGAGCACTGCAGATACTGATAGAGTGGTAAGTCTGATGTATGGCTGATACCAGATCTTTGCAGTGGTGGTGGATACAATCATCATCTTCACTGAAAGAAATTCTTCAGAACTTCAGAAAGAGGTCTTTCCTCTACTTGATTCTCTTTTCTGTGAAGAGAATGAAAATCTATTCAATGTGTTACACCTATGTTGCTCAGTGTACAGTTCAGGCCATATTTACAGAATTGCTATTGAAAACTTTCTACAGCTAGAAATGTTAGTTTCTTTTTGAGCTTTTTGATGCTGCTGCTTATCTTCTCTAGGCTAAGTGCTATGCACATATAGAGTCTCATATTTGTGATGACAAAATAGCCCAAAGAGAAGATCAGTCTATTAATTGGAAAGATTAATCTACGACAAGCACCCTACTCTTTAAAGCACCTCTAGCTTCAGTTAATCTGCAGTTTTGAAAGGTTACCACCTCTGTGAATCAGACTGGTATAATTAAGAACCTGTTAAATGCAGACCAATTATTAATGATTGCTGCATGTAAAATTTAGTATGAGTAGATTTTGCAACATCATACAAGAATTCTGTGGTGAGTACTGGAATGTAATCCTGTTACCTAAACCTCCATTTTACTACCTAGCTGTGAGATCTATGTTTTCTCATGGTTCTCTGCCTCCCTAATTCCCTGGCTCATGCACAGAATGAGCTCTGCAGGTGAAAGGTATCCTCACCACGTGCTCTGGAGCTGTGTTCTATGCTGGACCAAACGAGAAGTCTGTAATCAAAGAATGAAACATCTCTGTGAATATTTGTCTGTGTTAGGAAAGGAAAAGAACTAGGGCTTTGCAGTGGCAGTGCAAATGGTATTTGCCAGCTCTTGAATAATTGCCTTTGCTTCCTGGACAATGACTTTTGGAACAACTTGTGTATGTGTGATTTTATTATAAAAAGTCATTGTACATGGTACATGCTGTGACTTTCCAGGCTGTAATTCTGTGCTGAAGTTCTTCTGCCAGTTCATCTCTTTGCAGAAGCTTAGTGCCAAAGCTACCACATCCCCTGTACCTCTTGACCAAGGGCATCCCATTGGTAACTGTCTTTCCTACTTACTTCTGAGGATGACAATTGTTTCTGTTGTCTTTATGACCATGAAAATGACTTGTATCGTGTTGGTGTTATCATTATTTTTGTATTTTCAATATTACAGTCAAAATGAACATTGCATTTGTTGATGTTATTTATTTGCAAAGCCCTTGCAAAAGACTTAAAATGTTCCTTTATGAGACCTTCCTGATTCTTGCACAAAGGACTGAAATATCTTAAAGTAGTTGCCACATTAAAGGTAAATCACATGAATATTAAGAATATTTTTAACAATCTTCACTAGATCTGTATTTCTACAGGAAATGTGGAATTACAGTTTTCAGAATGTTTTAAGTTTCAGTTTGGACAAAGGGCAGTATAATTCCCATTTAATGGAGCATAGAATTGAGATGGAAGTAGGAAAAACATCTTCTGAAAAATCACTGCACTGTCTCTGTTTTGAGCTGTAGGCTTTATTTTTATTTTATTTTTTTGGACAGTGGATGTTGGTAGGAAACATATTGCAAAATATTGTATAGAAATATTTAATATTTTTGCCCAAGTATAAGAAAAGTTTGAAGAAAGAAAACTGATTTGTTGGCTATTTCAGGTCTTTCTAAGATGTCAAGTAAATTTTGTGTTACTGCTGTAATGCCAAGATAAGAATTTAATAGTAAAAGAAAATATTTTAGTTTCTTTGAGTCATGTTAGGATCCCTGCAGCACAAACTCATTTCAGTCAAGTGTCTTTGTATTCTTTGCTGGGGAATATGACAGATTTTTTTTTTTTTTAGTGAACATTTTGAGGATCACTTAGGGTCCTAAATCCCTTATCTGTTTTGGAAATTGTGACCTTTGTAATGGCTTAAAATGAATGTGCTGACTTATTGATAACTTGTAGGGGCAACTGCAGTCCTGATGCTAAAACAAATGGCATGGTTTTCCTTCCCAGTAAATCATGGGGTTTCTTTCTCATTAAAGGAGTAAATTAGTACTGCAGGCACAATCACAGGTCTAAAGAGGATGAAAACCTGCTGGCTTATCTCCAGTATTTCTTCAGTGATAGCATTCCCCCCACCTCTTTTCTCTACTCTTTTTTGTCTTTTTTCTTTTCTAGAACTAGTGCTCAGTGTCCCATGCTCATACTTTCTTATAGCTGCCAGAACTAGTGCAGAAGTCTAGTTAGCCCTTACTGACTGATTTGCTGCTCAGCCTCTTGTCTCCTGCCACCAACTCCAAAGCCAGGGAAGAGCTGACTGGGGGGACACAGTGGAACAAGCTGCCCAATCTGCTACGATTGTAATTCTGAGCATGCTTGGAAACAGTCATGGAAATAATGCACTTCATTTTCTTAGTGATTATGTCTGATCCATTTTGAGGGAAAAGCACTAACACTCTTGAACTGATTCATCAAGATAGGTAGCATCTTCATCTCTAGATGAGTATGGAAAATTACCTGACCTTTGATGGATATTTTGATAAAAGCAGACACACAGACCTAGGCACAGTTTCCAGGAAGTGTAGGCAGAATACTGTCATTCTTCCAGTCTAAGAAAGAGTATAGGCAATTCTTACAGGTGTGGGGGAGGAATTCTGCTCGGAGAAATTATTGTAGTGTCTCTTCAGAAGATTCTTACCTGGAGAAGCTTTCAAACTATGTGAAGTTTTGCCAAGACAAAATAGCTTGACTTTAAAATCAGTGTTAATAAGGTCTTACTGTTTTACTTATTTAAATCTGTTCTATTGAGAAAGCAGAGTTATTCACTAGTTTAAACTTGGTCAAATTCAATGGGATTTCTTATAGTGAAACTAAACTACATCATTATCAGACCAGACACACAAGGCTTGATCTCTTGGCCACCCCATAGACATCATTCAGGATTCACAAACCATGAACGGGCTGCCAGTTTTTACAGTGTGTGGGTTTAGTATGCAAGTAGAAACACAAGATTCTTCTAAAGGATTTAGAATAGACTCCTGCTTTCAGGAATGTACCTGAACCTTGATTATTTCACACACATATCAGTGGTTTTGAGTGAAAAATAATGTTAGTGACAGTCACTTTCATATTTTAGGTGAGACAAAGAAATGTGATTTCCTTAAAAGACCTACAAACCATTTTTTAAATGACAGTATTACCTTGCAAAATATTTGTTTCATTAGAGGGAAAAGTTTGCAGAAACCAGAACAAAATTTGTTTTAGTAAGTGCTGCTAAACATTATTTATCAAAGGAAATGCAAAAGAAAAGAGCCTTGGGACACCTGTTCATCATATCAAATTGTCACCTCATAGAGCTGATATAAAATATGTCTACTTCATAAATGGACTTCAGTGCACCTTCATAAATATCTTACTGTTCCACAGAGATCAGAACACTTCAGCAAACAAAAGTTATTATTCCTGTGTTAAATGGAAACATTCAGATAGCTGACTTCTGAAAGGTCACTTGGAAAGCTGCTAAACAAAAAGAAATACTCAACCTTTTGCTGAGTAAGAAGCCAAAAAAAAAAGATCAGAAATTAAGGCTAAACAAGGAGCATTTTTTAATCCAAACATTGAAGTTGATTGGTTGTGACTGTAATTTCATAAAGGAAGTCACATACTTTGTAGCAAACTGAAGCAAAAAGCCATATTGAACAACCCAAACCAAGAGTCTAACACTGCTTATTGTATGAAATGAACCATTAATTTAATGAACACTGTTGGTCAATCAGCAGCATGGTAGGAGGCCTGGAAATCACATCAGATGGTTGCAGAAATCCTGGGCTAACCTTCTTCATAAAGTACTTGTCATCTGAGCAAAGGGTGGACACAAGAACTCAATACGATATTTAGCAAAGACTACTGCAGGAGCACTTGATGGCATTAATCCTTCTTCCTGGGAGAGAATTCCTGTCAGAAATTTTTCCACAGAAAATTTCTACCTAATTCCAATCAGAGGTATCAAATTGAGCACAAGTAAAAGGGTCGCTTGGATGCTTGGATCAGGTCAGAGTGTTGTGTTTTTTAATGAACACGAGCAAGAGTAAATCAAGAGCAGAGAAACAACAATAATGTCCCAGTAATTTTGTAGCAGGGCTCAGTATGTTTAGCAGCTGCATTTATTTTGTGATCTGGAATTATTGTGGCACTGCAGGAGGCAAATGCAAATGAGAATTAACATGATCAGAGTGATGATAGGTCTTAGTCAGGCAGATTGTTATAGAAGTTACCATCTACCTTGTAAAATAAATCCAACCCCCAAATCAAAACAGCTCAGCTGTGCTGGTGATGCAGAGACCTGACCCAGGACTTAAGTCAGTGACACATTTCTTTGAGTCCTCTTTCAATCTATGGGACTATAAGAGCCTTTCCACTGGAGGTGGAAGCTGTTGCAGAATGTGTTGCAGTGTTGGTGTATTCATAGAGGAAGATTTAAAGTCTCTCTACAGGAAATGTGATCATTAGGGAAATGATCTGTTGCAAAATTCATTGTGATGCCACATTTCAGAACAAAAAGTGCTTCAAAGCTTTTAGCTCAAAAACAAGCTCAAATCCAAAATCCCCATGAGTTCTTGTCATACAGAGACAGGAGATTTCACTCATAATAATGCTGGGAATGGCTGACAGTGTGTGATGCTGAGTTTTTGAACTGTTAGCTGTTTCTTGACCACAGATTCCATCTAGATGCTTCACAATGTCGTTGCTGGAGGAGAAACCAGTTTGATTGCAAATAGATCCTGGCTTGGTCTCTCTGCTCATTATCTTTATGGTACACTTGCTTTTTGTATTTCTGCTGTTGTTTTAATATCCAAAATTCTTTCTGAATTTCAGCTCTTTGATGATTCTTTGCTAAAAATAATTAGATTTAATATTGTTTTAGTGTTCAGTGCTTGCAGTCTTACTGGTGAGTGTTTGAATATTGCTGTCAATGGATTTAGTAATGTAATGACCAAATTGGCAAGCACCAGCCCAGCTCATGCCTTCTTCATAGGCGAAGCCTTTCTATGAGGAAGGTAGAGGAAATCAAAAAGACTTCTTAGTTTCTCAACTCAAATTGGAGTTGTCTGCATGCTACAGAAACAAAAATGAGGTTTAAACATCATAGCAGGCAGATTTTCTAGATCTGGGAGATTCAAAGGATTCTCTGGGGATGCAGCGGTTGTTCATCTTCTGCAAAAATAAATTCTGACCACCTTCTTGCTTGCAAAGGCCAGAGGCATTTCAAGAGCACTTCTAGGTACATTGCACTAGCTTTGTACCATCAGTAGATTAATAATGAAACAGAATTAATTTTCTGTATTTCTTTTCACTGTCATTTATGATCTGTCAGAGCAACTTTATTAAAATCAACTGGTTTTATGCTGTTTTCTAATATTTGTAATTTTGTTAAGCAGACAGAATTACTTGCTGGGGTTTTTTTTAAATTTAAATTAGAGAAATTGTATTAATAGGGAACCATTTAAAAACCTTAATAATGCAAACTATTAAATAAAAAAAATCCATAAAAATTATAAAGTGGAAGAGAAATATGGTGTGATGTGCCCAGGTGTAAACATCTTTGCCTGGCTGTCGGCCCTCTGGCTGTCCAGGAAGTCACCCCTGACTCACGTTGCTGCTTCCATCCCTCCTGCACCTTTAGACTTCCTTCATGTAGAGCCAGTGTGGCAGATGGAAGTGCTTCCTCTTTGGTGTCAGGTACTTGATCTGGACCTGCAATCTTGGAAACATTTTCAGGTTTGTTGGTATAGTGATATTCATCGATTTCTACTGATGCATGAAGGATGGAGCTTGAGGCCATTTGGATGTCTCTCTTCATGTTAGGCAGTGTGTAATTTTTCCAGTGATTGATTTGCTCTTGCTGTAATAATTCACCACTTTTTACCTAAATACAGACTTGGTTTAATGTCATGTTTTAATTGATACTTTCTCACAGAGAATTTATTCTACTTTAAGAAAAGCACAGGTAACAATATGCAGATGCAGTGATTGTTTTAATGGTCTGAAAAACCCTTCTCCATTCCCAGTGCTTGGGTGTGAACACTAATTGAGTTTGCATTCTTCTTTGTGAGGACAAGGCACACATTTGTAGAATCTCATTGCAAATACCATTAAGTTAAACTGGAAATTGGGCATATAAAGAACAGAGTTAATTCACTCAGCTGTATCAAGCTCCCAGCCTACCTAACCAAAGGACTCCTTGCACAGTGTAAGGCAGTGGCAGAGATGTACCATGAAGCTCTTCATGGTATATCTCTGCCACTGCCTTATCTCATAAATATCTCATTTGGAGTTAGTATTGTAAAAATATATGCACACTTGTATTAGAAAGTGAGAGATGTTAGTAGGCTACATAAATGTAGTGTATTGCAAATATATATGCTATCTTCTGGGTATAATTTAAACAGTAAAAGTTACATCTCCTTTGAAATCCCCAGTGCTATTTCTGCAGAATATGAGCTCTAGTCTTCTCTGGGAGGACAAGTGTTAAAAGTTAGCCCTGGGAGAAAGGATTTTGGATTGTATGGAAAGAAAGTATACAAATATAAACTGAAATCCTAGAACCTGTAAGGAAATTATGACAACACACTGCTCCAGTGTGTGCCTCAGCCTAAATGGAGAGGGAGCAGTGAAGCCAGAGAAAACAATTAAAGCTGGGTTATGAGTGTTTGTGTAGGTACTAGTGGTGTTCTTCTGAAGATGAAAATCCATCTAAAGTGATGCTATCTAAAGATAATATGAACTACTCTAGGTAAAATTTGAAGTAATTATTACCAAAAGGAAGACATTAATTCAGGAAATCACATAAGCCACAATAAATTAACAAATTACTCCAATGTATGAGAAAAGCTGTGAATAACTCGATGGGTCTGCTAGATTGTTAAAAAGTAATGGAAGCAATAAAACAGAGGACTAAAGTGCCTTTTTACAAAGTTTTCATGCAGTCAGCCCCAGAGAGATTCCTGTTCAGTGCTGGAAAGTATGACAACAGTAGAAAGCAGGGTTGGCTACAATCTGTTAGTGGTGTGGGGAGGGGGCCCAGCAGTTTAACAGCACGAGGTGTTTGCTTCTGGGTGCACTGGGAAAGAGCAGAAATGGGACATGGCACTTTTTTTTTTTTTTAAATTAATGCTAGATTTTCTTTTATGAAAGAAAAGCTTACGAATAGACTTATGAGCAAAAGCTTGTGGATGTTGTCTTTAGGAAGTAAGTTTCAGAGCTGAATGTTGTAGAATTCACCCAACATTTCTTGAAGGACTTATGAATATGAAATTCCAATAAGAATAAAAATCAGATGCCTGAGCATCAGCTGCTATGGTAGAGGTAGCCAGGGAATCATCATTTAATGGTGGCTCTTTGGAATTTAGATCAATGAGACTTCAATAGTAAAAGAATACTTGAAACAGTAATAGCAGAAGGATAAAAGAAAAAAGTGCTTTGGATGTTTGTACTGGGCAACTTGGATCATCCTAGATCAGGACAGTTTCTGGATATTCTGTGCAATGCTCATAGAAGGTAAATTAAAGTCTTTTTTCTTAGATATTTGCTGTCTCATAGTGTACCATGAGATTTGGGTCATTGTGGTGGTTGCCTGTGTAGTGCTTTGTAGCTAAAAAGCATGCTAAAAATGAAAAAAATGAGTCATTAGGGCATCTACACTTCCTGGTTCTTCAGTTTTGCAAAATTCTGTGCCTTCAAACAATGTAGGCTGAAGTGTTGGTACTTCTGTACGTTGCTGCCATTCCCCCTTACCTCAGTTAGGAAGTTTACTCATTTGTGGGTTGACAGGCAGCCTTGCCTGGGAATGGGAAGGTACGTGCTTTCAGTGCAAGCTGAGAGCTGCTTTGCTATGTACAGCCCAGTGCTCTGCTACATGGAGATAAAATTAAGGCACCCACATCCTGTCACACCATTTAGTTCTTGCAGGCTGCCATTTACCAGGAAATTGAAAGAAGTCCATTAGCTCCAAAACCTGTTAAAAAGCAGCAGTTTAAAAAGTTATGCCTGATTTGCCTTATACTCTTCACAATTGAAAGCACACCTTGTGAGCTTAACCTGCTGCTTGTGCAACTCTTCCTGGTGGTGGCAGAGGAGGAGCAAAACCTGCTCTGGCTTCTTCTCTGCTCTATTAGGTTTGCAGGTGAACAGGAGTAAATTCACATAACTGGTAACTAATGCAACTCTTCTTGTACATCTGTAATCATTATTTGCTGCCAGTTCCTGTGTCCATTCTTACCCTTGTACAAAAGATGTTGAATATGCAGCTGTTGAAATTCAGCTGTGTTTTAGTCTTGAAATACATATACATTTCAGATGAAGTTACAGACTAGGGAAATGGACATTCTCCTTTTATTATTTTGTAATGTTAGCAACTTAAATTTTATTTACCTTTACCAATAAATTATTAAGTGGGGCTGACTGGATCTATTTTGGAAATCCTTCTGAAATGAGTATGTTATTATCTGAAAAGAAATATAAATTTTAATTAAGGTTCTTAGTTTACCAGAAGTCAAACCGTATTACCCCAGTGAAAACTGGTCAAGACTAGAAAGATAAACAGTGCCATGGTTATACATCACAGGCTTGCTGGGCAAACAAATTTAATACTATCTCTGTAGAAGACTGAACTAATCCTTGTGATCTTATCACCTCTGAATTTCAGAATTTCTGATTAAGTTGTCAGAGAGACAGCATACTGTCAAGGCATCCTAAAAGGCAATCTAGGTGGCAAGTCTGAAGCAGCTCTAAGTTCCTAGTGAAACTCTGGTGTAAGGACATGTCAGTGTTTAGGCTATGGAGGCTGAACACATCTTGCAGATGGGGATATTTGTGCTGTGGAGGCATCATCAGAGCTGTGGGCCAGTTTCCTGGAGTGTGACATAAGCAGATGCATGATGATAAGATAATGAGGAGCCAGGCAGGTAGGGACCAGCCCCTTGAACGTGGGACCATTGCAGCTTAGAGGCTGGGTGCTGAAAGAGCATCGAATCAGGAACTCCAAAACACTGGCTGGTAGGAAGGGCAGGAAGAAAAAAAAAAGGGAAAAAAGCAGCCAATCACATATGGCTTTTGCAATTTTAAGCTGCACAACAGAGTAGCATTGTTGGGTGGATGTGCAGAAGGCAGTGGAGCGCTGCAGGACCTGTCCCAACCCCTTCTCTGAGCGCATTTATGTGTCAGCCGTGCTTCATAAGCTGTTGTCAGTGTCAGCATTAATGCAGAGCCTAGGAAGGAACAGAGGCAGACATTTTGTCAAACTTACTACTACAGACCAAACACATTTAGCAAGACTTTAATCTACTTTTAAGTGTTAAAATAATTCTTCTGCCCCTTCCTACTGAGGTGGTGGATTGCAGTGGGTTTCTACTGTATGTAATGTCTCTGTGTCTCTGCCAAACCCAAACTTTGAGCTGACTAGTGGGTAAACACCAGCATTGACTCTCAGCCTTGTCCCCTAAGGTCTGATGGCAGAAACAAGATAATGGGAACCCTCCCATTGTTAAGCCACTCAAATCTAACCTGAAGTTGATTTAAACTGAAATGGGAGTTAGACCATGTGGCTGACTAACTGTGGTGACTCATAGCCAAAAAGGATGCGATTACACAGTACAGCAAAGCCAGGCAGAGAGGCCCCTGAACAAGCAGTAACACAACTACTGGCAGAAGCAGGACTTTTACAACCACATTCAGGAGTGTAGTGCCAAAGCTCATTAACATTGATGAGGTAGAAGATGACTTTCATTAGCAGCTGCCAGTAACTTAAAACTGAAAGACAAAACAAGCTTGTCAGTTAAGCCATTTTAGCAGTGTGTACCTTTGCACAAGTAAAAACACTTGCACTCCTGGCTGGAGAGCCAATGCTCTGGCAAGAGGCCCATATTCCTCATGTAATGTAGACCAAAGCCATGGTCAAATAGATTACAGTGGTTCTGATTTGAGAAGTTCCTCATGATACCAAGTGCAATGGGATGCCACTGAGCCATCAGCCACTTGTCGCTGTAGAGCCAGCTCCTCTGCTACTGCCAGTTTCCCAGTCACCCATGATGGGGGATTGAGCAGGGGAATCTCAGCTCAGTGCAGGAGATGCTGTGGACCTCAGTGCCATTTCTTGCATTCTTTGGAGAATTCTTTTAAAAAGTTCCGTTTCCCTTCATCAGAGAATCCTGTTCCTTTGGGGCTGCTGTCTGCCCCATAAATGTGCCAAAAATGAATTGACAGCCTTTAACTCAGTTTTCTTTTACACCCTCTGCTGTGGCCCTGGAGGATTGGCTATTTGTACCCTAATAGGAACACATTCTATCCTTGGTACAGGGTTCCATTCCCTGATCACTGTGTTCCTTATTTTCTTGGAAGTTTAATAATCTTTGTAAAGCTTTCCTTTGACCCTGTAAACCTAAAAAGAAGGCTAGTGGTTTCATGACATATCTTTCATTGCACTTCTTCAGACTGCTTTATGCTGTTGTCACTGCAGATGATGTTGGTCTGTCCTTAATTTCTTTGGGTCTTATGTAAATGTATATAAGGAATATATTTTATATCCAAAAGGAAAGAAAGATCACACTGTGCTAGCAATGTAGAATTGATTGGGTTTGTAGCAGATGAGCAGAGCATCTATCATGCATCCTTGACCATGGAATTTCCTACAAAATGGTCTTGTGCAGCAAAATGAAAATCCAGAAGCTAGAGTTTTACTTTTTTATAGATTTTTCAAACTTTCTGTTCATGAGGATACTCTTGATAATCTTGACTGAAATGCTGCAGTCTCTGTGTCTTTCTCAGTTGCCTTGTTAATGTTGGGCACCATTATAAATTGTCTTTCATAATTTTAATATGAATTAAACTGCCTTCAGAATTTCAGTTTGCAGCATCAAGTATTACAAAAGCAGAAAAAAATGACAAAGAGTTTGGGTGTGGGTGCTGTAGATTGTGCAGGGCATTGATGATAGCTGAGTTTATCCAAGTACTCCTAACAGTATACATGCTGGTACAGAGCACAGCATGGAAACCCAGGTGATCCCACACTTGAGTTGTCTCCGTGCACCAAGTGGAGGTACAAAGAAGGCTCACGTGCCTTCCTGAGCCAGCAGAGCTGAGTGCTGAATTAAGCACTGTGAGTCCCCACTTCCTGCTTGTGTTGCTGGGGAGTCATTAAGAGATCTGTTATGTGCCAGACTCTGTAGCAGTCTTGACTCAGATAACCTTTTTTTCAAATTATGATCTTTTTTCAAACTATACTTAATTCTTACTGAAGTAAATGACAAATGACAAATTTCTGTACTTCCTTGAACACCTACCAGAAGGTTTTGTCTTTTTTAGTTTGTTCATACTATCAATTTTGTGGGGTATACATACGACATGCTAAATAATAGGTGCTAAATAATATCTTCAAATGCCTTAGTCTATGCAATGGAAAAAAAATCTTAAATATTTCCTTATTAAAAATGAAAGAGCAGTAAATTTTACCAGGCCATGTGGCCATACATTCACCAGTATTTCAACCAAATACTGTAAAAGTATAGACTTAGAAAAGTCTTACCCACATTTTCACATACTTGTGTCTTTCTGCTTCAGCTTTTCCATCTGTCCTCGCAGCAGAGAGTACACGCGCTGCTTCCAAACTGCTCTATCTATGTGGATGTGTGTATACAAACCAATAGTTATTTTACAAATCAAATTTAGTTTCTGACCTCCTACCTCCAAGTGGGAGTTGTTGTTGTTATTGTCATTAGATGTGTAATGTTGCTGTATACACATTTCTTACTGTTAGACATAAGAAATATTTACAGGTCTGTGGAATTTCCTGGCTTGTGCATAGCTGTGCCTATATAAAGAGTGTAAAATTATTTGGAGCATGAAATTGGATGTTCTCTTAACCTTGGCCTGAGGGCTTTCCCTGGGTCCCTATACATTGAAGGGTCCATAAAATTCTTTTCCTAAATAAATTATTGTCTAGCATCCTTATCTAGTATCTTTGATTTTACTTTTCTTTCCCAGACCACTTACTTAGTGCTTTTAAAATAAAAAATTATAATAAAAAAGGGAACTGTTCGTGAAATACTAATGAAACTTGCTTGCCACATGCAAAAGATGGAAGCATAGACTATTTATGTTCTTTTTTCCTTGAATTATTTATAAAGATACTGAAATCTGTCTTGTTCAAATCCTGAGGAACATGAGCTTTAGATTTTTGCTCGAATGTGGGGCACCACAATCCCTTTGAGCAGAGTGTAATACTACCATTCTGAGCCTTTTATTTTCTGAAACATTCAGCATAGAGTCTCTTAGAAAAGGTTGATCAGCACAGGATTTAAAGCAACATTAGATTAACTGGTTTTGCCTCTCTCTGCTTGTGATTATCAGGTGGTTTGTTAGTTAAAGGTGGATCTCACATCTCCTGTTTGTTATAATGAAAATAGCAAATGGAGAAAGTGGAAAAAAAAGAACACATCTGAAATGGAGTGAATGGCCCAGAGTTGGGTACCAAAATTGCTGATCTGATTTCAAGAGAAAAATAAAGAAGGAGAGGGGATCAAAAAATCACTTTCACTTAATGTTTTTATTGGATTCCGGAGGAATTGTTGGACTCAGTTCTCTTCTGAAATCCGTTCATCATTGCTTCTGACGTGGCATGAAGTAAGGGCCCCTTCGTGACCTGCTCAGCTGCTCTGCTTCCCTGAAGGGACAGAACCCAGCTTTTGCAATCCAGATTTTGAGATAAGGAGAGGCTTTCATAACGGTGTGCATAGCATTCTGGGGAGCTCAAGTTCAAGGAGTTTCTCTCTTTGCAGCCTGTTCCTATTCCTGCAATCAGATGGATGTGAGCATATTTTTTATGGCACTTTCAGATCTCGTCTGCGAACTTCGTCATTTTAAATTGATTTCTAATTGCAATATGTCACTATCTCCACTTTGCGTGGGATGTTAGAGAGGCACAGAAATGGAAGGTACATCCAACCACTCATGCAGTTGAGTAAAAAGTGGAATTCCTGGGTAGGACTTGGTCACAATCCCAATTTTTCTCATTCTGGCTAAGTACAAGATGGATTTCAGGTCATACATCAAATATAGGAAATTTTGATTAATTTAAATAGTGTAATTTCTGCTTTTCACACAATCCCAGAATTAACTAGGTTGGAAAAGACCTTTGAGATCATTGAGTCCAACCTATGACCTAACACCACCTTGTCAACTGGACCATGGCATTAAGTACCCATCCAGTCTTTTCTTAAAAGCCTCCAGGGAAATAATAAAAAATGAATGATAAATTTCAAGAGGCAGCTTTTTGGAAAAGAATGGTATGCATCACTGAGTGATTTACTTTTCAAATGATTTTTGCATGAATAATGCTGGTAGAATCTGACCCTTACATGATGCTTCCTATCAACATTTTGTGTGTATAGACTACTGTGTTTTAAATTGCACCCTAACAAGTATGTAGCTGATTTAGCTGTTGGTTAGTGAATACTGGCTGTCATAGTATTTTATGAACAACAAAAATGTTATTCAATAGCATATTTGATGAAGGATATGCAATTCTGATAAATTTTGGCCTGAATGTCTGGAGGAAAAAGAAAAAGTGAAGATAGTAGCCAAGTAAAATCACTGTCCCTTGAAACAAAGAGAGTTTGCTGGCTGCAGCTGGCAGCCCCGGGAGGGCGAGGAAGCTGCCCAGCAGGCAGACTTGGTATGGGAACGGTTCTCCACTGAGCTGCATGATTTTTTTCCCTCTGTACTCTCTATCCTTTCAAGAAACAGAAGCTAGTTGTCTATCAGCCAGTGCTGGTTAGGATCTTCTCTTCATGCTGGAAGAAATCTGGGTCATAGGAGATGACTGAGACTAGCAGGATAGTTTAGAGCATTGCTGCTTGGAGATGTGAGTCTGGGACTTCAGCTCATGGAGCACAGGGACTGCTGAGGGTTCTGTTAAGCTCGGAGCAAGAAGTCACAGAAGTACAAATGACAGATCACTGGAAAAGGAAATTTTTGTGCCACATCTTTATCCTGATTTGTGAATCTTTCAAAGGCTGAGGCTGTGCAGGCAGAGTAACTGGGCACAATAAAACCCAGCACTGTGACTGGAGGTACTGAATAATAGCACATGCATTACTCTGCTGTGGTATAAACAGCTGGTTTTCTTTAGGCCTGAACTGCACAAGCATCAGATAATTCAATTAAAAATGAATGTTTAATTTTGTGAGTAGATAAAGGCAGATCCTCACTCAGATCTTCACTCTGACTCCAATGTGCTCATTTGAACCACGGGACCTGTTCTCATCCAAGACAGCAGCTGACTCCCCCAGCCCCACCATCTGGCTCTGTAACAGGGCCACTTCAGTAGCACCAAGCATCACTGCATCACTCAGACCAACACTCCTTTGAGCCACTTGTCATCTCCTAGAAATATCAGAAATGTTGTAGTCACAGCCCTGTCTGAAAAGTGTGATTTTTGCAGCAGTACTGAATTACCTTGGTGAGGGGAACAACTATGGGAACAGTGCAGCTACCAGCTGTACATTCACCTGTGCCACTAGGCCAGAGGTACTCTGTGACTGCAGCTTTGTGGGGCTCTGGATTCTTTCTGTCCCCAGCTGCTACTGCCAGCTACTACCTGAGGGTCACTCAGGTGCTGTCAGTGTCAGTGCAGCCCCAGGAACACCCCCACTACACCTTTGCAGCAGTTATTCAGTGTTGCTCTCTGGTGGGTTGTTGCTCTGTCATTTGTCACACTCTGGTCCTGCTGGCTTGAGACTGTGTGCCACCACACAGCCCTGCTTGCCCTGCCCTCAGCCCTTGGCCAAGGTGAAGCCAAGGCACTCCTGTGGTACATTTATGTGTCCTTTATCAGTAAAAAATCTGCAGTGCATAGCAATCAACCAAGTGGTTTGTTAGGGTGTTTAACATAGCAGTGGATCAGAGAAGAATACTATTACAAAAAGGAATAACTCAAAGGGACATGTCATTTCTTGGAAGAAATGTTAATTTCTTTTTAAAAATCACTGGCTGAATCTTTTTGAAAATCGCTGATTAGAGTCCTCACTGATATAATGCTCACAGTAAGTACAGAGCTGTTGATCCAAGGACTTAATGCTAATTGGACTCTGGCAAACAAGGTATTTCTGATTTCAACAGTCTCTATGTTATCAGTGGCTAAAATGAGGATTTTAGAATCACAGACTCACAGAAAGACTTGTGTTGGAATAGACCTTAAACATCATTTAGTTGCAGCCTCCCCTACTTTTCATACAATACTAAATTGTTTATGGTTTGAAGTTTGAGCTAATTAAAGACAGTTTTGAGAAGTATTTCCAAGTTGATTCTGTTTATCAGAGCAAAGGACCCATTTTCTATTGCTGGCAAAATTATATAAAAAGTTATGTGCAATCAGGAAGATCTACAAAACCAGATAATGCTTTAATCTTGAAGGAACTCAGATATCTGTCTCTGAGAAGCAGAGAAGCGAGCCAGCTATTTAAGTAAGCTGCGGTCCAATGAAGGGCCTCAAATGAAGAAGGTTGCCCCTGCCTCGCACTCTCACCAACAGTCAGTCAGTTCTCAGCTGTAGCCTCTTTTTATGATCAAAACTTTTGAGAACTGAGCTGCTTTCTGCTGTCCTCCACAGCTCTCTATGACTAATAGAGTTGGCAATTGCAAAAACCATGGAGTAGGAATGGAGAGGACAATATAATAGGTGTAAGTTCTTTGCTCCTTCTGCTTGTCATACACAATATCCATTCAGCAAATCCAGAACCATCCTATCAGTGCCATTGAGCAGAGAAATATGGAGCAAGTGTTTCTGTTCATGGTCCATGTGGGAAAGGAAGATCAAGGAAGGTGCAGCAGGGCTAGGAAAGTCATGACTCAAGTCAGAGGGACTGGCCCTCGGGAGCAGAGAAGTTTAGCATGGGAACAACATGAATTTGGCTGAAGATTTTGTATGTGCACAAATACTGAAAATATATAAAGGGCAGAGCAAATATTAACAGATTTTTTTTGCATGTAGCACAAAATTGCCAAACAAATATCACAGCCAATCTTCCATTCCTTGTGTACAGGTGTTTCTTAATGACTGTGAAGGGTACCCAGCATTTCACAGCTGAAGGAACTATTACCTCAGGGTTTGATATTCTCCTCTCTTGCAGACAATTCACATGGTGACAAGTACTCTCTGCAAAGCAGCCTGGACTTCATCCCAAAGATTGTCCCCCCCCGCACTGTGTCATATTAATAAACCTGTACAACTGAAAATAATTACAAATGCAAATGTGATGAAAAGGAGTTTAATAGGGATGTTTCATGAGTGCACTAGAGAAGTGGTTTAGCACTAAGATAAGTCTGATTGCTTGGGCATGTGGGTGCTATGGTAACTCAGTTTGCATTTGGAAGCACTTAAGCTCTAAACAACAGTATGCTGCACCCTCTTCCTTTTGAGCAGGGTTCTGTAGAAGAAAGGCAGAAGTAAACAGCATGAGAGAAACCACAGAGCAGCAAAGGCGTTGTTAGCTGTAGCTGTGCAAGTGGGTTACCACAAAGTTGTCCTGTGAAGACTGAGAATGTCAATTAAATATGGTGCAGTTGACAAAAAAGTGCTCCTGACTGCTAAACACACAATATTCCTGGGCATTTATTTTAGGTTTGTAGGAACTGTGTTGGCAAAAAGAATTTAATTTTAGTTTTGGGGTTTTTTTGCTTTTGGTTTTTGTTGTACATCAGGATTATGGTTTTGAGAAACTCTACATATCATTGGTAACAAGTATTACTTCCATTAAATTAATATTTCATCAGAGAAATTCTCTTTTGCTCTGTGTTTTTATTTTTCTCTGAAAAAATTAAACTCTTATGTTTATTTTGCATTATCACAACAATAAAAGTTTTTTTAAAATGGTCAGAAACTTTTTTTATATGGTCAGAAATATTCAGTTTCAGGTTAGTTGAGAAAAAATATTATCTCAGTATTTTTCTTGTGCCTTTTTTCTTTTCCTTTTCTTAAGAAAGGCTCAGTATGTTTGCGCAAGTTATACTTGGTAATAATTAGTTTTACATTATAAACTCTGACAAACTTTGATGTTTGTATTTCCTTCTCTTTCCTGAGTTTGCAATATTGTGCTCCTCATTGTATCTGTCAGTTATATATTCATAATTCCATCTCTTTCTTCTGGTTGCTCCCCTTGTACTTGACTGCTGGCTAATTTGAATTTTTTGCCTTCTCCATAGCTGTAAATACTGATTAATGCCTATAGTTGACTCTGAACTTGAGGAGGATAGGGATAACTTCAGTCTTGGAAGGTGGACAGCAAGGAGAGGGATCTAGAACAAGCATTAATTTCAGAGGTCAGTTTTCACTAAAAGCGTAATACCACATCCTATCACGTTAGCTGTAGTCAGGCCAGCACTTACTCCTGAGCTGTGCTCTGCAGGAAGACCACGCCTTTCCCCGTGCAAGTCAGGTCTCTGCACTGGCAGGTGTTTGGGAACAACAAGACCTTTGACTGTCAGATATGTGCTTTAACCAAAGATTTAAGGTGTAGGAAAGAGTGGCAGGATCAGGCTCTTAGGCTGCGGTGCACTGTGTGAAGGAATTGCTATGGGAGGCAATTATTAATGAACATGTACAAAAAGAAATATTTTGAGAAATCAGAGGGAAACTATTTTAATTATTGTTCTGAAGAGACAGAATGGACGTTAAATCCAGGTGTCAAAAGGAAACAATTGACATTTCCCAATCAGAACGTGTTAGAATTTCTGTTAAATTAAAATTTACAGTTTCAACATTTTATCCCTAATTTCTGATGAAAATAAATATTGTAAATGTTGCCTGTGGAAAAGAAATTAAAATGTTTATTTAGTTCTAATTCCTATGATTGCTATAGGGCTATGAAGACTTTTATCAATTAGATAACGAATAACTTAGAAGTGATTTGATGACTTCATCTTCAATGACCACAAGAGTAGGTTTCTATTTTAGGACCCTCTGAAATGTCTCTGTTACCTGAGAAAGTTCTACACTGTAGACTCAAATGAGTAGTTTATTTTTTGACTCAGAGCATGCAAAATTTCACGTATTTTTAATATGAACTCTGTATGGCATTCTTTTACTCAATTTTCAAAAAGCAGCACTTTGTTCAGAAACTAGGAACGGTTTTAGTTTTTTTTCTTCCCCAGGGTTAGTGATAAAGAATAAAGTGTAATTTTGTAGTCTCTGATTATGAAAGCACTTCTGCACATGAGATCCCACCTATAAAATTTGACAGGTCCTCTGTGGTATAGAATTACTCAGATGTTTAAGTGTTTGCTAGTCTATTCTTAGGTCTGCCCAGATTTGTTTGTAAAGCAGCAATGGATCCCTTCACTTTGTGTTTTTGGCAAAAATAACAGTAACATCTCTGGCCCTGATGCTCTTTTACTTTAAGGTCTCTTTAGCTGGTTCTGGCAGCGCAAGGGAACCTTAAAGTAGGTGTGAACTACGTCCTATCCCACTTAAAGTTTAAAAATAAATCAAAGAAGGGTGGCTGGCAGCATTTTGTAAGGCTTCTTGCCTTACTCACCCTTCACCTCCCACCAGGAGCTGTTCTTTTTTTGCAGTTCGGTGTTGGCTTGCAGGGGAGCTGCAATGTCTGTGCTATTTGCTAGGAGACCCCCTCAAAGAGCTTTGCTCCATCTGAACAAGTAGACCACATCCTGTTGCTTTCTGTGCAGATGTGAAGAGCCCTGACCCTGCTGAAGCAGTGTTGTTCAGCTGTGAAAAGAGAGAAGACAGAATCTGGTCCTACACTCGTTGCTTGGTGTAAAATGCTGCCTGGTGGGGGTTGCTGGGGTCTGTCCAATATAGTAAAGGCTGGAGAGATCCTGGGAAAAGGGCAGCAGCTCTGCAGAATCACTAAGCATTTTTCCTGGCAGCAAAATCCGGCTGCCAACTGTTTTACAGACACGAGGCTGAGAGGAAGGATTACTTCCTCGGCCCCCTCCCAGCTCTGGCAAAGACACGAGGAGTACAGCTGGATGTGAAGAGCCAGCTGGTATGGTACCATGCTAGATAAAACACCAAATGCACTATTAGCAGAAGAGGCATCCTCCTTCCCACACTGCTCTATGCTGTGTGTATGGAGGAATGCAGTCCTGCAGCAATCCTGTGCTCGGAGCAGACAGCCTGAGCTGCTGCGATGCAAGTGTAGTCTCCCAGCCAGTCCAGCAGGAATTCAAAACCAGGTCCATTTTACTCAGTGCACAAATTAAGCAGCAGAATGGAATTAAAATGGATGTTCCCTGTCGTCAGCTAATGGATTTTTGCCCCTATAAACATGATAACATTTTTAGGCTCTTAATGCTGATTCAAGAGGATCTCCATCTTATCAGCTGGAGTTTGTGTTATTAATAGCACACGCACACAGGAAATGTGTGCTGGCACTTCCTTCTGCTTGAGAAGATCAGACCCTGGACTTCCCTGAAAAACAGTATATTTTAACATATTCTGGGTCCCACTTGTCTTCTGTTAAGCTGCTTGGTCCTGCTAAGTAAAAGCACTTTCCTAAGACAGCAACAAGCTGTCTCCTTATACAACTGGACTTCTTCTACAGGTGCAACCACAGTTCACTGAGCACAGCATCAGTACTGCAGAGGTGGTACAGCAGCTCCTGTACCTCCAGATGTGACCCAGGCTGTCCTAGGGGTTTGAAGGGATAGGCTTTTTTTTGGTGGCCTGGTTTCTTTCCCGGTTTTTCCACTTGCTCTTCTTGTTGGACATCAAAAGGTTTCTTCATAAGGCAGCAGTCCCGTGTTCACTTATAGGGCCAGTACGTCTTTGGGTTTTCAGCAGAAAGAGTGGTCAGCTCATTTGCTTTAGGTGTATTTTGTTGGCAGCCTGTCATTCCATCTCAACCCTTCCTTTCAAGCAGAAGCTGCATTCTGTCTGCCAACTGGTAGCCAGAGAGGAAGGAGAATGAAAGCAATTAGCCAGTCTCCCATCTGCCTGTGGGATGAGCTGCTGGTTATATCTTTTTCCAGGGCATGTGATTAAGGCCAGATTTGCTCAAACATTACTGGTGGGTTGCAAATCTTCTAGGTAAGTCAGCAGTAACCAACTGGTGGCCAAAGCAGGACAAGGGAAAGGGAGGCTTAAAAAACTTACTTCAGTTGTAGGAACTTTTTCTATGCTTTAATTCTTCCACTTGGGTTATCTGATGTTATCCTTGGGCTATCCTACACATACCATCTTAAAACTGTCTTATGGTTGGATGCAGTTTAAGCTTTGAGAAAAGTTTTGGGGTAGTTCTTGTTTAAACTCAGACTGACTTGCTTAGTTTGGCAATCACCAAGCTTTGGTACTGCACACCATGTGTTTGGGGGATTGGACATCCTTATTACATTTTAAAGATATTTTTGGATTTCAGCTTTCAAGTTTCCAGAGTTATGTTTTAGAATATAAACATGAGCAGACAGTTTTGTCTTTGAGGTTAACTTTGTTAGCCTGAGGTTAACGCAGACATATTTGTTAGCTCTAGGTCAGGTTTTTGAAAATAAATGAATAGTAGCAATATACCTATTAATCTCAGAGCAACAGAGTCTGGTGTGTTGGGATCCTTCTTGATTTTCCTTCATTTTACCAAGTATCTCCCAATAAGGTTTCATGGGGAAATGTATTTGCTTTTCTTTCTGAGAGGATTTTCTAGTGTTCTGGTGCCACCTATTGAATTCTTTTCAACTGCGTCCTCTTCCATTTTTACAATAAGGCATATCAGGGAAGAGAATCACAGGAGAGCAGGAGACCCTTAAAATGCTTAGAAGAGCATAAAACTGCCATGAAGTTCTGTTAAAATAACACTGCTTAGTTGTAGGGGGAAAAAAAAGGCAATCTAGGACTATTACTTTCCAGACTGTTTTAAGACACTGTTCTGAGCAAGGCCAGGTGATTTCTTGAAATCACTTCTAACCTGGAGTTCTATGATTATGTGTAATGTTTAGCATCTCTCACTGTGAGTGAGCAATAAACCTTACACTCTATTTAAGCTACTAGCATTATTCCTAACTTTACAAGGGGGAGGATGGGGAAAATTATTTTCACAGGAATCTTGAGGAAGTGAATGAGGCAACCAGAAACACAACACCAACAAGCTTATGATCCCCCTTTTCTCTAATTATCTCACTTTACTTGGAAGAGGCAGTCTTGATGTATATGTTTTTGTTTCTATTATGTTTGCATTAGAGATCAGTAAGCAGCTTGAAAAGCATTTCTTAATGTTTCACTAATCTGAGCAGAGTTTAATTTAGGACTTTTTCTACAACTTCTTTTTATTGTGTTCTTGGAAAAGTTTTTTAAGTGAAAGTTGATCTGTGTTGATGCTCACAGAAGGTTAATTTTTGGCTTGAGGTATATTTGATGTGTTGAACTAAAGTAAGATTTGGAAAAGGAGGGGGAATAATTGATTCTTCATCTGAGAAGCCATTTGAATAAAGAAAAATCACATTATGGAATTTAGAATGACCAACTGCCAGTTTTCAAACACTGAATTGAAAACCATGAAAGAACATTGAAAATTAATTGTTTATGGCAAATATGAATGAGTATAACTGTTAGCTTTTACAGGGTTCCTTGGCAGTTTAATGTGTATAGCTATTGTTTATGCAATTGTTGTAAAGAAATGTTGCAGATAGGAGATTTTGGATGCTGAAGGTACACTGATAGTTCAAAAGGTCACCTATATTTTTGTTTCTTATCTGTAACCTCTTTCAGGTTAGGAAGCTTCATCTGCTAATATTCTGTAGCTTTGAAAAGAATGTAATGAAGATATATAGATATAAATGAATCGTCATGCTAGACCTGTTAATGTAGTGGCTTCTACACCCATGTTATTCAACCTGTTGTCAGTCTGCTACATTTTAGAGACTATATTCTTACAATTAAGAGCAATGTTATTTTGGCAGTTTCATATGATTTCAAGCAAAGTATAGACAGACCCATATCCTCATCTCATGAAGCAGATTTTAGGCAACACCCCTCCCCACTTCTGTAAAGAAATACTGCATTACTCTTTTTAGCTGGACTTCATTTGACTTCTCTTGATACTTTTTCTGTAAGATATCAGCCTATTGGCTTTTTCCAAATTTTAATTTGTGGTTAGAGATCTTGAATAATATACTGTCCACAACAAATTCAGCTGCTCACTAGACAAGTATTTGCAAGACTTTAGCTTTTGTTTACATTCATATTCATATCATGGCTTAGATACACTTCATGACAGTTCTGAGCACGAAATTGCTCACTCTTTGCAGGTGACGTTGCCATCACTGGCTGTGTGTTTTTAATGGCTGTTGTCAGCTTTCTGAACTGTCCATATGGGGTGCAGAATCCATGGTGCCCACTAAGCAACCAACACGTGTGCTGCTGCTTGTCAGGTCGATAGGGAGAAAATCTCTGGAGTCCCAGGAGAACTGCCTATGTTGATCATCTGTGTCAGAGACGAGAGACATGGTTTTGATTCTGGCACATAAACAGGATACTTATGTATCCCTCATAAGTATTGCACTTTGTCACATAAACCTGGCTTTTTGCTTTAAAGGTTGAAGGAGTTTATTTTCAAAAGAGTAGAGCTGCAGCATTTGTGAAGTGCCATGTAGGGAAGCTGAAGTAACAGAGAAATTATAAACAGGAAAGTACTATCTGAAAAACACATGCCACAAAAAAAGAAATAAATTCCAAGAAACAAACATAGTGGGAAAGAACTGGTAGAAAAAGTGAAAGAGGAAGGAAGAACCAAACAAGTGGATGGAAGTTTTTGGGTGGCCCTGAGAAACCTAATCTACTGGGTGGCATCTACTGGTGTTTGAACTAGACAGTCTTTAAGATCCTCTCTAACCCAGACCATTCTGTGATTCTGTGACCACATGCTTGATATTTTGGGGGTCTGATTGTTGCTACATCCACTAAATAGTACTTAAGAATGTGTAATTTCCTGGGAAAAGCTTAGCTGATGTTTGGGAGGAAGGAATGTGTCTTTTTGTATTTTTGGCCAATGACATGTTTAGTTCCTTGAAAGTTTAATTTATAGTTTTTCTATCTCTTTCTCTTTTTCAGGACAGACCGTAACAATGACCACACCTGGTAAGAAACCTAATTCACTTGAGACAACTGCATTGATTTTTTTTCCCTGATAATTTCTTTTTTCTTTTTCTCACACACAGTTACCTCACAGAGTGTATAATGCCTTTTCATTCATGCAACAAAATGAAATATGCTGTCTTAATAGGCAATAATATCCGACAAGTCTGGTTTTGAGTCATGTATTTGAGTGCATTTTAAAACACAGCATTTAGCATGAAAGCTGCAGACATAACCAAAAAGGAATATACTCACTGGATGTTCATCTGACACCTGTGAATCCCCTGCACTTTAAATGTTTGCTGTCTCTTTGCTTCCTTAAAAATTCCCAGCATTCCAGTATGAGAGTGCTCCAGCACTGCAGCCCAGTGTTGGGGACAGCTCTGTCCCTCCTTGGCCAGGCAGACGTGAAGCATTAACGACCCTGCTGTACCTCTCACCACAGGTGCCACAGGTGCCACCCTTGCAAACAGCACGCACTTCTCCACGCACACAGCGCCCAGCCCCAGCACGGCACCGAGCACCCCAGCACTCAACAGCAGCACTGCTGCCCTCACCGCACGCACTCCCTCTGCCTTCGGGAATGGTTCAGCAGGTTTGCACTCTTCCTTTGGAAGCCACTCTCTGCTCTCAGAACTCTGGGGGAAAACGAAGTCATTCAGCATCAGGGTAGCCTTTTTCAGCTCATGGTTCCTCAAATCGAAAAGGTGTCTGCGATTTGGCACAGCAGCAATATCAGGATTATTTGCAGGATCTCAGGACCAGGTCTGGTATCTGGAGGCCAAGTCTTGCAGTCATCACAGTAGCACCAAAATGCCAGCTGCTGCCAACAAGGCTGTCCTCAAAGCAAGAGCAATAGGAATGAGCCTAAAAGAGAATATATAAACCTGTCAGTGGTTTAAAAACAAGGAGATAAATAATGATATATGGTAAGAAATATAGTGAGCAAGATACATGATCTTGCAAATGAGCAATACCTAGAGTTGCTGTTTGTGAAACAGCACAAGCACTGTTCATAATTGTTTTACTGTAATAATGTAGCAAAATGTTCTCGTTTTTCCCAGTTCACGAACTGTAACATTTTTATGTTGACTTCATCTTGGATTATGACTAAATAATGACCAAAAAAATTGTCACTGTACATTGCAAAATTCATTTGTAAGGGGTATACTCCTAAAAATTTGCTTTCTATTTACATACTCATTTTTTTGTTTTATTTACTATTTTGACATGACTTTTCTTTTAGCAGTCTTCTCTAAATAACAAAAATCCCCTAAGAAAAAAAGGTGGAGAAGGGCTGTAGTGTAAGACATTTCTGAAGACAAAGCCATATGAAAGAATGAACTTCAGTTTTTAATGCTGATATGTTGTTTATTTTTTTACAGATGATTACAATTCAACATCCTTGCACAGCACCACCTCATCAGTCAGCATGCCAACAAGCACTGGGATCAGCCCCATTCACACAATAGGTGACAAACTTGCACACAGTTACCTCAATTATGATACATCAGGCACAGAAAGTGGGTTAGAATGAGATGATTCATTTAGAATGTATCAAACCTAAGCATACAAATTAGGCATACAACTGCATTAAACTTAAGGATGTTTTTAGGAATCTTTCTAACTATTTATGAGTAGTATTAAAGATACCAGGTTTGCTACTTGTCAAGCAAGTGAAAAATTGAAATTATTTCCACACAGTGGCACATAGTAGGGGGCTAAATCTGTCAATTATTGTATCAGTACTCCTTTTGTTATTCACAGAAATTCACCCAAGCAGCTCAAAGTTGTGAATACATCCAAGATCTGTGTGCTTCTCTGTTTTCCAGTGTCTTCCCTTTTGTTTCACACAGCAGTAATACTTTCTTGGGATGCAGTAGTTCAAACACTTACAGAGGGTTTAATTGCCATTGGGCTGTAAGGAATTACTCGGGTCAGTAACATATATGTATGTGCTTGTGCAAAGTACATCCACACCCTTCCATCTTTTTGAACTGTCCTTCAAGTAGCTATAGGCTGCTGTCTGCTCTTTGACAAACTGAGCTTAGCTTTTACTTGGGGGTGTTCTGCCCAGTCCTGGTGACTGTCCAGTGGCCCTCTCAGTAGGGCCACTATCCAGCCAGGTGACTCCCAGCCTGGAGGGAGGCAAATCTAGGGCCTGCCTTCTCTAAAAAAAAAAATTAGATATTTGTGTGTTTTGGTAACATCTTTACCTTAGGATATTTTAAGTAAGTGTTTTCAGGATGAAGTTCTTTGCTCAAGCTTCTGTACAGAAAACACCAGCTAAAATTTTTTGGGGGTATCTCAGTGTACAAATAGTCACTAAACAATCTGTACTGTTGTATAAATCTCTTTCCAAAGGTAAGAGTGGCAGTGCAAAAAGCAGGTAAATTTTGTTTCTTTGGTGACATTTTATACTGCTCAGTTACCCATTCCACAGTATACATATCCTGGAAAACTAATGCAGCTTAGCATACTGCTATGAGAATGTGTGATTTTGGAATATTCTTGTGCACCTTTGTACTCAGAAATGTTACTAATAACCAATTTAAATTCTAGTTCATTGATGTCATATGACAATTGTGAAAGACACATGATTCCTAAAATAACTAATTAGAGAATGGGGTTATGTGTAGCTGATAATTTCTTCCTTATTTCAAATGCGAGTGGAGTGCTAAATACATGTGCTTGTATTGAATGTATTGAACAAAGAGTTTGGGGCAGTATTGGTCACCCTTCTCCAATGCTCGGTGGAAAAAAACCCAACCTGCTAAGACAGACCTTCATGTTGTTTTCTTTTCTTGTAGAAACTATCACAGTGATACCTGAAGTACCTTGTGGTAAGAACCAAATCCCTTACTCTCCTTCAGTCTTGAAATGTGACCAAACAGTAAACTCAAATACAGAAAACTGGTAAAGCTGATAAAGCAGCAAAAAAATAAAACTGATCAATTAGCATCTTGGGTTATTTAATAAAATGTCTTCCAGTTCTGGAAGTAGGATTAAGGTTATTTAACAATTCTGGTCTTTGCACCTCCATTTACAGTGGCTTTTCTTTTAGATATTATTAAAGATATAAAAGACTCTAAGAGCAACCCTGAAATGGCTGAAGTTGAACTGAAAAATTTCACAAAAGACAGAGAATATTTTATATTGTGGGATGACAAAAGCATAACTGTGAGTTCCAGCAACCGTTCAGTACAGCTTTGGAAATGCAAGAGATACACTGTTCAAGTTGAAAACGGCAGGTGTTCAGACAGTAGTTCTTTTTCTGTTCCGAAAGGTAAGTGTACAAGGGTTTCAGTAGTTTATTTTCTTTTTTTAAAATTTTTTTTTTTTATATGCAGTAATTCATCTTCCCCAGGTTTCTTTGCCTATTCTTGTCGCTTCTCAGAGAATCAGACAGAAAGTTTTGGTATTTCGTCCATGGCTTGCAAGATATTTTGAAATTGCTCATTAAAACTTCTCAGTATTTTCTCAAAGAATAATGTAAACAAACTGTAGTTTTTTCATTGTAAAGAAAAAAGGGAACTTTAACTGCATATGCCATATGCAGTGTGGTAAACAATAGCAAGAGCAGCCACCACTTCAAAGTCGGTGTTTATGCTGAAGTCTGGACTAAAACTTTATTATTTGAATACCTGTGGGTCTTTATCTCATGAAAGCTTTTTCAATTTTTACTTTCCATTTCTTATTAAATTCTTTGTATATTATTCTATGCCGATTGTATCTTCATATTGCAGAAGAGGTCAAAAACCATAAAACAAACTGTTATTTAAAGACTCAGTATAGCCAATGTCACAATGATGTATAATATTCTTCCTTTTCAGTCGTCAATAAACCTCTTGTAGTCAAGAACACAACCAACAAATCTGCCAGGTTATGTCGGAATAGCTCACTGGCCTGTGCTGATGTGACTGTTACCTGCAACGGGACATCACCTCTAAAGGAGCCTGACAGTGGGTTATTTATTTATTTATCTTCTAAAGTATTGTTGATGTTGTCTTTTGGTGAGACTGGCAGATTTAAATTAATTGTGCCAGTGTGAGGGAAGGGTAGTTCAGAATTCCTGGGATCACCAGCTGAGGGACTACCATCCCCACAGAGTGCAGATCTGGGAACCGAGACCTCTTTTGCTGAGTTTACCAGCTTCACAAATTGCAGACTTCTGGAGATTTTGAGGTCCTGTTTGATTTTCTGAAGGGGAGCTGAGCACTTTGGGAATGCTGCAGTCTGCAGCTCTGGTATGAGCTGACCCTTCATAGGCTGCCTGGGCCACTGGCGGTGCAGGCTCCTGGACGGTGCAAGGCCAGGCTCTCTGCTCTCAGAGCCAGCCATCCTGAGGACGTGATGGCTCAAAGGCACCTAGTGATAGGGCAAATATGAATGCTGAATGTCCTTATGTGTCCCAGAAAATGGGTAATGAACACCTGGAGATTTTCTGCTTCAGGGAGCTGAAGAGCTAGGAAGCCATTCCAGGGTTCTGCCAGACTCCCCATGACATGTTCTGATTTCTGTAGGAAAGCTGTTTCCTTAGAAAGTCAAATCATATGACCTTTACTGATGAAAATTAAAGATCTATGCAAACTAAGTATGTAAGAACCTAAAATCTAGTCAGAATAATCAGGTATACATTTTTCTGTTTGGAATATTATGGTAGTTTATTACAAATTATATTGAATAAATATGGTAGAGAAAATCCCGTTTGAAATAGTGCCACATACTTTTGGAGTTGTGAAATATATTGATAAAAATGATCTTGTGTCTACAGACTTAGATGAAAATTTAACTTGTGAAAAACTGAAAAATTTATCACCCAACCGTGAGTACTACTGCATTGGATTCATACGTTTTAATGAAAGGGATGTTGTCAACCAAAGCTTCTCCATACGAACAGACTATGACAGTAAGTGTAATGCTTACTTTTGCTTTATGTTCCACATATTTCTGGAACCCCCTACTATGAACCCCATTATCTGTGTTTCCTGGGGCCATCTTCAATGGCCAATTCAAGATACACTTTGAGCAGCATTCTCAGCCATACTCAGGTTCTCCTTCAGTTCTTCCTTCCTGGTCTCCTGCCCTTGTGGTTGTTCTTTGATTGCAGTCACCCTCTCAGTCTTCCAGTCTAAAGCCTTTCTTTCCTTTCATCAGAGACTGTGATAACTTTTTGTTGTTTTTTTGGAGGCTGAGAACATGGTCAACTACAAGGAATTTTGAATGATGACACACACACAAAAAAAGTGCAGATCTAGTCTGAAACAAGTTTCAAACTCTTGATTTGAAGAGTGGACAATTTTAGTAAAATGTGATGTTGCTGTAGTCACCTTGTCCTGAATTAATTATTTATGAAATTACTGTAATATGATGCTTTTACATATACTCAGTTTATACTTATATATAATTTCCTGAAGTACAGTAGAAAAAATATTACATGTTGTTGGTATCTTGCTTTAGTGTCAGATGAAATTTAATTATCAAAGTAGGTAAAAAGAGGAATACTTGCATTTTCACTTATTGTTAATTATTGTTATTTTTCTTTTACAACAGTTCCAAAAGCACCAGAAAACCTTAAAGCAATGGTTATAAATACCACAAGTGTAACAGTTACATGGATGGAACCTAATGACACTTCAAATGGTCCCATACATGGCTACTTTGTGAAATTCATTGTGGAAGGCCAAAGTAAGTATATTCACTATTAAATAATTCATTGATTGTATGTAATTACAGAGCACCAAGCATAATGCACTGTCAAGTCCTATTGGAATTTCTTAACACTGCTTTTTTTTTTTTTTTTTAAATAAACATTTAAATTTCTTTCCTTTGAGGTTGTTCCAGTTGAACTTTCAGTTGAGATTATTCAG
The DNA here is from genome assembly GCF_965178545.1 of Coloeus monedula. Classification (NCBI taxonomy): domain Eukaryota; kingdom Metazoa; phylum Chordata; class Aves; order Passeriformes; family Corvidae; genus Coloeus; species Coloeus monedula. Next base: position 9,819,971 of record NC_138789.1, read on the forward strand.
TTTACCATGTCAGGGCATGACCCTGTCACTGTTCAGTTGGCATAAACATATGGCAGTTAGACATAAACATGTTTAGATAGGTATAGCCAGGGGATTGTCTTCTGCTAAATGGCCACTCCTGTCAGATATGCTGGTCTAGGCCACCTTACATTTCAGTGAATAAATTTGTATCCATTGCACTGGGATCATGTTCTCCAAATGCAAGCTTTTCTTCAAAACAAGGAATGGACAATGAGGTTTTTAAAATCAGGAGCCTGATAATAATAAATATGTACCAGGTTTAAGCTAGACCTGGCTTGATTCACCCTTTAGGCTTAATTCAGCCTTTCTGTTCACATACTGCAGGTTATGTAAACCTGGGCTGCCACAGGAACCAAAGGCAGTCATGCTCCTGTGACCCCTGATACAAATAATCTCTCCCATTCTCCAAGCCCCAAATTTGACCACAACCCAAAAGGGTGGCAGCTTCATGAGCCAGTGTCTGTGATTGGTTTGACTTGGCCAGTGTAGGAGACTGAGACAGTGATGTGTGGGTGCAGGGAGGCCACATCGGAAGCAGGTAGAAGGAAACATGGAAAGGCCATGGCTCCCCCAGTTCCCCAAGCCACCAAAGCCCCAGCTGCACGGTGGGCAGTAGGTTTGCTCATGTTGCTTCTCATGCAATTCCTTTCTGTCCTGTTTGCCACTCCTGAAAGCAGGACCACCACAACATCTCTGGCATCATACCAAGATAGATAGACATGCTCAGTCTGCAGAGTGACATCTTCCTACTTAGTCCTGCCCAAGCTGAATGCACTTTATATATATAAATACTCTCTTTATATTTATATATTTACTCCTCTTCCTGAGCATTCACTTAGCATTAGTAAGCAAAGCAAAGCAACCAAGTTAAAAATAGAAATACACATAACTGTGGTTTCAGGTAGCTCTGATAAAGTGTAAGAGTTCTTGCCATCCTAATATAGATTTCATTAATTTCATTAATTAATTTCATTTTTCAGATGTTCATGAAAACAGAATCCAAACAACTTCCTATAATTTCAGTGAATTTGAACCTTATACCACAGCTTCTGTATCTGTGACTACATATACAAACAACAGCCGCAATGAAACCCTTAGTGGTGGATATGTAAGCACAATCTTTATAACAAAAGCAAAAGGTAAATCTCTCGTTTGCAAACTGTCATGACCTAGGCTGATATAACACAAAGAATATGTACTTCCCTAGTGTAGTTCATTATATTTTATACATGGTATTACTATTAGCCAAGAAAGTGCTTAAAATAATTGTTTTGACATTCATACGTGTCCCTTTTAAAATTACTTAATGTTGAACTATTTTTTCATTATGCACTTGGTATTCATATTTTTCTTATAGATACATAATTTCTAAAAAAATAATATTAATTTGAAATTTTCGTTAAGGTTTTAGGAAGCATTATGTCCCAATGTAAAGAACAGATTCAAATTAAACAAAAAGAGAATAAAAAATGTTTGCTTTTTTCTTTGTGGCATGAAAGTTACAAAGACGTGCAGACTCTACCTTCTGTTCTGTAGTTACCTGTTTGCGTGAAGCAGACCCAGGCTACACCAACACTGAGGTCTATAATGGATGCCAGTTAGTTTGGATGTACCTGTACACAGCTTCCAGCACTAGGTTACAGACAAACAACCCTTCTGTGTGCCAACCCTTGTGCTGACAGAAAGGTGTGTGCATCTTTCTGGGGCTATCCTTTCAAATGTATAGTTTGAAGTATACAGGGATCAGAATTGTCACCTGAAGCCCCATGAAAAAAATTAAAAAGCAGATTAATATATTGATAAATGTAAACAGTTTGATCTGAGACTTAACTTTTACAGAAATTTAAATATGGCTTTAATTTTTAGGCAGCCCTAATTTGAGCATGATCATGATTCTTTCTATGAAAATGTAGTTTGAGCATATTATCTTTTGAAGCCCCCACTTTCTGGGTTCCACTCATATCTTAATAATTCAGGTGAAGATTAAAGTCTACGATAAAAGTTTATGGGTGTGAAAACAACCTCATTTCCCTTATTTTTTTGAGAAAATAATGAGTTGCTTCATGAATTAATGGTATTAGAACTTCTCCAACTGTTACAACAGCTGATAACAGGTCACACAGGAAATGGAAGAGTTTTATGGCTTCTTACTGAAGGATGTATCAGTAGAACACAAGTCCTTGGAAGTAGGAAAACCCTTACATTTTATAAAAGAGGTTTTCATCTTCAACAAACACATTTCCTCCAGAAATGTTCACGTTCTCCTTTTCACAGCTCTTTCAGCAGCACGTGGAATATGAATCTAACAGATCTGCCCTGTGGATAAAAATGATCAGATATGTTGTAACCTCACACTCAGCCAAGTCAAATATCCTGCCACTCCTCACATGGGATATTTGATCTGCTCATAAAGCCTCAAAGGTCTTAGCTCTTCACATAAAGAAAAAAGAAGATGCCTTTTTTCTTTTTTTTATATGCTGGTTTGCAAGTTGACATGATTTTGAAGAAAAATTCCATGGCGGTGTTGATGCCTTAGGTTTTAACTTTTATATTTTTCAAATCCTGTACTGCCTAGTGTGTAACTCTGAAGTTTCTTGTGGCCTGTTAGCTGCTGTTCTCTCATGCTGGTTAGACAAAACAAGCCACTCTAGGTTTGCTCTCCAAGGGCACCTTATTGTCCCAGGCCCCAGAATACGTAAACTAAAGCCTTTCAAGAGGAGGGCAAACTTGGAGTAGTTACATCATTAACTGGGGTTGTAATTGGAGAATTGATATGCAAATGGACAAAAGTGTGAAGAGCTCATGACCCAGGGTCCACCTTGGGTGTAGCCTTTTGACTGCCCAGAGTGTACCTTTGAAGGCCCTTCAAATACATACCTACCTTTATTCCCTTATTCTTGTCTAGTCTCTGTTTTTAGGTGACCATCTCAGGCATCAGTGTTCTACTGAAATGTGGCTAATGGGGTTGCCTTACAGAGGCTGCCTGATTTAGTTTCTGATAGGTTTTATCAGCTCTCAGTGAAAGGCCCCTCAGCTGTGCTCCTCAGTCTGAAGCCTGCAACATTTGCTGCAACAAAAACGAAGTTTGAAACCACAGATTAGACTTAACAGATTCTCTATCATTAAAAAGTTTTTGTGGCTTTAGGCCAGACTTAAGTGAAGGGACACTGTGCCAAATATTAAAATACACTAGTGACCCCTGGTAGAAAATTTAATTTACAGTAGTTTTGAAATGAATATTCACATGGAGAACTCTTTTTTTCTTCTGTCTTGTCTGTTGCCCCGTGTTCCTCAAAAGATAAAGTGATCTCAGATGTAAGAGAGAGATTTGGCATCATACTCTTTTTTCAGTCTGACTCTCAGTAGAGCCTTTTCAGTTCCACTTCACATCTTTTCCAGCTTAGATAAGCCTATGATTAGGTCAAAATTGATTTTACCTATCTTCTAAATTGGGACTGAAATCTTTAAGGAAGAAAATATATGAAGTTATTGAGAGAAGATAGGAAACAGATATGAGCACATAGAGCTGTTGGGTTTCAAATGATGAGAATAGAGCAAGTAACCCTTTTTTTTTTGTCTACAGAACCACAAGAAGTGACTGATGTTAAAAAAACATTGACAGCTGATAATGCTGTCCAGATTACATGCAAAAAGCAAAAAGTGTTTGGGCCACGTACAGAATTTATATTGATTTGGGAGAATGATGGAAAAAATGAAAGCAAAAGCAAGTGTGAATTTAAAAAAGAAAATCTCTTGTACTTAACAAACTATAAATTTAAGGTAAGTTAGCTTATGGTATTAAAAAATAGAAAATATTGCTGTATTTTCAATGTTTAAGCATATTATACTAATTTTAGGAAAAAAAAGGCAAATATGGTGTCAGAGGAGTCAATTTATGAATCTGTAGGCCTCAGGTGTAAATAAGTAGCTATTATTTTGGAACTACAATCCATATGTGCCTAACCTATCAAGCAATCCCTTGTGTGCTATTCCACATAGGTTCTGACAGCAAGAAAAATGCAAGTGGAATAGCCTGTTTGTACTTGGCTCAGAGAGAAATTTGGGGGATCGATAAGATTAAAATAGTTTCTTGAGCTTTATTGATATTTTAGTTTTTAAAACATATTCCATTTAATGAATGAAGATTTTTGGTTCTTCAGGGACTAATTGGTGTAAAGCAGTTCAGATCCTTTTGCATGTCCTTACATCAGCCTCTTACAAGCCAGTCCTTGTTTCTATACAAAATATATCATCCTCTGTTTACAAGTTTCACTTTCCTGAAGGCTTCCTGCAATTTTCTCTTCACCCTTTTGGGGTTGCCTGCAAAACCAATGATCTTGTGTGATTCTCTTAATAAGGCCAGTAGAAATATTTTTTATATCCTGATAGCTCCTCTCAGTAAAGTTTAGGCAAGAAAGTAACCAGTAAGGATGATGGAGTTCTCCTACTTTTAGGAAGCAGTTTCATTCATATATTTCCCACAGTCTTTTCCTCCTTTCTCTTTATGGCTGCAGAAATGCAGTGTCAGACGACTTGAGTAGTCTCAGTTTTATTTCAAGATTTTGTATTTTCCCAACAGATTCTGCTCAGAGAGCTCTGTATTTGGAAAATAAAGATGAGGTCCTGTAGGAGCAAAAGATCCTTGCATTGTCCCAGTAGCACAGGATCTTTGTACCATTTAAGGGTTTTGTCCACCACTTTCAGTGAGCAGTTTTCCTTACAGAAGGAATTTGCTTCTGCACCTCGAAATCCTGGCTTCTGCTTTGCACTTATTTGGCTCAGTTCTTACCCAAAAAAACAGAGAAAGCCTAATGGCTGTAGCTGGTAATGAAAGGACTCTGATCAAGTTCTAGAAGACTCAAGAGGAAAAAAAGCCCAGTGTGAAATATTTGATTGCAAGCTGTCTTTTAGATCTGACAGGAATTTCTATTCAGGAAATTTAAAATGTTAAATATATGACAAAACATAAACACAGCAAAACAAAGTTAGTATTTTAACACCATTTAAAGTACCCAAAAGTTAATTATGCAAGAAAATGGTTTATTTAATTAAACTTCTATTAATTACCTCCCATACAGAAACTTGTACTAAAACCATCAAATTCAGTTGACTATTTGTATATTTACTGTTGAGGAAATGGGGTTTTTATATATTACGTGGTTATTTTTCAGATTTGAGAGGCTTGATGAAAGATAAAATTGATTTTGAGATGCATCTGATTTTTATTTTGTAAAATGTGTTTCCTATTTTTCAAATTTTTTTTTCCTGTCATCTCCATATTTTTGGACCTCGATCTTGCTGTAACTTGGGTAGAAACCTGAGTTGCACCATAAATGGCAATACAGAGATTGACAGCAGGTACTGCTTTCAGTGAGGTTGTCAATAGATGGATGATTTTCGAATATCCATTGTGCTGTGTTTTTAAAGAATTTTATGCAGAAATTTTTACTTGTCATGTCTTAGCATCTCTATTATTGTCATCCACTGCATGCAGATCTTCGTGAATAATGGAGAATTTGATGGGATACCAGTAGTGGGGAGTATAAAAACCAGATGTAAGTAAATATGTACAGTATCTTTACCTTCAGATTTAGCATAATATAAATAATGTAAATTGCAAATTCGGTTAAATTGCTCCTAATTAAAAATCCAAACTGCCTGTTTTATAGTTAATATTTGATCTGCATTTGAAAAATATTATCCCCTCTCAGTATTAATGTAACAGATCCTGTTGACAAGTCATTAATCATAATTCAGAATTGTTACACAGCTGTGGTTTCTTCAGGAAACATTTGAATGCAACTAGAAATTAATTTCTCTAACTTATATTATTCACTTCAGGATTATTTCTCCTGTGTTCAGATCCTGCATTTCAGGAGCTGAACATCTGCGACTTGGCAGAGGTTCCCAATTCCCAGATCAGGAGCAACTGAGAGCTGCACTGCTCAGGTGTACAGGTCACACAAAAGCAGGAGACAAGCACAGTAATGCTGAACCAGTGAGTTGTAGCATTTTGAGAGGTGGACTTGGAGAACTTGTTTAAGGGAAAGTTTTCTTAATGAGAACATAAAATTCCCTCCTCTACTTTGGCATAGCAAACTCAAACCGAACACTTAAAATAACTGTTTGGTTTTTTCTCAAAAAAACCCCTCAAACCAAAAATTGATGAGCCCTGGTTCTAGGGAGTATACAGATTTCTTTTTTTAAAGTAATTTTAAAATAATAAATGTATTCTTTTTCTGTTGATAGATAATTCTAGAGCCTTGATTATATTCTTGGCATTCTTGATCATTGTGACTTCAATTGCTTTACTACTGGTTCTGTACAAAATCTATGATCTTCACCAAAAAAAGCTTAGGTAAGCTTCATGTTTGTCTCCCTCTCTTACATAAATGGGGGGGGGGGGGGGGGGGGGGGGGGGGAGACTTCTGGTTTTTCCACAAGATTTCACAGTGGGTAGTGGCAAAATGTTACAAGTTTGATGATTCATTAATACTGGGAAAAGATAACCTTTTACCTTTAAATCCTTTTAAAAGAAACTAATTTTTTGGTGTTTGTCTAGTAAAACAAATATAATGAAATAGATTTAAAAATATCTCTGCTCTACCCTTGTTCAAGGCACAGAACAAAATGACTTTTCCCTAGTTTTGTGAAAAAATGTTCTGAAATATCTGGAAAATATTTCCTTCATTATTTAAATCAAAAATACTGAAAATAATCCACACTTTCTTGTAACCCTTTTGAATGTTTGTTCACCCAGAACAAAATCTTGGGGAGGTGTTGTTTATTACAGTAATTTCTCGATGGCAACGAAGCAGTTGTGTAGGACAGAGGATGGCAATAGAAGGATGGCCATTGCCTTCCCTGATGCCTGTGCCACCTACCTGCAAAGCCAGGCTGACTGCTGCTCTCCTGAGGGAGCACAGGCTGCTGGGAGAGACACAGGAGTTTGGGAAATTTCTTCTGAAACCTCTCAACCCTCTGGCAACAACAGAACTTGGTGACTCCCCTTCCCTGCTCTTCCCCTTAGGGGGACAGGGAGCTGCTCTTGCTCAGATGCAAATTTTTATGTTTAGGGAAGCCAAACTAATTTCTGCTTGTACAGCTCCAGAGAGTCTGACTTGTTCTTGGCTACTTAGCATTTAAACTTAATTTCATTATATTTTATGCATGTGTTAGTTTTCTGTCGCTAGCAAGAGAAGTGAACATGGTGTGAGCAGTCACTCCAGTGAAGAAATTAAATATATGTTTGTTGTAGGCGAGATGGGCAAAATCATGCAAGCAGTAAAGCTTTTTGCTCTCCACCTTGTTTCTCTGTTGTAACTGCTGGACTCTGCCTAGCAGGCTGCTGCTCCCTGAGAGCTCAGCCAGGTTTCCTAGGGCCATGTGAGCAGTCGCATCCCAGAGTCCATTTGGGACAGCCCTGCGAGCTGGCTCCGGCAGCCAGCAGCGTTACAGGGCGGGGGGGTAAAGAAGGCAGAGAAGGGTCTCTCATGAGGGTTTGAGATGGCTTTAATCACATCTTGTCCCCACGACGTTCAGAGGCAGAGAGACAACGAGGTCTGAGTGCGGGGTGGTTTTGTCAGGGGCCCAAGGGCAGTCCCTGGGTGGGGCTGGGGTACAGAACAAATAGGGGGAAACCGAGGGAGTGGCCAAGGCTAGGGGGGGAACAGGGGGAACATATGAAATAGGAAAAGCGATGGATTAACAGATCACCACATTTCTCCACCTCACGGCAGGAGGGTGGGAGGACAAGGATCCCAACCACCTCTGCATAATCCCAGGTGTAGCACTCTTGTTTCAAAGACAGCTTGTAGTGCAGGCTGCTAGCTAACAACAGCCCTGGTGTTCTCATACAAAACTGATTTTATTTAACTTATTATCATGTATATCTTACTGGTCAAAGCATTTACAGATGCTTCTGCTTCTTACAGCAATTCTTCTGAAGGCGTGAACCTTGTTGCAGGTGAGTATCTTTGTATATTTAGCAAGTGGAAATAAAATTAGTCTCAGGTCTTGCTGTCACCTTTGGATTGTTTGCATTCTAGGTTACATACATAGATTACAGATATCAACACAATAACACCCTATTTGGAGGGAAGAATACTTCAGTAAGTACACAGAAGTATTTGTACTTGAATGAACTGAAAGTTCATCAATGTCTGAAAAATTCGTAATTATTTCATTGCAAACCGAATTTTAGTTATCCCAGACACATTTGTGATGTTTAACACTGATAATAAGTCCAGAATAAAATCCATCTTAAAACAAAATTTCCCTTTTCTGTGCACCTTTTCAAAACAAGAGATTGAACGTTAGTCAGTTGTTTTTTACTGAAAAATTTTGAAGGCTTTCAAATCCCTAAGACTGAAACTGAAAATTTTGTGCAACTTTTTGCACAAGATTTCAAAGCCTGTGAAAACAGGATCAGTCAGTACCAGAAGGGTTCAAGACAAAAATAATTTAGAACACTAAAACTCACAGAAACTAACTACATTAAATGGGAAGTAATGCCGTGTTGAAACTCAAATCCATTTACTTAGATTCATGGTTATTAATGTAAATATAAATGAAAAATTAATCTGTGTCTAGTAAGAGGTGTTAAAACTTGTTCAACTGTTATTTTATCATTCAAGATCATATTACAGATTATTGCAACTCAAAACATAAATTGGAGAAAATTTGTAAAGTTAGGCAATACGTGTTGTTATATTTTAATCACTGACAATAACTGATCAGTACTGAAGCAGAAGGTGAGGCCATGTCACTGCTGTGGGCATTGGGGCAGTTGCTGTTCCCTGAACATGACTGTCACCACATTGTAGAAAAGCAGTTAATGTGGTGTCCCTGCATATAGCCTCCGGAGGTGTCTCCAGTCAGGCAGTAGAGCTGGAAAAGTTCTCTTATTCCCACAGCCTGTTTGCTCACAGGCAACGCCAGTTTTATAAAACATAAATACACCAAGTTAAAATAAAGAGTTTGGTCCTTTTGTTAATTTATCTGGCAGTTTTAGAATCACATTGACTGGAGTGTAATGTACATTTTCATCATCAGTAACAATAAATGCTTGGCTTATTTACAGTTAAAGATGATGACAAGCAACTTCTCAACATAGAGCCAATACCCTCAGAGCTATTGCTGGATGCATACAAGAGGAAGATTGCAGATGAAGGAAGGCTTTTCTTGGAAGAATTTCAGGTTTGCCCTTTGCTCAAAATATACCACAGCTTTTTATCCAGGTGGTTTGAAGGAGTCCATTCAGGAGCCTGTTTGAAGTATATGTACTAGTTAGAAATAAATAACTAAATAATCTAGAAAATTGAGTGAATTCTCATCTAAGGCCAAATACACCTCAGTTAATTTTGCTACCAATCTCTCCTCATTGTAAGATGACAATAATTTTTTTCCTGAAGGTGTTCTTCAACAAAAGTATAAAGAACACATTCTAAATATTTCTCATTCTAAAATAACTTTTAATACGTATTTTTTAAACTTTGTCTTTCTGCATAGCCATGGGGATATAAATAATATGTAATTCTGGAGTTATATATTATCTATATTAGGGAGAAGAATTTTTTTAACTTTAGATATAAGAAATATATGAAGTAATATTGTATGAAATAGAATGTTACCTTCCAGATTCAGTAATACAAAATTATTTCCATATGCATTTGACTGTAAGTAAAAGATATTTTAACTTGAGGCTTAACTAATAAAATAAATTTTAAATTTTACAGAGTATTCCCAGAGTTTTCAGTAAATTTGCTATAAAGGAGGCCAAAAAGAGCCATAATCAGAACAAAAACCGTTACATTGATATTCTTCCATGTGAGTATCTGTAATAATTTTGACATGTTTTATAAATGTTTGATTTCGCACTGCCTTGAGATAACATAATTATTTTGGTTTAAATTATTTAAACAGACGACCATAACCGTGTTGAGCTCTCAGAGATGCCAGGAGATCCAGGATCAGACTATATCAATGCAAGTTACATTGATGTGAGTAACTTTTGCTTAAAAAAAGGTCTTAGATGCTGTGTGGGAAATCCTGTAGTCTGTGCTTTTAAAGCATCAACACCTTTGAGGATTTCCATTGGAATTGTTTTCAACTTTGTAATGTTTTTAGTATAATTGAACTGTTGCATACTGAATTTATTTTTAAAGTTGCAAATCTTTTAGATTGTTCAAGCTTTCTTCCTAAAAGTTAATAACAATGTACTTTTTACAGGGCTTCAAAGAACCAAGAAAATACATTGCTGCACAAGGTAATTTATAACCTTAAAAGAATATGCTTTCTTTATTCACCCATTTTCGGCAGAGTATTGAAATCCTATTAGTAAGCTTAAAGGAAAAACGAAAATCTGACCTTTTGAAATTTAATATGACAAAGTTGTCAATGTGTTTTTGCTTAGGGAATTTTGTGAAGATTAATACATGGTACTTCAAAGGCAGGTTTTTCATTTTGTATAATTTTGCACCAAAAGTTTTCAGATTTCATAGCTATGCACTACAGATACAGATGAGACTTTTAAACTGTTGTAGCCTGATGACAGCAGCCATAATGAAATCAAGTGTGTGGCTGTTATTTGCGTGATCTCTGGTTAGCTCTTCAGACTTCATGGCTAAGCACATCAAGCAGGCAGGGTTTTTCTTCATGTGGCTGCACTCTGAAAAAGTCCCTTAAATTATCTCCTTCTAGGCCCCAAGGATGAAACCACAGATGATTTCTGGAGAATGATCTGGGAACAGAAGGCAACAATTATTGTCATGGTGACTCGTTGTGAGGAAGGAAAGAGGGTGAGAAATATCCATCCTTCCCTCCTTCTATCTTTCCATCCATCTTTTTCCTGAAAACAGAGTGGATTGCTGTGCTGAATTACATATTCTTCTTAGTACTTTTTTTCATTTTTTGCTGTTCTCTCATTGTGGCAGAGCCTGTGTTGGAAAGCATGCTAAAACATTGTTGCCTTATGAATTATCAGTCTTATCAGAAAATATCACTTTAGACACAGCTGTAAGTAGCAGAGGGTGAGCTTCCAAAGTACAGCTAATTAATCCAGAAAAGGGCTCAAGGTAGAACTGTATCTTCTCATAGACCTGTCAGAAAGGGTATGGTTTCTATTTTTCTTCTGTCTATTCTGGTATCCTGGCAGAGTCCTCAGTAGATCCTAGAAAGAATATTTTTCCTCTGTTGCCTTTATTTAAGCGGAAGGTTGGATGCTTCTGGCCTGCTTTTGTTCCTTATTCCAGGTACAGCAGGAAGAAAGGGAACTGCTGTTTTAGCTGCATTTAAAGATGTTGACAGCCAAGATGATGTTATAGGCAGGCAGGAGCAGCAGCCCTCATTGAAGACTGAAAAAGAAGCCACGAAAGTAGCTGCAAACATTTCTACAGCCATCAGGCAACAGCAGCAGTCACAGTTCATTGTTTCAACTAGTGCACAGGATATTTTTTTTTCCCCCTCTTTACATCTGAAACTAAATTCCATGGCCATGAATTTCAGGTCAGAGGCCTGAGTTGTTAGATATTTGGAATTGAGAAGTTGGAAAAGCTATACTGAGTTGCCATCTACTTTAAATTAGGCTTTTTTCTAGCTCTCAGCTCTCTACCACTTTGCTGTTGTGCTGCTGACTTAATGTCATCTCTTCATAGAACAAATGTGCCCAGTACTGGCCATCAATGGAGAATGGAACTGCAACGTATGGGGACATCATTGTAAAGATCAATGAAAGTAAAACATGTCCAGACTATGTTATTCAGAAACTGCACATCACAAATGTAAGTTGACTCAAAAGTGTGAGACTGACTGGAACTGGAGTGTCTATTTGGAGTCTGCATTTTAAGAAAGAAGAGTCAGCTATTAATGGAAGATGCTCTGCTGTCTTTCCTAAGCATGATATAGCTTAAGGGAAAACTTAGATGTAGGTGTCCTTCCTTGCAAAGTTGGATATATATTTCCCAACTTCAAAAGGTATTTTTCCTTAATACATTTAAATTTCCTTAAATTTTCCTTTGATACATTTAAAATTAAATTTCCTTAAATTTTCCTTTAATACATTTAAAATTAAACTATTAATACCCTGACAAGTGGTAAAAAATTAGTAAATACGCTGTGGTTTCCTTATGTATTTAGTTTGTTCTTGAAAACAAAAAAGTTGCTGGTTTGTGCGTATCCCAGTATAACCTTCTGCAACTAAAATCAGTGTGACTCATAGATAACCATTATCTGCCCTTGTGATTGTGGGACAATTACAAATCCTGGTAATCTCAAGTGCATTTATAAATGTATTTTATCAAATCACTATTTAGATATTTTTAGGGTCATCAAGTCTGGTTAATTGCTCTCTTTCACATATCTGAAGTCACATTAGTTGCCCTATGTAATTGAGAACAAAATTTGCCATCAAAGGCTAAATGCTCACCTCAGGCCCTTTGCAAAAATATTTCAATGATGAGTAATGGAGCCTAAGTCATAGCTAAAAAGCCTTCAGACTCAAAGTGTAAATCTGCTGACAGATCTTCAGCAAAGCAACAGAATCCATCCATCTTGACCCATTACTACAGCTGGAAATTCCTATACTGCTGTCTCATATTGCATTAAAATTTACTCAGAAAGTGGTCAGATTAAAAGAAAGTTCTAACTTCATGTGATCAGCGAGTAGATCAGGATGTTAAGAATTAACTATTTACAAGGACATTGCTCTGTCACTTCAAGACTGACTTTAGAAATGAGAGATTGCAGTGGGTTGAGGGCTGATATTTTTCGAGCTGTCTGCTTTTTGTTCAGCTGACATCATATCAGTAAAGATAAAATGGATATTGGTTGTGGAATTTAAGAGTGATTCCGTGGAAGAAAGTGAAGACTTCTGCATTTGTGGTAGAGTAGTGATGTATAATTACTGAAACAATGGCAATTACTGAAACAACTGGATAATTCAACTCTTGAGTAAGAATTTGAGCATTAATTACTAGGATGTGCCTGTAAAACCATACTAAATCTTGGCCAGTAAAAGCATGTCATTGAGGGGTTTTTCTCATTTGGTTTTATAATCAGGGTTGTCAAACCTTAGATCCTCCCTTTTAGTCTAGCATCAACATACCAAATTCAGCTCAAGACTTCACATGCTTTGAGCTTTAATCTAGTCACTTCTACTTAAGTATACATATATATACATATATTCATGTATATATACATTGATATGTGTTAAAACCAACACTTTTTCTAGGGAAGAGAAAGGACAGCTGGAAGAGATGTCACTCATATCCAGTTCACAAGCTGGCCAGACCATGGAGTCCCTGAGGATCCGCATCTTCTTCTCAAACTCCGACGCAGAGTTAATGCTCTCAGCAACTTTTTTAGTGGTCCGATCGTGGTTCATTGCAGGTAAATATATATTGTTCTTTAAAAAATTTGGTAATGTAAATGACTGAAATGAAGCTATTCAGAAAAGGGAGCTGGCAAAAGTGTTTTTCTGATCCCAGATTTTGTGACTTGAACACTTGAAAATGAGGCAGCCAAAGATACACAAGACCTGTTTTCTGGAGGATATGAAGGAAATTGAGGTTGATAAAACCTGAGGATACACAGACTTTTGAAAAACAGCCAGATAAATGTGGGGCTGCTCTGGCTATAAGCACCATATTTGGCCATGTTGGCCTTGCTTTCACTAAAAGATACTAAAAATGCAAACTCATCATTGTTTGAGTTGCCAATAAATTTACAGCAAGAAGTGTTTTCAGTTACTTTGAATCCTGTTGTTACACTTTTCCAGTTTCACTCTCTTGTGACTGCTCCCCTCAGAGTGGGAGTGGGAGCTGCCATTCCCTGTTGATAACCAAATCCCTTTGCACTTTGCAGTGCCGGTGTTGGGCGCACCGGGACATACATAGGGATTGACGCCATGTTGGAGGGGCTGGATGCAGAAGGCAGAGTGGATGTTTATGGCTACATTGTGAAGCTGCGTCGGCAGCGATGCCTCATGGTCCAAGTAGAGGTATGTCCCTGAAACTCCTGTCCCTTACAGCTCTCCTTCACTAGGGCTTCAGCAGTATTTCTCACAAGTGCACTGCTCAGTTCAGTTGAAGCTGTTCTTAGAAAATATAGCTCTGAAAAGTATTAAGAGGGAGAAAAACTTCCAACATAATTTTTCAATTTTAGAAACTTCAACTTTTTAAGTTTAGACTTTAGAAGAGGAAGCCAAGGAGAACAGCTTTCTGGCTTACAATTCACAAGTGCAAAACTGAGCTTCCAGAGTCAAACTTGATTTAAAAAATTCTAAAATGCATCTGCCTAAGTGCAATTTTCATTTGAGTTGAGTACAAAAAAAGTTATGGACTGATGCAACACATGTTTTTAACTTATTTCAGCATTTTACAGTTTTAACACTTGTATTTAAGACCTGTTTAATGTTAATGCTTAATATTATTAACACTAATGCTGATATCATGGGAGTAATAGCTTCTTATAATGGTTTTAAAAACTGTTATGGTTTTCTTTTACTCTTTAATAATGTCATGTTTAAAATCTTCAAATGGCAAACACCAGTCACAGTACATCCTTATTCATCAAGCACTGGTGGAATACAATCAGTATGGAGAAACGGAGGTCAGTCTCTCAGAACTGCATTCCTGCCTTAATGGTCTGAAAAGAAAAGACCACCCGAATGAGCCTTCTCCGCTGGAGGCAGAGTTCCAGGTAAATAAGCTTTGCATTTCAGTTGCCCTAACTTCCCACTTGTATTAGAAAATGCCTTGCACAATAGTCATGAGATAGAGATACCAGAGGTAATAGATCATTTAGATGATATTTTATTTCTCTGACACAGAAAGTTTCTTTACCTTCATGAAATAATCTGTATATGAATGAAGTTTTATTTCTGCTTTGGTGTTAATATTTTTAAGAAAGATGGAGCTCACAGAATTATTACTTGTGTCTGTGTTCATGGTTTCCTGTGCCATTGTGCGTGGGTAGCAGGCATTTTTAAACTGTAGTTCAATGTGACCAAAGTTTAAAGAACTAAAGTAAGGAGTGAGGCACTGTGAGATGAAGACTGGGTGTGAGTGTCCTGAGGAGATGATGATCTCAGGAATGATTTTAATCAAGCATAATACCAAACATCCTCTTTCTTCAGCGATTGCCGTCCTATAAGGGGTGGCGGACGCAGAACACTGGGAATCGGGAGGAAAATAAAAGCAAAAATAGGAACGCCAACATAATTCCTTGTAAGTATTTTCCATTGCCTTATTTTATCCCACCTTGCCTTATTTCATCTGTTATCTTCTAGTAGAAAAATTTTGAAAAAATGGGCAAATCACCTTAAAGGGTAGTATTTGATTAGTATTCTCAACACTGTAAAATCAGAAATTTCTCATCGTGATTAAAAAGAAGAGATGAGTTTTTACCAATGTGAATTATTGGGAGTGTTTATTTCAAGCAAGGTGACCTTGGTTCTGCAGTCTGTTGTGAAAGGACTGGCCTTTTCCATTCCCTCCCCCCTCCACAAATGCAGGGGGCCGTGTGTTGTGACGGTGACACTTTGTCTCACACAGATGACTTTAACCGAGTGCCCATCAGGCATGAACATGATTGCAGTAAGGAGAGTGAGCATGATTCAGATGAGTCCTCGGATGAGGACAGCGACTGTGAGGAATCCAGCAAGTACATCAATGCTTCCTTCGTAACTGTATGTATTTAGAGGATCCACTATAGGCATTTCACAGTCTTTCAGCTAAAACTCTTTTTCTCTTGTTGGCATCACAATAGAAAAGAATTTAGTTGAATAAGGGAGAAGGATCTGATGGTTGATTGGCAAATCCATCTATGTTTAAAACTATTAGCCTTCAGACTGGCCTCGTGATAACATGTATTTCTATCAGTGGGCATCTGTTTACAGGTTAAACCAGATAAATATTTTCCCTGTTAGTGAAATGTGAGTATAGTTATTCACATGGACCAAACCCTACCATTGAAAATCGAAGCAAACAGTTTTTTGGTATCATTATATATCCAAAGAAGAAAAACAGTTATTGGTCACAAATGAAGTAACTGATTTTAATGGAATTACTAGCTAAGTTCCATTTATCTGAATCCTTTGAAATGCTGCACAGTTAGGATACTTATTCAGGGTAAATGTATCTTTATTTTTAGGAAGCTCAGTGTGAACTGACTGGTGCACCAACTTTGTGTGGTATAAACACAATTTCTTAGTGGTAAAACTAAATAGCTGTGTAGAACAGAATGTTTTACCCCTTAAAAATACAGTTTGCAAAAAATGGCAGGGTGAGGTCTCACCCACTGCAGCACATTGTTGTCAGTCTGAAGTGATATTTTTCTTGGGAGGATTGAATTTAATGTTATTTGGGTAGTAGAATTCCTTTAAGACCATTACCTACTGTGATAGGCATGTTTTCCATGTAAACAAAATGCTTTGTTAATTTATTCCATGGGGTATTCCTTAAATGACAATGAGTTCTATTGTTTGACAATCACATTTTGGATGAATTGAAGGAAAAAAAATTCTTTTATAGGGTTACTGGGGTCCAAAAGCCATGATTGCAACACAGGGACCGCTGCAGGAAACTATCTCTGACTTCTGGCACATGGTGTTCCAAAGAAAAGTCAAAGTCATTGTTATGCTGACAGAGCTGAAGGAAGGAGATCAGGTGAGGGTATTGTCTGCACACTGACGTACTGAGTATCCTCTATGTGCAAACAAAGCACTGCACTGCACTCTCTCATTCCCTCACTCAAGAGTTTTCCATAGCATAAGGAATTTGCATTTCCAATGTATTTTGCTCTATCATTTACCTACTTAATTTACTCTCTAATGAATTTTTGATGGAAAAGTGTATGATGCTATATTTTAAAGTACAGTGGAATTCCTCCTACTTTAAAGTTACTAAAATCTGTAAGTGCACATGGAAGGCAAAATCAAAGGAGATTTGAATGGTAATCACTGACTTGCACTTTTATCCATTTTAGGAACTCTGTGCACAGTACTGGGGAGAAGGAAAGCAAATATATGATGGCTTAGAAGTTCAAATGGCAGATGTCAACTCTGGTCCTAGCTATACCATACGTGTATTTGATGTTACACATCTGAAGGTAAAAGTTTTTTTGCTAATTCCAAAAGGAGGTTTTCAAGAAGTTTTTAAATTTAAAAACAAATTTATAAATTTAGCCTCAAAAAAGAGGAGACAGTTCCCACTGCAGTTACCTCCTGCTCTAAGAAATGGAAATATTTTTCTCTTCCAGACCAGCAGTCAGTTATGAGAAATGCTATAAATTATCTCAAGTTTTCTATTTAGTGAGTTGCTGAGATGGTGGGAGGGGAGATCAGCAGTCTTTTGTACTTTGAACAAAGCTTGGATGTGTACCTCCCTCATATTCATGAGGTAGAACTATCACCCTGCAGTTCCTCAGGAATATAATTCTTCCTTTGTAAATCAGCAGCAATAGAGTTACTATGTGAATCCATATTTTATCCTGAGCATTAACTACATCTCCACTGCTGTTTTCCAGACAAAAGAAACTCAGAAGGTGTATCAGTATCAGTACCGTAAATGGAGTGGCTGTGATGTTCCAGAAACCCCCAAAGATTTAGTCAGCATGATTGTCAACATAAAACAAAAGCTTCCAGCCAGACCAGCCACTGAGGACAACAGGAGAACCCGCAGTGTTCCACTCCTTGTCCACTGCTGGTAGGTCTGAGTTCAGCACATATATTCACCTAGCTCTAAGTTCTGGGTATACATAGCAACCATAATTTTGGGATGCCTATCTTTTCTCACAAGCCTTTCCATGTGTCTGGAGACTCAACTCCCCCTAGAAGATTCCTTGAATTGCTCAAGCTTGACCTTTTGAACTGTAGTGATGAAAAGCAAGCACACTTCTCTTGGGCAAGTGTTGGCACAGAGCAGGTGCTATGAGCAGCTGCTCTTGGCTGGTGCACCTATTTTGTGGGGAAATGCTAGGTCAGAGTGCACTTTCAGGATACATTAGTGAACATCCTGTAGAGTTTTTAGGATCATCTCTTGCTCTAGTATAAAAGTTCACTTTTCTAGGACTGTTTCAGGGAATAGCCTTGCATGCCATCTAAACCAGAAGATAATCCTGCTAACAATAGTTGAGACTGCAAGTCTGACATTTTGAATTTCTCTCTGCCCCTTAAGTGATACTTGAGATCCAGGTAGTCTCTAGAAAAACTATGTCCAGTGTGAGTCCTACACATATAATTAATTGTGACAATTTCAGTTCAGTAAAAAATGTTTTGGAAATGTAAATGAGTATAAAGGCTTTAAAACATACCTAACATTTAGTCAGAAGACTTCTGATTTTACATTGTAAATTTACGTGTACATTTTACACATCTTCTAGTGATGGATCACAGCAGACTGGTGTGTTTTGTGCTTTAATGACCCTCTTGGAAAGTGCAGAAATAGAAGAAGTAATAGATGTTTTCCAAGTCGTAAAATCTCTTCGTCGCACCAGGCTGGGAATGGTCTCCACCTTTGTAAGTAAATCTTATGAACTAAAAGAAAAAAAGATGAGGTTACTTATCAAGGTCACTAATATCCTCATAACCTTGGGCATAATTTCTGTATAGGGAGCACTGATTCTAATTGGAACATTCACACTCACCAGCATTTGGGCATTGGTCTTAG
The DNA here is from genome assembly GCF_965178545.1 of Coloeus monedula. NCBI lineage: Eukaryota > Metazoa > Chordata > Aves > Passeriformes > Corvidae > Coloeus > Coloeus monedula. The sequence continues at coordinate 9,838,657 of NC_138789.1, forward strand.
CTGACAGGAATGAAGGAGTCTGAGATGTCTAGAGCTGCAATTCTGTACCACCTTTGGAAAAGGGCGAATAGTATAAAACTACAAATTGTGTAAATTGCTGTTCCTGCAGCTGCTTCATGATGTACGGGCAGCATCCCTTCTGCAGTTGGGAGATTAACTCCATTTGCAGGCTGGCAGCCACTGAGTGTTTTGTTTCTGTCACTCCAGAGGAACTGCCTCTGTGGCATATTCACATGAAGTCAGAATAAACCATAGGAGCAGCACTATCTATGCCAAAAACTGTGGAAGCTGCTTCATATGCAGTCTTGCTTGTCCAACTACATGCTACATGCCTAAAATTTAAGAGAACAGGGAAAGAATGGATTAATTCTTGGGCTCTGAGCATTCCATTCACGCTAACTTCTTCTCTTTATTTTTAAGGAACATTACCAGTTTCTGTATGACACCATTGCCAGTACCTACCCTGCACAGAATGGACAAATAAAGAAGAACAGCCAGCAGGAAGATAAAGTTGAATTTTGCAGTGAAGCAGGAAAATCAGATCAGGAAACTGATTTGATCACAACTGGTCTTGCCACAACACTGCCAGAGGAAAAGGAGCCACCTGAAACATGTGATGATTCTAAGGCTGCAGATAGCACTAAGGGAACAGAAAGCTCTACAAATGGCCCCACAACTCCAGTTCTATCCTAGAGCTAGACTAAAAAAAAAGTGCTTTTTCACATGGAAAAAATCTTAAGTAAAAGAAGAGGTATAAGATTTCTTCCTCTTCCCACTTTTTTTTTTTTTTTTGGAAAATGTTTAGTTATTTCAGTTTTTGAAAGGTACAAATTTAAAGGAATACTTGAAACTTGTAGAGAGTGACAAAGAACTGTGGCAGTTTAATTTTTGTGTAGATTAGCATTTAATACTTTTCCAGAAACCTTTTCACTATTTTTATACTTTGCCTTTAAAAAATATGTACAGTGTAATGCTATGCTGAGCAGTGCGAAGGAAAATTTTTTATTTCTGTAACGAGGGAAAAAGCAACTCAGAACAAGATTATTGTGTTGCAAGAACATGTCTGTCCTCAAAACTACTAGCAAGTAAGTGAACCTATAGGTAAGCATATACTCTAGTATTTCAGGAGTAATGAGAGCATTAATAATACTCTTGGGACTTGTGGGACTTTGACAGTTTTAAGACCTTATCGTTTACATCATGTGGCAATTCCAAAGAATTCGGACTTACAAAGAGCGTGTAAATCCTCCCATATCAGTGTGGAATAGCAATTTTTGCATTTTTCTGACTGTCCTCAAGGTGTCCTTATTGCTCCACATATATTAATCTGATATTCCAGAGTTAGACTACTATAGGAGTTTGGAGAGCAGATTTGAATCATTGCAACAGTTTTGATGGAAAACACATCCTGTTACTCTTAGAGCTTAAAGAACTGAGCGCTTGCACATTTCATATGCTTACTTTTATTTAAAGGACTACTTCCATAATGCCTCCAACCTTTTTTCAGAATTGGAAAATACTTTGATAATTTTCCTCAAAACTTGTAGATTTTAATTGGTACAGGATTTTTTTTTTCATAATGATGTTTTGTATGTTGCAATTATGATATTTTTACTATTTCTTGCTGGATTTTAGCCTACTGTTTTTAGAACAAATAAAAAAGATAATTAATAGTTGACAAGGTGAAAATGATTTTGTTATCTAGTACTATGGAAACTGATCATTTACTTCTAAAGGCATAAAAGCTTGCACTGTCCCGTACATGGATAAAATTTACAAATGTCGGTAGGAAAACACATAATTTAATTCTTCTAAAACTGTGTGTGTACCCAGGTAAGTGTCATGACTCTCTCAGAACACAGGAAAGAGGCTTCATTTTATTTTGCTTGAAGCCATTAAAGGAACAGTCACACAACAGATTCAGTGCTCCAAGTTTATCACTGCTTATTCCCAATTTCTCATTGCAAAACACAATTGAAAATACTTAGAGAGCTGTCTGAACAACATGTACAGTCACACTTGGTTAAAACCCTAATTTAATTGTACCGTTAGCCTAGATCAAATACTTCATTTACAATTATCACCTCAGACAAGTGCTTGCTGGCAGTCTTGCTTCAGAAAGTGTCAGCAAGCAGACACAGAGCAGGGGGATTCCGCTTGGCTGTCAGCTGAACTCCCTTTTCAATAAGGACTTCTGTTAGGTGATAAACTAGCAAAGCTGAAGGGGGTCATCTGTGGAGGGAAAGCTCTAGGGACTACATGGGAAGATAATTTAAAAGATATTGTAGGCCCAAAATCTGTTGGCTGGTTTTAAAGGAACTAAAACCAAAATTGCAAATTTAGCATACCTTGAAGATTAAAAGTATAAAGAACCTTGGATGCAGATTAGTTCACTGGTGTTCATTGCATGTGAGAGAACAATAAATTTATTTTCCTACTTTTAAGATTTGCCAACTGTAAAGGCTCTCTAGCTAGTTCAAGTAGTAAAATAAAGAGGTGAGTGCTGCTGTCTAATCTAAGGCTGTGGAGACAGAGACTAGTCACACTTTTAATAATAACTGAAAGTGTTTCCCAAATCAAAAATTACACCAAACCTTTCTTGTTTTAAACCTGAGGGCACTCATATACTTCAATTCCTTGAAAAAAGGTTCCTATGGTTTTTAAGCTCCTGCAGCACCTAGGCTGTAAAAACTGTGGGTGATTTTGATTTGTTTAATTATTTTCTAGAATTATTTCTGTGGTCTTTTGCTGGTATTTTTTAAAGAGAAGAATGCCAAGTTAACTCTTGATTTGTGCATGTACTTTGAAAGAGAAGTCCTTAACTATGTTAAATTTTCCTTCATGCACATTTTCATTATTAGAGAAATGGAGCTTTACACTGAAACTGCCATCATGTGCCTGGTGTGAACCACTTTTGCAGTAAATTTCTTTACAGTCACAAGGAGGTAAACTGAGCTCTTGGCTTTTAATTATTTTCAAATTAAAGAACATATTGTAGAATTAAACCTCATTAAATCCCAGTATGATTGAAGGAGGCTGTCTTAACATAGTTTAGAAGCTCTGGTTGTTTCCAACAATTCTCCGTGTGTGTGCCAGGGATGCTTTGTTGCCTTCTCTTTTGTCCATTTCTTTCCAAACATCCATGAGGTGGTGACACAGAGCTTGTAGAAGGTGCTCCTTATGCTGGATGCTCCAGCCACTTGCCTTACTCACTTTTAGGATTAATTTCAGGTTCCCCAGGAACACGGTGAAACATTTTACAGGTGAGACACAAAGCCCAAGCTAGTAAGCTTTGCTAGGAACTGCTTTGGCTCTGTCAGGGCAAGAACAATAGTGTAGCACACTGGAGACTTGGGATAGCCTGAAAGTTGAGAAACAGTCTCAAAGTAAGATGAAAAATGTTTATCTCCTGAAGTACAGCTAAACCACAGAAAGCCTGCTAACCACTGACTCAAGCTGAGAGCCACTCTTGGAGCATGGTTTAGAATCTGAAGTCCAGGATAAAAACAACTAAGCAACAGATGAGCTGAGAGAGGACTTTGAGCAACAAATGAAGGTAATCAAGTGTTCATGTGACTGGAGTGACTGGATTTCTCCCACAATTTTCTGGGTAGATGCTGACATAAAGGCGGGTATGTAAAAATTACAATGCTGTGTTAGTGGAATCCAGTGTGGGAAGATGGGGGAGAGGAAGAACCCCAGAGTCTACCCAAGATTCTGCTCAGTCAGGTAACTGCAGTGAGGAATGGACTGTGCATGTTTGCTTTTGTTTAGTTTTTTCCTGTTTCTCATGCTCTGTAATGAGCAAGGCAGTTATATTAAAACATTTTCAGAGGCTGTACAATCCCACAAAACAGGGCCAGCATGCAGAACTCTGGCAGTCAGGGTTCCAGGAGATGGCAAAAGCGCTGCTGCTCTCCCACACCCCAGCTCCCACTGCTGGGTTTCTGCTCTTGCAGGGTATCTTTGTGCCTGCTCCTTTCCCACCCACATGTGCAGCCAGTGTCCATGAACTCACCCTCTCCACTTCTGAGCCAGCCAGTGCTGCTGGAGCACATGCTCCAGTGGCACTGAGCTCACTCCCACTGGGAAAGGAAGGGCATTCTGCTCCTTGCTCTGAATGGACAGGCTGAGGGGAGCTGGTGGCCACATGCAGGAGCCAAGGGTCTGGACAGCCCTGGAGGGTCCCCACCTGTCCCACCCCTCTGCTCCCTGTTACCCTGAGGACACCTCCTGTGCAGGAGGGCTGCTGGGGCAGTGAGGCAGGCAGTGAGTTCTGGGTTTTGCTGAAAATCAGGAAAACTGGGTGAAATCTGGTAGGAGAGGCACAAACTGTGCTGGGGAGTGGGTCTGAGCCACAGGAAGTGCTGGGGCTAAGAGTTACAGAGGGAAGAAAATACTACCATCATGAGCTGTTTGTTTGTGTGAGGCAGCAAAGAAAGTAAAGTGAGTAGCAGCTCCAAGACAGGTGTTTCATTAAGCAAGAAATTGTACGCTTTATTTAACATTCCTCAGAAAAACTCTCCAGTAGCAATGCTTATCTCTTTGACAAGGCATCTTGCTTTTGTAAAGGCCCAGGGGTCTTTTGACATGGTACATTCTACAGATTGCCTCTAAAAGAATATCAGAAATTCCCGGATGGCTCTACACAGCTGTACCACAGCTACTTTTCCATACATAAAGCAACTGTTTTCCAAGGACCAATATGCTGGTTTTAGACTAGGGAGAGCTACAGCAGAAAAGGAAGTTTCAGTTACAGAATACAGAACATTTCTATATACATCAGCTCTGCTTCAGAAAAACCTCAAGTCTTCTGATAAATATCATCCAATTATTTGACAGGTACAGCAACAGAGAAAAGTTTTATACAAAAGCTTTCTAAGTCAATCTGTCTTTTCAATGCAAAAGAAGGAAAGGTGACTACAAAAGTACCATGCAAGTTTATGCTCAAAGATCTTTCTAGTGATAAAAAATTATTAGGAAGGATACTTAATACAAGTTATAATGAAATATTAGTCTCATTATTTTAGCTTTAAATAGTTACATCCTCAGACTCAGGATTGCCAGCATCAGCAATGCATAATGTTACTAAAATTTTTAAAATTAAGGTAATAAACCTTTTTCAGAGGAATAGGTATAGATCTATTTACAGCTGGGGTGTCTCTTCAATCCCACATCTGTGCCGTGCCATGGCTGGCAGTGCTAATGTAGTCATAAGTGTGACTGTCTGACACACAGAGGGAAAAATAAAAGGAAGTTTATTTTGGATCAGTTTCAGCACTCAGTTTCAAATTTTTGCGTTTTGAGATGAACCCTCCTGATAGCCTGACCTTGCCTGGCAGTCAGCTGGGAGCCAGAGCTCACACATGTCAGTGCTCCACAGAGTCCTTGGGGAGGCCCTTGTGTATTTTCAGAGCTTCCCGGCAGGCTGTGCTGAAATTCTTCAAACGCCTTTTGCTCACTTCTGAGCCTCCTGCAGTGCATCCAGCTTGCTCCATTTCAGTAACATGGAGCCATTTGAGGTAATGAAGATGGCATTTGTTTATGCAGCATTGCAGAGATTGTGTCTCCGCAGAACCAAATTCTAGTTCAGACGCAGAGCATGTGTGTGCGTGTGTGTGCACATGCATCGCTCATTGCCTCAAGTGTGAGATTCCACTCCTAGCCAGAAATCCATGAGCTGATGATTTGGCAGCTGCTTGGCTTAACAAAAGGAAAATAGGAGAAACAGGGATGACATGGTGGGCCTGTACTAGCTTTTTTTTGTGGGGCAGTGCAGCTGGTGGTCTTTATAATAGTGGTTTTCAGGATGAATTTGCAAAAAATCAATTATAGGTGAGGTGCAGGAGACTGCATGGCTACTGAGCACTGGTGTTGTCACAGTCTAAATCAGCACTGGCATCAGTAGCTACCAAATATGTATTTGTCAGCTCTCCTGATGTTGCAATAGAAGTCAGTGTGCGTGTTCTTCAACTGCAGAGAAAAATGGTAAAAAAATGACAGTAGTAAGTTACCACTGGAAGATGGTGTTCTTGCCAAATGCAGACATTTTGCAAGAAATGTCAATTTTGGATATTTTTCTTGAAGAAAAGAATAATGAATAATTTTAATCCTATTTTAATAATGTTAATATGTCATTTTGAGATTAACAATATCTTGTTCTATATTTAGTACTATAGTTCCTTTTACTCCTGCTACTTTCTGAAATACTTAAATATATTATTTTTAATATATCATTATGTCATTGAAACCACTTCAAGACTAAAACAGTTCAGTATCGTTAAGTGTTTCCTTTTTCTAGGCTGCTTTCTTAATATAATTTCTATTCAGCAATAAAATGAAATTCTGACTTCATACATTGATTTAGCATAAATAAAATTCTCACTGAACAGGAATTCAATTTCTTAAATGGCATTAGTAAATTATTCCATAAAGAGTTATGTCTCCTTCCAAAGAGAGCAAGGCATTTCCACTATCAAATAACACCTTGCTCTGCTCCAGTCACAGTGGAAAGACTCACAGGGCAGACAAGGCTCACAGCCCCCTGCAGAAAGCTCTACTCTCATCTTTACAGTGTAATTTGTTGAAGTCTCTGACTCTTCCTTCTGTAGTTTTTGCTTCAATTACTGAATTGTGATGTCCTTCTATCTGAAAAATTTTATCAGCTTCCTAGGCTTTCTTCTTATTTGGAAGCTCCAGCATTTCATTGACTTCAAGGCTGTTTTCCACAACAGCCTTCTGTTTCCATCTCCCAGTGTAGAGGGTTTGGTTTGTAACCGGGCGGAAACACCAATTTAGTGTAGTGGTTTGATCCAAAATACTCATTACTGTTTATCTTCTGTGAGAGAAGAATTAGGAGAAATGCAAAGCAGGCACTAAACTTGAAAGAATATACAGAAGTTTATTAACAGACCTAAAAGAAGACAAAAAAATCATACCTCACCTTCAGATCTCTTCTCCTCCCCCCCCCCCTTTCTCCCTTCTCCCACTGACAATGTAAAAAGACAACCCTTGAGATGTTCAGTCTGTTTATCACTTCCATAATAACCTTGTTCAGTCCATGTAGGAAGAGGAGTCTCTCTTGCCCATGCTATGAAAACATTATCACAACGAGCCAGACGCCCGGGTTGGTTCTCTGCTCGCATGTGAGTCCCTTCCCATGACTTGCAGCTTTTCCCACAACTGCTTTCGAGGGTCCACTCTTGAAATTACTGGGGTACAATTTTAAGGTTGAGCTGTTCAGAAATAAAAGTTCTCTTCACCCATCTCTGGGAGCATTTCATCTCTAAGAACAGAGGCCCTTCTCCTTCCCTGGGAGCAAAGGGTCCTCCTCATCTTCGTCTCTAGGACTATCTCTGGGAGCATCTCTAGGAACTGAGGTTTTCTCCTTTCTCATTTGGAGCAAAAGTCCTCATCGCTTCCATCTCTCCCTGTTCAAACTTCTCATGAAATTACAGCTGCTTCAGCATCTGCCTATCTCAGCGCAGGTGCTTTTGCTCTCAAGTACAAGTTAAACGCTCCACCCCCCATGCCTTCATGAAATTACAGCGGGTACTCTGATATATCATAGCTTCACAACAGAATTTCAGCTTTAAGCATCTCCTCTTTCTCTTCCCTCATGTTTTCAGCTCTCCACAGCACTAAAAGGGTTAATCTCACCTAGGCCTTGCAGCTGGAATTTTGCTTATCACTGTCGATCACATGACCTCTGCTGGACATCGGTGCAGCTTCAGCTGAATCTTGGCCGCCCTGGAGAGGGGGAGCCGAGCTGCTCCGGCTGCCCACAGCAGGGCTGGGGGGGGGTTCCATGGGTGGAACAGGGCCCATCGGCTCCAGGATGGCCATGGCCCATCCCCCACACGGGGCCCGCAGCCACCTGTCCCAGCACCAGAAACGAGACAGAGCTGGGGGGGCTTTGCCTACTCTTAAGTGTGGATCACAGAGGCGGTCACAGTTTTAAGTGGCTCAAAGAATTGTCCATGTTCAAACTGGCCAGCTGATAGGTTCTGTTAGGTCACAGAGGAAGCTGTAAGCACCCCTTTTTAAGAACATCACTTCCAGGACTATGCTTGCTAACCCATGACACCCAGCCTAGTCCTATCCCCATGCTCCCTGCCCCTTTCCCCACATCCTGGGTGCCAGGAAGCAGCAAGAGCTGTCTGCCCTGCCAGGGAAGCAGAGCCCATCTCGAGGGCAAAGCAGGGGAGGGACAGTCCCTACACTGACACAGTGTCACTGTGCTCCAGCAGGGTGAGCAGAGCAGGGCTGTGACAGTGACCAGCCTTAGTTGTGACACAGTGCACAATTCCATGGGCCCCGCTTTACTGCTTCTGAAGAGTCTTGATATTTTAGGTCTTGTATGTGTAGATGACAGAAAAACTACTGTTTCCTATAAAATCAATGCTACAGGTACCAACTGAATATTTGGACTAAAACTCCAAATTTTATTGAGAAAAATTATTAGTTTGGGATTACCTGTGCAGGTGAGAAAAGCAGGTCAGTTGAATTTATTGGCTTACCGACATGATGCTTGTGGATATTTTCATTCAAGGCCCATTTCCACTCAGAGCTACATCTGCATCTTCTGCATCTGAAGTGAATCCTCCCATCATCTGGTCAGCTGAGGTTTTATTTTGAGAGTTTGTCTTAGGCAAGATAGGAAAGAAATAGCCACAAAGTAGATACCTTGTTCTCTACATTTCCATCATGCAGGAACAGCTTTCTGATGGGGTTTTTTGAGAGCTACAGCTTCAGGCTTGCTAATTTTGAATTCCTAATTCAGTATTTCTAAAGTCATGAACTGTGCACTGCTGCACAGAAATGCATTAACAAGCACCTCTTCTCATTTTCTGGTCTTTTGTTGAAGCACAAAGCTATTTAATGCGCTTTATGAATGATGCTGTTTTCTGAGAGAGCTCTTTCCCTCTTTTTTGCTTTTAACAAATGGGAGAGTTGGGATACCAGTTACTTCTCCTTTTTTCCTCACTTATGCCCAAACAGGAAGGAAAAGGTTCCTTGTCCGAGCAGGTGTATGTATCCAGACAACATCACAACTCATGATAGGCTACACTACAAGCATGTGGTTAAGTTTGGGCTACAGCAATTTTTGGTCTTAATCTGTTTTGAGTTTTAAAGGCCTTGAAGCCTAGGCCGCTGTTCTAGTCTAATATAGAGTTGAGAGGCACAACTATGAACTGACAACATGTGTGAAATCATGGTCTCAGCCCTGTTCACACAGGAAAAGTCTGTTCTGCTGTCATGGCAATAGCAAGGAAAATTAAACTGCTTGTCACACCTGTAGCTGAGCATCATGAATGTAGATTGGTTTTGAGGATATCAGGACCCATTTACGAGGTTGTTTGTACTTGTAAATGTCGTCTTTGGTGCATAAACCCCATAGCCTTCCTGTAGGCACCTCCTCCTAGTGAGCAGCTTCCTTAAGCCAAAGCAGAGCAGGCCTGAGGCCAGCAGTGGTGCCAGCTGCATGGTAGGATGCTCCTGGCAGGACTCACTGTGGGAGAAGCAGTGAGGCAGCTTGAAACGAGGTGGCCCTACACTCACAAAGAAATGCTCAGGAGACATCAGATCAATGCTATTAGCAGCCATTTAAATCTCCTCTCCCTTTTCTCCTGCAGAGTGTTTGGATGGAGCAGGTGGGTATGGTCTTCCCTGTGTTTATGGATTTTTTTTTGTTTTGCTTTAGTTCTTTTCTGCATTCCATTAAAAAAAATTGCATCTAGCATTCTATTTAAGCTTTTGCTAGTAGCTAAAAATATAAATAAATCAGGAGTTTTTTTTAGTTTAATTTCTGGTGCTGTGAGTTTTTCCATCCGACTGTCATTATGAATCAGTTATTTCTTTGCTCAAAACCATCATGTACAACAGCATCCAAAGTAAATTCTTAAATAAATCAAGTTTGATAAATTAAGTAATTAGAACTTCAGAAATCTAAAATAAATAGGAAGGAGAAAATATTTTTATGAGGTTTATTCAGGTTTCCTTGGCAAGACCTTGATCTACAGTAGACATCCCAGCCAGTACTTTCCCTTGCAACCTGACACTCTTGGCTGAGAGACATCACAAACACAACTGAGTGACCATGTGATGGTAACTGTTCTGAACAGCTACAACTGTGTGCCGATGGCTCCTCTGAAGTGGTTCACAAGCAGAGATCACATGTAAAGGGCTGTTTGAAGGTAGCCTGGGTAACCCAGCCCAGGAACGAGAACAGGATATGCCTCCATGGCAGGGCAGCAGGCTGTATGCAAGAAACAAATGCAGGTGTTCAGCTATTCTGCTGGACTTCTGGACTGGAAAAAGGCACACCAGATTTAGAGAGGAAGACTTCTTTTTTTAGCCAGTTATATAATTTTATAGCAGCATTTGAGGGAAAAATTGCAGTGTGCATTAATTATTTCTATGGCAAATTAATAAAATCATCTGATAGGTAGGAACACATTCTCTCCCCTTGCTCCCTTGTACTGGTTCCCTACTTGCTGCCCTGTAAAACTGAAGCATAAATACTCTGTAAGGCTGCCCCTGATCCTCAAAAGATCAAAGCAGCCTCTTCGTAGAGGACTGAACTGTGCAGGGCCAGCAGTACAAGGTACAATAAATATCTGAGCATCCATTGTTTATCAAGGACTAAGGAGAGCAGAAGGTTATATTAAAGAAGAAAAGAGCAAATTTTCCTGCTGTGAATACTTTGAGGTAAAGGACAAGCCCAGTATGTCAGAGTTCAGAACTGGAAAGAAGAGCTCTGGAAACAGAGGATGTCTCTTTCTGTCCAAAGAGGGAATGCTGTGACAGTAAGTGTGTCATCCTAGTCCTCTGTTAAAAAGCATTTTAGATGACGTTAACCAGACTTTGGAGGGCAGCTGTTATGAAGCACAGCTCAAGAAACTCTGCTGCCTCAAGGCCTTGGAGCAGCCTTTTTACTTTTATGTCTTGGCTAATGAATAGGCTGCCCTTTGGCAACTGTTATATAAGTGAGAGCTTTTTAAGCCCAATGCATTTCACATTCTCTTGAAAACCAAAATTTTTGACCCGACAGGATAGTGCGTAAGCAATTCCCTGAATTATAGCCTTCTCTGCGTTTTCCCAGTGTGGGTTTTTGCTCCATAAAGCACATTGTGAGCATGGGGAAAGCAGTTCCATGGACAACCTGCTTTTGCAATATTGCTTAGAAGTGTCCAGTGATGTCAATATGATCACAGCAGTCGTCTGAGCTAGGACTCTGCCCTATATCAACTGAAATTAGTGGGATCATTTCCAATGATTTTGCTGTGCAGTAAGTTGGGATTTGAATAAGAGAAGCAAGTATGACTAGATTATTGCTGACTTTCTGGCGGGGGAAAACATGCAGACAATCAATGTGATTGGTAATGCAAGCTTCGTTTATTGGCAATACAGAGGCACTTATATAGTGTGAGTATACATGCTTATCAGTTCTTAATTGGTTCAAACTTACGAAAGCGCATTCTTACTTCTACATAATTGGGTTAGATAAAAGACTACATTTGGCAAGCTTCTATTATTTATGTTTTGTCTTGAGAGATCAAAGATTTTCTTCCCTTCTCATGGTCAGCACATCTTTATCAGAACAGCACTGTACCTCCTAAAAACTCCTTTTTGGTTCTCAGGCCTGTTTCTCACGCAGGCATTTTCTCATGGAGGCTTTTTCTCATGCAGGCCTTTGCTTGCAGGCTTTTTCTTGTACAGTTCTGTTATTAATTTGTACCCTTTATCAATAATCCACGTCCCTGATCCTCTAACCATTCTCCAACAGATTATATTCAACACACTTTTCTCCTCAGTACCAGAGAAACTGATACTCGCAAATACTGCCTCTGTGCAGAAAGTTTCCCTTCTGTAATAAGCTCTTTCTTCTCCCCAAAAACTAAGGGAAAAACAGGTCATCCACATAAAAATGTGCACTTGGTGCACTACTTGCCTTGAAACAAATCAATTCTTGGATTCTACTGCCCTGTAAGTGGAGAACAGATCTGGGTACTCTTGTGGTTGATGCTGTTAACATTCATGTTCTGCTTCTTTAAGGAAAAAAAAAAGGTAAAAATAATAATCTGTTTTAAGTTTTACCTGGAGTCCACTGTTAAATTGGTCCTTGGCCAATGGCAGTCTAAGAATATGCTTTCCTGCTAATTTGGTTCAGCGATAAGATTCCTTGCCAGTGGTACACAGTGGGGAAAACCGTATGTGGTTAGCCCTGGTTACCTGGCAAACAGGCACACAATTTGAACAGCCCGTGGGGAATTCCTATTTACCTGCTTATACTGTTTCTCAGAGTCATACACCTGCTTCTTTCTCAGTGCTCTCTTCCTCTGCATTAGTTGTTCCTTGGGATTATTTTTGTGCCTGTAAAAGATCAAAGCAAGAGGCAACTAGAATTTGCTCTTAGAAGTGACTACTGTTACATCAGGAGTGAGTCCAGTAGACTAAAAACTCACAGGTAATTAAAAAAATCCCAAACCCCACCATCACAGATACAACTTCTGGTGCCTCATGGTTTATTTTTGGATAGAGCCAATTACATGAGCATAGTTGGAGGACGTACAAGTACCTGTTACAGTGTCAAAAACAGGAAAGTGTAATTAAATGTGCTGTTCTGGTGGGCTTGAAACCTATTTGCAATCAAGCGAACCATTGAGCTTTTCAGCAGATTTGACTTTCTCCCCTCCGGAGAGGCTGAGCACTGGGACAGGAGCCACGTTTCACTGCTGCTCCTGGCTGAGGCACATTGACAGAGACACGTGTGGGAGTTTACACAGGGTCCACTTGAACCAACCCATGTTCTGGCCAGGATTAATCTCTCATTTTTATGAGCACTAAACTTCACTAACATTCACGTCCAAATTAAAAAAATATCAAAAACATATTACTAAAGCAATTTTTTTATATAAATAAATATTTATTTAATCTTTGTTGCCATGGATGAGGAGAACATGGTGTTGGTGCCAAACCCTTCATGGCCTCCTGGATGTACCTGGTGTTAACTCTTTGAGAGGAAAGGGGAAGCGATGAGTCACCCACTCATTTGCAGGTTTTTTTCCTTCCCATCTAACTCAAGCAAAACTGCCAAAATCTTGAATGTTATTAAGAGTCTGAGTACACTGTATGTGAAATGTGAGATGCAGTATCTTACAGTGTCCTGCAGTGCAGCACAGCACAGGAGCTCCCCAGCTAATGCCAAGCCAGTGTGCTTGGAGCTCAGGAATCGGATGCAGTATAGCAATGTTATTCCAGCAGGCTCATCAGAATTAATTAGCCTGGCTGAGAGGCAGGACAGATTTTGCCTGGGCAGACTGCACAGACAGAGCAGCTATAGAGCCTGGTACCTGAGCCAGTTTATCTGGAGCAATGCGGAAGTGCTGTCAGTGCTGAGAAAATTGTACTGGCTTGAATGGTGCCAGATCACACTGTTTATTAGATCAGTTGTCTCAATGACATATGCAGAAGGCTGTATCTGAAACAGGTTTGCTCCTATACTTCTCCTTTTTGGTGCAGATTCAAGAGAAGGAAGAGTCTGAGTATCCTGCTTGAAAAGCCATTCTCTATGAACTTAGCAAAACAGGTTAAGTTGTAGTACAGCAGTTCCTTCTCCCATCTCATATGCATGTACATCTATTAAGAATGGAAGTATAAGTATGAACACTAATATATATTAAAGTATCAAAGTAGAGATCTCCAAGATTGATCCATACACTCACTAATCTATAATAATTCAATTTTACTTATCAGAACCATTAAAATGAATTTTTGGCAAGCAGTAGGCCTATATTTTATGCCTGAGGTCTACACAGAGAAGTAACAGTTAAGCATATAAACTCACATTCATTAGCCTCCAGGAGAAAGGAATTTGGGAACCTAATCTGATGTTAAGACCTTTCCAGGTAATGTGAGCCTTTAATCCAATGGGGTTCTTGTGTGTATGAGCTATTATTGCCAGGCACAGTAACCCCAGCTATAAGGAAGGACTGACCTGGAGAGTGATCTGCCCACCAGGGAATGCTGGTGGAGGACTCAGCTCCTTCCTCTGCCCTTGTCTTCAGTGTGGTTCTGGGCAAGTCACTGGGAAATAAGATACAAAGGCTGTTTGGAAACTGGTGAATATAATACTTTGAAATAGGGTTCAGTGTTAAGATAAAAAAACATTGAAAGACTGTGAAGTTATCTTCAGTAACTGGGGAACAAACAAGCATTTTAGAAAAAAACCCACACTGTTATGTGGCTTGTTTTTGTGAGAATCAAGGAGGAAGCAGGACAAAAATGTGAGTACGAGAAAGCATTTTATATACACATAAATACCTATAAATGATGGGATCAGTAAAGAGGCACTGCTCTGGTAGGCTAATCCCTGACTGTATCCTTCACATTGTACAGCTATTGCTTGATCCTACAACAAAGTCTGTGTTTCACAGGTGAGACCTCTGTATAGCTATATATGACACGCAGCTGCTCCTGCTGCATTACTGAGTGCTCAGGGCCAGATGCTGCTGTAGTTTGGCAGAGTGAGTACAGAATAGGAATTAGGACGTTCAGAGCTATCCATTAAATTTACATGTCTGTTTCATTTCAGTTAATGGAATAAAAATCCACGACTGAAGACCTCAACTAGGAATCCCTGGAGAAATACAAAGTACGATTTAGGTAGCTCAGAAAGGAGCAGATACAGTCTGCAGTTTTCTGAGCAAAAATGTGCTGTAAAAAGTCTGTGTTACCTAAGGGGGGGGGGGGGGGGGGGAGGGGGAATAAAAAGAACAACCCAGAAAAAGAACAACCCAAACATTTTTATGAGAAGCAGTACTAATGGGGAGACATGTTAACAGGAGTGCTGATTCATATCATTAATGTGGGCAGGCTGTAACCATGGAGAGTGAAAGATCTGTTGGAACATGCTTTTCTTGAGAACACACCTAAATTAAGAGGCTGTCAGAGACACGTGCTTCATAGTGTTGGCAACCCAGGTGTAACAAATTTCCAAGATGACTATTAGTGAGTACTAACAGCTAAAAAAGCATTTCTAATTTCTTGATGAATATGGAGGCTTAACTGAAAGAGGGAACTGCAAGCAGAAGTGAAGGTCAGTCAAGATATGCATGTGCAGTAATGGCCACTAGCAGGGAACACATAAATGGGGTTCAAATCAAGTGATCTGATTTAAGAAAAAGAACCAAGAATGATCAGAGTGGAAAGACCATCTCACACTCTCCTAGTGCAGAACTTTTTGCTTTCTGTGTCAAGCATTTGTCTTTGACACCGGATCTTGGATCCAATTTGTTTTGGCAATTCCTATCTTCCTTGCTTTTCTTTTGATATGTTTTAGAATAATTATAACTGCCCTGGGAAAAAAAAGACACATGCTCTATTACCACTTTTGTTTTCTGAGTGCTACATTTCTTTTAATTTATGGACTAGTTTTTTTACTGCAATGGAACCAAAGACTTGATAGGACTTTATTTCCTGAATGTGACTGATGCCTGAGAAAACTGCTTTTCTATTTCAGTAGGGCTACTTTGAGGAGCAGAAATGGGAATTAAGCATGACTTTCAAGAATGTTGGTCTTCAGCTTCACTAATCTCTCCTTAAAGTTAGTGGCCAATGATCTGCAGTGGTAGAACACTTAAGCACATGGCATAAAGAAAAACAGATATTTGTGTATTTTAATAAATTTTGGGTATCTTTCTACTAAAACACTCAGTCATTTCACCTTGCTGAATTTGAAGTAAGGGTGGAAGACAAAAGGTAGAACTTTTGGTACCAAAGATTAAGACAGGGTTCAAGGATGTTTATTTTACCTATTGGCTTATTATTGGCAATATTTATCATGAAAAGCTTAAAGTGACTAAAAGTGGCTTAAAGTGACTTAAAGTGGCTACTTTCTTTTCAACAAGAAACCCCACTCCCAGCTGTACTTATGGCATCTAAAGATGTGAGACTGATTCATGATACTGAATACTGAAAAACATTTTCTTGTACCTTAAAGAAGTGTTTTCATGTTAATTATAAAGTGCTGATCCATTCACAAAGCAGGGCATGAAGGCAGGTGAAAATGGTGCAACTCAGACTTCAAAAACGGAAGGTCCCAGATCACATCTGAAATGCATGAAGTGTATTTTCTAGAAAGCACTCTGTCAATCACTGGTGCTGGTGGTAGAACTCTGCCAGCCCCACAGATCAGGTAATGTCAGCTCCTTGGTAATCTCCCTTCAACAAATGCTGGTGGGCTTTTTTGTTGCTCTTGCCTTTTTTAAACAACCATTCTGTACTCCACACTTGTGTAATTCTACAAGTTCTATTAATTTATGATTTTATTGATTTTAGGTATCTGATTTATAGTGTTAATTAACATTGAGTCTGGGAATTGTTTGGAAATGCACCTTATTTAGTTATTTAGGAGCTGTGTGAAAAATCTCTGAAGGACAAGGGAACATTTATTCCCATGAGTTTTCCATCTGTCTTTCATATGATTGTTTGCAATGTGAAGGAATCTATAGCACCTATATTTGCATTTTTTTCTGGGGAAGAGTCAGCATCCAAAATTGAATTACAATCCACTGTGTTGCATTGGGTTTGCATGGAAAAGTTTTGGTAGGGGAAGTGTGGGGTATTTCAGAGGTAGCTTCTCTGAAAAGGTGCTGGAAGCTTCTATGGAGCCAATGCCAGCTGTCTCCAAGATGGATCAGCTGCTGGCTGAGGCCAAGCCCATCAGCAACAATGACAGTGCCTCTGGGACAATATCTTTGAAAGGGGGAGCACTGTGCAGTTGCAGATGGAGACAAGAGAAAGGAGTGAGAATATGTGAGAAAACCAGCTCTGCAGACACCGAGGCAGGAAGGGCAGGAGGTGCTCCAGGCACCAGAGCTGAGATTCCCCTGCAGCCCGAGGTGCAGCCCATGGTGAGGCAGCTGTGCCCCTGCAGCCCAGGGAGGTCCATGGGTCCATCTGCAGCCCATAGAGGACCCCACACCAGAGCAGGGGGATCCCCAAAGGAGGCTGTGCCCTCATAGAAAGCCCACACTGGAGCAGGTTCTGGGCAGGACCTGTGGCCCCATGGAGAGAGGAACTCACACTGGAGCAGGTTTGCTGACAGGAGTTTTCAACCCACCAGGGACCCACGCTGGAGCAGCCTGTTTCCGAGGGACTGCACCGCATGGAAGGGACCCACACTGGCACAGGGGAAGAGTGTGAGGAGTCCTCCCCCTGATGAGGATGTAGTAGCCAAGACAATGTGTGATGAACTGAAAGCAGCCCCCATTCCCTGTCCCCCTGCACTGCTGCCAGGGAGGAGGTAGACAAATCAGGAGTGAAGGGAATGAGGAAGGGGTGGGGGAAAGGTGTTTTAAGATTTCTACTTAGCCCACTCCAGTTTGATTAGTAACAGCTTAATTTCCCCAAGTCAAGTCTGTTCTGCCGGTCACAATGCTCACTGCTGAGTGATCTCTTGCTGTGCTATCTCAACCCAGGAGACTTTTGTTACATTTTCTCTGCCCTGCCCAGCTGAGGAGGGGAGTGGCTGAGTGGCTCTGGTGGGCACCTGGTGCCCAGACAGAGTCAACCCACTGCATATATGTCTGACCACTTAAAAAGAATTTGTTAATACTGTCTCAGCTGGATAGACAGTAGAGGACTTCTGGGTCCTAATCTTTCCTCTAGTATACTTTCTAGGTAACATTTGTCATGAGTGACTGTTTCTGGTGTCAATGTCAGGCTCACAGAACCTCATGATCCCATGGCTATTTTAGATGGACCCACAAATCACGGTATGACAGGATGAACTTACTTTTTGCTGCAGGATACAGTTTTGTGCTGAGTCTGCCCTGCCCATCTCACAGAAGCTTTCTTCAAACAAAATGTCTTTGCTATGCAGGGTGTTTTGACCTTGAACTGCTTTGAGCACAGCAAGAATAAGCACCTGGAGAAGGAGGCAAAAGGCAGGCAGAGAAATGTCTGCATTGAGCTCCCTCAAGCAGCACAGGCTGCCTAAAATGAAGGAAAACCCTCATCTGCCTATGAGCAAAAAAGGCAAAAGTACATGTTTTTTGACAGAAATAAAAGATTTTGACTATTGCCAGGAACTTTATATCACTTGTTGATTGGCATTATTTCTGTTGACTGTTTGCCCGTGGACCTTAGCTCCAGGATTTCTCCCTCACTCAGGGACAAGAGTTCCCAAGTAGCTGCAGCAGCCTTTACAACACTCACCTCTGCTGCAGGCACAGGCAGTCCAGGAGATGGCTGGCAGGACACCCAGCCCCTGCTTCTGGGCAAAAAGGGGTCAGCAGGCAACATCTAAGTCAGGCAGGGGTCAGGAGGTGAGGTGGGATCAAGGCAAAGACTAGGAAAGCTTATGCAGGTTGACTGTGGAGCAAACACCACGCCTCATGTTCTCAGTGTGGATGTGTTTAGAATGCCTTAAGGCTCTGGACTTAAAAGTATTTTAAAGGGATTGCATCATATATCATAGCTTCTAGTACTTTATGAAGCTATTTATAATAGTAGAATACCAGGAGTTTGGGATTTAAAAAAAAACCAAAGCAAAAAAACCCCAAAGCAATTCTAGAGGTAGCCTTTCTTTTCTTCAGTCTTGCGGTTTTGTGTCAGATGGATAACACAGAGTAGCCATATTACTATTTCAAATTGGCATGTTCTATTGAAAATGAGTCAGGAGCTACCCTGTATTATCTCCTGAATCCAACAGAGCTAATGCAGATTTACACTAACATTACTGAGAGGAGAAATTGGCCATTTTTGGACATCAACGCTTTCTAAGCAAAGGGATATGTTGTACCTCCAATAAGGCTTCATAACCCCTCATTAATGAGATTTATGAAACTTGAAGAGAAAACAGACTGCTGAGCAGCAACTTTATTCTTTGCAATCTGTGTGAGCTAGTGGAATATTCCTTTTATGTTTAATAGCAAAATACCTGCCTGGAGCACCTTTTACACAGCTTGTATGCGCATTGTGTCATAGTATTTTATTCCAATTTATATCAGATAACTCTACTGTCTGTATACATGAAGAGTATTTACAGTGCTTAGTAAAGCTCAGAGTCCCTGAGACTGGATTTTTGAGTTCTCAAGTAGGGCATTCTCTGCAATAACTTTCCATCACTGCATCCAACATTCTTTGTCTCCTTTGAAAATCGTGGCTGATTAAAAGTCTAATGCAACAGCTGTTTGTGATCATATGATTGATATGTTTTCGAGACAGATGCTGAGTATTAGATGCAGAAAGATTTTTGCAGCACTCAAGAAATTTGGAATTGATATTTTTTAAATCACAGTAGGACAGAGCTGCTAGACAATGTGGATTCCTTATATACGTAATTAAGAGTTGGTGTAACTCAAAAGATTGATCACACCACTTGGAGAAAAGCCCCCATAGGCATGGTTTCAGGAGGTAAAATTATTTTCATGATTTGGAAAGTACTCTGAAAGCTTTTAACAACTCATTATGCCCATAGACTACTGCACAATGTATTTTTTTTTTTTTTACTGTTTAATATCAGAAGTGAACTTCCCTTGTGAAAAAGCTTCCTCGTTAGCTCACATTAGCCAGCCACTATGTGAACCGCTGCTCCTGGCGAGATCAGGTGGAGCACAAGTAGGGATATGGCAGCTAAACAGTTCATAGTATGGGAGACATTAGGTTTTGTAATCATCTTTAAAATATAAAAAAAATCTTTGTGGTCAATCAAGGGCCTGCTGCATGACAGCTACAGCCTGGGGAGGTATCTCAGAGCACGGATGCTCATCCACAGCCGTACCATGAGCCTGGCACTGAGAGAAATGCCTGGGAGAGCCTCACCAGCACCCACTGGGATCACCTGTTGAGGCTCATGGAGTAACTCCTGCAGACCTTGCGCCAGTGCAAAGAACCTGAAGGAGCTTCAGCGGAGGTTTGCATCGTGGCATGGCCCGGGGGTGAGGCTGCCTGGGCTGAGGGGCTGCACCTGGGACCTGAGGGGCTCCATCAGGACCTGAGAGGCTACATCAGGACCTGAAGGGTGGCACCTGAGATCTGAGGTGCTACATCAGTGCCTGAGTGGCTGCACCTGAGATCTGAGGTGGCTACATCATGAGCTAACTGGCTGCACCTGAGATTTGAAGAGCTGCATCGGGGCCCAGCCCACCCTCAGGCCCTGGTAAAGGCTCTACCGGACTGGTCTCCAGGCAGTAGCAAACTCTTTGTGGAGGGTGTCCCGGTGGTATGTTCAGGTAGGCTGTTCCTGTTAACTTGCCTATCAGACCTGCTCTGCTGCTGGAGTATCTGTGTGGGTGGTGGGAGTAGGGGAGAGGAAGGTTTCCTATTTGTCTGGAAGTGACTTGGAGTCTGAGTTTTAAAGGTTCTGGCTTCACACTGAGATAAGGCTGCTGCTGTGTGTGTTTGGGAGAAGCTCCCTGGGTAAGCCCAGTCTCTGCTCTCTTGCCCTCAGGCTCGTTGCTTCACTCAACTGCCCTTGCAGTTTGGGGACACTGTAGTTACGCATACGTGTGTGACACAGAGAGGAGGCTTGGCCTTTTAAATGGTGTGGACAGGGAAACTAGGGAAAGGTTTTGTCAAAGCAAATTGCAGGCTGACATGATTCTCGACAAGAGTTCTTGAGCAAAGTTTGAACAGTGCCCTTATCTGTTGTATGTGCTCTTGGTATCCTTGGTTGTCTCACAAAGATTTGTTTTTCTGGTGCTGTCACAGATCATGAGGTCAGGTGAGATATTCTTATGCTAAACTGGGGTCAGAAAAGTAGGTGAAGGTGTTTAATGCTTTTTAAGGAGCAGAAATTTTCAGTGGTGTGTCTTTCCTTCTGGAAGATGTGTACTGTTGGCAATCCAATTACATATGTGCTTTTTCTTGCTACTAGGAAGATTTTTCCTTTTTTCTCTTTTTTTCCTTACCAGGTCTGCTTAAATTAAAAAAAATATATATATCACTTACATCTGCAGTATGGACAAAGAAAGAGAATGTGAATGTGCAGTTACTTTATATCAGAGCTGCACCTGAAATCAGTTAGTGGCAATTCCTTGAATTGAGGGTAGTGGGGAGGGGAAGTAAGTTTATTCCAATTTGTGAAGTTAAAGTCTATCTATGGAATTTTTATGCACTGAGGCTAAGGTCAAAATAAAGTTAAGTTTAAGAACCTAGTCTTAAAATAATCAAAAGCTTGAATAGGTGGTGTTTATCCACATCTTACTGTTTTTCTAGGAAGATCACTTTCTCTCGATAGAGAAATTTGGTTACAGAATGAATTAGTGAAGCAAAAATAACATGGTAGTTTACTGGCATAGGCAGGGAGCTCTGAGTCTGAGAAAACTGCAATAATTTATGCTCTTGGCTATCAGTGTGTGTATGCTATGGGAACAAACAAAAACCAGCATATGAAATAGACATTCAAAAAAGGCCTTGTTCTGCGTAATACGCAAGACAACCTGCGTGCGTTAAATCTGCCGCTCTTTAACGTAGAACTTAAAGAAAATATATGTTCTCGGGAATCTACTTCTTTTATTTAACAGTGAGCCCAGTTTGGCAGTTGTGGCTGTAAAAAGACTTTTAAAGACCCAAATGCAAAACCAAGCCAATTCTTTTCTTAGCAGAACCTGGTACCTGAAGAGGGACAGAAAAGGGTTCTGAAAATATAAGGGACAGGGATAGAAGCCCCCAAACGTGAAATGGAGTATTTCTGTATTTGTGAAAGCATGCTTTTGGGACAGATAAAGCTCTGTTTCCTCCATAACTATTGTTAGTTTTCCTTTAACTAGAAACTGATTATAAACTCAAACATACAAAATAAGTGCAGATGAAATGATATGCATTCACCTTGTGTCAGCATGCATGCCCCTTCTAGAAAGTGAAGGTCAAAAACTTTTAACCAGGAAGTTGAACCAATGTATCACCACATACAAAAATAACCTAAACCAAATACCAATGAAACACCACATAGTGTTGTTTGCTGTAAAGAAAAGCAATGGATTTTTTTTTTTTTTCATTTCAGATGATCTCTATTTTAAGCTAGCAAGGCTGTATGATCTACAAGTACCCATATATTAATTAACTCTTGTTATAGCTGTTTATAAGTTGCCTATTTCATTACATAAGTTGGAAATATTTGTACAGGTTCCTGAAATACAAAATATTCTCAAACTTGGGCCTAAATGGTACTTTAATTGAGCTACTTGTAGTAAGCCTAAGCATATGAATCTAAGATTTATTTAGATGATCTATTTTGTATTTTCATTAGGTATTTCTGCTTGCATTAGTAATGTACCAAGGTTTTCACTCTATTATATCACATTTATTATGCCTTTAATACCAGAAACAAAGAAAATGAACCGAGTTTGGGCTGTGTGACTGGAATAGTATAATTGTAGTCCCTGTAAAGTCAACAGAGTAGTGCCTGTCTTGGGGTTGAAAAACCCCATTGGAGAAAAAAAAAAGGAGGTCAAGCTTTACAATAACTTACAGAGAGCATAACTTCCCTGAAAATATTTCAACAACTTTACTTCATTTTGGGTTCTTCTATGCTTCATTGGGATTATATCTTTTAAGCATGGATGCAACTGTAATTTTTACAGCCTGATGGGATTACTGTGGGTAGATGAAATACAATAAGTTTGGGAGTTGTTGTGTATATGGAGTATCCACTAATTGTAAAATTCTCATAACACAATCAGGGTTGATTAGCTGGTTGATTAGTTATCTGTGAAAGGAGCGTGTAAACATCTGGGCAAACAGGTGGTGCCTCTCCTAAATGCATCTGCAGGGAGTGGAAAGCTGCAAAGCATGTCTGCCCTGCTGAATCTAGGCACTTTGACTGCCCATTAGTGTTCTCCTCTAGCTGATCCCAGCTTCTGACTCAGGACTGTGTCCATGTCTGGTATTGTAACTCTTTAATATGCCACCTGTGAGAGCTCCAGCAGTTACAACTTGAAAGGGTCTTCCTAAGAGCTTTCTTAACCTCTAGTGGACTAAACACAACATGATTTAAAGCAGGTATTGGATTTAGAACATGGATGGAAAAGCTCAAGAGAAACAAGGGTCCCTATGGAGTAAATGGCTAAATTGGAATGAAACATTGTATCACAAGGCTTGTGAATGTGCATTTATAGTCTCCAGTTTATATATGTATATTCTGCTAGTATGGGTGCAGATGTACTCTGCTACACAGTTTTCTTTATAAAGCAAATGTGTTTTTTGTGGGAGACCTAACATTGTGTTCATAAGGACAGCTTTGCTATAAAGCTGACTCTGGGAACTTGGGGCATATGTTTGTTTATTAATAGTGTACTTTGTACTATGTATATAAAGAAAGGTCATCAAAGAGTGCATTTCTGATTTGTAGCTTGAAATGCAGATCTCTGCTAAAGTTTGTTTCTGTTCCAAATATCTGCTCATAAAGATATATGGGTATGTGTGGAGTTTAGATATTCTGAGATTAAACTCTCAGAGGCAAGCTTGGCTGCTTTGTTTATTAAGGGGCAAAAGCACTGTCTGAAAATTTTACAATAGAGGAGTAGTTCTAGACAGACAGCAAGGCACCACTGTGGGGGCTGATTGCTCATTATATTTATAGATAAGCATAGAAGCCATGTGTGAAAGATTGCTTTAAGGGCTGAAGTTTTCTAGTATATGATACAAAGTACCGGTGGCTGTTTCTGAGAGCTGTTGAGAATATAGATTTAGAAATGGGACCCTCTTTTTAACAGCTGCCTAAAGATACCAAGTCAGAATTCTCTCTTCCTAAAGACCTTTCTTTGAAGTTGTAACACTTCTTGTTGTGTTAGTGAGGACTTTCTTGATTAGCACCTAACTCAGCATGCCTGATGAGGAACCAGTGAGCCTTTAACTAAGGGTTTATCAGCATGTTGCATAATCTAATATCTGGGGCAATCATCAGCAGTCCTTTGACTTAACCTAATTATTTTTTGATTTACTTTAAATAATGTCCATTTGAATCCTGGTGGGTAACTTGATAAAGAGCTGGCTTCCCACTTGACCAGTTCAACCCACCCTGTATTTAGATAATACTTGAAAGCTGGGTGATCAGTATTATATCTGTGTTTTAACAGGGTCATTTTCTGTGCTTGGGAAGTTCTTAGAGTTATCAAAGAGTAGTAATTTATTTTTTAAGAGGAAGCCTTATGTATCATTAAGTATGATTTGAGACTTCAGACTTTAATTTCCCTACCCTATTGAACCTAATATGACTAATTCAACTTAAAAATTGAACTTTTTTCCTGAAGTCTTGCATAGCATTAAAATTGCAGTAGCTGATCCTTAATATGTGCCCCCCCCCCTTTACTGTATTTTCTCTTTTCAAATTTGCTTACCACATGTATTTTTCAGCCCCTTCTGTAGAGAAAGACTGTTAGGGACCATCTTTCTCCTCCAATAATGTGTCAAAATATAGGCTTAAGAACAGTGTATGACACAGTTATTCTGCTTCCAGAATCAGCATTCAGAATTTGCTCTTTTGTCAATAGGTCTGTTACTTATTTGAGGTTCACAGTAACATCATCTATGTTATACAATTGTGTGGCTTCTGCTTGAAAAGCTTTGGAGGCTCTCTAGTCTGGAGTGCAAGCTGCCAGCTTTCTCACCCTCACCTGTTGTGGTCTGAGAGCTGACTGGAAGCTTAGCAGCTCCCGAGGTGTTGAGGCACTCGTGGTACTACTGATGGACTGAAACAGTGGCTGTGCACAGCTCTTTCCTGGTTTATGTGGGAGCTGTTCTAGAGCTAAAGGATGCCAGTTAGCAACATCCTGCATAAAGTTCTTTTGGGCTTTTTTGTAAGGTCACTGCTTGCTAGGTTCCATAGTGATGTTTTTTCTTTGCAAATTTGTTAAGGTGGCCTAAACAGCAAACGTATGTCCTTTAACTTTCCTGAATGCCAGGGTGTTTGGGTGCTGGCTTGCAGGGTGAACTCTCAAATGATGTGGCTGCCTCAGGTGAAACCAGTGCAGGAACTCTCACTCACACCTGGGGCCACTCTGAGTCTCAGCCATGAATAAAACCAGTGTTTTAAAGATGTTATCCTATGTCAGTTTGGAGAAATTTTCAGCTAATTTAATGACCAATTATGCATGAGAAACTCTTCATTTCCACCTGGGTTCATGTGTGATTTCTGTCAGGTTCTGTACATTGTGCTTATAGGATGTGTTAAGAAACTAAGATTGCTTATTTTCTTGTGAAGCATTGTGTGTTTTTATTTGCCAAGGAATCTGTACCTACAGTCTCATGTTCATTGACTCTTCAATCTTAAAATCCTCTGAAAGCACACCAGCTTCTTCCCACCCCAAAAAAGTGAACTGCAAATTACATTAACTAAGATGAAAATTCCAGTCTGGGTTTCTGATGCCAGTCCATGTTCTACTTTGTGTTCTGCAGATTTAGTTGTTCTGTGCTCATATGCACTATCATTTCGTATTTTCATATCAAAAGTGTTCAGATAGAATATTTAATTGGGTATTACACATAAGGGGAAAAAGCCTTTTCCAGAAACAGTGATGAAAAGTATTACTGATCTCATTTCAGTTTCCAAATTTAGGGTAAAGGGTAACAGCTTTGGAATGGGACTGAATAAGGTGGGGTTTTTTCCTTTGTAGTGGAGAGCAAGCACATCATGCTACCAGGTTTCCAGTACCCAAGCAATTACCTGGAAGAAAACAAATACTGGATCCTTGGAGCTAAAATAATGGATTTCATTTATTTAGTTTTCCTTGATTGTTTTATTACTACTTGCTCAGTCAGGGTGAACTCTCAAATGATGTGGCTGCCTCAGGTGAAACCAGTGCAGGAACTCTCACTCGCACCTGGGGCCGCTCTGAGTCTCAGCCATGAATAAAACCAGTGTTTTAAAGATGTTATCCTATGTCAGTCAGAGTTTTCAAAGGTGTCTAAGTCATGTATTCAGTTTTCACTCCTAAAACCCTGGAAATCCGAGTCCAGACAGTAACTGAACAAACTAACAGCAAGTTTTCTGTGTTTCACACAGACAGTTGAAATTAAACTCCAAAATATTTTTTTAATTTGCCACAACATTGTATTTCATTCTGTGGCTAACACAGCTGAACCCTGGTTTCATGAAAATAGCTTTGTGGGGCTTGTTTCTATACTGTTTCTTGTGAATGATAAAAGCTTACCTCACTCTCATAAGGACCAACTTTTTAAAATTAGTAAATATGGAAAAAAATTAATTTTGAGCAAGGTGCAAGTGAATAAAAATGCTCCTCTATATCACTTAGTGCCATGCAGCATCCCCTTAATCTTGAGGTTATACAGCACAGTTAAAAGATGCTATTTTTTTTTTTTTTGGTGAGGCTACTCAGATTTTATGTAGATCCTTTCAGGGAGAGACTTGCTCCTCAAAATAACCTGGAAATTTTTGAGAGAGAGTGTTGTAATTAGTGAGAAGAGGGGTGTGACTGAGTGCTATCATTATAGTCATATCTTCACCTTTCCTACACACTTCTCTTGGACTCTATTATGGTTAAATACAATTTTTGTGTATAGACCAAAAAAACAGATTCTGTTAATGCCTCAGTCTGAAGGAAAGTTGAAACAATGCAGGAAACCCTTTTTGTGTGGACACTGTCTCTTTTTGCTTGTGTTCCTGTGCTTGTATTATATTTATAATATATAAATATATAATTATAATTATATTATTATATAATATACAAAAAGATATATAATATAATATTATTACACATAATATTTATAAAGCAAACAGACATCTATTTCCCTTTCCTCAATTGTAGCCTTTAGATCCAATGAAACACCTTGTAGAATACAATATTTTGTTTTTCTAAGTGGGGACAACAGCAGTCAAGCTTATTGGAGTGCAAGGTGTGTAGAGTGAGCAAGAAAGTCACTCAGGTCTGTCTGAATTTATAGTACAACAGGTCCCTGAAGTTGATGGTTTGTCCCCTGTCAAACTTTTTCTTTAGTGGTGTCCACAGAAGATATATATGGATTTTGTCCCCAACCTACTAGTTTGGTGTATGACCTCTGACAACAGCTAATAAAATCCTAATGAATTTAAAGATATAAATACTGCTTAGCAAAAAGCTTTACAATCCTCCAGTTATATATGTGCATCAAAGCACAGATGTTAAATAAAGCCAGACCTTTACAGTTCAGTGATTGAATTAATGCATTTGAAAGGAGAGGGGAAATGGTTTCAGGACAAACCAAACCAGATGGAAGAAGGTGGGGCTTAGCTTTCCTACCAATTTCTTCTGGGTGAACTCAAATACATGGTCTGAAGTTAAAACATTAACTTAAGATTTATTTTATATTTAATCTGTATTAAAAGAGATCAGCATGTTCAATGTGTTTGCTTGAAAATACTGAATGAAATTAATCTGAGATCCAAATTTTTCCCTGTTTTGATCCATTGATGATGCAGTTTAACTGGAAATCACAAAAGACTTGTTTTACTAAGTAAATGTATTTTATGGTTAATTCATTATTTTATTGAGGGGGAACAGGACAGGGAAGTCCAGTTATACAAAATGCTTGGACTATATTGCATGTTTAGCTGCTGTTACATGTTCCTCAATATAGAGGATCTGAGAGAAGAATGATTTCTGAACCTGAGTTGCACTAAATGTCAGGTCTGTCCTTATAAAACAATAAAAAAGGAACCTGTTGTACAGCTCTTATTTAATTTTCTCCAATGTCTCATTGGTGGGAATTGGATTTTTTGGCTCAATATTCTTTTAAAAAATTAGAGATACCAAATTACTGTCTCTTTCCTACATTGTGTACAGTAGTACTAGATTTGGGAGCATTAATTTTTTATTTCAGATAGAATTTTTTATGAGAAAAAGAGATGTTAAATCTTTCAGATCAGCAGAAATACCCACTGCAATTCTAATTTTGGAGTCTTGGTTATATGATAAAGGCAATATTCACACATACAAGTTGAGGGAGCTATTTTGATCCCAGTCATAAAAAACCCCTCCACAGGCTGCTGCTATATATGCCTGTTTACCCAGAGCATGATGTGTGTGGACAGTTGGAAAGGTTACTGCTGTGGTTATGTACTGAATTTTGCATAGGAGGCTGCAAAGAGGGATGTAAAAAAGCTACACAGATTGTTTCGAATAGTGGTGAATACTGTGGCTTTGGCTCAACACATTTATGCCTTTCTAGATGAAAGTAGAACATAAGTTTGCTAGAAGCCAGAATTTTTTTTATGAACTCTAACAGTCTGGGAAAAAAAGAAGTTGGCTTGAAGAAAAGAGAACTGAAATGAAAAAAATTAACTCCCGGAAAACAGTTTCTGCCGCTTGTAAGAAAATCACAAATGCCTTTATTGTTCATGTGTTTCTATGTTTTTACTGAGTTTTGAGGCAGAAAGCAAAAGCAGTCTGACTATGACTGTCTCAGGACAAAGGAACTTCAAAATAGTATTTCAAGAGGATGAAAGAATTTGGCCAGGAACTGCTGTGACCTGTCTAAAGCCTCCTGGATAAGACCAATCCTCTTGTGCATATAAAAACAGCACAAGGTGAAAAGTTGCTATAGCATAACTTGTGAACATTTCTTAAAAGAAATGAGAGAATATTGATTAATCAAAGTAGGGAACAAAAATGTGACTATTTGTTTTGATCTGGCAGTGCAGGCAACTGCATGGTGAGACATGGGATCAGCAGCTGTGCATGGGCATAGCTGTCTGAGCATGCTGGCAGGAATGGGATGTTCATCCTCAAAAACTCCACCCAGAGACAAAACATTTCAATAAATAAATAGAGCAATGAAAAGTTTTAGGCTTTTTATCCTGGTCTGGCTACAAAAGGATTAATACTGATTTACCAGAATTCACAATGGATTTCTCAGACATTATTTCCCTTCAAAACAGCCAACTCCTTCAATTTGAAAAATACCCACAAGGAGGGGAAGAAAGCCTGGTAGTTTTATGAGCAAAATGTATTTACATTTTGGATCCTTCTAACTCTCAGTTCCTATTGCAATGCTAGAAATAGAAAAACTTATTTTGAAAGTAAGCTAGCAAAGATTCTCCCATGTGCTATATCACTAATGTCTAAATCACTAACATCTTGTTCAGGGAGCAGGGGGAGCTGGACAGGTGGCTGTAGCTGTGTGTAAGGGAATAAGGCCAGTGATGTGCCAGATACTGCCAGTCTCTGGTCCAATATATAAACCTACCTTTGAGTGGACTCCAGTCCAGAGTCTGACCTGTAGAGTCACAGCAAGACAATGGAGCCAGTTTGCTGAGTCAAAAAATGAGTGTCTGGTAAAGATGGATACCTGGGTTCACAGGGCTGTTGCTGCAGAGGTAAGCCACTGTCACTATGCCATCTTTGTCTAAACCAAGGGGATTAATGATTGCAGTGGGCTGTTAGCAAATATGGAAGTGAGCAGGAGAAGGGGTATGACAGCTGCATGCCACTTATTGTGTGTCCCTCCATGATCCTTTTTCTGAGATATTTGTAGGCCCGCTTTCCCTATTCCTCCAAAATGTCTCAACTCCTTTTGTGGAATTATGGTTTTTAATCTGTGCTGAGACACTGTCTGATGCTTCTGTATTCTCTCTTCT
Source organism: Coloeus monedula (assembly GCF_965178545.1). Taxonomy (NCBI): domain Eukaryota; kingdom Metazoa; phylum Chordata; class Aves; order Passeriformes; family Corvidae; genus Coloeus; species Coloeus monedula. The sequence goes on from NC_138789.1 coordinate 9,868,238, forward strand.
GGCTTTTCTTTTCTTTTTTTTTTTTTTTTTTTTTTCAAGTTTTCATTTCACACAACCTCTCTAAACTTTTTCTTACTGGAATCTGTCTATGATTCTTCTCTATCAGTACTACAATTCCTTAATCCTAAGCATCCCACCTCCTCCTCCCATTCCTATGTGGCCTAATCTGCGCCATCATCCACCTGTGCTGTTGGTGTCCACAGTGCCTGGGTCACTCAAGCACGTCCTTGCTGTCCCAAAGCATGACTGCCTAGGGGCCAGCAAAGATGCCTGCAGGCTTGATCATGGGACATGTTACTTGTTCCATTCTGCTACTGGTCTGCAGTGAGAAAGGGGGGGCCTGTATTTCTGTCTACAGGTCTTCAGTTCTGGTACCTCTGTTCAAGTAATGTTTCTTTTCTACTGCCGAGTGTCCTGTGCTTACAGTGTCAATCATATGTGAAACTCTAGTTTCTCTCCCACACTTTTTCCTGAAAAAATGCCTGAGAGATGTGCTTCCAAGGAAAGATTGAAAAGCTTAGTGGAGGACCGATGTTCCTCTTTCTAGGCATCAATCTTTTGCATTTCTGTGAAGTGGGAACTGGGTAAGGGGAGTCACAGCATTGTCTGTCTGTTGGATAAAGTTAAATTCCTTGGATTAATATTGGATTAAATGGTTCAACTTTTAAAAATCTCCTGGGATGTAAGGAGAAAGAGTTGTATTGAAGATTTGTAAGGAGCAAACTAAAATTTCCAGTACAATGGGATAATAGGTGCTGCAGGAAACAGAGAAGCAACGACATAGCCTTGTACTTGTGAGGTTCAAGGCAGCTGACAGGTATTTGCCCCCAAAATAAAGTTATCGAGTGGTGGTGTGCAAGCTTCTGTCCGAAGTCCAGGACTATTCAACAAGTTCACTGAGAACCTGATGTTGGACTTGAGCATCTTGGTTAACTTTACAACTAAGAATTAAATTGGGAAAAGGGAGCTGCAGATATGTTGGGAAAACATATTGCCCTTCCCCCATCTTTCACAGACTAATATTTGGGACAGTCCTATGCAATTCAGCTTCAGAAATTTGGTACTGCTCACTTGTGTTGTCAAACGATTTCACTTTACATAATCAAAATGCTTATGCCTTTATATGGGCCCATGAAGATCTAGTAAATTTATTTGTTCCATGTATATTCATGGTATTATTTTTTTCTCTCATTTAAAGAAAAATCCTAAGAAATAGTGAGATGATGTAGTGATTAAAGAGATAGTGTAAGAATTAATACTAGTGCTTGTCCCAATAGGAGTACATTTCACATCTGTTACTTATGATGTGAAGCACCACTGGGGACAGATTCAGTAACAATGTACATAGTAATACCTTTAATTAGACTAACAGAATAAATACGGCACACAGGCTTTAGGGATCTCATAAAAGCTCTACCCCTGATGGAGAGGAAATTGGTGCAACTGGAGAATGATAACTGTAAACTGGGAAGATCAATATCTCCTAACTTCTTGTGCAGCAAGATTCTTGCAGCACTTATGGGTAAACTTAAGGTTAAACGATGACCTTTCAGACAAAACCTTCCTGTGAACTTGGAAAGCTTAAGAGTAAAATTTACTTGTCAGTCAAGTGACAAATGTCAGATGACCTTCTGCTATCACCATGCTTATATCAAGATTAAAAAATAATCAAATCTCTTATAAGTACTGCAGAGATTAAGTTATTAGAGCAGAAAAATATCTTTACCTGGGACTATGCTGCCTCTCTTCTGGGCTTCACTGCCTGAGGTACAGAGCAGAAGCTTGGGGTATGAGGCTTTGAAGTTAAAGCATAACAGCGTCTTTGTTTTCTCTGTTTTCCTTGCCACGAAGAGCACATAAGTGCAGTGGCAGCGTTCAGTGAATAGGCGCTTTACACGGCTGCCCAGTGCAACACCTGCTGGCCGCTGAGTGTGACACCCCTGCAAACTTCTGCCTATGGCACAGGAAGGGACACAGAAACCCCTTGTTAGGCTTCATGTCTTGTAATAGTCAGAAATATACATGTGGTGGGTTGCATTTTCCTCCTTGAAGCCAGTTTTTCCATTTGTTACAGCCAACACAAGTCCTGCAAACAGTAAGAATAGTTTTTCAGTTCAGGACTTTAGAAGTAACTATGGCAATGCTACAATTGGATTGTGACATCTTTAGCTTGTGGGGCTGCCTTCAATGTTTGTAGTGGTCTGCAGGCTTAGCTGGACAGGGTATTCTAATAATCTCAGACACAAGCTACAAGGCCCAATCCACAGTCAATCTTGAAATAAAAAGCCAGTGGTTCAGTATCCAGAAGAAAAAAAAAAATCAACAAAATGGGCTTTTAAAATTGGACCTTCTTGCAGAGTTGTCACAAATGAAGATTTTCATATGAATGCTTATTGGGGGTAAGGGATCTAAGGTAACAAAAACTGAATAGCACCTTGTGGATGGGATAAAGAATGTACACTCAAAACATGGAATACCAATAGTCTCTGCTGTTGTGGAGGAATAAGTGAAACCACATGAATTACAAGACTGGCTTGAACTTACGTTCTTATTGTTTACATGCCTTGGTCCATTAACATCACTGCTTAACACACTGCTTATCTTCTTACAGTATCGCTCTAAATTGATGTGTTTGTGGGTTTGGTTGTTTTTGTTTGGTGTGTTGCTAGTTTTTTGGGTTTGTTTTTTTTTTTATAAAGATCTGTTTGTCCCGTGAAGAATTATGGGAACTGCTCTTACAAAGAGCATGTCTTATAGCACCTACCACATCTTTTTCTGACTTAATAAATGTTCATTTCCAAATGCAAGGTTTGAACGTGGCAAAGCTCTGTATTTTTACGAAACAGATGCCTCTGAGCCACGTTTGATATGAAATAGTTTTTTAACATTCCAATTTTATGTCTTAAGAGTTAATAATTTATCCAGAAAAATTCCACATAGTGAAAATTAGTGACCCTATTTTGCTGTTCAAAGTTTTATCTGAAACAGCACTAGTGGCTGTTTGCCTGAGATGCAGGCTAAAAGCTGAGCATCTACTGCAGTATTTCATTCTCTATTTAGCTTTATTAATAGTTGAGAGCTTTCTTGGTGGGAGATGTTTTGTTAACCATAAGAAAAAATTCTATACGCGTATAAATAAAACTTGGTGATGAAAAGTAGGTCAGTCCTTCACTATGGCTTTAGCTACATCTTAAAGATTTTTCTCTGCAGTGATTTGCTGATCCAGTTATTCTTAATATCATAATCCTTAAATTTATAATCCTCAGTGATAGTTAATGATTGCTAACATGTATAATTTTCCTCATCCAGTGTCATCAGTGCCAGTGATGCTTTTGGTCATGTATTTTTAGTGGCTGTCTGTTTCAGAATCTGGTTTTTTAAATGTATCTGATTTAATTACCAAACAGTGAATACACTGCCTGCAAAAGTCACTGACCTAGAATGTTGCCTCTAAGCTTTTGAGCATGGCTGATAGTGGAATGATGTAAAATGACATGAAAGCTGAAGACATAATTGCTCATTGTGAATCTTTTTTTTTTTTTTTTCAGTAGCTAACATTATTCCAAAGATGAAAAGTGACAGTTATGTATTTTTGGCAATGCTTCCCTGTAGGAACGGAACAGGCAACCTACTTATTTTCTCTACTGTTAGGGCTGACTCAAAACTATATTCATAAGAAGTTTATTTACTGACATTATAGACTGAATTTTTGAGCAGTCTGTACCCAAGTAGTAATTTAGGGCTCTTATAGTCTAGGTATGTAGTCATGAAAAATGAGCTGTTGGAGGTTTAGCCACAGAATATCACAAGATATTTCTAGGAGCAAATGCTGTGTTTTGAGAGTTTTCAAGAAAATAAAAAAACCCCAAAAAACAAAATTGAAGCACTCAAAATTCAGATGCTGCTTGTGAATATCTGGCTCTACAAAACTTAAAAATGCCATCTGGTGACAGCTTTACCTTCTCTACAGATTCCATCAGACCGCATGTGTGTTGTTCCCATTGCTTGCAAATTTACACTTGTAGCTGATGGGAATTGTACATATGCGAAAGCTTGGAAAGCAGTTACTGAGCAGCCTTATTTCCAAAAGAGCTGACAAAATGTAGCAGCCAACAGCTTAAAGTGAACATAGAGCCTTAGCACATATTGCAGTGTTCTGTGCAGGCTCTGTGTTCACTTTAACAGAGGCTGTTACAGCTTCTGATGATGATGAAGGTGCTGTAACCACTGGACTCTGCCTAGCAGGCTGCTGCTCCCTGAGAGCTCAGCCAGGTTTCCTAGGGCCATGTGAGCAGTCGCATCCCAGAGTCCATTTGGGACAGCCCCGCGAGCTGGCTCCGGCAGCCAGCAGCGTTACAGGGCAGGGGGGGTAAAGAAGGCAGAGAAGGGTCTCTCATGAGGGTTTGAGATGGCTTTAATCACATCTTGTCCCCACGACGTTCAGAGGCAGAGAGACAACGAGGTCTGAGTGCGGGGTGGTTTTGTCAGGGGCCCAAGGGCAGTCCCTGGGTGGGGCTGGGGTACAGAACAAATAGGGGGAAACCGAGGGAGTGGCCAAGGCTAGAGCAGGGAACAGGGGGAACATACAGAATCAGGGGGTTAACAAGCCACCACATAAAGGTGCATACATCAGCTGTAGTCAGCTCAGGAACCTAGCAGTCTGTGGGTGAGATACAGGGGTACCAACTTCTTTTCTCAGCAAGTTTGGAGGGTCTGCCTGTCCAACTGTGGGTCCTCCTCTTAGAGGAGGATAGTGGCTCCAGCACCCTGTGAGCTCAAGAGTAGCAAGCTGCTAATGTGATCTTATTGATTTGGGATCCAAGCAAAAATTTCTTTGTAGACTTGAGATAGATACATATATCTATCTGCATTTGTGGTAGAAAGAAGGCAAAATAATCTGTTTTGATAACTACAAATAGTCCTTAAAACATTCTCTATCATTTGTAGGCACTTTGGTTAAATTAACTTTTACTTTCAGTTCATCAAAGGCCAGTATATCCTCCTGGAAAATAATTCTGTCAAGAGTATCCTGAGCTAATCCAATGGTGTCCTCACAGAAAATGAATAAGGCAGAAAGACTTCTATTTCAGGGAAACATAACTCTGGTGCTTCATCTAAGTAGAGAGGAGCCATTAGTGCTAGATATTAAGACTGGAAAGGCACATACCTAAGCTCAAGCAAAAAACCCTTCTGCACAGGTATGCACATCTCAGACTTGGATTGCTCCTGAGCAATACTCCTGAGTAATTAGCAATAGACACAGTAATGCCTTAGAATCTCAGTACAAGGTTTAAAGCAGAAGTCATGTTCCCATACAGATAGGAATCTCTATGAGGAAGGAAATGTAATGTTTTGTTTGGTTTTGGTTTGGTTTATTTTTCTCCTGCAAGTATGAAGTATCTTAAGTGCCTGTCTGCATCCACAAAGGCATCGATGGGGATGGGTGGTGTAGCAATGGAGAGATGAAGAAGGGGAAGGTTTTTTTTGTTTGGTTGGCTTTGTTTCGTTTTTAGAATTCACTCCTAACAGTCAGTTTGTGGTATTCACTTTGAGCAGGCCTGTGGTTTGGTTATCTCGCTCTTGGTACATGTCAGCTAGTTCCAGAAGGCACTTCCAGTCAGAAGTTACCAGCATTTGTACACGTACCTGCAATGCCTAAATTTTGCAGAATATAAATCATGTCTTGTAAAGGCTGATAGAAATCTGAAGTCTGTATGTACCTCTAGGCCAGAGAGGGATGCCAATGAGCACCCAAAATAAAGAAGCCCCTGGGTATTGTGACAGGAGGTATTTTAAAAGATGTGATAATGTTTTGCTTGGATTTTTTTTTCTCAAATGTAACCAATGAGTGGCTTACTTTGCTAGCTCTGTCAAAATAATGGCGAATGATGGAAAGTGCACAATGTGAAGGGAGAAAGAGGAAACAAGCTGCCATTGCTTCAAACATATACACTTGTGCTGTGGGAGCCATCGTCAGCCAAAAATAAGCTGTGAGCTCTTTCCCACCCACATAGCTCAAGCTTCATGAAGCGAAGGAGACTGTCATGTGGTGGCAAAGGCCAGATTATCATAATGTGGGTGAGATGTTTCTGCCCAAAAATACTCTCCTGCCTGTTGTGTTCTGAAACTCCTTATTTGTACCTGCAAAGCAGTAATCTGCACCATTAGAGTAGTGAAGTGTCCAAGGGCTGTTTGTGTGGGGCACCCAGAGTTTGTTCTGTGGGCAGAAATGCTCTCTCTGTAGGTAGATATGTGTGTTTTTCAAGTACATGTTCTTTTGTTTCTCCTCTTCCCCCTCGCCCAAGAGTGACATCTACCTCTGCATTTTTCCCTTTGTGTAGGATGTGTGGGACCATACTTCTTTTACAGTTCTCTTGTGTGTTGGCTTCCAAATCCTCAGCTTGTACAAACTGGTGTAATTCCACTGAAACTGATAAAAGTATGTTGATTCCAAAACCAGCAGAGACTCTGATTTCATTAGTTAGCAGACAATGATGCACATGAACTTCTGGAACAATCTACTGCAATTGTTTTGGGGATGTACAGAGATATGAGATATTCCTGGAGAGTCTACAAAGATTTCTTTTAAGATTTTCTGTAGGCCACAGCTGGCTGCTGTCTTTAAAGTACTGTCTCTTTTTTTTTTTTTTTTTTTTTTTTTTTTCTCTCCTTTTGTCTCTTGACATTCAGTTATATCCTGAATGGCTCACAAAGTTCCTTTAGTTTTGTTATCCCTCAGGCAGTTTGTGGTCTCCCTGAAGCATGTTCACTGTCCCTGCCTGTGGGAGAGCCTGCACGCTAATTTCATCATGTCTGTCAGTCTGGTAACCAGCAGCATATTGACTCTGAGTGAACTGGATGGCATTTAAATGTAAATCTATTGTCATGAACTCTAGGCTTATCATGGCTCATTATTTTGAGGCAAGCACAGTAATTAGCACGGGGTGTGCTCTATGATAATTAGGAATGTTTTACACATCAGATGGTGATGTTGACTTTTGAGGGCAACCACCTGGACCCAACTCTCACTAGCTAAAACTAGTATTTTTGTATTTCCTTTTGCTTCAGTGTTTCAAAATGCCTGTGATAAAATTCTTTAACTGTTTAATCACTAAATAAGATTCATGCAATCAATTAACTGAATAGTATGATTTATTGGGACAAGTTGCTGGTACCCATAGCTGAGATACATGGTTTATTGCAATTTCTCTTGAGTGCATGGTGAAACTTCCACTATCTTGAAAGCCAGGTGCATGTTGTTTTTCAGCTCTCTCCCCTCTTTACCGGACCTGCTATCTGAACCTTCTGAACACTGGTATCATAGATTTGTGGTATCTGGTCCATTTTTGACTTGTTTTTCATCATAAAGATGTAGTATGACATTCTTAGTGGAGAAAATAATGATGATTAAAAAAACACCCACAAAAAACCCACGACACAAAACACAACCCAGCAATTTATATCATCAGGTCTCATGATAATCTATTTGTGAACTTGGTAGATTAAAGTGGACTTGTTAAAACATCAGAACTTTTAGGGATATCTTGGAAACAGCTGTATCTCATGAAGTAAAATCAGGAAAGATCAGAATATGTAGCAGGGACCTATATTCTGTCTGCACAACTAGGGGGCTTATTTCTGATTTACTGTGAAATATAGACAGAGTTTCTGTTCTTACTCATGGCTTGTGTGGATTAGTTTCTGTACCTGAAGCTTTCCCTAGATTTCTGGTGTCAGTTCACATCCAAACCTAGGAGGAGGATTTTTGTTTCTAGTGGCAATGTGAAGGCAGTCTCATAACTACAAGATGAAGAAGGTGGGCATTTCTGACAGTTTTCATCAGAATTGTTTGAAAGCTGTGCGATTTGAAGACTTGCCCTGTTTCCTCCTCAGATCAATAATTGCTAAACTCAAACATAAACCTTCCCTCACGTATATTTGTCAGACATATTTGTATTCAGTGTGTGATTACTGGTTGTTATGAAGTGAAGGCTCTACCACAGCCATGTAAATACCCTTTAGGTGCAGACAGCAGGAAGAGTAAGTTAATCATCATGCTTCTATTGCCTCTTTTGTAGTTTGTACTCTTAAAATAATGTGGGGGAAATGCAATGGGAAGTTTAAATTTTTTTAAATAGCCATAGACTTCTGCTTGTATTCAAAGTTCATTCCCACTGCTATGTTACCATGTAATTTCTACCTCTAAGTTTCAAAACATTAGTGGATTGGGGGGGAGAAGGAGGAGCTATATTTTGATTAAAAAATTCTCTAACTTCAAAAAATTGCAAGTGTTGCATTTCAAGGGCATGAAATAATCTATTTTAAAGTAGGAAAGAACTTGTGGACACTGTATCTATGGAATAATACCAGATAAATTTAAATGTGTTAGTTGTGTGGTGCCATTACAAATGCTATTTTTGGCTGAAAAGGATAAGTGATTGCTCATACAATAAAAGAACTTCAGATTATTTCAGCTAGCCCTGGCTGGGCTCTTTGGAATGTGGTCTGTTTCTGGCATTTGCACTTGAGGATGATGTATAGGAAGAAAACAAAAATAGTAAAGTTCAAAAAAAAATTATAGACCTAAATAAAAGAGAGGGCAAGATGTAAAAATTTTGTAGTGGGTGTCACCATGCAACTGCTTGGAAAAATAATTGATTACCATTGTAACTCTGGCAAGTAACAAAGATATACATTAATAGGAAAAAAAAGGTGTTTGGCAAGAAAAATGGGTATTTACATGAGGTAAAAGTCAGGATTGCAGGAGCTTTCCTTTTTTTTCCCCAGGAAGACACAGTTGGAGTCTAAAATTGTCTAGATACTGCTTCCATTTCAACTATAAATGACTTCTAGATTTAACTCTTTATCTTACTGTGTGACTTCACCATCTGTAAAGCAAGAGATGTTAGTGTGATGGTGTCAGCTGTGCCAAAAAGAAAGTCTATCATATTCATCCTGCCATGGTTCTGAATATCACAGACTATTTCTATCATAGGAATTCTTTGACTTCTAGTTTTAGAGGTAAAACCAAGTGTCTTTCTGTACTTGCTAAACAGAATTTATAGAACTGATCCAGAAGCTGTTGAGTTGGATGTTTTAAATCGTCTTATGCCAGAAGCCAGGGAGAAAAAAAGAACTTAAGGGTAATTAAAAAACCTAACAACTCCAAACCTCGTAACAAGCCCTTAGAACCACCTCTGCTGTCCTCAAGCATGGTGATGTGCACACTGGGGAACAACAACGGATCTCTCATGGATGGGGGAAGTGCATTCCCTCTCCTCTTCCTCCACTGCTGTAACACCAGTGCTCCTATTATGTCAAGGTCCATTGCATTTACTGCAACTTTGATATGCCTGACCTAAAAATATTGCTGTGAGTGAATTATTTACAATGACACAGAGGAGCAATTTTCTAGAATGTTTCTATGGCCTGTGGGCATTGTACTGAGTACATATGTATGATATTAACAAAAAACCATGAAAATTACCATGAAACCTTTCCACAGTATATCACAGTTATCATTACCAAATTGGAATTGTGCTGTGGCTTTATAGCATAAGGAAAGATGTGTACAAGCCAACATTTCTTCTGGGGTGGGGAATAATTGTGTTGTTTTCCAATGAATATTATTAAATAAATAGTCTGTAGAGGTCGATTTCAAGCTGTATGAAGTACTGGATATCTGTACACTAAGAAGACATTTTTCTATTTCTATATGGTGTAATTAAAATCATTGATAGATTTCCATGCTAGGCACCATTAAAAAAGACAACTGCTGCAGATTCTCCTCTTCAGAAACTGGTAAAAACTTGCAGTCCAGGTGGAAATACTAGTTTTGTACTTGCAATGAGAGTTGGCTATCTGCACCTATGTCAGTGCTGGCTGAGGTTTCTGCACCCTGATCCAGCAGGTTATGAATTGCTGCTCTTGCATTAGTAAGTGTATGGAACAAAATCATGACAGAAAACAGGAGAGATGTGTATTTTGAAGAGAAGTACTGCCTTAGAAAAGGATGTAACTTCTTGCAGTGGAGTTTGTCCCTCCTCAACACTAATCATTCAGGCACTATCACTTAGCACAGAAAACGTATCTGCAGAAACCACTCATGTTCCTTCCAATGTTGAGAAATTCCAGATTCTTCTGTTTTGATAAGTATTTTCTCTCTTAAAAACACATAACACATCTATAACTAGCATTAATAAATATTTTGCAAAATGAAGATCCGGTTCTTAATCTTAGTAAAGAACTTTGTTTTGCAGCAAAAACATACTAGCTACAGCTTAATTTGAAAATTTTTCCTTCTAGATAGAACATACACCTGAGTCTTGCTTTTACTATGATCTTTATCTGCTTGCAATAGGTAAGTCTGTAGTAATTCAAATTCCCATTTCTGTAGAAATGGGTAAACCTAAAGATAGAGGCTTATCTCTGAAGAGCATTGCTGAAAAATCATTTATCCACAGCAACTCTTCCTTTTAATACTTTACTCTTCTGTCTCTGACCATGATAGTATTCAGTGAGCAACAGACCATGTGTGTTCTTCCCCAGAAAATACTGCAATGAAAAAAGATAATCTTCCCAAACACTGACTTTAAATAATGCCCAATTAATTTCAGGATTTATTTTGCTTGTATTCTTGTTTTTTGAGGAAGTTTTTTTCTAAAAATATTAGTTTCACATGTGACAGAGGACTGATCTTTCATGATTGAAATATATTTTTACCATTTAATTAGACTGGTAACAGTTCAAAAACAACTATAGATGTATTGTCCCATGATAGCCTTGATATTTGTATGCTGTTTAGTTCCTACACAGTGAAACTTGAATAAAACAAGCAAGTTCAGTAAACAAGATAACTTGTGCAACTGATGTGCTGAGGAAACTTTGTAAATAATCAGACTAAAGTACTGTTTATAAACACTCCCATAATGAGGAACAATGATATGATGGTATGCTGTGAGATTTCCTGATTTTGTAAGCAATTCCTGCTGAGGAATATTTGAGTTGCACTGAGTCTAAAGGCTGAACTTACCTTGGATGATTGTGTGAAGTGAGAAACATAGACTGGTCCTTCTGTGTACCTGACTAGGTTAATAAAGGCTTATAAAGAAATAAGGAAACAATTGTGAGCTTATTTACACTTTATTTTCTTATTGCAAAACTCAGTGTGACAAAGGTTCTCAGTTTACAGTAATTTTACAATTTAACTGCTTTTCCATTATTATTTCTGGATATACATTTCTGTCATTTTTCAGATCCCTGAAAAAGGCAAATGCAATAATATCCATGTTCTTAAAATGAGTTTCAAGTAAAACTAATTAATATTTTTTGATATAACATTTTTATCCATAACTCTTAAATCCCATTATTTTCCCATTTGTATTTGCCATCACAAGTATAGAATAAAATTTTACCTTTTTCACATCGATCTTTTTGAATAAGTTTGGAAACAATGTGAACTAAAAGTTTAGAATTAAATATTTAAAGTTTTAAAAGTAAATGGTCCTCCATTTTATAACTCACAGGTAGATGGCAACCAACAGACTGTGGAGATATCTAAACTATCTTAGTCCAGCAGTAAACTGTACCTCAGCAGTTCAATTTGTAGTTAATCAGAGTGGCAGAGGTCATCACAAATTCTTACATGTTTTGCACATCATGAAGTCTGATGTGAGTTACGTTTTCTTGGTTGTGCAATACCTTGACCTAATTCTACAACTTTCTTAAACAGAATGGAAAATTCACACCTGAAAAAATGAAACTTAAAATTTGGCACTACTTTCCTGAGTTTCTGTAACTGGTATGTAATTTGTTTTTACATTCTGTTTTTAAAAAGGATTTGCTTTATTTGCAACTCTTTGGTTAAAATGGCAATTAAATATTCTTTCCTCTGTCAGAGTCCTTAGGCATGGATATACAGAGCTTCCTGTCCTGTTGTTTTTTTCTGCATACATACTAAATAAGAATTTTCACATTTTCAATGTTATTGAACCCTGTGAAGACAATATTCCAGAAAAAGACGGGGGTTTTCTTTTCTGGTCAGCTAAATAAAACGCGCTCAAAACCAAGGAAGCAAGAAGTGGATACCCCCAAGAATTTTTTTTTTCCCAGAAAATTGTAGCTTATAAGAATTGTTTGCTTCTCACTACTGCCTTCAGAGCTGCTGCTCCTCTCAACGGCAACTGTACAAAGTGGGGCCACAGTTGCATTCATTGTTCAGTGAGCTTGTCCACATAGTTAAACCCACCGACAGCAATGAATGTTGATTGTGACCTTTTTGTAAAGCTTGGCAGGGTGGGGGAGAAACATCATGTGATGGTTAGGTTGCTATCTTCGGTGTTAAGGCCTGAAAGCATGAAGTAAGGAGGAGGATGGTTAGCTGGAGGGTACAATCAACGGTCGATGGTTTTCACTTTAATTCCAAACTCACCGACAGCGTTGAATGTTCACTGAAGCAACCACTACAACAGAATTCCATTGACTTGACTGCATCCTCAAATGTCTGAAAGTAGGGGGGGGAAATCAAAATTCACACAATGATTTTAATCATACAGATGATGCAACTTCAATCATTTTTCTCTTACCGACACCAACACCCTTCTCTGCCCATAGTGCTTCAGTCTTTGTGCAAGGAGCTGGCAGTTTCCCAGACTTCTTTCTAAGGAAAGAAAATATGTTTCAGTTATTCAGGCTTTAAAAATAAAGGTTAGGGATCCAGGCATGAGTGGATTAATGTTTTCTGTTATTTCATGAGACTGAACTTCACAGTTAAACAAAACATGAGACCTCATAAATGAACAGAGATGGCTAAGTTTTACAAATTAGTGTTGCCAATTAGAGATTTCTCAATTGGGCAAAGTTTCTTTTGCTGATTTGTTTAATTGGATTAAAACTTGGTTAGGATTGATGAAAAATAAATTTTATTTAAAGAATTCAATAAACACATCAGAGAGACAAGAGCTTTTTTCCTTACAAATTTTCACACATGCAGAACCTGTTGAGATTCTCTTCATGAAGAGAACAGGTGAATGTATATTAAGGCATGACATCTATTTATTTTCATATTTTTTTTCTGTCAGCATGGTGTGCACATCCAGCTGATCATCACACAGTAAAGTCCTTATTCTTAAAAATTTCCACAATAACACAACAATTTTTCCTAATCTTCTGAGCCTTCCAACTCAATTGTCCTAATCATTAATAAAAACAAATAATAATTTTAAAAAAATTGTAGTTTGTGTTGTAGAAGAGTTTGAGAGGTTGGATCAGAAAGCGAAACATGGTAATCCAAAAATTTTACCTTAATTGCATTTGCGAGGAGGGTTCTTATGCAGAAGATGTTCTTGAAGCTCAGCTTGTCAGAATTCTTTTTTGCTAGGTCTGCTCTTACTGTGCTGAAATTGTGATGTATTTATTGACTTACATGAACTGCTGTTTGTTTGTTTACCTTATCCTTTGCTAAAGATGCCCTATACTCTCTCTTATCCAACTGTGATCTATAAGTCTTCATAAATGTTTGGGGTTTTGTCTGTACCTGTGCTATGGGAACCTGCACTAAAGGGCTGGAGTTCATCAGTGTGCTGCCCATGCCTATTTTGTAAACAAATGCTATGACAAGGGCTTTATCCCAATTGTTTCTTTCAACTAATTGCTCTGCACATGGATGTACTTATTACATCATTTAACCCAACTGTATTTTCCATCTCATGTAACTAAAAGAAAAAGTCATTAATGTAGCCTACTGAAGAACTAGACAAGACCTGAATCAAATAATTTTCTTCTTTATGGTAGATTTAGATGTGTTTTGTTTATGAAGGCCACTGGGATTATGAATATAGCTAAGTCAAATACACTTTAATTAAATGTGGCAGCCCACCTTCCTTTCCTGATTCAGCAGCACAAGATATTTGTTGACAATATTTTTGCTTTGAAATTTGATTATTTTTATTTCTCCGTCTATTGGTACTGACATTTCCAATGTTTAATTCCATGGATGTTACAAAAAGACATCTGTACACTGGCCTGAGTGCTGAGAGTATAAGGCTCTCCAAGTTAGTCTTATGTGCATGTGTTCAACATTGTTACATCCAAATGAATTGACTTTATGGTTTAGGGTCGCTCATGTTTAAGATCAGCCCTATTATACACTTGTTTTCTGTATGTCATTTTTTTCAGTGTTCATTCCTATGCCCTTATTCCCTGCTTTCATCTGTCCCTTCACATTTCAGTATGGGGGCTTGCCTGGCTCATATCTGGCAATTGAGATGGGGTGCAGGGAAGGAAGAGGACCTGTGTAGAGCTTGTGACTGGATGGATTACATCTTCAAGGGAATTACTTTCACAGGTTGTTATTGATACCTCCCCACCCCCCATAATCGGAAACCTCAGTATTTCCTTGGTCACCTAGCCTCTGAAATGGGCTGAAACTTCTAAGTACAAAAAGTATTTCTGGGTTCCAGCCCTGATTCCTGATGTGTGCAGGTTATGCAGGGTAAATATGCTTTCATCTTTTGTCTGGTTTTCATTTTTTTTTCCAAATCCCTTACCAGGCTTAGCTAGCTGTTACAAATGCCAGCTTTATTTTAAATTTTATTTCAGATCTGCAGGCTTATGTGAACATTCAGATTGGATGTATTTTTTTTATTTAAGGTTAGTAGGTCATAAATAAACCAAATCACTTTCCTTGCTATGAGCAATAGGGTCATGATGTAGATGAAATATCGCTTTAAAAAAACTGGAACCTAACGTGAATTGACAGAGGTACATGAGGAAGTAGTCCATCGTGTTGCTGCAAAGGCCATAGGGATTTGGACTGCTAGAGCTGCCTGTTTTAGGAATAGATTAGATATCTTGTCTGATGACCTGTACTTAATTTAAGTGACTGCCTTTGCAAGTCCTTCCAGAGGGCAACTGTGTGAAGTAGAGCATCTCATCTTCAGTCTTCAGTCCTTTTCCTCCTCTTGATGGTCTGACCTAAATTGAAGATATGGTTGTTGTGCTGCACAAATAGACAATTACTTCAATACTATGTGAACTGTGTTCGGTTCTAATTAGTTACCCTTTCCTTTTGACCTTGGCATGTTGAATCAAAAGACCAGCATTCCAACTTTATTGTACTGGTTAATACTGGGCAACTGTTACACAATGCACTTGTGTTAACAACTGCCTTACGTACAACAGAAGCAAAAGCTCCCTCTTGCTGCTCAGAAGTCGTGGACCTGTCAAGTACTACTCTGCCTTGCTTATTACCCCACCTTTTCCTTTCTTCTTCCTCTCCCCCATACAAATGCTAGATGAGATATGGAAGATGTCAGCCAGATAGAAGTCTGGCTTGCAGGCCACTTCAAACAGCTGCCTTAGAACTGTTACCAATCTTCCTGCTGGTACAACAGGGAGACTGCTTAGGAACAAATCCTTAGGTGAATACACAGAACTCAGCCTTGGGGCTCTTACAGGTTTAGGTACTTTTCCTAATGGTGCATTAAAACAGTCTATCCACATTGTGTACTGGTTAAAATACCATGTTAAGAAATTTGTAAGGTAGATACTTCACATGGTTTACAGCATCATTTTTCTTTTGCTGACATGGAATTTTTTGTTAGTGGAAGGTGGAGTTTAAACTTTTTGAAGCCAAATATTCATTTGTATAAAAGGAAGACAACAGAACAATGTTCATACTGATACTGCAGAGTTATCTCATGGGTGCAGTTGTTGGCTACTTCCACCTCCTACTTGCCCTCTCCCAGTCTGTCAACAGACTTCCAGTTATACACTTAGGGACAGGAAGAAATGCAATGTGTGGATGTATTTTTTTTAATTGTCTTGCAAAAGTGAATTCCAATGGCAGTGTCTAGAAATGGCAGTAGCACTCCTGGGTTCAGATTCTCAGCTAGAGTAAACTGACACAGCTCCTTTGATGTCAGTGGCATCTGCATTTCTGCCAGCTGACACCTGGATGCTCATCTGGAAAAAAGTGGATTAGAATGATCAGTTATTGGTTCTTATATTTTCAATATTTTTGTGCTGTGTTCATCTTTTTTATTAAACCTTTCTAAAATGACAAATTTTCATGTTGTATTGACATTTTGCTTTCAACAAATCAGCAGTAATACTAAATCTCAGTAAGTATTGACACTGCTCTGCTTCCACTGAAAGGAATTAAATCCAGTTGACCGTAGTTATTAGATATTCAATTTGTTTTTAGATGACTTTGAGTTATATGCTGAAAGTAAAAAATCTGTGCAGCTATCAAGAGGACAAAATGAAAAGTATTTGTTTCTTCTGTGATCTTAAAAACTGCAAGAACAGACTCAAGTAAGTCACTGTAATCTAAGACTCTCACTGTATTCTACACACACTGCAGTTGTTTCTGCAGTGTGTTGGAGTATAGCCTCAGCTCCTAATTACTGAAGCAGTAAATCTAAGGCTAATGTTTTTCTAGAAATCCAACTAGGCAATCACCATGTTTTCATGTTGCCTTAGACCTATGGAAACATCTCTGTTAACCTCTGCTGGAAAAAAAAAAAGTGGGAGTATTTCACCATTTACTGGAGTACAGCCATCTCTGGGGAAAAGTGGCAGCTGCATAACATCTTGAAGCACTAGTGCATGCCAGCCTGAGGCAGGGGCAAAAATTTTTGACTGCCTTGTTTAAATTCTGCATTCTACAAGGCTGCTTTTTTGTACATTCCTGGTTCTTGCTCATAGAATAAGAGGGCAGGAAAACAGAAAACACTTCAAGGTGAAATATTATCCACAAAAATGGTTTTTAAACTAAATCAAAACTTGTTTGACATGAACAGCCATCACAGAGAGATCTGAAGTTCACCAGAAATGGTGACATCTCCAAATATGCTGCTTCATGAGTTTGTAGGCTTTGACTAAGTTTTTGAGTAAGACTGCTGTCCAAAAATTGACTGTACTCTTGAAATGAAACACATCAGCTAATATTACATGTTTACAACACAGGCTATAAGGTGGGATACTGATTAGCCATGCTAATTTAGGAACAGAAAAAATGTGAGGAGCAGCAATGATATTAGTTCAATCAAATATTTGATTGCACTTCCAGAAGTAATTTAATTGCAGAGTTCAAAACTATGCTTTGCCCATTAGAATTTTACCTGATTAGTATTTTGTTAAATCTTGATGTTAAAGAAACTCCCAAGCCCAAATCTAATACGAAAATACCCACAGTAGTATTGGCTTTTTGCTTACTGCTTTAGATTTGTGTCTCAATCCACATAAATTTTTACTCTTATTTAACAAATCATAGTTGCACTCATGTTCTAAACAGACTTCTATATCTGCCCCATTGAGCCTGACTGGAATTTATTACTTCATGTTGTTAGTTCTGTTTGAAACTGTAAGTGCTTTTCCAACATACGGGATTCAGGCCCTGGCTCTGAGATTTGATTTTTATTTAAAACCAAGAAATTTGTAAATAAATTCTAATACTGCCTGCATTTTCCCAGTCTCTTGGATCACAATTCTCCACTCTTTGTTACTGGAACACATTACTATTTATGGAAGATATGCACAGTGTCCATAAATCATATGCAAACATCTGTTCTTTAGATCAGTAGATGGAGTATGGTAACTGGTTCTTACATTAATATCCATGAAATAATGCTCACCTACTGATGTTTTACTTAAACTCTAGTATTTTAGCAAATATTTCAGTAATCGAACTTTTCAGGCAATATTAGTCAAAACAGTAGAAATTGCAAGCACAGTCTGGCATAGAGTTAGTTCCATGTGGCCTGTACCTGAAAAATGCCAAGTGAAAGTTGTAAGATAGAGGGTAAATATTCATAGCAACAGGATCAACCTGGCTAAAACACAAAAGGTTCTGTTAGTAATTCTCTCTGCACTCACTGCTGCCTTTGAAGAGAATCTTTTTCCCTTCCTCCCCCTTCCTGTGATGGCTTTAAACAGGCATCCTTTTCTTATTTGTTGAATCTGGACTGTGTGTAGTGGTCTACATTTTTGTCTTAGTAGTATGATCTATTTCCCATGTGATTCTGCAGACAAGGTTCTAAGGCCAATAACTGTGAAGCTGTGCTCTGGAAACATATGGTGAGTGTGGAAACCAAGGCTGTGTACAAGTTAAAATGTAAGAGGTGGGAAAGACAATATTGTAGAATAGGATGGGCATGGGATGGAAAGGCAGAGGATAAGAGTTTTCTTATTCTGTCTTCAGTCTCAGTGTTAGGATTTTTGGATATAGTTATTTCAGTTGTAAAGAGAAGAGTCTTGAGAATGTATCCTGTTTAGCATTTATGTCAAGCCTTCATTTGGTTGTCATATGTACTGTGGATACACTGGGTTTTTTTTCAGTGTTTCCTTTGTGTTTGTATTCTTTTTACAGGAACAGACTTGATATTTTGAGACTAGAGATATAAATGTCAGCATAGTTGAATTTTCATAGGAAGAAAGTAAGTATAAAAATGCAGAGCAAAAACATTCCATATTTCTAAAAGTACAGTCCTACTGTAGCCAGCTGTAAGACAAGAGACTGTAGTCCTTTTTCTGCAGAAAATGGACTTGCTTTTAAATTGCCTACTAATGCTCTTGGTATAAAACTCCTAAACTGCTTCAGAATTAATTCAGAACCCCATTCTAGGATTTCTGGAGTATTTCAGTACTGTTTGCATGTTGTTTTTTGTTTTTCACAGTGTTATGTGAAATAGGTACGTTTAGAAAAACATGCTAGTGGGCTTTCAAAACCTTTTGTTTAATTTTTCTCCTGATTTTTTTAAATGATTTTTCTAGAAGCTTGCACTGAAGGTGCTGAGTGTAGGTTTCCTTAAGAGATCCTTCCTGTGTCTGTATCTTGCTGCCAGAGCAGAGTGCAATAGCAACTGGCTTTAATATCCCATCCCCCTCTTCATTCTGTGTTGCCATAGGAATGGCCTGTGAGAATTACCAAATTCAAATAATTATGGTCCTGCTGCACAAAGTTTCTTTTGATCAAGAGCAAGTCATTTGAACTCCAATGTTTAGTGGGTAATACTTACAGCCTCATAAAAGTGTAGTGATGGCTGATATCTCATAGTGCTTTGAACATGTGAAGTGCTATATAAACAATATAGGGCTATTGCACACAACTCAAGCTATTAGCATTTGAGGCACAGTGCCCCAGGCCCTTGGAGGGGAAGTCACGTCTTCACTGGAAAAGAGGCACCTTTTGAGTTCTGTCTGCTTCCAGATTAGGTATCAAGGTAGCATAGAGATATGAAACCCTTGTTTTTTCGAATACTGTGTCTGCTATGCTACACTGGATTCTAACTAAAGGCATTCGATTAGAACTGAGATTCTGAAAGTGTGAGGATGGTAAATCATTTCCTGGTTGCATTATTTCCTTTGCTGTAATTGTATTTTGGCATTTCTGCATTTTTTTCCTTTGTGAAATTTCTGTATGGAAATCTATTTGTTGCTAACATACTTGGTATTTTTCATGTGTAATTTGAAACAGATGAGAGATTATGCTTCATCTTTGTTCCATACTTTAGGCCACAAATGCAATTTGAGAATGTGTAGAACACTCCATGAATGTCTGTGTGTAAATGATGGTGAAATCTTGTTCTTAAGGTAGCAGTACAAGTTAAGAAAATAGTCCAGGGGGATTTGCTACTTAGCTGATGTAACTAACATCTGCCTGTTAGAGCTGAAGGTACTGCTCAGATGGGACAGTTTACATAGGACTGATGGAATTGCCTGATTTGCTTTGTTTTGACTCCTTTTACACATTTTGCATGCTCTGATAAGTAAGGGCTCCTGCTTAGGACCCACAAGAGTTGCCTATCCTTGCAATCACTACACCATGAAGTCTGGGGCAGTAGAAAGGCTCATAACTATCTTCAGGGAGAAGAGGAAATTCCTTGAAGTCTTTTTATGCCAGTCATTGCTCCAGTTTAAAAACAAAGCAGTTCTTGGTCTAGAGTTGGCAAAATATTCCTTTTGCTTTTTGATGGTGTAACTTCTTTTCACCAGTAGAGACTATTCTAAAGGATTGAAATTTTTTGCTTATTTGTTGTGCGGCTTTTTTGTGTCTCAAGCTAAGCTTTTAGGCGTGTTAAATGATGTAAACAAGTTTTGGATTTTTGTTACTGTTATCTAGTAACAGCCATTCAAAACAAATATGCTATTGACTCAACTCTAAAAAGCCCTGGACACAGAATAAGCTCAGACTTTGAAGGACTGGGCACACAGTTTAAATATTTAGCATAGCAAAACCCATTGCAGTACAATTGCTTGTACAGGATCCAATAATTTACAGCACAAATGTGAAGCATAATCCCATGTATTTAGGGAGCAAATGCCTAGTTAGTTTACTGTTTTCTGGTGGTTCTTTTTTATCATGAACAACACACACAAACACAAAATACTTTTTTTCTGCCCTGGCAAAGGTATTTTTAAGTAATACATATACTTCTAAAGAAAAATAGCCCACAATAAATAGATACAAATTACCAGAACTGTTATAAAGGTCTTATCTTTATTATTGAAAAACAGTGTGCCCTTTAATGGTTTGTAATCTGCCTGTGTTTTTGTGGCTTCCTCAACATCCTCCTCCTTGTTGAGCTCAGTTACCCTTTGAAAAGCTCTTTGTGCTCCAGTGACCACTTTAAACTTTCTATTGACAAAATAAAGCTGGAGTCCTAATTTATTTTTCCAAAAGAAGGTGTGAGTTGAAAGTGGTCATTCGCCCACAAACCTATGGTGAGGACAAAGTTGATTTTACTGGGAAGGGGGAGTGATGCCTGGTCTCCTTTTCTGTCCTTCAATCCCCATCTCCCAGAGTCCAAAGTAAACTGCAGTTCCTACATGTCTTCCTGAAGTTTCCCTTTTCCAAACTCACAGCAGCAGAGTTTCCCTTCTGTAGCCATTTGCTGCAGCAAGGAAAGGTAGGCCAAGAAACCATCTTTGAGTCCTCAACTGGGATTGGTTTGTGAATCCAAATTGTGTCTCTTAAAACCATGGGAAGACTGACTGGGAGATTGGCAATGAAGTAAATGAATGAATGGGATGGAGGAAAGCATGTACAGCCAAATAAGAGGGAATTATTAAACCATTCTTTTTAAGCTCTTTATTTCTTATTTATTATTTAATTCTATTAAACCATTCATTTAAACTCTTTGCTTTATGTGCACTTATGTGTAGCTTAAAAATACATGTAAGCACATATGCAGACAGTTTAATGTGAGAAAAGAAAGGGAAACACCTCTTTATTTTGGAGATTTAAACAGATCAGTACATCTGTAGCACCCAGAAGCCTCAAACATTATCTAAATGCATTTTTACACCACAGGGTCTTCCTTTCCTGCAGTACCCAATAGATTTAAATACAAACCCTGTGATGAATTAGTAGGTTTAGGAGTAAGTAGATGGCATTTTTTGCAGTCAGCTCTTTCTCTAAAAGTCTCAAGAGATCCCCTATTACTTTCTCAGTAACCACTTCTAATCAACAAATCATAATCTGAACAAGTATAGGTGATACTGGCTATTCTGAGGAGTTTTGTTTCTGCATCAATACCGCCCTGGATTTATAAACCATTCTTGTGCCAGTACCTGCCTTTGTCTTGCTAAAGGTATCAGGGAGCTTGAGGCTCACAGATTAAATTTTCTGTGCTGCTCAAAGGTGTTCTATTTGTATTTTTATTTAGAAATATCTGAATGAAATTCCATTTGGTGGGAAGTTCCATCCCTTGAGTCCTACGGTAACTCCACTGAACACCTAAAGCAGAGACAGTATGCTGGCTCTTAGCAGATAGGGTGAATTTCATTCTTATTGAATATGACCCAGGTGCTAAAAAGCTGTATCTGAAAGTGCTGGGTTAAAAGCAGGAGTCAGCTATGTGCATAAATATTGCATGGCTATATCTTTAATGGGTTCCTGTCATAGACTTGCTTTTGTTTAAAGATTTCCATAACCCTGCTGATTTATTGCATCTTTTCTAGAAGTATGCTGTTAGCAGGAAACTCAGTTGAAGCACTTTCAATGATGTTGGAGGATCATTATACTTTCACTTGAATAACTAATTAGTTGCAAGAAATTAAACACTGCTGTTTAGCACAAAAACACTTTAAAGAAGTGCTTTCATTTTTATTGTGGAAAATGACCTCAGGCACTTGAGGACGTGGGGCAGAAAGGGGAAATAATGATCCTGCTCTCTTTTAATATAACTTTTGTTTTCAATCCCACCTGGTAACTAGCAGGCAGCATAGCTGTCTGAATAGGGCACTCCACTTGGACTTTGGATAACTGTGTTCTGATTTTTCTGATCCTGGGGATCTGACAGCTTTCCTCATCCTATTGATTGAGACTGGCTTAAGGTTCCAAATACTGTCACTGAAGGCTTGGGAGATGGAGTACAAGACTGAGGAAGATAAAAATTAGTGAATAGGATGGGAGGAAGAATAGAATATGACCAAAGAAAGGCTATAACCAGTCTCATGTTTCTGAAACTTAATTTGCTTGTTGTGAAATGTAGGGTTTTTTTTTGCTTGGCACGTGAGGGCCCTGTCTTAAATGTCTTGGATAAAAGCTCAGTGTTATTGTCACATGGTGTTCACAGCACTGCTAATCTAATGTAAAACACAGCGAGGTGAGGAAGAACTAACAGCTCAAATACTCAGTGATTCACCGTACTTCTGAGGTAAAAACTGGGAGGAATTTGAAGACAAATGGTATCTGAAATCTAGATTCTTCTCTGATATAAAATTAATTTAACGGGCCAATCCTAGACACTTTTTTGTCTAGAACTGTAATTTTTCCCTATTATTGGAGAAATAGGCATAATAAATCGATTTTAAATTATAAAATTAAAGCATGACAGGATGCACATACAAATCAGTTACTTCCTTTCAGTCTTCTACTCCCTCTAGGAGGAGAATTCCTCAGGTATTTGATAAAAAAAGAGAAGTATTGGCCAGTAAGGTGAGGGCAAGGGGGAACGGGGGATTTTTTTCGTATTTTTTGCTCTCCTCTTCCTTCTCGCTAAGCCTATTTGCAAGATTAGAAAGTTTACTTTGATATGTGTATCTGAGATGTGATATGAAAATGCTGGGAATTATTCAGTGCAAAAAGGGAGTGGGCTGCTCATGACAAACTCCTCCTGAATATAAAACGTAAAGATTCCTATAATGCTTTTAACACTTTTACTGTCTCCTCTGCTCTTTGACTTCTTTCCAATACTTAAGCACCTATTTTGGGTACCTGTCAGGATCAGAATCTCATTCAGTTCTTTATGATTATATTGGATTACCTGCATATATGTGTCTTCTGCAAATGTATACATAAACACACTACATTCTGGTGGCTATGGGTGCCACTTTCTTTTTCCTTTTTTTGGCTAAGTTTGCAATTTATTGGTACACGAGTATGCAGGAGACAGAGGTTTGCATGTATACATATCAGGAAATCTAACTTTCTACTTTCTAGAGGATTCCCTACCAGGCTTTTTAAAACGATACCGTACCCTGAAATTGCATGCAGAGAATTTCAAAAGGAGCGAGGGATTTTAAAAATTCTTTCCTTGATACTCAGAGAAATTGCTGCTAAAAATGCCAGTGTGCTTTTTTTTTTTTTTGTCCATCACTGAAGACTGAAATCTGAGTGTAAGGACGTCACAGAAATCTGTTAAATTCCTTGCAGTATGTCTCTCAGGTAAACATGATGCAATAGCCCAAGATGCTTTAGTTGCAGAGATGGTGAAAGCGTGGTGCTAACACCAAGGCTGTTGGTTCAATCCCCTATGGGTTGTTTGCTCAAATGGGACTTGATGATCCTTGTGGGTCCCTTCCAACTCAGAATATTCAGAGATTTAAAGACTCATGCTTTGTAGTTATTACAGCAGAATAATGTATAACTGAATATAAATCCAGTAAGAGACATCAGAGTCAGATGTTAATGACAAATGTCTAAATTTCCCTTTCCCCTTTATGAACGTGTTCTCTGCTTTGCTTCCATTACCTCATTTTGCTTTGCTTGCTCTTTCATTTTGATCTGTAACTGCTCAGTGAGTTAATGTGTCTTCAAAAAACAGGTGCTGACTTTGAGGGTTAGTTTCAAATCGGTTTAGTCTTCTGCCTATAGTTCAGATTGGGTTCATCTGAGTTCTTACTTAGATCTAAATCTTGAGATTCCTTCTCACTTGGATAATCTTATTCATGCCACACCAAATACTGACTTACTAATCTTCAGTCATCACAAGTCCTTATGTCATGGAAAATATATGGTCCTTCTTAGTCTTGTATAATCAAAAATAATGGAAAATGTGGGGTCTAGAAAATCTGCATCTGTAGGGAGAAGAGAATGTAAGACTCTTCTTTAAATGAAAAGCTTTGAAATATGTTAAAACACAAAGACAGCCATGCCTTCCTTGCATTTACACTTTAGTTATTGGACGATATCACAAAACCAGAGCTGATTGTGAATGAATCAACTGCAGAATAGCCCTAGACCTCTTTACTGAGAAACCACCTTAATTGAATATGTTAAGACCCTGAGGGAAAAAAATATTGCTTTAAGTGGATTATAGGAAAAAGCATGTAACTATGCTCCATTTTTTCCATATAGGAGACTCCTATGTATCACTTGTGTGTAAATGTAGCTAATTTTCTATTTTCAGTAGCTGTGGTCACATGCAGTTGAAAAGACAACGTGAGAAACTGGGTTGGGTTTGTCACACATTTGAGAATCCTTGCTTTTATTGGGCCTTTGCCGAGTGAACCAAATGTGTAGGGATTAGGTCCTAAAGCACATTATAGGTGATTTCAGGCAAATGGAAAGAAAGTTTCACTGTGGGAATTGGAAAAAAGTTCTGAATTGGGGAGAATGTGCTTGCTTGTCAGGTATAGTCCTGAAAGACTTTTTTTTTTCTTCCTCCTTTTCCTCTGCCATTTCTTCTTCTACTGAAGATATAAACAAACTTGATTTGTCTTCCTTTCTGGTTTACTAACGTGTGCATCTGTAAACATGTCTTCATGCTGATAAATAAATACGTTTCTGCAAAATTCTACAGAGCACAAGCATCCAAAGGCTGTATATCTCATCAACTAATGAATTTTGACATCCAGCACCAAACCATGGCTGCTTTTCTCAAATGGTCAGCAGTTCTCCATACAGATCTGCTGGCAATGAATTAAAGTTTCTAGAGTTCAAAACCCCTTAAGTGCACTGAATGAGTATAAAATCCACTATCTTTATAGCTACAAAGACTCATTGGAGTTTTGCAGTTCTTGAGTGGAATTAGGAATAGTTTCACTGGTCAAAACAAATCTGTTCTCTTCAAATTATACCATGTCTCATGAAAATGAACAGTTAATAGTATTGCTTGCTTTATGGCTTCTTTGTGTCGAATATTTTCATGTATATTATAGATATTTGGCAGAGTTGCATAGTGAGAAGCTGAATGATGAACAGTCTGCATTCTCTCAGCTTTGGTTTTCTGCCCAGGATTTTTAACTCACTATCTTTATTAAGAGGGAAAAAAAAAAAAAAAAAAAGAGTAGGTTTTAAGCCCCAAAACTACTTTATTTCTTATTCTTTCTTGTGCTGTCTTGAGCCTTTGTGTAGCACTAGTATCAACTATTCAATCAGTGTCTTTGAAAAGCACCTACCAGGCTGCCAGATTCCTGTTGCAGGGGAAGCTAGATGGTGCCAGAAATCAGTCACTCTGTGCTAAATATTGCTGCTGGCTCCACTCCCTGTCTCTCAGAGCGGGTAGAAGTCTAATCTTCTGTTCTTCAGTGAAAAGATGGCAGGATGTAAAAATGCCATGTGAAGTTGCTGTTATGTAACAAATGTCTTGCCATCCTGCATGGTTAAGGAGTTAAACTGGTCTCTGGTCTCAAAGGGTGGGTATCTTATATTACGTGGAATGTTATTATGCTCAGCTGATGTGGTATTTGTCATTTAGTTCTTCACTTGCCAGATCTTTAGCTCTGTGAATTTAGAAATTCCTCTGTTTTAAACGAGCTGCTTCGCTTCCAGTCAAGTCTAAGCACCAATATCACACTGCCTTGCACATGCACAGAACACCACCCAGCAGAGTTCCTATAAAGCAGTTCAGCTGCCCCCAGCATTCGCCACCCAGATGATGTTTGTGCACAGTTGCCATACTGAGAATTAAAATGGTGTAATATTAAAATTAAACTAGGAAAAAGTAATGCTGAAGGTAAACGTGCAAACAAATCTGTTCATAATTGTAAATGTATCTTTATGGCACTTCCAGTTTTTATAGAATCCAGGAGCTCTTCTGAAAATGCTAAGAGCCATTTGTTTGTATAAGAAGGAACAGAATAGATTTTTCAATCACACTTAAAATACGCAGATAGTTTTTAGTAGGCATTTAAAACAATCACTGCAAAATTAGCCTAGTGTAAGACTGATCAAGCTGCAGTATTTTTGTTAAATGTGTTCCACAGAGGGGTTAAGGTGCTTAATTAGCACATAGTATCGAAATTCAAAATCAGAATTCTCAAAACAGGCATTCAGTTCTTGTCTCACCATGGAGAAGCCCAAAGCCACTGACCACCAAAATATCTGCCAGACAACTTCTCTCTTGCCAGGCTGGTGCTGAGCCCCTCTCTGCAGAAGTGCCCCACTGGCCTCAGTTCAGCGTGCCCTGTACCACAGGCTGACAGTGTGTGCACTTCCCCTCTGCTTTCTGCTCCTCTGAGCAGGCATCAGAACAAATCCTAAATATGTGGGAAGATGGTGGCTTGATCACCAAGCTGTAGCCAGGCACATTCTCTGTTGCCAACTGAATTATTAAATTGCTCTTTGCTTCTCGAGGGAACATTTTGGACCATAACTCAATCACAATACCTCATTGTAGCTGGGGTGAGTTTAGGTTTGAAATCCAAAGTCTATGCCCTGGGTGGGTAAGCTGTTTCTTTGGAGGATGTCAGTACAAGTGCCTGCTCCTTTGTGAGTTGCCAGAGAAGTGTTTTCCAGGCCGACTTCCAGGAGAAAATTTCTAGTGATGATGTTGTAAGACCAGCAACATTAAATCCAAATTTCAAAGGCTGCAGTTCTAGGCCTGTGGCTCTCATAATTCCCCCACAGTGGACTGTTTTCAACCTGCAGACTTTGGAGAGTCTTTTTATGTGTGCAGCTCTGTGTATTGCCTAGATATAAATTTCTATGGATATTTTGGATATAGATGCTTGGAAGATGACTGCAGCATATAGTGGAACTGTAAGTCCAGACCTTTGGTTGCTCGAACCTATTTTAAGGACTCTTCTCCTTTGCCTTCTAATTAGGAAATGGATGCAATGTTTGTGGGTTATGGTTGACTTCTCTTGTCCTTAACTAAGAGGCTAATATATTCTTTCCTGGGTGTTCTGCTTTCATCATAGGTCTAAGTTGATATTGCTCCTTCTGCTGAAGTGACAGCTCCCGGGTGATGTGTGACACTGCACAGCCAAGAAATCTGCATGCAGGATGTGTTTTCTTCAGCTCTATAGTTTTCCAGGGAGAGGTTTAGCAGATAAACCAGAGCCCCAAAGTCTGTTTCCATTATCAAAAAGCTTAGCTTCAACTGCTAATTCGAGAAATATAAATGTATGAAAGTAGTATTTATGCATATGATTTTGATAGCTGAAAATGTTAGCATATGAATTTGAGGGTCTGAAAAGGATTTTTAGAATGCAAATTAACTTTTTGCTAAGTCTTACACTGAAAGTTAAACCTGAGAAGATAAAAGAAAATAATATTCATTTGTAGCAAACTGTAGGGTTTATTACTCTGTCAACAAGCAGTTAGATGGCCCAGACAAAACAGAAGGCTTGCTATATCTTACAAGCTCTTTTCTGGAGATAAAATGTTGGAGAACGGCTCTGAGAGAAATTTCTCATTTACAGATTATTAATATGGAGAATTACTAGTGGGAGCAACCTATAATATTCAAGGCAGTTTTTCTCCTTTGATAACCTCTATTTTGGATGCTATGATCTACCTTCAGTGTAAGAGAGTTTTTGCCTTTCCTATCTGCAAAGTTGAACCTTAAAAAGTGCTATGCAGGTTTCTTCTACTCTGTGTATGCCAACTAGAGTTGGCCTAATAAAGGAGTACTTTCCTTTTCAGGTGGGGATTTCCTGAGAAGGTATTTTCCTTTTAAATTGACTTTGGAAGACGTTAACTGAGTTTTGAGCTTCCTTACTCATGTTTGACTGCTTTATTACTGAAACTTTATGCTGATTTTTTTTGTTGTTGTTTATTGCTCAGAAGATCAGGTAATTGAAATTAATTTAGTTACTCTTCTCTAGATGCCTTTTGGGAAAACAGCTTGTACAAATGTGCTGTAGTATGAATCTTGCTGACTTGCATTTGATTTTTCATTTGCTACTTTGAGACAAGGAGAACAAAGGTTGCTTATGTAAAATGAGAGCACAGAAATATGGCAAACATGCCTATTCTTGTGAGAGGTGTGGTGTGTAATAGCTTACGATGAGGTGCATTTCCAGAGTTATTATGACTAAAAAGATGCTGCCTAATACACAGGTCTGGTAGAGCTACTGCTTCTGACTGTATTTTCTCCCCTTTACCTTTCCTGCTTCTGCCACCACTGCACCCCTGTTCTGCATTTTTCCTTCATGAGGGAGGGAGTTTATAGGGTAAAACTAGCTGGCAACAGAAGGATGCTTCCAGCTGGACTCTAAAGATAAAACTCAAAAATATGTTGCAAAAAATGCACTGGAAAAAGGGAAATAATAGCCTTGGGAGCTCTTTCTGTTGTGAACTGTGGCAGCTGGGCAATTGCATTGCAAGGGGTAATGTGTCTGTGGCTTATGACTAGTTTGTAATTATAAACTGAAGATAATTCAGTGCACTATTTATATAATTTCTTGTTAAACTTGTCATGGATATTCACTTGTGATTCTATTTAGGTTTGGCATTTTTATCATACTTTGCTTAGATAGTTTCCTGCTTTTCTTATGTTTGGGAAAATTATGATCAGAAGGTTTTTCCTATATTAGGTGATGGAGGTATTTTTTCAGGACCAGAATGCAGGCATAGATATTTCTGTGGGTTTGGGAAGTCTTTATGTATTTGGAGTTGATTTTTGGTTTCTTTGCTCTTGAAGTATTTCTTCAAATCGAACATAGGCGCTTAATAACGAAAACTGATAATGTTTCATCTGCCAGGTATGCCATTAAAAAAATGTGTGTCCAAACCCGCAGCTTAAAAAGAGATGTCTGGATGAGCTCAGGGAAGCAGTTCACAGATTATGCTAATTCACATTCACTCCAGAGAGTATCTATGGCAAATTGTCTGATTATAAAAGTAATTAATTGTTGAACTGATATGCAAGCTCTTTCTAGTGTGCTAGCTTAAGTTTTACCCAAATTTATTTTTCATATCATTAAATCTATAACAGTATTTAAAACTTATAGTTGTGGTAGGCCTGGTGCAAGTTTCTATACAACCCTATGCCTTTGAGTGATGTTGAGCAGTGAAAAGTGTGGAGAGGAGGAATAGTTTCTACTTTGTGTCACCTTCAGTCCCATCACATGTCCCTGAATATAGGTGCTTGCCACTTGACTGTGCAAGAAAATGATTAAATATGTGTGGCTGGGTTTATTTTCTGTAGAAATGAAGTATTCCACACAGCTGTGCTGCCATTGTATGCAAGTTGAAATTGGAAGACATAGTTGAAGGAGTTTGTGGAGAAACCAGAGAAATGTCTGAAAAACTTAAAATATTTCTATGCATTCATGAGTTATCAGGAAATTCAAAATTTGGTCACCAAGAACATGACTGAGTGTAAACAGGTCTGAATAAAAGAGGGTCTTTGAGGCACATTTGAAAGAATAGGTATCTTTGATGGTAAAAAGGCTTTACAGTGTCAAATATTTTTGTCTTTTTGCTGGGCTTCACAGAGCACAAACTTTCTATGTAGTTGAGAAGAAATTCAAAATATTTTTTATTGGGCTTTTTTTAAAGGCTTATTTCTATCAATGCTCTAACAATAATATCTGCTAGAAAGTATACTGACCTAAACATTTAGTGTTGTTCTATACAAGTTGTTGAAGACCACGTATATTGGAAAAGTAGTACACCTATTTCTTTTTGATACATCCTAAATTGAATAATAAAATGGTGTTTTCCCTTGATTTAAAAAGGAAAAAGATATGAAAATATATAACAAGGTGTAAAGTGGAATGCATGCAATCATTAATATGCATCCCTGACAATCTTGGAAATATGTAGTCTAACATGAGACTTAAGATTTGTAAGAAGGAATGCAGAGGGTACTCAGCATTCTCACTTTGGTTTGTGTTCAAATGCAGTCCTCTTCCTATTCTGTCAGGGAATGTTGACCTCATCAATAGGATATACCAGTAAGTTTAAAAATGGCCCTGATATCCCAGTTTGGAGCATGGGGTAGAGGAAAAGGTATTCTACTTGTTTCCTGAGTAAGTTCTTTCATTTTATTCCTGAAACACAGGTTACAGAGAGCTGATTGTCAAGTATGAATTAAATGTTTTTCAGGAAATACCACATCTTTTCAAGATGTCTGAAGAGAATACCTGATATTTTAACCCTTATTTAAAGGTCAGAGATCAAGTTTACTGAATCAATTAAAGGAGGCAAACTCTATGCAGAAGATCTGCAGTTCTTGAGAACTCAAACTTAGTATCTTTTAACAGAATCTTTTGGGGGGAATTATCATATTCACTAATAAACAGTGAGTTGTTCCAGGGATAGCTCTGGGCTATCCTGAAGACAGTATGTCTTCAAAGTAGGTTTTGGAAAAGGGCCTGATGTTACTTTACTTTGTTTTTTATGAAGTTAAATGGAAATTTTTGTGCTGATTTTTAAAGTTGAGTTTAGGAAAGGATGATTACTTCTGTGCAAGGAGGATTTTCTGTGTGAATTATCAGAACAAACCATCAGTACTTGGAATGAGTCTAGTCCAGACTGACTCCACCAACTCCTTAAGAGCCTTTGGGCAGTTGTAGTGAATGACATTAATTTATAAGAAATTAAATATCAATGGGGCATTGATAAATATGGTCAGATGAAAACAATTTGAGAACTTAAAAGTATCTTCAAAGGATTGTCCATATCAAGATTCAGTGATCATACCAAGTCACTTAATACACCATTACCTAGTGTTCTAGTCTAAACTGAGTGCATTTAGCAATAGTTGCTATGGGTAGTATCTGACATACTACAGTTGTTTCTTTTTACGAAGGAGAAACATGTTGTGAAGAACAGTTAAATATTATAGATAAAATGTAGATTTCTTCCAATTCAGTCATTGGCTGATATAAGCCTCTATGTACATTTTTTTATCAGATAAATATATAAAATTTTGCCTTGTATTATTGACATGTGAGTGGAGGCTGGTATCTTTTATCTTGTTGATACATCAAATTTGGACAAGTTACCCAGCACAGGGAAATGCCAGGCTTTTCTCTGGTTTGAGTCAGGCACTGGACTAGGTGAGGGACTGAGGTCCCTTTCAACCTCACTTATTTCCAAAGTGTCTCTGATTTCAGTCATTCTGAGTATGGATTGATAAGTTTTGACTGAACTGCATCAGAGGCCCTTCTGTTGATAGAGATAGTTCAGACAGCACAAGACTTTAAAGTAGATTTACTTTTAAATGTTTGTCAGATGTTTCAGAAGAACTTCTGTATCTGAATGATACTGAGCTTTCTGTTCTAAAGGTCAGGAATAGTAAGTATATCCTTTTGACTACTGACACTAAAAAAACTCAACATTTGGGATCTTCCTATATATGCATGACTTTGTCCAATGGCTGTAGCATAGTGGCCTTTTGCTGTGGTTTGCCTGTGAGAAAGGATGAGTGAAAAGCTGGGTGGAGTTTTGTTACGCTTCCATAGTCCTCTGTCCAATGCCAAATCATTGTAACTTTGGATGATGTTGAAAATGGAGTGTGGGAGGAGATAAATCACACTGCAT
Organism: Coloeus monedula; assembly: GCF_965178545.1. Taxonomy (NCBI): domain Eukaryota; kingdom Metazoa; phylum Chordata; class Aves; order Passeriformes; family Corvidae; genus Coloeus; species Coloeus monedula. The sequence continues at coordinate 9,900,183 of NC_138789.1, forward strand.
TGGAGGGGAAAACAAAGAAATAAAGAAGCTAGGTCACTAAGATATGAAAAGCTTTTTTCATTTAGAAAAAATAACTTCAAAATTTTGAAAGAAAATAGTAGGCTGATTTGTCTTCCCCTGCTCAGTGGAAACAACTTTAAAAGTTTAGTTGAACTGTTAAATATATTCAGTTGCCCTAGATATTCTTGGCACGAAAGTTTTCATGGATTCCTGATACTTAGTTTCCTCAACGGAGACTATGACTTTAATAAGCAAAAGCCACTGCTGTTTTACATATGGCATTAAAAATAAGCCAATACAGAATAAAATCAGCTGACTAATTTAATATCGTGGTTTTTTTCTTTATGTGAATACTTTGAGGGTCTGAGTGCTTGAGATGATGAATTGCACATGCAGAAAGTAGGAAATCATGGGATCTTGAAGATTGTTCCGTATTTAAATCTTTTGTCTTAAGTGGAGTAGTCTGTCTGAGGGCTACAAGCAGCAGACCAGCTCACAGGAGCAGATATCCCCCTTCCTGCCCCAGGAGTGTTGTGACCTTGAAACAACTTGCTTAAGGCTTTTGAGATTGAAAAGAGTTTTAAATGCTGGCTAAAATTCTGAATTTGCTACCTAGCTGTTTAGTGACTTGCTATGATTGGTTTAGCTTTTTTAGCAGTATAATTTAGAAAAAGAAGTGTTTCAGATTTAGTCATGAAATTGTTTAGAAATCTCAATATATTTTCTTTTAAGATGGTGTCAAAGAATAAGTTATTTAATCAATATTTGTCATTGTGAATAACTGTATGTAAAGGTCAATACATACAGTATTATACTTCTGGGAAACAGTATTTCAGTAAATATGGATTACTTTACTGAAAGCACATACAAAAAAATACTCAAAATAACCCAAAAGAAACAAAAAATCCCACCTGATGTAGTGTAGAAGTTGGTTTGCCTTGAAGCATATTATTTCTGACTCCCTAACCATATCCTGTATTTTCATTTCAAATTCTCCATGAATCGTTTTTATCCGCCTCTCTACTGTTTGTACGTCTAAAAATTTCATTGCTGTAAACAGGAGACTTGGATATGTGATGAATGAAGTATTGCAGCTGCCTGAGTAAGAAATTTTTCTGGAGCTAAAGATAGACTTGTCGTCTTGTATCTGTTCTTTGGCAGAGAAAAAGGGTGATTGAAGAGAAGTACAGTATATGAAAGCACAGCTACAACACAGACATGCTGACATTATAATACAGTGTCTCATTGGATGGTGGGGTGTTTTGACTACATGGCTACAGCAGGTCTATAATTTAAATGCCATTAATGGCACAGAAAACAATAGCATGGAGACAGGAATACTGTAAGATCTCTGGTTCCGTACTTACAATGCAGATGAAATAGCCCTTTGAACTTGCGGTGCCAAATGTTGTCCAAAGTTACCATTCTTCCATGAGGAAAGCAGTTTGTTTTTGTGTTTTATGTCTTCCCCTCCTAGCACAGGCAGACATTTTCTGTTTAGACTGCTTGGCTTGTGTCACTACAAAGATCCCAGGCAAAGGGGGGCTGCTTCTATTTGCCTCACTCATGTCCCATCCACACATTCAGTACAGAATTCGCTATTGTGAATAGTCATGACTATGTTTTCTTTGTACTCGTTGGCCTTTGAATATGCTTCTTTATACTTTTTACTAAAGTCACACACAGAACTAGTTTCACCAGAAGCTCTTGGTGTTTAGCTGTAACAGAGTTACACATAGTCCTGTGACTGCACCCCAGCTATAATATCTCATTTGTTTCCACTTGGCTGTTGTAATGTTTTCTGCCGTTTAGACTTCTTCTCCTTTCCCTTGCTCTCTTTTTTCCGTTTTCTTTTTTTCCCCCATTTTAAATTATATCTGACTTTGTTTTGGTTATTGAACTTAACTGTGTGTAAGTACATGTTTCTGTACCCTCACAGATGCCAAGCATTTAATGCACCTCGGTGTAATGTATGCCCTAATTATTTGCCAAATTGGAATGAGCCTTTCCAGAAACAGTTCTTGATCTTTGAAAACTTTGCAAAATGGATACAATATGTTAATTGTGAAGCTTTTTTTTAGAACACATTTCAAAGGAGGGGAAGAAATGCTGTGTAAGTGAAACTTGTTTAAAGTGCTCCACCACTTCTAGCAGGAGACTGTTACAATAGTTGCATTATTTCTTTATCCTGATCAAATGCTGTTGTAAATATCACTTAGGCTTTTTTTTTCCCCTCCTCAAACTGGTTCACTGTGTGTAGGTCTGGTACTATACCATGTAAATACTAGCTGTTTCCAGTTTTGGCTAAGTGGATGGACTCTTTTCAAAAGATTCATGTAGTGTTAACAAAAATTAAAGCCAACTTATACTCTGAACGAATAACTGAATATTAAAAGTTGCTAAAGGGATAGGTACAGCGTTTCAGAAAAGTTGCTTCTCTTTATAGTAGAAGTCTCAAATTTGAAGTGTGGGAAATGTGTGTATTTAAGTATGCCTTTCTTTTCTCACTTAAAAACAAATTACAGCTAAAATTCAAAGCATATGGAGCAGATATGGATCTACTTAATACTGAAGGTAAATAGAATTGAAGAAGAATAATTAATTTATTCTTCTTCATCTTGTATTTGCTAAGATCCAAACCTTCTAAACTGAAGTAATTTATTGAGCATTTTCTTTATCTAGTGTCTCTCAAGTGTATAGAAACAGGGTCTTTCAAACTTGTGATGGGTTTCTACTGAACCTGTGCATTCATAGAACAACTCAGGTTCCTTCAAAATGTTGTGCAAATATGTGCAAAAAAGAAATCTTAGCAATGTTTTGATCTTGGGAGGAATCTTGATCAGAACAGTCAATGAAATGCAAAATGGTACGTTGGCCAACTGAAAGCAATTGTTTGTTTATTTCTTTCTCAACAATATTAGTAAAGAAAGATTTTGCTTGGGCCACTATTCCTGGCTACTGCAATCAGTAATTTATTAATTTCTCTTCAGACAAAACTGAAATGTTTCTATCACTTCTTGCCACAAACTCTGAGGAGTAACATGAAACCAAAGCAGAACTTGAGAGAAGTAATAGCTAGCACTTACCCAAACTTGTTTTTAATTAGATCAGATTATGAGGCAGTGAAAAAACTCTTCTTCATGGCAGGTTTGGCAAAATCAGTCTTGGTTATCCCACTAGTTTTCTACTTGGGAAATAATTTATGAAATGAAAGGGAGCAATCCACGCTCAATGGGATTTAAATATAGAGAAAATCTGCACTATTTCTCTGGGTCAGAAAAGCATGCTATGTGCTTTGAGAAACGTTTCCTACTAAATGCCTGGTACACAAGTAACTTCTTCAATACCAGGATGGCTGTTAGTTTTCTGTGAAAAGCCCCAAGTATATTTTATAACCTGAGCACAGTTCATTTCCTGATGTAGCAGTGCAGTCCCAGCTGCTCTCATGAGAGCAGAATTCCAGATGTTCCTTTTTTTCCTGTATGGAGCAGTGCTGTAATTGTTGGACAGCAAGGATACAATTTGGCTCTCTGATAATGTTGTATCTGTAGAAATACTTCCACTGTGGCTATAGGAACGTGTGTATACATTAGGAAGGAAACTATATTATGGACTTCAGTCTTTAAATGCATTCAGTGACCCAGGTGAGTGCAAGAAGCACTTGGATTTGATAATATAATGACGACATTTTAAATATCATGTAAGGGAGGAATTAGCCATTATCTAAAGCAGCATACATGATAACACAGTGATTTGAACCTGTCATTCATTTAATAATTCAGGTTGGAAAAGGCATGTGAGATCAGTGTCCAACAGTAAACCTAATACTGCCAGGTCCTCTACTCAAGTCTTGTCCCAGAGCACCACATCTACATATCTTTTAAGTACCTGCAGGGATGGTGACTTTATCACTTCTCTGGGAACACTTTTCCAATGCTTGACAGGCTTTTTGATGGAGATTTTTTTCCTAATATCAAATCTAAATGGCCCCTGGTACAACTTGTGGCCATTTTCTCTTTCCTATCACTCGTTACTTGGGAAAAAACATACACTTGACACTCAGACACACTCTGCTACAGCCTCCTATGAGGTGGTTGTAGAGAGTGATAAATTCTACCCTGAACCTCCAGACTTCATAACCCCAGTTGCCTCAGTTGTTCCTGGATGGACTTGGGCTCTAGACCCTCCACCTTAATCATGCAGTCATGGTCACAGTTTGTGCATAAACCTGTCTTATGTAAGTGTTTCTAGATGTTCAGCTTCAGTGTTTCTCCAGCTGTTTCATAGGACTGTTTTTATAGGACACTAAAAGCTTAAAAAAGCTTGGAGTCAGTAAAAACAAAGCATGTGAGAACAACTTTAGTTGTGGTTGTTCCCATATTTTTGCTATTATTTCAGAATGTCCTACTATGGTCGAATGTCCATCTGTTCCAATTTCTTGAATGTGTTCATGACAGGGTTGGGAGCTGATCCTGGGTTCTTTCCACATTTAATTGCTCCATTAAATACTGTGGGTATATTCTGGTTGTGGGTTATCTCATTTTAATTCATCATTACAGATAATTTAAATTATCCTAAATGCCATAGTGATCTGCTGGTTAGAGCAGAAAGTTGCTCAGGTACCAACTATAATTGCCACTTGTGGCAGAAAAAAATCAAATGTGACTTTTTTTCTGTTCTGAAACTCTGCGGCCATTTCTATTTGCCTAGTTGGCTTAGGCCGAAAATGACTTTTTTAAACAAGATTTAGCAAGACAGATTCTTGATTTCAGGTGATGACACTGTTTTATTGTAATAGAAATTTGTAATCAAGATTCTAGAAACTGTTAACAGTATACAGTTCTGCCTTCAGGATAAGAAAAATGGAGATGATTCCTGGAATCCTGCTTCACGGGAGGAAGATTGGAGGGGCTAGCATGGGCTTAGGAATATGGAGAAAAGGACCTTCTCTCCCTTCTGGGCATGTAGAGTTGAACACTCACTTTTCTTTGTGGTCTATGTTTATTGCTAAACTCTTGAGCAAGCCTGGAGGCATTTCCTAAATGAGGCTGGAACTACATAGCTTTTAAACACAATTAGCCCTCTCTCCTGCTTTCTGCATGCCCTGTCAGTTCTAATGGACTTTCCTTGGCTCTGACAGAAAGGGAAGGTGTGGGGGTCTCTGTGACCAGTCCCCTTCTTCCCCCAGACTGGGTGGAATGGCCACATCTTATTATGGCCCTTAGACAGCACCAATTTAAAGGTTCTCCAGAATATTAAAGCGTAAATTTTGCCTAAGGGAGGAAGTCTGGGAAGAAAAGAGTAGTCATTCAACAGCAAAGAAATAAGTTTGCTTCTACTACCTGATGTGAGACTCCTTCAGAGTGGAAAGAATACCAAACTGGGCTGTACTTTGTGTCATATCAACAGGATGGGTTCGCCCAGTGTGTTTCTTCCACAGTGATCTTCTGAGGCTTGTGGTCTGCAAAATGCAAGAGAAAGCAATCCTATCACAACTAACAGCAAAAAAAAGTCTTAAGAAAACTGTTATTCATAGGAATACAGATTAGAGTGTATCTAATAGAGGAGTAGAAATTATATCTTACCATTTTTAAAAAAGAGTAACAAAAATAAAAACACCTAATGACTGCCTTAAGGAAAAACCCCTTTGTTAGTCTTCAAGCACAAGAAAATACTTGACCTGTTTTGAACAGCAGTGTTTTTATAACATGCTTTTGTTGGATCACAGTCTTTCTTCTCTTCTCTGTTTGATCTTCAAGTCTGTGTTAATTTAAAAAATTAATGTAATGCATTAAGCTTGTAATATGATTAAAGGTATTTTAGAACTTTATAGGAGAGGGGTTTTTTTCTCATTCTGTTAGTTTCTCAACTATTGCAATTGCAGTTCTATGCAAAACAGTAACTACATATGGTTAAAAACTTTTTTTTTTTTTTTTTTTTTTACTCTGTGGGGAAAATGCAGGAGGCTTTGAAGAAATGTGTTTTTCAGTAAGTTTTTTTTGGGAAGGCCTTTTGTGTGAGGAGAGTGAAAAAAGCCCCCTTGCTGCCCTAGAAGGGTTGATGGCCTGGTGTTTTGGTGTGCCTCCGGAATGTCAGCTTTGTTGTTGTTGGAGAAGGGCCTGGAAACCCGAGTTTCTGATACTTTGTGTGAAAGTCTCAATGATCAGACTATCTATCTGCAAAGGATCGTGCTGCCTACTTTTTCTCCTCCTCTTTCTTTTATCATAAGGTCCTTTTCCCAAAAGAAAATTAAAATAAGTTAGACATACCTCTCTTTAGTCTAATAATAAAATTTCAAACATCTCTGTATCTCTCTGAGGAAGGAATATTTTCTTAACTAGTCTTAACAGTAATGCATAGATCTATTGTTCATGTTGTCTAGTAAAGAAAAAATATAATAATGATATAGTTTGCTCCTAGTAATGAAACTGAAGAAACTGTATGTGTATTTAAAGAAAATGCTGTGGCTGAAGAGCTCTGGAGCAATGGAAAATTCTTGGTTTTATTCCACCGAGAATTGCAGAGAAACATCTTGCTGTCTGTGCACTTGTACTTATTTATGCATAATGAAAACTGGAGCAAATGTTGATAATGTGAGGTCTTCTTTAAAAAATACAAAACCAAGCAGAAGTAAACAAGTTTGAGGAAAAAAAAAAATCCTTTTCATAAAGTCAACACGACTCTCTATGGAAGAATATAAAATAATCAATCTGATGTGCCTGAATCTCTTTTCTATTCATACAAAAACATGAAAAACCCAAGCTGCTCTGACTATTACATCATCTCTTTTGAAGTACAAATGCTAATTGAAATCAGTCAAATGTCTCTCTAAAAGCATGTGTGCTAGGATGCTACAGATCTTTTTTTTTTCTTATGTACTTGAATACAGGTATATCTGATTTTCCCTAAAGCTTCTATTAGTGGGGGAGGAAAGGTGGTGCTCCCATGAGCCTCATTTTTAGTACTTCATGTTTTAATGTTTACCACTTAAATGTGGTTTTGAATGTGTTTCTGAATCATTACTTTGCAAAAAGAAACAGACGCTGCTGTCCATCTCCAGCTGAGTTTCCACCTTGCTTAGAGATTGGTGCTTTTCTCCTTTATTCTTTGGAAAAAATAATTTTTAATTAGATTCTGCTTTCCAGATAAGCTGCTCTTCACTTTTAATTCAAGGGAACAAGAGGTACCCATTGGTGTATGTTTGATCTCTTTGAAATACTTGTCTGCTCTGTCATTCAGATGTTTGTTGGATGGACTTTAAAGTATGTTTTGGATGCTGTTTAGAAAAATCTAGTGCCCCGTAAGTGCTGTACATGATAAAAGCAAGTGATGCTCAGGATCTATTGTGTGTGGGTTGCTGCAAACTGCTTTTTCTCTTAGTGCTTTTAGCTTGCTGACCTGCAGAAAAGCTTGTCTCCAAGTTTTATTCCTGTTATTGATGTGAAAGTCTTTGTTTCAAGTATATTTTCATTTTGCTTTGACCTGTATTTATAGTTTTTAGTGCTGCCTGTTTAACACATGTGCAAACTGCTGCACGGAGTTCCTGCACATGTTGTGAACCAGTATGACTTTTGTAACTGCCTCTATGATGTTCAGTCATGGAAGCCTTGATTTAGTGAGAAGACACAATGTTCAGTCATAGATGTCTTCCAAGTGTCCTGACCTAGACCTGGAAAAACCAGTATGGTATTTTCTTGCACTATCTGTGTGCTGAGCTGTCTGGGATGGTTTACTTTTGTGGCTTTAAACACATTAGGTAAAGTTTGGAGCCATCTAGTAATTGCATGTTCCAGGTTCCTTTTTGCATCTACAGCAGTCCTGTTAATGTTGCTTTTTTTAAAACTCTTTGTTGGTAAATATCATCAGATACTATTTACTGTTACAAATATCATCAGGCTTTTGTACTCTAGATTTCTGCTCTGGAAAAGTCCATGAGATTAACACAGTACTACCATCTGACTGACTTCTGAGTTTACGTTTGCTGGGGGTTTTAGCAAGCTGTTAACTACAAGTATGGTGGTTTTTACATCCTGATTTGGGGGGAATTTTGCTTATCAGGTCACTTCTGTTTTCCCAATTCCCTTGTGTAGAAACTTGCCCTAAAAGAGAGCCATCTCTGACTACATTTTGTTTATTAGGATTTCAAAATGCCTGAAAATCTGAAAATAATTTTAGAAAGAGTATTCCACTGTTGAAATAGCGGCCATGATGGTATCATTTTTCATCTGTATTTTGATATAATCATTTCATGTATTTAACAAACCATAATTTTAATTATTTTCAAGATAAAGTTCAGAAAGACAAACCTTAAACAGACTCATCGATGCATTTATCTAGGAGTGAAGTCACATGTCAGCACTGTATCATAGCCTGTGTCTGCTTGTGCCTGGAGGGGGGAGTTAAACTGTAGGGGGTAACCTTTCACATGAGTGTGCTATGCAGTGTTTGCAGGACTTAACATTTTCTTTGTGTATGTTTCAGCTGGGTTTTTTCTCCTTGCTCAGGAAAATAGCATTTTCTGTGATATATCCTAGACCCTGCTCATTCCTCTTATCTCTACTATCAAAGCATCCTATCATAGGTGTAATAATAAGACTTTTCTTTTTTTTTATGGTAGTTTCTAAGTAATGCTGCCCAGTTTGTCAAGTCAGATATGCAACCAACATTGTACACAGTGGTTTTGTAGAAAGCGGGATTGAAAGGGAAATAATTAAATCAGCTCTGGTGGTCAAGACTTGCAATGAGATGTTTTCTGGGGGAAAGAATTCTAACAGTAAAGTCAGGACCCATTAGTCCTATTCTCTGTGCTGGTTCACAGCATTCTTTGTCCCTTTCTTAAGGGCCACAAAAAACTTTGGCTGCTGGCCCTTCCAGTTTGGGGTGGGGGGAATTAGAAATATAAAGGTTTAGTGTTCGCTCTTTAAAACTGATATTCTTAGCTCTTTTCCTTGCTAAGGTAGAATGAAAACCATAAACTATTGGTAAATGTCAACTAACTGCTAGACTTGAAAGAACCAGCAGCTGCTTTCTGCTTATGAAGCAGAGAAACTGTGTGGGAGGAGATGTTAAGAACCTCAAATACCCACTATAACAGAGGGGCGGGGGAGAGACTGTACTGAATATGGGGTTTAACCTTTAGAATTCTTTTTCTGTTCTCTCATGCTCTTAGACTTGTAGGAAAATGCAAAATGGCAATTGATTTGTTTCAGGTAAAGGCATCAGACAAAGGCCCCATGCCACCAAAAACTAATTTCTGATAAAATATGGAGTACTTAGCTTGCCTGTATCAATTTTGTGTCCGTTAAAGATTTATGGTATGAATCTCATAAACAGTTTTCAAATGTATTTAATGAATAATTGTTTGCAAAGGGCTTGAGTGTACCTCAAATCAGATGCAATGCTTCAATGCAGCAACATTATTAACAGCATCGTTAGTGTAGGACTGAAATGGCAACACTTAAAAATGCATCTACCACAAATCTGAAATGATGATTTTGTCTTGAATACAAATAAACATAGAGGAAATAGACTGAGAGGTATCCATTCACGATGTATAAAATAAGATCAAAAATAGGCCACAAGTTTGTTAATATAAATTGAGACAAATTCTAGCTCAGCAACACTGACCTAAAAGCTGTTTAAACAAAGCAACTAATGTTTATTCTTCTTCTAAAGGAAAGTCCATACCTGCTGTTGAGAAAAGACACAGGGCTTGTTCTGTGATTTTTTTTTGGGGTTTTTAAAGTAACTTACTTATACAGTAATTAATAGATCCTTCATCACTTTCTGATATGGAAAAAATATGTATAGCCTCATTAGTTCATGGCAGAACTATTTTTAACCCTTTTAAAAATATTGGTGCAAAACAATGTTTTTCATCTCATCTAGAGACCAGAAAATGTAGAAAGAAAAAGGGCTGGATTATTTTTCTTTTTTCCCTGAAAATAGTCAATTACAAGACACTTAATAAATGTATCTGGAAAGTGTGGTGGTAATCTCTCTTTTATAATTGGAGACCTTTCTGTACCTAGATGCTGATTGTACTGGGCAGATGAAACAGCTCTCAAGGAATGATAAATATTGTTCAGTATGGGAAGACTGTTTTTACATGAACTCTCATATGCAAAAAAAAAAAAAAAGAATAGAACTTCCACTCTGTTATTTCACCTGCTCTCCTTTTAAACATGTCCTTTCTTGTGTGCTGACTACTCCCACTATGGAGCACTTGTCTACAGTCCTGGGAATTACTATTAACTCCCTAAAATGGGGGGTGGGAAACTACAACTGGTGAACAAGGGCTGGAAGGGTACCAGCTGGAGGATATTTGTGACAGATCAGAATAACAGGAAGAGAGTAAAAAAGAAATGGTCAGCACTTTTGGCTTTTTAAAAGTGGGGTGCAGATGACTTGCTGTTATGTTTTTGCAATGTCTTGTTTCCAGACTGCTGGCTTAGTCAACCACATCTTTAATTTGCCCAGTTTATAACAGCTGTTTTGGCTGCTACCACAGAAAGAGAAATTATAATTTCCAAGCCTTCATTTCATCCCTCTTACCTATAATCCTCAAGTTCCAGTCTGTCTGACCACTTGACTAGGCTTTTTAATTAACAGATCTTCTTGGGGGCCCTTAAATGTGTTTTGCATATACAGGAGCACTAAACAGCCTTGGAAACTCTTGATGAGATGAAAAAAATCCTGCTGGGAATATAAAATGGCACATAGTGCCTAGAATAATGATTTCCATAATTGAAATTTTCATGTGCTGTATTAAAAGGCATCATTTACCTGGGGTCCTGTTCTTTTGAAAAGAAAAATGTTTTAGTTTCAAAAACTTGTCTGTTTAACTCTATCTCTGAATGGTTTTGTTGATTCCTCAGAAGGCGGCTTATGGGTTTGGCAAAAAACCACAAAGCTGAAGATGAAAACTAGCATTGGAAGATTTCTGTGCAGTCTGTGATTCAGATGTACTTACTTGATTAGCTCAAATGAGGCAGGTGGTGGAGTTCTGTAATGATCTTTACTTCATACCTGAGACCACTGATCATTTGGCTGAAGGTGGCACATTGTTAATGATGTGTTAATAAACAACATAGTTTAGAAAGGTAGAGACTCTTTGATAGAAGGTAATAGCCCTCACTGCTGCCAGTACCTTAATGTAATCGAAGAAAACATCTTGTTTTAATCATTTACTAATTGAATGGCACAGCAACTAGTCTCTGGGATGTACCTTGGAGACCCGATTGTGTTTCATCGACTTCTGGGGAACAGACACAGATGATGGTGGTCAAATTGCCCTCAGTTCCCTTCATTGCTGGTCTGCAGCTCTGTGGTGATTTGTCTAGAAGACAAAGAAATAAAGGATTTTGTTTGATAGGTTAGGATATGTCCAATAGATCAGTCAATAACTGATCTTGACATTCCCCAAGGAAAAATCACTAGTGTCACTATAAAGGTCTTAGTGGTTGTGTACTATCTGTACTAACTTTTTCTTTGGATTTTCAGATAAAATAGGTTTTGCTTCAAGCTAGCTCTAAATGAAATTAAATTATTCAGAATATTAAGCTGTGACACAATGCTGTCAATAAGTCTTATATTTTCAATGGTTTGAACATCATAAATTGTTACATCAGTGGTATTTTTTCCATGCTGTTCTGACTTGTTCTTCATGTAAGATCATTCAGACATATAAAACAATAAAAAAAATTCCAGAAAATGAGCTCTGGGATTATTTTTCAGAGCTACAGATAAGTGTTGGCAAGATCAGTTTCTGAAAAATCAAATACTAAACCTGTGTGTTGGGTTTTTTTCATAGTGTAATTCTGAATTAATTTTCTTACATAAAATTGATCCTGCCTAACTACTTGAAATGCAGGTCTAGGTAATAGTCTGATCTTTACTGGTGACATGCCAGTCCTAATGAAACCTGCACCACTCCTGCACTTTTTCACTAGCTCTGAATATTATTCCAGTCTCAGCCTGTGATATTCAAAAGCACAAGGAGCTACATAAATGCCTTGCCCCATCCCTGAAGCGCAGTGAGTTAGGTGATGGGATTCTCAGAGCCTTCTAAATTCTTGGCATTCAGGAAAGAAAATGTCAGGGCTCAAGTAACAAATACTTGAGTTGCTTCTCAGAGCCACTTTATTAAATTGGACTCCTTTAAACAAGTTTAGTACCAAGTAAGTATGGCATATAAGATCTAAAAATTTTTTTTCAAATCTGTACTTTTCAGTTGTCTAATGGTTACTTTTTGAAGAACTTGTAGCCTTACACAATACTGTAATTACATAGCATATTCTCAAAAAACCTGCTGTCTAGTATTAACCTTCATGTGGTTTTGTGGAAGACATTTTGAGTATTTTGGATCCATCTTGTTTGGCTATGCTCTCTATTATGATTAATGGAGGAACATGCATGTTTGAATTCTTCAAATAGCTTTGGAAAATCTCACACTTTTAATTTGCCTATTTTATAGGACATGAAAAAAGCCCCATCGCCCCCCAGGAAATTAAAGTACAATGCTTTAATTACACAATGCCCATTAATGTTAATAAATTTTATGCTAAAGACTTATGTACCAGTGCCAAGTAAAACATAAGTCTCCTTTTTCAAGCCCTGTGCCACACACTACCTGGACATGAGGCCATTAAAATGAGCTCAGTTGCAATGACAGACATTAGACAAAGATGCAAGATTTCATTTTGACTTTCAACAGCTTCTATAGGTTGAAATAATGCTAATATTTGATTTTTGAGTGATCTTTAAAAGTATTCAGATTCAACAGTGTTAGGTGAATGACAGAACACATGTGAAATCAAGAGAATGTTTTTCACTGCTGCACTCTTTCTATAATCTGATATAACTTGAGCTTTCTCTGTAAAGATTATTTGTAATGATATGCTGAAGAATGAGTTTACCAGATAAAGCATGTTTGCAACTATTCATAAATCTTGTTTCTTATTTCATTCTCTGCTCTGTTTCTCTTACCTAAGTCATTAACTGCAGCCCATTTTTTTAAAAATGTAGCTCTGCTGTTAACAATTCTAGAATTTGACTCAGAACTAAATCTCCTTTTCTCTTGGAATGTTCCTGGAAATCAGGCAATCGTATTACTCTTGATCTATGTGTACAAGTTGCAGCAGTTCTGCTTTCAGGGTGGGTGGGGTAGAAGAAGAGTTTGGGATTCAGTCTTTGAGAATTTGAAGTGAGGGGAATGTATCAGTAAATGGATCAGACTGGGAGATGCAGACTTTTTTCATCTCTTAAGTCAGACAACATCTAGGATCTCTTTGTACTAACAAAATGAAAATGTAATGGTGGTGTGGTCTGGTTGAGAATGGAGACCAAATGGACACAGCTATACATGAGGAAGATGGTATTTAGGAGGGACCGAGTGATGCTTGAATGGTAAAATGCATAAAAAACCCTAAAACCATTTAAATACTGACTGGCTATGAAGTGTTAGAATATGCCTAGACTTAGCAAGTGGGAGGATAATGGGAGCAGCCAAAGGAATGTGAGGAAATTTAATGAAAAATAAACGTGGATTTGTAACTAAATGTGTAACATTCAAGGTTTTTTTCTGATGTTCCTGGTACTTCACCTCAGGTGTAACACGGAGAACAGGGTTGGGTTTTGGTTTTTGGGGTTTTTTTGGTTGATTTGTTGTTGATTTTTTTTTTTAAATAAATTACTCTGGACCATCCTGATCCCTGTGTAACAGTGTTGATATCCTGAAGGGGATTTATTAGTTAGTCAAAGGATTACCAGTCCTTTCTTTCCTAAGTCTATTGTCAGAGCAGTCTTTGGGAACAGACACAAGGGGAAGAGAGAGTAAGGGCTGTGAGGCAGCACCTGGGTTCAGAATGAGAACTGTGCCACGTCCTCGTGGGCTGAAGGAACAAGAACACGAGGGTGAGCCCAGCAGAGAGCTGGCCTCTCTGCCCATGGTGTTTCCTGCAAGCCAGAGGGCCCTGGCTTCTTAGAGTGCTCTCAGCAGTCATGTTTTATCCTCAATCAGAAACCTGTCGATGCAGGGCATTAATCACACATTTTTAGAATGATTATTATGTAAGGATTTCTATGTTCTGTTTATATTGCATTAGTGTTCTGCTGAAAGACTGGAAGACTTTGGCTGAATTTGAGTGCCTTTGTAGAAGCAGCCTCCCATAAGACAAAGAAAAGGTACATTACAAGCAGAGAGTTTGTAAGAATGCTACATGTTGATGAGCACTAATTATCAGAGCTGGGAGCATTTTGAAAACCTTTCTGATGACTAAAACTCCATTTTACACCTCTACTTCCTAAATTGCTAGTCTGGTGGGAGCTTGTGTTATTTTTAATGGTAGCTTCTTTTGCCACTGAGTCCTAAAGGACTGGAATCAAAAGAGTAGTTTCTAATCTTATATGTTGTCCTGAATACCCCTTTTATTTTTAAATTAGCAAGAATCTTGAATTGTCCCAAATCTTCCCACTATCAGTTGGACTTTCCCCCAACTTTCTGACTAGTTTCAAAGAGAAATCATGTTGCTTTTCCTCCTTCTCTGCCTGCCTGTGCTCACCTCACAGCTGCCCTCCCTGCTCAGAGGCAGACCTGTTCCAGCTCAGTGAGGAGTGCCAGTCACGACAGTTTAACAACCCAAAAGTAGTAAACTTGTTATGAAAAGCTTGAAAACTTGGATATGCCTAGGTGCCAGGCTTTTAAACTCATTGCAACTTTATTAATGACACCCTGGGGGAAGCATCTTTTAGTAGTTAACATAGTCGAACAGATTGGAGCTAAAAAGCTGGATTTACTTTGTCTTGGTTGTGCGTGTACTACGGCATTATCAGGAAATGATTTAGAGCAATGGCAGTGAACTCTTTGCTTTGACAGTGTTAAACTGAAGGTTCTCCACGAATGAAAATTTTTCTGACTTTATGGGAGCTTCCCCCTCCTATCTCCTGTAGCTCTTTGTAGTTTAAAAAGTGCCGTGTGTTAAATAGCATTTCTTGAGCTTACTCAAGAAGCAAATACGATTTCACTTTTTCTTGAAACATTCGTTCCTGCTTTGCTTTTGAGATTACACATGTGCCAGTGTGCTATTCTTCTCCCTAGCAGTTTCTACATCAAATTTATTTTCCCTGAAAAAATTGAATCTTTGTGTCTTTGTCTCCTCACTAGCTTTCAGGCATGTTTTGGCAGGGACTCTGACTGTCGAGGCACTGAAGGAGGGGCCTTGCATTCATTTGTCAGCTTTTCTTGCATCTGTAATTTTTGCCCACTCAGCAGTACTGGTGGGGCTTAAAAAAGGGGGAGAACTTGCAGTTGTTGAAAGTCAAACTCTTGAAATAATTGCCAGACTGTAACAGTTTGGGAAAGAGGTGTGTGTGAGAGAAACAACAAATGCTTTGGCTAAAACCAGCTTTAGCTTTAAGGTTTTAGCAACTGTCCATTTCATGTAATTGCATGCCTTTTCCCCATGTATCTTTATAGGCAATGGTACTGTGTTTTTATAGATTTGTTCATTATGTGTTGATAAACTGGCTTTTCTTAATGATGACGAAAATCATTTCACTGGTGTTCAAGACCTAGTTGTTTCTGACCAACAGTGTAATTTAAAATGTTCAAGTCTTCTCTAACTTTTGTTCTAATCCTCTACTGCAGTCTTCCTTCACAAGCTGAGTGCTTTTATCTCCTCATGTAATGTAACCAAACAGAAATTAGTTAATTTTTTTATTATTAGAAGACAGATCCCTTCATACTAAGGAAAGCATTTTTCCTCTTCAGCTTTTTATGGAATATTAACGTTGATCTCTCCTCCTCGTTTCAGTAGGCTATTTAAGCTCAGGGCTCATACTGTGAGCTGTTAATTAATCAGTGTGACAGATGAAGAAAGTATCCAACTATGAAAGGAAACCTTACTTCAGTGACTAACAATAAGGATGTGAGCCTGAGTGATTTAAAGGATTTTTTTTTTTTTTTGTGAGTGTGTGATAAGGAGTCTTAAGCTGTTTGAGGTAACGATGGGGGTTTTTTTGCTCAGATTGTGTCTCTGCACAAACATTAAAGGGCTCGTCAATATTTTGTCTTGAAAAGTCTAGACAGGAGTTAAAAGAGCCTCTCCTACAGTTTGAAGAGATCCTGTTTCCCATAATTAATAACAGGAAGCAAGTAAATAAGGCTTTACTGACAAATGAAACTGCAACAGTAACATGTACCTAGAAACATTAGATTCTAGCTGAGAAATGTAGCTGAGGTCTGTTGGTTTTAGCGTACAGGAAAAAATTGCTGTAGAGGCACATTAGTGCTTTGCTCATGTCTAATTCGGTTATATTGATAGACTAAAAGTCAAAAAGTAATGATAATGCATTTTAATTGAGAGTGATTTGTGACCTTTGTTTACATCTGTGTTACAGTCCAAGAACTCTTCCCCTTGTCATTATTTGAAATTCTTTGAACTCAAAAGGAGATTTTCATGTTTATTTAAAAGCTACCAGAAGGCATTTCAGACATTTCCTGGAACAAACTGTATATATGTATTTTAGGAAGATAAGAAATGAAAGGAAACTTGAGGAAAAGCTTTCAATTTTCTTCCTTTTTCAAGATTGCATTTTCCCTTCAAAGATACCTTCTCAGAAAAGAGTTGGAAACCCTTCTCTCCCCCTCTCCAATTCTCTTGTTAAAATCAGTTAAACCACAAAAGGGGAGTTAGACCCTCATCTGTTCTGTACCACTGTAAAACCAAAGCAGTGCTATTTATCTCACTGAGCTGTTAAGTTCATTTCAGTAACTCCACATTGCACAGACAAAAACTCAGTCTTGCCCTTGCCTGCCATACCTCTGATTTCTTTGGTATTTTGGGTTACACTGGGAGGGGGGAGGTTGGAGGGGCAGGAAAAGGAGGAGGTTTCTGTCTGTGTGGCTGGGGGATTGGTTGTTTTCCTAGGGAGCAGCAATGGCTGAATGCAATATTCAGAAGCACTGGGAAGCACATTTAACGTTGTGTTTGTGCTGGACTTTAAGTCGGGGCTTGTTGAATTATGGGTTCATCGTCTGGCATGCTGACTATATGATACAACTGTGTAATACAGACTGTTTGTCATCTTGGTGCTGACCTTGAAAAGAGAAGAAAAGTGGATTTGTTTCACTGATTCTTAGATACACTGGACAGTAAATTCCTGCTTTAGCTATTTAATTTACAGTTAACTACTAAATTTTTTCTGCTGTAGGTGAGCTGTTGGGCTTTCTGCTAAAAATGACAAGATAGGACAAAATAAGCTTGTTTATAGAGCTAATGTTTTTTCCTTTTCTGTATATTTTAGAAGATTAACAGCCATTGCTCCACAGAAGTATGGTGATGAATACTAAATAGTCCACCATAAGGCATTTTGGAAGGAATTCAGTAAATTCAAAGATACCCCAACATTGTATTCCATAACTTTTTCCACTGACTGCAGCTTATACTATGAAAAGCAACAGACTATATCCCAAAAGAGGACTATGCTATTTACAACACCTTGTCAGGTCAAAATGCTTCCTGGCAGGTATTCTTTTAGTGTTGACTGATTAAGTGAGATACTTGAGCACATGCACCTAACCTTAAGCATAGACTTATCCCATTCCCCTCAATGAATTTATATGTTTTCACAGTTCATTATTGGTCTTCTGTTATCTTCTAAATGCCTTTCCCTCCCCTGCTAAGTACTGAGTTCTGTCACCTTGAGTCATGCATGCCAATATCTAGCTAGACTTATAGCTTTTAAATGAGACAACCTCTGGAATGTGGTGCTACTTGACACAAGCACTTGGCTTCTTACTGAAAATAAATAGCTCAAATGTCACTTCAAATGCCTATTGCAACAGGAAAAAGTCAGAGACAACTGTTGAAGGTGCACTTTCCGGGTACCTATAAGGTATTAGATCAAGTTTTTTCCCTAACCCAGAATTGTAATAACTCATGAGTTTCCAATGAAATTTATTGCGGAAACATAAACATTTTCTTTAATACATAAAATTCTTTTCACCAGCAAAGCTGTGAATAAAATTTCATTACTTTGTCATTTGTTTTGGACCTTTGAAAATCATGTGTCTAAACTGTGCAGCGTGTAGGGTTAGAAATTTTTCTAATTATAAAGGAAACAATATACAAGTCTCTTTAACACCAAACTTGGGTATCTTCAGTTTTATGCCCCAGAAAGCATCCTTATATTGAGCCTGATCTTTGTACTCAGTTTTTGATGTGGGTTTGCATTAAATAAAAGGTGGAAATTTCCACGTTTAGGGTGCTTCTTTTAGAAAGAAAGGTGATCCATCAGTGAACAGTTTGGATTCTTTGAATCGTCAGATTATATATTACCAGTGCTGTGTGCACTGGTACATGTAGGTTGTTTAAATGCATATTTCAGAGAGATTAATGACTATAGTAAATAGTAGACTAAAGTAAAGTAAGGTTCCTGATATAATCTTAGTTTAATCTAAAAGGTGCTGACATGAAAAGCTAGGCTTAACAGGACTAGGTATCGGTGGCAAAATTTTGCTCTTTAATATTATAGTACATAATTTCCAAGTGAAACTCTTGATAACCAGTAGTTTCCAGGATATTATCTAGATTTCCTGTTTATTTTATGTGGCATTGTAAGTATCATCTTGTGCCTTTTTCCAGAAGAATGAAGACTCTTTATAACAGCGTATTATCTAAACCCTACTCAGTAAAAGTTGCAAGGTTCAAAGTAACTGGAGATACCCTGATCATACCTCACCTTTTAACACAATATTTCTTTTTGTTCTCTAGGATTTTTAATTAATTTTAGTGTTCTTTTCTTTGTGCTTGTGATTGAACCTGGTTCATCCCTTCTCCACCATTTTTAAATATTGTCTAAGGGTAAAGATGTATTTCTGATTCAACAGAAGGCTCCTTATAAGAAACCTAACTAGAAGAAAGTAAAGGAAAATTAATTTTCATTCAACTTAAAATATTAAAGTTTCTAATTGCATTCCAGACTATTACTTAAGTATGCTAAGAATCTATTTTTCTAGTGCTTCACATTTAGTGTAGGAAGTCTTTTGAAAATCCCTGTAATTCACAGAAGTTGAGAAGTTCTGCTTATTTCTTTTAAGCAATAAACTTACTTTGGCATATGATTTAAAAAAAATATTCCTAGTCATCCTTCTTTTAAATTAAATAATGATTGTATAGGTGAAAATACTGTAAATTACTGTGGAGGTGTTAAAGTTAGAGGCAAGCAGGTGGATTAAGACTTAAAGAATTTGCCCCAAAGTTCCTTTTAGCATAACTGCTATTGGCTGCCTCTTGGAAAGTTTGCCCTACTGTGTGCAAAAGCTCTCTGGGCTGTCAGGGAGTAGAACAGAAGCGAAATAGAAAAGCTGTTCTGAACAGCAATCAAGCAATAAAATCCAGGGATAGCCAATAGGATATGTGAGTTCAGGCATTTAATTTTCAAAGGTGTTGCCTTTAGATATTCAATTAAAAAAGAGGTTTAGACTTTCCATTTTTCCTTTGTGAAACAGGGAACAGAAGACACCTGCTAACATTAGAAAAGATCTTTGAAAGGGACAGGCACTTATCATTGCCTTTATTTCAGCAGAAAGAGCTGAGTGGCGCTGTAGATTGGAGAGGGATCCTGGCTCTCTCAAGTCTTTGTCATGCATCCTACAAGGGGTTCAGAAGGAGGGGAAATGCCCTCAGAGTCCTTACTGTGCTCTGTAATCAGAGGAAGAAATAGTAGAGTTGCATCTTTTTTTGGCAGCAGAGGAGTAAGGGAATACCTGCTGCTATTATTTCTTGATGTCCTAGTTTAAGTTCAGACTCACCAAATCAATGTGCCTCATGTTCTCACTCCCTTAAATACAGCTACCTGTATTTCTTTGAAAAGCCAGGAGATAGGAATGTGAGTGAATGAAACAGGATTTTTATTTGTTTTCTTAAATGTTTTCATAAAGGTTTTTGTAACTGCCTTGGGCTGCACCTTTCCAGAAGTATTATTTCTCCCAGGTGACTTAAAGGTAATGTGACCCAGTTAAATAAATGGATTTTGTGGTTTTTTTTATAATAAAGCATATAGGGATATAGAATAAAAGTCAATGATACTTTCCTCTTCCACTGCTTTTCCCCTGAAAGGAGATAATTTTCCATTCTCACACAAAACAAATACTAATCTCCTTTGTAAGTATCCACTGCTTTTTCTTTTTTTTACTTTCTTACAGTTCTCATTTTTTACTAGACTATATTACTGACATAGGTGTGGTAGAAGCCTTCATTTATGGTATGGGAAAGGAGTCTTGTTAAACAACTTTTACACTTTTTTTTTGACAGGCTCTATACAGTACTTTTTCCCTGAAGTCACTATGGGAAGTGGGACACATATGGCAAACTTTTTTCTTAAGTATATAATATGTCAAATAATATTTTGGTGTATGCAGTGAGCCTTGGTTTAAGTAGCATGGCATATAATACCTCATTTTACTAATTAAATTAACATATATAGACACTAACATTTAAATGCTTCTTGCCTGCAAGTTAGGGCAGGTCATACTTGTCAAAGTTTCTTCTCCATCTTGTTTCACTTTTAGAGTTTCGATCTGCTTTTCACCTGCAGTAAGGTCATAGTTGGGACATTCTGGGGGGGTCTATTGTGGTTCTGGCTGGTTGGAAGAATTTGCCCTTTCGTTTGTCCCTGCACCACCAGTTGCACCAATAAAGGCGGCAGAGCAGTGCATGGCCTGGGTGGTGTTGCTCCTGTGCAGGTACTACAGCCTGGCTACAGCTGTACTACAGCCTGGCTACTGGTGTTGGCTCATTGGAGAGGTTTCAACAGTACATTTTAATTCTTTTCAACTAGGACAAAAACTTTTAAATAACTCTCTATCCAGTGGAAACCTTTTGCCTCATGATGCTGAGTTCTGCCCTTGAAGAAGAGTGCTTTGACTCTGCATTTTGAGATCTTCTAGACAAAATTTCTCTCTGCAAAGACAAGCAGTACTTAGTGAACTGAGACCTTTTTGTTCCTTTTGTTACTCTTTTTGATTGACTGTTAAAACCATTTTTTCTCTTAATCACTAAAAGATGCAGAATTACATATTCATTTCTTAGAAAGTGTTAAACTGATCTTTCTGCCTTAAAACATGTAGAGAACCTTCTGTAAAAATTTATGTAAAGAAAAAAACCAACAGCCTAAAGCAACAGAATGATTTGAAGTATATAGAGTAGTGTGTATTAATGTTTTACTGGTGTTTGGCATTGTTTTTTGGAGAGGTTTTTGTGGGTTTTTTTTGTTGTTGTTTTTGTTTGTTTTAATCTGGAGATTAAAAGCCTAACCTTGATGATACTCTCATTAAAAGAAGAAATTTTAGTCAGTCTTCTACTAATCTCAAGCATGCTGCCAGGTACTTGTCCTCCACTTGAAAAGGAAGATATATATTTGTTAACTATTTTTCTCTCATTTAATCATATAAACCTTTTTCTAATAGAATGGGATTTTGTCTTTGTAAAGAAATAACTGTCTTTTGTTGTACAGTATTTTTTTATGATACTGTAATAAACAAACCAGCATTTTAACTTGGGAGGCAACTTCCTGGTGCTAAAAACCAACAAAAGCAAGTCCAGCACATGAGTCATAGTGAGAAATTTCTCTTAAGGGATTTGCCCTAAATTTGATAGTAGCTCAAAATACTTAAAGGTTTTGAACTCATATGTTTTATTCATTCCACAACTCAAACAGATAAATCTTTGCAGTCCCTCTGAAACATTTGCCCCTCCTCTTTTTTAAAAAAAATTTTAAGTGCATACCTTGCCCTCTTAATAGCTTTAAAATGGAAGATGAAAGCTGTGGTAACAGGCTCTTCTGCTGGATTCCTGTGAAACATGGGAGTTTTCTCCATGAAAAGTCCCTTGCAATCAATACCTGACATCCAAATGGCACATTTGTATGGCTTGGAAAATAGCAGCCTGCAAGAATTTTAATAAAGGCTGAAGATGTTTCTCAGGAAGAGCAGCATCTCTAACATTGTTATCTACAGTACCATGATGAAGGTTTCAAAAGCCCAGCAAGAGTGTCAGCTACCTTTGTCAGCTGCACATTTGCTTAGCTTTGGTCATAAGCAGAGGCTGAGAAGATCTTTATCTTGCCTGGCTTGTTATAGGTATCACCTATTTTGTGATGGTGGAATCTTCTGACAGCAGAATTATTTTAAAATGAGATTTTCTGAACCTCATTTCTTTTCCTCTACCTCCCCAAAACTTCACTAATTAAAGCCCAAAAGTCATCCTTCCCCTCCCCTGAATAAGTTTGCATAATTCATTAACAATTGCAATTCTCTATTAAAAAACCTAAAAAGTAAATTTGGATCTGGGATTGTGATAAATCTACTTTATCTGGAGGACTGGTCTTAGGGCATTTTCATGCTTAATTAAATGGTTTTACTGTGTATTTTATTGGAAAAGTTGGCATAAGCAGTTGCACTTGTCCAAAATGGACTAAAAACTTTTTACTAGAAGTTATTTAGGTTGGTACTGTTGCACATGATATAGCTTGCGAATTTCACCACAGATTTTGTATTTAGTTCTACCTTGAGTTGTTAATTATGCCAAGCAACTTTGAGGTGCTTCTGGCCCACTACATTAAGCACTAAATAACTTAGTGGGAGGCCACATTGCTGTGTTTGTATGAGAGTGAGATAAAGTAGCATTACTCAGTATGTTGAATTGATGTGACCACTGAATGCTAGATTGCTAATTTATATGGAGTCCTTCACATAAAGAAATGAATCACTGTATACCATTCATTGCTATTTTTTTTAACTGGCAAACTGATAAATACTTCATGACCACAGGTAAGCAGAAAACTCACTTTTTCCAGCCCACAGAACTTTGAGTTCAAAACTAGTCCTGTTCTACTTTAAATTTCAGTGAAATTTAGGAAGAATGAAGAGATCTGTCTAAAATAGTCAATTTACTGCTAAATGTGAAACAGTTATTTTGGAGTCAGTGTGTCTGTTTTTTGACTATAAATTCCCTTTTAATCCTTGGAAATGTTTTCTGAAGGAGTTTTCTTTAAAAATGGTGCAACTCCACATGAAGTTTAACTTTATGAATCACCATCCTCCAGCTCGACAGAAAAGCCGATATTCAAAGACTGCAGTACTTGTGAATTAGGAGTCAAACATGAAGTGAAATCTTCTTACGTTTTTGGTGAGAAGTGGCACTTGATCCTTGAGGCAAAGAAATTCACTTCAACCTACATGACACATCACATCACATTACGAGCAAGTGCACTGGCAGGGCTATAAGACGAAATGCCGTTTTCTGTTAAGTTAAAAGTAGGACATGTTTTTTCCATTTCTGAGAGTTCTATCACTTCATATAGTTGCTTTTGGAAATGAAAAATGGCAATGGTCCTGTACAGAAGTGGTCTATGAATTACAGAAAAGCAGCTTATGCTGAGTAGTGTGGCACAAGAAGATGCCAAGCATTTCATGAGGAGAGAATGCAGCACAGTCACGTGGAGATTACAGAGCCCAAAAAATTTAGTTATGCTAAGTCTCTTATTCTTAAATAGAGAGGGGAATGAATAAAATATAATTACAGGGTTTTTTATTCTAGCAGGCTCCACAAATATAGTGACCTTATAGATGATCAATATACTTACAGAACCTGTACAGTAAGTACAGAGAGAAAGAGATCATATAGGGGGTTTTAGGTGTGTTAACTTCAGTATCCTGATCTAAATTACTGCTGCTAGGCTTTGAGGACGACGTACAACTCTGTGTATCATATACCATACAGAATTACCTGGATTTCTGTTACTCTATAGCATTGTCCAAAAGATTGTCTGCTTTGGTTTATAGTAGGATGAACAAAGGGACTAATCCTAACACAACTTCTCACAGCTTGAGAATCAGGGAATAAACAAAGAGGAGTTTCTCATATTATATCATTCTGAATGTGGAACAGGAGCCCAGATGAACATGGGTGTCCTTCTGGCTTCACCAGTAGCTTGGTTTTTCCTTAAGGAAGCTCATAAAAATGTTTCAATCTGATGGGGTTTGTTTAATTTTCATTCTGGTGATTAGTTGGAATAGTGTTCTACATATGGATAAAAGCAACTATAAGGCCACAGAGGTGATGGAGTGGTGGAGAGAATTTTATTCTTTGCACTATATTTTGATAAATTGTCTTATTTTAAGATTTTTGTTGTTTTAATAGTTTTGACACAATTTTATTTTCAAGAGTTTGAATCAGTGGAAAAAGAATAACAAAGACTTAAAAACAAGAAATATGCTGCAGGGAGGACTGTAACCCTAGCTCACAAAAGCTTTTGCTTATAATAATAAAGACTGGAGTTGTAATTAGCTTTTTTGGAGTGTTTTTCACTCCAGCTGCACTAGACAATACTCTGACTTGTAGTTAATACATACAGACATATCTACTTATTTTCCTTTGCATTGCAGCATGTGTATTTCCCTAATTGGCAGCTTGCCATTTATATGTGGAAAACAAGATTGTGTTAGCAAGAGGGAGAGACTGAGATATCAAATGTCTGCAGTGCACAAATATCTGAGTTAGATTACTGCAAGGAGAAGGGATTTAAGTTTGAATTTAGATATTTGGTTCATAATGCACTTAGATCTTCTGTAAGGCTAAACATGAGCTACAAATAATCAAAGTTAGAACTCAGACTGGCACTGCAAGATTTCACTTTAGAACCACCCGTTACTTACATTTAATGTGGAATTTACATAGATACTCAGTAAGAGTGGATAGATTCAATAAAGCCGCTCAAGTTTTCTCTTAATACTGAAACTTGTCAAACTGCTGAGATACTGTTCTCCCCTTACGAAGGATGGGATTGTGAAGGCATTCTATTTTATTTTGGGGAAGTTAAACATCATAGGTAGCAACAAGTGAATACAATATTCTAGGAAATAAGTGTTCCTTACTCCATACAAGAACTAAAAAATCAGCACTAATATCCCACCCATTTTTGTATATTAGAGAACTGATGTAACAACAAGAGTTCTATCAGGTAGTGTATCACTGCCCTTCTAAATGGATATATTGCTGATCTTATTGAGGATCACTTGGCACCAATTTCATACTGTCTAGCTAGGCCAGCAGTAAAGCATTAAAATCAATTTTATCTCCCTAGGAAAGTCTTGCTATGTCTTCAAACTTCTCTTGCTATATCTTAAGTAAAATTGATTGTTGAGTAGAACCAAATTCTGTATCTTGTCTGAGAAGTCAAACTTTCCACTAGTACAAAATACTTATATAGAACCAACAAGTTTTAACTACCTACCTAAATTCTAGAAGGCAGGATTTTAGTTCTTTTTAAGCATGGATCTGGCATGTTTTAAGTCATTCATGGCACAGAAATAAAATATCTTTTTAAAATTATTTCAGGAAGACTCAGTTAAGGACTTCAGTTTCCTCAAGTTCCTTTTGTCAGTGTCCCCTTTCCTATTCAGTGTATGACAAGTGCATGTAGTAATTCAGGTGTTGCAGAAGGATTACAAACTGAAAAGTATTGTGTGTTTTGTGCCCGCCAACATGAGGAACTGAATGAATAGGTTTTGAGTACTCAAAAGCAATGCCTTTCTAGACAGAGTACTTGAATTAGACAAACAGACTTTGAAGACTTTCTGACACAGGCTGTCTGCTGTAGCTTGCATAAATCTGTGCTGAATGAATACTCAACCAGAATTACTTGAAAAGAATCAATATAAGTACTGTCAAATGAAACAAACAATTCTCTTAGTTCTGTAAAACTAAGGTGTCATCAATGAAAATAGTCACTACTGTATTGATGATTTAGTTATTAGGGGTGACAGGAACAGTGGAACACAGTTAAAATCAGCAAAGTTTGCCATCTCTTTTCCAATCTTGCATTTTATGGTTCTCATCATGAGTTTAGGGAGTCCAGTAGCTTCCCTGATGTAATCTAGATGTGACACTGTTCAATGCATATAATCCACTGTCTTAACAGTCTGTATGATCTCCACGGATTTTAACAGAATTTCCAACTGATGCAGCTAGCCTTCAACCCATCTTTGCTGGGAATTTATCCAGTTTGTCTCACAGGAATTCATTCACTTTCATAAACTTGAGCACATCTTCTCTTCCTTTGACCTTTCTGTTTATTAAATATAGTAGCCCTGATCCTCTAGACAGGTTTTATTGACTGAAACAGAGCAGGTCTACCAGGTAAAGAAATTCTCCAGGCAACACAGAGTGATCTTTTAAGCACCAGCAGTAGCCTCTTAAATACTTTTGATTTAGGTGTTTTTGTGAAAATCCTGATGTCATGTGCTCCACACATCTAACTTACTTCAACCTTTGAGCTAGCTGGTAAATATGGTGATACAAAATAAAACTTAACTTCAACAGAGTTTGGAAAAAGCTGGGTGGTGTAATCGCCTTTATCACTCTTCACAGAATTCTTTGTCTTTTCTCATCAGCAAATCTATAATGTCTTGTTACACAACTCTGACTCTGGCTTCACAGTTTGGAGGATAAACTAGTCACTTCATGATCCAGTTCTGGAGATGTAAGCATGTTTGCCCTCTTTCATTCCACTAAAAAGGCGATTCCCTCCAAAATATCTGTATTTACTTCCTCATCTTCTCACCCTCACAGGTAAAACCAGTTACTTTCCCGAGTGCTCTAATGAAGCAATGTCATTTTATTAGGTGGCTTAAAGGACAGCTAGAAAATATTTGAATACCTGCTTACACTTGAAGTTTATATAATTATGTTTTAGTCTGAAATCAGTTTTTATTAAGTTCTCATAATAAACCACTTTTGAGTATTTGTTCCTACTAGGAATCCTTTAAGAAATACAAAAAATACCAGTTTGGGTCAGTGTTACAGGACCATGGGTCAATTATCCTTATGAAGAAATAGATGTAAAAGAACTGTTTGAATAAGAAATGTTATTTAATTTTAATTAAAGAGTATTTAGAGAAATGAGATATTCTTCTAGCATCACTGAGATAGATTAGTGCTGGTCTGATTAAGAAAGCACAGTTTATTTTGGAAAGACTTTTTTGTGTTTTGCTAATGTCAGTGAAAGGTAGAGAAACCAGCTCTGGAAGGCAAAAGTGCCCAACTTCCATTTGCCTCATAGCAAACTTCTGCTTTTTTTTTTTTAATCAATCTGGAAGTAATTTGAGTATAAAAATAATGACTATTCTCATGAAAAATCTGTTTTAATGCTGCTTTTAACTGTCATGTTTAGGAAATGTGTTTTCGATTGATCCAGATAGGTATTCTGGTAGGTAACAATAGGAATGGCACTATATGAGGGAGATATCGTCTCCTTGTCGTTCTTAGAGCAGGATAAAATGTGAGGCTTCTGAGGGTATGGGAAATGAGTTTTCAGTACGTGAAATGTTTTGACTTTTAACTAAAAGACTGAGTTCTACAGTGCCACCATCTTTTAAAGATTAAATCCACATGGCACTATATGGAATACAATATCCATTGTTCATACTTCTTGAATGACTTGGAATCGTGTGTTAACATGATGAAACCAGATGGGATGTTCAAACACTAAACTCCATTCAGTGGTAGCCAGATGTCTTTCCTGGAGGATGGGGGGGAGGAATCCTCCAAATAGAAATTTCAGAAAAGATAGCAATTGTCAAATTTTGAGCAATTTATTCAAGTGATAAATGTGTTGTATTGGTGATTCATTAATTGCTTATCTATTTTTAGGCAAGTTTGATCTCTCATCTGTGCTCCTGTCATCAGATATGGATGTGTCACCTGATGCAAAATGCTTGTTTCCCCCTGGCCCCCCTTTTCCCCTTCAAATGAGGAAGTAAAAGTAAAATTAACTTGGCAAGTATGCTGGGAGATACAGGGTTGGCTTTTGTGGCTCAACCAACATCTTAAAAACAAAAAGTGGAAAAAGAGGGCAGCAGAGAACAAAGTCAGTCAAAAGCAAGCTGCAGAATGTAGTTATAAATTTTAAAAAAGTTTATCGAATGGTTAGTAGTTGCTCAGAAAGTTTGTATCTCTAGATTAGATTAACAAATGTTTCTATTATGAGCCAGTTATATCTGCAGCTAGATTTTCAAAAATTCATGGGTATCTCCTTGTGTCTTAAGAAACAAACCAAAACAAAACCTCTTCAGTTGTGCTACCTTTGACCCTTAGAAAAATTCCACTACAGTGGGCTTGCAGCAGTGGGGAGAGACTGTAAATATGTTTAGACAGGTGGTACAGTCTGAGGCCTTCTTTAAGGAAATGGAAAACAATATAGAAGGCCTTCATTCAGAGATGTTCTCATATAATGAAGTATGCCCAATATCTTTCAGTGCAGAATGCCTTTTCCAGTGAATCTCACCGCTTGCCATGCAATAAAGTACAAGTTTTTAAACAGAACAATTGAGAAGCAGTCTCCCCCACATTTCTCTTTAATGCTATCTTAACATCACTTATTTTACATTTGTGCAGTAAAAGAAATGACAGCCAAGTTAAGTTTCTAAATTAAAACTACTGGATGACAAATCTTTGGCAAAGAGGGATGCACAATTCTAGTCTTCGTTATGCTTGCCACCTCCTGTTGTAGAGAGCTAAGGAAAAAAGGAGCAGGAAGCTCATTAAGATCTTGTAGCTGAAGGCCACAAACCCCTCTCCCATAAAAGTCTCAAATTTTCTTGACTGTCTCCTCTTCCTTTGCAAAGTCCAAAACAGGCAGAGGATCCTGAGGGCATCCAGTGGGAAATCATTGCTGTCTGTTCTGTGTAAATCCCAAAGAAGGAAAGAAAAGGACAGGATACAAGCACTACATTGTGATTTACCCATCAGAGAGGCATTGGAGGAGGGCAGAATAGAAACCTCGTTCTTAATGCAATAAAAAGTTTGGCGTTCAGCCAGGTCCCCCTCGTCCATTTAATGGCCTTGATGTTCTCACAACCTGTGCATGCAAGGTATCATTCTCCTTTCTCCTGGAGTGTGTTGGAAACACAATGGAGGCCTACCCTACTGGAGCCTGCTGGGATTAATGCTGAATGTGATTCCCAGGGCTGGTTGCCACAAAGGTACAAGTGTGTTGCCATCTCCTCTGAGAAACAACACAGTTGGGCAGATTCATGAATTTGATACGCATTCAGTGTTAGTCCCTGTTCCCTTTGAACTATTTCTTCATGGTACAAATTTAAACCAGTATTTCAGCAAAAAACCATCTTGATTCCTCCCTGAAAAGGACAGGAACTTCATCAGTTTTTAAAGTAACTTAGGTTTCACTTCCTTCATTAGCATGACGACAGATTTTTCTTTTTTTAAGGAAAAGATCTTCAGTTACCCCAAATTTAATACTGAGTCTGAAAAAAGCCACAAAATGTGTGTTTTGTGGATTTGACCATAAAACAAAGCAGTAAAACTTGATAATTACAAACAAATACAACTAAAAATAAAGTTGCTAATGAGGTGAGGAAAGAGGAAGCTTGGAGTTACAAACAAAATGTCAGATGAATCCCACACATTGAAGTACCAATGTGCTGTAAGTTGACTTAGTGAAATTTCGTGAGACCCTGCTTGTTTTACTGTACTATTTCGTGTTTTGAGGAAACAACGACGGAAACTAATCAGATTGCAACCTGGTTATTTTTGAGGTTCCCACAATAATGAAAATGTAGATTTGAAGTTCTAATCTTTCTTGTGTCAATTTAATGGAAGTATTTCTGTATCTTCGTACTGCTTCAAAAAAGGGACTATTTTATGTGCTTTTATGCTTTTAAGTAAAATTTGTAAAACTATTGTCATACGTAGAGCAACGTTGTGTATTTACGTAACCAGTTCCAATTTTTACATCTTTACATTTTGCTGTTTGCAGAGGAATACAGCGATTCAGGGTAGAGTTGTTTAGAGAAGCAGATTGGATGGGGGTAGAAGAGATGGGTAAGAAGCTGCTAATCAGCAAATGGATTTCACAAGAGGAATCTGTCTCTCGTTTTAGAATTTTGTGAGCTGCTGCTCTGAAGCAAACCTGAGCTCTGGTCCTGACTATGCAGAGAATCTGAAATGAAGGTTGATTTCTCTTCCCTGTCTCTGATATATTAGGAAAACATTTACTTGAAGAAAACTGGGGTTTTTAAGTGTTATGCAAGACTGAACTATTATGTAAGAATTACAGAAGGAGACACCTGGTTGTTTGGGGGTTTTTTTGTTACGGCTTTTTTCAACTGAAATGAAAAATTATAACGAAGCACAGTTTAAAGATGTTTTGCTTTGATTTCCTTTCTCGGGATAAAATGTGTAGTGAAGGCACTAGGAATGATTTTAATTCATAGGATGAGGGAAACGTATTCACAGGATAAAGAAGGTTCAGTAGACAGCTTTCTGTATTTTAGGTGCACATGTTGCAGGTAGGAGAGACTGATAATTCATAAAAGTAAATGAATCAAAGCATTAGAATAGTATCCTATTTCTGCCATGCTATTTTTTTCAGCAGATTTAGTATGCTGACAATTATAACAAATCAGTTTTAGAACTTACAGAGAATAAGACTGAGTCTCTTCTGAAAGCCATGATTTTGATGTTCCACAGTAGCAGAAAATGAATTTATATTTTTGGTAATCTAGGTTTTCTTAAATTAGAATTTTGATTAATTTCAGTTTTATTCATTTTTATACTTGTAAATAATTGTAATGTTATTAATTTGCAAACATAGCACAAATTTCATCTTAGTTTGTAATCCTGAAAAAAATTTAAAATAGCCATCTAAAGAAAAATAAATAAAAGCCCTTTTCCAGGCAGAGGTTTCTGAAGTTCTGGGAGTAAAGGACCCAAATTTCTGCTTTCACTGATACACGGCAGACTCAAAAATGATGATCTTGATGAGCTAGTAGGTGAAAACAATGTGAAAATTCACTTCATCCTGCTTATTTCAAGTCCAGCTCTTCAGTGCTATGTGTTTCCTTCACAGAAACAATGTCTGTTTTCAGTCTGCAGAAGTAGTTGAATTCTCAGCTGTGCAAAAAATACAATTATGACAAGTACACTTGACCTTCAGTGAAATTAAGGAGAGTACCACCTGCACGAAATATGTCTTGTAAACAGTGTCAGGAGCAGAGGGATACAGCCTGGCTAGAAGTCAAATCCAGTTGCATAGCTTACTGCAATAATAACATTTCAGGTTTTTAAAGTTTTGACTTCCAGTTGTACCCTACTCTTAAGCAAGGAGTGTTGATGAGTTGTTAGCAGCTGCACTGTGAAAAGGAGCACTCTTTGTGCTGAGATAAAGCTGTCCAGCTCCAGAAATAGTCTGTAGTGCAATAAACAACTTTTTTTTTATTATTATTCTCTTGCAGTCGCAGTGTTACAAATTAAATTGAAAAACATAAGAAAACTGTTTCAGGACACGCTTCCCAGAATATTTTGACCCCTTGACCTGCGCCTACTCCCAGAATAAACTACTATATTAAGATCCATATTTTGTATTAAAGAAAAATCTCCCCTAAAATCAGGCCCTTTAAAACTTATCTAGGTAATGAAGATGGCCTAGGCTAATTTTTAGTCAACAATGTTATAGGAAAAGACCAAAATATTCCTTTAGAAAGTCATGGTATCCTGTAAGCAGTATCTGCTGCTTA
Organism: Coloeus monedula; assembly: GCF_965178545.1. Lineage (NCBI taxonomy): Eukaryota > Metazoa > Chordata > Aves > Passeriformes > Corvidae > Coloeus > Coloeus monedula. Next base: position 9,931,780 of record NC_138789.1, read on the forward strand.
GCATATCTGAAAGGCTATCCAGTAAAATAAATGTTTTAGTCCAGATGCAAACACATCTGTCACAGCCATTCCTTAAATGTAAACCCTACCATCTGAAATCTTTTTTTATCTAAGTCTCACCTTGAAGTAATGCTGTGCATAGAAGATGTGTTATCCTGGGTTATTTTGGCTAGGCAGTTCTGACTGGTAGGGTTTTCCATAAAGCCCACCTGCTGCTAGTCACCTCTTTTAAACCAATCCTTTTCCTCCTTTCTTTTCCTTCAATGTAATGAACATTTGTCAGCATAGCTCAGTGAGGAAGGAATGTTGGCAAGTCAGTTATTTAAAAGTTTAAAATTTCTAGATCATAATTTCTAATTTTTAGGGGCACAGTTAGCTAGTATGGATCACAAAGTGCAGGAACCATGACTGGACAGTCTTGGATTTCCAGTAAGCTTTATGCCACTGTAGAGGGTGAATTTTGTACCTGGTATTATAGAGTGAAAATCATCTTCAATGCCAGATGAAACCCAAAGGAGCCGGAAGTCAGGCAGCATAGTGTGGATGGGGAAAATGGGTTCCTTGCCAACACTGGCAGGAAATGCCTACAGTCCACCTTCCAGAAACAACACAAAATCCCAAGTGCTCTTGAAGATGATGGTACCCAGCTTATACTTTCTCCTCAACAAAGTTAAATTTTAGATCTCAAAAATCTTAGCAACCATCTACTTAATATAAAGCATAGAGAAATAATTATGTATGTGTGTACTATCTTTTATATTACCTCTGTTACTGACAACTGTAGAATTTATAGATGTAATATACTTTATTTTTTGTAAATCAAAATTGAAATTGTACAGATCTTATGTAGTTTAGTTCTTTTTATTATTAGTTTCTAAAACTAATTTTTCTTTAATATCAGTCCCAATCTAATTAATAACTGTACAAGAAATCGGGGTTTTTTCTGAGGAAAATGAGCTATATTGCCTTGGCTATTTTGTAGCAATGGGTTTGGATTTTTTTTTGTCTTCCATTTCCATAGCAAAGAGAATTAATTTAAGAGAGATCAATAGCGTTGCTGGCATACGTTGCATACTCCTGGTATAATTCACAGTGCTGGGGAGCATGAGATGAGTTTATACTTAATCTTGTATCTTGTGTAGAATTATGTAAATTAAATACCCTTACAAAGGAGCTTTTGTTTTTATTAATTGAATGCAGTAATAGTAATAAGTGAAAACGTGTAAAACAAATCATTGTGTGTACTTAGGATGAAAAAATGTGCTAACCCTTGATATTGGGTGGGCGTAATGGATGTGTAAAGTGCTCTGTGCACTTTGCAGTGTGTGAAACCTGCAAAAACTTTCCAATAATGTTAAAGCACTTGCAAAAAAGTTGCACCTGGAGCAGGGAGGAGTGAAGAGGGCAAAGGTCAGCATTAGGCATTAAGACACTGACTAAACAGACTTTACACTCGGTGAAAAGTCCAGACAACCCCTGCAGTGTCATCTTACAACTCTGGTTTTCTTCTTTTCAGGACATAGTAATCCATAAATACACTCAAGTCACCAGCAGCTTAGCTCTTCCCCCTCTTCTCCCCCTTTCTAACTCTCCTTTTATTTATAATTCTTACATAAAGATCTGAATTTTTAACCCTTTCGAAGTCTTTTAATCAACCTTGTGAACTGCTTTTCTTCACTGTTGTCATTCGCTAGACTTCTCTTTTTAAATCCTTTGCAAATTTTTCTCTTAGAAAATTACTTTCAAATAAGCTAAAAAAATAATGCTTGAAAACAGTAGTACGAACTCATTGTATGGAAAAGACATTCTGGGAAATTATCAATCTTTTACTTCTAAAAAAGGCAGTTATTAGACTCTGCAAACTACTTAAAAGCAGTCTTTGTTTCTGAAGCTTATTAACCAGACATTCTATGTAAAATATTTCATGGGATGTAGTATATTTTTTTTCCTATGACTGCTTCTGAGCTTGTTTGGATAGATGAAACCAATTTCAGCTGGGATGCTGCAAGAAAAGAATCATCTTGCTTGCCATTGTTTTTTTTTCCCCAATCAAACGGAGAAAAACCTCATCAATTTCTCTAAACTGGAAAAATGTAGAGGTAAAACAAAGAGGTGTTTGTACTTTTATCATACAATTAAGTCTTTCAGTTTTGCATCTATTACACTTAGTAGACGAAAGCATGAGACCAAACTGATTTTAATCATTTTATCCGATCCCATTATCCACATCCCATGGCTTAAGAGACTGGATAGACTCCTAATATAGTCTGGAGCCTTGACAGTAAAATTAGGCTAGTGAAATACAGCCCATCAGTTGCATGTAACCGTGCACATTTTGCTCACTTCCTCTACTTGTTCTGAGCACTGCACGAGGCTGTACTTCCATGCAGGATATTTTCCTCTCAGCCACTTTTCACTATCCTACCCTATCTGCAAACCTGCTGAGATGTTCAGCAGCTCTATCAAATGGCCTTTTTCATTAATTTTTACATCTTGTGAGCAACACTGACACAAAGTAGCTGAAAGTGTGAGTGTTTCTTTCATACTGTGCATGAATTTTGATTAGTAACAACATGAATAAGGAAATGCTTTGAATTTTTTTTTGTTTTGCGCAGAGATCCCTCATATTTACTCAGGGAGGGAAAACCATGTTTCCAGTTCCATGTGTGACATGGTCATTACTCAGTCATAAAATGGTGACCTGAAAAGGTCTCCTGTCCAGTCTCTTGGCCAGTGCAGGCTCACTCATTTCTGTTCCTGCACGGTGATTTTTGGCGTTGCTACTGAAGGCTTTCTGACTTGGTCTGTTCAGTGGTGGGAATCAAAGAACCATCAAGAGAAACAGAATGGTGAATGTGGGGGCAGAACTCAGCAGAGGTATTTACTTTTCAGGGCAACGTGCTCTGTAGAAATTGAAGACCTGTTTCAGCACGATGCTTTGAGCACATGCTGAACTTCGAGGGTGGAAGTGTTTTGCTAGGTGGCCTTCAGGCTTTGGAAGTAAGAATATGTTTGAAACCATCCAAGATCAGTTCCTTGGTGCAGAATACCAAAAGCAATGGGTGTCTGGGGCCCAGGTTTGCACTCTGGTCATGCAGTGCAGTACTTAACCTGCTCTCAGTCTCACTGGTACCCTGGGAACACCTGTTAAATACACCATTATGGGAGTCAGCATTTTAGTGGTAGGCCTTGCATGAGTGTTGAATCCAGAGCATCTTTACAGATGGAGAAATATCTTCCATTTATCCTATATTCTGATATTTTGTTGCAGGTTAGTAAAAAATAAGAAATGAACGTTCAAGTACATAAAGAGCTTTAGAAAATTAAGCTAGAACTGAATGACATTGATCTCTTGAGAAAGAGGTTTTTTATCTTGTCTTTTTGTATTTTCCTTGTTGCAGAAGTACCACACCAAAAACTATCTCACTTAATAACAAAAACAAAAGACCATTGTTTTGTCTAGTATTTTATGTTGTTTTCAAGCATCTGAGGTCTCTCCTGTGCCCTTTGCTGTGGTATCTCATTGCTGACCTCTTAATTATAATCACACATTCAAAACTTCTGCTAATATGACGTAGATGAGAAGCCAGGCAGTTAAATGATTTGCCCAAGGCTATGAAACATCTTGCTGGAGAGCTGAAATCAGACCTTTTACCGTGTCTGCCTGGCCAGACCCAAGGTCTGTGCTTTGTTTTATGTTCTCAGGCATGTTTCTTCATGCAAATGTTATTTGGACCGCATGCTTGACATATAGCAAAGGCCATGCTGCCCACTGAATTTTCTCCTGGATTGTTTTTACCTTAAGTTTAAAAAATGATTAGGCTTTTAATGGAACCCTTCTTTTCTTCAGATTATCTTAATGAAACCATTTTCATAGCTATTTTTCAGAAATTATATTCTACAGGTTTTGTTTATTGATTCAAGCTTATAGCAATAATATGAAACCACCAACCATTCAAGCCTAATGTTAAACTAAGCGGCGAGGAGTGAATTTATACAAAATAGTTTGGCCACGTCTGTTGCTAATTTTTTTAACCAACCACACTTGCTCTATATTGCTCTCAATTAGTCTTTTTCCCCACCCCCTTTTCTTCTGAAGGATTCATTTTACCCACTTACCTTATCCGTGGGCTACGTAAACACATAGGTAGGACTTTATGCATCCTTTGCATACTTTACTTGTAAAGTCTCGAATATTGTTATATTGTTTCACACACCTCACTAAATCCAAGTAAAATAGTAGGTAAAGCTGCAATGATGTCATCTGCATGATGTGTATTTCTGTAGGTAATGTTTGTGTGATGGGTACAGTTTTTACTGTCAGTACCTTGCATGTAGATCACACAGACGCAACTGAGGCTGATCACAACCAATGCAGTGTGGGTAAAACCTATGTAGGTGAGTTTGAAATGTTTGAAGATTACAGGTGTTTTAAGGGTCAGTATTTTGGACAGTGGAAAAATACCTTTTTCTGACTCTTCTAAAATGTGTTTTTCAAAAATTTCTTTTAGTACCATATCCTTCAAATCTTCTGCCTTCATTAGAAAAGGTAAAGCAGTTCATGCTTTAATTCAGCCACCCCTTCCAGTCTGTTTGGTCATTCTTTGCTTGTTTTGGGAGGTTTGTTTCCAGCTTTATGGGTTTTTGTTTTGGTGGTTTTTCTTTTCTTTTTTTTTTTTTTTTTTTTTTTAAATATTTGGCTGTTAAATGATGTCAAGTACCTGCTTGTCTGGTGTCTGATAGACATACATCTTCCTTGTTACACACATCTCTAAAAGAGGAACTTGCGATGAGTTTCATCTGAATGCTACTAGATTTGCTGCTGTACAAATAATATAAATTAAATATTCTTAATTATTTTAGCTCATACTAGAAAAGATCCAGGACAAAGGAGAGATTGATGCAGTGTGCCTTACAATGGTCCTACTGATTTCTCTACTGGCCTTTCCTCTGCACATGGTCAATTAGAATTGAAAATCCTGTGCTGATTTCATTCGCTGGAATTTTTAAGCAGGTCAGGAAGAAAGATGTTATTGAAAGGAAAAGTCTCATCTAAATAAGAAAAGAACACGTGGCCATCTGGTCTAACTGTACCATGCTGAAAGTAATTTTTACTCCGCTCTAGTTTGAGCTTTGCAACAGTTTGCTAAAATATCAACCAGAAATCTGTTTACATTAAAACACCTTTTATCTTTTTATCTGTAAAAATGCAATGTGCAATTCTCTTCCTATCTGTAATGCATGAGCTCATTTGACCCCATTACCTTATTGAGACTGTCTACATTTCTGGTTGGTTCTCAAGTTACTTCAGCTCTGTAGATGTGTAAGTGAAACTACCCATCTTTTGAAAGTTTTGGATGTAATTCTGAGCGATTTATCTGTGGGACTAAAAGTCACTTCTGCTTGAACTGGGAAAGGCTGAAACAAGTCGATGCAACAGGAAGCATGGGGGAAGAGGGGAGAGGAGGGTTTAAAAAAGGAAATTAGAGCTTGAAGTTTGTGTGAGCATCACCGTGGAATTTGCACAACCAACTGTAGGCCACAGGCTAAGAGGCAAGCTGTAATAGATATCAAATTTTTAAGGAATGGAGTCCTAAATATGCATGAGTTTGCATGATTGCATTTTTTCAGCATTAGCTATTAAAAAGTTTAAAGAAGTCAGCAAAAGAACAGAGGTCAGCAATTTTCACATGAGGTAAATAAATCCTTCTTGTAAAAAACTAAAACACATAGCTCCAAATCTCAGGTGCCTGGACAACAACAGCAGGAGGATAATGCCATTTTTAAAGCAACACTGGTCAGGTATCTCCTCCTTACTCTAGTTAGAGCTGTTGTACCCAGCACTCACAAAACCCTCAAGAGATCTTACTGGGAGAAGGGGAGAGTGGTGAACTAAACATGGAGACAAGGACCCTGTACTCATATTCTCTGGCTTAATGCTTATGTGATTAGACATTACTTTTGCACTGACAAACATTGCATAAATTGCCAGTTGAAATACCCTTCTAAGACAAGGTAGCGTGTAAATCACTTCTGAAGCTGAGGAATTGATTTGCATAGGATTTCAGCCTTTAGGAAAGGATAAAAATATGATTGCCTTGTCATTACCTTAAGAAAATGAAAGTGAGCACTTCATAATTTAGCTGCAGGCATTATTTCAAAACACTTTTTTTGAAACAAGTGACAAATTTTGTTTTAAAACATAATATGCCAGGAAAAGTAGGAAGGAAATTATCACCTTAATACTATTGAACATGTGTACATACATGTAATTTCCAAATATGTAATTCTCATGTATGACGGTTATGTAGAGTTTGCTTGTATATTTCATGGAAGGTGTATAAAGTGTTCCTTCAGAAAAGCATTAAATCCCTTATTTACAAAAAAATAAAATACAGGAATACAAATTTGACCACAGTTCTGGATTCATTCACTTAATTTTTCTGAAATCTCTATTCAGGATTTTTACTTTGCTGTGGATATTGCTGCCACTACATGCAACCTTTTGTTTGCATGTCTCCGCTGCTATTTGGAAAGGAAGTTCTTTTTAAGATTAAATTTATGGGATACTTTATGCTGGGTTTCTTTTCACATAGTGTTTATAAGCAACATTAGAGAAAAAAGCCAAAAAAATTTCTTATCTTTCCATTAAGATACCTGTTAGAATGACTAAAATGTAGTTTGAGCCTTTTCAGGGAATAAATTAAAAGAACTGTATGTATATGTATGTGGTTGTGTGTTTAAAAATTAGATTTTTTTAGGTCCTTTTCATACAAAGTTCATATTGAAAAGCAAATATTAGTTCATCATGTTTATCACACCATAATTTGTACTGCAAGGCAATTAAATTCCAAAGAATTTAGAAAATAGGTCCGCACAGCATACATTTAAAAATTAAATAGAATACATGCTTTGAATCTGCCTTTCCCCTGCATGTCTCTGCTAACCCCACCCATAGCCACACCAAGCGGAGAGCAACTATTTTGGGGAGTACTGCATTCCCAAGCCCAACTTTGTGGCACGATGACACCGGGCCACTCGGCATTTCTTTGGGCTGTGGCAGCAGGAAGGCCAGGGCTTGCAGGGCCAGCTCAGTCCCCTGCCATGCTTCCCTTCTTCGATTTGAAGACACCCTACTTACAAAGCATTTCGCTACTGCCTTGTTTAAAACTATCATAAAACTGTCTACTAGCTCTTGTTAATCTCTCTAAACCCAAGTGTTTTTGAATATTTCAGTTTGCTGGGCATTCAGGTGTGGGTATCTGCATAGTAGCTATTTGCCTTTATGTAATACATCATATGCGCATACAAAATCTTTACTTAGTGTTTGAGAGCTACACAGCAATTATGTAAGTGATGCATGAACTTAACACAAAATACTGCATTGACTGTAAACCTAGAGTAGAAATCACAGTAAAATGGGAAATGCTGCATGTCCCTAGTTACACTGTGTTGGAAAGCGTGTGTGCGTGTGCATATGTTTTGTACAATAATGTGTATATATGTTTACAAAGTTTCTTATTTTGTATTTTTTTTTTTTTTTTTGCAAATCATAACAAAGTTGAAACCGAGCCTGGCCGACATAAGGAGGAAAGGCTTGTGTTTGTCTTTAATCTTTTCTGCAGCACGGTTCAGACTTCTGTCTGATCTGCACATAGCAGAGCAAGGGGCTTGCCGTGCATTGCGTGCAGGCTCCTTGATTGTGGAAGGCAAAAAAAAAAAAAAAATCTGGCTGGAATCCAGACAGGCGAGCGCAGTGCTCTGTTGATCATTGTGTCTAGCCTTCAGGTGTCTCAGCTCACAGTGGGCGGCGGTTGGGGGAGGGGGAGATAACAGGAGGGCAGACAAAGAATAAAACGGTGTATTTACCAAAAAAAAAAAAAAAAAAAAAATTTATATATAGGAGATTCGCATCAAATCCTTTTTTAAAAAATGCTTCTTTTAACGTTCCTTTTTCTGCAGTGGGAGCAAGCAAACATCTGTCCAGGAAGATTTATTTAAGCCATAATTAGTAGCGTCTGGAGTCTTTCAACAATTTCTCCTTATTGTACTTAATATTTTTTTTTAAGAAGTCTGCTCATCTTTCACTTAGGAACTGTTTTCACTTCATGCATTATTAGAGATCCAGCCCAGCCAGGACAGAGTCAGATTTCTATTGTCTTTGCTTTTTCCCTTCTGATCGTAGTTTTCAGAATCTAACTTTTGGTAGGGAAGGGGTGGTGAGAAGGATCGTGCAGGCAGGGGGGAAAGATCTTATTAAAGGTCTTACAAGCATGTGAGGGGAAAAAAAAGAGCAAAAATACAAATCAGTGCTGTTTATTATACGGTTATTCATTTGGGTTCAATTTCTTTTCCGAGGAAGAAGAAAAAAAGCGCTGCTTTGTCTGTTGCTTCTGTTTGAGAACTCATAAATCTTGCCCAGAAAGCAACTTGGGCTTAAGGAGATCTGGCCAGTAAAGCTCTGGGAAACAATTTCAATGTCTCTTGCTGTGGATATTCTCTTCTTTCTGCCCCCTTCGTCCCCACTGCCCCCTCCACCCCGACCTTCTGACGTTATACCGTGAAGAGCCCCACACCCTTTCCCACCCCACCAGGAACCTCAGTGAATGCAAGCCACAATCTAGAGGTAAAGTTGCTTATCAAAAAGCCTCTTCTCCTGCTCAGAGAGTCCAGATATTATACTAGTTGTGTGTTTTCAGTCCAGCCATAACCCTTTCCTAACACTCCCCCCTTGCCTTGCCTCTCCCCCTCCCCCCGTGGAAGGGGTGGGATGGGAACCTTGCTCGACTTCATTGTTCCAAATGTAAGAGCTATTTGCCCCAAAGTGTCTTCGCTGTCTTTCATAGCTAATTATAATAACTGTCAGATGTCTGGAAAGTCTGGGCTGCCCTTGCTGGCGGAGTTAAAGTTTGCCTTTATGTTTTCCCCTTGGGGACAGATCAGGCCTGATTAGACACAGAGTACAAATAAAAGTGAACAACATACGTGTGTAGGGCTTTTTGTCTTTGTTTTTCTTTATGAACAAAGCAGCACGCTGGCTATGTCAGGAAGCAGTGTGTCATGCAGCATGCATGCAGGCACTGCCCTGGAGGATAACTCGCTTTTTCTTTTTTTTTTTTTTTTCCTTCTTTCTTTCATTAAAGCATGCAAGAAATATTTCTGAATCTGAAAACCACTTTAGATACTTTTTCATCTTATAAGAAAAGTAATCATTGTTTTAGTGCACGTAGCATTTTGACATTTTTAAGAGATTTGCTTTTCTGGGTGAAAATAAAAATAAATAGAGCTCTTACTCACAGTTTTGTTGTGCTGTGCAGGTCGCTGTCTCCTTCTGCAGAGACAAGGAGGGTTGGAGAATGTCAAGGGTGCAGAATCCCAGTTTAATTCAGGAGAAATGTACAAATGTGCTTCCTGAAGTCGCCTGGAAGTCAGCCACTTGTGCTCAGACATCCCATTGCTGCTCTGCATGCTATACTATCTGCAGTTCTGAATTGAACTAAATACTGCCCATGTGAAAGACAGGGGAAACACAGTCATGTGGGACACACAAATCCACTCTATTGGCTCTGAAGGCACAACTTCAGCGTTCTTGCATTTCCACCATTGGTTAACAGTTCAAGCTGAAAGAGTCTAGGTCCTCCTAGTGAGTCTGTTTTCCCTTTATGTTGGAAGAATGACTGTAGGATTTTACAGTGACAGGATTAGTTAAGAAAGGGACTGAAGTCATCCCTTTGACTGAAGCTGGTGGGTGGGGATTGGAAGCTGTGCTTTTCTCAAGTCGACGTTTTTCCTTTTTCTGCCTGCATTCTCAGTGTCAGGAAATGCTTGCAGTTAACTTGGGCAGCAGAGAGAAACTGAAGTGACTTTTTCAGGTTCGGGGTTAGGGACCTGACTTTTAGAGTAACTCAGTGTTACAGACAGTACAATGATTTTCATGGGAGTAACTAATCTGGTTTACTAAACTGTAGTTATTTTCCTCTTTTCAATTTTTTTTTTTTTTTCTTTTTTTGGTTAAGCTCAGGGGCGACTATATCAGGATCGTTTATCCCAAACTTTTGCATCATAAGCCAGATAAATGAATCCAGTAGTTTGAAAGCCTAGACTTAATAATTCAACAACAGAAGAAAGATTCTACAGAACTATTGGATCTCTGGGGAATATTATAATATGGTCTTTGTAATATTTTGAAAGAAGCAACAAATTCCAGGAAAGTCTTTATTGCTGATATTTGAGAATAATGAAGCTATAAAGATTAAGTAGGAGGGGAGAAGATTGACTATTCCCTATTTTGGTATTCTGTCATTTGTCTGATTTAGTTATGCCAGCGTGAGCAGTAATTTGAAACGGTACTCAGTCATGTGTGACATACTTCTCCAATTAACCCTTATTAAAAAGACCTTTCCCAAATCCCACATGCATGTTTTCCTAGAACTACAGAAAACAGAGGTATGACAGATTTGCAGGGTTTGTGTCCACCTTCCTCTCTGGGCAGATTTATTTCCTCTTATGCATTTCCAGGGCTATGTCCAGTGCAGTTGTAAACACACCCAGCGTGTGACTCCTGTTGGTGGACTGTTGAACTTGGGGCCTAATTTAGCAGTTGAAGTGCTTAAATATGCTTGGAAATTTCCCAAAATAATTAATCTGGAATAGTAAATTCATTATATGTCTGCGGCGTGCGCAAGGCCAAGCCCAGACTGCTCTGCTGGCAGTTGTACTGTGTTCAAGATCCTATTTAGCAGCTTATGCCTGGCCCTGGCTGTCAGGGCATCTTTTTGTTTCTACCCATCAAGCTTGTTCAGTCCACCTTAAACCAGTGCTTCTCCCTCCTCAGAGTTCACCCTCTTAAGCTATTTATAGACTTTTATCATCACCTCACTGACCACCCTTGTCATCACTTAGCTGAACACCATATTCCAGGTGTAGCTGTGTAAGATATGGGAATATTCCTCTGTATCCTGTGACCTGGTATGGCTGCAGCAAACCAATATGTGTTTGCTTGATATGTGAGCAGGGAAAATTCATCTCTTAAGAATAAACTGACACACCTGACAGGATTTCAAGGAAGATGAAGACAGTAAATATTCCACTCTGAGTTAAGAAGGCCTTGTAAAGACCTTCTTTGCTTCTAAGTGCTAAGAAGATGCAGAGTGGGGTTTTTTAGTAGGCTCACTTAAAAATACTGTTTAGTAACAATATATAAAAGGTGTGGTTTGGTAGCTGTTGTCATTTGGCTTTTTAATCTTCATGAAGAAAGATAATTGTCTGGTTGGATAAAATAAGGCTACAGCAGTAGCATCAAAACTTTCTCTCCACCCTCCAAAAATGTTTTCAGCTCCCCTAGGCTTTCCACATCTGGACTCCAGAACACTGAGGGAAGAGAACTGAAAACCCTGGGAGACATTTTCTTTTTTTCACTGTGCTGGTGGTCTTCATAATTTTGGTTGCTTTTTTTTTTGTTGTTGTTTAATTCAATTAAAGAGGAAAGAAATACTAATAAAAGAAACCTTACTCTAGAGAGCAGTAAACTCTTCAGTTTTAAGACCAATACATGGTCTTGTCTTAAATACATCTTTTTCATGAATGTCAGCTTTTGATTTTAAAATGCTGAAAAGCTCTTTAAAGAGAGGGAATAAACATCTGAATTTCTTTATTATTGTTTAGCTCTTTCCTCCAACAACTCAGGAGTGGATTTCAGGAAAATCTAGGGACTCTGGAGCAATGATTACTTACCTGCGTTTCTTGAGCCATGAACCAAAGACTTAGATGACATAAGCAGACATTTTTGTGACTCATAGTACTTTGGAGACCAAATTAATACTTTGCATCACTGTTGCCTCCAGAGAGAGAAGTGCATCTTTATATGTATTTCTATAACTAAATGGACGTTTTATTCTCCCTATCACGTCCATTGAAAAGAAAACAAAATTAAGATCTAGGCTACATCATTTTCACTCTCCTTGAATAATAAACTGCTTCTTTCACCGCTATTGTTACTAAAGACAAATTCATAATTTTTAGAGACAAAGAATAAGAGCATCACGAAATTATCACTGTGTGGAAAATAACATTACTTTGCAAATTGTCGTTGTCATAATGTTTAACACATGAGATAAGATGTTGCTGGATGAAGTGGGCTGTTAGAGTCTGGAGATCCTACTGTTACTGCTCTGCAGTCCTCTTTGACTCCATCCTTTGACACCACAGGTCTCCATTTCTGGGTTTGGGTTAGGGTTTTTTTGGTGTTGCAGGTTTTTCTCCTGATCTGAGCAAATATTGGTAGGGATGCTTAACTCCTGTCTAATGGAGATCCTGTTCCTAAGAATTTTCAAGGTTCCCTGGCCAGGAACTCTAGGAAAAAAAAGAAATGACTGAAGTTAGAAGTTTTAGTTACTAAAGGAGCATTTTCATTATTTAGAAGTATTAGAGAGCATGTATTTGGTGTGAGGGTGAGGAAAAGTAGGATGTCCTTGAGCATCTTGTACAGGGTGCATTCACAAAAACTTTTAAGAACAGCTATTGACTTTTTTTCCTGTGGAAATATAAGTTCTACGACTACTTGGGAGGAGGAGCAGATTTGCTCCTTGGCTGCTTCTTAGTAAGGCATACAACATATAGAAAGACAAAAACCAAAAATTGAGATAAATTTCTTAAACACTTAGAATAAAGGCACTTATACAGTTTGCATGTTGATGTGTTTAACGGATACTTCTGAAAATAAATATTTTAACTATTCCTTTAGGCAATCAAAGGCAGTCCTATCATGTGTATGATGTGGATTTCATGTTGCCCAGCATTTTTAAGCCTTTCCGGTTGTTTTTTCCAGTGGAAAGTAATTGAACTTTATGAAGTGTGTATTTGCTTATAACTTTGCCAGAGAATTTTTGCTGTTCTATACACCTTTGCTTTTTATAATTCAGCAGTAGGTGGTATTTGCTAAAGTTGCAAGCTTATATTAGTCACTGCTAGTAAAATCCCTTGAGGCTCCTAGTGCATAAGCAAAGAAGGAATCTGTCAAAAAAAATATCCCAGGAGATACTGGAGAAGACAGAAAAAGGCAGAGAAGAAGCAAAGTCATTGAAAATCATTGAGGGAGAGCAAGTGGATGAAGGGCACCCAAAAGCCATTTCATGGAGAGGAATTAGCAGAGCCTGGAAATATGCACGTGTAGTGTGTGCACATATTCTGGAAATGGTTGTACACCCTAGTTAAGAACAGCCCATGACTAACATGAGGATTTTTTTCAAATGTGTCTGGTACAAGAGAGTTGTGAATGAAGGTTTGTTCTCATCCCTTGCAACATGAGGGGTGAAAATAGCTGAAATATTGTCTGAGCAAATAATCTCTGCTGTATATGACCCAGCTGGCCAGGCTGCAGTATCTACCATTTACACAAAGGAAAATCACGAGTTCGGCTGTTAATATGGTAATGGATTTTGTGGGGCTTTTGGGGCATGGACGTTTTGCTTTTGTTTTTTTTCAGCTGTCTTATTCCTTGGTCTCCTCTAGCTATTTATGTAGAAGAAGTGAATGAAGCCACATGAGATACTGGGAAGATTTTCAGCAGTGAGAGAGGAAGCTGGTATCCCCTTACTCGTGAAAGTCAGAACTGACTCCTCTTTCCTCTGCAGGTCTTCTGTCTTCTTAGGGACAACTTTTGGGCGGGTAGCTTAGATAATATGGCTGTAATTTAACCACCACAAAAAACCACCCAGATTCAGATTCTTGATCTACATATTGGAATTCAGGCATATGTTGAGCTCATAGCTGCTGTGTATTTATAAACCTGATTTTGATTACAGGACTGTTAGTGAGGAGTTCAGATCTCATGAATAACTCATTCAGGTGAACTTAATACAATAGGAAAAAATCCAAGATTTTTAGCTAATTGATCCTGAAATTTTTACAAATTTATTCAAGTGAAAATTAAAATAACGTGTTTGCAATTGTGTTTGTAAGAGAAAATTTCTAGATAAAATGAAATGTTATTTGAACAGTGGGTTGGTAACTGCAGTGTACCTCAGATGAAATTGAGTGACACAAGTCTTTCAAAGCTACAAATTAGGTTACCATAGAATTAGGCTGTCCAGAAAGATTTGGTCAATAAAGCTAGAAGCAAACATGCTTTTGATCAGATAAACCTAAAAATGAAAGTTATTTAAACAGTTTCTATATCACATCTGTGTATTCCAGAAATTCTTGACATTTCTTTTAAATAATGCTTTTTTCTTTCCTGGGTCATTTCCTCAATTTTTTTTAATCCTTCCATTTTTGTCCCTTTTCTTTAATGACTTTTTCTTTTAAATCCTTTCAGCATAAACAAATTATTTCCCCTAAAAGACACTTGTCTGATACTCAGCTGGCTCAGTTTACACCCTAAAAAATGAAGGCTTTGTAGGGACAGTCAAACTTGATGACCATAACAGGACTTCTTTCCTTCAGACTACTCTTACAAGGTTGTGCAGATTTTTCTGGTTTCAGATACAAGTTCTTCTGTCCTCAATTAGCCCATAGTAATATATAAACATTTATATTTTATAAATTATTTATCAAACTATTATTATAGATGACTGCAACTGCCATTTTGTATTTTAATTTCCTTATAAAGTAAGATTGGTTTCAAAATTGAAACTTATCAAATTTGTGCAATCTAATATTTGGTGAAGAATGGTAGTATTTAGCAGTTCATGTGTCAAATGTAGAAGACTTTTCATTGAAAAAATCCTACATGGTCTAATTTAGAGTATTTTTTTATTGAATCTATTATTCCCTGGGATAAATCATCTCTCTCTTCACAGAGAAAATAGATGAATGTTTATATGAATTCACACTAAATTAAATAGTGTATTCCCTCCACTGTCTCACCCCTACAGCACTGTCTGCACAGAACTGCACTATTCTAGATGAGATTAAAGCATCGCTAGGACACAAGCCTTATAGTAGTTGCAACATCTTTTTCAGTAAAAATATATTAAAGTAAAGATATATTCCAAATTTTTCAAAGTAAGATATTTTTTCTGGACTAGTATAACAAATCTCAGATTATTTTTCTTCTTTAATACTTTTGGTCAATAATTTTGATTTAATGAGATTTCCCATTTTTTAATTCATAATTCTAGTCTGATACCTCAGCCTTTTAGGGATTGAGGTGGTAGATAGTTTGCCCCATTTCTGTTCCAGTTTTGGGTGGTCCTAAACTAGGACAGTTTCAAAAGGATTTGGTTTTTTTCAAAAACCATCTGCCTTCCACATTTTACTCCGTAATGAAATAATTTATTTTGTTGTTTTCTTAAAGAATGTTAATACTGCATAAAAGCCATAATGATACCATAGTTTTCCTTACAAGAAGCCAGACTTGTTACTTTAAGGAAGGGCATTTTTCCTCTGGTAGCTTATGAAAATTTAAATTAAAAGGATTTAATAATTTAAGCAGCATAGTTTAGTGACTGAATGTTGAAGAACAGAGGAGTTTGAAATTGCTAGCAAAACACTAGGCATTGCAGAGAATATAGTTCAATACTGGCTGCAGGCACTGATCCTTGCTAGGTGCATGCAGGGTAGAGATGCTTTCAGAAAGAGATTATTATATTGTTGAACAGAACTGCTGCTCCAGGAATGACATCTTATCTTCAATTATATATTCGATATTGATTAATGAATTTCTTATACACTATAGAGCAAAGAATTCATTTACCAGGAGGGTTTTGATCTTGGTTAATGAACAAGGTGTAGACAGAGGGGATGAAAGTGGTGGGGGCAGAGGGAGGAAGTCAGTGCAAACTACACTTGTTCAAATAACAAAATTCCAATTGCAAAAGTATGTTTGCCTATTTGTCTCATTCTTATAGGGGAATAAAATCGTACCCTGAGCCCTCCTGCATGTCATCCTACTTTAATAATCTCTATTGTGTTTTTTGCCTCCTTTTTATTTCTAATAGAGCCATCATGATGATATCTAAATATCCTATTGCTCCATCCCTTGCCTGTATCATTTGTTGTTCCCACTGCTTAATTATGGACCTCATTTGTGGTATATCATAATCTAAACTAGAGGTTTCTTGCTTGAGGGACCTTGACTGAGATCCTGACCTTAGTGAAATCAAGGAGAAGAGTGGGTTTCAGTGTCTTAAGTGGCACCAGGATCTCATCCTGACTTTATTCAGGATATCTCTGGACAAAGGGAACAAGTAAGAATGAAGTGCTTGAGTATTAAGCCAATTATCTCTTCTGATTAGAACGTGTATAGGGAACTCTTAAACTGAAGAAAGGGGGAAATCTGCTGAATAAATTACTCCCAGTAAGTAGTCCACCCAGCTCTAGTCCTGACAGAGATAAAGCTGCAATGGCATCAAAGTGTCTGCTCTTACAGGGTGTTGCTCTGACACAGATGTCAAATGACAAATCAACATGAGGTGAACAGATGAGTCTTATTCTCTGCCCTGCTCAGCTGGAGAGATCACAAAGGGTGGTCAAATAGGCTCCAACAATGCTCTTATAACCTCCTTTAGCTGTAAAAGATAAATAAAACTGGCCAGGAGGTAACTTCTGTAATTCCTTAAATCTGCTTTGCAGATATTACACAGTGTAGACTGCAAATAGCTTGGGAGCTTTTCACCACAGCGTGGAGGGAGGCAGGGAAATCAGTGAGACCTTGTGGTCATCCCCTCTAAGACTGAGAAGAGATCTGAAAATTAAAAGCTGTTCTTTTTTATTGGTTAAATAGGTGTGGCTGAAAAGGAGTTTAGCTCTGGTTCATTTCCCCAGTATTGAATCCACCTCCATATCTTTTGCTGGGCTGTGGTGAGATGCCTTTGAGACTAACAGTGATGGAAATACTGAAGATGTGAATTAAAAGTGATTGAAACCCTGTGCTGGGGACTGTGTTCTGATTGTCCACGTTTTTGAAAAATGCCATGAAAATTATTTTGTTTGGGCTTCTGTGACCCTGGTGAGTGACACAGGTACTCTCAGCCTGCTTCTCATAAAATTGAGGGGTTAATCTGGAAAATCAAAAGTATTGGAGAAAAAGGGGTTTGAGTGTTTTCTGAGGACAGGCATGTAGGGAAGGACCTCATTCATAATATTCATAATTCTTGTAGGACCCGGGTAGAGCTGTTTGAGTGTGTGCTGCAGGAGCAGGGCAGTCTACGTGCAGAACCTGCCGTGGCAGCTGGGGCACATGGAGTCGGGCAGCAGCAGCTCCAGCTCTGCAGCCTCAGAGAGGAAATCAGAGAATTCAGATCTGATGCCTCTCTATCCATCAAGATGTCATTCATGCATATTAAATGGCATAACACTGATAAAGTCTAATTTTAGCTGGAATAGTCTTCACAACACCAGATTTGACTTTGGGTAATAAAATGGACTGTTTTAGATTCTTTCACTAATTTCTTCAAAAGGAAAAAACAAAACAAAAACCAAAACCCCAGTACTTTTTCTTGCCTGTTCTTCCTCCTTCTCAGACAGCACTACCTTTATAATCTTTGTCCTGAATGTAACATCTCAAGCCATAATTTAAAATCAGTGTAATTTTATATCAGATTTTTTGGCATTTTTAAAACTTTTAGAAAATCTGCAGTGAAATTCTCATGCAGTTTGCAGTCCTTTAAATCAGTGAAAATCTTTTTTTGCAGTGATGGATTTTCAGAGTAAAGATGAAAATTAATGTGTCTTTGTTAAATTTCTGTAACTTTAATTCCAGTTTGGTAAAATTTCTACAAACTAGTATCTTTCACAAAAGTAGAATTATTCTAAAGATTAATTTTATCATAGTGTTAAAAACTGTGCATCATAGGCAAACAATCCATGTAGAAATATGTGCTTGTTCCTTTGAGAGAGGTGAATAGATAAACTGTCCAAGGTACAGGGAAATAGAGCATGGATAATGCGGGTTTGAGATATTCTGTTGCTTAAGTGATGCATTAAATCAATATTCTGCAAAGCTTTTTCTTGTTAAGTTATTTACTTGGCTGCTATCACAATTCACCATTTAGGTCATCATCTTTTTAAAAAATATATTTTCTTGTGGCCTAATTTAACTTCATCTAAATATTCCAATTCCTCAAGTAATGAAACTGCTTCAAATGCTGAAATTATAGCACTGTTTTAATGCCAATATTTGCATTCAAATTTCTTAGTTGGTTACTATGTTAAGGAAAAATTAGAATTTCAAGTGAATTACTAGTTTATCTGCATGGAAACCTATTACTACAAATTAATATCAGAACGAATACAAAGTGGTCTTAATAATGTAATAAAAAGGGAAAATTCTTTAATCAAGTTCTGAAAAGAGAATCGTGAAAAGACAAGTGTTTCTTCTTCATCTATTTTCACTTTAACATAATATATGCATAAATGAAATGTCAGAAGTTGCTTCATTTCAACAGCCAAAACCACTCAAAAATTATTCTGGAGATAATCAGTGCCTCGTTGTAACAGGAGCCAAAGGTATGTGCCCGGTGAGGGTACCTCAGGGAAACCCTGAGCCCTCACATGGCTGAGTAAGAGCTGCACAACTTCAGCACCCTGGAGGTATTTCGTTTGTCAAAAAAGAATAGGCACATTCTGCATCATGAATCACCTCTCTTGTGAGGGGTTTTACTGAGCTCCAGATAACAAAATAATTTTAGGCTAAGCAACCTTTGTAATAATGTTTTTCCTTAATCAAGATTCAAAAGAGTAAGATCACTCACTTCCCTTTGTAAACTGTCCTAATGGTGTCTCATCTATACCGTGTTCTCTGAGAGATACTGTTTATATAACATGGAATTAGTCACGGTGTCTACACAGGCGTGGCTAAGTCTGCACTTCAGTTTAGATGGTTTTGTACTTTTTAAAAGCATTTTTGATGAAATTATAATTAAAATTATACTGTGGTGGTGGTTTTCTTTTTCTTTCTGAGCAGTTTCTTTTAATTTTAAACTAGACTAACTGTGTTACCAAAAAGAATGTACTCATCCTTTTGATAGGGTATTTAGAAAAATATCAGTTTTTCAAATGATGATGAAAACTGTCAAGTAAATGCAGGGCATTTGTTTGGGTGAAGGACACTGCAAAGAATGATAGATTGTTTAAGAAATAATTAAAATGGGTCATGACAAAAACCAGTTGCAAAGTACTAAAGCTTGCAGAATAGAGACTTTGGGAACATCTGCGTTCCTTACCTCTCACAAGGGATGATTCAGCTTGATCTGGAGAGATTAGAAAAAGACAGGGCAGATTCATTTGTTATGAAAGGAAGTGCCTTTTCACACGTGTCATAAAATTGTGGAACTCACTGGCAGGATTACTAAAGTTAGACCTGTTTTAGTTACTGTATGAATATTGACTGGTTTGGTGCCCTTGCAGTTTTTTCCTCATAGTCTCTGCCAACCCTATCAAGTTTTGTTTATCTGTTTTTAGGATGCCTTTTCTTGTGCACCTTTTCCAGTTTGTGGGAACTAAATGCAAAACAAAACATGTACTGTCTGGCTAGCTGCTTTTCTTCAAGTTGCAGAACCTTTCTAAAAACATACACAGATCAGGCAGCATAGTTGTATTTCCGTGAGAGAAGTTAAAATTGTCTGGAGTTGATGAAGCAATACTTATACAAACAACTGAGTATGTGTATATGTATATATAAAAATACTTAATGAATTAATAAAAGTGTCAAGACCACCTTCAATCTTTTTGCCCATCAATCAGAATTGGGTTTTATACCTTTTATAATCTCTTAACTATTTTTAGAAGTATTGTATTATTTTTATTAACATGAAGTATGACTATCAAGAGCAGTGGAAATTCCATCTCCTGTCTAGGCAAACCACCTAAACTGCATGATGCAACAGTGTGTGTAAGAAAAGGACTCTACTGTAGGGTAGAAAAATACATGCAAACTTGAACCTCGTGTCAAACCAAAAGCTTTTAGTATGCTCTTTACTGGGCTAAGAGGGCAAGAGGATGCTATCACTGAAATGGAACAAAATTACAGAATACCTGAATTTATGAGAACAAGTTCTAATGAACAAAAAATTCACCAAATCCAAAAATGTAAAGTGCTGATGCCCCTTGACCTCAACAAGTTGTTAATTAGCAGAGGATTAACACCCTTTTCATGTGGTGGCAATCACTAGAAAATAATGTGCATGCATCAAAGAACTTCGGGGCCTTCTAACAAAAGATTAAACACAAAGATTCCATGGATTATGACAGTGGAATCTGAAAGGGTCACTACACTGTCCAGTTTGCAATTTTGAACATACTACTGATACCTTAGAAAGTAAAATATTTTGGGAAGAAGAAGACTTGAAACAGAAATAATTTTTATGTAGAAAAATTATTTCTATCGTATTCCTTTCTAAGTTTTGTGTACTTAACAATTTAGAACAAGAGTCATTAGAGAAAAATCTTAACACATTTTACAATATTGTCAGTTTATTATAAGGTAGACAATGGATTTTATTTTTTAATTAATTTTTTTTAGAAAGTTTCATTCCTATATTAAATGACTATGAACACCAGGGTTTTCAGTAGTCTACATAAAGCCACAAGCTAGGGTGAGTACTGTAAAACAAGCAAAGCCAGAACTTTTTCTAGAAGAGGAAGCTTTTCTCTAAGAGTTGGTTGCTTCTTACTTCTGAAAATATGGCTAATATTGTGAGTGCACCTGCTGCAAAATAGAACCGACTTCCTTTCAAGATGCACCAATATTTCATCATTTACTTCTGTAACAGGTTTGTAAGTTTTGCTCTGAGTTGAGCCCCTGAGGCCATGAGGGGGTCGGAGTGTTGCCTGAGTGCTGTGCTGGTTTGCAGGTGACCAGCCGGAGGGCTGTGTCCCTCCAGGTTTACTCTGCATTACAGCCTGTGCAGCAGTGAAGTGCACACCTCAACCAAGTGGAGAACGTGAAGAAGCTGAAACCCTGTAAGTTTAACCAAGAATTGTTTGGCTTTCACTCCTCTTAGAATTGGCAGCATCAGAAACTTCTGCAAGTCAGCTGTCCACTGGGGAAATTCATGCACAGCCCTGCCCTCCCCCAGGCTTGTGATTTACAGCAGGAAGCAGTGGGCTGATAAGCACTTTCCTCTTGTCATAAAGACCCTCTCTAATTTCAATATCCAGACAAATATCTGGATCACTAAACAAGTGAAACTCTTGGTTTTTCTAATCACTTGTAGGTAGTGAGTTTTGCAGTTAGTTTCGTTGTGAAAATGTGAAATTGTGAAAATGTATCTCTTTGTAATATAAAGAGAGAACTTTTGTAACTTCTTTTATCAAAACTAAGGTATTTCTGCTTTTATAGGATGATAAATGCCTATTAAAGACCTTTTGCTTTTTGTTTACTTCACCCACGACATGTTTCATTTTATTCAAGTCCCTTTTCTTTTGTTCTTTCTGTATTATGGATTTGGCATATTTAAGACTTCATGATGGACAGGTTATGGAGTAAATTGTGTCATGAGAGGGGGTAATGGTAATTTCACCTACCATTTTCAGTGGTGTGTTCATAGTTGCACTCATCAGAAGAAGCCCATGCTTTGACTTGTACTTAAGGTCAGTCTCTCAGGGCTGACAACTGAGAAAAATACTTTTCAGATAGATTGAGTGAATTGGACCTGGAAATTTCTGAAAGATCATAAACAGGAAGCTGTGCAACTTTTAGACTCATTTCTTAACAGAGCCACAGTTGAAGCACAAAGGTGTTCTCTCTATTGTGAATTTGATCTGCTAATACTTGTGGTAGATTCTGTATCTCCAAGCGGATTTTCCATTCTTAATTACACTCTGATGCTGACTAGGACATGTTCTCTTTGTATGTTTGGTTTGTGTCACTCCCCTGTTCAACTAGTGAATAAACTGAAGCCTCCTGTCAGTGCACAGGTCTGCCAAAATATACTGTATTGCCCAGTTAATTCCCTGATTTTTGAAGCATAAACTGATTCATCTTCAAACTTTATATGTTATTAGTTAAAAATTAAATTAAAACAGCCAATCTTCTTGAGAGGAAATTAGCATAATGGTCTCTATTCATATCTGAGAGAAGCTATTGGTAGCCTAAAAAACGAATGTATAAATATGCACTAATTTAACTCTTATTTCAGGTAAGTAGGAAGTTAATTCAGAAAGGAATCGTATTTCTCAACCAAAAGCAGGACTCTGTTTGATTCTCTGTTATGCTTACTTCAGGGTTCTGATTAAACACTGCCTGTCAGTTATCTCTCTTCCTAATTAGATAAATGTTTCAACTGAAATTCTTGGAGGGCCACACTTAAATTGTGTCTCCAGAAAAGTTCACATAAGCAACTTTGACATTCGCTTTCTGCAAATGTCAAAGTTGATCATTTGAATACAGTTGGAAAGCAAGAAAATTTATATATCTATTCATGAAAGGTGTTCTTCTCTCAGATGAAGGAGCCAGGATGACAGAGATGTGTTGTGTTAGACTTTCAGCTGCACAGCTGGAACTGTTTCCAGCAAAACATGTATTGGTTTATACTGCATTAAACTTCCCTCTTTTTAAATCTAAGATAATGGTTCTGTAAATACCTCAAACTACTCAAGTCCTGCCTCACTGAAAGGCAGCACTACCCTTTCCAGCAAAAATATGTAAGTGGGGATGGGAGAGGTGGGGCTTTTCCTTTCCTTTTGATGGTATCATTTTAGAGTGGTGTAAATAATCCATGAACTCCACCTTAAAAGGTAGAAGAGGAAAAAACATAACCAAGTAAATTCTATTTCATATGATTTCTGAAGTCTTTAAAATGAGATTAAATATTTCTTCAGAGTTCTCATACTTTCAGGACTTCTCACTGTTCAAAGGTCACAAGCAGCATCTTTTGCTGACAATAACTAAAACTCAGAAGTGCTATCTAAAAATATTCTAAACTAATGTATGAATTTCTAATATTCACATTCTTGGAACTAAACCCATATTTCAGTACTTCTTGTTTGTTTACAATCCCTTCTGTCAGCAAACACAAAAGTAGTTTGCTGCAATAGCTAAAGTCCACAGGCAGCGAGGCATGCACTACTTAGAATTACTTACAATAAAGATGGTGGCCACAAACATACACATAGGTTTTACTGGCTTCCCTTTTTCCTTGAGCACTAGATCAAATACATCTGAAACAATGTGTGCTGAGAGGAGGTGAAGTGCTTTCCATGTCCAATAAGAATAAAGAATAAAAGCATTAATATGTGCATGGTTAATGAGTCTATGAAATCCTGAGCCTCTCTTCTAAAAGTCCTGCAGAATTCAGTATTGAAGTGACTGTGAAATGTAGGCTCAGTTCAATTATGAGACTGAGAATGAGTCCAGGGTTTTTTCTTGAAGGCACAGGCTTTCACAATTTCTCACTCTCTTTGCCTGTAGAGGAGTGGGAGGGGAGTGAAGGAGCCCATTTCCTTGTTTTTCAGAAGTTGAGCCATAGAAAGCCTAATGGATCAACAGAAATAAAAGTGTGGGGAAGGTGTTCATGTATAATAATCCTACTCTTCTACTGCTCCTGCTAATTCCAGACTTACCTGCTGCTTATCACATGGTGGGAGCTATTCTAATTATTATTTTCCTTAATGCTGTTCATGTTCAAAGTTAGATTAGCACTGTGCATCCCATTTATTGCAAACTCTGTATGGAAAAGCCATATGGTGATCAAGGCTGGGAATTATGCCCCAAGTTTCACACTAAATGCACTTATATGGTCTTATGGCTACTTACGCTTGGTGCCCATCTGTTAGGATGGCAGGGGGCCCACTGCTAAGTTGGCCAGACAGTTGCCCTTGAGGAGAGTTGCCAGACAATGTTTGAGCTTCCGTGGGCAACATAGCCATGGAAAAACCACCAGCTTTGCTAAAAATGCCTCCTTAAACCAACAATGGTATCTTACATAGTAATATAGCTTCTACTTCGTCTAGAAAATACATGAGGTAAAAATGTGTAAATAAGGATTTCTGACCCTTGCAGAGATTCGGGTTATACTGCAGTGAGCAGTTGTAAAAATCATCCAGGAGAACTGTTTCAAGTCAGACTGCAGTAAACTAAAATTACAAGTGTACAGTATGCAGGAGATTTCCCATCAAGTAGGAAACTAGAAAACAGACTGATGTAATACATCTGTGGCAAAACTAAAGATGGGAGTTCTATATATGCTTCAGGGATTTAGCACTCAGCTTCAGAGAGAGTTCCTATGATTCAAGCTGCTATTCACCACGTAGGAGGTGGGATGATCCTTGCTATTTCAAACAACGAAACATATTTTGCTTCATACTAAAGCTAAGGAATTAAAGTATTAAATCTTTGCAATCAAAAACAAATTTGGATTTTGAAGACAGTGCATGAAAATAAAGGTCAGAAGAGAAAGAGTAACAAATAACAGTATGCATGGTATAGCAAATGCATTTTGCCAGAGTATAAAAGTAGAGGTTAAGCTACGAAAAGAGAAAGAAGAAATTAGGCAGCATCAAGAAAGTATCAGAAGCAGGGAGAAGTGAAAAAAGCAGGCAGGTTTGTTTATATCAATTTTAAAAAGTACATTGTACACAAAGTCTTTGGTTTAGACTTGGAATTGACTATATTGAAGATAAAAGCAGTCATGACTTCAGGAAGAAGAGGGAAAACATAAGCGGGAAAAAGCATTCAGTCTAAGAAAGAAAAATAAGCTTTCATGTGTAGGGGAGCTGGGAAAAAACCCCCTAAGAAATTAAAAGCAGGTGGTAGCAATTGAAGTTCAGCTCTTCCATTGACTGTGTGGATTAGGCCTTAGAAGCCCTGAAGCCTTGATTGCTGAACAGTGTTACTGAGGAAAAAAAAAAATTCTGCTTCTCTTAAGTTCTTTCTGGTTCTGGCCAGCTCTCTTGCAGCTAAAAGGTCTGCTCTGTCAGAATGTCATCTTTGCCTATGCAGATAATTTCTTTATTGCTTCAATAGCACTGCCTTCTGTACTTGTAACTTTTCTAGGGGCGTTTTTTTCTCATTTTAAAAATCAAATTGAGCAGATTTTATGTTATTGAAAAATAGCAAGAGTTTGACATTAAGACTTCTCACAGGAGTTTAAGAGTTTGGATAGAGATTTTATTGGAAAAGATCTGTGTCCAGATGGACAAAACTGATTAAGAACACAATTTGGTGGTCAGAAAAATTGCTTATGATAGAGAAAGTTGCATGCCAGGCCTTGAACCTAATTCATTCCACAAAATATTGATTTCCTTCATGTCAAACGGGTGAACTGGTCTCTGGATTTTCTGGAGGAAACAGTCACCTATTCCTTATCTTGTTTTCACCTTGTCTGGGATTGCTGGGACATAACATTTTTTTAAAAAGCCATGAAACCTTCTAGGCTTGCAGGTTAAAGAAGGCACACTCTGTGAAGCTTTAATGAAGAAGAAGAAGAAATGAGTCTAGGATGTCATGGACTCTAAGACCCCAGAAGGGTCCAGCAGGTGAAACTGGTTGTAGATCCACTGTCAAAACTCCCATTGCAGTTTTGGAAGGAAGGTCTAATTTCTGCTATGAAGGTGTTACTAACCAGGTCACCTTCTTCAGTCTGAAAGGGACACCATTCCCTGTTGAAATGAGTTGGCCAAGGAAATGCTTGAAACAATTCCTCTTCATGAATCTGCTCACTTTTCTGCCATTTCTATCATTTATTTAATAAATCAGTATTTTCTACAGTAATCATGCCCAGATACTGTTGTGTGTTCTGGGAGATTAAACGTGCTACATGAAAATGGAACTATTGAATTAAAAGAGTAGTTTTTTTTAGAATCATATTTTTGTAAGACCCCTTCACTGTAAATAAGTTTGGTTTCTTTGTGTCGACTTTATGGCATTTCGTAGCAATCATAAGAGGTTAAATCTGTAATTGTTAATATGTCTTTTGGCTTTATGTATAACATTCATAGATTCACATTGACTTTCTAGGAGGTTTTTCATATGTGAACAGTAATGTACATTTAATTTTGATCTTGGTCCAACACCTAAGATTAACACATGATAAACCAGTTACGTAGTTCATTCTGAACCTGAACTCTAGCAAAAACTTCTGTCCTTTAAGTTTTCCTGAAATAATTGAAACACAGCACTTATTAGTAACCAGATGTAATTGAAGCAAAATACTTTCAGTTTTAACAGATGGGCCTTTCAAAACCAACTATATGAAACTAGTTTATTTTGAGTGTTTTGTTCCCGGAGGGACAGCATTTTATTTAGTCATCATAGCTCTAATTTGCATATTGTGTTTCATTTGTTTCCTGACCATATTAATTAGAAGAAAAGACTATCTTGCTGTAGATGACATTTCAGTTCCTGAATGAACAGGGACATGAGCTTCAGGCAAGTTGCATTAATTTGATCTGTATAGAAATTAATAACAAGTGTACTTCAAACTTTCCCTTCAAAAATAATAATTTGAATATTTATGTATAAGAAAAGGCCATTCCTGACCCTTGGCCAAGGGATTATTTTGTTGGTTTATCCATGAGAAAATATTTTACGTTGACAATCCATTACATGAGTGATTTTTTAAACAGAATCAGAGCACACAGTTCTTAAAAAACCTTGATCACAGATTTTTTTCATAGAGGTTTGATTATGACCTGAGAGACTACTCTTGATCTTGCAAAGGAAATGTCCAACATTCATTTCTACAGAAGTTCTAGATAGAAAAAGCATATTCCCTAACAAAAATCCCAAATGTAGGGTTGTGGGTTATGTAATGATCAAAGGAAAACCAAGAAAAGGAGGAATGTTGATGTAATTAATAAATTTTTGAAACCAGAAGAGACTATACCAAAGTCAGTCCAGTATATTCCTGTTGAAACTGCTTCCAAGACTACTTGGATAAATGTCTCAAAGGGAGGATTGCACTATGAACTTCCTCTTACAGAGACTACACTGAAAAAGTGCAGTATTATAGGGACATGTGCTAACACTTCAATGCCATCCTTGAAGAGGCAATTCTGGTGGGTAGTGCAAAAGTAGAAAAAAAATCTGCTCAGAAAGAGAAGCTTCATCATGTCTACCTCATTTCTGGAATGTGGACTTTTAAATCTTAGAAGTTTTATTAGGCATTATTGACAAGCAAGGCAAGTTCAGAGGGCATAGCTTCAACAAGAAGCCTCAAGTAGTCTGTAAAGCTATGTTGACACAAATATTTCTCTTTGAAGATATTGCAGTCTCATGCTTTCCACTGCAGAAGAAAAATTCCTTTTTCCCCCTCCACCTTTCATGAAGGGCTTTATATTTGTAGACTGCATATCTTTTTAAGGCCAAGGAAAACTACAGTTGTTCTTTTATCTGTGGTTTTTAGATTATTTGTCTGGACTTAGGGCTAAACATCCTGCTCTAAACTTTACAAGGTTGTTCATTCTTATGCACTTTACATTAAAAAAATCTTATCTTTAAGTCTTTGTGATTAGGGCATATAAATAGATTGTGTTTAGAAGCTATTTTTTATCATAGTTCTGATTTTGGCAGGGGGAAATTTTGTAGCACGTCTATGTTTTGATTTTATTGACAATATGTTATTTCTGCCTTTCACTTCTACAGGTACTTAAGGAATTTAACTATATTCCTACAATTATAATGTCTTTCTCAGAACCATCTCAGAAAAGATAGATTTAATTTTGACTTTGATTTTTCACTTTGAATTTTCAATAACATTCTTTTTTTCCTATCTTTTCCTTCAACCATATTTTCCTGGCAGTTCAGTAATTCTAGTCCCATTTCCAGCTAAATCTGAATGCTTTGACTTCCAGATGGGTTGCAAACGACATCCTAGACCCTCAAAGAGGGAATGACCTGGGTTACAGAGAAAAGGGCAATAGTTTTTTATACTCCTTGTTGTACTTCCTCCTTACCTTAATCTGAAGACAAAATGTCTAAAATTTGATTAAGATAATAATAAGTTTAAAAGCTATATCCCCTTTCATGTTCATTCTAACACTAATTTCTCTAAATGATCAACATAAAGAATCTCCCAAAGTAGTAGAGATTAGGTTTATTTGGTAATAATGGTCCATCTTTTGCCCTTGATTTTACCTGTACAGTCAGAAAGAAGGGTACCAGGTTATGGCAGCTCAAATGAGGACAAAGTGTGATTTGTGACTTGAAGTATTTCCTGGGCAGCCCAAAGAGATGCCTCAGACACTTGCAGCCGTCTGCTTCAGCACTGAAGTCACTGATACTTTATCTGCTTCTGCAACAGTTGCATGACTTCCATTCATTGTACCTATGTGCGTTTTTTTTTTCATTCCAAGTTTCCCAATATGCTTTTTGCAGATAATTAAACAGCTTACAAACCCAGACTATTAAAACAATTGTATTGGGTTTTGCACCCAGTCTGTCTAGGGTCCCTATTTAATCCTAGAAAATGAACTGTATTGCAGGAGCCATTATGTTGTTAATGCAAGCAAATGATGTTTAAGGGAGCTGGGGTACCCCAGCAAATCTCCTTTTATTCTGCAGCTCTTTTCTTGCTTGAGTTTTGTTAATTTTTGAGTGCTGCTTATGAAGCCAGGAAAGCACTAAAGTCTTTGAAAAGCATGAAATAAATTCTGTTCAGTGAGTGGGTAATTGTTCAAGGTCATCTGTTCGTTGTCTTTGTCTTGATTGTTTGAATTAGTAGCTAATAATGGGGCTGAACCGTGAATGAATTATTATCCATAGGGCATATTTTGGGGAGTGTCAGGAAATATTACAGGGTAATTAAGGTTATCCAATAGCAAGGCTGTGTTACCAGCAGATGTCTAGTAATTACTATGTTTAAAAAGTGTGGGGATTAAACTAAGATTATAGCTTTTATATTGTCTGCCTTTACAAGTCAGACTTGGAATTTATTCAGTTTATTCTGCTGCCCTTTTTCTTTTGTTCTGATTCTGTCACTTAAATTCCAACTTAAACACAGGCCTTTCCTGGTGAATTAAAATAAACATCAGCAGATGGTATGCAGTACATGTGTATACAAAATAGCAGTGTGGTTGTTGAGGACTACAAAGATAACTGCATTGATAAATACTGCTACTATTTATTTGTTAACAAGTTCTGATTCCATTCTAGGTCTTGAACATTAGGTCTTTCAGGTCCAAAAATAGTGCAAAGATTATTTTCTCTAAATATTTTTTAACACTGTAACAGTATTTAATATGACAGGAGAGCTCAATTGTTCATTTAAACTTAATTTCTTGAGTTGGGCATCTTCATGCAAAACCAAAAGTCCTGAGTTCAAAGTTTTGTTGCTATTACTGACCCTAAGCTGGCTTAGTGCTACCAGAGGCCAGGGAAGGGGAAGCATTTGTTTAGTCCCCGATCCAGCAAATTTGATTTTAGCAGATGGGCTGAAGAGAGATAATGTAATGGACAAGTATCTGTGGCATCTGGAATGTCTGGATTTAGCACAGTTGACTGGCACTGGGGTGGGGAGGGCAGCATAGAAGCTGTCTGTGCAGAGTGAGCCTCAGAGGTAATGAGAAACCTCTCTGTAGAAAAGGGCGATGACTAGGAAGAAAATGTCAGGACACTGAGTGTTTATAGCCATAAAAGAGGAAAAGTGGGAGGTCTGAAAAATGGAGAGCTACAAAATGAATCTGAGAGAAAGGGAAATGTGGACAGCAGTGGGTAAAGGTTTTGAACAAGTGTTTATGTGTTTTCTGGGACCTCTTCAGAGAGGAATGCACTGGCAGTTTGTTTTTTTCCTTAACAACAATTTTAAAACAAAATTGAAATTAAAAGTTCACTTTGCAAATTGTAGGTAGCATCCCGAAGTCTAAGCTTCTTTGATTCTGGCCTGCCACACCTTTGCATAATTTTTTCTTCTGACTAGCATTAAGCAGGGTAAGCTTTTTATTTAATTATTTTGCATGCTGCTGGCAGTGCAAGAGGAGATTACACAGGAGCACTATGGATTTGGAAGCTGAGCTACTGTGTTAGTGATTTTTACTGGGGTGTGGTTAGCAGCAGGTGAATCAGCCTATGGCAAATGCAGCTGGTTGTTTCAGTCCAAGCCCCTGCTCACTCTACCTGATGCCAGAGATACCCATTGATGCACAAGCCATAATTTCAGAAATTATTATAGCCATGCTAGAAGGACTCCATTAATATTGCATTGACAGCTTCTTTGGCTTTAAAATAATTATGGCAAATGTTACATGTTTATGACAAAGGATTGTGCTGGTTTGAAAATGTTAATTATGTACTCGCATGTGTGAGCAGAGGAAAATAAGCAACAGTAACCTGACATGCCAATGTGGAGAAGTGGCTTACTGTGGACATGCAGTGCTAGGATGAAACTTTGTCATGAACTATCTAGGATGTGCAATGCACCTTATTGGTCTTGATTGCATGTGGGATCTCGTTAAAGTCAAAGGCATTTTTTATGTCTAAAATTAACAGCCATATGAAGTTTTTTACTTGGCTAAAACATTCTTACAAAATTCTCACTTGAAGAAGTAAAAATCTAAAGCTAATACACGTTCAGAATCAAATCTAAAATATTCTGATATTTAAAGAGTGACTGTAGTCCAAATTTATTTTCTTTGACATTAATTTTCAAAGAAACCCAAGTTAGGACTTTTCACTTATTAACCCCTATTGGAATTAATGCTTGATCAGTGTAGAGGAAAAGGTAAGAACATGGAAGGGGAAGGACAGGAAAGGGCAGAAACAACCAGCAAAACATTTGAGATTTGTGCAGGTAAAGATAAAGGTGAAATACGAAGTGTTTCTGAATGTTTCTGTTTGTGATTATTCTGAATTAAGGTCCATACTCATCCACGTAAATTATAATGGGATTTTTATCTGTTTAGGTTTCCTGATTTTTTAAACTGCAGGCCCCTCATCAAATCAATTAAGACCTTCAATATCTATTAGTCCTTTCAGTGAAATACTGTAATGCCTCTTATTTGTATTCTAAGTGATTGATATCCCCACGTTAACATGATAAATGGCAAAATCTAATGTAAAATGCTCCAAGCTTTGTGAAAGACTTCCATATTTCTTGGTTGTCTGGTTATTACCATATAAATGTCTGAGCCACAGCCTGTTTAAACTTAATGAGTGTATTTTTATTGACCTCATTGTATTTTGGATCCAAACAGAAAACTATTTAACTCTATTTTTTTTTTTTTTTTTAGTAAGTTGTTAGTTTTATTTAAAGAAAGTAAGGTTGACTGTTTTTTGGAGGAATTAGTTAAAATATAACAGTGGGGAAAGAGATCAAAAGGTATGATTAGGTATTTGAACTGATTGTAGATTAACAACCACCAAATTAGTAAAAACCACTGCAGCTTTTACAGCATTTCATATATTTGAGAACAGAACTTAACGGAAGAACAATATTTTACTCTAAAACTTTTCTTTTACTTTGTAAGGAAAAGAAACACTAATGATCAAGTTTCCTATACTGTTGCAGCAGTAATGCTTTTACTGAATTCTCAACACTACCAAACATAAGCAGGAGCAGTAAGCACACAGGTCACTGCATTTACTCCCTCAAGTGTGGTAATAATGACCTTGGTTGCTTCAGAGAAGAAAAAAAAAAAAAGCAGAGTCTGCAACTTGATGAAGCTCTTTATACAAGAAAGGGGATAAAATCAGAGTGTTCATTAATAATGAAGGAATAGCCAATGTAATGAAGATCTGTCATGTGTGAGACCTAAACAAACCCAGTAATGGTGAAAAATACAGTGGTAGTCAGGGTCTAATTTTAGGACATTTGCAGGTTTCCTCAACCTTAATCAACATCTGGCAAAGTCATGCTTTTGCTTTTTGAAAATTGTGTGCTTCTCTAAAACAGGGAATCTTCTACACTCAGATTAATGTTTAACTGTCTTCAACATATGTAACAAGAAAAATCCATTCTTGTGATGGGAGATCTGGTTAGAGACCTCAGAAACTGACCAAAGCACTAAAGCAACCGAACAGTAAAAGTTGATTGAGCTAATGAGGTCCATTATGGATGGTGCAGAACATCCCTGGTATGTATTGGCATGTGTCACTTTACTTTTCACATTGATGTTATGCTGCAGCAGATTGTAGAGGGGTTTTGAACCTTTATTGTCCATCTTTTCCAAAATGAGAATAAAAAGTACAGAGGAAGATATGCAGAGTCAATACTTTGTCGTATGATTTATAGTAGAAGAATGACCACTGGTTTGGTCCCACCACATTTGAGTCTCAAGTGTAGTGAAAGGTTGCTATAAAACAGATGTAAAATAATGAAGAAATTAAGGAATTCTAGTGGACAAAATAAGGTCATGTGCATTTTCTTTTTCCAGCATTGGTTAGATTTAAGAAATGGAAGCATTTTGAACACCCTGTGTTTTTGTTTTAACCTCAGAACAAACATTTAAAAGCTATAATTTTGGGTGGATGATTACTAATGACTTTGATTTAAACCTTAGATATTTCTAAAATTATCTCAACAGACATAAAATTAACTATGTATGGAAATGAGTGAAACGAAATTGCTCACATATAAGCAGCTAAACATGCGTTGGTATGAGTGGAGTTAAAGATAGGGAAGTGGCACTGGAGCCCTCAATTTGCCATGCCAAGGTTTTTAGGATTGTATAAAATGTCTTTTCTGTCTGCAATCTGGTCTAGTGGAAGATGTCCCTGCCCATGGCAGGTGGGTTGAAATTAAATGGTATTTAAGGTCCCTTCCAACCCAAAGCATTCTATGTGTCCCCTAAATCTGTGTTTGCACACCAGCCCCATGGCATGGGCCAGCCCCTATCCCAGGCTTAAAAACAGACATTTATAGCTTGAAACTGTTCACAATCAAAATGAAGTTTTAATAAAGGTTAGTTTGAAAATCAAATAAAACTTTCTATCATCATTTGAGCTAAACCTATTATTTATTAAAAGGTTTTGGTTTGGCCACTCAACAAAGAGTCCAGTTTTTCAGTTTCATTCTTAATATCATTGCATGGAATTTCTGGCTGTAACTTTTGCTCTGAGATGAGAATTGTGCAAACAGTACAGCATGTGTGGTAATTCCTCACCTAAAACATGAACTCCAAGGTAAAACATCTTGGTGTGAAAGCCTGTAACTTAAACTGGTTTTAATTTCAACACCTTTCAGCTTATTACAGCTTAAATCTGAGTATTTATATTAAGCATTTTTGTGTACATTTGTTTTTTATCAATCAAGAATGCATGCTCCAACATAAAATCTTATGGGAAAAGAGTTTGCTGTAATTTCTTCAGATCCCTTTTCTAGTTCTGTAAGTATCTTAAAAAATATCCTGCCTAAAGATTGCTTTATTTTTTCACTTCAAATATAACTTGTTATAGCTGGGAGAAGAAATAATTTGATGTTTATTTTTGATCTACAATGCTCTCATCTGGCTCTGGACTTCATGAGCAGTATGGCTGGTGTTTATTTTTAACATGTTAAATCAGAAAGGAAATAAAAATGGTCATTTCTTGAAATACAATTTGCTGAACTCTTAAAAAGAAAAGGGTAATTTAGGAGGGTATCCTGTGACAGGAAATGACAAGCTGCCTTCACCCTGGTATATTGATTTAGGAGAGAGATGCTTGCACAGAAAAAGCAATACTTGTTCAAGTCACCGGACAGTCTGAGGATTTGAGGAGGAGGCGGGGAGGGGCTGAGGGTTTACACTAAAAAGCCCGGAGTCACCAGACTTTAAAATAGCATGTGTGGCCTTTTTCAGTGAAAATAGAGTGTAATGTGCCTATAAAAAGCAAAGTAAACTACCAGTTGACTGCCTCTTTTATGCCATACACATCTTTGAAGGTTAAATTTGTTATTTTAGAAAAACATAGGGTAGGTTTGAAAAGAAAACCCAGGTTGTTTGGCTTCAGTTTTTCATTATGTGAAATCAAAAAGTCATTTCACACTGCAGAAGCAAAAATACTCGCCTTTAATGTTGTTGTGTTAATGAACACAACTGTGCTATCTTATAAAATTCCATTAATAACATTACCTAGTGTTTAATACTTAAGCATAGTTTGTAAACATAAATTTGCAACTATAAAAAGGAAATTCACAGGTTCACCAGAGTGTGAAGAACTAAATGTCCATACTGCAGACATTTCCAGTTTTTTAAAACTTTCTCTTATGCATCCAGTTTTCAAATAAATGCTGGGGGTTTTTTAATATTAGTGTTTGTCAGATATGAGCAATGTGCAAAGTCACTAGTGACCTTTTGATTTTATAGGATTATTGAAAGAAAATGAAAGAAAAAAGATGTAAAGTCTTGAAGAGAAAACTGAAAGTAGGCATCTTACTCTCAACATGAAATACCTGTAATGAAGGCAAGTCTCATAAAAGTTAGAGATGCCTCTGGGTTGCCTGAAATAATAATGCTTAAAATGTGGTTATCTCATTTTGTTAATCTTTATGGAATTTTCTGTTCCTAATGCTTTATCCAAATTATATCTAACATGAGGAGGATCTTTTTTCTTTCTGTCTGAGCAGCAGTGGAGTTCAGAGATGTAAAGACAGGATTATTAAAATTAGTATACACTGAAAATCACATTTGGAAATGGGCAAAAATGCAGGAAACTTTTAAAGTATTTTAAAAGATCTAGTGTTATTCCAATGTTGAAAACACATTGCTTACCCTATTTTATCTCAGCCCAAATATACTAAGTTGTTCAGAGGTATCAGGACTTCAGCTCTTTAAAAACCTCTCTTCTTTCACTGACTGGTCTGGAAACTGTCTATCTTTGCAAGGACTATTCTTTGGCTCCTTTAGACACTTCAGCTCTTGGGATCTCAAGTCATCTTTGACAATTAGAATTAGTGATTCATGTTTAAGCTACACAATAAGTTTACCCTTGATTTCATTTAAAACAGGGACCAACTGTTTGAGACATCATTTTGTCATGTGAATTTTTTTTACAGATATAATCATTAATGATTATAGCAAGTCCAGGCAATTTGAAACTGTTGTATTGAATTTTTCCTTTTTATGCCTCTATACACCTTTTTAAAATACAGTGAAAATGACATTTTCAGGGATTCATGTTCCTTGTCTTTTTTCTACTACAGCTCCACTGCCACCCTCTCTCCTTTCTCCTATAGGTTATTCTCTATACTGAAAGTGTTTTCTAACACTAAGAAAATTGCTTACCAAAATATAATTTGGGGAGCATTACAGCTGCTGGAGAGCAATATCCTCTCTGTCTGAATTAAGCATGAGGTGTTTTTTGCCAGCAATTGGTGTGCTGTTTGAATTAGGATGGTTAGCTGATCTTTGTGATGATGCTTCTGTTCTTCAAGTTGGATAAGTGCTCAGATTGCAAACAGTTTTGCCTGAACCTCTGTATGAATGCTCACATGTGTGCCTTTGAACTTGGTTTCCATACCATTTGTACTTGTAAAACTTGTAGACTCTTTCTCCTCCCTGATTACCAAGGGGTCATAGATGCAGTCTAGGAACACTAATCTTTTAAAAAATATCCAGGTATTGAGTTATTAAGAAGTCTCAACTGATTTCATCCCTCTCAAGTACTTGTATCAAACGTGGATATTTGGAAAGGATGATTAAATTTAATTTATAGAGCTGAGATAACACTGTTGGGTGAAGTATTTTCTTACTTTCTATCTATATAATTTTCTGGCTAGTGTTTATGTCTCCTTTCTTCCTTTTCTAAAGCAACTTGCTTTTATATCTCAGGCCTTTTTTGTTTATATATATATATACACACACAAAAATGAATTTTAATAAGAACTGACAGCTTTTAATTATTTAATGAACACGCATTGTTAAAAAGCAACTGAGTCATAGTCATGGTTTAAAACATTTGGGTGATCTTACACTTTTAACTTCTTTGTGGAGTTGAGTAACTAATCAGTTCATTCACAAATGAGAAATTTTATCCATTTATGGGATTTTTTTTTTTAAAGCATGGTCATAGTTTATTCTATTATTTGATTTTCTATTTCAAAGAAACAATAACATTTTTGGAAAAGCTTATTGAAGGGAATGTAAAATAGCTTGCAGAAACATATTCACTTGAAGAATGTAGCTGGAAAAGGAGCACAATGATACAAAAATGCAGGGATGAGAAATATTACTGCTTTTGGAGGCTGTGGCACTGGGAAGTTCCTCTCTGCTAAGATTGTCTTGTGAGCTGCTGTTTGGATATTGCTTTGATGCAATGTGATAACCTGAATAGTTCATGTCTAAATAGAGTTTATGTATCTATTAATTAGTTTAAAATATCTGCCTTAGGGTATGAAATGAATTAGGCTGAGCATCTCATACAGCCAGCTGGTAAATAAACATACAGGTGTTCCACCCAGTGTGCAGATTCATAAGAAAATATTTTTATTATTGAAAGTCCATTTCTAGTGCTTCTGTCCTTGGCATAAGATAGTGAGTCATTTTTCAGGGCCTGCAGGGCTGAGGGGTTTTCCCACTGGTGTTGACAAGCGGGGAGTGTTGCCCAGTCTGTGTTCCCAGAGCGGGAGGTGCCGCAGAGCTGAGAGTGCACGAGGTACTGAGCCTAAAGTGAAAATGTCTCTGAATGTGGACTGGGGGTGGGAGTGAAGAGGCAGCAGTCCTGGAGCTGCGCAGACAAAATGGGAGAAAGAGGGAGGAGCTGGCCCAAGAAATAGAATAATATCAGCTATTTCATATGGGGCTATGTCTAATGACACAGAATGACTGCCTCGCTGAGTAAGCCAGGCCAATGTGAGAGCATAACCCAGCATTCAAAAGATGATGATCCTCATCTCCATCTGTGCCTGTGTGTCTTCACAAAAATGAAATAGAATATCTTGTTTTCTCATGGAAGTGATATGTAATAGCCTTTTTCTGCCTTTTCCCTCTGTTATTAAAAAAAATCAGGGGAGAAAAATTTTTAGATATTTGTGAGCAAATAAACCTCTGGTTATTGCAAGCTAGAAGAGTATAATAGAAAAGCTATCACTGAGTGACTGCCTGGTGCTTATGCACTTCACTAGCATTTGCTGATAACCAGTGCTGGAGGCAAGCCTGAGACCACAACACACTGACACCCCCCCTCCAGCAGGGTCATTTGGCCTACTTATGAACAGGCCTGTCCCACCCAGACTAAAAGGAGATGGCTGGGATGTTAAGGAAGTTGTTTCCTCCAGCTTAGTACTGGAAAGAATCTTCCAGGTCATAACATTTAGTCAGATGCTGTTCCATGTCTAGAAGACTGGGAAAGGTGAAATTTTGCAATAGCTGAAAAAGAGGACAAGAGGCTGGATCCCTTGGGGTATTTCCCACAGTGGAACAGAAAACTAAAGATGAGAGAAAAAGATGAAGCAATGGAAGGAAAAAAAGCCAAAACCACCACCACCAAAACCTAGAACACCTTCCATATTTCAGTAATGGATGTGGAAAGATTTCTACCCTTCCAGGGGCCATTCCTCTTGGAGCACTCCGAAATGAGGCACTGTGTATTGCACCACCTTTTTTTTTTTTTTCCCCCTGGGTCAGTGTCCCTTTTGTTTTGGAGGCTTTTGAGAGGCCTGTCAGTCTCTGCTTTTACAGTTTCATGTACTTAAAGAGATCTCCCTAAACCGAACACACCATAGTACCAGAGCACTCGAAGTTTTGCTTTGAACCTGCCAAGCGCTGAAGTGCCACATTGTGGGCAGGGTGACAGACTGCTCTGAAAGCAGAAAATCTGCCAGGAAGGCAGAGAAGGAGGCAGCTGCCTGG
Organism: Coloeus monedula; assembly: GCF_965178545.1. Lineage (NCBI taxonomy): Eukaryota > Metazoa > Chordata > Aves > Passeriformes > Corvidae > Coloeus > Coloeus monedula. The sequence goes on from NC_138789.1 coordinate 9,969,421, forward strand.
CTATAGCAAAGGAAGGTCAGGAGGATATGGGATGGCAGTCGGGAGGATATGGAGTGACAGAAAGGCACTCAAGCACGGCTGGTTTTTTTAGTGTCCCATGGGGACTTCTCTGTTGAGGCTGGATAACAAGAGAGCTCAACTTGGGTTTTGCCAGACAAAGTGAGATCTGTGGTTCACCAAATGTTACACCAAAAACCAGTGAATCACAGATGACGTGTGTATTTTGACATTTTCCCATCTATAAATACTGCTTTTACCTCACAAAACACAAACTTTGTTGTTTTCTGATGCTAGAGGGTCCTTTTTTGCTTCATGATCTGTCTTAAGGATTTGATAAACTCTCCCTCAAGACCCTGTAAGATGATATTAGCCAATAGTGCTAACATCAAAGGTTCTTTATTGAATATGATCAAGGAACCTCTAATGTCAATACAAGGGGAGTTTGTTTTGCAGCTGGTTGGCAGCCAGCCAGTTGCTGTGCAGTTATGGAGCTCCTTAATGCTGAAGTGGCTTTAAAAGTGTGATGAAAAAGACTGATGGAAGGCCTACAACTCTAGACCATGCAGGAAAGGGATTGCTTGTGTATTACAAAGGTAATATTTTTTAGTTTATGTTTAAAAGGGGTGGAAAGGAAAGAAAAAAAAAAAAGGGAAGAAAAAAAGCAACTCTGTATTTTTTCAGCTGTGTATGCCAACCTGGTAACCAGTGTGAATTAGTGAAATGTTACCAGTGACCCCTTTTCTCGTCAAAGGTGAATAAATTGAGGTAGAAAATTTAACATTAAATATACAGTAGAAGAGCAGAAACTCTTGTGACCCTCCTCACTAGGAATTTTGTGCCTCTGGATTTCAGTTCTTGTGGTGGCAGGTGGAAACACGAGACGCTTCACTCCTGACTTGATTCACACAGTGAGGGCTGCAAGTAGCATCTGTCCATGTGAATGACCAAGGGTTGAATTCATCTACTGTAAATTATGCATTCAAAGGAAGCTTAACAGCAAGTTATTTTGGAATTTGTCACATTTATATCCTAGGCCTGTGTGTTGCAGTAGTACCTGTACCTTGGGCAGTTGCACACCTTGTTTATGGATGTTTCTTTCAGTACTATTCGGATAAATCACCCTAAAACTGCAGTGATGTTGTGTCAGGCATCTTCTAGTGGCATTGGAGGTATGGAGCTGCCTGAAGGCTGTTTTGATGAGACAGCTGAAAGACAAACTAAAGTTTTCTTTCTGCCATGAGATTTTGGAGCAGTGCTGCAGGAGTCAATGTATCATCCATCTATATAAAGATCAGATACAGATGGTGGCATAGAATAGCTGCAATATGGACAGATTATTTTTACTCAGTTGTCTGTGTGAATGGATTCTGTTCAAGTTACTGTGTTGTCTCCTTGGATTATGTATGTTAATTTTTTACATTGAAAAAATGTGTGTATCTGTTTCTGCTAATGCTCCGTCACCTATACAAAAGAAAGTGTGTGAATAGTAAAATTCAGTCTTTGCACTGCTTTCTCAGCCCAAGACCAGAAAACCCACAAGTTAAGACTTTAAGCTACCCTGAAGTGAATGAAATAAGACCCCATTGGTTTGGCATTTTATCAGCTGATGCTATTGTTACCCATGAAAGCAGGGATAAATTTTGAATACTGCAGTGTATGGGAGCAGCGAGTGAGGCCTGAAAGGAGCATCAGTGAAAGCTCCTCATCTCACTGCAGTTGCTGGCACAGAAATGAGAAAAGTTTGGTTTATAATCTTAATGCTTTTATACTAATATTGTTTACAAAATCTAAACTCTGTCTTAGTGTTGCAAAATGAGTTTGCACAAAGTCTGGAGGTGCAGGGTGAAAGCCGTGACACACCGTGCGTGTTGGTGTGTCCCTGGTGAGCTGGGACAGGACAGGGACATTTGTGTCAGTGCACATTTCCTCATGAAGGGAGAGAAGCAAAGTGGGAGAGCTGACAAGCTGGTGTTCAGTGTTCACACTGACAAATACATGCATATCTATGGATGTGAAATTTCCAAACAAGCTCTTAGTGATGTTTAAAAATAAACAATCAAATGCTTCCGGTCTGATAAGGGCATATATTTACTTTGGAATGTGTGTTCTGGTTCTTGTTTTGTTACAAACAATGAGCTATGTCTAATTTTAGTGGTTTGTGTGCTCATTTGTTAAAAAATGAACTAAAATGTATAAGCTGGCTGTTTCTCTACAAGGCTATTTGCATGCACAGTTTAATTAGGATGTGGTAATTTTAAGATTTTTGCAAGGAAAATAGTCTTTAAGGTCTGTTATAATTGGTGAATGTACTCATTAAATGAAAAAAGATTATGAAATAAAATTTCTAACTAAACCAAAATGTTTGAATAGGTTCTTAGTGTCTAAATCAAAATTTTGAATTGAATTTAGGTCATATCCATAGCTTTAGTTGATGTAAAACTATAAACCTGGCAAAAATAAGTAACTGCTTTTTTGAGAATAGGAAATGCAGAAAATCAGCTTTTTGCAATAGAAAAATTTTGTACATATTCTACATTTGAATGTTTATCTCATTTTAATTTCTTGCCTGAAAAGAAAAATGAGTTGTTTTATGAATTAGAAAAATGAAAAGAAAACATAAGCCATAGGATGAACTTGTCTGATGTTTAAACACAAATATTAAATAGATGAACAGCCTTGACATCAAACTAAAAAACCTATAATTATGCATTGGAAGTAGAAGTAAAGCTATTTTCACTAAATTCTATAAAACATTGCTGATAATCTCTTCTGATATTTACCTGATTTAAAAAATCTAGTGAAAAAAGAGAAACCTGGGATTTCAGATTTTTCCTTTGAGATTCTCTCCTAAATAAGTAGAGGAGATAAAAATAGTCACCTACTTATGTTATTGTCTTTGTTGCATCTTTTTGTGACTGGTTCTGAATACTGTTCTTTCTTCCCTCCTACACTAAGTTTTTCAGTCTTTTTCTCTTACTGACTGTCCCAAATCAGCATCCAAAACACCTTTCTGGACTGCTGGAGCAGTCAAGTAAGCCCAAATGGTTTTTATTCTTAGACCATGAAAAGCTTTCTAATAATGGAATTAATTGCGAGTTTCCACTTAGATTTTAATTGTTCACCTAACTTTTGGTGTTATCCTCTTTCTTCACAAATTCCACTTTTTATTTTTCCTGCACTCCTGTAATAGGGAACCTGTAACAAAAATGGAATTAATATACTTGAATCCATGCTCTAGCCACACAAACTGATTTTGCAGCATCTCTTTCTAAGGTTAAGGTGTATTGCTTCAAAAGTTTGGATACATTTAACATAAAAGCCCACATGTGAATTAGCACACTTAGTAATATTAGCAACATAACAACAGTGTTATCAATCTTATTATTAATGCATTTGTCAAGGTTTTTGTTGGAGGGAGAGGAGATGCTGACTGTTGTGTTTGTGCAGTGGCACAACCATTCCATAATCAAGGGTTGCTAATAAACATGAACTGATTAGAGTGCCCTTTTTCCCCTCTGAGCCTGTCAGAGCCACAGAGCCCAACCTTGAGATTGCTCCTGGCTGCCACACAAACCAGAGCTGAGGCCCTTGGCTGGGCATGGTTTTTAATGCCAGAGCACTGGGCTGTTTGGATGTAGGTTCTTAGATGATTCTCTGTAAACTCTCAACATCAATTTTTCTGTTTTGTTCATGAATACCTCAGAGCTAACCTTTCTGGTAAAAATTATTTTCTTTTTAATCTAAATTTAATCCACTCCTCTCTATGATTAATGTGACTGAGTGGAATCCAGCCTTCTATTTTCAGCTGGAAAAAATAGTTTTAAAATAGGTCTTTTAATGTTTGTTTTCCCTTTGATTGAAGACAGTGTCCTTACTACTCAGTAAATACTTCTGTAGTACTTTTAAACCTTAGTCCTCGCAGGCTGTCTACTTAACATTCTCCCAGTGATGTTAACAACCTGTGCTTTATGAGGTCAGAGGATATCAGCACCGACTTTATATGATATTCTTTTTCAGAATTAGCTATTGATTAACTGATTTTATAAATGCATTTCTGTGACATTTTGTCGTCACTGTCTTCATGACTTGGTTTAAATAAAAGCATTTTTCTTTTTTCAGGGGTGGGGATGGAGACCTTTAACATTCTGTGTGGAAACTGGTTTGTATTTTCATTAGAGATGGGTCTAAAAGCAGGTGGCAGTTTAGAATTTTTGAATCGTGTAATCATCTTTTACCCCAAAAAAAGTTTGGGAACATTCCATGAAGTAAATGTCTGTATGACCAGTTACCAGACTGTGTCATGTACAGGTTCTTCCACTGCAGCTGTCCTTGTTCTTTTTTTCTAACAAATAACTAATCCAGATGAGAGAGTGTATGATATTTGTAATATTTTAGAGTATATGTCAGTATTAATACACACTGATTTTTCTGGGATGTTATGATACTCTCAGTTACTACCTAAAGAAACAGCAGTTAGTTAAATATTTTACTGCAATTTTAAGTAATTGTGTAGGTGAATAATTACCCTAATAAGGTTAAAATAGGTTATTGTTAATGCAGTGCGAGTTTAAGCTGTCAATTGAGTGGATTGCCAGAGTCCTCTGGAAAATGAAACATTAAATTTCCCAGAAAAGTCAGTAGATAGGGGCTCTTGGAAAAACCAGCGCTTTCATATGTTTTGCAGGTTTTGAGAAATTAACTTTCTTGTAATTCAAAGAACGTGGGATTATTCAGAAAAATGTACTGTATATAACTGTATTAGCTATTCACCTTATACTGCATGGAAAAAGAGCACTTTTTTTTTTTCTTGCTGTGAAGTTTTCAGTAAAGATCACTGCGATTTTAGCATGGGAAGGGGTATATATACTGAACTTTTTGGTCACATCTGCTGCCTCCACACACTCGGGACCGTTTTGGGTTTTTTTCGCTAGAGAAGAATTCTACAACTAATTTTAAGTTCTTTGAGATATTATCTCCTTCGACAGCCTGGTGTGCAGATATTTGTAAACCTTCTCCCAGATGAGTATTTTTTTTCTCTTTTCTTTTTTTTTTTTCTTCCGGAAAGGTGGAAGTGGTGAGAGACCGTTAAAGCAGTGGTTAAGAAGGTAGGTGTCTGTGGGTATTGATGGGAAATAGTCGTTAGAGGAAAGCTGCATCACCACACAGGAAGAAGCACAAAACTCTTGAAAGCATTTTCTCCAGCTGTTGTGGAAGAACAATTTAGACAGTAGAACTTGAAAGCCACAGATCTTATACCTCATTTCTAGCTGAGAGAGTCCTTCCAGAAAAAGGACTGATTAGCTGCAGTCTTTTAACAGCTCTTTCTCAAAGGCTCAGCAGTTTCACAGAAAAGATGGGTTTAACAGTAGGGAAACAATAAATTGCAAATGTGTAATCAAATTTATATAGGATGGCCTTCAAACTGCAATGAAAAACACAAACTATGAAAGAAAATTGTGAATCTTTGATTTCTGAAACAGAACATGACTCCATAATTTATTACAAACCTGCTTGCCAATAAACAGCAGCCAGTGAGACTTCTGAAAAATTACATTCAAAACCATTGCTGAGTGTAACTAGCTCCCCTGCCCTGTCATACAATTTCTTTATTCTTTCAGCTATTTCACATTAGGGGCTGGGCAAAATTTCCCTGTGACTTGGAGTCATTCAGTTATCTGCAGGGGCTGTGAGCTGACAGCTCGGTGTTCCTCTTTCTTCCCCCACTTTCCTTAGTCTGTCTCAAAAACTAGACAATTTTTCCCGTATAAACGTCCAGTGCTCTGCCACCAAATAACTTCAACACTTATTTCGCATGACATATTGTTGGTAGCTATTTTGCTTCTAAAGGATTGCCCACTAGCACCCTTGGAATAAATATTTGCAACCTTTCTTTGAAGTATGTATTTGGAGACAAAGCAGACCAGCATGCACTTTAAGCCAATATTTTTCTTTCAAGTGAGATTTAAGGGAAGCAATATTATAGTTTATAAGAGTAGTACATGATTCACTTAACTGATGGCACATTTTATAGTCCCGCTTCTGTTACTGACCTGTTACATCACCATAGGCAAGATATTTCATCTCTGCTTTTGTCCTTTCCAAGGCAACAGTGGCCACTATTTTTTTTTTTTTTTATTTGTATATTTTGAAGCAACATTTAGTAAATTCTGTCTTGTGTAGGGAATGTGTGTTCATGTGTGATGTCAAGGTTTGCAATCATATCTTTGGTCATAATTTTGCATAATTTAGTATTTTTTTTCCCCAACACCTTAGAGTGACATTCATTTATAAAAAGCAGCCTGTCCCCACCCTCACCCCAAGTGGAAGCTGTATCTTGTTGTTCTCAGGGACACCCAAACCCTGGTGTCTCAAGCATGCAGGAGCTTCTCCTCCTCAGTGACGGCAAAACTGAGCTGAACTTGGGGTGCCATGTTTTTAGACACATTCTGAAGTAAAAACATGTCCCAAAAATACTCTCCAAAACCTAAATACCTTCTAGTTTATATCAGTTTCAAATATTCAGGGGTTTTTTTCATGCTCCCTCTGTAGTGCCAACCTCATGTTTCTCCATGAGCTGTGTATTTCCATAACTTAATTTATAATAGTTGGGTTTGAGCTGCTTGTGGCATGCTGCATTGATAAACATTTCTAATTTAAGAGGTATATATTTTATCTAGGAATAATCTGCATAATTTTGTATGCTAAAGGATGAAGAGGAAGATAGAGATGTGATAGTTCACACATATTGAGAGGCACAAACTGGCAAACTGTGCTATGGTGAGAAGCTGGGGGGCCTAACTGAGAAAGGGAAACCTAATGATGCCAGGCAGGATTATTTTGATCATCTTTGGTATTCAGGATCTCAAGGCAGTAATAGACAGGAACTTATAGGCAATTTTGTTCACAAAATAATCTGTACTTCTGCTGTAGATTACTTTGGTCATTCCTGCCTACAGTCATAGGAAAGGAGGCACATGTGCATTATGGACCATATTGTTTTGTCATCGTTCTTTGGAAGGGGGAAACCATGGCACAATTGTTTAGAAAAAGGCTCCTGAATGGTAATAGGGATCCTAAAAGCTTTGTCACAACTAGACAAATCTGAGCATATCTGTGCTATGAAGAGAAGGACCCAGGGTAAGGTGGAACACTGAATAGTCTGCAGTTCTTTATGACATTCAGTCTCTGCAAGAATAATCTTAGGAAAAGCAACTTTTCTACAATGCAGACAACCCCAGAACTATAAAAATACATTGATGATGCATTTGGTATGCATTAGCTTGACTTTAATGTCCTGACCCAGAAACACTCTCTCATACTGACAGTCTGCTTTTTATGTGAAGGAGAAAAGTAATGGGGCTAGTATATACCTACCATAGTGCAGATGTTGCTATTTGATACCAAGAACCAAATCGACTATGCTGTCTTTACTGGAAATCCTAGTTAATGTTTTGCTCGTGTTAATATTTCCATGTGCTGATCCTCTTGGGCAACACCTCAAAGTACTTGTGTTTCATTGCTAAAAAATTTTAGTCTCGTTGAAAATCACTGGGATTTGAATTTTTGAGGTTGGTTGGTTATGTTTTGTTTCAAGTTTCACCAATTGCTACATCAGAGCAATACATAAAACAAGGGATTTAACTTCTTTGGGCAGATATCCAAGAGGTATGTGGTCTGAAATATGGGAAGCAAGACATGACTCTCTTCTCTGCCAGAGATACCGATGTCATTTTGAACAAGCCATTTAATATTTCTGTTTCTCACATCTCCAGTAAGGAAAGGAAAATTGTGGTAGCTCTTTGCTTGGAAATACCACTTTGTAGAGGTCACTGTATTTATGCTTGTTTGTAAAATATCTTTGGTTGCCTTGTTTTCCAGATCCTCTGTTCACATATTCTGAACCAGTATTGTAATATTGGAGCAGAGAGTCCTGCCAAGGTCTGCACCTCGGTGGGTCCATCAGGTGCTACTTCTGTTCTCAAAGGGTCATCGGAAAAATGTTTTAAAGGCTATGAAATTCTGTGTCACTATCATTTAACTCTTCTAATTCAACCACCAGAAGAAAATGAGTACCGAGATTTTTGTCCCTTCTGCAGTGGGGATGGCATGGAAGGTGATGCTCTTCTGTGCCTGTATACTTTATACATGACTAGGATGACACACTAGAGATGTATATTCTTATACGAGCAGATGGTATCTGTCCATAGCTCAGGCAGCCTGTGAAAGCCAAAAAACTTCTGAAAATCTTCCAAGAATAATGACTTGTTTCCCAAGACAAACTTATTCAGGATGCAGTTACCAGACAGAATTCAACATTCTCTATTAAGAGAAGCTGTTTGAGCAAAGGCAGTTATTACATGCTATGACACTTTGAAAATGAAATTGATGGATTCTTCTTACATCTGGAGCAGACACTAATGGAAACTCCTGTGAAAGTGCTGAGACCATTTGAAGCAGCCGCTCCAGAGCTGACTGCTGAAGCAGCACAGCTCAGCCAAGTCATACCACCAGCTCTTACTGTGGCATTGTTGAAGCATGACTCCTCTCCTCCCCACCACCCGTATAGTCATCCAACAAGGAAGTCTTATTTGGTGCTAAAACGTTTAGGGGAGAGAAAAAAAGATGGTTCAGACTACTGAGACTTTTTTCTTTCCAGGTTTAGAAAAAATCTCTGTTTTTATGGAAGCTTGCTTCAAAATCCCTTTCTTTGAAAAACTGGTGGAAATTTAGTGTCAGGGGAGTAACACAATTGTTAAGTGACCAAAGATATCTGAAAGGTTGGGAACTCTCATATTCTTTTGGCTGCCACTTTTTTCTATACATTCCCTTTGAAACATTGCTCAAGGGGGCAGGCGGAGAAAATTTTATTTGTTAAAGCAAGCAAAAGAGAGTTGCATACTCTTGCTGTCCTTTGCCTTTGCTAACTCGTTGAGCCCAACTTAAAGCAAAATTCAGATCCTTATCTGCTGGGATTTCAAATAAACCATCTGGCTAACTAATGTGATAATTAAGTGTCTTGAATTCCATCCCACTAATTTGTCATTTAAAAAAACAATGACAACACTTTAGTACTTGAAGCTTTTTTAATTTTATTTTTTTTAAAATTCTACACGGTCATATTCAAATCTCAAAGTCTGAGTAGCTGGGCTGTCAGACAGGCTCTTCATTTTGAACTGCTGACACACATTAGTTGAAATCACATAGACACAATTAAGGGCTGGTTAATTACTCGTTAAGCAAAACTGAAACTAAGCAAAAACCCCCAGTACTAAACATAAAAATTCCAATGGGCCTTTTTTGGAAAGTAGTTTTGTTTTAGCACATGTACTTATTATTCCTTAATTTTACTGAATGGGTAGGATAAAGAGTTTTCTTGTAATGTTTGCAAACGGCTCATAATCTGTGCAGTTATATTTGTTTTGTGGTTGTTCCCTTGGTTGACACTTGGATCTATTTGAAAATACATAGCTAAAATTCTTAATTTTTCCAGTACAAATGGTGGCATTTTGGAGAATTTAATGTATTTTAATGCTATATAAATATTGTGGAGTAATAAACTTGTAGAGCACTGACCAAGTATTAGGCCAGCTCCGTGCTAGAAGATAAGAACACAGGGCTGAAGCCAATTTCACCAGTGTTTCCTCTTTACACAGACCCCTCTGAACACAGTACAAGCTGTTCCTCACAGTACTCCCCGATGGAGCAGTTGGAGAGTTGTTGAGTGACTGAAAAGTGCTGGCTTACACTAATAATTCTAATAAACTTGGTGAGGAATTTGTGATAAAGTGTTACTGGAAAAATAATATCTTGACAGTTTCTATTGAATTTTGTGATTGGCACAAAAAGAGTTTGATTTTTGTGGAAATCACACAACCTAGACATGATCTTAGTAAAGCATTAGCTAATGGGTGTGCTTCTGTGTGTCTAAGACCTACGGATGGCTCCCTTTTAGCTGACATGTTTTAGGGAATAAAGTGAAACAAGCATTTGATATAAAAATCAGAATTACACTGGTGCTGGCTTGAAATTATTTACTGTTACTGCAACAGTTAGTCACCAGAAAACTCCTGCTTAAGCAGGGAGTTTAGACTAGGTGAACTCCAGTGGTCCCTTACAACCTGATCCAGTCTGCGACTCTGTGATCTCTGATCATTACAACGGTGAGGAGGTGAACACAATTATCGAACACAGGATGAGAAAATCCTGTAAAAATGTTATTAGTAGCCACATTTAAACCAATCATACAGCAAAATGAAGTTTTGAGCAGGAAGTTGGACCAGATGATCTTCAGAGCTCCTTTCTAAATTGAACCATTCTCTGTGAGATGTATTTTAACTAAATATTACCCTGTCTGCTAGTCTTGGTTACTTGAAAACAGAACTTCTCGTGGGGAAGTTCTTTACTTTGATGAGTTATGCTGGAATTATGGAGAGGGGGAATAGAGGAGTCCAGCATACCCAGATTATTTGGGTTAATTATCTGACATGTGGTAATACAAGTGAAAGTCTGAACTTTGATCCAGAAAATAAGTGACCCGCTTCTCTTAATCTTCCTTTATTTTTAACTGGTTGTGAAAGGTCCGTTTGTTTTTGAAGTGTAACAAAAAAAAAAAAATTATGGAACATCAAAAAAATGCTGTAAACCTGGCAATTCCTGGTTTCTTGCTACCTGTACTCAGCTGGACCTTAGACTCTGTGTAGTGCTATTGTTTCCTTTTCTCTCCTGACTATAATAGAGAATTGCTTAATGATATTTATTTCAAATTATGTCATTCTAATTAGGAATGTCTATTAATTACTTCAACATATGTTTTCAAGAGATTCCTATGTATGTATGGTTTCACAAATATTTTATTAAAATTATTACTTGTATTTCACTCAAAACTGGGCTGAGGGGGTGGTGGTACAAAGAGCTTATAAGGAATATAGGGTGATCTAGCCAGTGTACAGTCTGAACCAAAAATATAAAAATATAAAAAGCTGTCACGAGAATTTCAATAAAAAACATAAGTATTTTTATTTTCTGTTGGTATCTAGACATAGGATAAGAAAAAAAACCCAAAACCCTCATATGTCTGATTCTTCATCTGTAATAAAGTAGAGAAGGGGTAGATAAAAATGGCAAAGTAAATTTATAACAAAATTTTTCCTAGGGAAAAGCCAAATGTTTAAACCTTCCACATCCTAATTGAATGCCCAAACCAAAGGTGTCTATAGAAACAACAACTTCTGTAGCCCAATAAATTTTTGAGGTCAAGAGACTTAGTAGCTTGCTGCTTGGCCTCAACAAACGAGAGCTATGATCTCACTCAGCTTTGGATAAAATGAGGGAGCAGCAGGCTGCCAGAAAAATAGCTGCAATTCTTACTGGTGCTGGGACTATAGCTCTGAACAAATGTTGATGAGACAGTGTCTCTCAGAAGTAAGATGGAACCCAATTAGAACACATTATTAGGAAAAACACCATGTTACAATTTATGGTCTAGTCCTAAACTGAATAGTTATCATATGGTGCTGGTACCCATTTTACTCTTCTGTGGAGCAGGTTTGGGATTTAACATCTTGAGATTGGCTTGATCTAAAACATATGTGTTTTCTTTTATTTCACATATGTGTTCTGCATTTCCCTTTTTCCAAGAGCTGGGATCAGCATGATAATATGCTGTGATGAGAAAAATACAGAGAGCATTGTTGTGATATAGCTACAGAAACAATACGGGACCTACAGGAAAATGCATGTGTTCTCTTTTATGGGTTTATTTTGTGGTGCAGGTGGTGTTTTTATTAAAATTAGAAAGAAAAATTTCCCCTGTTGGTCATGTTAAGTGTGTGTATGTATGTCCCATCCCCAAAAATGCTTTAGTAACTTAACTGAATATTTACTAAAATTTGCAGCAAAGGTTGAAGCAGCCTCAAATTATAAACCCTGAACATGCGTCTGTCTTCTACCATGGGAATGGTGTGAAGGCGGATTCTGTCACAAAGCTTGGGATCACTTAGACTTTTGTGGGTCCTTGTGTCTGGATCTATTTAAAGCTAGCATTTTAAGACAAAGGGCTGAAAGATTTTTTTAAAAACTAAACTGATGATTTATAGTACTAGTTTATCAAAGTGGAATAAAAAAATATATAACTTGAAAAGCATTTCATATAAGCATTTCATATAAAGATGTCATTTCTTTTCAGTACTGAAATATAAGTATATCCCATAATATATTCTTTTGTTATGTAGAGCTATGCTAGAGTATAGTACAAAATTAATTCCCTGTCATAACAATGTGGTATATGCAATTCTAGCAGAATTGTTTGTCCAACACAATTTTCCTTCTAGTCAGAAACCCCCTAACTGGCACGCTGGAACTGTCTTTTCTGGCGAAAGAAGCTCCCTTGATCAGTGCTACATACCCACAAGGGATTTTCTTTCGTCTTGTTTGGTCATAAGGTTGTCTTATTGTGTGAAACTAGTTCAGTATGGTAAATGAAGTCTCAGCTGAAAACTGATTATGTAGCACAGTGCCTCTCCCCAATGTGTTGTTTCCTTCAGCTAGACCCTCTGCTTTTAAATAACTGAATATGGAAAGTACATTTGAACTATAAATAGCCTGTAAAGGAAAACCCAGAAAAGAGACTTACTGTCTTTTCTAAAAGCAATCAAACATCTTTCTTGTGTTTGAACCATTACATTTGCATGGAAACTCCTCTTTACCCTAGTGAGAATTCTAGGAAATTTATTGGATGTATTTGAGCATGCTCACTGGTGGTAGGAAGTAATGACAGGGGTTATCTAAATGAAACCTCCTATTTGATCTAGCCTAAAGTTTTCTTTAGTCTTCATGAGACTGCAACATAAAATTCTCTTTTATTATAACGGGCACATAACAAGTCTGGGAAGACCATTAAATCCTGCTGTATAATTAATATTCAACATAGACTCTCTTTGCTGATAGTCTAAGTGGAAAGAGTTGGAAAAGAAAACGAATAAGCCCCTGGTACCATCCTGCACAAACGGAATGGAGGAAAGCTTTTAATACCTGGTTATAGGCAGACACTTATGGGGTTAGCTGCTGTGCTGCCTGAGGAGGTGAGCCTTGTTGCTGAGTGTTGACCAAACACTCAGTGAGGCAGAAGGGCAGCCATGCAGCCACATCTTCACCAGAATGTGAAACGTGTAACAGGAGAAATGTGCAGCAGTGCCAGCTCTGCTCTTTCTTTAGTCTCCGGGTTTTACATGGTATCACTTCAGGGGGTTGAGTCTTACTTGTATAGATCAAACTAGAAAACTCTAGCCTAGAATGGCCCTCAAAAACATTATTTTCTGAAACTTTTCTGCATCTAAAATGGAAATCCATAGGCAGCCTGCACTGCAGTGCAGCAGACATGGCTTCTGCTGAAAGGATAGTACATAAGGTGTACATTGTTTATCAGTAGTATACAGTGATTAATTTGGTTGGTCTGAGATTAAACCCCTAAGTGGCATTTGCCAAATAAGTGATCTGTACTTTGTTCTTTGACTGTTACTGCTTAACCAGAGGAGTGGGTTCTTTGCAGCACAGTATCAAAAGCTGCATTCAGAAACCTTATTGAAACGTTCTTAATATACAGAAGTTCACAATTAATCTTTTGTTATAGTACTACCTAAATTGAATTTCTTTGGCCACTATGTTGCATAAAGTATGAACGTACAGTTTTATTATTCACTGGACAGATGTTTGAATTTAATTTTGCAAGTGAGTTTTCCAATGCAGAAATGCATGTTCTAAAGATGGAATTTATGGACTTGTCTGCAAAGGGAGTGGGTAGCAAGGAAAGATCAGTATAATTTATTCTGACTGACTATTAAAATCTACAAGCTTAATTTTTTTGCCATTATATTGTCATGTGACTAGAAAACATTTAATGATGGATGGCTAAGGTTGTGTTATTATATACACAAATATGTTTGTCAATCTCTTTGTTCTCTGAAGTGAAGCAAACAGGAAACTGCATGTCAGGTCCTTTGATGATGTGTCTTATAACAAGAAGGAAAGTCTGCATTCCAGTCAGTATTTTTCCATCTCCTGTATTCAGGTTCTGTGTCCAAACTACCCCTACATTTAAGAAGTTGGCATAAATCTATTCCATACAAATATTTCATTTCTATTGTTATGAGAAAAACAACAAAAATTAATCCTAGTTATTCTGAGTTAAGACTATATTTTAGCAAAAGAAAACAGTCCCAGACAGAAACATAAACATGCTTTAATATCCATATGGTTTATCTTGCTGAGAAGCTAGGGGAAGCTTCCTTACATCCATTTACAAGTATCTTAAACCTTTCTAACGCCTAAATTTTTAAACTTTAAAACCTTTTTAACTTTTCAACTATTCAAAACTTACATTGCAGGGAACTGCCTTGACAATGAATGAATAATTTATGTGATGGGATTCCATGTTCAATTTCTGTGCTTCTACACATTATATGTGTGATGTTAGGAAATGCAGCTCTTTCTTTTAAAGCGGATGTTCCACATTGGATGATAAGGCATTTTAACCATTGTTTTTAATCCATCTGTTTAAATAGAATGAGTTGTTTGAGGGTTGGAGTTTTTTTAAGCTTGACTTTGCTTGTGCCTTATCTCTGAAGAGAACTGCTATGCAGGAGAAAAAAAAAAAGTGGATCTATAGAAGGTACTGCCTAGAGAAAACAAAAAAAAAGCCAGGAACAAGAAAGAAATCATCAAAAAATTGAGAACATGTTTTTGTCTTGTAAGGAGGGTGGGTTCACAATTTACAAGTTAGAAACTCGAGCAAGAGAAGGACCAACTGGGCTGTCTGACTGACGATTGTGTAACAAGCAGTTAATCCAGGCAGGCCTGAGGGACATCATCTGCTTCTCCTCTCAGAGACTGCACAGCACTTCTAATACCCTGTAACAAGCTTAAACCCATGATAAAAGATCTGTGGTCACAATTACAGTGTGCCACAGGAAGAAAGCAGGAGACTAAGCAGCTTTATTGGTATCACAGGACATGGCAGTAGCAGGGACTTGCAGAGTGAAATTTCGAGGTGAGCCTTGGATGCAAGGCAGGGTCTGTGCAAGCATGGGAGACCCACAGCCCAGGCACTTCTGCCAGGCAGCCCTGTGGGGAAACGCCTTCCTGGCTGCAATCTGGCAATCTGTAAGTGCTTGAGCCAAGCATCACACAAACTTCATGGATTTTTATATCAGCCAAAGGGTTCTGTTCCTATTTCTAGCTACAGCTACATTTCTTCAGAAAAATACCCCAGGAGTTAGCTAATGTGTCGCCATAGGGAAAGTGGTGGGGGAGAATAGGTGATGGAAAGAAAAGCTGCTAGGGCCTGCAGCAATCAGTAAGAGGGCTGAAGCAGGGGGGAATACAAGCTTAATACAAAGGTCCTATTGAACCATTTTGTCACCACCCTCACAGGATATACGAACAAACTTTGTGGTTTTAGAAAAATGCTCTCTGTCTGTAGAGAGCTGCCTCTTGCTCACTCCGTACCCCTCCCCACCAAGCAGTTAGGTCGGACATATGAGGCTCTGTGGATTTTGGTCGCTGTGGCCATAAAGTATGGGACTAGAAAGAGATGTAGAAAGAGGATTTTCTATGTTTTGCTGAACATCAAAGCCAATCCACATCTAACATTGGCAGCTGGCTTCTGTTATGGTTGAATGAAACAAAAAACAGAATTCAAAAACACTTGTATCATTAGGACAGTCTCCTCATTAAACACTTCCCAAAATAGTTGTGTAATAAAGACCTAAAAATAAATATTCACTGCAAATTTGAGATATTTAAATATTGAGTATTTTGCTTTGTGAATATTTTTGAGAGAGGTCTGTTTTGGAATAATGCTTGACCAAATAAGTTTTTAAGGTGGTTGTTAATCATGTATGTGTTAATATTGGCTTGTTTTAATTGATAATTTACTTCATTGAAACTGGTATGTATTAGCCTGGCTTTGGTTTTTCTAAGCTGCTCTGAACTTTAAGAAACCATATGATAAGGTCATATACTAGGCCTTTATTAGCAACACCTTTGTAGCGTTAGCACTAAAGTTGAGCACCTTTCTATACCTGACACTTTCATTCTTATTTCTCTGTTACTACCTTAGCATGTGGTAATGAGAGTGTGACAGAGCAGCATAGCCAGGCTCTCTGCACAGAGCCCATTGTTGCCTGCACAGGCCTGAGCAAAACAAAAGCCTATTACGTTTATACTTGTCTCACCAAAACACTGGTAATTTGCACTTAACCTTAAAATGTTTGATGCATTTCTGATTGTTAAATCAAAACCAGTTTATTAAGCAGTGTGTGTTTGATATGTGTCTGTCTCTAGATGCCTGGTTCTCATTACTTCAGATATTTAACTCGAATGATCAGTCAATTCCCATGAATGATTTAAGGAATTTGATATAAGCTGAAATAAGTTAAATGCCTAATTTTAAGTATAGATAATTGAGTGACCCACTTCCTTTCTGCTTAAGACGTTCAAAGAGGCTTAATTTCAGTTTCTGATGGATGTGTTGCTGTTTTATCCAACTCTCTTAATCCCAACCTTATATAAACCCCACACTGGTGTATTTCTAAGCAGAGACAGACACGGGCATTTCTGTGTGTGCTCTCAGAGAGTGAATGTCATTTGGCAGCCTGAAAACTTTGAATCAGACTTAGTAGTAATGTTCCTTAGGCCTGAAGGGGATCCAGCCTCCTGTGGACGGGTGCAGAGCAAACATTCCTGTGCACTGTCTGACAGAGGGTGGTGGAGCTGCTGGATAAAGCAACTGCTCTATTACTCCAGTCCATTCAGGCCTGCCTTTCAATGTGGCAGTTTCCAGGCCTTAATCCTCTCAGTTCCCATATGAATTGTTGTATAATTCGGTGGGTTTACGTTCAGGCAGGAACTTTTTTATCACTATCTTAAAGAATTAACCTTTTAGTGATGCTGAAAAAGAACAGTAGTAATGTGATCCTTGTCTTCAGTAATGTTATGTGCTCTCCACACTATCTCACAAATTATGTAAGCCCAGGACCCCAGAAGGTCAGCTCTGAATCCAGACCTTTCCCAGTGTGAGAAGTTACCTCCTTGGATTTCAGCTGTACCTACTCTAGAAATAGAGGCCAAATGCTAAGATTTGAGAGGGATTGAAGTTGGGTGATGTATAATAGTCTGTGACTGCTTTCCAGTTCTAAAGATAGTGATTCTTGAGCTTTGATGGAAATAACTCTGGAGCACAGCTATAAGTAGCATCAATCCATTGTGGCTCAGTGCATTTCATAGGATTGCCTTATTAGAAGCTGTGCCATCCAGTATGTGGTTTACCCAAACAAGCTTTTCTATGAATACCAGAGTCCAGCTTTATGGACCCTGTAAATCCAATGGATTTACATCCCACACCATTAAACCCCTTCTGCCATTATCTTTTGTTTTCTTTCGCTTTCCCTGCTTCTTAGTCCCTGATCCCTTTGCTTTGCTGACAGGTATACCCACATCTCTTCACCTTGATGGGCTGAAAATAATTCTGCAGAATTATTAGTATATTCGGTAACTGTGAGTGTAATGCAAATGATAGTATAGGTTTTCATCTTAAAAAAATTAATGCAAATACCAAACAAACTGAAATATACAAAAATTTTTGTCAAGTTTTTAATTACCTTTTCCCCACAATCTTTGAGGGGGTTGCAGTGTATCCAGATCTTAAATAATAGCAGGTGTGAGTAAATGAATCAGAGTTGTGAAAGCTGAGAGTATTAGAAAACTAAGTAGCAAATAGTTTTCTGCAGCACCTAACAGCAATGGCTGATTTAGAGAAAATGTCTATCTGCTTGCTGGGGGTGGTATTAAACCATGTAACTTCTCTTCCTTTATTGGAAGGAATGAGGAAGCTTTGATATAAAAGTGCTGATACTTTTTCAGCCTCAGTAAACTACAAAGCTTTTGTGAGCCTTAATACAGCCATAAAGCAATGGAGGTTTATACCATATCCTAAGTTTGTATACTGTGGCTCAGGTTCAAGTGATATTCTGGAAGCCCTCAAGCTTTTTCAGAAAATTGACTTGGGTTTCTTGTGCATGAGCACTTTTCCAATCTGCTTTACAGTAAACTTTTTGATTGCTGAAATTTTTTTCCACCATGACTAAAATCATGTAAGTTTTTTTTTTTTCTTTCCTGTCTAAGCCAATTCATTTCATGTCTGAACCAAGATGCTGTTTTTTCCAAAGGCTGTAGATGCTAGCAATGTCAGTTAAGACTGTAGCAGCAACAAGAACAAGATCAGTTAAATAATATCAGAAATAAATTCGGTTATAGACTTTTACGACAACAACAACAAAAGACATTATCTTTATATATGGAAAGGTTCTTCAGTACCACTATGTTAATAAATGACTTTATTCTTGTTTTCTTTCTTTCTCCCTAAGGCCTTGCGATTATAATTTTATTCTCTAACACCTAAATTTAGTTCTGAATCAAGTTCAGTAGCTCAATAGAATGCCACATATTAAGATCCACATTGAATTTCACATGACAGGCTTTACATTTGCTGAAGGCTTGGGGGCTATGGTTTTAACAGTCATCTCACATTTTGGTTGAACACAGTTTGATGCACGTCTATGAAATTTGTGTTTTGCTCACACAGGGGATGATTCAAGTCTACAGCTGTCGCAAACAGTATGTAGGACCTAATTCATGAATAAGCTGTCAGTTACTATGATCCCAAAATAAAAACAAATTACAATCACAAGAGGAAATTGGTATGAAACATAAGAGTGGAATAAAAAATTAATCACATTAGCATTAAATTTGGACACAGTTTCACCTTAAAAATTAGTATACCTACCTCTGCCTCAATTTGTATTATTGCAGTTGGATCTTTGTAAAGCATACCTCACCTATGAATCTAGAATTTTGAACACATGAATAGTAGTATTTACCCATAAAAATACAATAATTCATTTACAGTGCTGTTAAAATAGCTATAGTGGTAAAAACAATACATTTACATAATCATGCTGTTGTCCCTGTTTTTGTCAGCAATCTACATGTAAGACAAGTACTAAAAAATACCATGTAAGGAAGTTACCATTCATAGTTAACATCTGACTTCCTCAAGAACTTAAACCCAACAGTCCTTTCTGAAAGAGTCGGATGTCGTCTCCTAAGGCTGGGATAGAAACATCCAACACAGAATGTACTTTGTAGCAGATTTAATTATGTCATCCTTCTGTGTGCAGGACTCTTCCCATTTGGCCATAATACAGTGTTACTCATTTCTTTACAGTAGTTTACTGATGTAACATTTCAGATGGTCAAGTGACATTTCTAGTCTTTTTCCAAGTGTGAAAATAAGCATGAAGTGCCTATTACATGCAAGTGCTGATGCAGTCAAGTATTTTGAAAGCTATTATTTGATCCAACTGTATATGTTAATACCCAGATAGTAGAAAAATATTCTACTTGTTATTCAGATAAATATGAACCAGAGTTAAATATATATGTGTGATATATAACTAATTAAGCTAGTACTTGGTGAAGAGTGAAAACTAATAATGTTTTGACACCAAAAAAATGTTGTACAAGATTAGACAGCCCTTGTTTTTACTGAAGTAAATAAACTTCAGAAAATACCACAAGAACCTATTTGTTTAGTAATAATATCTATGATCGTGGATTCTTTAGCTCTATTATTGCAAAAATTCTCCCCTAGAAGACCATTTCCATTTATCTCATCTTCTATGTTCATTTTGACTTGGGTTTCTCTGGCATGGTACTTTTGGCTGTGTGAATGTCATTATGCTTTATTTCTAAATCATAATTGCTAATCTAGATTCAGAGCATCAATATGAATGTAATTCCCCTGTTTTTCTTCTTCTGTCACTTGAATAATGATCTCCGCCCTTAGCTCATTCTTAAGAGAAAAAACTTTCCGTGAAAGCCTCTTCAGCCAGAGCTTCAGAGGTACAAAGGTGGTTCATTGTCATATGAACTCACCTTTCTCTCTTATGCTCAGAGTTTGTTTGACAACCCAGTGGGACTGAGAGTATGCATGTGGTAACACATGTGCCTAGGTTGCTGCAGGCTCAGATCTCAAGGGACGTGTGTGCCCCAGTTGATATCAACTGTTGGGTAAGAACAATTAAATGCTAATCTGACCATTATTGGCGCAATGTAAGAGTTACAGTGCAAGATAGTTTCATTTCAAATGCAGTAATTTATGATTTTAAATAACTGTGCCACACAATAATCCTGTACAATACATGACATTCAGGAATGGCTACAGATGGAGCTTTCCCATACAAAAAAAACAGATGATTATGAACTGCACCTGTTTCTACCAGCCAGACTAAGTTTGAACAAGATGTGAAGTACCTGTCACCACATGATACCAGCACAGCTTTTGTTGAAGACTACTAGCATGCAACCTGCATGCCTTGAAACATACATGAAATGAGAACTTTGGAAAATGGAATATCATTGCTACAAACAAGACCGAGGAACTGTTTAAAGCAATTAAAGCTGCGCCACGTAATAGTTAATTCATGTATGTAACTTTACTTCCAGTTCAACTGTCTCTGTGTACAGATCCCTCAAGTGCTCTTACCTAGTTTTCTCCAAGCTTGTTCTGACTAGTTTGAATAGTGGTGGTTTGTTCTGAAGCAGTCAGTCCTTCTAGCAATTCAAAGAATTAATCTTTTGTCAGTGCATACCAAGTGCAACAAAGGTGCTGTTCTGTACACCCCGATTTCGTGGCTGTTTTTCAGCAGAACTGATGACTACATTTCCCAATTGTGAAAATTTAACACTGCTGGCATGGCTGGAGATTTATTTTTTCTCATGTGCTCAGTGATAAGCTCACAGTTTAAATTGTTGCTATTTTAGAAAAGCTCATTTTTTAATTATAGTTGTTGGATTTTAAAGACTACATGCCTTACTTTATGTATATACATAGTCATACTTGGGTTTATTTGGCATTTAGGGGAAATGTCATACCATTTTCTGAAATGTCTTGAAATATTTAAAAAACACTTCTGGCCATAGTTTATTCTTAATTCTCAAAACCTTTAATTTATATTTTTGTATTCAAAGAGAGAATCTCAGGGAAGTGACAGTTGATTATAGTAATAGTTATCGAGATTTATTTTGGTTTATTTTATTTTAATCAACTTTAGCATAATACTTGTTTACTTTTTTAAAGTTACACAGATGCTTATTTTATACATAAACAGAAATTGTAGCTTTTGATTCTTCAGATTCCTATTTTCCTACTGATATGTGTTCCTACAAAAGAAATTGACCCTGCCTCACTTTTTATGAAGTCTTGAGTGATTTTGCTTACAGATGTGTGACATTTTCTCTGTCCCTGGAAGTCTCCAACCCTTCTGAAATATCTTGCTGTAGCTCATGAAAGGCTATTACCTATAAAAATCATATTGTGGGCTGTAAAGAAGTATAACTTGAAGAGGCATGACATAGGCTGACAAAGACCAAGCTTTATTAATAATTTGCAGATGAAAACCACTAAGGAACCCGAATAGAAAGATGGACTCCTGAACTCATGGCTGTAGGTATAGAGTGGATTCCAGGTAGAGAATGATAAGTTTGCAGTAAGGATAACACTTTTAGTTTAGTTTATTTAGGTTGGTTTGGGGTTTTTTTTATGAGGTTTGTTTTGGAGTCAGAGGATATATCTGTGTTCACATTCCCTAGAATTATGTCTCCACTTTGTACTGGTGTCAGTGATTCAGCAGTGACTGCAATGAGCTGATGTTGAAAGATGTACCAGGAGTGTTTGGTTTCCCTTCCCACTTAGTACCAGAAAATATCATTGTGGCTTCCAATGCCTACATCTTGTGCACGTCTCTGAAGAGAGTGTGTGCTGTAGTTACCTTTGCACCAGCAAACATTTAATCATTTCAATCATCTTTGCTCTGTTACTGTAGTTGTTGTCCTCAGAGTGATCTATTTGATATTATTCCTCAAGTGCTGAGCATTATATTTCTTGTATTTTATTCCAGTTTTGGCTGGAAAAATGAAAATTATGTTAGAATGTCTCCAAACTTTTCAAGTACATCAGAAAACGATAACAATAAAAATTCATGCAAATCTTGTGAGCAGCATAATCTCCAATTTCCTTTAGTTTTAGTATCAGTATTTCAGATCAAGTGGATTTGAAGCTAATTCTTCCCTCTGGTGAATGGGAATGTCATGAATGGACAAAATTAATGACTCAGAGCTGCCTCTTCCATAATCTGCTTCTTAAAAGACTACCTTTGAAACCTTAAATGTAATCATCACAACTAAGGGAATTAGAAGCTTCAGGTCTTTACCTGAAATTTCAATTTTGGTTTACCAAAAGCTTTTCTATGAACTATCTTAATTTAAACTTCTTTCTAAGAGAGATTTCTGCCAGAATTTTCATTCTTCTCTCCTATGGAGTTGTACGCAGAGTCAAGAAGATCCTTGTGAAATTAGTGACCTCTTGGTGAGTCTAGATGCAGTACAAAGGTTATCAGTCAGCTTATCAAAGGTATCAGTCCCACAGTTGCATTTCATTGCTTTCTTGTAAAGACCCTGCTGTAGCCTAGTGCCGAAGTGGCTGGGCAGATGCTTGGGAGCAAAAGCCATGGAGATTGGTGTGAGGGCTTCTAGAAGCTGCAGGCTTTGAACAGAGGTGAAAAAAGGGGAGCATGGGCAGCCTGTGAATTTCCTGAAGCTTGATGTTTTACATATACCAGTTTCCTCTTAATGACAGGGGTTGAGGAGAGTGTGTTAAAGCAGTTCTGTAGTACCTTTTTCCCAGGTATATGGTGAGTAACTTCCAAATGGATGTAAATGATCTGTTCTTTCCTTTGATGTGACTTCACTGAACACAAAGCACAGATAAAAGGTTCTCTACAGTTTGTTATAAAATTACTCGGCAAGATTGGAAACCCTAAGGACATATTCATATCCTTTAAAATTTGCCAAGTGTGTTTGACTGTTCCTGATTCCCTTTGCAATGGTGTTTGTTATAAGCAAATTGAGGGCCTCCCTTCTCTTACATGACAAAAGTGGTGCTCTCCAAGCATCATAAAACTGCAGGTCAGCAGGATTTCATTCTCTGGTTTGTTGCTTTTAGGGAAACCCAGAGCATGCTCCTTTTTGCTAAATTCTGTTTTTCTTCTTTGTGTACTCTATTTGATTCCCACATATACTTTACTGAACTATTTCAGGTCAATAAAGTTTTCTGGCTGGTCAGGTACTGATGAAATGTTGGTTTAAACATATTTTCAGAGCGTATTTCTTGTGGGAAAAGTTCATTTACAGTTACAGAATGTGTATTTAGTGAAACTGGACAGAGAAATTCTTAGCATGTCTAGACAATCAGAAAATTTCCTAAAGAGAGGAAGAAAATAGACCACCGATTTTCTGTAGTAAATTTCGTAGCTAACACCATGTCCTTCTCTTGTCAAGTTAAAATGTGATCATTGATTTGCATTTATTCAATTTAAACTGTGTTTAGAGGGTAAGCAACATAGAGCTTTCTGAAAGACACTTTAACCAACAGCATTTAGTAAACAGGCTGTATTGTCTGGAATATCAAAGGCAGGTCCCACCACTGTGAAACGTAGTTACATGCTCAAGGCACATGAGGAGGAGTAGAGAAGATGCATATTCAGTCCTCTTCCTGAGCATGCAGGTTCAAGTCAAACTACTGCAGCAACCTGCTGGAAATCAGTTCTGTGGAGAAGGCCCTGGGGGTCCTGGTGGACAACAAGCTGTCCATGAGCCAGCAGTGTGTTCTTGTGGCCAAAGAGGCCAATGGGATCCTGGGGTGCATTAGGAAGAGCACTGACATCACACGGGGGGGTGATCCTGCCCCTCTACTCAGCCCTGGTGAGGCTCATCTGGAGTGCTGTGTCCAGTTCTGGGCTCTGCAGCACGTGAGACACGGAGCTCTTGGAGGGGCTCCAGCAGAGGGTGACAGAGGTGATTGGGGACTGGGGCATCTCTGTTACAAGGAAAGGCTGAGGTAGCTGGGGCTGTTCAGCCTTGAGAAGAGATGGCTGAGAGGGGTCTGTCAGTGTCTGCAGGGAGGGCTCAGGGCACAGGCCAGGCTCTGCTCGGTGGTGCTGGGCACTGGGACAGGAGGCAATGGGCAGGAACTGATGCACAGGAAGTTCCACCTGAACATGAGGAAGAACTTTACTGTGTGAGTGGCTGTGTAAAGGAACAGGTTGCTTAGAGAGGGTGTGGAGTCTCCCTCACCAGAGAGATTCCAGAACTGTCTGGCTGCAATCCTGTGCCGTGTGCTCTGGGGATGACCGTGCTTGAGCAGGAAGTGGGACCAGATGATCTGCTGTGCTCCCTCCCAACCTGCTCCATTCTGTGATACTGGATAGATGCTGGCAGTGTGTTTCTCTTGAGCTGTCTGTGTACTTAGACGAGGGTCCGTGTTTCTGATACGTAAATGATGAAAACCTACTGTAATTAATAGACAGTTAGGAAATAAATTTTAAAAACCAGGTTTTTTTTCTTCAGGCATGATAAGTACTGGAATTAATCCTTGGATTTGATTATTTTTGTTTAACTGTGATTAGCACTCTATTTAGACTGGGCTGAACTGAAATGTTTTACTTACCTAGCCCCCCTAGTTTATCACATTGCACAACCACTAATGGGAAAGTTAAATTTGAGAGATGATAGAATTATTCAGCTACTTACAAGGCTGTTTGACATAGTGGTTGCAAGGTTTTACATAATTTTTTATTTGAATTACAGTTTATACGCAATCTGACAAAGCATAAAAAGTAAGAACGGGGGCATTTATCTAAATGTGTTTAATAGTACTCTAGTGCAGTGTAAACACATGATACGGCCATCCTTTTAGTTAAAGTGACCATTGCAAATTCCTTAATCCTATATTCTATTTCTCACTTAAAAAGGCATCTGTCATTTTCACCTCACTACAAAATTCATGATTCTCAATCATTTTTATATCCTGCAAACATAGTTTATATGTCTTGACTGGTTGAGGAATGACATGTGGCAGGATGCATGATGTTTCAGTTAAATAATGTGAGCATATTAATTATCTACAAGAACAGTCTAAACTCTGGAGTGTGTAGCTGCTAACATTTCATCTTGGTTTCCTATCTGTTTCTTTGATATTTTTTTTTTTAGCATCTAATTGATTCTTGAATTTTCTTTTAGTAAGAAACTTAGTGAAATTTGTTTGCAGAAAGTAAATTTTTTTAATATAGAAAATAATTTCTTAATGGAACAGAAATTTTATTATGAAAATGCAGACTCTGTGGTTGTGCCTAAGACATTTGATTTCAATAAGGCAAACTTCACAGTTATTTTTTGAATGCAGGGTTATTCCTGGTCATATTTTTAATTGCAGGGTTTCTAGTAGACAATTTATGTAGGCTGCTGTGTTTTGTTCCTCCATTTAAAATGGTAAATGTAAGAAAAGATATTTGAAGGAAGTCTCTAGCCAAGAATAAGATAAGGCTATTCTCATTTAGGTCTTTTATTCTGTGATAAAGTTTTAATCCATTCAACAAAGACTTAGCTGTCTCTAAAAGAAGCAGTTGTCTAAGGGAATGGGTCTGTTTCTGGTGATATTTGGGGCCTCTCTGAGATACAAGCAAATATGAAAAATTGCTTGTCGTGCTTATATGAAGACCAAGAGCTGTTGCAAGGGCTGTCCTGTTCTTTAGCATTCTCAGCAATGACTTCATCGGCTCAGTCACCAAAGGAGGACTGCAGGGAGCTGTTTCAGTCCCAACAGGAGAACTGTTAGGTGAGGATCAGGTTAATAACAAACTAGTTCTACTGGACCAAGAAAGTGGGGAAACATGCCCTAAGAGATGATGAATACGTGGGGTGTTAGACAGCAAGACAGCCAAAATACTGATTCAAAAAGATGGGTGCTCCTTCTGAGAGCTTACCTATCATCCCCTGAGAGATGCATCACCAGTATTTCTCATCTGTGTTTGGATGTGCTGCAGTGCAGGGAGGAGCTCGACTGTACAGCCAGGGCACATCTTGACTCCTGTGCAACTGCACAGCAAACCCAGCTCTCATTGACCATAGATACCTCTGGAAAAGTTTCAATTTACACTGTATTTGGTATGGGAATTGCCCAAGAAATGACACTGAAGCGCCACTCTGTGTGCGCAGGCACAGGAGTTATCTTCATGGGGTTAATAGGGCTCTACATCCAAATATCCTCCTGAAAGCACACAGGAATTTTCCTTCCTCCAGTGGCTGCAGAAATAACCTACTGTCACCATGCCATCTACCAGTAGGGAGGCTTCTGTATATTCACACTTCAGATCCTCCTCCTGCTCTGCCTCCCTATTTTGACTTCTATGAGGCAGTGGTATCAGGGAGATAACTGATGTTTTCTGTCAAACAACAACGCTGAGGATATCAGCCCTCCCTAAAACACTCCTCTGGCAACTGGCCCCAGCCACTCTGGCACAGCAACGAGGGCTTGAGCAAACCTGAGCCCACGTGCCTTCTGTCTCCCCAACACTGGAGATAAGCCCACAGGAACCTCTCTGCACACCACCTCGTGTTTCATCTGATTTCATTCCTACACCTGCTAATATTTTTATCAGATTAATGTAGTCTTTATATCAGCTTCATGGAAGCTCCAGTCCTTGTATAATATTGCAGTAGAAACCAGAGGTAAAGGAGATATTGCTATTGGGGCTATGCATAACCTTTCTACTCTATTTGTGATTTTAACAGATATTTGCTCTTAAAAAAAAAAGGCTTCAATTTTGACTTAGAGAGGGATCAATGTGGCAAAACTCACCTTCTCCTTCAAAATGAGAGGTGAGAAAGCCTTTTCATTGCTCTGTTTTTGGGGAGTCTTGATACTTTATTTCAGTCCACAACTGACTACACAAGGACACTGCATTGTAAGGAGGGTTAGCTTTAGCCAGTTTATCTGTTGGCAGTTTGGGTGTATTTTTGCTATACTAATAAAATGTATCTTGCCTCAAGACAGGTCATGTTAAAGGTTGGAAAGAATACAGATTTTTGACAGACAATTCTATTTTTCGAAGTTTCATACAGAAAACTGTATTGGAAATTTTACATGGGTGGATTCTCTGGCTATTATTTATTTGTGTTTGGTTCAAAGATTGTCTGTCATGGGTAAGTGAGAGTGGTATTTAGCAAGATGATGTTGACAGTAGCACAGGTACTGTGGAGTGTGGTGACTTTGTCTCTGCTTGGGGAATGCAAATTCCGTGGATAGATTTCTGCTCTGTTGTATCCATTTTTATTACATGCTGTCATCACAAAATACCGTACTGCTGCATCGTGTTCAGACATCCGAGTCACAGGAACTTTGCAGCTTCACTTCTGGTTTCAGTGTGTTGCTCATCAACTTTGTAGTTTTGAGACCCTGTTGTAAATAGATCAGCCCAATTTTGCAAGAAACTTTTAAGTACCTTTTACATGGTTTTGTTGCCCTTTAGCAAATTCGGCAAATTAAATCCAAAGGCACCGAGAATGAATACAACAATTCAAATGTAAAGGCCCTGAAGAGCTCTTAGCTAGTGCTGATGGTACTCAATGTAAAGTGTCCTGGTGTGTAATAAGGAACTGCAGGCCGTGTTTGGGGGTGGCAGATTCTCAACCTTTCGAAATGAAATGCGTTTACTTACAGAGAAGAAGGAGAAAAAAAGTCAGACTTCTGCTGCATTCCTAGTTTCTATGGATTTTATATGTACTTATGGAGTACAGAATCACAGAGTCAGCTAGGTTGGAAAAGACCTGTGAGATCATGGAGCCCAATACGTGACCCCACACCAGCTTGACAACAAGACCATGACACTGAGTGCCACACCCTAAGTCTTTCCTTAAACACCTCCAGGGACAGTGACTCCACTGCCTCCCTGGGTAGCCCTTTCCAATGCCCAGTCACCTTTTCCAACCTGAATGCTATATTGCATCTTTCTGGATGATGTCAAAGATGGCTGAAAATAAGGAGTAAAAAATAGAATATAATTAGTCTGCTACTGCAGCATTTATAAAGGGCTTGAAATACTGTTAGTGCTGAAAAGGTGGCATTTCCAGAAGATGCAGTGATTTAGTGGTTTTCTTTATAAAGCCTCTTATTGAGCGTCAGCTGCAATCTGGTTTCTCCCATGGAAATATTTTAGTAGAAGCTGTAATTATTTTCTTTGTCAGACAAATTTATTTGGGTTTTACGGAAATTTATTTGTTTGGAATTTTATTGTTCAGTTATATTTGGACAATAGGAAATATTTAGACAATACCTTTGGATGAAAAACTTGTTAATTTGAATGTGATTATTAATAGATACCTCATGTATTCCACACTATAATGGTAGAATTTATTTTTCAGACAAATAGGAAAAGACTGAAAAAATCATTCCCTTTCATGCTAAATCTACTTAATAATAGTTTTTTTATTATTATTCTTACAGCCCCTCAAGCAAATCAGGCTCAGATTCTGTCTGATGTGCATTTGTTTGTATTTAAGACATTAACCTGTCTAAGAAGTGAATATGATAAAGGATCATATTTCAAAACCATGAATGTATTCCAGCTTTGTGAATCAAAGACCTTCTGACAGAGCTTTTACTTGTCAAAATAAAATATGTATTTTAACATTTCTATCTGCATACTCTGATGTATATCCTCTTCCAACCCATATTTAAAATGTCAGTTGCCTAACCCAAATTGAGAACATCCATATATGAAAAGACTTTGTCTACGTGTTTGGAATTATGTCATTTTTACTTCAAAAATGTGTAAGTGAAAAAGAAGACTTTACAATTTCACCTTAGTGTTGATATTAAAAATCACAAGTATTTCTTAAATGCTTCACTAATTATTTTAATTGGAGCAAACTTTACTGCTCTGTCAGAAGTTCATGTTTTTCTATCAGCATTGCACTCTCCTGGTTAAGGTTCTGTATGAGCACATTGTACAGATAAATTTAACAGGGTGATCACAGGTCACAGAGAGCCACACAGCTATGTCATGATGCATTGGTTTCCAAAGACTTTATGAAACAGTATTATGACTGCAAATTTTCTCAGTTTCAGCAGATTTTTTTAACCAAAGGACTATTATTAGCTTGAATTAGCGTATTCCAGGATATATATATAGAGGGTCTCAGGAGTCTCTTCAACTACAGACCTTGGAGGGGATTTGTCCCTTCTGTTGTGGTGTCTCTTTCTTCAGAAGCACACAGACACAAACACAGCAAACCAAGCAGGGAATCACAGAAGAAATCTCAGACCATTTTCAGTTAAATACCAATGGTGTGTTAGTATTCCTTTCAGCCAGCTTGCAAATCTCACTGATTTGGCAGAAAGAATAGTACGGGCAAAATTTGCAACAACAGCACTGTTCAGGCCCCTTTTAGGTAAAGAAAAAAGTCCTTAAAATCCTAAAACACCTTGCTGGCACTTGAATAGAGATCACATAATTTCTTCTCTGTATAAAACTCATCTTTTTACCAACCTGAGAGTGTATTTCTTGTTTGTCAAAATGACAGCAGCCGGGTCAGCTCTCTGTACCATGACAAAGCACAAAGGGAGATAGAGTCTTCACTCAGAAAGCTGGCAGCGGGCAGCAGCAGCCAGCAATTCGAGTCTTGCCCTGCACAGGGGCACCGGAGTTCAGGGCTGCGTCCGCCGGCTCCGGAGCCTCTCCCGCGGCCGGCGCTGACAGCCGGGCTGCCGCAGAGCGCCGCGGAGGGCGGCACTGGGGAAGGCACGCTTCCAGTGCTCCAAAGAATATTATTTGTCAGGATAACGTGTTTTGTTTGTTTGCCAAAGAAGATATTTGATCAAAGATCTCAGGGCTTATCTGTCTCAATATTTTTGTCATTGATTATACAATGTCTGTATTTTCTAGGTCACTTACGTATTATGCTTATATATGAGCATGTCACAGAAATGTATTCGCTAATGTACGTTTAATGTGAATGCATCTGAACTATTATTCAAACAATGAACATTTCTTACTCTTTAACATGTTCCACTCAACTCCTTTTGAAAATTAACGTCTTTTTATATATGTTATCCATAATCCTGAATATTATCAGCAGATATAATAGGCTTAAAAAACTGTAACATTTATAGTTGAGCCTTATACTCTGATGCATGTTTTTCACTAATTAACCCATTTTAGTTGTTTTGTATCCCAAGACGCTCTGTATTCATCATTTATATGCTCTATTTAACTCTTTTCAGGCAGAAGACAATATGAATATATACAAGCAAGCTCCTGCATATGTTACCCTAGTGAATTGCTCATTCTTTGATGAATGTGCTAGCTGGAAAGTGATTATTGTAGCTGAATAGAAAATTGTTGTTCTCTTGTTTAAAAAAAAAAAAAAAAAAAGGGACATTTTTTTCCAGGACATGGTGTTCCTAAAAGAGACAGACTGACTCTACATGAAATAAAAAATACATAGATGAAAATTCCCATTTTTTTTATAAAAAGAGGTTTTCAAATTTGTCATCGGGCTAATATATAATAGCACTGGAATACTGTAACTGAATACTGTAGCACTCCTAAACAACAGACCCTGCACAAACATTGATGTTGCCTCTCTATTGTCTCGACAGAATCTCTGAATGTATTTACATATTTGGAAACCTGTTTTACCAAAAATATTTGAATCTGAAATGTGTAATTCCTATCCCAACAAACTGACGTGGTAAGTAGATGCTATTTCTTTTTGCATAATTCAGTAACTCTAAATGGATTTTTCTTTAATTGGAATTATCTGGATGTTTTAAACAAACAGAGTGTTCCTATAGGAATTTTTCTTTCCACACCTGGAAAGCAAAATGCCGCTGACCTTAAGAACTGTAGTGCAGTGCTAACTATCTCTGGCAACCAATGTTTGTCCCAATTGTTCCTTGAGTGGATAACATTTTTAATGTTCAAGGTCTTTGAATGCCTTGTTGTGGTGTACACATCCTTAAAACAGACTTGAAAATCTCAGCTTGCCTATGTAGTAACATCACCTTGGATGAAACACATTATTAAGTGAGTATAAGGTAATCTCCAAACCTGTAGCTTCTGTTTTTATTGAGATGGTTATCTGTGGTTGTTTCTTTGGACATGAGTTTCTTGTGACTAGACAGACTAACTGAGATCTCTCAGTACTTAATGCCTAACAGGCAGAGAAGTCAGAAAAGGGGCAAAGGAAGAATCATGGTGCTTATGGAAACCATATATTATATGCTGTAATGTTTTGAAAAATATATTTGAAAATCTAAAGTCATGCAAGAGTAAACTCCATTCAGTAATGCAACACAAATATCTGTACCATCTCCTCGGAGTACAGAACATGTGCTGGCTGCTTCTTGTTTTGTTCAGTAACATGAGATGTTACAGTTCCATGGTGGTCATTAGCCTGATGGACATTTCCTGAAGTCAATAGTATTAAATTTAGAGAAAATACATATGCAGGATGACTGTTTTGAGTATTGAGAACTTTTAAATGGAGGATGATTAAATCAAGTAAAATAAATATTCAAGTTTGGTTTGTGATTTTCTTTTTTGTTTTTTTTTTTAACTATGGACTGGTTTAGACTGAATGGGAAACTATGCTCACTCTCACTCTTTTCTTACTCTGTATGCAGTGAAAATATTATTGTTCTATAGTTTATTGCACTGAAAATGTGAGTTATAATTAGATTCTTGTTTCCATCAAAGCCTATCCTAAAGCTTCTATCAGAAACAACTAGACAAATTTACTTCACTGAAAGGGCAGCACAAGAAATCAAGTAAAATATGATTTAATGCCTATAAGCAGGTGAGTGAGAATTTTAAACCACCCTTATTCAAAGAACAGAAATTAAAATAATTCCCAAATCAAGCACAGACAGAAAACATCAAAAGAAAAATTTAAGACTGGCTAGAAAAGGGAGTGAGAAGAATTTCTGTTGAGAGCAGGTAATTATCTTTTAGGATTTTACCCCACATTGTATGAATGCACTGGTACCCAATTTAGCTTGGAGCACAAGTTTTTCAGTACTAAACTCTTTCTGTTTCTGTACATAAATTAGATATTCTGAGGCATCATCATGCAGTAACAGTCTTTTTAATATATTGTTTTACAACTTTGCATTAATTTTTGATATTTAGTAATCATCAATGACTTAATATCTGTCTGCTTATTTTAAGGGGAATTTCTGTCTCTAATATAGCCAGTAATATCAGATTAATCCACAGTTTGAACTTTGTTGTACAAACTCTGTAACAATGGTAGTTCTTTGGAGAATTCAGCTTCAAATTAGAAATAGGTCATTTATTCAAGAAGTCACAGAAGTAGGAGAAATTCTTTCCTCCTTTGGCATTTCTCCCTTTTTCCTTTCATGCATTTCATATTACCAATGTGCATTTTTTTCCAGCACTCAGTTTTTACCAGTATGTTAGAATGGTTTTGTCTTGCTGAGATTTGTTACATACTCATGTTTTATTGTAATTGACAGTTCAGGGTAGCGTGTCCCTTGAGTTTTGTATTTTATTTTCTATTGAAATGTTAACTACTGTGTTCTGGTAATCTCTGCCAGTGAAAACAGAACAAAAAAAAAAGGAGGGTTGATGTCCTCATCTTAGAAACACTGCAAGGAGACCAAAGATCAGAAGGCCGACACTGGAGGAAGAGTTATTCAGAAGTGATTTGCGAGCAAATGTAAGAGCTGCCTTCCTTCCTGGTTAATATTAGCCACTAAATGTGTGAAATTCAAGCCTTCCATTTGCCTGGGGGAGCTCAAAGGGATTCATAAAGGAGACCATAATTCCTAAAGGAGATCCATCATACAGATCAATAGCTTGGGTGAATTTTGACTGTTTAAAGTTCAGTGCAGCATTTCAGGCTGGATGACCCCAAATAGGGATTTACCAGCTTAGCATTTATCAGTGTTCAAGTTTAAAACTTTGGGCTTTGCACAAAGTTAATTATACACTGCACCATGTTATACAACTTGCATATTTTTTGTTGCATTTTAACTGATCCAAAAGGGGAAATATATTGGACATGAACAGATCAAATTATTTTGCCTGGGGAAGCATCATCACGGTTTGACTTTTGAGAGTTGCAATCAGCTAGGTGCAGGGAATACAATGGTAGTGGGAGACAGATGAAAAGGATTGTCTGTTCCCCAGTGTTCCATAAGATTTCCTTCCTTGGCCTCACTGTGTACAAGATTTGAGCCTATGCAAGGTCTTTGACGTTTCTGTGTGCACTGCAAGTCACTGGGGAAGGCTGCAGGTACCCCTCTGCTTTTTAATTTTTTTGTCAAAATATTTAGAGCTTAACAACTGAATTCCAAAGAAGCAGCAACTGCTGAGAGCATCCTTATTTCACACAGAGCATTCAGCATCTTTAAGAACTGATGCTTTCCTAGATGGATTTGGCATTGTCAGCTTGCTTTCACTGTTATTTTCTGACTGTTTCGTCTACATTTTCCCTCTAGTTGTCATTGGTGTCAAAAGAGAAATAAGACAACTGATTCTAAGGTCAGAGACATCATTTCATATTTGATGAGTCAGTGACAATAGAGCTCAGAGAAGTAGCCCTTGGCAAGTTTAAAAGCAGTGACAGTTTTGACGGTGAAATGGTTGCAGGCAGCTGTGAAGGCGGCTTCTTTGCACATAGGAAGATAAATAATGAACTAATATTTCTGTTGGTGATACATGCAAAAGATTTATTTAGGGACAAGTTTGGTCCTTATTTTTCACAACCTGAAAAGTGATGAAGGTTTGAATATTCCAGCTTGCTCCTATGGTGCTCACCAGCAGCTGGTAGGAAGCAGATCCCAAAGGACAGAGTCTCATCCCTTTTATGATACAAAAGGATAGAGCCTATCCCAACCATATCCCTTCTTTTGCCCAAATATATTTTTAGTTCAAGAGCTCTTGTGCAACTGGGAGACAAGCTGCCACTTATATGGCACCAGTAATGTAGTTTTTTTCCCAGAAGTGAGGAAGAAATCAGAGTAATAGTGAAATGTAAACTGATGGTAATAAATGCAGGACATTTAAATGTTGAGACCACATTTATTTGTGCTTCTTCTTCAACTTAAGGTACGTTTTAAAATGAAAGTAATAAGCTGGATTGTCACACAATTTTTCTTATGTTATGGGTCCTCAGCTGGAAAAAGTCTGTGTACTGCTCCACATCCTGGAAAAAATAGAGGAGGAATCAACATAAAAACAAATTTCTTGCAGGGGAAACCACTGACTGTGTGACGTCTGCATTTTGGTGTGCAACAGAATTTCACCAAGAATGTCCACATCAAGTTTCTTTTCTGTTGGCTCAAATGTAGAGTCTAAACCAGAGAGGGAATCTTTGGTAATATTAATAAAACTTTTCTGCTTTATGCTTTGATTCTTGCCTAGAGTGGGAAGCTGGTCACAGAAAAAGTAGGTCACTGAAATAATTACTGTACTGAAAATAATATAGCCTGACAGTTCTGGGGTTGAGCTACTGTATGTCCATTGGGTTGCAGCAGGTTTGGAGTATGTGTATTAACATGAAGATGTAAGTCTCTAGGATTTAACATTAACAGGGTACTTGTGTCTAATCTTCTATAAGAGGTGTTTTCTTGTCAGCTAGGTGACATCTATTTTCATTTTCAAAGCTACCTGCTAACTATGTTAAAAAACAAGGGAGATCATCTATAATTGATCTTGCAAGTACTACATTTTTATTTACTAGACTGTGTATATATATTTCCTTTCTGATATTTGTTGCTGTTGTCCAGATTTGTCCAGTCATTTAGCACTTATGTCCTCTAATTCTTGCACAAACTTTTAAAATGGACTATTTCTTGTAGTAACATTGTGATTCATTTATATACCAAATGTTTACATTGACTAGAGAAAAAAAATAAGAGGTGATGGAAGTCTGAAAATGGGATCCAAAGGATAGCAGAAGGTCAGGCTGGACAGTCTTTATGTTGCATTAATTTTCAACCATTGCCTTATCTTACATACAGGGTGTATCATAGGAGAAATATTTGACTGTGGGGGATATGTTCTCCTGCATTTGTGTATCAAATATGTGCCATAATAAAAAAAAAAAATTGTAGCTCAAAGGAATGTTACTGGTAAACATACTCCTTTCTAAAGCCTTCTAGTAAAGATACATAAATCAACAGGAGAAGAAGGGTCTACAGAAGATAGGAATGAGCTCCAAACCATAGGTTTTACTGAGGACAATATTAGGAAAATAAAATATGATTGTAGTCTTAGAGACAATAATACTGCTTTTTATGTTTCATAACTCTATTTTTAGACAGCCAAAAGCTCTAGCGTGTTAAAAAGCTATTCCTCATGAATTATACATTTGTTCTTTTTCATTTGGCTACAGTGACTTTGTCATATGAGTCCTGAAGATACTGAAGATGTATGTGTGGTATGCTGAGATTTTCTGTTGGCAGTATGCACAGTTGTCTGTTCGTGCTTTTTGACTTGTTTTGTGTGTTTATATGTTAACTAGAGTATACACTTCCTTTGTGGCAGTGATTTTTTGTTGGTTTTTTTTAATATGTATTTTCAGATAGATTTAGTGCATTCCTTCTGCCTAGACTTTTTTTTTTTTTTTTTTTTTTTTAATTAGGAGTTTAGGAAGGTAGGAATCGCATTTAAAAATATTCCCTTTATTTTTTAAGGACTGGTAGGACAAAGGTGTTCTTCAGTTATCCTCCTAGCTGCCCTGGAACCTTACAGGGAGATAAGAGAGACCATTCACTTTGTTGTCAGCATTGGGCTAAACCTGTTAATCAGATCATGTTGTAAAGTATTTTAGGCAACTCCCAATTTCATGAAAAAGAACACAGCCTGCTTATGCCTGTTGGAAAGAATTTATTTCCCACTTGGTGTTTTATTCCTGAGATTGTGTTACCAAAGCTGTGCATCCTTGTCGTGGTACGAAGATGTGTACTGCAACCTCAGCTGTTCGCCAGAGCCAGTACTTTTCCTGACAGTCACAACCCCCTTCCCCACATGGTCCTGCACGCTAAGGAGATGTTTGGTGTATTAAAAAAAAACAGAGAGGCAAGTAACCTCCAAAGCTGCTGATCTATTTCTCGTTATGGTGTATTTAGTTAGTGGCTTAATTCACTTTGAAAGGATGGCTTTGCAGTGGTCGGTAACATAACCTAGGCTGTGGGCTTCAGTTTGTGTTTTAGCAGGGATGATTTGTGTCATATCTGTCAGTAATTTAGTTTCCCTGTCTTCTCTATCTGCCCTATTTCACTAAAATATTCTGGAGGTAAATAGATCATCTTCTGTGAAGCATTCAGAGCCTTCCTCGTGGAATTCAGATAAGAATCTATCAGAGATCAATGAATTACATAAACTGACGTTTTCTACTATTGAGAGGAAAATGAACATACTTGTTTCTCATTTTCCATAAGATCATTTATTTTAGTCTTGAAGGAAAGGCATGATCTCACTCAAAGTTCTTTTCCTGACCTCAGCTTCCTTTTTTCCTTAGCTATTTCCATCATTTCAGATGCCAAAGATTCCTTTTCACAGTCACTTGTCATCTGTAACCCTGAGAATTTTGCCTCTGCCTTTCTTGGCCCTGGAAAAGCTACAGATCAGAAATGAAGTTAGTTCTCTTGTTTTCCAAATTCAGTTCATTCTCACTATTTCTACTTTACCACGTCAAAAAAGGTGAAGCTCCTCTTAGATGGAGATTGTCTGATTTGGTTGTTTGGGTTAATTTTTTTTTTTTTTTTTTTTTTTTTTTTTTTTTGATTGTGGGTTTTGTTGTTTTATTGGGTTTTTTGGTGGTATGACATAAGTTTAAATCGTGAGCTTGTGTGGAATGAGTAATATCTAACAAAATGAGTGAATACAAGTTAACAGTCTCGTGGATGGAGAAATTTTACCCATGTTACAGTAGTTCTGGTTTCTTCTGTCAAAATATCTGTCTCTGACTTATTGCAATTTTAAACACTCAGGAGCTGTAAGTTAATATTATTTTGACGCATTTTTCTTCGCTTCCTTCTTTAATCCAATGGCTATTTAAAGTAACTAGCCTTTTTTTTTCTGAACCATGCTTTTGTTTGGACTAATATTTGCCATATTGCTAGAAATCTGGAGTAGAAATTCTTTGGATCTTGCATGAGCTTTAGAAGGAAAACGAGCTGAAGTGGAGAGCAGCTGTTTCCCTGCTGCTTGGGTGTGAACAGCAGGGCTGGGTGGGGGGCTGCAGGCTCCCCCCAACTCCAGGCTGGGGAACTCATGTGTGGGGGTCACAGGAACAGGAGGGGCTGCATTCCTCTTCCTGGCTCCAAGCACCAGCGGGGCTGCACCCCAGCCTGAGCCTGAGATGCAAAACCAAGTGTAATATTGCCAATACAGCTTTTACCTACATGTGAACCAGTACAGGCTGGACCCCAGAGTCTGTGGGAAGGGGAGAAGGACTTTCCACCTTCCACTGGCCTCAGGGGTCCCTAGGGACCACTAAAATTACTGCTACTCTTAGCAGAAAGAAACTGTATGCATTTTTTATACAATAGGAGAAGAAATGTAAAAGGACAAATGACTCAAGGAGATGGGTAGAAGTTCCTGCAGATTTTTACTTTACTGAACAATTTAAAATTACATATAACATCAGGAAACTGTGACCTTCATCTGTCTTTATTTTCCTTGTAATAAACTAAGGATAACTTTAATATGTGTTCAGTTACTCACAGCAGTTTTAAAATGATAAAAATTCTGTAATTAAAAAAGTGATAACAGAGCAAACTATAATGATATTTTAGAACGTACTTGTAGCAAGCCCCTGGTAGGCTATAGCTTGTCTAAATATAGGAACTAACATAAGAAGTTTCCATGCTCTATGTCAACGACATTACTGCACCTCAGATTTTGTATAAATAAATCAAAATTGTACCTCTTTCAAATAATCAGCATGTATGGCTTGTGTTTATATTCAAATTTTGTTCTTGTTTGGACAAGAAGTTCAAATTTTGACTTCTTGTTTTGAGTTTTAAAATAATGTAATTTTTTTAAAATTTTTTCAGACATGCTTATTCATTAGAATTTCCCCTAAACTGAAATTTTGAGTGATGATTGTTTTGAACACATACCAGAGCTCAATTTTTACTTGATACATCATGGGTCTTCTCTTTTATTTATGGCCTAAAATGAAGGGGAAAGGAAAACATGTACAAAAATAAGCGGAATATGTCTTTATCTTACATTGGGAGGCTGACCTGTAAAGCTTCCTAACCTGCAACAGGATTATGATAATGTAAAACTAGAGTCTTTTATTTATGTGCTTCATTTTGAAATACTTAAAGCATTCAACTCAAAAAGCTGACTAAAAAAAAGTTCAGTCCCTGTATTGTATTTTATCAGTAAATTGATTGGGTCAGAAATGAAAGCCAGGCGGTATCTGGACAGTGCTAAGGTAATTAAATAAATTAACTAGAGAGTAATTCCATGAAGGGGGGGAGACAGGGCTTTGGAGACCAAGAAATAATGAATGCCACAGTATACTTCTGACATTTTTCATCTCAGTGTCTATGATTTTGTTTTCTTCCCTAATGCTTGACATCATGAATAACTTTGTACATATTTATAGGACATTTTAAGCCAAAATAGAAGATGCTGGATCTCTTTTCCACCGCAAATTTGCAGAAATAGAGGGTCACATGGCTGTCCACAGTAGTGTTCAAGCTGCAGTACCAGAAAACTCTCGCCAAAACCCAAAGTGTGCTCCAGGCCCATCCCTGAATTTGTCAAGTGTTGTTTGCACCATTAGGGCTGCAGATCAAGGATCTGCAGGGAGGAGCCTGTCCCTGGGAAAGGGACAGGGAGGGAAGGGCAGGTGAGGTGAGAGGAGGGAGGAGCCTGTCCCTGGGAAAGGGACAGGGAGGGAAGGGCAGCAGGTGAGGCGAGAGGAGGGAGGGAGCGGCACAAGTGCGCTCCGAGATGCTGCAGTGCGGGGCGGGGATGCTAATCCTCCCTGATGGGCTCGCCGGGCCGCTCCGAGTGGGAAGGGCAGCCCTCCCCCACCTCGGGTTATGCGTGAAGCTGTCTGAAAACAGCCCTGGAGAAGAAAAGAAACACTGAGGGTTCTGTTTCCCCTCCAGTTAGGTTTCAAGCACCAATATTCCAACAGCTCCATGAGACCGGGCTCTCTGAGGGACAGCTGTGGTCCCCTGGGTTTCCTACAGCTCTGTCAGCCCAGCAGGCAGGCAGGGTCAGCATCCTGCTGCTGTCCACGTGGGACTGAGGGGGCTGCAGTAGCAAGATGTGTGGGAAGGCACCTGAACGCTGCAGGAGCCCCTGCACTTGCCAGGCCAGGCGCAGAAGGGCAGGGGGCAGTGAGCTGGCTGGAGCAGCCGAGAAGGACTGCTGGTGCTGCAGCGTGTTGCCTCTAAGCAGCAATCCCCAGTGGGCCAGCAGTGGCACAGGCCATCCCCAGCAGGTCATCTTTGCACAGCTTCCAGCTCTCTGCAGCATAACTTAGGAGTGCACAGGTTTCAGGAATTCGGTTGCTGCAGTGAACACAACACCACGTTAATTCTCTTTAAATCTAGAAGGCCCTTCTGGTCTTCAGCGAGAAAACAAAACAATAAAACAGCAAAATAATTCCTCCCCCCCCCCCCGCCCCTTTCTTTTTTTTTTTTTTTAAACTTGGGAAAAGATGTCACAGAAATTTTCAGACCACTGTAGATAGTTTTTGACTGTCAGCTTTATAATACCAGCAGAGTTGCATTGTATACTGCTGTTAAATAAAAATGAAGACAGAATACTAGCTATGTTCTGGGCATGGCATTGTAAAATTAACTTTAAAAAACCCCCAAGTTTGGCTGAACTTAGATCTTGTTTTCATTTATCTTTGCTATGGAGGGACCTGAAAACAATTTTTTTTTTTTATTATAATTGTAAAGAATTAAGTAAATATTGTGTAAAAGCAGATGCTATGTAGTTTCACTAAGAATTTTAGTATACAGACTTGACCAAAGTGTTACTGCAGTTTTCCTGCATGTACCATTCCAGTATGTTCTGGCAAGTTTGTATTTCTCTTGCCGGCAGGGTTTTGGAGGGAGTAAATCTACCTTACAGAGGTGAAGTTGAAGGAAATGCCATTCAAACCTCCATGCAGCCAACCCAGAATTGTTTGCATGGTGCAAATTGAGTTGCTCTTAACCCCGTAGTATTCTGGGACTGTGCAAAAGATGCCTGTCTGTCATGATAATCAAAAATCCAAAACTTCAAAAGCAATTTGCAGTTTGACTTTCAAAATAACCCAGAAAGTTTCAGACACTATCTGGAAAAATGTGAAAGTTTTCCTAACTAAAGTCGACTTGGGTTTTTTGGAGGAGTGTTTTTTTGGTGGGGTTTTTTTTTTTGTTTTGTTTTGTTTTCTTCTTTTAAAGAAAAAAACAAGTTTTACATCATTTAAAAGCAAAGCCATTAGGAAATGGGTTAGTTATTTGGGTAGCATCATTTATGTGATGTCCCAAGTGCATTGATGAGGTATTTTTTCTCATAGACTTTCTGAAAAAGAAATGCAAAAGTCACTGAAGAAGATGAAGCATTTTTTTTATTGCAAAGAAAGAAGAGAAATTAGGAGGGTGATTCACAAAAGAGTCTGAATATAGATTTCTAAGGACATAATAAATATAAAGCTGCAGGATTCATTGACCGAGGTACAAGGACATGGTTCCTTCTCATTTTATAAACATGTTATATGTAATGCCAGAATGATTATTAGCTGAAAGTCAATGTTCTTTCCTTGACCAAAGATTGGATTAATGGGTGTTCTGGAATGATCAGTGCTTTGCATTCTGACACATACTGAGACCAGCAAAATTTGCTAACATTTAAATAAAATTGAGCTGCAGAAATGCAATACTTGGAACAGACAGGTTAGATGGATGCTTGCTACAGCATTTGTTGTTCTGTCCATCTGCTTGAAAATTATCAGCTACATTAAATTTACAGCAGACATCTCTGCTCTCATTCCTTGCTGGCTTGCTGGCAGTGTAGAAATAATTTATAGAAGTATGGGGGGCATCTTTTGTACCAAAATTATTTGCTCGTCTACTACCTTAGGGAAAATAATGAAAATAGAAGATATAGAAATAAATAAATTAAGTAAATAAGAGACTAGGTATGGACTGCATAAGATACATGTGGCTATATTTATACTGCAGAAAAGAGTCAGATTTAATCCTCATTGTTTTAAGCAGTAAGTGAAAATATGACAACACTTGAAATAATGAATTCTCTGTACAGGACTATATTATTTTACCTCATTAACAAAAACAAACAACCCCAAAGCAAACACACAAAACCCCAAACAAACAAACAAAACAATGAACAAAAAAAACACAACAAAAACACCAAAACAACACAAACCCCAAAAACCAAGCCACTGGAAATAAGGGATTATCTTTCTGAAAGATTTTTAAATGTTTCTTAGTTAGTTTTTCAAAAAAAAAAAAAGCAAGCCTTACTTTGGAAATCAATGAAGGGAGTGCAAATGCACTGTCTTTTAAACAGTTTTAAATAACGATAGTAATAATATAAATGAGTGACTCTGAGACAAAAAGAGGACAAAAAGCTAAACATTTATTTCCTCTTTCTTTCATCACTTTCCTGGAAGGCATTACATCAGCTTTTCTTGCTTGCACTCTCACTTCAGTGCTCTGCTGGCAGAAGTCAGCCTGACCTTGCAGTGTCTGGGAGGAGGGTGGCCACAGCAGTGGCACCGGGGCTCCACGTGTGAGCCAGCTCCCCACGCTGCCAGCTGATGTGTGACACATTCCAGGGTGCAGCCCTGCCCCCCAGGAGCCAGGCAGAGGCACGGTGCTGTTCCATGGGATCAGTCCCTCTCCCCTGTGGGGCTGGTGGGCATCTGCGCTGGGCACAGCGTGGCGGGGCAGCTTCCTCTGGAGAGCCTCCTGGTACAGCTTGGGTAGCCCACTGCAGAAATATTGTTAGTTCTGGAAAATCAATCAGAAAGAGTCAGGGTGAAAACTGTTGAGAGACAATGTGGTGCTTTTTTGAGGAAAGGAAGAATCTAAGGAGAGTTAAAAGTGATTGTTAAACGAAGTAAAATGGGAAGCAGCTTGATAGTACACAAGGGATTGTTTATTGCAACTTGCTAATTCAAGTTGATAATTAAATATCTTAGAGGTTTTGAATGGGTTAAAAAATCATAATGGACAGAGCAGTCAAGCCTGTACAATTGCATGAAAACCCAGTTACACCAACAAGAAGCTGCTCTCAAATGCCAAGCCTGCAAGTAGCCTGATTTGAAATGCTGGTTAGAAGCCATGGGGCTGCTGTTTGCTTGTCGACTGTCTGGGTGTCAGTGATTTTTTCTTACTCTGTGCTGTGATAGTAGCTAATAAATGGATTATTTTCTTAGCAATCTTTAAGTTCACTTATTGGGATGCTGGAGGCGGACGGTTCTTGGAGGAAGTCTGTCAGCCCCAGAATTTGTTTCCCTGTTGGATTGTCAAAGCTATTCTTTTGACCTTCAAGGTGCAGAACAGGGTTCATCTATTCACTCAAGCTTTTGCCTGAGGAGAGGAGACTGAGGGAAATCAAGCCTGTTCTTGGATCACAGTCTATTTGGCTTGACGTTGTCAGTAAGTGTTATATATCACTGTAAATGTTTACTTAGCCTGTTGGTGTAGCACACTTTATAAGATGAAGGATATATAAAAGCAGTGTGGATATGTGTAAAGAGGGAGACAGTTAAATGGCACTAGGGCAGAACAAAGAAATGAAAGAAATTAAGTGCATTGGGGTGGATTACAGTGAAATACATCTGCACTGAGGTGGACATTGGCAATTATTTTCTATGATTTTTGGAGACTAAAATGCATCTACTAAAATGGAAGACTCTAGATTTTCATTAAATTGTGTTCTACATCTGTATGAAAATATGTATTTTGATTTAAAATACAGCACTGGAAGTTGCATGGTGAGAGTGATATTTACAGGAGGTTGATCTGCTCACCCTCAGCGTGTAGACTGCTTGAAAGGAAAAGCTGAGCATGGAAATGAGGAAAGCCCCAGAGCCAAGGGGCAGTGGGTGTCTGTTATTCCAGGCTGTTTGTGGTATGTCCCTGCTGCTTACAGGCAGTGGAGCTTCTGAAGCCTTTGCATGGCAAGGCTGACTCCAGCTTCCCTGCACAGAAGTGCTCCCTCTGCATTTCCTGTAGGACTATTGAGAGCCCAAGATTTTTTGGTTAAGAAGATGTTGTCAATGGTCAGTGGATAAAAAGAGGTCTGCCCCATGGGCATTTACTTACATGGATGGATATTCACATTTTTAAAGTTTTAAATAAGTAGCTTTTACGGATGTGGTAGGTGGTCATGTTTATAATTCTCAAATTTTCTTCAAATTTCAAGCTGTCTGGAATGTCTTGCCTGAAAACCTTGTGCCAACAAAAGTTGGAGCTTAAATCAAAACCAGAAGTTTTGTCTGGTAAAAGTAGAAATTAATTTTTTTAAATGGGAATTTTCTTTTAATTGTAACTTTCGTTCTGTTTCTGCTTGCTTGGAAATTAAATAATAAAAGGCTAGATCAAAATTAACCAAATATTTCCTGGGGAAAAAATTTTAAAAATACTCCCATTTTTGGGCAGGAGAAAGAGTTGCATTTTCTGGTGAACTTTTCCTACAGATGTTTTATAAATCCAAAATGAGGTATTGTGGAATTAAAGAAGGAAAATACGGTTTTACTTGCTTTTACAAAGCACATTGAAAAAGCAGCTTCTTCTTCCGTGGCCTTTTCCCTGATCCGTGCACAGCAAAGGCAGTGCAGACCCAGAGCTGTGCTGCACCCCCAGCAGGAGCGCTCGGAGCGCCCCAGTGGCACAGAGCCGTGCTGAGCCCCAGGGGCGATGCCGAGCGCTGCCCTCGCAGCTGCCTGCAGACCCCTCTTGTGCTGTCCTGGAAAAGCCTTTCTGCACTCGCTGTGGCACAGGAGACGCCTTGCTCTGGTCCCATGCAAGCCAAGGCAGTGGCAGCTGTGTGATCACAGCCAGCACAAAATGATGCAAAAGCTCCTTTCCATTTACTGTCCCTCAGTGTAAAAATAGAGCACAGCTGGATCAGCCTACTGGCTAGACCAGCTGAGTGTGGGTGAGAGGGAATGAGAGAGATTTTGTGACTTTGGGTTTGGATTTTTTAAGTAATAATTCCTAGAGACTATAGAAGTCAGCTTACGTGTCAAATTTCTGAGAAATTATTTTTATGAATGAATCTGATCAATATAAACTTTGTACCCACCCCCATCCAACACACTTGGTGCAAAACCTCATCTCTGAACATGCCTTCAAATGTTCTGAAAGAGCAGATCTGAGCATCCTGGTTACTGCTAACATATAATGTTACTTAAAAAATAGTAATTTGCCATGAAATTCTGCTGGCAATGTGTTAGGAAGGGAATTAGAAAATACAGTGAGTAGGAAATAGATTAGCTTGGGCTATTATAACCAACCTAAATTTTTTTAATGGCTGTCCACTTTATCTCTCCTGCAGCTGCATCAGACCTTGTAATGGGATTAGGCTTTTCCTTAAAATCTTTTTTTTTTTTTTCCAGAGCCATATATTTCTGTCAGGGAATAGTATTCCAGTTATCTCTCCCAAAGAGATGATGCACTTTAATATAAAAGCAAAGAGGGGGCACCTATAAGGAGTGAGTCCAAGTGTGAACTCCTTTCAGTGGGATGGGAAGTGGTGCACAGCATCTGCCTTGCACAACAGGATGGTCTTCATCTTGTTTAGACACAAATGCAGTTACTGGGACAAATTT
This sequence comes from Coloeus monedula, assembly GCF_965178545.1. Lineage (NCBI taxonomy): Eukaryota > Metazoa > Chordata > Aves > Passeriformes > Corvidae > Coloeus > Coloeus monedula. Next base: position 10,014,229 of record NC_138789.1, read on the forward strand.
GTGGGTGTGTACTGGCCTGGACGAATGCTAGAGAAATCCTATCTCCTCACTAAAGGAGGAGAATTAATTCACTGTTCCAAAAAAAAAAAAAAATCCTATGCTTTGTCAGCTCTGACTTGAATAAGGACATGAACTGGCCGCAACTGCCCAGTAAACTGCAAGTGTTAAGATGTTCCCAGAAGGATGGAATTCCTGTAGTTCAGCTTTTCAGTGATCTCAGCTGTTAAATGACTGCCACACTCTGTTTGTAAATTTTGCCAGTAAATGGAGCATCATGATTGTAGAGCATCCTGACACAGCTGGCACCCAGAATCAGGGGATCAGTTGCTAATAAACAACTGCTAACACTGGTAATGGAAAAGCAGAAAGAAGGATAGGCTCTGTGAGTAAGCAACAGTTGCTGATGCTGTTGAGGGTGTCTCCAGAGAGACCTGCTCTATCTAGCATATGGAGTATAGCTGGGATACAGTCAACTTGGTCTAGTAAGTTATTTATTTCTTTGAGAAAGTCAGCTCAATGCACCTGTGATAGTTGTCCATACCGTGGTTTGCATCCTGGATGCATGGAAAGCGCACAACACTCTGTAGACAGTCAGCATGCTCCTTTAGTGGATGCAGAGGTCTTTCCTGGGCTTCCAAAGGGAGCTGCCAGGGTCACATACAGAGCACTGAGAACAGTGCTGTCATTGCTCTTAGTGATTTATTTTGCTCCTGATTTAAGCAGGATTATGAATTGAGGTTAAATTGTACATCTCTTTAATCCCTATTGTGGGTAGTTTCAGGACAGTTATGCATGTGTCAGGAATTCTTAGCAGAGTCTGTGTTTAACATGGATGAGAGCAGAGAGGGCTGCCCTGCACAACCTGCTCCAAAGACAAATTGAGAAGTGTTGAGTGGGCTTGTTCCCTGGCATGACCTGGGTAATCCTCTATAGGTGTGGCACAGTTTTTCCTGCCAGCCCAGCATGTCTTTGGAGGCTGTCCTAAGGCGCGATTAGCAAAAGCCATTTTGCTGTGTTGTGCCATTTTTCAGTGTTTCTGCCTGAAATTTAAGCAGGATTTTAAGCAAATTCCTATTAATAAGAAAAAAGGGTTTTAGTCCATCTCTTACAATTCTTTAAATATATGTTAATAAGTAATATAAGGAATACACATGTGTGTATATGCATCCACACACTCCAATGTGCATATTTGTCCCTGCTGTTACGGCCGCTCCAGTTCCAGGTGTAACATCTGCCGAGGGTCACAGTCTGGCTGTGGCAGCTGGGGTGACTCTGAGTGACTGTGACTGGCACAAGTCAGAGTGGGAGTAGGGCAGGTGTTTTTATGGGGCAGGGTAGCATGAGGTCGCACTGGGCCACAACAAAGGAGGTTACTCTTACTCCTCTGTGTTATGTGTTGAAACTAGGCTTTGGAATGTGTTTTGAAAGTTCTTTTGTGTTTGTTGAACACAGCAATAGGCAGGGCCTTATGCATTAAGCATGACAATCTGGTTTTCAAATAGACGCTGTCCTGAATTTATAAGTCCAAATCATTCTTCCTCCCCACGCATATGTGGAGAAAACACTGCTGTGGAGTAAGGTAGAACCCCTGCTTTATAGTTTATTTTTTTTTCTTTCTTTTTTTCTCATTATGTGGCTAATTCCTGTGTAAAATACTTGTATTGAGTAAATGTGATGCTGAGTACACCCCAGGTCACCTAGACTCTGCTAAGACATCGAACTACAACTTCCGTGAACAACACTTGCATTGGATTGGGTTGCTTCCAGTAGAAAAAGAACTGATAATGTAGGTTTCCAGTCTCCTGGGAGTTCATTTTATGACCTGTCTTTCTGCAAGCTAAGAGGTGTTTGTCTTGTGTCCATGTGATTATAAATGAAAAAGCATACTCTGTGCTCTGCTCCAGCCATATAAACAGAAACACAGACACAAGTCTTTATTGAGCTACAGTGAGCTGTTCAGCACAAAATTGAACTCCAGCCAACTCCACCTCTCAACACTATTAAAAACAGCTCAGATCCGGTTTTAAATTTCCCTATTAGTCTTGTGTTGGGATTACACAGGCTAAAAGCAAATGGAAGGGGAAAAAAAATCACCTTGAGGTTCAGACTTTCAGCTAACCAATAAAAAAGAAGGAGGCACCTAGGCAGGGAAAAGACGTGCACAGGAGACTCCTGCCAGAAAAGGGTTAAAAATTGGGAGTACAAGAATTTGAGTGCTCAGTGTGAATAGGAAGCAAATAAAGTACTGGGGATGGTAGGACAGTGAAAGTATGAGAGTGAAAACTGAAATCCTTTGAGAGTTGTCTCTAAAGAGCTGCTGTTGCTGCAGAAGAGATACAGGGGCTGTGAAGAAAAGTGGAATTAGTCACATGCATTGCTTGAGCTGTTTGGTCCGCTTGCTGCCAAACCTGTCCATCCTCTTGTGAAGGAGGAAGCACTCCAGGAGGGGAGAGATTTTTGGTGTGACAACCTCAGTCAATAAACTGTTCAGCAGACAGGACTCAGAGATGTGGTTGACTCCCCCATCAGGCGCTCTCCAAGTGTTTGATAAATTACTGTGTGTTCTGGGGAGTTCTGGTGGCCTGGACTACAAGGCATGTCACCTTGTTTGAGTTGGTTTGTAAAAACATAGGCCAGGTTGGATGAAATAGGACTCTTGACCTAAACTTTGATCTAGAATGGTTTTGCTAGTACAAGCAAGGTAAGAGGAAGGATGAAACAAGATTTTTAAGGCCTTTTCTTTTTGGTTTGTTTTATTTTTTTTGGGGGGGGGGGGGGCAGGGGGTTGGTTTGGTGTGTTTTTTTGGGTTGGTTTTTTTTTTCGATTTCCAGTAAGTAGAAAGATAAAAGTACTAGTCACAGAGAGCGGTGAATGTTCTCATTTTTTCACGCCAGAAGGAAAGAGAAACCATTAGTAGAAATGCAAGAAGACTCATTCTTGGGAGAGATGTGACATAGCCAAGGACTTTCAAAGGTTCTTTTAGGGAAGCAGGACATGCCAGAACTTCAAAAGCTGCTCAGGTTAGAGGCTGTACGAAAAAAGAGAGTCATTTTCCTGCATTCATTTATCTATTTATATTTAGAATATTCTTGGCATCAGTAGTTAACAAAGGCTAACACAGGATTAACAGAGGATTTCCCCTCTTGCTGATATTCAGAATATTCCACACTGCATTTGAAAATTTGATTTGGTTTGAATATTGTCAGGGTTCTACACAGGGCTACAGCACAGCTTTGTTCCTTCAAATATCATTAAAGAGGGCTTGTTGAGACTGTAATACCTATTAAACAGTTTAAATCCTCCAATTTCATAAACAAATGCTCTGACGTCCTTTTTCATTTGGGTGTAGAAGCTCCTCGTATGCAATTGTTAATTGAAATCACTTTGCTTAGTGACCCCCAGGCAGCCTTGATGCACTGCATCCCTGACTTCTGATTGTGAGACCAGAAGTCAAAAGCAACAAAGGATAATTATCTTATTTCTAGTCTTTGTTTTAATTTGTAATTTTGAACTTAAGTGCTTCCAAAGTTGCCAGACAACAGCACTATTGCCTTTTTAATTGCCTAATGTGAGAAATGTTTGCTAAGTGCCGTGGTAACAGAAGAAATACTGCAATTTACTGATTAATAAAAGCCTTCTATAATTTAGCTTTATGTACCATGCTGACTTTCAGTCACCCAAGAAAAATGTCCTTTGACGTGGCCTTCCTTGCAGTCCTTGATTATTTGAACACAGCTATTTTTCTGCATTTCAGATTTATTTATGAACAAATAAATGCTTTAACAATAACAAAAAAAAAAAAAAAAAAAAAAAAACAACACCAAAAAACCCTCGTATGAGCACTATGCACAAATTCCATGGATCTTCTGCGTGACTTGAGCTGCCTAATTGTACAGTTAGTTCTAAAAATGGATGACTTCCACAAGGGAACACTAGCCTGCAGCCATGGTTGAAAGTGCATATTTCTGTGAAACATTCAAATGTGAACCTCAGTTTCCACAGTTAAAATGAAGATTTACATATTTGATAAGATCTGGAATTGCTGTATGTCTTGCAGCAGACCTAGATGTCATATGGGTCACTGGAAAGTACACAGATTGTAACAGTAAAATAAATATAATTCAGCAGCAAGAGTAACACAACACAGACTGTCATTAGAAATCATCCTCCTTTATTCTGGTTTTAGTTACAGATGAGAAATGTTCAAAATGTTAAGATTTTTCATTTGGACAAGTATTTGTAAAGGAGCGCTCTTATAAAAGGTTCCTTTTTTCTAAGACCAACAGCAATTGTCTTAAAAAAAAAATACTCTGGTCTGGATGGAAAAGAATGATCCACTTAATATGAAGTCTGCAACCAAGCTGAACTGGAAATTACTGTAATGATAACTTATGGTCACCCATCACTTTTGATTCACAGATACTAACAAATTTTACGAAGACAGGAGAAGTTTTTTATATGCATGGCTTAACCAAAATCCAATAATGACCTAATTTTTCAATGTTTTAGGCAGCTGAAACTGCTGGTAAAATAATTTTAATCCTCATTCTAATAGTTTTGCTAACAAACTTTCAGTAATTTACCTGTTCTGTGGGATTGGGAAAAGGAGGTCAGTTATATACAACAGAGGACTTTATTGGAGGGTGTCTGCCTAGGGGGTATGAGAGGTCTTATTTTTTTTTAGTTATGTTCAAAGTTTTGGGAGCAAAGCCTGTTTTAAGACATCCTCATGACATGAGAAGAAATTCTTTGTTATGGGTTTGGGTAATAAAACAATTTGGAATCTGTTGTTTGTGAGCATATGTTCAACTTCATTTGCTAGTATTTAAATCTGTATGATTAGAACTTGCTACCTGGCAGAGGGGTCCAAATTCCTCACTAGCTGGAAAATACATTCCTGAGCATAGATTAATTGTCCAAGTACTCTTTCTGGTAGCATGCAGAAGGTCTGGGGACCTTCTGTGGCAAACACCAACATAAACAAAGAGCATGCCTAGAAAAACCTGTTTGTGAGCAGAGTGTCAAATGTTTGACTGGATGATCGTGGACCTTCAGACACCCAAACGTCTGTGCCAGAGAATGCTGGAATTTCTTTCAAAACCTGTCAATTGTAAATATCAATTTCTTGACTTGATAAGCATTCCATCTTCCATGGGAAATCCATAGTAATCCTCATCTTAATGCTTATGTAGGAACTGATCTTGGAGCTAAATATTGTTGGTTGTCCTGATTATGAAATGATTAGTTGAGATACATAAGAGTATAATAAAATCCCATCTAATACTCATAAATCTGTAATTGATTATGAGTTCAGTCATAAGGGGAAAATATAAATATTGATTATACTTGGGTAGTAGTTGGCAAGATTTTATTTTTCTATTCCTAAATCTAAAACCTCAAATCTAAGAAAGAAAACCTTACACTGATTTAAAAAGAAACCTATCAGGTGGGAGGGAAATATTTAAATCCAGAGGCAGGATAATTCAGCAATTTAAACTGAAAAAAACTAGAATGAGTAGAAGGTTTATAAGGAAGGAAAAGAACTAGAAAAAAAATCTATGGTTGTCTTGGTTTGAAAGATAGGTGTCTATAAAAGGAAGGCAGGAGCCTCCCTTTCAACGAAAAATATAACCCCCTTCCCTCTGAATTATTATAATTTTGAAATTAAGGGGCTTTCAGGCAATTCTATGAGAAATAAGAATAGCAGTTCTTTACTAATATATATAACAAGGCAATAATACAAAAATACTGGCTTAACCTGACAGAGTCAGGATATGACCTGACACCCTGCCGGGCAGGGTGGTGGTACCAGTCCAATTAAGTAGTGGCTGCAGTCCTCTTTGAAGCGGTTCTGTTGAAGTGGTGATCCTGTACAAGGATCTGGTCCTCCTCTGAAGGTCCAATGGTGGTTATGTTGCTCTTGTCCTCTGGGAATCCGGTAGGTAAGGGCTGACTGTGGTGTTCTAAACCTCAGGTTGTTTCCAGGTAGGAATGCTTGGTTCCTCCCCCTGGGCAGAGCATCTCACAGTGGGGTGATGTAATTTTATGAGTGATGCAGTGAGGCTAGATAGCCCATTAACAGAAGATATCTCCCAGAGGGAGTTATCAGGGATGTGTCACAGAAGAGGTAAAGAACCCTGCCCCACCTGGTTTCGACAGCTGGTGATAAAATACGTACTTTTGGTTACATCTTACATTGTAACCTAAGACAATGGTCATTGGAGAATGGTAATATATTAAAATTAAAGGAACAAATAAATTATATACAATTATTAGATGAACAGGCAATGTCCTTACTCCTGGGAGGAGCAGATGTTTTCAATGAGTATTTCGATTCTATAACTAGTAAAGCAGTAGGTAATAGATTAATGGATAGGTAGATGAAATATTTTCTGTTCTTGGAGTTATTTGGGAGAATCTTTAAACATCACCTGAGTCAACAGTCAACAGAAAGTTCCCCCCAAGTATTTTAGGAGATGTGTCTCATGAGTATTTTTGACCGCTAATACTTATTTTCAATAAGTCATGGAAAACTGAAAAAGTGTCAGAAGCCTAGGGAAATAAATCTTATGTCCCAATGTTTAAAAAGTTAAATGGGATAAATCAAGTAATTATAAGCATTGCTCACCTGACTTCAGGCATGAGAAAAGTAATGGAATGTTCTGTAAAAGTTTAATACAGATTGAAATAATGGTACTGTAAATAATATTGCTCAACAGAGGATCAGAGAAATCAGTTTTTGTCAGATAAGTTTATTTGCAAGACTGCATTAAAAAATAGTGCTAATGGTGCTTTATAAAGCTTTCAACTTAGAATGGTGCAAAAGTTTGAGAAATCAAGTTGCCACAGCACATACTGAGTGAGGTAAAACAAGGAAGTGACAAAGTAGAAGTCTAACCAGGGTCTTGTTACGATGTTTTTCTCCCCCATGAGCCACTGAACATCTAAACTTGGGAGTCATACTTCACACTTCATCCAAATCCATATGAGGTATCATGGTTAAAAATAAATCAATACATTCTCAATCTGAAAGAAGATTAAGATGTTGCTAAATTTGAAAGGCTCGAAAGGACAAGTTATTCAGTATCAGATGGAAATTAATTAGGATTCTCATCAATGATGAGTCTCTTTACGTGCCCTCTGGAGGGAGGCTTCCGTGAGCATTTAGAGGATTTTTCTAAGTACATCAACCAGTGCTAGTACATCCACAAACTGGCCAGCACGTGCCTCAATCATCCTTCTTACCTCTAGCAGTCTTCACCTGTAAAGAAGCTAATTCTGAACTCTGTAAAGGTCTTGCAAATATCACCACCACCAGGCAATTATTTTCTTTTACTTGGAAGTCCTTAGAACAACTTTGTATGCCCTGCTGCAGTATTTTTAAAAAAGAAAAAGATTATTGTGCTGGTGAGGGGCTGACACCTGATTTTTCGTTTCAGTGATCAAGGCAGAACAGCTTTTAAATCCTACTTAAACTGGATAATTTGTAAGAGAGATTTTGTGCAAAATAAATAAAGCCCTAACTTTCCCTGGCAGGCGTGGTGAAGATGATCATGCACCCTGTGGTGGGTACTTCTTATATTTTCCTGGATTGATTTATAGGAGGCTGAAGCACTTCACAAAGTGTTTTGATCATACAGATAAAAAATTATGTAAGTATGAATTGAACTACTTCCTTGCCTTCTTGCTGCTAAGTGAGGGAATGCAGTTTCGAAGACCACAGATTCTATAACATCTTTCTGTATTAGCTATGAGATCCAAAAGCTCTTGGAGAGAAAATTTGAACTTGAATACACTATGCTATAAAAAAACCACCACATAAAAATGGCTTCATGCATAGTAAGCCTTGGAAAGCTTCACAGATATTTTTGTCCCTTCTGTTCCATCTGGGATGTGCTATTTTAGATTGGGTTTAGTTTAGAGCATTGTTACAGTTTCCTTAGTTATGAAAACATAGGTAGAATATCAGAGTTCTATCCTTCAAATACTGTTGTTTTTGTTAGGAGTTTGTTTGTTCTCTATGGAAAGTGTCAAAACTAATTCAAGATGGAGAAATGTACAGTAAAAGACACATTATGTCCTGTTACACAAAGACAATCTTAAAAAAAATCCATTCTGACTGAAATAAGTGTTTTCCTCTAACCAGTCCAGTCTTGAGGCACTGGCTTTCATTTGGAGAGAGAACCATGATTCTAAACTAAAAAAACCCCACATTTGGATATAGATAACTGACATAATTTTTATCTCATCAAGATGGAGTTTTTCAAATGTAAACAGGCTGCTTTCTTGTCATCTATTTGCCTCAAAATGCCTGTCTCATCTAATAGTTCAGAAATTCCAAGGATGGCAGGACTCATTTTCCAGCTGACTTCAGTTTCTGAGCTAAACTCTGAATTTCTGAACTGAACTCTCGGATCCTTTTTGGAAATATTTAATTTATACTTTCTGTCCATCCATGCATAATGATAGCATTTTGACATGTCTTATATAAAATGCACTTGTAACAAACCTTGCATTCCCAGTAATGGTTATGAGCACCAAATATTCTCCACAGATGGGGAACAATTGCCAGTGGAACCAATGTCTATAGGCCACCTAAGCATTCCTGTACTTTCCTGCCCTTACTCTGTAGTTCATCTTGAGAACTGTGCTTTGGTGCAAGGGGTTTTTTTCAGCCTAGAATGAGCTCTATTTTTTTCTCTGGAGGAACAAATATGAAGTCAGTGACTGGAGCTTGGTGTCTCTGGCTTAGCAACCAGAATAGGTAAACACAGCTTATATTGAAGCTCCAAGTGCCTCATTTCTGGCACACTGGAAGTTGAACCTGTGTGGTTGAAGCCTCGATCTCGCACTAACACTCTGAGTTATGGTGCTAGACTTTGTGTGCAGCTCTGAGAGCATCACTGAAGCTGCAGGACAGCTTGTGCTACACTTTTGTAGCTGCCAACCATGTGCTTGTGAGGGCACAGTAAGAAAGGCATTGCCTTCTGGCATCTCCTGACACTGCAGGGTACGTGCACTTGCTTAACCTACTGAAGTCAGCCAGAAAATGTCCCTTGCATTTGACTGGACCAGGGTTTCATCTCTTGCACGCTTTTCATTTTTTGGATGCAAGATGTAGTAGTAGTAAGTAGTTGTTAGGCATTTTGTCTTGCATGTAACACATGCCACTAAAGCTGGAGACACATCAAGGCTCTTTTATGATCCGCTCTAGGTATGTCTGCAGGCTGTGTGCCTGTCTCTGGTATTGCAGGTAATGGTGTAGCCCACTTTCATGTCCCCATTTGAAATTGTAAAATTATGTTGTTCTTTGCTCTGAATTTTTAAGACTCCTCAGGAAGGATGTATAAAATAGAGGATTAGACAAAAATAATGTACTTAGTCTCAAAGCAGGAAAATGCAATTTATGCCCCTGCACTAGTTAGCTTATCAAATTGAAGATGCTGAATATATGTGACATATGAGTTCTTGTTGCTGTAACACATTTAAAAGATTATGTTGAAATGGAATAAGATACTTATAAAAAATCAGGTTAAACAAGATTGTCAAAGGTATGTACATTCAGGGCATATGAGACTAGCTAATAAATAAACCCTATTTATTTATCTACATTTCATCCACAATTAATTTTTTCTATAAAGTTTAAAACAACTTCCATATTTTACTATATTCTTTTAAGTGTTTATGTTCCTGGGCAAATTTTGTGCTGTCTAGTACTGCTCATAAAGCTATTACAGGCTGCAGGATTTGGTAGGATTGTGCAGTCCAAATTTGGCTTGCTATTAGCCAGACTCATCAGTTTAATACTGATGTACTACAAGTCATTTATGAGTTGTGCTCGTGTTGTTCTAAGTGTTTTTCTTAAAGGCAGCAAGTATATTTTTTCCTGCTGGTTTCTATCTCCTCAGAGGTCAGTTATGTACTACAATGTGTTGTGTAAAATAACCTCAAGCATTTGCACATAAATGCTCCAAACTGCCCTCAGTAATAATCAAGTTTATTATATGGATTTCTATTATAATAAAACTTTAAAGCTGAAAATTTACATTTTGCATCAAAGCCTGAACAGTTGTTATACCTCAAGGAAATTCAGAAGTACGAGTTATCTGAGTTTTGTCCTTTTCTGTCAGGAGCTTATCACTGTGGTCTGAGCTGACATGCTCGGTTATTCTGATGTCTGCTCTTGCAGTGCCCTGTAGTCAGAGCTGCTCTATTCGATGACAGGAATTAAGTACTTAAATACTGAGTGCTCAGTGCTGAATGTGTCTGCTTTTTGGCTAGCATGTGACAATTTTGCATGTGGAAGATAATTTTACACTAAAAAGGTTCATAAATGTGCAGTCAGGTTGACTGTACGATCTCATGCTATATTTTACTGTCAGTTTAGTATCAGTATGTGCTGCAGGTTTGTGGGCTTCAGTATGACTTGTGATCAAAAGAATAGGTTAATAGAATAGGTAATAATTTGGAAAACAAAAATATGCAGAATGGATTTGCTGGTTTTGTATCCAGTATTTTTCTGTGAATGAGCTATAGGGGATGCTCTGTAGATACCATTTGCAGGTTCTGCATTTTCTGAAGTTGTGCCCCCTACTGCATGGCAAATCTGAAATAAAGCTAAAAAGAAAGGAAGCATGTAATAGAAATTTGGATGGGAAAATGTATTTGGTCATGTTTGATCACTGTAAAAAAAATCCAGAGTGTAAGTAACTTTTTGCAGTATTTTTGCAGTGTTTGGGACAGTTTGGAAAAAAGACTGAATTTAGGCAAATGTGTAGTCAGAAATCCATGTTTTAATATGGAATGTTACCCAGGCAAGCTTCAACACCAAAAGTGTTCTACTGACATCACTGGAAAAGTCTTGCTAATCTATGTGTTTTATGCTCTGAAGAACTGGCTCTGCCAGTGCAGCCACTTGTGCCAGAAGCCCCAGCTGGACTAATTGTGCAGATGCAGCAGAGCTCTGCACAGGTGTAGGAGGGCTGGAGCAAGGATTTCCTGGCTCCCAGCTGCCCAGAGCATAAGATTTCCAGAAATTACGTAGGCCCCAGATTAGGAGAACAGATTAGAACAGTGATTGCAATGATTACTTTACTTTATAGCTGTGGACGAGGAAGTTTGTAACAGATAGCTAGCATTGATATAAATATAGGAAGAATTACACATATTTTCACCAATCTTTTAACAAAAGAATGTACTTGGACCTAATTTAGACTAGATGATTGAAGTTATTCTGAAATCAGCCTGCTAAGAAAAACTAGAAACTTTAGAATTCGATTGAAAGAAACTTTTAATTTTGTCAAAAAGCTGTTGGGTCTCATAGCTAAAAATAATATTTTGGAAAAAAACCCCACCTTAGACAGGCTTTCCAATAACATGTTCATATTAGGCTTCAGTTTACCTCATTGGTACTCTAATGGGCAGTTACACAGACATTATTGGAAAAATTGTTGAAGTTCTAGTGAAGATGTTGAGAGAGAATAAAAGCAACTCGCTCTCCTTCTTAATGCTTTCCTCTGTAGTTTTTATATTACAGCACCATAGCATTAAACATCTCCCAGATGGAAAATGAGAGAACCAAGCTGTCTTTCAGATGACCAAATCACTTAAAGTTCAGCCTATGGGATAAGCATTAACTAACTCCACAGGGAGGAAGACATTCATTTCTGATTTTAACTTCTGTTACTGCGTCTGTTCAGGGCACGCTCAAAATTCCAAGTAACAAAGATTCAGGTATGCAGAATATGATAATCACAAAACCAGACAAAATGAAAATGAGATTGTGAAATCCTATGTGTGCCCACAATCTTCTCTTCTCATATCCAGGCACTAATAGCCTCTTCTCAAGTAAAAGCTTACTTAGATTAAAAAAAATACTTGGAGTATCACTTGTAATACTTCATTGGAAGACAATCTTGAGTATTCTTCTGAAACGCAGAGTGTTTAATAACCTGCCTTGACTGTGAATGCTGTCAAATATTTATGCTTCCTTCCTTCCAATGTTTATTCAGAATGCATTTTTGTACAGCTGGGAAGGTTGTTAGGAGCTGATGACTGGGACTGCAGAATGACAGATATTCTTAAAGGGGAAGAAAAGAAAACTTTCCATCCAGAAGATGCAGATGTTGATGTAGGCTGTGATGTGTGGTGTGAATTAGTGATGAGTAAAGCAGCATCCGAGCAAGATGAAAGACTAAATCAGAGTGAAGAGGATTCCTCAGTAAATGAATCCCTTGAAAGGAAAGCACCACTTAGCAGCCCAGATTTAACCAACTTGAAACACAGACGCAGAAAGAATTAAATTATTAAGTAGCTTATGAAGATGTGGTGTGGAATAAGGGGGAACTTTTGAAAGTACAGTGATAACTTTTTAATGATTTTCTCAATGGATTGAGTACACTTCAGTGACAACTACAGTCAGGTGTCTTTTTTCATGTAAATTGTTCTGATCAGTTCTAACAGACTAAAATAATTTTAATTAGCAAATAGATAAATAGTGTAGATTAATGTAGTTAAAGACGCTCTCCAAAATAATTTTCTTTAGAATTTGTCATTCTCATTTTCTTTAGAGAGGATAAGTCTTTGCTCTCAGCAATTATACTGCATAATTCACAGTACTTCATATTTTAAAATAGCTGTGCAAACATTATGTAATCTCCCAGCATCCCTGTCAGCCAGATAATGGTGTCTTTCACATTTTATGGATGGTGTGATCAGGACTTCAGCAGTGAACGCTCTCTGTACACCAACCCAAAAGCAAACCTGGCAACTCTGAGCCACGTGTTCTCAGCTATTTCATGTCAGTCAAACAGACACTGCTTTGCATGCCATCCATTCCCATACAAGTACGGGGGAAGTCCATGGTATTATTTCTTCTTCAAAGTAAGACCTTCTCTAATCTACTTCCTGCGTATACTGCATGGGAATTTCAGACTGGCTCAATGAAATAGAAAAATTCTTTAGAATTACAGAGTAGATCTTGGCAAACCTCTCTCCTAAAAATAAATTTAAAAGATAAAACTGACCTTTAAGCACACATGGTTCAGCAAAACTGTCCTGCTTTGGACTAGACCAAAACAAAACCACCTTCAGATCCATGGGCCTATTGCCTTTCTGTTACCCTTGCATTTTTTTCCAGCGAGAAGAATGACGGTAGGAGCCTCCATTCTGCATTACCAGGGTGGTCTAAAAGCTGTGCTGCCACCTTCTTAAAGTGCCTCCCCACCTCATGCCAGTGAGGGCGTGTTTTGCAGAGGCCTTTCAAACTAACAAAGGCCTGACAAAAACAAGGGATCCCATGCCAAACGGGAAAGCTGGGCTTTTCAAACAGAAAAAAATTAGTGAAAATTGAGGGCCTGGCATTTGGGTACCTGGTGGAAACAATTTCAAGCAATGAAAATCCAAATGCAAACAGATAAGACAGTACAAAGGGATTAAAATACAAGGGATGGCTAAGAGCAAGAAATACCTGGTTTGAACCACTATTGTGAAGAGATTTCTCTTTACGTTTTCTGTGTGCAGCACAGCTCTGTTTCTCTCTGCATTGAGTATCCCAAGTATTGAGTAACACAGAAGGCCATCTCATTCTTTTCCTTAAATGTAGCACTAAGTCTATCAAGCTTCTATCAAATAATTTCAGAGAAAAGTAACAACCCATTTTTTTACATGTAAGCCCTTAGAAACTATTTCATTGTTCGATAAGAACAACGTTCATAATGTTGCATGTTGATGTTGAACAATGTTGCATAAAGGCAACAGTATTTTTCACTTAAATCATGTCTGATTTTATGTGCATAGACCATCTTGTATTTTATATTCTGGAGTCTGAAAATATTAAATATGTTCTTTTGGCTCCACTTATTTAATTCACAATCATAAAGTAATTTAAGAGTTGGATTTTCAGGCTAGGCTGAATACCAGAAGTAGTGTAGCATATCTGTTGCACACTTTGCTATATAGTTCCACCTTTGTGTACTTCAGGGGGAAGCCATACCTCTGGTTTGCACTGCAGAGGTGGCTGTTGGAGCTGTTGATCCTGACAGATGGCTTTGCATGCAGAGTGGGACTTAGGCAGGCTCCTATGACAGAAGAAATGCCTTCCACATATAAGATGAGAAGTTTTGCACATGTGAACCTGTATCTACTGGGTGTTCCCTTCTTCTTAATAAGTGTAAGGTGTACAATTCAGCATGCAGCTGGAAGTTTAACTGTTGTTTCAAAAATCATGACAACTGTTTGTGTCACCTTTTCTTTGCTATACAGTTGTTGATATAATACTCATACTGATGAGTAGTGTCCAAAATGCCTGCTCATTTTCCTAGGAGGAAATGATTAAGCAACTGTTTTAAGGTGGACTATTCTGCTAAACTAGATTTATAAGTTTTAATGTTAGTTTAAAATCCACTGGAAAGTGGCACTGAGCTTAGAAAGGGAAAATAATTCTAAAAAAGATTAAAATGTTTTACAAGGTATTGTAGAATTGCAGGCACTAGATTGCACTTCCAAAAGGGCCTCTGACCTGGATCACTGATGATGAATTACCATAAAAGACAAACTGGGAGAAATTCTCTGTTGTCTAAGGAAGTGAGTTGATGCTGTTGTGGTCTGGATTCTATGGATGTCAGGGGAAAAAAAAAGTTCCCAGATAAATTCTTGATGCAAAAGTGGCCCAGGAAAACAATGATGAAAGTTACTAAAAACAGTTAACTTACATTATAGTGTTTTGAAATCAGACAGAAAGTTATTCCCACATAGCAGGAAGAAACCAGACTCTCAACTAACTGTGACAATGTGTTTTTGGCAGAACAGGTTTTAAGTTAAAGTAAAATCCCTTCTTAACACTAGTAAAATTTCATGTTATTTACCTTTCCATGCAATGAAATTTAATACAAGTCATTTTACACAAATCATACAATCACTGAAAAATAATATCACGTGATTCAGATTGTAACTTTTCTGGCAGCTGGATATGCACATGAGGGCTGCAACCCTGTTAGTCAAGCTAGAATCCACACTACTGCAGGCATCTTAGGAGAAAGCATATGGATTCTTAAAATGCAAATCCTTACCTTCCAGTGAAATTACAGCAACATTAGGGCCTTATTATCCAGTATAGCACTGGTCCCACTATAGCTTCTGTTAGTGCACACGGAGTGCATCTCAAGTGGAGTGTTAAGATGGGGTATAAGCTAATTTTAAAAATAGCATAGGCACAACAAATAGAAAGTCTCAAGGGTTGTGTAATACGTAAAATCCAGGTACAAGGTTTTTTTTGTTTTCAACTACAAAGAAAACAGCCCCACTGAAAATCCTCACTGAAGCACTTGTGTAATCTTTCTCATGCCCTTAGCTTCCCATTCTTATTTCAGCACACCCCTCCTCCCACACCACATTAAATAGCCTTCATGGACTGCGAGGGGAACAGTGGAAACAATAGCTCATCCTACAGTGGTCTGAATTCAAACCCCTCCAAATACTCTGAGGAGCACCAGTGGCACTGGTGACCTCTTGCTCTGCAGTTTCCCACTCCTACTGCCTTGCACAGCTGCAAAGTAGGACAGCAAATTTCAGAGGAGCATCGAGGCCCAATTCTTGTTTTCACTAACTTAGTTTTGCACCACTGTAGAAAAATAAATACTTCTTCAATATATAGTCCCCTGGAGAATTGCAGAGTGAAGTTTGTGGGAGTGGAAGGTTCAGTATCCAAGAATTTCTGAAACTCTAACTGTACATGTGTGTTGTGTGTGTATATTAGTATAAGCAGTGGTAATAAAGAAAAATTTTGACTAGTATTTCTGGCAAATTAGAAAACTAAGAAGGGGTGGATCTTGCCAGTCTCAAAATGGAGATATCATTGCAGTTTTGCTGCTGCTTATTTTCATAGGATCAAACTGCTTTTTGGCTGTTCTCTTACAGTTTTATTTTCTCTGTCATTCTTTAAAGCTGAGATGTTTAATCTGCTGCAGCAGAAAGAGCTGACTTTCTCAATGTCCAAAAAAAAAAGTCTTTTTTTTTTTCTGTCATGTCACTGGAATATGATCTTCTAATGTCAGACTCCTCCTTAATTAGCTGAGAACTCAGTCCTATAAGTGGCTATTTTTTTTAACATGGTTGGGTTTGGGATTTTATTTGATTCCTCATTCTAACACACAGATTCCCTTCAAAAGTATTTCCAAATACTTTTGGAATGAGCAATAAAGGAATTTATTTTCACATTTGAATGCAATATTTGTTCCTATAACAGCATCCCTTCTGGGTAATAAATTGCTATATTAATTCATTTCTAAATTCATTCATTTCATTACTAAAGTAATGTAATGATGGTTTGATCTTTTCTTTTAATTTCCTGCCTTTAGAAGCCTTTAGTGGACAGTTTTACTGCATCTTGTTCTCTGATTCAGACTTTGCTGTTATTATTTCTCAGTCACTCTGTTGATAAGAGAGCTTAATTTCTGTGTACTCTACAGAAAGCAATTAATGCCAACTTCTAATGAAGCACGAGCTGTGAGCTTTCACAATGTCTGACAACTGATTCACTGTCCACCCCAGCAGAATTCCTTTTCAGCAAGGCTTGGCAGGAAACACCATCCATCTCTGGAGAAGGTTGCCTTCCGTAGAACCTCCAACAGAGGGTGGTGTTTGGGGCACTGGGATGAGCAGAATTTCTTCACTGTCCACTCCCCTCATGGGTCTCATGGATCACCACCAACACATAAAGTAATTGCTGTTCAACTCCTTTTCTGAGGGGGGAGGAGTAGAAAGGGGAGCCCTGGGCAGCCTCAGGGTTCCTCCCCTCCCAACTGCAGTATTGGAGAGGCAGCACTGCCCCAGCTGTGGCAAAGGCAAAGCCACACTCCTGCTTCCAGCTTACATTGCTTTTGAGACATGGTAAATCTCCCTGGTTGCCAAAAGGAACCAGAATTAGCCAGGAATCTTTCCTCCTACCAAAAGGAGAGAGGTCTGAAAGATTCCTGTCTGGTTCTGTTCCTCCTAAGAAAGTTCATCTAAGATAATTCCTCTAAATCGATTTTTTTTACTTCTAAAAAAGATCCAAACCTGCTGCATCTTTTTCCCCACTATGGCTGTGCATGTTTGACAGTTCAGTTATTCACTCTGTCTGTTGTTTGAAGGTTTGGGCAGTGCTTCTGCATTTTTAAAAGTGTGTGATGCTTGCAATGCAAGCATCCTGAAAGGTGTAGGAATACATTACAGCCTCTGTTCTCACCCCAATTTCTCCCATGACTTCCCTGTATGAGCTGTACACAGGACCATGCAATATGAAACTCAAGTTCTAAAAAAATGTATGTGTTATGCCATGAGAGTGCTGTGCAGGAAAAGTGGGGGGAATCTAAAACAAAAAGAAATTTGAGTTCCCAGTAAAAGGCTATTGTTCTCTTCACCTTTGAAGAAAATTAGTTATAGGAGAAAGGGGAAAAAATGCGTTTCTTGCAAAGCTGTCTTCTTATCACTGTAAAACTATAGACACCTGTGTTCTGTGAACACCATGAAACAAATAAGATCAGGGATGGCAGGGATTGCATCACTAAGAATTTATGAAAGCTAAACAGAGCAAAAGGAAGGGAGGAGAAGGAGGTGTACATCCTCATAAAACTCCTCCCTCTCCCAGCCCACCCCAGTGAGCACACTGCATGGAAACCTCTTCAGCAGTACTGTGCCTTGGATAGCCTGCCTTACATTCAGGTTGCATGTCCGGAGAAAAAAGAGTGTACCAAGTGGGGTGAATTAAAGTCACTGCCTTCCCTCTCACATTCAGTGCTTTATTTTTAAGTTCTTTTGCTTAACATACATTGGTTATTTTTGTTTGAGGTATGTTGATTTCATGCTTAAATAATTCAGCAAACCCTTTTTGTTGTTGTTGCAAACTGTACTGTTGCCAAAACCTCGTGGAACTCTGCTGTTAGTGCCCACGTGGGAAACCTATAATGCTGCTCTGAATGGTCTGCAATTCATTCTGCTCCATTCATTGGGGTTTCACATTTCTTTTAGCACAGACCCCAATTCTCTACGCTCTTTTACATTCTGTGTTTAGTCTAGTACTATTCCTTGCTCGCTGGCGGTTGTTCTGGAAAAAGATTGTTGATATTATTCTGGCATATATAAGCAGTAAGGATTACACCACAGTCACTTTGTTGCTTTTAACTCATATTTGAGCTTCTTTATGGAATCTTCTACTTTTTTTTCTTATATGGATACAGTAAACTTGGCTGGCTCTTAGGGTACAAAAGATGTTGCAGGCACAGCAGAAGGCACAGTCTCCATTCAGTAGATGTCCTGGTGTTGACTGCACTGCAGTGTGCAATCATCCCCCTCAGGCATTGCAGTAGCCCTCTAGGGGGAGGAATCCAAGTAGTTAAAAAAGTAGATGCCTGTTTCTTTCAATTTGTTGATGTCTGGATTTTGAGAGTCCTGGTTTTTACATTTGCAAGTCAGTTAAATGTTAATTATTATCCTGACGAGAACATTATCTCTCTTGATTAGTATTGCAGACATTTATAGTAATGAGCCATTTCTGTGGCTCCAAATGTTAAATTCTGCTCTTACCATGGGTCTGTGTCTGAAACACAGGGCCTAAGGTTCAAACAAATTTGGCTACCTATATCCATCAACTGAAATAACCATTTCAGTTACTGTTCTGCAAATAACTTGCTTGGTGCAAATGAAAACTGTTTTCTGCTTTGGATTATATCAATAGACTTTTCACACAGGTGAAATTTATGCAATTCTTCCTCTCAAGCTTCAACTCAACATAGGACTCAAGCATATGTGTAGTCCAATTGGAACTATTTTCATGTACACTAACATTCTTTTCTCCTGCAAGTGTTATTAAGAAGTCTGTAATGAAAATTAGAATCTTTCAATTTAAAATGTCTTGCTGAATCAGTTACAGAAAAAAATAGATCAGGGACCTTTAATCTTAAATCATAAAAACAGAAGTATCATTTAGTATTAAATTTCATAAGTCTTTATACTGTTATAACTACTTTAGCTGACTTTTTGCCTTACTATGGTTTTATTTACATTTGAATTAAATCACTTTGGTTGAGGCACAGATTATTTCTTACCAGAAGATATGCCATTACCTGAATTTTTATTAGCTTGGATTGTAGATATTGGACCTATTTATTGAAAAAGAATTAAAAATATCCTTAGAATTTGGAACCAGGGGATTTCATTGAAGTTCCAGGTAAATGGACTAAAATAATAACTAGAAGTAATAATGAAATACCTGCACAAATAAAAACAACTTATAAAAGCAGTAAAAAGGAATATTTGATTGAAAAGAAAAAACACTCTTAAATTTATTATCACCTGTTTGTTGTGTCAGCAGAAAGGTGACTAAAGAAACTATGTCATTTAGGTAATTTTTACTTTTTTAGTGTTTTTTTCAAAGTCTCTTAGAAAGTGTAGTAAAAAAATCTATGTATTCAAGGGTTTAGAGGTAAATCACTGGCATAGGTTAGAGATTGGTAAAGTGGTAGAAAATAAACCACAAAAATTGGTAAAATTCCAAAATGGCAAAGAATTAACTGAAGAGAGCCCATAATAAGACCAGTTGTTTAATAGTGTCTGGAAATGAGGGAGAACATTTGCAAATTAGAATTTGCATATGGCACAGAAATTGTTAGGTTAGCCAAGACTAGAGAACACTTGAGGGACCAATACAATTTAGGCACTTGGGCAGCACAATGACAGATGGGATTAAATGCTGACAAATACATATTGGAAAGGATAATTGGGTTAAAATATGATTGCATCAGCTCCCTTAGCTGTTTAACAGTCTCATTTTTAAACACTTCCTTTGAAGTAGTTGGCAAACACCCATTTGTTTCAGTTAGAGAAGACCCAGATCTCAGGTCTGAAATCTGAGTGCAGCTCTATAGCTTGTTTGGGAAAATTATACAGATAACAGACTCTGCTGCTGTATTTGCTTTCAACCAGATGCAGATATTTTGCAAATTTTCTTTGCTGTGTGCTACCACAATTCTCCTCTTCAGTGCCTGCAATATTATTATTGGGTCGCATTGCAAAGGCCACACAGCCTTTCCCCATACAGGCAGCCATTGAATTTGGAGTTCTGGCGAGCTGTGGGACACGTTGTGCCACTGCCATTCTGCCTGGTGCCAGCTGCTGTGAGCAGCCGTGCCCTGCTGCCCACGGCGTGGCCTGAGCCTGGCTTTGCAGGGCTGTGGGCAGCGCCTGTCTGGCAGCACCCACCAACTGATGCACCAAAGGGCCAGGTCTGGGCAGCCTCTGTGTGCCAGACACACCATATGCTGGGTGTGTGATTTAAGGTAACCTGTGAGCTCACCCTGCAGGAGGAGAAAGAAAGCAGTGTTGAGCTTATTGCAGTTCTTCCCTTGTTCAGGTGTTCGTGGTTTATTTGTCTTTTTGGGCTGTGGCAGTGATTCTGAATGCTGATGAAACCCAAATAGGCCTGGCTGTGGGCAATCAATTTGTGTTAATATTTTGGATGCTGTCCCTGGATCACAAGTTTTGTTGTTGTTGCCAGCTTAGACAAATCAGCCAGTTATTAATTCTGATATACTGTGATCTGCAAGGGTGTCCAAATCAGCTGCAATATTTTTGCCTCGAAAGCTGGGATGCTGAACTGGAAAATATCTAGGAAACTTCTCTAAAATAGCTCTTTCTATAAATGAAAGCAATTTCAGGTATACTGCCATGCCCCTGCAGTTCAGTTGACTGGGTATTCCCTAGTACAGAGCTTTTTTCTGGGCATTACCTAAGGTTTGGAACCTTTTGAAGAAGTGGCTGTTCATATGATAGTTGTGCATGTGAGATAAGTGACCCTGGCTGGAGGTACAGACAGAGGAATGACACACTGGAGAGCAGCGTTGCAGAAAGGGACCTGGGGGTCCTGCTCAATGGCAAGTTGGATGTGAGTCAGCAGTGCCCTGGGGGGCATCAGGCCCAGCACTGCCAGCCAGGTGAGGGAGGGGATTGTCCTGTTCTGCTGTGCACTGGGGTGGCCTCATCTTGAGGCCTGGAGTTGGACTTCGATGATCCTTGTGGGTCCCTTCTGACTCAGGATAGTCTGTGATCTTAAGATACGA
Organism: Coloeus monedula; assembly: GCF_965178545.1. Classification (NCBI taxonomy): domain Eukaryota; kingdom Metazoa; phylum Chordata; class Aves; order Passeriformes; family Corvidae; genus Coloeus; species Coloeus monedula. The sequence continues at coordinate 10,035,322 of NC_138789.1, forward strand.
TCTTTTGGATCCTGAAATTATCTATTCACACTGTATAGCTCAGAAAGCATCTTCCTATTCATGGACAAAGTCACAATTTCTTTAGTCCATTTCCTTAGTCTATCCCAGGAATTTGTACAATCATCTTGACGTTTTTTCTCACTTAGTTGTCACAATTCCCTATAATTTATTTTTTTACTAGGACCATTTTCTTTATCAGGTTTCCTTCCGGCCCAAGACTGCAATTCCTCCAGTCCAATTCCTCCAGTTCTTAGACACCCTGTGAAGGAGCTGTGTCTGCCCATACCCTCTGCAGCTGGGGCAATGAGCACTGGCCTCTTCACCCTGAGCCATGTCTCCACCACTTGCCCCACAGGGAAGGGCTGGGGTTCCACCCTGGGGACCCCCATTCCCCTATACATGGCTGTAAAGCTGTTCCAACACCTGTCCTTGCCTCCTGAGCCCATCCAAATTCCTCCCCTCCACTGCAGGCACTGAGTCCAGACTGGCCCCCCATACTGGTCCCCTCTCCCTTCTTCAGGGGCTTGGGAAGGATTAAGGGTGAGCAGCAGGCCACATGGGAGGGAGGAAGGGGCCATCCCTGCTCATGTAAGTTGGAAGCAGAGACTGAAAAGTACAGGTGGGAAAGAAGGAGAGAGGAAGCAGTGGCTGCATCTACTGTGCTCCATGGCTCTCTTTTAGCCTGTTTCCACCCAGACCAGCCTGATGTCTTTCTGCTTGCCTCTAGATCCTCCTGAGACTTCAATCCCCTCTCTCCATCCTGCTGTTTGGCTAACCTTGGAGATCTTTCCTGCCCTAGAACTGCTCTGTTCCTTATTTCTTCTTGAATCCAGATGACCCCTTCAAGTCCTCTTCCCCTCTGGCCTCCTAAACTTCTAAACTCCCTTTGCCAGAAAATTGGACTAAGCCTCCATGGCCAAGACATCCTGAGCCAGCTCTGCGCTCCTTGAATCCTTCCCTAGTGAGTCTGGTAATATCAAACAGATGTTTGAAGGAACTGGGAACTTTGCCCATTCCTGAGGGAAGCCAAGCCCAGGCTTTTACATAAGTAATGTCCTTGGTGTCCAAAGCTCAACTTGTCCCAGGCTCTGGCTATTCACCAGAATCATCTTCCTTTTCTCCAATGACCATTTCAAATCTTGTGACTAACACACTTTTCTGTCAGGCAGAATAGATGACTGGCTTTACAATGCATTTTATTTGGACGGGGGTATGTGAACAAGCCAGATAATGTCAGGGAGCAGGTAGGCTTTGCTGCCATGGGTGTGAAGTGACAGCAGTGCCCACAGAGCTCTTGCAAGTGCAGCGTCAAGTCATGCCCAGCCATGCCTTTTGCTAAGAAACAGATCATTTTGCATGTGTACTACACCTCAATGGGACTTTTGGAAAGGTTATATGAAGTCCTAAGATTATGATAATGTGTAGCGGGTTGAGTTCGAAACCGGGCAGAAACACCAATTAAATGTAGTGGTTTTGGTTCAAAATATTCATTACTTACTCATTTTCTTTCTGTGAGATAAGAATTAGGAGAAAAGCAAAGCAGGCACAAACCTTAAACAGTTGCAGTACAATGAAAGAGTTTTATTACTAATAGAATTAAAAGTAAAAAGACAATAACAAAACAAAATTAAAGCAAATCCCCCCCCCCCCCCCCCTCCAGCCAGCACTTCTCTCCTTTTACCTAGCTCACACAAGGGATAACAGAACATGGGATGTTAGTCAGTGTTCCAGTTCTTGAAAAGTCTCTCTCTTATGCTTAAGGGAAAAAAGGGTTTTTCCTTCAGTTGCACGTGGTTCCCAAACTGCCACCAACAGCAGATCCGCCCGGAAACAATCTGCTGTGTGTAGAACATCTCTCCCATGAAAAATCTCACAGTTCCTTCACACTGCAAAACATGGGCCATCACATGGGGTTATGAATCTTTTTAAGGATAAGTTCTTTTGGCCTGCACACAAAGGCTCTTCTTCGCCACAAGTCTCTAACAGCCTCTTACTACTATATAGCCTGGCATTGGCATTCTTCACAATCTTCACAGGCACACGAAGATACTCCATCCCCCCATGTTCTTCAAATGGATTAAAGAGACAAACAGTTTGTGGTATTACAATTTCTTACCACGGCATGCAAGAAGGTTTCTTTTAAGCTGCCCGCCAGAATCGTGGCACCGCCCTCTTTTCTCCCAGTCGCCATGCTCAGCTCTGTCCCATGTGACTCACTTCTCTTTCTCTCTGACTGACACCGCCATGCTGAAGAGTGTTCTTGTTCGGGCTTTACGGTGGGGAAAGCCTCGCTCCCTTTGTGCTGCTGGCTGCGTGGTGTCTTCTTCAGTTCAGCACGAAGTGTGCTGGCTGCAGACAGGAGGCTCTGCCGGCTCCCGTTGACTCTGCCGGCTCCGCATGGAGAGGAGAGGGACCCGCCGGTCCCCAGAAGCCGCGCTGGATGGGTTTAGCTGTGAGCAGTCCATGGCTGGGTTTAGCTGTGAGCAGTCCATGGCTGGGTTTAGCTGTGAGCAGTCCATGGCTGGGTTTAGCTGCCTGTGGCTCTGAGGCAGTCCCCCCCCAGCCACCCAGGGTCCGTGCCACAGCGTGGGGAAAGGGGGAAGAGGCAGTGGCCCCGGCCCGGCCCGGCGGGGCCGGGAGGCTCCGGAGCCCCCACCTCCCAGCAGGCGAGCTCCGACCAAAAGGGGAAGTCCCGCCTTTCTGTGCAGTTTAAATATGTAAATTGTGAGAAGCGTAATTGGTCTTAAAGACTGTCCATCAACTCAGGGTCAACCCAATACATAATGTCACTCTGATTTTGCTTCTATTCAAATTTCATTCTCTGTTGTTACCCAGCTTCTGTTTTAAGGATGAAAATGCTACTTAGAGTATTTACATCTTCTATGGCTCCCTGTTATGCTAAAATTGTTCCAGTTTGCGTTCATCACATTTATTCTTGATTTCTAACTCATTCCATTCAGATTTGCAGTAGGTTTGTCTCAATATGTGTGAATAAGTTCAACTGAATTAACTGACTAGAAGCTTCACCCAGATATTTAGGAGGTTTAAAGATGCCTAGAGAAGCTTTTTCTCTCCAGTTTTCATGGTCACAGTGTTTCTTCTCTCTGATTTTTGCTCAAATTTGTGGCAACATGCACAAGAAAATATGCCTATTTAGCCTAAATTTTAAAATTCTCATGCATATATAAATATGCAAAATTATTCAAATAAAAATTTGGAGACTTCTCATTTCTGTGAGGAGTGCAAGTGGACCAAAGACCTGAGAGAACCACTTAGAAGTTTGGATAACTGAAATAGAGACCAAAATGTCACAAATGTAATCAATTTCTGGACTTCAAAAATTCTGCTGAAAGAAAAAGCATATGCAGCGTGACTGCTGTTGAAGGGTACAAATTTCTACACATTATTTTTCATTTTACATCTCATTGTACAAAAAGCTAAATAGGACCAAGGTAGAAAGTCTGTTCTTATTAAAATGGGGGTTTTATTTACATAAAACTGAAGTCTTGTGCTATAAATAGTCCTGAGAGTGTCTGCAGCTCTTACCCAAGCTGTTTTCTGCTTTGGTTGCTCTTGCTGCTGGAGTTGCTATATCTGAGCAGTTACTCATTATTTGCCATTGACATTTAATGTAACAAACTGTTTTCTTTAAGGGGCTTCTGTCAATCAAGCTGATACTTTATATAAAAATAGAAAATGCTGACCTGCCTCTGAAGATTCTTACAATGGAAACAAATTAAAAATGCTTCTTTTTGGTTCTATCCCTCTCTTGTTTGCTTTCTGTATTTGACAAAGCCCATACTGTGACACTGGAAAACACTCAGCCTTTTACCCACTTCTGGTTTTGTTTGTTTTATGTACCCCTGCATAATAGTACTGTTAGTCTTTTTAGTACTTGAGATGGAAGTTTATATTAAAAGAAATAAAATTACTGATTTGAGTTTTAATTTATATTTTGTATTTCATCTTAAGTTTTGTAAAATCCCCTTGCAGGTTGGGGGCCCCAGTCTAAGGGACAGTGGCCCTTTAACAATGGTGGAAGTTTCACAGACTTCCAACTTGGCTCCCTTACAGTTTATTCTCAATATAAATATACCACCTGGGAATGCTTGATTCAATGTTTCCCACATAATTGCTTTCTCATGTCAATGCTCCATTCTTTTCCTGAGTGAAGTAGCCTTTTACTCCACTGTTCTGGGGGACAATGATAGCACCCACCGGTACCTCAGATATTGAATCAGATTAAAATATTGGTAGCAGCTTGAAATGTTCATGGTTTGCAGCAGTTGTCAGTAAGATCAGTAGCCTGGGGAGAAAAACGGACTCAGTGTGTGCCGAAAAGTGAAACAAATATACTCCTGCAGAAAAGGCATTGCAAGAATGCCCATTATCATGTGTATATATGAATACTTGGGACTTCATGGAATTTAAACTTCTGCTAAAAGTGTGTGTTTACATGTCTTCTTAAACTGAATTTTCTTGCAATTTGTTTCAAACAGGAGTTTTTCAAATTCATTCAAGAAATACTGAAGCAAGTTAGAGAAAATCAGTAGAAAGGTAGAGGTAGAAATTAGTTTTACTCTGCATTTGAAACTAATACCTCCAAAGGCTGAATTTCTTTCTTGTTTTTTCTATAGCTTATTTTTCTCCCATGTGACTAAAAAGTAGATTTTGTCACTGAGGTGGTACACAGCACAAGTACAGGTTTTTATTCTGTAATCAATAAACAGACTTTTGACACAGAAAAAATCAGTAATAGTTCAGTTGGTCATACTGAAATATATAACAAATGAAAAATGAATATTTAACACTTTGTGAAAGGACAGAGGCCATGCTTAACATTTGGGTTATTTATTTTAAATTAGTAGCTAAATTTGTTGCCTTAAAAACACCCTACTCTGTCGAGGCCACTGGTAGCTCGTGTCCATACTGAGTGCTCTGCTGCCTCTCCTCAAACCTTCTCATAAATACCAGTGACATTTGTCTTGTGTCTTTTAAAAAAGTATCCATGTATAATTTAGACAGGTGAGCTTTATTATTTGGTTTCTATGTTAGTGCCATGGCCCTAAGCCTGCAAACAGCTTGTGAGGCAATATTGGGCCCTACTTAAATCAATGGAGTGCTGGACTAGAGCGTAAGACATCAATTAAACTAGAAAGTACATCATAAGTAATTGCATAATAGATCATGGACAAGGACTTCTCTCAGAAATTATTTTTTGTAAGTACACAAATCCTGTAGGTCTTTTAGAACATTTTAAAAATTCCTGTACAAATCCATCTGTATCTTTAGGTACCCAAGAATCATTAAAAATCTTTCAAAAGTACCGTAAAAATCTTTCCACTGACTTTCACATTGGGTAACTTGTTTTCATTAGAATATACACATACTTTGGTGCTTAGATTTTGCATATTTATCTTCCTTTTGATATGCAATATTTAAATAAATACAGATTTTGCATCTAGATGGACCATGACTTCGAAAAGGTTCTTAAGATATTTGGATAGCTGTCAAAAATTATGTTGACTTATTAATAACTAACACATGGCTCAAGTATTTCTTTTTAGTCACATTCACATCATGCTTTTACTCTACCTAATTGTTATTAATCTAAACATTATTCAACATAATAAAGCTTAATAAATTCTAGCTCATACCCTGTAGTTTTTTTTTAATACAACTGTTTGTCATAGAGGAGAAACTTCAAATACACTTTTATAGCTTGCTTTCATAAGAAAGCCCTCCAGTGCTTTTGCGTACATTGCAAAATCTTTAATCCAATAAGAGAAATAATAAAATGTGCTACACTCCTCCATGTCCATAGAAATCACCTTAGCAGTGAGATGTTTCTTAATGCCAGTGAAGGGATTCAGTGCAGAATTGGGACAGATTGCTAAACACTGTAATATGGTGCTAATTCAAGCTTGCCCTGTATTTCCATCCCTTGGAAAACTGTAGATATACATAGTCTTTTTTTTTTTTGTATGGTGTAGGAGTCAGCTTTGGCAAAGAGCATTGGTGTATTATGTCTGGACAGTTGACTTCAAGAACTGGTATGTTTGGAGCATGGGGATGAAGAGTCAAGTAAGGAAGGATTCATCAGTCTGAGAAATATCAACTGGTGGAGCCTCTGCTGAATTTTTAGACAAACCATCTTTCAATTTGATTATGCTTTGTAATAAGACTAATATTTATAATATTTTTAAATTATAAGCCAAAATTTTCTGCAGATGGCATAGTGAACTCTGTCCTCTATATGCATCTTTCTTTTCCCCCTTTTATTCCTCCCCCACCCTATTTAAAATCAATGCTATTTAATGTAATGCCAAAGAAACAAATATAATGACACATTACAGTCATAAGTATGCACTGAGCTAGTGATAATCAATCCTTTAAGATCTCAGAAATGTCATTGTCTTGGGTTTAAACAAAATATGATCCATAAAAGTTTTAATTCTGGTTATTGAGTTGAGATGTCTGTTTGATTAAGTGAACATTGCCCAGAACTCCATGCACCTCCCATCCTTCTATCTTCCTTCAGAAAAACCAAGCCCATCAGGAACCATTCTACATGAGTGTTTTCACATGCTGTGAACATTTAGGTTCACTCCACAGACACTGCTTCAGGAAATCCTCTCACCTCTCTTGCAATAAAGGTGTTCACTCTTTTTCCTCTCTCAGTAGAAAAGGTCCCTCCCTTCAAAGGTACCATCTTTGGCTAAGGACTCAGTTGTGGTAAAAGTTCAAGTGGCCTGGGAGATTTAAGACAGAAAATATAGGAAACTGATCTAAGATATCTGCAGGTGATGTGTTGTTTGCATTGCAGTGTTAAATCTTCTGCTTTTTAAAATGAAAAATTCATATATCTTACAATTTTGTTCAAATCTGAATGAATTGTAAAAGATGAAATTGTGGTGAACATTATTAATAATGTGATAAATAACCTAAGCAACAAATGTTCCTAAAAGGTTCTTGTGTTAAAAGTATTGTGACTTATTTTCAAAGCTTTGGTTAGAGACATCAATGCTTCTTGAATGTTTTCTTGAGGCTACAGAGGTTAGGGTAACAGAAGGGTATTCTTAGGTGTTCCAGCTGGAGTAGCAGGGGCAGAAGTCACTCCATCAGGATGCCCTTTTTAAATCTCTAGGCAGCCTTCTGACTCTTCCATATGTGCATGACAACACAGTGGTTAAAAAGTTTCCAATATCTGTGGATTTATTTTGATTTCTGTATTAGTGTTCATCAATTGGTTTAAGAAATTTCTCTCTATGACAAGGATCTGTCCTTCATTCAGAGTCATGTAGGAAGACTGTGCTCTTGCAGGTTTCCTAACCAAAGGCAGTCAGTGAGGCAGTCAGCATTCCCCAGATGATGCCCACAGGAGCCCCCTGATGCTTTACTGTGGCTTTCCACTCTCTATCCTATTATCCATCTCAACTGTACTGCACTTTAGTATTAGGGTGCCTCAATTCCTGCCCTGATAATGGGTAGTTTTTTTCCTGGCAAGAGTAAACACTAATGAAATGGGCACATATGGGAACAATTGTGCACACCCTGTCACGACCTGTTTGCTGTTATGCCTGATCACACAGTGCTTGGCCAGAGCATGCAGAAGGCAACAGCCCTCCACGTGTGATTAATAAGCACTAGAGGCCACAGTGCTATCAGGGCATCCTCGTCTGGGTTTTCACATGGATCACTAGATGGAAAGCCAAGTGCCCTGCCCCAAGCCAACTGTCTTTATCCTATGGTCAGAGAACTGTGTGCATCTGTCTCAAGAGAAAAGAGAGAGTAAAGTCTGGCAGCTGATGTGGGTGCAAACAGGAAAATGAAGGATCTGCCCTTTAACTTCAGATCTCATTTTTTGTCTTTTACCTGATCCTGTAGAAAACTGGGCACAGAACTCAGTTTGCAAGCCAGATAACAAAGGATTTTATGTAAACTTACAAGGTTAATTTTCAGAGCACTTTCTAACTCAGAAGTATGGGGAATTCAGTCTCCCACTATGCCATGAAGGGAATCTTATTTTTGTTATGTAGGCTTATAAATCAGTCCAACCATAAACAAAGAAATTAAATGTTGAATTATCCCTGATCTAGAAACTTGATCCCTCACCTTAAATCCCTTGCTTACCCCATAGACCACACCTGTTTCTCTTTGTCTTCCAATAAACACAGGTATAACAAAATATTCAATACAGCTGCACAGCATTTATCACTGCTGATGTTTCCATTACATGGGAGAACACAACTTTTCACTTTACATTTAATTAAATGTTTTTATGGTTTCATTATGAGGTAATTAATCTGTCAGAAAACAACCTGAAATTGTATATGAAATCTTGGCAACATATTAGCTTTTCTCAAGGAATACTTACACTTTATCTATAGCCTTTAATTTTATAGGTAATAACTATCTTCTTTAACAGTGAATTCATTTGGGACAGAGTTTGTTATCAGATACACTATTAACTTCTTTTCACCTACTGTTTACTGTCTTCTTTCTTCCTCACAATGACAATAAGCAGTTTGTCTGTTTAAGCAGCTAGACTAATTATTTTCAGCTGCACATGTGATTGGTTTAATTCTTCCCAAATGGCCCGAAATTCACCAGAAATATTGTCTGTGCTATCTCTCCTATTGGTTTCATTATGCTTCACAAGTGCTGATTTCAAATCTGGAGAGCAAGTCCTTTTCTTCTCACCGATTGTGTGAAGGCAAGTACTAGTTTTTGGTCATCTAGAGCTTTAACTAGTGAGAGACTAAATGAGAGATTTAATCCTCTGGGTTGTGGATCCTTCATCTCTTTCAGACACAGAATTCACTACTATTCTGCTCTAAAATATTTAACCAGATCAACAACTAACAGAAAATTTTGTTAAGTTGGGCCAAGTTTAGCTTTGTACTAATGAATCCAGGAGAAAAGGTTGTGTTATACCTGAGCTGACCTTATTACTCTGTCATTAATCTGCTTTGTTATGCCTGAAGAATCGCGGGGGTCTCAGAACTGCTGGTAATCTCCTCTGCCATATGTGTGGTAATATCTGAACACAGCAGGATAAATTAAGAATAGTCCCATCCTTGCTTTATTACTTGTAAATCAGCCCATTAATATTATCTGAATGCAGTTTGTTAGGATTAACATAGATGATATTTGAATTGCCACAGTGATTACTTCTCAAAAACTCTACTAACATGAATTTTGAAAATAAATTAGTGCTGAGAGTCAAAAAACTCTTCAAATGAAGCAAATGAAGCAAAAGGAAGAATCCTATCAATAGGAAGAAACAACATGAAGTCAAAAATATGGAAAATAGCTTTTGCTATAGTGTATTTCAGTCCCAAAAGACAGACTAAAGACCAAGTATTGGCTTAGAGCTAGAGTACTTCTCTGTGAGGCAGCAGAGCAAATAAATCACTGCTCAGATTGAATTAGTATAGGAAATTAACATTATGGAGGCTTTCCTTTTTTTTTTTTTTGGTAAGCACGTTTTACAGTACTTACCGCCATGCTCTCATCTGGCTTGTCCTCTCCATCTGTTTTCTACTGTGGAGTTTTGGTCAGCTGCTTTTGAATTTGAGAGATGATTAAATTTTTCTGCTTTTTACAGCTTCTTTTTTAGAAAGAAATCCTATGACTGATCATGAGCAAAGATGACCCAGGGTGAGCAGCGATTGCCCAATGGGCACAGAGTCATAAAAAGATGCCTCCCCTGTAGAAGGCAACACCTTCTTTCTCTTGTAAAGGTATGCCAAAGAAGCAATATATGAACAATATGTCTATAATGTGATGAAAGCAGAAAAATCCAGCTGTTACATCGTTACGGTGACCGCATACCATTAGCATTTTTATTTGCCAAGGGCTGCCAAAAGTTTTGGGTTTATTGTGCACTGCATATAAAAGTTTTTGAAACTTTTTCACTGTGATTGATTTTGTTACATTAATAAAGAGCAGCACTTTGGCATTGTACAGGCTGATGGCTCTCTTTGCTTTTTTAATTCTGTCCTCATTCACATGAACCAGGGCAGAGCCTTTGTAGTGATGGGTATGTTGTCATAGCCCAGTGCTGAGAAGGGTGGAGAGGAGGTGAACTGCAGGGAGGAGCACTCTGGTGAGAGCCACCCTCCCCTGCCCTGGCACGCTGTGCAGTGTGAGCAGAGAGTCCTGCCAGCCTTGCTGGCCAAGGGTTTCATGTCCTTCTGCCTGCTTTGACCTGAAAGCCTCTCTAAAGCCTTGGCCAAACATGAGGGGAATCCTAAGGCAGCTGCTGTTATAGAATACCTGTAACTACCCACAGTTACTCAGGCCTGTCTTGAAGCCCTTGTACACATATGGACACAGTTTGGAAGGTCCTTCTATTAAAATAAGCCTTTAATTTAAATGTAGAAAATGGTTTTTAAGCCATTTGTAGCAATCGGTTGGTTTCAATATCTATAACAGTGCCTCAATTTTTTTTTTTCTACCTGCAGAAGTTTTCTTAGAATTCAGATGGGATAAAGTATGAAAGTGAAAAATGGCACAAAAATGGGTGACCTGTTTGTGGGGGGTCTTGCCTTGTAGAAAAGGCCCTGCACAGCCATAGTAAGTTCAGCAGGCATCAACAGACAGGAAAGCATCTTGTTATTAACTCCTGCAGTGTGGTACCCTGAGAACAAAAGCTGTGAGAAACTTTGTTTCAAAACAGAGCAAGACTGTACCTTCAGATTATTTTTTATTTACTTTTAGTGCTAAAAATAGCAATCTTGCTGTTGGAAAGCTACCAATGTCATGGTACTTGTAATCAGGTCTTAGCTGGACATTTGTTTTATATTCTTCCTAAAGATGGCAGTTTGTCATAGCAGCCTGTTATATCACACCCTCTCTTGGGGTGATTTTGGGGTATTCATACAGGAATAAATGCTCAAATAGCTCTTTATCTTTCGTACCAGTGCATGAAGAATGTAGTTGCTGGTAATCGCTGAAAATACTAATCCAGCCTGATCCAGTTTAGCTTGTAATATCCAAGAGCAGCACAGAAAATATAGCAAGACACACTAAAAGAGCTTTGTATTCACATTGATGTAAGGTAAGATTTGTTTTAATGTACTCATGGATTCTCAGAACCATGCATTTACTACTGTGTTATTCTATAACATGTCAGAGAAATAATGTTGCCAGAAGTAAGATGGCAGATTGTCAACTAGTGATGATGGTATTTCAGAGATGTAGCATTTTTATGGATAGAATTACAATAGAACAGCATTTACTGCCTATGGCAAGGAGCTTTGTTAGTTATTGACAGCATAGCAAGTGAAATTGAAATTCTTGCTCTTTTCCTAGAAACATGAATATTATATTTAAAATCACCTGTTAGCAAGATTACTGTTACAGGTAGGCTCTGGGCAGAGGGTTCCACAGGTTGTTGTTCAGGACAATAAAGTAAAAGCACACCAAAAAGGATGATTCAGCTATAAACATTGACTGGAAAGTGTTACTCTGTTTCCCTTACACTACAGCAGGACCTGCAGCTGGGTCTGTGGTAGGAAAGACCTGCACACTCAGCTGAAGAAAAGGCTCAGGCCATGCTCAGAGCAGCCAAACCCTACCTGAAGGGGAGCTACAAAGACAGCAGGGTCAGGCTGTTTGTTGTGGTGGCAAGTGCTGTAACAAGGGGCAGCTTGGGAGTTTTTGGTTCTATTTTCAGCCCTCTACATAAATCTGCGCCAAAAAATAAGAAATGCAAGTCAGAAACAACCTCTTTGTACCAAAAAAAAAAAAGACAAATTCTTTCAACTGCTGTAAACCAGCACTTTTCCGTGGTGTTATGAAAATATTACAGCCACACATGCTGGGTTTTAAAGTGGGACCGATATCGCTGTCAAGATATTGACAATCTGTTGTTTGAGATGGACTGTCTCCTGACAGAGGTACAGACATGGCAGCTTGCAGCAATGCAGAGATAATTTATTTAAAAAAAATCAGACAGGAGGTTGCATAAGAAAGTGTCATTTCTTGCATAGATTTCAGTCTTTTATAAACAAAAAATTAAGATTTTTATAGTACTTTCTATGGTAAGAGAGATTGGGAGGCTGTTCCTTTTATCATTTGGTTGATGATTACAAGAGCATCTTGTCTGTCATAACAATTTTTTGAGACACTCTTGGTGTGTTTTCCCCACTGCAAGTCAAAGTATCTACAAATCTTAAAATAGATATAGGTATTAATCCTGAAGTGCAGAGTGCCTGCAGCTCTCAGAATTGTCACTCCCTATGACAGTTTCCAGACCTGTGTGTGCAATTAATTGCTTTTGCATTGTTGGAGGGATCCAAAGAGCTTAGTCTTAAAGCCAGGATTCATAGGTCCATGATTTTATTCTTCATGTGCTGAATTCTATGCTGTGGTGCTCACATTTTATAATATGGTACATCTTACTCTGCATACTGCTGTCATTTATGAGCACAAAATAATCTTAAATATTTTCAAGTGAACCAGCTGAAGTTAATAAAAGAAATTAAAACACAAGAAGAGTTCTGAATAATATGAATTTGAGGGATTTTTAGGGAACTTTTTTTTCCATCCAGCACCTAGTCCTGTGTTTTCACATGACTTTGCCTCATTGAGACTAACAAGCAGAACATGTATTACTGCCCCCTTCAGAATACAATTAAATATATCTTTATGAGTTCATTTATGTGCCAGCCCCCCTAGCTCAGAGCAGACCCTTCCCAGGCCAGGCTGCTCAGTGCTATGCCCCCTCCAGTTCTGTCTGTCTCCAAGAATGGAGATCCTTTAGGCAGTGCCTTCCATCATTTGACATCTGCCATGGTAAAGATTTTATTTTCCTAGTACCTAATGAGGATTCATCTGATGTCAGCTGTGTCCATTGTTGGTTGTTCTGTCATCAAGCACCCGTGAGGAGAGTCTGGTGCCATCTTTTCTGCACCCTGGGGAGCTGCAGACAATGGTAGGGTCCTCCCAAAGTCTTCATTTCTTTGAGCTGAACAAACCCGGTTTTCAGCCTCTCCTGCTTCATCACATTTTCCAGCCCCTAACCATCTTGGTGTCTCTCCACTGGACTCTCACTGGCATGTGGATCTCTCCTTTACTGAGAAGACCACCTCTGGATGCCATTCACTAGATATTGTTTCCCAAGTGCCAGGGAGAGGGGAATAATTACTCTCCTTCCCCTTCTGACTAAGCTCTTGTTAATACAAGTCCTATGTGGCCAGGCCCTTCACTGGCTGGGTGCACTGATATGCAGCAATCGGCTCTAACTGATGACTGCAAAATCATGAGTGTGGAAAACATAGGTTACTTTCTGAGTTGAGCACATGCTGAACAAGGAGGCCTCAGTGGAATTTAGAAATAAATACATTTGGAATCCACATGGCAAAGTGCTTATTCATTCCCCAAGAAATACAAGTTTACAGAGGTTTTCTGGAGAGTGTTTCTGAGGGAAAGGACACAAAGGTGGTTCAGGAAACAACCAATGCCTTGCTGTAGGTTGGAGGCAAGTTATCTTTACCCAAATCCTCTGCATAAGAAAACACAGAGGATCAGTACCAATATCCTAACTGAAATCCTAGCTGAAGCATGCTGTGTACTAAAATATTCATATTCTGTGAAAAGAAAAAAAAATTCCCAAAACAGTTTTCCTCATCATTGTTTGGTTCTATGGGACAGGCTCATCACTTGCAAAATAAATGGTGCTGCATTCATTTCATGACCAAATGACAAATACAAGGGTAAAGTATTGTATCTTTTTTCACTCATTCCACTCTTATCCCAATAGAATTATGCACTTGGAACTTGGCAGGCAAATGTCGATTATTCTACTTGCCCTCTTATGCCACCATTTAAATCACTGCTGTCTTGGTCCAGAAGCTTTTATGCAAGTTGTTCAGAAGAACACAAGAAAGGCAATTCAGGTAGCTGTGTGTGGGGTGCCCTAGCCTGACCCCGCAGCTGCCACTGCAGCCGAGCATGTGTTGGCTGGGAGTTCTGCTCTTACCTGCCAGTCCTGTGCAGGGCCTTGGGTGAGTAACAATGCCAGGCTGAGAGTGTATTTGTCTTCAGCTCTCAAAATGCTGATTTACTGAAAGCTTGAACTGGAAGCATTTGCTAACGTGTAGCCATTACAGCATGTCCAGTCTGAAATGCAAGGCAAGAAAAAAAAATACAGAAAACTAAAAAGTCACAATTGTGTCAATCTTCATATAAAAACAAGGTCAATAATTTGAGTAAGTAAACTGCCTGAAACAAAGGACAGTAAAGAGAAAAGTAAGCCAATTAAATCTTTTGATATTTGGGTTATTCCGCATTAGAAAAACCCAATGTAATAAAGGGCTTTATCTTCTATATATGGTATAACACATAGCCATGATTTTATGCCTTGTTAAGAAAAATGCTTCTATGATATTTATAAATCAACTCACAATATATTTGTTTTCCCATTAGAAGAGACCCAAAGTCATTAAAAGAAATTTGCATCTCTGTCTCCTGAGATGACCTAATTCTGGGAGGAATTTTTTTGGGATTATATGCCAAAATTTTGGTTTCAAGTTCCACTAACCTCCTACTGAAACAATTACCAAAAATGCCAAAAACAAACCAAACAAACCAGATAATGATGCACAATTTTTTATTTAGTCTGAATACCTCCTGATGAGGTGAATAGAAATATCTTCCTCCCACCTTTTCTTTTGTCTGAGGTGCTTTTAAATAACAATTTTCTCTCCGCAGTAGCATAGTGAGGATGAAGTTGTGTCCAAGAGGTGTCTATAGCTCTCAAGTAGCAAGATTAAAGTATTGATGGTTCAAAAGCCTCTTCTCAGTACATAATTTTCAGATTCAGATCTGTATTTTGTTTTATTGGACATCTGTGTACTGGATATTTGGATAGAATTTGTTGTTGGTTTCATTTAGAAGAAAGAGATTATACAATGTTCCAGCGTTTGTAAAAAGAAAGGAATCTATATTATCAGTTGCACGCTCATTGTTTTGAAAAGGATAGTCTAATGGCTCTAAAAATGGATACATCTCAGATAAGGGGAAGTTCTTTTTATTTCCAGAAAGAGTATACAAATCAAGGGTTAAATGAAAGTGCTGTTATTTGACATGCAGATACTTTAGTTTTGGAGTCTCTGACAAGGTTGGTAACACCATTTGCTCTGCACTGCCACATGCTTTCTAGTTCATTGGAACCATTTTAGCAATTAGAGCATGATTTATTCTCTAACAAATGTCTGAAATCCATTGTTAATGTCCCTTAGAGAACTTATTTCTAAATTATCAAAACTACAAACTTATTTTAGTTATTGGCCCATTTATTACATTGCAAATTTCTGCATTACTCCATCGTGCCTTATAAAGATTATGCTACCTCTGATTTTTGGTTAAACTTGTTCATACATATTCTTGGATCACACCAAAACACTCATCTTTGTCAATATTCATTAGTGCTATTCAGCTGAGAAACCTACTCTTCTGGCATCTTCTTTCAGTGGAATTTTTTATTTATTTTAAGGTATGATTAGGAATTCCAGAAAGAAAAAGCTTCTGTACAGGAGACAGAACTCCTGAAAAGTTTGGAAAATGCTGTAAGTGCTAGTATATATGTGTATATATTTATATGAAGATTATAATGATTGAAGTCTGTCTGTGCAACATGCTTTCACTGGGGCTTAGCAGAAGGGGAAAACTGAAAATTCTCAGCTGGTTTATAAGACTTTTTATGTTCTTCAGTGAAGTGGATATATGGCATTTCTTTCACCTAGAGAGTTGTTGATAATTAGTTTATAAAAGTTGTATCAATCCCTTGTATATCCCAAAAAAATATTGATTGGCAGTTAAGTGCAAAGAAATCAAAATAGGGCTCATGGATGGTGATTTGGGCTAAGGTGAAAGGTGTGCTTTCTTATTTGGACCTTCTATGAGAAGACCTGGTGCTTTGTTAAATTAGATGGCCAAAGGAGAATGAACTGAGTGATTCTGTGCTGAGCTTTACAGTTGATAATCTTCAGAGTTAGAGAGAAGACATTCAGTTTAATATTTATTAAAATGTAAGAGTTGCATTTCACAGCACAAATCTAAAAATAACTGTAAGAACTTGAAGTGTGTGACAGTTTCTTTGTAAATTATAATTAATACATAATAGATTCCAATTAAAAATATGCATACAGTTCAGGCAGAGATTTTTAAATTGCTTTACATAGGCATATAAATACTGCTACAGTGGAGAAATTCAAAGAAGGGTGACTGAAGGACAGTTCTAAAGATACAGTTGGGTTCCTACTCTTTCAAACCTCTCAGTTCTTAAACTAGAAATTAAACACAGGTCTCCTAAAGCTCTTCTCTCATCTTCTACCACAAGAATATATTGTCTCCCTTGAGATATAAAGCCAGAGAAGACATGAATTATTACACTGAAGGGTTTGAGTTGATATTTATTAGTCTTTCAAAGAAGTCACATCATTATTCAGGAGAGCAATATATAAATAAATTCATTTCATGGCCACAGACCTGACTTCATTTTGAATATTTAATTTAGACTAAAAAGAAGACTTCCCATTACATACCAAGTTTATTAATTTTAGAAAGCAAATGTAATATATGCCCTAAACCATTAAGAACTTACGAGCTCTTTTTCCTCCAAGACATATCTCTCCTATAAAAAAATGAACAAGTTAGTTTTAACCTAGTCCTTATCCTCTGCATAACTGAGTGAAAAAACAGATTTGTAGTATGTCTTAAAGGTATATAAATTGAATAAACTGTTTTTTCTATGTTTTGGATTAGTATTTACAACATATAATGCTAATATAACATTTTTATTTTCAGTGGATAGAATATATTTTTGAAAGAAAAATAAAATTCAGGCATACTCACCCATCTAACAGTAAAATTTACCAAATTTGCTAAATGTATGTGCATTTCAGAGCTCAGACCTTGAAAATTTTGAATGCCCTGTATTCCCTTACCACAGCAGGAGGCTGGGGAACCCATCATTTTGTGAGTTGCAAGATTAGATATTGGAATAATCTCCCACCCCCTCAATATTTACGTCCTAATATTTCATCATCTTCCCAAGTCCGTAGCCTTCTCCAGTATACATGGAGACAGATGGCTTGTAAGATTACAAGCTATGGAGATTTGGTGCTACAGACAGGTCCCCTGGTATTCTCAGAAAATTAACAATTTATTTAAACAGCTCTGTCAGATGCAATCCTCTTTGCCTCATTTTGTCTCCTGCTGGCTCTGTCTCATGTAGGATTGCCTGCATGTGGATTCACTGGTTACAGATTCATCATGTAGGAAAGAAAAGAAACTTAGTCATGAGCTATATGACCTGTAAGCACACTGGACAAGCATGTGAGCATAACCAGAACAGCAGTCAAAAAAGATCACACTTCTTATTTTTGTACCATCTTTATGTGAAAGAACTCTCTCTTTCATGGACCTGAAGCACATTCTTGCCTGTTGAGCAGCTCTAAATTAAGTCAAAGGATTATCTGTATCACAGTAGTCCCAAGCAACACCAGATTTCAGATAAGGAGGTCACCAGCCTAGCTCTGCACCCTGCCAAACCATTGCTGCTGCCCGCAGATCTGTCCCTCATGGCCAGCAGAGCTGCTCAGTGACTGCTGGGCAATGGGTACCCAGGGATGCAGTCAGCAGGTGCTGGTTTTGCTCAGGAAATCTCACACTTCACTGATTATTGTAGCACTGCATAGTTTGCTGAGCTGACCAGTGAAAACAAGTAGACAAATTAAGGATCTGGCTGTTGTGGGAGCTGTAGGTGAGGGGCCACTCACAGGATGGAGTGATTAACTACATGTCTTGGTGTCACAGATGGGGAACGAGCTCTCCCTTTTCATTTCCTTGTTGCAGTCAGGACGTGGTGGTCCATGCAGCCAGAAGGCAGCCCCTGAACTGCTGAGCCTGGTTCCCCTCACAAGGCAAGCTGGGAGAGCAGAGCCTACCCAAGGGCCTCACTTGAGGAAGAGCAGCAAAGTCACCAGGCATGCTGGACTCTCCTGCTGCTCTGCATTTCTGAGGAATGCACACTGGGGGTTCTGCAATAAGGATGCAACAACACCCAAAGTGAGAGGCTGCAGCTCAGGTCCAAGACCTAAGCAAAGTGCAGCAGGTGTCTTAGAGTGTGCAATAAGGTCAGCTCTGTAGAAAAATGGAAACTGGGATGTGTGCTTTTCCAGATTTGCTTGTTATAGAAGTTCCATTTGGAAATAGTGCAGTTTCTCTTTTCCATGGCAAAATAAGCATAGTTTCAGTAATCCTCATCTGTCTCATATTTTAACATAGCTTTTCTGAGTATGAATGAACTATCATTATACATGCTACACAACTTGTCAACAGCATATTTACTTATCACTGGAAACACTGCACCTAGGACATTAGGACTGAATTTACCCTTTTTACAAATTAATTATAAGTGATGTAGAACTATCCTGTGATCCTCTCATACCCTATCCTTTTCCACTCCATGACCCTGTGTTGAAATGTTGTTTGTTAAAATTATCATTCCCTTTGAATTTTCTGCTATTGAACTTCTCACTGTTACCATCACTTTTTTCCATTGTCCACTAGAATTTCCTCCATGATATTTGGAATATCCCCTATATATACAATTCCTCCCTCTTCAGTGCCATCATTAAATTTCATTAACACACCTCTCTCTTTTCTATGACAACCATTACTGAAAACATGAAACAGCATCTGTTCCTACAATGGCCCCTGGAGAAAAGCAGCTTCTAGGGAGTCTCCAGTCCAGAAGTTCTGTTTTCTGCATAACACAGTGGTGTCTCTCTCCACCAGCCCCATCCCCCATTTGTACTCTCCTCCTCAGCTGAACTGATGATTTCTTATTATATTATTTGAGGGCACCACCCTCAAATGCCTTAATCAAAAACACCTTTTCTTTTATAATTCTTTTGTCAAGCAAATCAGTTCTGCCAGGTAGTTTGATGGCTTGATCTGCCATAATAGTTGTTATAGTTAATAATAGTTAATAGTTAATAAATGCAGCTTTTTATCCCACTTCCTACTTTTGTCTGTTTCATACATATGTGTATTTATATGAGTCTAGTCCATGCTTTTCTTTCTCTCAAATGCTTGTGATGCCACCTTTATTTTCCTTGTTCTATTTGTGTGTACAGTTGAAAATCCTTTGGCAATCTCCTTAACTCCTTGTGGTAGAGGAGCTAAACTTTACTGATAAAACTTATATACAGAATAAAACTGATAATTTTTTTTATATTATAATAAGAAAAAGTCCCTCCAAAGGGAACAAAAGAACCCCCTTCCCTGAAAACGTTTTTTGTTCTCTAAACTACCCTTTCCTCAAATCTGTGTGGTGCTTTGGGCTCCAAAACTTTAGGATAACAGCAGAGAGAAGACTGAATTATTCTTGCTCAGAAAAAGGCAAAAAGCATATGGGATAGATATGTCTGTTAATTCAAGCTGTCTGTCTCTTCTGCTTTGGTTTCCTTCTCATATTGATAGTAGCAGCTAAATGTGAGTGATTAGTATTATAATCTCTGAAACACCTGCATACAGCTAAAGATTTTCTACCTACAGGATTAGCAGGCCTAGTGCTGAAGTTAATGGAATTGGGTATTAAAATCACAGAGGGAGTTTTGAAAATCACAAGGGTGATCAGCACTTAACTAAGGCTACTTTTAACTTAGGGAAGAGTTTCTTAGAGGATAGCCAGCAAATTCCTCTCCTGAAAATCCTGCAGCCCAGTCATGTATTGGGTGCCATTCAGTAGTGGCCTACTGGGGACAGTTTACTTTTAATTCTTAGTACAAATGTCACTAATAAACTTTAATTTCTAGTGCTTAGTACATTATTCTGAGGGGAAGAATCGAAGCCCATCTTCTTTTATACCCAGGAAGAATGTACAGATTTGAGTTGCTCAATTGCACTGATGTTTTTTCATGAACGTATAGCAAGTGCTTGGATAAGAATGAAATATGAGAAGAGTGGATATTTTGGTTCAAGCTTGTAGGTAGCGAAGAGAATAAGTAAAGTGGGAAGCATAATTCCAACGAGGAGAGGTGCAATTCCACTGAGGTAGTTAATTACTGCAAAGCGAGAGAAATCTAACTGGTGTCCTGGGATAGAAGATCAGATAAGGTCAAATATAAATAGTGTGGGGAAAAAAAAGTTATAATACACACTTGGCACTCTGCGTGTCTGGGACTGATCAGTTGGGAAGCTCAGAACCTGTTCACAGATATTTTGACTTTTCTGAAGTCTAAAATTTGAGGACTTAAATTTAAAAATTATAAGTGTCCCAGAAACGCAAATCTAAAGCAGGATTGTTTCCAGCAAGCCTGGGCCCCCCTTATACTATTCCTTAGATAGGTCTTCCACTTCAAAATGAATGTCAACTTCCCCACCAACTTGTGATCAAAGAATTTTGACATCATTCCCGAGTGATAAATGAGAGGGGTAAATGTATGTCAATCAGGGAGTTAGTTTTTTATGGAGAGATTTAGGGGGATATTGGGCAGAGGTTTCACATTAACACCTGTCCTAAGCCAAGGGTAAGGTTGAAGACAAGACATGTTCAGGTTCCCCCAAGGCTCAGACTGTCACCAACAGTCACTGACCCACAACATGGCAAGCAAGATGAGCAGTAGGAATTACACACTTCAAACTCCTCCTGCAGGACTTGATAACTGCTGAGTCTCTCCTGTGGGAACACATTGGTAGCAACAGTCTTAGTGTACGTGACCACACCTTATGTGAAACTATGGGATGCATGGCTGAAATCTTGCACGTGCATAAGAACATGTGGGCTTGCTGTCCTTTTCCTCTCCTGCCAGCCTGGTGTCCATGTAAGAAGCGGGTGAGATTGCTTGTCACAAGAGGGCATAGGAACTTACTGAGGCCAGTGGCAAATGAACTCGTTACATTAACTTCTTTATGGAAGCTGTTATGTACGTATCCATTCCTACATTTTAGTTCTTTCACTTGTTTTTAAACAATAATCTTAATAATAAGAAGTGTATTATTGAGAAAAAGATGCTGGAAATTGCAGTAGTTTATGCCGGTATTAGTACGCTAGAGATTTTGTATTGTAGAAAGTGTATAAAAACATTTAAAGAAGTGACAGACTTTGATATTAAGTAATTCATCTTCTTCCCTTGGAGCCACAGAGAATTGACACATTCATTTCAGACATTTTAATAAGAGCATTAGTGAAACTGGTTTCTCAGCAAACCAAGTTGCTGTGATCTCTACTTTTCCATTAAATATACTGTATTTCTTCACTTTACCATCTTTGTACAGAGAAATACATTGTAGTATAACAATTACATTATGACAACAAATATCTCTGAACACTGTGGCTTTAGGAGCTAGAACTAAACCCCAAGAATTTAACTACCTACCTATCTATCAGCGTTGCTTTGCACCTGAGCAGTAGCAGTGTGGAACTGTGAAGTGTCTCAATAATGATCCCAGAATCTCTTGTGAGCACCAGTTTAGCTTCTGTAGCCCCCAGCTGGGAGACAGTTCTCACCTCACATCCCACTGGACTTTGATATATACTTGCATTTTATCCTCTGTTAAGGAGAGAAACCTGCAAGAGTTCTGATAAATATCTTGAGAAGTGTGGAGCAGGGTTGTGGGCACTGATAAATTCATGGTCGGAAGGGCACTGTCCCCAAACCTGGGGGGACCATGTCTGTGTCTGTGCTGCTCAAGAGACTGTTACCTATTCGAGCAAGAAGGATTATGGCAGTGAGCAGAGCAAAAAAATAAGAGGATGGAGAGCATATTCCAGTGTAATTATAATAATTTATAACTCGGGGTTGTTCTCCTGTTAAAATCTCAAAAGCAGAATATTTTTACTTTCTTATAAATTATTCACAGTCATTTGCTTTGCTTTGTGACAAGTAACTTCTTTTCTTCAGACAGGATTTTCAACCTGAAAGAATGAAAGTGTTGACCCAGTTATGCCTAACAAACAAAACGTGAAAAGAACTAAAATTAGAAATTGATAAAATAATCTTAGTAGGAACAAGAAATAAAGCTTTTTTTTCCCTTTCCTGTTCCATCTGAATTTAAAATTGGTAAAGCTATTTCACTACAAAAAAAAAGAAAATAGACTTCAAAATGAAACTGGTCCGAGAAGGATGAGGTAACATTTATGGAAATGCTGTACATTATTAAAAAACCAAAAAAAAGTTTTAAAAATGCCCTGAAACAGAATTTAGTGGCTTTCCAGTTCTGCAACATGTTCCTGATGCCTTACCAGGCTCTCATGCCCTATCTGCAGCCTCTCTCCCGCAGACTGAGACCCTTGTCTTACATGGCATGGATTTCTGATATGGGATTGAGGGCAATGTATAGGAATTGAAAAAGCAGGTGATATTTAAGGGGTTAAAAATGCTTTAGTGGCATCATTCTCCAGACTGGAGTAGTAGATCTAGGACTGGATCTACCCACTCCCAGATTCAGAAAATTCCCGAAAAGGGAAAAATTAAAAGGCTTCATGGAAAACCTGGGCCCCTTTTAACCTTCTGGTATAGTCAGTGCTAATGTGCAGGATGTTATTAATGTATTGATTGCGTATTCCATTAAAAGAGTCTCAAATGGTTAATGTAGGTCAAAAAATTACTTACCTTTTAAGACACAGAGATCAAGACATTAAAATTATGAGATCTTCTTAAAATTCCTAAAGCCATAGTTAAAACATTTAATGGGTAACAGTATTTTTTTTAAAAAAAACTTACACTCAAAATTTCCATTAGTATCAAGGATTTAGGTTTTATTATCTGAAGTGCTTCACAAACTGGTAGTAAATAACACTTAATTAAACAGATTAAGAAAATGTTTGTTTACATTACTCTATAAAGGAAAAAATCCCACAAGTTTTGTAATGTGAACTATGTTTGCTCTTCAAAGGAGTTAACAGAAACAGGGTGCCAAGCAGTTTCTTGTCTACTCATTGGCAACAGTTCTGATCAGGTTCAAGATAAGAGAGGGGTTGTATATATTTAAATGACTTGCAGTCCTAGTTTGTACATTTTAAATTGGCCAAATGCATCTACGTTTCATTTTTCCTCGACCACTCTTCCCGGTATTTGAAATCTGTGTTAGTTCATAACTCAGCTTCCAGCATGTTTGGACTACTATGGAAAGACAACATAAGATGGGGGTTTATCCTCTGCTCAGTGGGATATAAAAACGGAGCATATATATCTCCTTGTGCATGTACATTTCCTTTTTGGTATTTGGCTGAGTTTGTTCTATTTATAGTACTTTTCAGGGTTTCAGTAATGTCCAGTTAAACTAGCCTAGAAAATCTTTTCTGAATTGGGAGCTCTGGATTATTAGAGGTCTTCCTGCTTGCAATTTAAAAGAATACAATGGAAAAACTATGAAGTGACCAGTACTTTGTGTGTACCTTATTTACTTTGGATATCAGACCTCAACTTGGCTGTATTTATGACTGCTTTCTTAGGTGTTTAGAAAAGTAGTTGTTGGACAGCAGGGAACTATTTCACTTGCAGCTGTTTATTTAGTATTTATCATTTTAACAGTTCAGGAAAAAGAACATTTTCCAACTTCATTTTTTACAAGAATTTCCACTCACTACAACCTATCAACACCTTCACCAGGTCAGAAATATAAAGCTGGCCTCACTCTCCTTACCTTATAAGTTATAATGATGTTTTGGTAGCTGGTAATCTCAGCATGTGCAGTGGAGTCAGTCAAAAGACTCATGCACACAATTAGTAATGTACACAGTGGCTCTGAAAATGATTATAACATCAGGATCCTCAACTGTGTTTTGAAAACATAATTTCTGTGTAAAGAACCTCAAACTTTCAAAGAAAGAAAGCAAGTCAGCTGCATGGCAGGCAGTGATAAGCAAAACTGAAAATCAGGCTGTGCTAATATAGAATTTTAAGCCTTTTATGTGCATTTTAAACCTTAGGAAATTTCCTCCAAAAGAAGAAGGCACAAATATCTTCCTCATTTAAATGGCTGCTACTTGATATCCTGATGAAGAAGAAATTAAAAGGTTTTGGTTTGGACTTCTTCTTAGCTTGGATTTTGATTTCTTTTATTTCTTCCAGTTCTTGACTGCTGCACTCACTCTGGCTCAGATGTTGTGCTTTTCCTGTGAGAAACCTGCACAGGTTTCCTGAATGTAGGAGATTACTACTGCTTAGGGAACAACGTCACAGATGCAGTGAAGATAAGTGGATTTGTGACTTAATGATCTTCTTCTCTATTCTCCTTTCAGCAAATGAAAGAGAAGATGTCTGGATAAAATTAAAGTGGAAGGAGGAAGAGCTGAAATAGTTTTCAAAAAACTGATCCAAGCTAGGTCAAAGCGTCCCATCAATGTCACAAAATAATATGTCAATTCCCAAATGATTGCGCCCTTGACAAAAGAATGCAATTTGTTCACCTTCTTCAGTTGTTTTACTTAGATTTACAGTGAATATTTGTATAATTCATGCCCTGTTGATGAGGGAAATGGTTGCCATTGATTGCAGTCATAGGAGATTAGAACTTTTCATCCCTTTCAAAGAAAAACTAATTACTGCTGCGCCATAATGCAGTATCTGAACAGATCAGATGCGTAAAAAAGGTACCTGTCATGATAGGCAGGACTCAGTCAGAGGTGACTATCAGGGTGGCTGAATCTGGTCAGCAGAGTAGCCACCAAAGCTTTGGTATCTTGGCATTAGTTCATATTTGGGAGACTTCTACATTTATTCCTGCACTTCACTTGTTAGAGCCACAGCGGTCCTTTCAGTGGTCTGTGGCTCCAGCATATCAAAAGACATGGGATTGTTCACAGACTTAACATTAGGCATGGACTTAACTTGCTGATTCAAGCTTATGATCAAAGTTTTCTTCCTGAGAAAAAAATACTGCTTTCTTCTGTACCATGTAGTCAGAGATGCATTTAATCTCACCTTGACTGATGTGTGCCATCCTTAGCACGTAAAGGAAATGCTTACATACTCATAGCTACCTTTATTTTAGAGGCATGACTGTGGCATTCTCTGGACTAATTCCCCAGGATATTTATTTATAAAAAAATTACTTCCAGAGCCTTTTAGTGCATTGACCTTGTTTCAGGGTTTAGCTGGGAGGAGGGAGAGCTGGGGTTTTTTCTTAAGCACTGCAGGGGATTTCTGCCAGGTTGCTTTAACAGTTCCCTTCAGATTCTTGCCAGGCTTTCAGGCTAAAGGATTTTCAGATGTAGCTAGCCATCATCACATAGGTCTTTGCATAGTCTCTGTTATTTTATGAATCTAAAATTCAATTGTTTTCCAAGAAAAGAGAAAACAACAGTATACAAATATAAAGCTATCAGATCAGAATCATAAATGCATGGAAAAAGATAACTTGTAGCGTATCAGATCTGTATGATACAGTGACCACTGCATGGACTGGCTCCATGCATTATATCAATTAAATGTCCAAAAATTTGGAAAGGAGTATTACCTCTACAGAATAGGAGAAGAAACAAAGTGAGATGTTACACTGTTGAATTTTCTTTCAAAAACTAGAGTTTTTTTAAGTAGCAAGACACCAATTTTAGAAATCATTAAAATATATTTATGCTTTACAGCTGTGATATTCTTAGCCATCTTTACCCTACCCAACCATGACCCCAGTGGGTTAGCACTGCAACTGCTATTAGCCACACCTTTTGCTGTTTGTTCCTGAGTGTTTCCATGTACAACTGATAGATGTGTGGGAAATACATACAGGTAATCCCTGAACCTCGTTCTCTGTCTGTAAAGAATGTATCTACCATATAGTAGCATAAGACGCACAGGGGGTTTTTTAGACTGGATTACCAAATTTGAGCCACTTTCATTCCCCCAAAATAACTGGTTACATCCAGGCCACGAGGAAGACCCTCACATATTCCCAGATAACCACTCTAAAGCAGTGATTCTGGATTAATGTTGAAGAAAGCCTACTGATATTGCAGCATTCTCCCTCTTCTTATGGTCCTTATGGTATAACTGTGTAATTCTGTGATGTTACTGCCTGATCCTTGAACTCCATCTCTCACCTCTCTGTCATCGCTCCTCAATTTCACACAGGGCTGCCACACACGGAGAGTGGATATTCAGTCTTGGTCACAGATGTGGCTTAGGCAAAGTGTTCAGCTTCATGGCATTTCTGTGCTAATCCCTGAAGGCCTTTGGATATACCCTTGCAGCAATGCACTTACACAGACTAGTTCCACTGGTAACCCTGCTTGGCCAGACAGAAGCTTAGATGTCCAGGGTTAAACACCAAGAAGAATTCAGTGGTAGATAACTAGGTGTAGGCAGGTGAAAATGTACATTACTGCAAAATCTAATTCCACTGCCTCTTGCTTTTATTAGTGCCTCAAAGAAGGGCTGGGTTATTCTAACTGCAGTGTAAGGTCTAACTAAAAAAAGAGACATTTGGAGAAATCCTCCATTATATTTTTCAGAAAAAAAAAAAAGCAATTACATCATTCTTAGCAGAGAATGGAAAGAAAGCAATAAATAACACAGCTGTTCAGTGGTAACTAGAAAAGTACAGTCAGACTCAAAGCTTGCTATGTCTATTCACAGTGAAGGACTTAGGAGAGAAATTATCATGATCCTTCTATGTGCATATTCTGAGGGCAATATTGCTAGTAAAGTTCTAGGGTTGTCACTTAAAATGGATGATTGCTAACCGTGTTAACTCGACTCAATTTTATCACTGTATGTCTATATGCAATGTGGTGCTATATGCAATTTCAGTCACTCTTTCCATCTCAAAGAGGACTTTATCTGGATTGCCGTCGTACCCCAAATGGTCTGCACTTTCGTTAAAAGAATTACTGTTCCTGTCATCAGCTTGGTAAGAACAGCACCAGGAAATAAGCTACCTCTAAAAGAAAAGATGAATTCTATTGCTCACAAAGCTGGTGAAATATTAGTCAAACATATAGCAGATAGGCTGTTTGGAAATGAGAGTTAGTGCCCTTGCTGGAGTTCCAAAATGCTGCCTGGCATTTCTTATGAGGCACTGGCATACTCTTTGCTGTAAGATCTTATGAAGGCCATGCCATGTCTCTGCACCTCAGTTTCTTCATCAGTAAAATTATGACAATTGTTTTCTACTGAAGTTTCCAAGTAATCAGCTTAATTGTCACATACTGCAAAAAACACTTAGAGATCTCAAATTGAAACATAGTTCAGAAGTGCGAAGTCTTATTGCTATTAGAAGTCCATTACAGCTCTCATTTTTTTCCAAACTAGTACTTTGGTACGTGCAGCTAGACAGCTTCTAATGTTATCTTGATGCACAAAGCACTTTTTGTGTGAGGTTTGACTCACAGTAAAATGCCAGTTAGAATTTTTTCCTCAGGAACTCACTGGAGCTTGGCTTACAAAATCTGAAAATTAAATCAACCAAAATAGGTCAAACACAAAACTATATGTCCTTATGTGTCCTCTTGTCCTCTTTTAGCAGTACAGAAGACAGTTGTTTTCTTTTCTGTAAAATTTGGGCTTGTTGTGTTTCTCAGTTGGTTATCGTAACTGTATCACAGTTACATTTTGAATACCTGCTCATGCAAGTTTTCATTCCCTATTAAATATAGTTTAAAGTGATATGCTCATCTGTTAGTCGTCCAGAAATAATATGCTGGGTATACAAGCAGCTGATGCTACTGAACATGACACAAGAGTGTATCATTGTGTTGCAGCTTGTTGGTAGCCATCACTACAGAGATATTTTCAAACCTTAAAAAAGTAACAAAGCATCTGAAATATAATCAAATGTTAATATAAGCTACAGTTTTGCATTTACCTTCCCCCTGTAGCTAATTCTTTAGGAATTTATTCCTACTCACATAATCCTTTAAGTTGATATGTTTATTCTGTACCTAGTTTACAATTTCTATTCATTCCTGTGTCAAGTACATAAAGGTGCTGCTTAAATTAGTACTTACTTCAGGATTATAGATTTCTGAATTGGTTGTTCAGTGCAGTTAAAATGCAGTGAATAAATTTGTTAATACTTGAGGTGAGAAAGGAGGTGAAAAGGGAAACCATCTATACCTGGCAGAGCCCAGCTTTCTCGTTATAACATATTATAATTTATTTAAACTCAATCAATACTTAATCTGGAGTTTAAATTCTGCTAAAGATCTGCAGCATGGCTAAAAGCAGCTGGTGCCAGGGAATAAAATTTTCTTCAGGCTGTGATTCTGATGAATTTATAATGCGCTCTAAGGGTGATGCATTGACCTAAATTCACAAAAGCACTGCTATTCCTATTTATTATTATGAAAGGTATCCTACCCACAGTTTCGTTCTTTCAGATGTTGTGTGGCTACATGGAAAAGATGACAGGCTGCAGTGAGGATGACTGGAGTGGAAGGAACTGCATGCACATCCCTGGCATGTACTGGCTGCCCTGGGGTTTGGAGGGCACTCCCAGGCAGAAGGGCAAATCTCTGGCAAGGGGTGGGGAGCACAGGACAGCTGGAGCCCCCTTCCACCCTTGCTTCAGCAGAGGAAGCACCCAGCATTCTCTCCGAGGCTTTGTCTCTGCAGCCTGTAACCACAGACAGGGTGGTGCCTCACTGTAATTCCAGGATTTGATGCAGGAATTTCAGCACTGTAAAAACCCAGCAAATGTTTGAAGCCAGCAGTGAGGGCAGACTTCCTGAGAGGTGTGTGTTTGTGGTGATCACTTGGATTTGTTTTGTTGGCAACATGAATGATGTTGTTAAGGTAGGAAGAGGACAGTTTTGTTGAAAATTGCTTCTCCTGTGTTATTTTGTTTTGTTTTTCTCCTGTAGCCTTACAGGGAATATAGAGTAAGACCTAGGGTTTGGTTCTCTGTTCACAGTTCTTTAGAATTCCTCAGGTCCAGCCATCACAGGACAGTACCTATGAGCAACTCACATTGAAGTGGCTGGGAACTGTACATACTGATCTCTTGTAATGATCAGGCCACTTAATTTTTTCCAGTGCATTTGGCAAGCTTTTACTCTGCATCATCCAAGGGCTTTTCATAGTAAGTGGTGCCTTCCCAGTGACCTGAGTCCTTATCCAAGCATTCTTTGTTACCTTGAGAGTCTGCAGTCATATTTGTCTATTTTTGTGAAATACCATGTGTTTTAGCAGATTCATAAATGCAGGAAACCTGTGGTTGTTTAAAAAGCAGAGTGAATAAGGGAAATATAAATAAGGCTGACAATCCTTTCCACTTCTTTCATGATGTGATATGGATGCCTCTCATGTAAAAACCATGAGAGCAAAATTATATTTCTTTATTGGTACTTGACCACTTCTCAGTTGTTGCTTTTCTAGGCAGAATGTCCAAGGTGGACTCTCAGCTCTGCGTTGTTTATCCCCTGTGCTCTCCTGCCTCCTTTTGGGGCATAATATCAGACACTGTCTTCAGCATGTCTGTTCTCATTGTATTTTGTGCTCACCTCTTCCCATATTGCTGCTGTAGTCAAATTCTTGTTGTGATTTATGTCAGAATAACTGTGACATAGAATAAATCCATGGACTTTAAAGGCATTAGCCTGCTTTTACTGCAGCACAACCGACAGCTGTACCTAGCACTGCGACCTTATCCCACCCCCCATGAGGCAGCATGCAAAGCCATGCTGCTTGGGAACAGCAGTGCTGTGTGCTCGCTGAGCTTTGCTCCTTGGGGCCAGCCCAGAGGATGGGAGCAGCATGCAAACACAGCCTCTCAGCTGGAGCAACTGTTTGTTTCAGTTCTAGCCTCTACTTAAAAATGTGAAGCTATTAAACAGAAATACAAAGACTTGGAGTTCAAACTCATACCTAAGTAGCTTGGAGAGCTGGGTTTGTAGGTCCAAATGTGCATTGCAGTCTGGCAGCAAGAAAGTCTGGGTTTCCACTCCAGTTTGTTTTCTGCTAATGGCCAAAGATCCAGGTGCAAGGGTGCAGAAATACTTACCTGCTGTAAAACTTATTTATTGAGGTCTCGGACCCTCCCCTCTCCCCAGCATAGCAGTCTGATCCACATCACAGCTTTGAACTATATCAAGCACAACTCCAGACCGTGGGTGATCATTGGTGAAGTCATATCCAAAAACTGTGTTCTGCCTGGTAGAGTAATAGATTGGGCACATCTGCAATTAAATATCTGGAAGAAATAATTTAAATAGAAAAAGGCAACTGGAACTTCCAACAAAGGACTAAAGTTGTATCTTACTCCTTATCATGATGGCTTGACCAACTGAATCTTCCTAAATTGTTGGTAATTATTGTTTATGTATTTTTTTCTATAATTTTATTAAAATTTATTATCTATCTTGCTTTCTTGGAGGATAAAAAACATAACCCTCAGGTTTATGCTTTGGTTAATGTCCTTGGCATTTCAGTTGCAGCCAGGGGAAAAGTGGACTGAAGCTAGTTCATGTACATGCCTAGAGAAAAGCATATTCCTTGCCCCATAGAATGCCAGCTGATGAGTTGTAACAGATGAGTAAGATAAAAGTGGAGTATAGGTTGGGAGAGACAGACTGCCAAAAAACAATTGTGTTCATAGCTTTTAGCTAATCAAGAGGAGTAATAGTACTTTGCTTACTCGCCTAATCATGATTAGGTGCCAGTTTTCAGTTCTTGTAACAGAAGAGGAAAATTTCAAGCCTATGATTTTAAGTAGGCTGGGGGTAGTGACACTGTTTTCATAAATTCAGAAAGTTTTTACCAGGCAGGCCTACAGACCAATATCTGTCTTTAGTTCACCAAACTGTACAGTAATGTTTTTTTCTTCCCACAGTGCCATGAAAAAACTTTTGGCTTCAGTTCATGTGTGAAACCTTTTGCACGACAAAAGTGGTTTCTTGTGGCCAGTAAGACTAAATGTTCTAAGCATTCCAGGAAGCATATAAATGGGTTGGTACCCTTCCTAGGTTTATGGAGCCTTATTTCTCTCTTTTTTCTCTCAGTCTTTTTTCCCCATTTACGCTCTCTCCATCCATGCAAAGTCCAAGCAGAGTACAGCGTTCGAAAATTCTGACCATCATTTTCCATTTTCTTGGGTTTTCCTTGGTTATATTTTCTGAAAAGAAGTTGTTTCGGTAAATGCAGCCTAGTAAATTATCTTAAATTACTTCTTACAGTCCAAGCTAGTAACTAATTACTTCTTACAGTCCAAGCTAGTAATTTTATAACATGAAAATTGTTACTTGGAGTCTCCCACGCCCCCAGCTGCTGCAGACCTATGTCTCCAGGCTGGGGAGAAGCTGA
Source organism: Coloeus monedula (assembly GCF_965178545.1). Lineage (NCBI taxonomy): Eukaryota > Metazoa > Chordata > Aves > Passeriformes > Corvidae > Coloeus > Coloeus monedula. The sequence continues at coordinate 10,066,581 of NC_138789.1, forward strand.
GCACAGTTCTTCCCCAGCAGAGTCTGCAGGCCAATCCACAATGTGGAAAGCAGAGTTTACATAAAGAAGATTTCTTATCCTTGCTTCACAAACCTGCCAGATTCTGTAAAGTTGTAGTGATGGTCAAAACCAACTAAAATGATGGTTTTATACCAATGGGTAGGCAAACGTCTATGCGGAAACCAGATGAGAAACTGTTCAAGCCAAAAACATTAAATTTCAGCTCATCTAAGGATACTAGAAAACAGCCATCCCATTTCTTTGATCTATGATATTTGACTCTCAATGTGTGTTAATAAGACATATATGTTGGGCATTGGCATTTTCTTCTGTTGAACAAGGGTAAACATTGTATTTGTTTCTGTAAAAATATACTTCAATAGCTGGGAAAAAAAGTTGAGATTCATTATTTTTGCAGTTGTAGAAGACATTTAGCAGCTGTGTTTATACTGGCAGACGATTTGGATATTAGGTGGCAGGACAGAGAACTGCAGATGCGCAATATTGTGCAGACATTGTGCACTTACAGTCCATTTCCAGGGAAACATGTTATTTTATATTTCCCTTGGTGTCATTAATCACATTTTGTGATGTATCTCACTATTTCAACCCATTCCCCTAGATTCACTCTTTTTTGGCCTGTTTAGTAGTTATTGATCTCCATTTCAAGAAATTCCATCTCAACTACAGGTAATTAAGTTCTTTTTTCTTCAGGAAAGAAAATTAAGATGGCCCTATACTGATTACTGAGACTACCTGTAACAATTGGCGTGTCTACCACATCAGAAAGATATTTAGCCTGCTTTTAGTCAGAAAAAGATTCATACTGTTCCTTGGTATTTAGAAATTAAACTCATTTCCTGAAAGTAAAAATATGTTTCTCATCTTGACCTACAAAGGGAAACAGCTGCTCTTTTCTCTGTTCTTGAAGTTCTCTAATCCCTTAACAGGCTTTGTTTTGGTTTTACAGGTGAATCCCTTAAACTGCAGCAATGACAGCCCATCTGCTGGGAGAAATATGCTGATATAAACAGTGAGGATTCCCTGGGTAGACAGTTGAGAGCCTGAGGAACCTCAATGTATGGGATGTAACCCCAGGCCTTTTTTTTGGCATTAGCTCTACATTTAAATAATGGCATTAAGGATTCCTGAATAAATTTGGCTTGTAAGTGCTGCTGTGGGTGCCCTTTGAGCGACCTCACCCTGGAAGGGTCACCTGGTGTTATTGTGCTTCTCCTGCAGCTCCCTCACCCATGGGCAATAGTCCTGATGCACTGTCTGGGGACAGACCATATTTCTGTTTTCTATATGGTTGTCTGGGTCTGCTGGAGAGAAGTTAAAAAGGGAACGAGCTTGTGCCAAACTTTTGATCTTCTTTGTCTGAAGAACTGGCTGTGCAGGAGCTCTGGCCTGAGAGGTGGGAACAAAAGCCCTGTCAGGCACACTTTGTCCTCACTGAGTCTGGGTGTCATGCTAGGTACGTTTTTTTTCTCTTGGGGAACAGAGAAAAGGAGTTCTACTGACCTCTAAAAGAGAAGCAAACCCAAAGAATTCACTACACAGAGAATTAATGAATTATCCAAGATGGTATAATCAGCAGATTGCTTGACAAAACCACAAGCCCTGCCCAGTGCCTTTTCTCGTGATTGCTTCAGAATGCTGAATAAAACCTGGCAGTATTTTTCTTAGGGATAAATGAAAAGCAGACAAAAACGAGGTCTGTTTATGCTATATGGCTTAGCCACACCTAAGGAAATACAACTTGCTTTCAACCTTTTTGTTTTAGAGGATATCCGTGACGAGGCTCTGTCCACCACAGTGAAAGTAGCTACCCAGTGTGTATAAGCACTGTCTTTGTGTTGCCATGAGTTGTGTGGAAAGACATGGCCCCAGGCACTAGAAGAGAAGATAGGGTGGATTTTACTGTGCTCAGCAACAGACTTTCCTGGAAGGTCATGGAGTTTGGATTTGGGAGAAGAGGACTCTAGTGATCATATTTTTATTTCTAGAAACCAGTAACATATATTTTATATATTCTGAAAGAGTAAGTGGTTTGCAAAAGTACATTGGGAAGCTGGTGGCAGAACTGGAAAATTAATACAGCTCTGGGGAACTTGATACAAGTGCCTTAGTCTAAAACTCATTTATACAAAGAAAATAAAACGTCACTATTATTCATGCTCTTGTGGACCCCATGATTTTGCCCTCTCTAAAATGCTTGCTCTTTCCTGTGATCTTTTTCTCTGTGATCTTTTCCATGTCCCATTCTCTCTCTTTCTCCAACATTCAGGTGCAGTTTTTCTTATATGATGATGGTTACACAATTGATGCTTAACACAACAAATTAGAAGCCGTCTCTGAGCAAACAACATGGGCAGAAGACTGGAACTATGACCATTTGCCAACCTACTCCCCCACATACACAGTATGAGGTTAGTTGTATATAGTATAATTTAGTGGTATTAAATAATCTCTAAATGTCTAGTCCAAGCATGCATAAAAGAAATTAATGAAATATCCACTAAAAGATCTATCAATAGGTACTGCAATTCCCACTCCTTTCAAATACGTTGATCATATTTTTTTCCCTTAATTCCTATGTTTTCTTCCCATGTGTTCATCTGCAAAGCACCTGCCTTTCTACTGCAAATAACTCAAGAGCCCAGATCAAGACCAGGTCTCTACCGATTCCACTCCCCTAGTATGAACAGGCTCCTCTAGTTTCTTGCTACACTTTTACACCCCAGTTCTCTACCAAGTGGTCACTGTTGCTGAGCCAACATCGTGACACAGCTGAGCACTACCAAGGAGGCTCAGGGAAAGGAAGGAGGTGTGTCTTGCCCTGATTTGCTTGATGTTCCTTACAGCTCTTCCCTAACATATCCTTTTTTTGCTCTCTTCACATGCATGCCTCTGTCCTCCAAGGTATTGCACTGCTCTCCCTCAACAGGACCTAGGCCTGTCTCCCTTGCTGTTGCCTTTGTTGACTCCAGTCCCTGCTCCAGTCCCCTGGTTTGCCTTCCCTCACAGAGCCAGAGCTGCTCCTGATAACAGCATGTCAAAAGAGATGCAGCAGGCTGAACATGTGTTGTACCAGTACCACGTGAAGTGACTTTCTCAGCTATCAGTTGTGTAGGTCTCATCCATTTCAGAGCTGCATTCCTCCTACAGATAGCTCAGGCACCAATGCCTCAAAGAAACAGTAAATTAAATCTCTTACAAAAGATTTAACAAGGGCCTAACTGACCGATCACTGAACACCACACCTGGAATCATTTAAATTCTAGCATTAGTAGGAGTGTGTTTAATTTTTCCTTTTAAAATAAACCTAGGAAGTGGCTAGGTTAATGCATACGACCTTAGCCTAAAGGATAAACAGCCAAGCCAATAAATATAACATGCAGGCTCCTGCCTATTCCTGTCTATACAGGCAATCGTCTATAGCACCTGTATCCTCTCTTGTAGAGGTTTTATGACCAACACACTAAAGTGCAGAGAAACAGAAATGCTGGTCATGTACAATGTATTCAAGTTAATTTTCCCCTAGGAACTGAAGTATTTAGTTGCTGATTGTCAGTTCATGACAATCACGTTCTTCTTTTTAAATGTGGAATTGGAATATTGCATTTGTCTAGCTGTTTAAAATGTGCTTAACATAAAGCTTAGTCTGAATACAAGGGACTTTCGGTGCTTCGAGTACTGAGGAGAAGGAGGGAAGGTTGCAAGGAAAGCTGTTTCAGTATCCCTGTCCAGATCAGCTACTCACATTCTCTGGTCACCAAAAGTCTCCAAGAGGATGCTGTAGCACTGGTGCTAAGAGGAGTTAAGGCTCATGAAATAGGCTGGTACCTTTTATATTGCAGTGACTATGGACCTGGACAGCCTACAGGCATCTTCTGAACAGAGCAAATAATCAGAGCAAGTGTCTAGTCTGGCCCCACAGCTATCGATTTCCCTTTACTGTCATTTAGTCAGATAAAAAAGAACATCAAATTCCAGCTATTAGCCACTTCAAGGTCTATGTAAGCAGCAGAAAAATTAGAAACATTTGCATTTCCATCCCTGTTTCAAGCAAATACACCCTATCAAGAGAGGGCAAGGAAAAGACAAGGGTATAGCTCTGGTCTATTTCACTTGAAGTGATCAGACCTGGAATGATGAGAAGGAAATCCAACCCCCATTCCTACCCCCATACCCTCCAAGACACAAATATTTTCTTTTTGCATGATTCTCTTAGAGCAACATAGCTCCCAGTGGACTCTGTGCTATGGCTTGGTATGCCTAAAAGGCATGCAAGGAAAAATGTGGATTTTGCACTTAACAAAAATCAAAGTGCATCTTCTGACAGGCACTATTCTAGCTGTGAGATGTGAAACAAATTCTGTGTTCATTACTTCATAATAGAGTGCAAATATGCTCTTTGATATTTTTCATCCAGAGTTCAAAAACAGTGGTGCTATATTGTTGAACTGCAGTGCTTATCACTCAGGTCTGTTACTGTTACAGCCATGAGTATCTCCTGTATGTATACTGATGTATATTTAACCCCACTAAAGCAAGATGGCAGAACCAGTCCCTCTTTATATCCAAAAGAAATTACCAGGTGTGGTATTTGTTCTATTTGGCTTCTGGAGATGTTCCTCAATAATCTCCAATTGCAGGTTACGTACAATATCTATATTATTTCAGTGAAACATAAAGAAACTGATAGGAAATGTCATTCTGTAGTTTAGAGGAATTCTGCTGAGTTTAATAGAGGATGATTGAGTCTGATAAAAACAGAATTTTGAACACTACAGTGATCCAAAAGTAAGGAAAACAGGGAGGTGCACAGCATGGTCCTTTAATAAAGTACATTTCCCCGTGCTCTTGCATGAATCACCTCTGACAGCACGGCCATGGAGGGAGAGAGGCAGCAGGAGGAGGCAGAGCTGGGCAATGGAAAGGGAGCTGTGGTTAAGGCAGTGGCTTTGCAGACCATCTGACTGGATTTCTTTTCTGTCCCTGCCTAAGGAAGTCATTTAGGAGATGTCTGTGGCACAGTGCCATTCTGCATTTAGTTTGGTTACTAAAAGCAGCTGCTTTTCTGCACTCACTAGGGGCAGAAGTGGACAGTTTCTCCCACTGGCTCTGCATTCTCTGTCTGTGAAATGGGAGGAATAATGTTTCTTTCCCCTCACCCTGCTCTGTGCATGGCATCCCCTGTCTCAGTGTGTTGATATGAACAGGAGGCCAAGCTCACAGGTCTTGGTCTTCTTTGGCCCCTCTTAGCAGCAATTGCTTTTGCTCCAGAAACAACTGGTTTTGGAATTGCCAGGATTTAGTTCCCAGAGGCAGTGGATGTTTGTTTTGCCACTGGAAGTTGACTTCTGCTCTCCTATGGAGTCAGTGTGTAGCTGATCTACCAATTAATTTCATGCCTGATTGCAATGTTTCTTGTAACTTTTACAATCCCTTTAATCACTGTGACCAGATCCTTGTTTATGCTGTAACCCTGTAAGAGGAAACAGCATCCAGACACAGCTTTCTTGCTATCTAGTCATAAGGGATAGAGACAAAGACTTGTCTTGAATAATATATAAAATCCAATTTAATATTAACTCTGTTGTAATATTCAATTCCAGAAGCATATATGGAAGCAAATATTAATCCATTAGATTCTTTGTAATTATTTGAACTATTTTTATTAAACATATTAAAACTATAAAGTATTAAGCTTTAAATTTACAACAGCTATTCTTAAAAATTAATAATTTATTGCTAAATGTTACTGTATTATTAAAGTTACAGTCATGCATTCAAAACTGAATCATTTTCACCTACTGCCCCAATAAATTTCTTTAGCAGCATGTAGGAAACTAGGTGAAAGAGGTAAATACTTTTGTATCAATTAGATCAGCTACCCCAATTAGAAGTATCTAATCAAGTGAGGAAAAAGGTCTTTTCAGATTTAAGTTATCTTTTTCACCTAGTCTTGAACTGATGCAACATCTGAATGTGGTTGCTCTGAAAACTGGGGAAACTTTAAAAACAAGGACATGTCTAAACATGCCCAATGTAAATATTGTCAATGGAATGCAAATGCTAGTAAATGCTAGTCCCTTGTCTTTCTGGTTTTGAACATGTAGTGAGAGGGAAAAATGTCTTCACATGTAGGAAAACCTGTGCAAGAAAAAAAAATCACCACATTTTCCCTTTAACATTTTGGAAGATAAATTTACAATTATGGTTTCAGTTAAAGCTGTTAGAAAGGACTTTTCATCTTTTCAAGCTGTGAAGTCCTGTCCTCAGTGTTGGTGCTTCTGACTTTTTTATTTCTCTAAGTACTAAATAGGGTTTGCAGAAAGGAAACTAAAACAAATGGGAGCAAGCAAGAAGGGACATGACTCTAGGGTTTACTGTTCAGAGCACTCACCTCCACAGAGGAAAGAAAGGAGGAGAAAAATTTTGTATACTGGTCTCTCTTTCAGAGAATATCTGTGCCTTCTACCACAAATACCACTAGATTAAAAGTAGGGGTTAACTACATATGATTATTTGGTTCTTATTTTGTTTTGATGCAGTCAGTTTATTTCATTGTTTGCTGCATCACGATGACATTCACATGACAGTATTAAGACTGCAAATTATTTAGTTGGCTTACAGTGCCTTTACAAACTGCTTTGCACATGCTTCAGCCACGCTCCCTTCCTACTCTATATATACTTGGATGAGATGCTGCTTCTGTTCAATGTTAGTGTTCAGTCAGAGCCATTTGTCTTTGGGTTTTGGGGTTGGCCTTTTTTTTTTTCACTTTCTTTCTTTCTTGTTTGTTCCAGAAACAAAACCATTAGCATTTCACACTAGCCCTTTGGCAGGCCATCTGCTCCTGTGAGAACTGTGCTGGAGTCCTGGATCTGCTTAGGATGAGGGATAGGTAGAGGAAACATTAGAGAGTGTTGCAGGGTCGAGATCCTGAAATGCTGTGCTCCAAGGAGGAAGAAAGGGCAGGGCTGAGGGAAGACATGCACGGGGTACTGCCTCATTAAAACTAACCATATGAAAATGTCTTACAGAAAGCTTGAGCCACTCATCCATGTTTTCATCAGCTGGGCAGAATCTCGCCCTGGGGTGCCAGCATGCTCCTGCATCCTTGCAGATGCAGCTGCCTTTGCGTGGGGAGCCGCGTGGCCGAGCCACCGCTGCCCGGCCCGTCACGGTCTGACAGCAAGAGATCCAGGGTGACAGATCTCAACTTGCCTTTCCCTGCTATCCATTCTCAGCCATTAACTGTTCATGCAAGCTCCCAATTAGGCTATGGATGATAAGAGCATTAATTGGCAAAGTCACATTCCTTAGCATCTGACAATATTGATGTTTACCCTTTCTGTTTTCAGGTCTTCAGTCTTTTATGCCATTTATTATTTCTTTCATGTTGATCACACACAGGAATAAATAAGAATGACTGTACTTTCTAGTTTGAATTTTGGCCCATTCTTTTTGATTTAGAAGCTTTCTTTCAGTACATCAAAACCTTTAGTTCGGAAAACATTTAGTTTAGTTTTCCATTTTGTGGTATTTACCCATTAAGATATTGCTCAGCTGAAGTAACATGGTTTAATAACTTCTCCAGCAGGATCAAACAGGCAAGCCCCAGCTTCACTGATGATGATTAAGGGTGGGAGTCATGCTATGAGAGAGTGACTAAGTGCTGTTATTGAGATCTGACAATTTTCCTGGAAGATGGATCTGATAACTCTATAACAAGCATATTTCAGTAAAATGACCCAATTTTAGAAGATTAGTATATTTTCCTAAATTCAGTAAGCCTTTATAAAAATCTCATGTCTACAAATCTGTAGGAGTTCTCTGAAAGGAATTCTAAAAAGGGAAACTATAATACCTACCTGGTAGTCTCAGGGAACTGCGGTACAGAGGTGCATCCTATAGGAGCACTGTCATTTTATGTTCTGGATCTGTGAAGGCATGCAAGATTAGTTGAGGCTGAAGGCAGTAGGAAATCACAGCGAAAAACAAGGATCGTGGGAGTTCAGCATTTGACAACATTCTTCTTAGAAAAGTGAATGCCTAACAGAGCCTCAAGGTGGTCTTACTCTTGTAAGTAATTAATGTGGCCATTATAAGTAATGGTTTTTTACAAGCTGGGAGAACTATCTCACTTAAATTAATTGTACAAAACTTTGCAATTCTTATGCTGGCAGAGATTAACAGTTAGGCATAACAAGGATACAGGTTATAACAGGAATATAAATGAGAGTCACAATACAACTGAATAGTGGCTAGGCATAGGCCTTATGAATGTGGAAGAAAACAGAAATATTTCTGATAGCTGTGAGGTGTCTTACATAGATTTAAATGTTTGTATTTTCAGGTATAAAAAATGCTTTGCCTGAAACAAGTAATTTAGAATTCCCTCTTTTGTAGCTAGACAAGTGGAAGCTCAGTTTCATTCTTGTGTAGGGAGAGGATTTGGTTCTTCCTTTATCACTTCCCTCCCACTCTGGAATCCTTTTCACATTTGTAATGGGACTCTTACCAATAAATCAGGTTTCTATTCAATATGACAAACTTTGGCAGGGCTAGGTAGTGGCCCAGATCTTGTATCCAGTATGTAAGGTGCTTCCACTGACTCTGCATTTATTCTTGGAGGAAGCAAAGAACAGTGGTTCAGGGAAAAAAAGATCCCAGGCTATGTTTTAGGAAGGAATGCTTCATGTCCATCCGTGGCCCTGCAGAACCCTGAGCTGCTGCTGATGTTGTGTCTGCATCAGCAGGGAGGGGAAGACAAGAGCAGAGACACAATTACACCAGATCTGTGGCTGTCACTCTCAGAAGAGCAGTCAGAAAATTGCCTTCAGTCCCAACAGGCTCCTGAGTGGAGTTACCTCTTGTGGCTGCTGAGTGAAGACCACTCAAACTCACTTGTGCTAATGAGTGTCCCAATCAAATCCCTATATTTTCATCTTTTAAATCAAATCAACAACAACAATAACAAACCAACAACAAACAAAAAAACCCCAAACAACCAGAAACCCCCAAACAAAAACTCCCACCCCTAAGTAAATAAAAGATGTATCCTGATGTTGTTTCAACAGCATTTTCATCTTTTTTCTTCTGGCTAATTAAGTCATCACCTAATTGTTTATTTCAGAAGTAGGCCAAATTCTATGCTGATATAAATGGGTGCAGCCCTTTTAGCAGTAACTCCTACTTAACTCAGTTCTACTGGCTTTTAAAAATTGATTCAGAAGTTGAAAGGAAAAAACTTGTTTATTGCTTTGGCCTCAGGTTAACAGAGCAACTGAAAATTCATAATGGAACCTAATAAATAGAGAACTTCATGTTTGTCGTCCAAGCTAACACAGGTGAATTGATGCTTTCCATCCTTTTCAATCCTCCCTCTAATTTTTTCTGACCAATATAATTTTTATTATATTTTTCATAATATTTCATTTATCCAAGAATGTTCTTTCCAGTGGCATTTGTATTATTCTCACTCTAGACAGTCATGTATTTGAAGACATATTCTGTAGCAGGACAGTTTTTTCCAGTATGACATTTGAAAATGTAGTGCTAGAAACTTGTGAGTTCTGAACTTTTTTATTTTGCTGCTAAGAGCTGCATACAATTCCAGAGATCTCTGTGGTTCTTAGGTGCTGGAATTTCATCATTCTAGGTTCTGCCTGCTGGTCCATATTTTCAAGTGGCAAAATAACTCCCTGTGTGAAGCACAATATTGAGTGTAATGTGAGGTTCTCCTAACCAGGCTTTAAGGAAATTCTTGTACTGCCATTTCAGTTTTTCCCGTCATTTGCTTCATTATGTTGCTGCATATGTGGTTGACTCATCAGTCCTTCTGATCTGAATCATGCTCTTTAATATGTGCTTTTGTATTGGTGTGCCAGGTTTGGCTGGGATAGAGTTAATTTTCCTCCTAGAGCTTGGATGAGTGGCTGTGTGGTGCTTAGCTGCCGTCTGGGGTTAAACCACCACACTCAGAAATATTTTTACAACTCTAAATATGTCTGGAAAATGCAGAAGACAGGAGCTCTGGAAAAATAATTTTAGGAGATCCAAGAAAATTTTCAAGAACCTAGACAGCTTCCTTTGAATTTTATTTTTCTGAAATTCTTAGTCTTTGGATTGGGAATTTTATGCTGTTTTCAGAATATCTTGTTGAGTAAAACAGTGTGTATAATGGTGACAGAATCATTGCCAGATTTAAAAATAACCCCAGCAGCAACAGCAAAATGCTGTCCCTTGCAGTTTGTCTCCCTGCACCAACATTCCTTCTATATTTTCAGTTATCATCATTCACAATTAAATAGCTATAAACTGAGTTTTATGACAATTTAAAGTGCTTCTGAATGCACCAAAACCCATGTGGTGTATATCACATACACAGCTTGCTGAACTAAGGAGAGATTATCTAAAAGTAAGTTAGGTGGAAGCTTTCCACAGTCTCCTTATGTGACCTTGTATGAGGCCACGAATGTTTGAGGTCAGAGGGAAAATAAATACTCATTTCTAAATGACTCATTCTGAATACTCCGCTAGACAAATTTTAAAATAATTCTAGCTAACCAGCACTGAAAACATTTTGGACATTGATCATTAATGTTCTACATGTTGGTTTGGCAAAACAGTTTTTCCCAGATTTTTGTACTAGAAAACAAAATAAAAGCTTTGCTCAGACTGCCCCCTGCAGAACACACAGCACTGGGGTTTAATGCCTCGGTTATTGTCAGCGACAAGAGAATCCAAAGGTAACATCACAACAGCGAGCTCATCCATAGCTTACAGAAATAAAGCAAAGATAGACTAATAGTTATTTTTCAAGATATTTCAAAACCCCCGTGATGGAGGTGTTTAACTGTGTCTGGATGGACATTCATTTCAGGAAATGTCCCTAATATGTAGCTACTGTACTGCTTCTAGAGTAAGAACGGTGTGCAGAAGCACAGACCCCGCTAGTTACACTCAGGGCCCCAGACAGGGATTTACCAGCCCACCCATGGCTTTGTTCTCGGCTGCTATCAAGAGAGTTCCACTGAAACTTCACCAGGACTCTGCTCCTGACTGGACCTAAATATATATTCATTAAATGACAAATACTTTGAAAAACTAAAATATAATGTCCTGTGACTCATGTCTTAGGTTTTCCTCCTATTAAAAGGGTAAAAAAAAAAAAAAAAAAAGGTGCTGTCAACAACTTACACATCATGAGCATTTGCTGTTCTCACTGTCCCTAATAGGTCTGTGTATGGCAGTGGGAGAAAGTTTCTTATGAAACCTTCATGTAACTAAAAAGGAAGGGTTTAAATCACCCTTCAACAAATATAATTTCAGGAACAAGGCAGGAGAGCATTCAGACACTTCCAGAAACTGGAGAGATTTGGGGTAAAATGCAAATCTGGGTTTGGGATGGAAAGAAAAAGACATACGACAAGCATTACAAGTTCTGATTCCTGATAAAGGCTTCTTCCAAGTAGGGGCTTATGTTTTACGTATTTATTCAAACAGAAAATCTGTTAGAGCCATTAAGACTTGCATGTTGGCTCCACGATCTTTCCCTATCAGATTCTCAGTCCTCAGACTACATCGGGGCAAAAGTTTTCCATTTGACAATGCCAATCAAGGAAAACACAGAGGTAGGACATTTTCCTGATGGATACACATCAGCTGTGAAATACTCTTGTCTAAAAATGAATTATTTCAAGTTTAATGGGCCCTAAAATTGTAACTTTTTTTTTAAGACAATGTCAAAAACATAAGCCTGTTTTCTCCACCACACAGTGCTTTCCTCAGAGACTACCTGATCCTATGGGATTCTAAGTCCTACCATGTGAAAAGGAGTAGGAAGTTTCTCAGATATTGCTGCCTTTCCTATTTTCTTTGGCTCTTGAGCTGTACAGTTTTAAGGCATGCCAGACACTGTCTTCACATGAGATACTCACCCAAAAAGCATCAGAGAAAACATTTAATATTTTCATTACAGATTTGACACCCTTGAATATTTCAAGGAACTGGATTGTTCAACTCAGTTCTTTCTGTATTGGGGAAGTGAAAGGCTGTTTCTTTCCCACCAAAAACTAAATACTCTGTGGTTAAATCTAAGATCCCACAGTAAGATGACTTTTTTCCAGAGAGACCATAAACCAAATACTGATTTACTCCCTTTCTGCTTTGTGAGATTACTGTCCTCTGTTTGGATCAAGAAGGAAACACCCTGGAAGCATAAATGCTTGCTCTTGCTTCAGAATCATACTTGGCACCACCTACAAAAGCAGCATCACACCTTTTCCAACCAAGTAAATGCAGTTATCACATTGGGAAAAAGGAAAACATTGTACTGAATATCCACTGGCTTTAATCTTTCATTGGAAGATCCTGCAAGGTTTTTCATCCTGTAGAAACTTAAACCAAGTAAAATCTCAGTGTCCCATTTGTTGAAGATCACAGTCATTTCCAGAGTTTTAGAATAAAGCTGACTGTCATTAGGAAATTGAGTTAAACTGCAGAAAAGCTTGTTTGGATGTTTGCAGCACTGTTTCTTTAGTCCTGGTTAAGGGCTAATTTCTGTGCAGGGCTCAGTGCTCTTTCAAAGATGTAGCTGAAGGTATTTTGCAACTGAAATGAAGATTCCATTGACTTACATGATTTCGTTCCTACTTGCAATATGTTTGTGAGATGGGCCACCTCAATGTTTATGGTAACACTATTTTAAGTGAGGTTTTGAACTACATTTGTAGTCGCATATATTTTTTAACCTAAATATTAAAACTACAGCTTGCTCCAACGTCTGGTTGGTCATGTGATTTTGTTGGGATATAATCTAACAAACCCCCAAAATTTTAAAGACAAATCTGGCTGCTAAATTTTTATATTCTTTGAAATGTTACTTAATTTTCTGAGGTTCACTCTCTTTATTTTCACAGATTTTTCATATTATATTTCTAGGCATGGGCCCACTACTCCACCTGTATTCCTTAGTGGCAGAGAAAAGATCTGTTTTAGAATTAGTACCACAAGTATGTAGTAAAAAGAGGGAAGGCTGAATTTTTACATAATGCATAGAAGGTATTATTCTTCCAATAAATGAAAGACATTACATTAATGGAAATGGAGTCAAATAGAATCCTTACTGTTGATCTTCTACCTAAATTTGCTACAGATTTCTTAAGCTCTGTTCCTGCACTGTGTCCCTTTTGTAAAGGTTCTGTTTTAGCAGTTTTACTGCAGGAAGGACAGATTTTGCAGAAGTGGATTCTTTCCATTTTAAATTTAAAAGTAATTCTTGGAAATCTCTTAGAGGCCTCCATTGCTTTAGAGACTGTTTATACAAAAGTCTGAATTCTTGATTTTCTTTGAGGTGAGAATTGTACCTATAATGTGAGAACATAAAAGTAATGCATTTTTTTTTAATGTTTGCAAACATTTTTTTCCCTTATTTCCTACGAGAAAGTTTGAAACAAGTTATAATTTGTTGGTTACATTTTGTAATGAGGTATCCCTATCTAATTTCTCTGTTATTAATTAAACAAGTAGGCATATCTTTCAGCTGGGCATTAGAAAGCTGGGCATTATTTTGATATATTCAAAATTTGCTCATAATTATTGGGATGTTAGGAGTTGCTGCAGAAAAGATCCAAACAACTTGGCTCATAACACCAATCCTTTTACTATCATGAAGAGTCTTAAGAGATGTTATATTAAATAATTGGGACAATTAACAAATTTCTACAGATAATACCTTTCTTTTGACATCTTATGGTCAAAGTTATATCCAAAATAAATTATTGATGAAGGACTACTCCTTCACTTTTCATTTTCAAGGGTACATTTTTTGATATATTTAATTATTTAGAGATTGGAACACCTCAGTTGTAGACCTAAGTATTTTAGATCTCTGACTATATCTCTGTAATAAGAGATGACATTACAAGGAATTAAATATGTACTGAGTTAAAAATACATTAAATGTGAACGGAGACTTTTTTCTTTCTGACTGAGGCGATTTTCTGTTGACAGCAAAATGACCTTTGCTTCATATGTTTATTTGCCTCGTTTTCCCTTCTCTCAATACGCAAAGATTTCAACATGAAACCAATGTAATTTTCTGTAATTTAATTTTAAATAATATATAAATAGATTTATGTTTACGTTGTAAATTAGACTTATAATATTGGCAGCAAAAATTAAGGAGCTGACTGATGGAAAGAAAAAAACGTCTTCCTTTCCTTGTTTTGTCCTAGTTCCTTCCTTCCTCTGCCAACAATCACAACTCTTTCTTCAAAGGGAACACACAGCCAAAGCCTGACTTTTCAGTTTTTCTTTTGCACTGAGCAAGCTGAAGCATAAGTCCAGACCCTTGTTTGCTAGACTCCAATGACACGTGCCAATAGGGTTCCTTAAATTACATCTCCACTGGTCTAAGTAAAAGAGAAAACATTAAACAAAAAAGTCTCTTTCCTGACAGTTTAAAACACAAATACCAAAATATTTAGCTTCCCTTTTGCAAAACCCAAGGACAGTGTGGCCCAAATGAACAGGAATCATGGCCTGGGAAGTGTCAGACTTCTGGCCCTCAGGTCTGTTTTGGAATACAGAGTGGATCTACCTTTTGGTGGGCTGCCAAACACTGAAATGACCAGAAATTGACAGGTAATAGGGTGATGACGCTGAAATATGGCAGGACTGAGATGTCTGTCTAATTTGCAATCGAAGGCAATGTTTCAAATTTTCTATTTGCAATCAAAGGCAATGTTTCAAATTTTCTTCTTCCCATTAGAGGTGGGTTCCCATGACATGGGTTTGGTCCTCATGGACACCTCCCACAGGCATAAAGCACCAAAGGGTTTTTAGGATTGGGGCAATGGAATGTTTTCTCTAGGGCACTGTGCCACATCATAGCACTTTGCTGTTGATTAAAATCAGTCTTATTCCCTATTCCCAGAGCTGTTGGGCTCTTAACTCCAGACATCACCTTTGACTCCGTGTTGCCAACTAAATTAAGAAGACAAGAAAGGTGAGAAGTGTCTGTAATATTTGCAAATGTGAATAAGTGATTGTAACAATATTTTTCTCCCTGTACGTGGCTTTTATTTGTTACGTTTTATTGATTTCTGCTTTTTGAGTATCTGAATGCAGGCAATATTCAGTACTACAGATTCATAAGGCAGCCAAATAATCACTGGTTAAAATATGCCCACAAAATTCCTCTTCAGTCCAAATAATTTTCTCTCCAAACATTTATCCCTTTCATTTGACAGCAAATCTTTTATTCTGCTGCATTTGGTCACGAGGAGTGTAAAAAGAAAACAATTAAATTGTGAGTTGCTTTAGCTAGCAAATGTCTTCCTTTTCTGTTTTTCATATAAACACAAACTTGTGACTGTCAATTTGGATCATAAGGGAAATGGAAATTGGAACTCTGCTGGAAGTATGGAATGGCACATCCTAAAAATAGAAGTGCAACAGGTATTCCCATCAGCTGGTCATGGTCTTACCCATTCCCTTACCTGAGTGAAACAATCTGGCAATGTTACTTTGCAAGAGATATTTAGAGAAAGACAAAGCAGAGAAGGAAAAAACACAGTAGAAATGTATGGGATGAGCAGGAGGAAGTAAATGGAAATGCTGATTTTTAGATTTTCTAGTTCTCTGACTCTGTTTGCACCCAAAAGTGGACAACTTGCCAGGAAAATATGATTGCTAGCTCTAATTATTCAAATATTTGTGAGGAATGCTGATTATATAACCACCCTAAGAGTCTGAAAGAGCACATTTCTTTGAACTGTGCAGCTGAGATGCGCTGGTTAAACAATAATAGTAATTAATATAATTTGCTAAAAAAAAAAGACATTCATCCACCAGTGTATTTTACATTAGCAAAGGAAAATTTGCAATATCCTACAATCACAGGATACTAAATAAACAGTAAACAACTGTATTCCAGTTTTCACAAGCTGGAAAGTCAAAGCACAAAAATGTGAAGCTGGCCACACTTTGAAGGCAGTTCCAGGAAAAAAAAAAAAAAAAAATCAGGATCGCTTTGTTATTTTTGTCTTGTGGTAACACTCAGAAGTTCTTTTTCTGAGACAGCACCCCCATCAAGAATACATTAGAAATATGCGTAACTTCACATGATGCACAGGATAAGTAAATAGTTCTCAGCACACCTAAATAAACATCTTTGAAAATTTCAGTCTGAGAGGTCAACTAATGGTAGGAAGCTATTTTTCTTCTTAATCTTTCTTTATTTTATTCCCACCTAACAGGATACTATAGCTTATGACATATGGTCCCTTAAATTAGGCACTCCAAACCTTGTTCGTTCATCTCTGTGTGTGGAGCCAAGTTGTCTATTAATAGGAAAAGCCTTGCCCTGGAAAAATGTGTATGCACCAGTCTCTGCATGGGGGAAATGAAGGATATGCTACAATAGGGAATAAAATTAATTTATTATGTATTACAGAAAGAACCACTCTAATGTAACACTGCCAAACAAAGTGGAGAAGTGCTGTTAAACCTTTATGTTTCAGAGGTAAGGTACATTTAGCAACTTGATGTCTGTGTTATCCCGCATGCTGACTTTCCAGAGTCATCTCCAAGTTGTAACTGACAACCTCTCTTTGGCTACCAGAGCCCAGAGAGGCATAAACTGAGACCACCAGCTAAGACATTATGTAATTGCTGTGCAAATGAGCACTGAATGACCTCAGGTGCTGTGTTTCAATGAAAAGATTTAGCCAAAACCAAAAAGAGTTATATGTAAAAAGGATTTGCTAGTATGTCATTTTTTCTTTTATAAAACTAGAAATTTTAAAGGAACACTACAATGAAAGTGCTGACACAAAACACTATTATTAGAAATATCCAATAAAATTTCCACCTTCCCATGCAACATGCTTAGTGTAAGTTTAAAAAAAAATCATTAAAAATAATTGTCTTGTGGAAGTGAGTTATAGAACTTACTGTGGAAATGCGTTATAGAACTTAGTGATTATTACTGTGCGAGAATTAATAGATATGTACGTAATCACCAAGCTCTCTTGATTATTTCAATAGCCATTCCTCTGCTTTTGAAAAATGCAATTTTGCAGCATGGTTCTATACATCATAGCACTGCAGAGATCATTTGCCTAGCCCATCACTTTGGCTGTCAAATGTAACACTCTTTTTCTATCAGATATAAGCAGCTTGTCTTCACCTTCAAAGCCTGCACCTCATCCTACCTATCATCTCTCATGCAGGATGAAGAAATCACTTCTTTCACTGATTAGCCCATGATGGCAGCCTCCTTCATTGACTTCTTAGATTTTCAGTCACTCAGTTTGAAGCTTTATCCCACGCCATTCCTTACATTTGGAAAGTGCTTCTTCAGACATCTGTAAAGCTACCTCTTTATCTTCCTTCTAATCCTGTCTGTGAGGTTCCCCTGCCATTATGCCTTCAAAAGAAGTTTCAGAGTTTGGACTGAATTTGCCTAGTTATAATGAGCTGTTCCCAAAAAAAAGATTTCTGGATCAGCTTCAAATGGAGCACTCCCAAAGATCTGAAGGTTGGTATTTCCTACTCAGATGCTGCACTGTCAATTCTGTATGGTTACCAGTGCCACATTTTTCAGAGGATGTTGCTTTGCTGTTTTTGGGCACCAATACATTTCCATTTGAAAACACAGGATGAATATAAGGGTGATCTGTCTGGATTGTAGGAGTGACATGTCTGAAACAAGGGATAACCTAGAGGGCGTCTTGGTCTTTTCCTTCATATGGCAAGTATAAGATACTATTTATATTGATTAAATGAAATAGTCTTCCTGATGCTGGACACAGGCATAGGAAATTGTGCTGTAGAATTATGTGGAAGGACTGATGGACATTTTTAGTTTTGGTGACCAGTTTGGGGGCAGTTGGGGGCAGGATATTGCCTATGGCTTGTTCAAATTTCTGTTGTGGGAAGAACGAGTAGTCATGGGAAGCAGTGTATTGCACTGGGTCACCATCTCAGAAGAGAACATTTTGCTTTGAAGCAATAACATTTGCAGCCTGTGGCCTTGAACATGTTTGCTGTTGTGTTGTGTTTGTATTCCCATCTCCAGTAGCAGTGACTCAGGACCAAGTCATCCCTTTATGGGAATTATCTACGAAGGAAACTGGAAACTCCATGGCATCTCTCTGTCATCTTTCCCTCCAGATGGTGCCTCCAAATCCCTTCTGAAGGCAATTGTGTAAACCAGCATGTAAGTAAGTTCTGTTGGTTTTGATCTAAGTATCTCTAGTTATGGTGAAGATTTTGTTTCAGGATGCTGGAAAGGTGCCTTCCTCCTCCTCTCCCTCACCTGTGGCTCCTAGAACTCAGCCCCAGCCACCAGAGCACTACCATGTCTCCTGAAAAGGCAGGAGGTGACAGTCTACCCAAACTCCCCAATTCAGGTTTTCTTGAGCCTCCTTTCTACAAGGTTTTCATCCCCCAATCCAGCAGCATTTCCCACTGCTGCAGGACCAGCAGGCTCCTCCATTACTCTGCATGCAGACACTCAGAGAAACCTTGAGAGCCCTCCATTACTGCAGAGCAGTCGGACTCACGTCTCAGCCTGGCTAAAATCTTCTGAAAAATACTGTAGTGCTCAGGTGATTAAACTATCTTCCAAAGAAGTACGGACTAGATCCAATTTGAAAATCTTTAACATATGAGATAATCATTTTTAAAACACCCTTTTAGATTGTCTTTCTAAAATTTGTCAGGAGTGGATCTGCGCTTTTAGAAAGTCAGGCACCAATGGGATGTAGATAGCAAGGCATAGTCTTGGTCAGAATTTCAGACTGAAAACACCCACAGAGTTGTGCAGATTTTTCAGAAACTGAAATCGCTTCCAGACTGAGCTTTTTAAAATAAGTTTCAGCATAAAGCTATTTTTGTAGCCAAACTATAAACCTCTGAAAATAAGAGTTTATGTGGAAAGGCTGAAGCTTTACTTACAGCACTGGTAATGTCTATAGCACTTGATGATTTGATGTTGAAGGCTATTAATTCCAAAAACAACTTTCATGGAAGAAGCTGAACTTTGGAGGTCAATGAGATCTCAGAGGAAGCTGGACTGAAAACTGAGAAAAGCTGATTTTGTCCATGTAAATCAATTGTTACTGTTTCCTGTCTGAGAAAAAATTTAATGCAAATACTAAGGATTTATGAACAGGAAAAGGGAGAACCTCTAAAGGTCTTGTAAGAAGTGATTAATAACAATGTTATTTTTTTAGATAATGCTATTTTAAAACTATGTTCAAAAGCCGTGCTGATGGTTTAAGCAAAGAATAAACTATGTTCACTTATGTGCCCTGGTTTAAAGTTTGTGGTCAATGTTAAGTTGTGATACTGTAATTGCAAACACTGTTCTTCTTTCAGCAGAAATTAGGACAATTAACAGAGAATACACAAAAATTTTCAGTAAGACAGCCTAGAAGACTTGAAAAAAAATTTTTGAATTGTATTTTGAGGCAAAAATATGTCTGGCAGATCTATTTTGAGGGGAGCTGCAAGAGCACGAGGCAGAAGTCTTCCAGTGTAGCGTGAGAAGCTCGCTCCTTAGTTTCTACCAGGGATAACCAGAACCCCTAATGCTACTAAGCCCATGTGACTTAATTCCCTAGGAAGTCATCACATTATAGCTCCCCAAATGGTCAAGACTCTGACATAGGGCTTGAATGGCTTCCTGTCATTGGAACTGAAGAATGCTTGAAAACAAAGCAATAAATCCTCTCCCTTGCTACAGACAAGTAAATGAGAGCAACTCTTTTGGGAGGCTGAAAGCAAAATGTAGGCAAGGAAGGCTATTTTGTGCATTGACTAAAGGTTTTTGGTTAGGCTTCAGGTTCCTTACCAATCTAAGTAACAGGGTTCTACTTTGTCTCTTATAAGTTTAAGAAATGTTACGTTTTTTGGAGCAATTACAACAGAAAAATTTATCTGTCAATTAAAATAATAGTGATTGAGGTATTTTGAAATTTGTCTGCTTCTACTGAATTCATGCAAGTAAATTACTAGCAATGGAAGCTATGTGTGTGGGTGATCCTACTAATTAATCACAGCCAGCAACTAGTGTGTCTCATTTAATGCATTTTCTTAATCTTGTATTGTTATTTTGATTATTCCAGAAAAAATGAGAATTTAAAAAAAATAAAAAATGTTTCTATGCAGAAAAAAACAAATCCTATTTAAATGGCAGCATGAACAAACTAGTACTTATGCAAGGTTGTACAGGGACACTATCCAGCCAGTCTCATGGGATGTTCTACACAGCATTCCCAATGTCACGTGTTCCAAAGCCTGTCCCATACAAAATGGTGCACATGGCAGAGGAAGCACAGTACATCTATTCTTTCCCTCCTTCATGAAATGTGGATGGGACAATAACTGAGTAAAGTGAACTGTGAATATTGAGCACAAGGAGGAAGATATTAATCCAAGATATTAATCCTGAAAGTGATTGGTATATATTTTGGAGATGTCTCACTAACCTATGAAGAGAACGCAGGTGATTCTGCTCCTGTAGATGTTCTCTCTGAGCTGCTAAAAGTGCCACTTGTACAATGTGGTCAGTGGTACCACTTGTCTTAGTGCCACTAGTACAAAGTCAAGCCTGACTTTCCCATGTTACTGCTTTTTAAAAAATAACAGCATTAAAGTAAAGAAATGTTTATGTGAATCCAAAAGGAAAGTTAATTTTGTGAGACTGTTACAGCTACAAATTATATCAGGGCACCACAAATTATGCACTTTCACAAAGCATAACACTGTTTGAACAATGAAATTAATCCTTTTGGTTACTTTAACTCAAATGTTTAGGATACACTTTTGTTATTTTAAATTTTGAAGTTTAAGACTTTTTCTTCGGTGAAAGAAAAGAGATTTCAGTGTGTCAGAAGAAATCCCCTCTGAATGAAAACATAGCTTCCAAACCAGTTCCCCTCTTGGACAATATTCCTGCTCTCCTAATCCTCTGAATGGCAGACTGAAAGTAGAGTAACATGAATCTTGGCAAACCAGTATTTCCCCAGATGGATTCTGAGCCATTATGGACAGATATATAATTTTTACATTCCACTAAAGCCAATAAACAAAACTGTCAGGATGGCTTATCTTCTAGCAGTCTTACAAGCAAAGAAAAATTTTCCATCATCAAAATCATTGTAGCAGTGCAAACTTTCCAGATTGTGCTACAGCAGCTGTGGCAGTGCAAAGATCTGCCTCGCACCTTGAACTTCTTCAGCCACCTGTGAGCAAAGCTTCCTTTCAATAAAACGGGGATAATCTCTGACTCTTTCAAAAGGGCTATGGCATTGGGCCCTGGTGCTGCACAGAGTATTTTGAGAAGTACAGATCTGTATTGATGATCCCTTTTTAGTTTCTGAAAGCTGGAATCTCAGTCAACCAGGCTGCAGTGATGGAGAGAGCATAAGTACCATGCACATTGGTGACCACAAAATGGATGTATCTATTCTTGATGTATATTTGACACATAAGTTTGGAACTGTATTTTTTAGTAACTAGTAATAGGGAAAACAATAGAAGAGAGAATATCAGAATGCTTAATCATGTATAGTAAATTTAAATAACTGATTATACACAAATTAGGACTAAAACGGTGTGCAAATAGCATCTATCTCAATGCTGATACTGGCACACATCTAAGTACACCATTTGGGATTCTGTCACCATTACTTTTCCTAACATACCTGATACCTAACAAGACAAAATAATTAAACATTTGGAATAAGAATGGAAGCACCATAGAGAAGAGTTATTTATAAGCAAGTGAGATTGGGGCAGTATTCTGTGGCATCTGTTGGACTTTTGATTAATGTAAAGGAAATGAGGGTATGTTCAAATTATATGCTCACTGCTATAGAACTTTTCAAAGACCTTTTTTGTTTTGTTAACTCTGTTTTACACCCAGGGTTAGTATGAATTTAGTGTTTGGATACCATAGTGTGCTCAGTGTCTCAGACTGGCTTCTGTACTAATTCCTGCCAAGCAACAATTTCATAGCTTTTTTATTTTTCCTATGCCACAAAACTGTTCATTTTGTGCCATTCCTTTGTTTTTAGTACATAACATCACTCAGAGTACATATCTTTCAGCACTTTATGATGACAGTGCTCAGGCAACTCATGGAAAAACAGAAAAAAAATCAGAAAACATTTCAGGACTTGAAAACATAGCTGGAGATACCCAGAGATGGATGTATCTAAGAACCAGAAAATAAATGTGACATATGCAAATGAAGAAGTTTAAGCTGTTCCTCTGCAACTGTTTGACTTGCACTTTGTTACTTGTTATTATTTTCTACAAAACATTCACTTGAAAGAATTTTAGAAAAAGTACTGATGCTTAATAAGCTAGTTCACAATAATCACATGGGTTGCATATAGAAGGTACAGGAAACACCCATCCTATAAAGACAGATGTAATTTACTCATCCAAATTAGTGCTTCACTAGTAATGTCATGAAGAGATGAAAATTTCTGAGACTACATTTAATCTTTTATTCATCAGGAATGTTTTGGGTCAGCTTAAACAGGAAAGACTTTCTGGAAAGATAATAAATGAATTTGAATTAAAATTTTATAAATAAAACCTTGTTTTACAGAAAAAATACAAGAGATTCTGTCAGAAGCCTTCTCTACAGAAAGATGGACTTCTGTCTCATGGCTGTCAAATAAGAGAAAAATTATTGTTAATGCCATAGGTTCTCAGCGCTAAAATAATGCCTAATACTCTTTTCTAGTGATAATTTTTTAAAATCAAAAGAAGCACCTTTTTGGCATTTTCTGTTTGCAGTCAAATTCTCTGTGGTAGTCTTTATGGTGACCTTTGCACTAGAGAAGAGATGCTAAAATCATTAAAACTGATATTGCCACATAAGATAATACAACTGTTTAATAGGAACCCATCTGAATATGTTTCTTGTGATTTTTTTCTCTCCTCAGAGTAAAGCAATAGCATAATACCCAGCTGCATGATAATATTGGCAAGCAAGGCCATGAATTTCAACTGCAAATCCTAAACACTGAATGTGCTGTGCTTTTTAAAGAAATCCCCTTTTGTACGAGATATGTAATACCCTTTTGTCCTGGAGCAGTTGGCATAATAATAGTTTTCTTTACTTATTCATTGTCATGTGATGGAGCTGCAAAGTGAGCTACACAGTAACAGCATAAAAGACAATTTTCCATTTTTCTCTAATTTTTCAGAAATTTTCTTGTCTTTTAAATGTAAATACTTCTAACTATCTTCAGAAAAGATATCTAGTTATTAACATTTCAGACCTAATTGTTACTTTTCTTAAATCCTACCTATTTGTGCTTTTATTTTTCATAAGAAACAGGAATATTATTTCCTTTGCATTCACTCCTGAAGAGCCTCAAGCATACTGGGAAAATTGGGCATATGATCAACTGGTGTAGATCAGAATAACTCTATTCAAAATATCTCTCAAGAGTTTAACAGTAGAACTACTTGATCAGAGAAGCCAAGCAAAATTTATGTTATTAACTGTATACTTTATATCAGAGTTGTGCATGTGTTATACTGTGCCACTGAGCTAAAAGGTAATCTCAGAGTAAAGAGCCACCTTAAAAACTAGATATCTAGGATACATCTGACACTAAATATAAAATGAAATTTTAGAAATTTTCTGATGAGATTGCCCATGTAAAATTTTTTTAAGATTCCTTTTGGGCTCTTTGATGTGTTCTAGTCTGGGTAGTAAGTAAGGAGTATTTCCCAAAGGAGATACAATTACATTGAAATGGAGCTCAATCTTATCCACAATGAAATTTAAGAGGAAGACTAAAGCCAGAGGAAGTTCCTCAACTAATGTACAATAGACTAGCCATTATTCTAACTGCTGCTATCAAAGGATTTTTCCTTTGAAATCAGCAGAATTATGCCAAATTACTCTAGTTGTGACTTTGGCCATAAAATTACACATAGTTTTGAACCTCGGGCCTGTAACCACTGCAAAGGGACCATTTCCAGGCAACTCCTGACAAGTAACAAAGGAAAGCAATGCTATTACCCATTATCTCAAATTCAGAGTGCAGAGAGGGTTCACAATCTTACTCAAAAACATTTAGAGGCTCGTAAATTGAAAAAAGGTCAAAACCTACTGGGTTAGATTATTTTGGAGAAGTTCACAAGGTGGATAAACATATAACAATACATGATCAGATCTGAGCAATGCAAAGAATAGCCAGGTAGAAAATAAAGGCTCCAGAGCCCCAGTAAATCTTTTTATAGCTCCACATGTTAAAATAGAAACTATTAGACACAGACACCCTTCAAAAGTTAGATTAATAAATCAGCATATCACTTATGAAGCAACCATATATTACTGTTTTCTAATATATCTAAGATCTGTCTTTGCCAAACAGTGCAACAAGAAATGTCCACAGCTCCAACCGGTAGAAATTAATACCATAGACAGAAATACTATCACTGAAGCTATGGAGGAAGATGCAGACTCCAGGTAAGACAGTACTATAATGGTTATGTGTACTGTAAAGCTTTTAATCTGGACTCTCACAATTGAGCCATGGGGTTCTATCCTCTGAGAAATAAGAGTTGCTTTTTATCAGTTGGATACCAGATACCGTTAATGCACTGCAGGCTGAGCAACATGTTACACTCTATCTCAGTGGTAGTGAAATATATTAGCTTAGACCATTCTCTTTGCCTAAGGAAACTGAAAAAAAAGTATTTCAGGAGCAAAAAGTTCAGTGGAGCTTTCTGAAATATTTTACTAGAAAGGTATAGCCTATCCTTATTATGTCATTCATTATAAAGCACTCTGAGTTTATTCGGGAGTAAGTTCTTGTGACTCATAGTCATCATACACCTGTCCTTGGGATACAGCCCTTTCATCCAATTTTCTTGTTCCACTCCCCACATTTCTGGGGTTCTGTGATTTTTTTTCTGCTTCCTAACAGATGTATCAAGAACCTTATGTGCTCACCACTTTCTTTTTTAATTTCTTAGAAGTGTTGAAGTTTTTGTTCACAGAATACTGCATGAGAATTACATTTTTCTGTTAAAAAAAACCCCACAACTTTTCAAATATGTCATTTTTATGTGACTATTTTAAAGAGATGCAGATGGCAAAAAATTGGAGGAATCAGCTATGGGGTTTGTTTGATTTTCTGAAACAACTGTTGCTTAGTTTGTGAGGTAATGAAGTCTCTACTAAAAGCAATACATTCACTTTTTTTCTATTAATAATCCTCCTTCAGATGATTTGCTAAATCTATCCAGGTATTACATGGTACAAACTTTTTCTGATACTTTCATACAAGTAATTTTTATTACGTGGGAAGTGTAAGTCCATTCCTGCTAAGCATCATTCGGTTAGATCCTGATACTGTGCACTTGGACTTGGAAAAACAAATCTTCCCTTGTGCTAGCTGCAGTGGATAGTGTTGCAAGGAAATGACAGATTAGGACAAATTTACTTCTATTCTCTTTCTGTGACAACTCAGTAAGAACAAGATGCACTTTCAAGTAAACTAGGCTTTTGCAATATTTTGTGGCATCTGTACATGAAAATGCAGAATTCACCCTAAATAGTCTTCTGGTGATTTAGTCACTGAGAAAGAGTCCCAAACAGTCAAGACCTGAGTCTTAATGAAATTAAAAGTTTGTAAAATGTTCTTTGATTAAATGTGCTTTAAAACAAGAGATTTATTCTCACGTGTTGGCATGTCTTTATTGGCACCATTTATTTACTTTTTATAGGAGTGAGAGCATGACTACTTTTATGCCAGCACATTTGATTGTGTATGACTTACTTACACTTACAGGGATCTATTGTTACTTTTAAGGAAAAACAAAATTT
This sequence comes from Coloeus monedula, assembly GCF_965178545.1. Lineage (NCBI taxonomy): Eukaryota > Metazoa > Chordata > Aves > Passeriformes > Corvidae > Coloeus > Coloeus monedula. Next base: position 10,092,475 of record NC_138789.1, read on the forward strand.
CTGTAGAGTGTTTAGTTAACTCTCTGTTGAAGTTAAACAAGACATATCTTTGGAAGTCTCTTAAAGGATTGTTTCTAATGGCACCATTGGGACCCTTGCTTTGCTTATAAAAATATATGTGAATTTATAAAGGATAATGATACAATTATCCCAGAATAGCTTCAGGAAAAGCCATCATACCTCTTTCAGAGGAGGAGCACAGCTATGGATAGCAGCAAATGTTACTGTTCCATGGGCAGACTGGCTTTTATTTTCAATGTGAGACATATTCTCCTACGACTTTCAAGGGTCAAAATTAATTCCCTTTAAATCAAGATTTTGTATTTCTTAAGTGGAATTAGTCCTTTTTCATATGGGTACAAGACAAATATTCTTAGCCAGGATTTTAATATTGCTAGTGATGAATATATGAATGCTTGAGGTCTCTCAGAATTCTTGGATCTTTGAGAGACAGACTCTCAAAGTCTGTCCCAGTTTAATCCAAGAAATTGCAAACTCGGTCTCATTGTAACAAAAGAAAATATATTCATGGGCCTTTTTTTCTTTTCTAGATCAGGAGTTCTGTCCTCTACATTCCCACTAAAGCTTTTCTGCAAAGTCCTTATAGAGATGAATAAACCTTGTTAAAACTTAATTACATGTTGTACTAAAAACACATCTGGAAATTACATTTCTCACAAGTTGGTGTTCAATTATTAACAGTTATTTCTGTTGACTCCCCAATGAATTGCTTATAAAGATGGAAGGATTCTCAGATGGGCAGAACTGAAGCTTGAGCTGAAGAGGGTCTTTAAAAGATCCTCAGTTCTCCCAGCATCTTTGTGTACATAAACCTGGAGTCTGGTTGTCCTTCTTTACACCTGGTCCCAAGCATGAATTACTGTAACAGCATCTCCCCTGACAGTGAAGTGCTCCCTCAATAGATATGAGCTTATTGTCTGGGTACTGTTGCTAGGAAAAGCAGCTGATCAGGGGGCCAGCACAGCAGCCAGTTGATGTAATACATGCTTGATAAATCTCTTATCAGAGTCTTGCACGCTTCCAGGAACGCTCACGATTCAGCTGGATTTATCAATATGAAGAAAGCCTCATTCTTTCTTCATTGCACTCACCTGTTGGAAGCTGGCCCCACAGAGCTGGGTTTTAAAGCTTGAAATCATCACTGTCACCTCCTGCTATTCCTGCCCATCACACAGTGGCCGAGGATGCAGCAAAGGAAATGCCATGTCAGGGAGTGTTTTCCCTCTGAAGCTGTTCGTTGACGTGAGCAAGGCAGAGTGCTTTGAGCTGCTGTTCTCCAGCCCTGCACTCCTTTGAAGGCCTCTCAGGTGCTCCCTGCAGTGAACCATCTCATTCAGGGCAGAAACAGAGGAAAACAGGCCATCAGAATTGAAGTGGGGACAAGTCTTTGGCATAACGTTGAACTGCAATTTTCTCTTCCCAAGCTTTCAATAGGGGACAACATTCAAAGAAGAGGAGAAGGAGGAGTATTTTATTAGCCACCAGACAATTTTGATTAATGCTATTTAAGAATATGAAAACAAATTAAATTCCTTAATTTTTATAAAAAACTCCCATGTTAATTATTATTAAGCAAATCATGTCATTTCCTTCAATTCTTTATGCAGCAAAGAGCTTACATCAGTCAAAAGGGAGTATTTCTTTAATAAAAGACATTCTTTAACAAAAATTACATTCTTTTCTCTGTATTGCCAAGAAAGATGACCAAAGGAAAGCCTTTAATCTTGGAGAAAAATCTAAGAAAAGTGTTTGCTAGATATATTAGTGGCCTGCTGATCCATGATTAAGCATCGCTGCTCCTTTTTGCAGCTGCTGTGTAAAATGCAGATTAGCTCTCAGATACCTTTCAGGAAGGATTTGATGGATGGCACTGGGTTGCCCTATCAGCCCCTACACCCTTAAATTGAGTGATTACTGAAGCAAAGGGGTGGCACCCCCTCAGCTAACACCCTGGCACACTCTATACACCTTGGCACTTTTTGGCCTTTCAAATGTTTTTTCAAAGCCTTGGCCATCAGGGTGCAATTCAAAACACCCCGTTACATGCACCCTTCTGAGATGAAGGGATCATCGAGGAGATACTGCTGTACTGAAGATCTGAGCAATTGCACACTTTTAAAATTTGACTGGAGTGATACTGGGATAAGTCATTTTGTAAGGATGTGAACGATGTGAAAAGGACGAGGTGATGTGCTGATTACCCTCAAATAAGTGAAGCTTTCCTGTGTGCAAGAAGTTCTACAAAGGCATTCTGATCAGCCTTCCAAAATCTAGTTATATAGATTTTAACAACTGCCAGTGCAAACTTTATAAATTGAAAGACTCTGGGCATATTTGCCTATGCACGTTTGTATCCTCATGTCTTTGATTTATTGAACCACCAGTCTGCTGCTAATAGAATAATTATTGGCCTGATCCTTTTTTGGGGGGTGGGGAGGGAGAGGAGGGTTGTTTGGTTTTTTGTTTTATCAAATACATCTATCTCAGTTGTGAAAAGTTGACTGGAACAAGCAAGAACTGTGGAATATTTGGGCTTACAAATAGCTTCATCAAAAAGTATCACTATTGTATCGATTTTATCGGGACAATTTTGTAACTTGGAAGATCCTTTGTAACCTTAAGAAGGTTCAGAGTACAGCAGGGGACAGGGCAGAGGAGATCAAGTAGAAAGTGCAGATGCACGCAGTACACTTGGGGAGGCTATAGCAGCTGGGCATTGCATTCTGCTGATTTGCAAAGAAACCAGTTTATACATCAGCTTAAAGATAACTTGGTCATCTGTCACAGGGCATCATCTTCCTGCAAATTTACTTTGTCCTTTCTTTTCACTTACAGTCCCTGACCATTGAACTGCTGTGGTTTAATTGTGCAAAACTGGGGTTCAAGATTCAAGGTATTGCTCAGACTGTTCTGCAGTAAACTCTTCTGATTCAGCAGCCTCAGCAGGAGGGAGCCCATGGATGCCAAACTAACCCCATCTCTGCAGCCAGTTGGGCCATCACATGAAAACAGGATTCTTGCTTCTGGATCACTCAGACAGCTCTGTTGTTCACGTGATTTTTTGGATGTGTGACTGCTCTACTTGTCTTTGATTTCCCATTTATACTGCTTGCTAATTTCTTCATGGCTTGCAGAAGACATTAGTTTTATGTCTTCTCTGCCCTTGCTGTCCCCACTCACATAAAAGGTTCACCACAATATGCCCTTTTATACCTTAGTCATTCTTGCTTACTGCTCTACAAAGGGCATAGCTGATCCTGGGAAGTCTTTTTCTGTGGCATGCTGATGTATTGTGCTTAATGTATTATCAACAATGACAGAGCTGCCTCAGGCAACTCCAGCAACACAGAAAGCATAGGGGGTTTTATATAACAGTTCTTTTGAAAACAAGTGTATATATCCCACGCAGAAAACTTTCTCCCTTTGGTTTCCTGCAGGTCAAAGCAGCAGTTGATGCTACACGGAAAGACAAGACAAGGAGACCTTGCTCAGGTAAATCAAACCTGAAAGCAGAGGTAACTATGCTGGAGTTTATTTGTGCTGTCCATTTGTGTAACACTGCAGGAGCTTCATGCAGCACATACAGAAAGCAAGTTCTAGAAGGGACCCAAAAGGGCAACCCTGCTCTCATTTCCGGGGCTGTGCTGTAAGGTCCGCTCCTGCTACTGCATTTGCATGAGAAAGCAAAAAAGCCTTGTTGTAAGGCTGCACGTGCTAATTAGTTCGGAGAAATAGGCATTTAGAAAAACTTCACATTCCTTGCACACAGTGCAGGTCATCTTGCATTTACATTTGTGCTCTTACAGTTGCAAGATGTCTCAAGTCTGAGACAGGGATGCTGTCCCAAACAGATTTTTTAATTGTTTTTATTTTTAAAAAGTCCAGAGTGAGTGTTTTTCTTGACAAAGTGTTGGTAGTTCTGTAATTCTGGACATTAGGAGTGCTAGCATAAATCCCATACATATGTTTCTAAATTGAGAGTCCAAAATAACCTTATTCTCTGATCACAGTATAAAGAATTATTCACGATTCAGAAAGAAACCAATCTTTCAGTGAGTTTCACTTAATTTAGAAGCTTGTAATGAATAGGAATTTTTAATCTGTTGGAAATCGCCTTTCAAACTGAGCTCTAGCTATAACCAATCCTTCTGACTAGCTGGGTATAGTTGGAATGCCAACAGCTAGAAATACAAGTGCACAGTGCTCTTCTGTCCTCACAATAAACTTGAAATCTCTGTATTTTGGAACTCAGCCAGAAATGTTCTTGCATGCCTTCTCCTCTCCTGACCTCAGCTGTCATAGTGAGCCCCAGCAGCACACAGGAAAGCATCTTGGTTTTCCATCAGACTCCATTTTGATATATCAGGGAGATGAAGAATAGGGTTTTTTGAAACATATGCAGTGCTGCATGTGTTTTTTGTCTGTATTTCTACTATGCCATGTGTACATATCACCATCTAGGAAACTGGTACAGACATTTTTTGAGCTAAGGGAAAGGGGGAGGTTTATGAATTACATCTTTTTCAGAAAAGAGACCATGCAGAATGCTGCTCAAATTGCTCACAGGGCTGAGAGAGGTATTTGGTAGGCCACTGCTGCATAGCAGAAGCATTCCTCCCAAATTGTGGACAAAGCTTATACTTAGAAAATTACACAGTAAGAATAAATCTGCAGCTGACCATTTAATCCATTTGAATATTTTTTACAATGCCTGTCCTACTACCATGGTGAAGAGAGGCAAACTCAAGTACTGCAGTGTGAGAGAGCAGTGTTTAACAGGACAGAAAAGAACTGCATGCCACCAGCCACGTATTTTCTCTCTACTTGTTTGATGGGTGGGGAGTGTCCCTCTTGTTTCTGTTTCTTTTACCCCTGAGCTCAGAAGTCAGCATGAGCAGCAACAGGCCTTCACAAATGTGCTAAGGAGGAACCTCTTGGGTTGGCTTCTCAACATGCCTAATCTTTTGCTGACAAATTGGTGTCAGGGCCAGAACTTAATGAAATCTTCAGAGAAAATTTTTCAGCAAATCACGGGACCTCAAAGGTGTGGACTTGCAGTAAAACCAGTGCAATACAATTTAGCTACTTTTACTTGTCTTCTGAAAGGCTGAAAGTTCAGCTTTGCAGCAAACTGTAAAATCAACTTTCAAGCTGCGTCCACTTTATTATTTTTCAGGTTTCCTTACATTCCAAAAAAAAGAGGCCAGAACAGTAGCTTGGAGTAATTTGAAGTTTATCTCCCACTTATACCTTCAGTCTTGTAAACTTCTTGAGCATCTCTGTTACACCGCTCAAGAAAATTACCTGAACAAAGCTGTCCGAACACATGTATGGAATGTATGCAGACAGACAAACAGTATGTCTGTGATTCCATTTCCCTCTGCACTGCGGAGCTGGATTCATGTCACCAGGTAGGTGCCACCCTTTTTCTAGAAGAGCAGTAACAAAATTTGCTTCCCTGTCTGTTGAAGAAACTCAGGAGACACCATGTCTTCCCAAAGCACTTAGTTTCCAGTGCTGGACTGATGTTTCTGTCACCACAGAGGGCTTCTGATGCTTGGGTAGGACCATTTATGGGATTGGCTTGTGTACTGCAGAACTGTTTTGCTTCCTTCAGTCAGATGTAGGCAGGACAAGAAAATGGGCAGCACCTTACTGTGCTGTTCAAGATCAGGACAATAGTTGTAGAAATAGGGCTATCTAAGTAAGTTGTTTTCCTGAGCATTAGCAATTTAGAGGGAAAATATAAACAGTGTCTTGATTCTGGAGAAATTAGAGTAAACTTGCCACCTTTGGTTTTTTCTCCTGAAAAATATGTGGGCAGAAATGTTTTCCTTAATTCTAGGAGCCAAGGGGTTTTTCTCCATTTGAAAACAATAAGGTTTTCAAAGGAATTGGTAGTGCTAATCTCTTGGTAGAAAAACACCTTTACTAAAAACCACAGGCCCATTGTCCATGTCAGTCTATAGACCAGGAACTGAATGCACAACTAAAATCAGTAACTTCTTGTCTGATAGAATAATATATATATATATAAGGAAACAGAAGTTCCATATGCTGCTGCTGAGCCAAGAGCTGGGGGGGAGCATTGCCCTCACAGCACCCCAGAAATCAGGCTGGTTGCTCTGACTCTGAAAGACAGACCTCAGCTGGCCAGAATCAGTAGGAAGTGCAGAATCACTTGTATAAATGCAGGCACTAATCTTTGAAAGTTGCTGCTCTGAACTGCCTCATTTGCACCAGCAGTAAAGTAAGGCAATAGAGTTAGTCCTGGCTGGTGAGGAGACTTGAGTCCTACACGCAAGTCCAGTTCTATTACTGAAAAAGTGTTACTTGCTCAGATGTGAAGGGAGAAGGGCTTAATTCCTGCTCATACCTCTTGTTTAACTTACATAAATGCACAGTGGGTGTTTGGAAATCACCTTTACTAGATGTATTTTCTGTCTTGCCAAATTTCACGTTGTAATGAACAGTCAAGAAATCCAGACGTGCTCTGTTACACTGAGACTATTTTAAAGTGGCAGATGTTCTGGTACACTCTCAGGACAGGACATTTCTGTATCTTTGGTATTGCTTCATTGTTTAATGTCAAGGAATTTGATTTTCTCAACATCACTGGGCAAATTTTATGAAACAGGTAGTTGGATACAAGTAAATATTAATGCACAGCACCAATTCCTTTCTTCTGATTCCTGTTCTGGTTTTATACATAGGACCTGTGCAAGTAGATTTTTACATTAAACAGATTCCTTCTTTGAAAGCTTACTTAGCTTTCAAATTTAGATTTGAAAAAACATAGAAGGAATGAAATTAAATGTTTCTTTTGGATAGCACACTGACAAAGGAAAGGAAATCCCTTGCTGCAGGATATTGCAGTCACAGGTCATGACTGTTTAAGCAGGAGTTACTGCCATCCAGAGGAGAAAAGCCATAAGCTGTCCTGTTTCATTATTTTTTAAGCATAGATAGGTAAACCTAAATTGTTGATTCCGTTTATTTCACATTAAGGAATCAAAGAATAGAGGAATATTATAAATGTACCCAGAGGTATCTGTGGGGTTTTTTGATGTAGGTATTTATGAAACGAAGTTCAGAGCAACACTGGGAAAGCACTGTGAAAAACACATCCACGGATGAAAAAATGCCAGGTCAAAGCCAAATTTATTTTCCTCTCTTCATTTAAGATATTTAAGGAATAGACTTCAGAAATACCTGTGCTAGGTTTCAAGCTTTGTACACAGTCCAAAAGTGGAAAGGAGACGTCTATCCTGCGCCACTCGCATCCCAGGCCTCTGGTGACACACAGGCAGAGGGTGCCCCTTGTCACAGGGAGCTCGGTGAGACACGAGTGGGGATGCTGGCAGGGCTGGGCATCCTCCCTGCAGGGCACAGGGCAGTGCCGGCCTGGGAGGCGGCGAAGGCACCCAGGACCCCCAGGGTCTGCTAAATCAGGAGACTGGGAGATGTTGTGGGCTGAAGGGATTTTTCACAACTCTTAATAACCGAACTAGGAGAAAAAGTCTGTGTGTCCAGCTCCAAAGAAAAGGTCGCTCCCTCTTCAATCCCCCTTTCCCCCAAAACCAACAAAAACACTGTAGAATACAAGGAATAAGGGATTTGGGCGGAAAGGGGGGTATGGGAAGTTCAGCATGTCCCTGAAGGCAAAAAAAAGTTCTAAGCTGAAGGAGAAAAGAAAATCTGAGGGGAAAAAAAATTTGAATTTAGTGCTTTTTTTGGACAGTCCATGTCCAATCACGAACTGTAAAAAATCCAAGAATGGCAGTTCATTTTGCACAAAGACCAATAATGAAAATCCTCCCAGGACAGGTCTTTTTAAAATATCTTATAGAAATTGTAGTTCAGGATCCTTCTAAATTTTGTTGCTTCAATATCTTTTTTCTTCATCGGGAATTAACCTCCAGGTGCTCGTGTCTCTCCTTACGTCCATGCAGGATGCGAGAAGCGGATGCAGCCATTCCTCATTCCCGGCTGTTCACGGGCGCGGGCAGCGACCGCTTCCTGAGGGGGCCGAGCCGGGCAGGCAGCGCCCCCTACCGGCCGCGCCGCTCCTGGCTCCGCTCTCGCGGCGGGACGGGACCCGCGCTGTGCCTCAGGTGCCGGGCCAGTGCGGGCCGCAGCTACCGGGCCAGTGCGGGCCGCAGCTACCGGGCCAGTGCGGGCCTCAGGTGCCGGGCCAGTGCGGGCCGCAGCTACCGGGCCAGTGCGGGCCTCAGGTGCCGGGCCAGTGCGGGCCGCAGCTACCGGGCCAGTGCGGGCCTCAGGTGCCGGGCCAGTGCGGGCCTCAGGTGCCGGGCCAGTGCGGGCCTCAGGTGCCGGGCCAGTGCGGGCCGCAGCTACCGGGCCAGTGCGGGCCTCAGGTGCCGGGCCAGTGCGGACCGCAGGTACCGGGCCAGTGCGGGCCGCAGGTGCCGGGCCAGTGCGGGCCGCAGGTTTGTGTCCGAAGTGAAGCAAAAGCTCGGCCAAGGCGTGTGGGCGTGTGCTCGCCCGTACCGGCGCAGAGCTGGGGAAGCGCGGCTTTGGCCGAAGCCGTGGCGTCACAGCGGAGGCGGGAGACGGTTGAATTCCCGGTCTAAAGCTGCAGCACCTTTGCCATTGTGCTGCTGAGCAGCGGCGTCTCCTCCAAATGATCATCAGAAGGAAGGGGCACTCCAGGAGGGAAGATTTCCCCATCAGAGGTTAATTCTCTTGAGTTTTAGACCATCTCTTAAGACACCTACTTCTCTTTCCCGGTCAGATTTTACCCACGGGGTAGCAAACATCTACCCCAGGGAGCAGAGCAGAGCCCAAATCCTCTGGGAATGCAACCATCTATTATCAGAGGTATCCTCATGCTTCATATGCAAACACGGTGCCCAACCTTGTTAAACAAATTAATTCTTTCGTCAAGGGACTCTGCTTAATGGAGGGATTTCCAGAAGGCCCCAAGCCTGACCAGTGATATGCTTGCCCTAGCCCCAGATTTATTTGTTGAGGTAGGAAGGAGGTCAAAAGCACTGAGCCTTCCATTTCAGTAAGTTATGTGCCTGATGGCCTGCTGTAGGAAGAACTATTGATCTCTTCTTATAACTCCTGTTAAGAGTCCTGTACATATCGACAATCCTGGAACACCCCACATTTAAACACTAGGAGTGCCAAAGACAACCAAGCAAGCAAACTTTCCTTCTGACAAGATATTTCTGGTTCTATTCTTTCCAACAACATGTAAGAAAGCTGAAGTTTTACTAGTTTACACCCATTCAAAGTTATAAAATATTCCAAGATAATGGTTTAGGATTTTTAAACAAGTTATGTTTCCTTCTCCTTCTGTATAATGCTGAAACTTGAGGGGAAGGGGGAGCCTCTCCATTACTAAATAGTTTTTTGTCAATAACACTCATAGTCCATTAAAAAGTCCATCAGAATACCCTATTGATTTCACTCAACTACCCAGCCCACAGAAATTTAATGAAGTTGGTAGTGAGACAGGACAAGCCCCTGGGTTTTTGCTGCTTTACCAGTTACCTTCACTATAGCATCATGTCCTCTCCAGCTTCATCACAAGATGATTTATTTCAATGGCATGTGAGGAGCAATTGCCCTTAGAGGCAACAGATAACCTTAGAACAGCATCATCCAAGAAAAGCAGAGCACAAATCACTAACTATTGTTTCCAATTAGGAAAAAAAAAAAAAAAAGCATCAGGAAGAGCCACGTTTTACGGAGCTAAAATTATGTATTATTTCATGTGGTCTATTTTTTAAACATTATAATCCAAATAAAACAAAACTGAATTTAGAAATCTGTTTTAAAACCTGAAAGAAGCACTGCTGAGATGTAAGGAGGTGTATGGGCCAGTACCCAAAATATTGGATATAAGTTTCCACCACATTCATCAAACCAAATCCATGTAAACTTTGAATAAGTTTGGCAAGAGCCATAGTGGTTTTGTTTTTACTGCCATATAAAGGAAGAAGTCCCCTGTGAATTGGATATCCCTTTGTAATAGGCAATATCACTGTGGTAAAATGTGTTTATATGTCTTAAGACAATCAGGAATTGAGACAATTCTTTGAAGACAGTTTATGGTAATAATTTCGTGACTGTTTGTTAAGCTGCCTGGTCTGCATAGCTGCCTACATGGGTGGGTGCCAATGAAAGCAGCAGTATTAGGTGCTGCCAAATGAAATCATCACCCGTTTTCGTGCTCCTCACAGGCAGCCTTCGGCACATAAACAAACGGATGAATCATCTTGCCAGCTCAGAGGGTGACAGTGAAATTAGAGTCCTTCTCTGCTCAATGCAGCAGTTTAGTCATTTGAGACAGGAAATCACTTTGTGTTGGGAAGCAGTACTGGGTCAATCTCAACCAGTTTCTAGAGCAGTGGAGGGCTCAGGTTGCAGCAGGAACAATGTGATTATGATGGGCAGGAGGCAGAATAGGAGAAGTTCCAGCAAAAACTCCACAGAATGTAATAGCAAATGTTGCTCTTAGTGTAGATCTTTAATGTGTAGGTAATTCAAAAAAATATACCAAGATTCATTCTACAAATCCAATAAGCTCCTAGAGCTGTTTCTATAGAGTTCTATTCAATGTGGTAGGATTTTCCTATACAAATACTTGTCTGTGCCCTGCATCAATCACCCTGAGCACAGTTCTACAGAAGTATCTGCACAAATAATGATGTAAAGGAGGAGATACAGAGAAGTAGAAGTTCTTTTTCTCTCCCACCTTCATCAGCTGCAATATCTCACTATCAGTGAAAGCTGGCAGAGGGACAAGTGACAAGTTGCCAAAAGATAAGGAAGGCACAGACTGCTGAGGAGCACTTTGGGAAGTATCTCCTGTGAAGGATCTGCACCAGAGCTGACTTTGATTCCTCTTTGTCAAGGCAGAGGCTAAACTTTGGAGTGGTGTCAAGTCTATTTTTATGATACTAAGATCTCCCTGGAAATTTATGAGACTCTCTCTTTGGATTTAAATTATCTCTTCAGGAAGTGTGGGTTATAGATCAGTCATTTTAAGCCAGCTGACCTCAGTCACCTTCAGTGACAGGTAACCTCAAAGTGAAAAGATCCCTAGGGTCAGTGGTTTCTGCTGAAGGACGTGTGTGTGTGTGTATATGTGCACTATCAGAATATTCAAATAAGAGAAATATGATGCAAAGTGAGGGCATTTCCTTGCAGACACAAACCACTAAACTGATGTAAGAACCCTTGACATTTAATTCCAGAACCATTAATGCTTCCCAAATGGTCCAGAATTAAGTGGAATTAAATTCAATAATGAATCCCACTTTATATGATGATACAAGGCACAATAGAAGTTACCTGTTGAGTGATAAAGGAGCTAACCAGTATTTGAGACGTTTGGGTTACTCATAGCAGACTTTAAAAATGGCCTGAAAAGGTGCTGCCTTTTGTACAGCTCATTGTAATTCACCTGTAGAGCTTCATCATTTTCATATCCATTTCACATGCAAGAACTTCCATGTCAAGCTGTAACGCTTGCCTCAAATATTCAGGGTGGGTTCATTAAATTCCCAACAGCAGTCAAGGGTGAAAAAGCCACTTGTCAAGCTCAGCCTGCTCATCGATCCACCTGCAGCTTTCCTGTGTGTCTGACGGGCAAGGAAGTGTTCCAGTGTTTCCAGTGTCTTTGCAAGGCTATTGCCAAGCAGCAAAGTCCCAGGAATGTTAGAGAGATTGTGGAAGGCAGTAAACCACACAGTGCATTTCTGGAGTGAGTTTTCTAAGTAGTTCATGATTTTAAAAAATCTCCATCCACATTGCAATTTAAGCATTTGTAGCTGTTCTGAACAAGGGAGAAATTAGGCAATGCTGGATTCTATTACAGGAGAGTTCTTTGATGCCCTTTTCAAACACTATCCAGATACTCCATCTGAAGCTTTCATTTAGAGTAAATGCTACAAAAGATCAGCTATCTGAAAGAAATTAAAAGGATGGAACATATTCTTGGCTGTTAGACATCTGAGAAATCCAGAAGTGGATGATGCCAAACTATCTGTCATATGTGTCCTTTAGCCTTATTCTCCTGAATGAAATGTGGTTACCACAAAGGATGTTTGCAATTGAGAAGGAGAGATCAACTAGATTTGGCTTTCCTGAATGTGGCCTGTCTCTTAGCAAGTGTTTTGCAGTTTCTATTACAAATTTGAAGGAAAGGTTTTCTCATTAACAATTGTCAGGTTACACTTTCAGCACAGAAAAATTAAGGATATTGGGGTAAGTTTCAAGCCACCATTTTAGAGTTTTTAGGCAAGCACTCTTGTCAACTGATTGGAATTACACCACAGGCACCCAATATACTTATGGGACCATTTATGGATGTGCTTCTATTTAACCAATCCTTGAAGTAAAAATTAAATAATCAAAGTACATTTACATACCAAATTACAAGAATATATGTTTTAGAAGCTATTATAAATACATAATTAATATAAATATATAGATATAATATTACTATATTTAAATATATAATCCCAATCTTGTAAAAAATAAGACAAAAAATTGCATTTCAGTAAAATTTAGTAACAGTAAGGGAAACTATTCTGATTTCTTTAGGTCCATTTTCAAATCTTAGATAATTTAGGCTGAAAGAAACTTCTGTAGATCATCCAATCCCCTTCTCAGTGCAGGTCTTATTACTTCAGGTTGCTTGTGCTGTGTCCAGTCCACTGGAACACTCCAGAGACAGAGATTCTGCAAGTTCTGCTGACTGCTGATTGCCGCAATGCATTGGTAAGAAAGCAATCCACATGCAAAAATATTCTCCACTTTTCTGAACACAATAGGAAATGTTCCACTTTCTACCAGAGGACATTCTCACTGCACTTTATGGGTTGCATATAGTACCTTACAAGAATCAGATGACAGAACTTTGTTTATCTGGGGGGATCTAACAGGTGCCAAGAGGTGCCTCCTCCATTTAGGTTTGCATGAGCCCACTGTGGAAGGGATTAAAGTAGCTCAGGATTCAAAAGTTAGCACAGTAAGTAAAATCTTTCAGTTACTCTGAGATTTACAACTGGTTTGTTCCCTTGTTTACAAAATTACTTGGTTTTTTACCAGTTAAATCCCTCATAGGCTTATGGGGGGATGATAAGAATCTGAGAATTGTCGCTATCACCAGTATTTTAAAGGAGTCCCTTAAAAAGTGTGCAGTGATTTGACTCATATCTTTTAACAAATTCTGGAAGCATCACTGCTAGAGCCACTGGCAGCCCTTCCCAGTGTGCAAATCCCCTGTGAGTTCACAGCCCCTGTGCAGACCTCTGCAGAACTGGGGAGCAGAGGTTTTTCCTCATCTCTCCTGACCTGTTCTACCTCCTTCAACCTCCATCCCTCTTCTGTGCAGAGCTCAGGCCAGGAGAGCCAAGAAAGCACTTGTGAGTATTTTTGTGGTAAAGTTCTGCTTTCAGAAACATGCATCAAAGACACAGTTGATGCCTTCTGTTTTGGTCCAAGTTACTTGCAAAGGAGAGGTCTGGATCCAGACGAGTGCTGGGAGCCTCTTCTTCCATCTTCCTGGGAGACCTGGGCTGCACCAGATCAGATCCCCTGCCAGAAATGAACGTGGGGTGTTTTGTTTAAAGTGGGAAGCTGATAGTGTTGAACTCATCTATTTGAATAAACCAGCTGGCTGTCCTCTTGCCATCTCTGATGTAAATCTATACGGTATTGTGAAACTTTATTTATTTTAAGCTTGCAATATTTACTAAAGCAAACAAAAAGGGTTCTTTCTAACTTCCATAGCATTTTTTCTACTGAGCTATTCGTTGGAAAGACATGTTCATGTATAATTAAATGTGGCTTGCTTAAACCTTTGCAGTTGGTAGCTTAATATGTATTTTGTTGTGCTTTGAGTACAAAGGCTATATTATGCTTTTGTTGGCATCCTTGCTGGTTAGAATGCCAACTGCATAATTATGTTCTCTGCTATATGTCAGAATTCAAGTGCCGAGGGCTCAACAGGTGGTGCTGGGATAAAGTTCTGGCAAATCAAATAGGTAACGCGGTTATTTCTTTTGTCAAATTATAATTGAAAACAGAGACAAGTAAAATGAAACTCACATTTTCCTGGTGCAAAAGAGAGACTAGAATTAAACTCAAATCAGTTTCCATGACAAATACACATTACTACTAGAGCTTGATCTGTAAATAAACATGCAACACCTTAGTTTTGATGTAGAATGATTTGTTCCCTGTAAATTTAAACCTGAAGCATCAGTGCTTAAACAGTAACAGAAGGCCAGAGTCCTCCATGAATCTTCTGTCTTTCTTGTATGTATTTTGGAGAAAATGTGCCAAAAGCTTCAGAAAATCTTTGACAAGATTTAAATCTGGAAATTCACAGAATTTGAGACAATCTGTAATATATAACTCAAATGTTTAACATCAAGAGTTTCCTGTCATATTGTTTTCTAATCATTGCTATACCCATGCTCCCAGAAGAAAATGATAAATACAGTGGAAATTCCACTGAATGTGCTGAATGAGGTGCTGCTCATTTTATACTTGACTTGGATAATGTTTATTAATCCTAAAATCATAAAATTGGGATAAAACCTTCTAGAAAAAAAATGCAACAAATCATATATGCATAGCTTGGTTTTCCAAAATTGCACATAAAAAGGCCCGTGCACTTCCAGGACTATCCACTTTGCTATTGTAGCTGATCTTTTTTACACCAAGATGTTTTTAATTTTCCTCTGAGGACCTATTCAAATCTAATCTAAATAATCTTATCTACAGTTCCAATGATCATTGTGGTTTTATTTAGTTTTCTGTTCCTCCTCATTTAAAGACCTTTCTCCTAAACTATACATTTCTCAACTCAAAGTTTTGTTTTATCAGATCTGAACCCATCGTCCACTGGGGCAGCTTCCTGCAGTGGCCTCCAGTTCCTTAGGCTGTCACAAACATCTTTCTATCCCTTTTGAGCTCTTAGTTTATTCAAGGCACTGCCTTTGGGACCAGATGGTGCATCCTCTTCTTTCAGTAACTCATTCCATAAGTGATGAGGAACTAAGCAGCATGGAAAAGGGGTAACACATCAATCCAGAAATGTTTTTATTTGCACCTTTTGCATACCATGGTTGCTCTATTTTAGACCTGGCAGAATGCATGTTTCTCTCCCAGGCTGTGGTTGTGCTGCTGAGTGCCGGGGCTGCAGGCAGGGGATGGGACACACCTCACAGGACATGGCCTGAGAAACTCCTGAATATGGCATCAGAAATTGCTGAAGGTGACACAAATGTATATATGGTGCTGTGAGGAATTCCCAGGGGGTTAAGGAGTAGTTATGTGAGGAGCAGTGGAATTTCAGAGAAAGATGGGGCTCTGTGCTGAGGTTGTTTTGGGGTTTGGGATAGTGCAAGGCCAACAGTACTCGGTAGCCATATCAGCTTACCCACACAAGGCTGAGGTCACCTTGAAATGGTATCAACAATACCAAAATTCAAATTCAACATCTACAGATGTTGAAAATGGAAAAGAGATTAACTGGATTTGTGGAGAGATAATAAGTCCATTAACCTTTTATCTGTTGCCTTTTGGCTAGTCATCAGTTTAATTTCTTCACACTTTTCAGTATGAAGATACCTGGGAACAAGAAGATATTGACTGAGAATAAAGTTCCCAGTTCAACATAACACTCTTCATAATACCACACTTAGACTGACCCTGTTACAGCTTGGTTAATGCAGGAAAGCTGCAGCCAGTTGTCTCAGGAGTTTCACTGCAAAGGACTGGCTCAGAAGGTACAAATTATATTACAGCCAAAGTGTTATTAAATTCTTTACCCCTTTAAAAATCCTTTCCCTGCACTACTGCATTTCTAGACTGACCTGACATAGACTATGAGGACTGGTCCCCAGTCTCTATGATTTCTCATAAATGTTCAATACATAAGAAAACGTGTTCTGGCTTTACTTTTTCTTTCTTTTGAATAACCATATTGATTATTTATCTCATACATCAGGTAGCTGTTTAGGAAAGAAACAGCTGAGAAGCAGATAATGTGCCCCTTTCATTGACAAAAGATTTATGTCTTGCCTGGCAGGACTTGGTACTTGGAGTGCTCACAGCTGACATAGTCAAACACAAAGCACGTAGTCCAGTGTTTATCCAGGGGAACCAAGACTGCTGCTCCCACACTTTTTTGTGTGAAGTTAAATCAGCCACATTGAAATTGGCAAAGACTTAAAAACATGATAAAAATTTTATTAAGAAGGGGAGAGAGAGGCTCAGCAGCAGTTTGAATCAATTAATACAGTGCAGAAATAAGTAGGGTATGCATGAACATTTCTGGTGACCTTCTGTAGGAGCCATCTGTGTGCTTGCAAGGCACCCTTTCCCCATGGGAACATGTGAGGAATTCAACCACAGCACCGATCACCCTTCCCCCACAGCTGTCACAACCACTGCAGTTTGGCTCTAGCATTTGTATCATTGAATTCCATGCTGTGCCAGAATGAGAAGGGAAAGAGAATGAAACGTGTTCTTGGGTACCTCTTTGCCATGGACTGCGTGTAGCTCGGGGTCAACTGTCTGCTCAGAAAAAAGGCTTATCTGCATTTCAGTACAACTCTTTTGTCAATGTATTAAAAAAAAAAAACATTACTTTTTTCTTTTTAGGCAGGGGTTGAGAAAGGTAGACTAGAATAAGAAAATTCTGTATTTCCCAGGAGATCCTTAATTTTTCCCAAGGATAATATGAGTTTCCTCCAGCTTTGCCACAGCTCAAATGAAGCAGAAGGAATAAATGTCTTTTAGTGCGGTGCTTATATCAGATGAGCTTTCAAGGGAGGCCAGAAGAAGGGGCAAAGGATTGGGTGTACCTTCATTTCCTGAAGTGAGCAGGTAAACCTGTGGGTTTTCCCATTCCCTGGCCCTCATCACTCTGCCAGTCCAGACAGGTCTACCCATGGAAGTGCTACTGATGGCAGCATAAACTGAGTATCGGAAAACAGGCAGAATTTGCCCCAGAGGAAATTAACCGTGAATTGGCTTAAAATACCACCTCCCATCTAATATAAATAATGCTAATATCTTCAGAAGTATTACTGTTATCCTGGGACTGAATAACGAAAAAAATTGAATAGTCAGGAAATTAATTTTTGTATGTGCTGGAAAGCCTAGAGGTTAATGTATGCAACTAGATGGCCACAGACCTGAGGGCCATTTCTTCCTTAGACAATATTCTGCATTGCACAAGGCAAGTCACCATGTTTCTTCTTCAATAATGTCATCCATAAAATGAGAATGAACCTACACGGCTCCCATTCCAGTGAGGATGGTAGAGCTCATCTGCCTTGGTTGTGAAACGAGACTTCTCAGATAGAAACAAGCTCCTGAAATTCAAATTATTCATATTCATGCTGTTCCATTACAGAAAAATGGCAAAATTCTTCTGTGATACTTAGGAATAGAAAAACAGCAAAATTTTCTGGGTTTTCTTTTACATTGCTACAAATCTGAATAGGATCTACCACATACAGCATTTGATTATTCAAGAGTTATGCAATATCTGTTTTATATTGATCTCTTAGAAAGAGACTATATTTAATTTTTTTTTGAAAATAACAAGGTTTTTTTCTCTGTAGCTGTTTGCTGTTGTTTTCTGTGAGGGCACACAATGAAACAGATATCTGGAGATATATGGGAGCAAGGGCTTAGTATGTGTATGTATGTGTGAAAAGTGTTTGAACCTGCAACCAGATTTCAAATTTTTCTTGAGTTTACATACAAAAAAATGTAAATATTTAGACTTAAAACAACATCTCTTCTGTGTTATTAAAAAATAGAAGGGTAAAAAACAAATCCTCCAGAACAGGAGTATGGTAGGTATTATTTCTCCTCTCTCCCAGCACTCTTACAGCCCGGAAATACATACTTAGAGTTATATTTTCATCTTAGTTCGATGTAGCAGATTTTAGTGACTCAAATCCCTTTTTCCATTAGTGTGAGTTAAGCTGCTCAGGCTTTGCCCATGGATGCTGCCCTACTTTTGTCACTGTCTCTATGAGCCTTCAGTTCAGTTTCCCTGCTCTGGCTGGCTGGAGCATCACTCCCAGGCTAAAGCAACACCTGCTGTGCCTCTCCAACGTGTGGCACTTTTAACACTTCCTTTTCCCCTTCGGTTGAGGACAGCACCCAGGATCACAGCCCTGGCAAGGACTGCTGAGTGCAGCCAGCCCAGGCAAGCAGCGCCCCACTGCCAGCACATCTGTCCCTGTTAGGTCCAGAGATTAGCTGCGGAAGAGGCTGGGAACCAGTCTGGGCTTAGACCTGTCTGTGTGCATTCTGCCAGTCCTGCCCTGCATACAGCTTCCCATTTCCTTCTTGTTGTTCTTGGATACGTGCACATGGCATTTTGAATTTTCACTCGTCCCTCTGAACCATCCTCTCTATTGTACTTTCAATTATTTCATCTTTGTTTATTTTTACTACAAGTAGTCGAAGGACAGAGAACTTGATCCTTGTCTTATCATTGTGCAACCTAAAATGGTAATATCTACCCTGAAGCGTCTGGTTTCCAGCAACACAGTGACAGGCATTGCCTTGTAGTACATGCCTAAATTTCAAAACATTGCAAGAGAAGAGCTTGATACCTTACTGAAATCTATTTCAGCCTTTTTTATGTTTTTATTATGATTAATGGATGAAACAAAACCATTTGTAGTGCATTTATTATCACAAACAATATTGAAAGTAATTTGACCCCTACAGTACTTTCTTTTTTTAATAATACTATACAATGGCAAAAAGGCTATGAAATCCTGTGCAGAGATCTTTATCTTAGTTGAACTGGTTGAAATATAGACAATGGAAATTCTCTGGGTTGACACTGGTATAATAGGAAGCAGCATATGACCTGCTCTTCTGAGCAATGTGCTGTCACCACAAACTACATTCCCATACCTACCCAACATATTAAAAGTTTATTTGTCAGCCTGCTCCTGTGAGCTCTTTATTTATGGCTACTTTATCATCTGAAATAAGCCATGTTTTTCATTATTAGAAATATAACAGTCTAGCAAAATCTGAAGTTGTATAGGAGAATGTGAATGCTTTTATTATGATGTCATTTTGCTGTAAGCACTGGAGAAATCAGATAATGTCATACTGTGTTACTCAACTAACAGGTCAAGTGTGATATAAAAGCATGAAGTTCATAAAACCTCTCCTGGCACAGTGTGTTTTACTAAAGGACTAAATTACTCTGTTTCTCCCAGGACTTGAAAAGTTGGGAACTCAAGGTAATTTTTTTGTCTGCATCTTCTTCAGCCAGAGACTGTTCATATGTGCACAGCACTTGCCTGACTGTGGGCTGTCCCTCAGAGGGTTCTGTCACAGCTGCCAGAGGATAGGATAGCATTGTGTGCCATTTACTGCCTTGTGTACCAACCATTTAGCTTTGCAGAGATGCTCCAAGAGCTCACCTGAGGAGTGAGAGCTGAGGTAAGACACTGACTGACATACCTGAATGCCAGTAACAGTACTGGTCACATACATTCAGCAGAACTAAGCTGCCAACTCTCTAAGTGTAAGGAAAAAAACTATGTCCTGACGTTGTTCTCAAATTCAACTCCTCACAGAAGGATAAATCAGGCTTTGCAGCAATTTACCTTAAAATGGGAAAGTGTAGTGGTTTGGTCCAAAATACTCATTACTATTTACCTTCTGTGAGATAAGAATTAGGAGAAATGCAAAGCAGGCACCAAACTTGAAAGAATATAAAGAAGTTTATTAACAGAACTAAAAGAAGAAAAAAAAAAATCATACCACACCTTCAGAACTCTTCTCCTCCCCCCACCTTTCTCCCTTCTCCCACTGACAATGTAAAAAGACAACCCTTGAGATGTTCAGTGTGTTTATCACTTCCATAATAACCTTGTTCAGTCCATGTAGGAAGAGGAGTCTCTCTTGCCCATGCTATGAAAACATTATCACAACGAGCCAGACGCCTGGGTTGGTTCTCTGCTCGCATGTGAGTCCCTTCCCATGACTTGCAGCTTTTCCCACAACTGCTTTTGAGAGTCCACTCTTGAAATTACTGGGGTACAATTTTAAGGTTGAGCCATTCAGAAACAAAAGTTCTCTTCACCCATCTCTGGGAGCATTTCATCTCTAAGAACAGAGGCCCTTCTCCTTCCCTGGGAGCAAAGGGTCCTCCTCATCTTCATCTCTAGGAACTGAGGTTTTCTCCTTTTCCATTTGAAGCAAAAGTCCTCATCGCTTCCATCTCTCCCTGTTCAAACTTCTCATGAAATTACAGCTGCTTCAGCATCTGCCTATCTCAGTGCAGGTGCTTTTGCTCTCAAGTACAAGTTAAACACTCCACCCCCCATGCCTTCATGAAATTACAGCGGGTACTCTGATACATCATAGCTTCACAACAGAATTTCAGCTTTAAGCATCTCCTCTTTCTCTTCCCTCATGTTTTCAGCTCTCCACAGCAGTAAAAGGGTTAATCTCACCTAGGCCTTGCAGCTGGAATTTTGCTTATCACTGTCGATCACATGACCTCTGCCGGACATCGGTGCAGCTTCAGCTGAATCTTGGCTGCCCTGGAGAGGGGGAGCCGAGCTGCTCCGGCTGCCCACAGCAGGGCTGGGGGGGGGTTCCATGGGTGGAACAGGGCCCATCGGCTCCAGGATGGCCTGGCCTGGCCTGGCCTGAGCAGGGCCTGGGCCGGGCCCACTGGCCCCCACACGGGGCCCGCAGCCACCTGTCCCAGCACCGGAAATGAGACAGAGCTGGGGGGAGTTTGTCTATTCTTAAGTGTGGATCACAGAGGCGGTCACAGTTTTAAGTGGCTCAAAGAATTGTCCATATTCAAACTGGCCAGCTGATAGGTTCTGACAGGTCACAGAGGAAGCTGTAAGCACCCCTTAGCAAGAACATCACTTCCAGGACTACACTTGCTAATCCATGACATAAAGTTAAATAAAAAAAAAAGTGCAGCTAGCACAATCCATGTGGAGTCTGCTTAAAGGTCTAGTGTAAATGTATACCATTAAGTAGTCTATTCAAATATCAAAAGTAGTTACCATTTTTAAAGGGCAGAGGATACAGTTATCAGGAGAAAAAAGCCATCCTTCAAAAGATAAGTCCTGTTCTATGGAGAAAGTAGATAAGAGACTTGACTGAAACCACTGTAAATAGGCCCACAACATTTCTGAAGAGTGACTTGCTAAATACACAAACCTAATAACTGCATTCACTTACCTCAGCCTAGAGGGTAATTGGTGAACTGATGGTGCCAACACATGACAGAGGTGTAAAAGGAGCAGTTCTGGACGAGAAAGCCATTGCAGGAAACCTGAATATGTTATTTGCCTCAATAATCAGTAAGGGAGAACAGCGAGGTTCCTATATGAGACCAAAGGTGTCTCCAGGACTGCATCAGGTCACAGTGTCAAAAAAATATTACACTTGGAACAGAGGGGATTCCCTCAAATATGAAATTCCCAATAATGGCTCAGTGTAATCAATTATTTGCACTGACCTCAGTACCACAGGCAAGGGAAAACAAGATGAAAATATGTGAGAAAGGCTCAGAGGTGACCCTGTGACCTATGGACCAGTAAACCAGAAGTGCTGCAGCAAACAAACTGGTAGAAGCTATGAAAAGAACCAAATTACTTAATGTGGGGAAAAATATGTCCCTCAGAGAGGGGTTGACCTGATGTTGTAGAAGACACTCATGCCCCCAAACCTGCTAGAGCCCCATGGAGGGATCAGCATGTTCATTTTTATGAGGAAACCCCAACAGCCCAGTTCAGTGTGCACCCTCCAAGGCACAACTGTGTCCTGCCTACCTTATTGAGAGACCCAGCTGTGTTAGAGTCACCAAGATCTACTGCACCTATAACTAATATTACAGAGCTTTGCTTTTCTTGTTGGGTGGAACAGAATTCTCTGTACTTCTGACTTATTTTGAAAGCTGCAAGCCAAACCTCATATGTATCAATTAGACTGTGAAAATGTACTGCTGGAGTTGCCTATGGATTATAACTTAATGATAGATTGCTTGCATGCTGTAGAGAGACATAACAGAATGTTATTGCCATTGTTCATCCTTTGGAATTCAGTCTGAGAGTCTGAGCTTGTTAATCAGCAGTTCGTCCTGCTTGTACTCGCGAGTGCTCAGCGCCAAGAGTGAATTTCCTCTCTATGCTTTTGCACTAGAAGCTTTGCCAAAGGTCTTTTGTTCACTATGTCAGTCAGCTGTGCTCTTGCCTTAATTGTGCCAGTAACTCGTGTCTGGAGATTATTCATTCTGCTCTGGTGCAATGAGCAGCATGTCAGCCTGAAGCCAGTGGAGACACTGGATCTTGTGTACACCCAGGTCAGGTCTGGGGACACCAAATGTGATTCTGGACCTTTTTTCAAGTGCAGCCCTGAGCAAGGGGATTTTGAAGGTGTGCTAAGTTTGTAAAAATGCTTATTTCTGGATACAAAGTACAAGGTATACAATAACTCATATTGTCTGAGTGCTCCTGCTGTGCAAGATTTGATCTCATGATGAGATTTTTTCCAAGAGGTTGGTTTAAGATCATTACCAAGAAACTATAAAATGACTGTCAAGGAAATTATTTTTAATAATATCTACTATGAAACAGTAGCTACACCAAAACTAATGCAACTTTCAACACAAGTATTTTTTTGTGTGTCTAGGGGTGTTAGATTATGGCTGTACATAACTTTGCAAAACCAATTGCATATCATGGGCTAATTCTTTTAAAGAAAAGATCAGATGATCAGCTACTCTTGGCCAGACTGACTATCTTGCTTTACTCCTTTCTCAGAAAAATAGTAGAAAAAGCATGAAAGAAAACTCAGTTAAGGCAAAATTCCTAGAATTTAAAAGAAAAAAAAAAATTAAATCATAAAATGACAGAATGGTTGTGTTGGAAGGTACCCTAAAGGGACATTTTCAATTATATCAGGCTGCTCAGAGCCCTGTCCAGCCTGGCCTTGAATGGATCCAGATCTCCCACTATGTTACTGTTTGAAACACCTCTCACCCTTCCCATATCTGCCCAGCTCAGTACAAAGTCCTGCAAATGAAAAAAAAACTCAAAAGAGATCCCCCAAAAAATAGACACTGGTTGATGCCTTTCTCTCCTAAAGGAATTGATGTCCTGTCCCAATAAAGGTTTAAAGCAAGATAAAGTTTTCATTAGCTATTAAAAGTTTGCATGAAAACAATATGGTACTTCTTTTTTCTTGGTTTTTTTTTTCCCTTTCCTTTTTTTTTCTGGGTTTGTTTCTTGGTTTGCTTTTTTTTCACAAAACTACTTTTAAAATAGTCTTTTGTTGGCATACATGCTGTTCAAACTTACATACTTGATAAAAACTGCAATAACTAAGGGGCAAACCTTACAAAGTAGCTCATGAGTAAATGGAATTTAATGGGGTCAATTATCCCCACATGCTTGTGTGCAGGTTTCATTAATATTAATAAGTGGTAGACATGCTGTTGAGCTGAAGAATAGATTGTCACCGGCCTCTACACGCTGTTTTGTGTGTGCTGATTTAGAATTATTCAAGAGAACACATTCATTTCCAAATGTCTAACATGTCAGTGGCAGAAAAACCCACATTTGCCCATTATACCTGCAAGATACAGAAAGATGGAAAAAAATACGTTAAACAACTGAAACAGCACAGATTCAGTTTGTGTGTTCTCCATAATGTAGACTCACATTACATGCATGTCTCTCTATAAATATTTAATGACATGGAAATGAGTATGTAGCAGGCTGGGTTCTTCCCTCTAAGGGTTAAGTTCCATTTCTGCAAATTGGTTTGTGCCCTATTTCTGTTCCTGTGTCTCTGTACATCTAGACATTTTCTTGGCATCTCTAACTCTTCTGAGGTTTCAGGAGATCTTTGGAGATTTGCTAGTAATTGACCTGTTTGGATTGCCCATGACTGGCATTTGCTAAAAGATAATAATACAGTCCTGCATTTTGTTGTTAAGTGCTGGTTGTGTTATTAACTTGTGGCCAAACCAGAAGAAAGGCTCAGGAGACATCATTTTCCCTCAGACAACTTCATTTGGTTCTTACTGTAATCTCCATTATAAATGAAGCACTTTGGTCTCAGCTGAAGGGAGTCACATATTCCTTAACTTGTCAGCCGTGTTTGGCCAGTAATGAATACAGCCACTTTGCTTCATTTTTTTAAGCTATTACTGTACACGAAGGGTAAACAATCAACATCACATCAAAGTCAGATGATTTAACCTTCTGCCACTTCTCTAACCACTAAAGAGTTCCTGCCAGGGCTAGCTGAGTATTGGAACATGTGTAAATGTTTTCTGAGAAAACAGAATTATCAAATGAAGGAAACCTGATGTTTTCTCCTCAGAAAACAGGAATAATTAATAACATTAGATCTACCAGATCCCAAAGGAGTCTGAGTGAACCCCATTTGGTTTAGTTTTATCATGTAGCAGGAACAAATCTTGCCCCCAGTTACAATAGCATAGTTCTGGAGGAACCTTCAAGTTTAGTTCTGCTATAATTTAAACTGCTACCGTCTCAGTGTAACACATCTGATTTCAGCAAAGTTCCTCATCTTTAGCACCATCTTTAATAGCCAAGAAAATTAAAACTGAAAATAGAGTCTGGAAACAATGAATTAACACTAGCCAGATAAGCATAGGGAATCTACTTTGTGTAATACAAGAATTAAATACTGCTGATCTTTGCAAGTAGCAATGACAACTCAAATACAATGCCTTGGGGCCTGCAATAACCTGGAGGCTAATTAACTGCAGAGAGGGCTTTTTATATTACACTTTGTATTAAATAAATTCAGCACAAATCCATGGAGACCAATAAGCATTTTTTAGGCAGTCTAGCTAAATTTTACCCTAAAAGTGATCAAGCTACATAGAATTCTGGCTTGTGAGATATCTGATTAATGTATTGTCCTCCAATAATTCGGGTGCTTAGGATGAAAATAAGAGCAAATAAGAGATGAAGATAGAGGAACTCTTCTGTCAGTACAATGTTCATGACTTTGTATCTCTTTAAACATAGTACTAGTAGAACTATACAGAAATTTTACTTCAGGGGTTTTAAATACTGCCCTAAAATGTGTCATCATTTTAAAACCAGAAGCTGATATCATCAAGTGAGGAAAAAAGGAAAAGAGAGGAAGCATAGCTTAATTTTAAGGCTCATCCTAGTCCCCCACTCTCTCACCATCTCCCAGTGACCCCCAGAGAAACATTCCAGCAGGATACAACCACAGTGCTGGAAGGCAAAGTGCTGGGCACAGTAGGGGTATCAGCAGAGAACCTCTGGGGGGAAAATAAAGTCCTGCTTTTTTCATAAAACATCTGATCACAGTCAGCCACTGGGGTGCATCCAGATTTGTGTGCAGTAAATATGGCATCAACTAAGCCACTGAAAAATGCATACTAGAAATGAATGATTTCTATTTCGGTCTCAAGGAAATGTTCAATTTCTCTTTGCAGATGTCTTTGTCTTGTTGTCATCCTCTCCCACACGTACTCAAGAAGACTAGAAGCAGAGACAAGGCACCTTACCTAATTTGCATACTTGGCTTAAAAATAAGATATTGTTCATTTTTTTATTTCCAAACCAGCAGGTCTGTGAATCAGAACTGGTGAGCTAAGTTTTATGTTATTATGGCGAACTAGGCACTCTTTTTGAACACTTCTCATGCAGTTATAATACATTCAACACAGCAAGCTGGGGAAGCAAATAGAATCTGGCTTGAATCTCTTTTAGAGTCTTCAGGTTAAAGAAGTTTCCCAGTAATTCTCTCCATTAAAATAGTAAAACTCCTTAAAAGAAAATCTGTCTCCTTCCAGAGGAGGTGTCAGGTATGTTCACCACCACTATGTGGCGCAGTCAGTGATGTATTGAGAGATCTGAAATATCAGCAGGAGCACCTCAAGCACATCAGCATAATCTTTGCAAGACAGAGCAGGATAAGGCAAAAAGGACTACCAGATTATCTGATATCCTTATCCCAAACTTGAAAGAAAAGGAGTAGACACTGGTGGGGTTCACAAAATTATAAAAAATAAGCCTGTCCCTCATATAGAATCTTTCACACAGACACTGGCACTCTCTTTTGGAAAAATGAAAATTAGCCACCAATACAAGTTTGTGTTTAGGACCTTCATAGAATAACTGCAGAAATTAATGCAGGGAGTAGATCAGAGAAACCTTATCTCTTCTCAAGTTACAACCCCACTAATAACTTGTCAACCTGCATCAGGAGGGCTTTATTCACGAATTAACACACAAGCTGTTTGCCATCAGCCAGCGTCAGCTGTTCACAAATGGAGGCAGGCTGGTTTCACCCCTCGTTCTCCTAGGTTTTCTTACATATTATGGCTGAGGCAAAGTTGTCACGTTTTAATTTCCGTAAAGTCAGAATGGAAAAACAAAGTACCAGAAAAGTAACAAGGATTTATATGCAGCTCCCATTTTTAACCATTGGTGCTTGGGGTGTTTTTTAAGATTTCTAGAAGTTTCTCAGAGTCAGGGTTAAGATAAATGCACCGATCCCTGGAATTCCTGTGTTATGCATTGTTTGTGCTGTTGCTCTGTCTTGACAGAGAGGTCATCATGGCATCTCCCTGCTGACAGCATCCTGCATGTCACCACTGGCAAAGTTTTGGCTGAGGCCACTGGACAAAAACCAACAGATAAAACCATGATTCCAAAGTTTGGTTGTATTTTGGGGGTTTTTTAAATGAAGAGCTGAATCTCATTAATAAATGTATGGCTTTCAAAAAAAAAAAAAAAAGACGAGAGTTTCTCCTGTAGTCAAGAAGCTTCCTTAATGAGATCCAGACAGATTTACATTTTTTAAAAGCACAGGACTTTGGGGTTTTTCCATTTAAATCATCAACTCCTGCATAAATTACATTTGTAAGACCCACTGGCTCCAATCCAAGGGTATTTAAGAGCCTGTCTGACTGAGTTATGAAAGGACCAGGTAAGAGGAAGTGGAAAAAAAGGATAAGCTATAGAATATCCATTAATAAGATGACTAATATTACTACAAACCTGATTTCCTACTTCTTTGGCTTCTTTCATGGAGATTTAAAGATAATTGTAGCAAAGGCTCAGGAAAAAAAACTAAAAGAGACAAATCCTGCAAAGAGAAGTCTTATTTACAAATGCTTAATATTTCTTCTGGCTTATTGTAAATAATTTATGAGGTGCTTTTCAATATTAAAGTTCTTCGTTAGTTCATTGGAGACATGGTCAGGATTAGTAATGAACTAATTGTCATAGAAAATAATTTATTGCTAACAGTCTCCAAAAAATCAGCAGTTTGGCTTCTGTGGGTTAAAATGAGGTAATGTAGCAAAGTCCTGACTTATGAGGAAATAGTATTTTAGATCACAGACAAATAAGATTAATGCTATATCCCATGCTGTGCTGAAAGGGATATCTTGCATGGTTAAAAAATGTATTTAAAAACCATCTAATTTCCTTGGGTTTTCCTATGTTTTACCTTTTTCTTTTTTTTTTTTTACATAAATGTTTCCTGTTCCAATAATGTAACTTTTCCCTGTCACATAGCTTGCATTTTCCTCAGCTTCAGTAATGAAAATTAATTAGCTAAATTTGCTTTTCTAAAAGCCAACTTCTCATTCAGATTTTCACTCAGCTAGCAGGTTATAGTAACACTAAACTCAGGACTGGAAATTAGGACTTTGAGGACAATATCATGTAGGGTTTTGCTTCTAATAGATGGAAATATTTCTACCACTTTTTTGTTTTCCAAAATCTTGGTAAATATTGTCCTTGAATTGATCTGGCAAACTGGTTCAAACTGAACTTGTAGAAAAACAGGAGCTCTTTCAGGATAATGTTTCATTTCAATACATTTTCACATAGTTTTTTTGGTTTGGACAAATAATCATCACTTAAGGCAGTTAATAACAGATCTGTAGGCAAGGCAGATGGATCTGAGTAAAGCAAGAACTTCCCTCACTGGCTGCTGTACCTTTCCCTCAGTCTTTGAAAAACTTTTACAACAAATTTCAGCCCAAAATCAATTCCAAAACAAATACCAAAAGGCTTAATTAATCACTTTGTTTTGATTTGTATGTGTGTTCTGTTTTAAGCTGGTTGTTTTCCATCTGGTCACAAACACCATGGCCTTTTTCAAGTTGTGAACATCAAGAAATCTGCAGAAATTAAAACTATGTATCCAAATTGGATTTTTCATATTTTTCATCTGTTATTTCAGGCTCAGAAGTATTAAATAGCCTCATGAAAGCATGAGGGCCCCAGCTTTCTTCTGTGATTCACCCAGCTTGGACATAAGAGAGCACCTAAGTCAAGAGATTCAAATAGAAAATACTGCTAGATAAACTGTGATAAATGAGACTTCACAGTGATGTATTGGAGAATAATATATTGTAAACTGGAAAAAGTAGGAGGAGATTCAGCACATGGCAAAAATCAATCACTAAAAATGCACATTTATGTGAAGAGAAACCCCAAAGCTTTTCAAGTTAGTTTTGCTTTATCTGTGGATGCCAAGAAACACCAGGCAATCTACAGTTACTGATCTTCACTCTATTAAAAAAAAGAGAAGGAAAGAAAAAAGGGGCCATACAGTCTTCTCTGGTGGCCTATAGCACGGTAGGAAACATTTTTGTACAGATGTAAGATGCTACTCATGAATAGATATTTCAATTTTAACAGAAGGGGTTACTTCCCAAAAGAAAATATTGTATTACTAACCTTCTACTAGAGCTTTTGTGTTTCATCTTGGCTACAAAGCAGTCATGCTGTGCCACAGCCAGGCTCCACCCTGGTGACACTGGCTCACAAATACACTCCTGTTTTGCTTGCTTCCTGCTGCTCCCAGAGCAGTTCTGCCTAATGTCACCTTTTTTTTTTTTTTTTTTATTCAGAACCACCTTTTTTGGTTACTTAAAGGAGAATTCCATCCCCAAAGCCCCACACTGATGTTCTCTGTACCTCCACAGCTGTCATGCCACTAGCTCCACTTCCAGGGCACTGACTACTGATGCAACAAGCAGGCAATTCCTCCACTCCCACAGAGTGACCAGGAGAACCAGAAAGGTCTCTTGACTATATTACTTTATGGCAAATTCAGAGACTTGGACCCTCTCTCATGTTCACAAGACCTAACCACTTCCCCATAACTGTCACAATCTCTTTAGCATTTGGAGAAAATTAAACTACATGCAACATGGCAAGATCAAATACTAAAAGGGCAATTTTTAATTTAATTACTGTAGACATAGAAAAAGGAGTTCTTTAAGGAAGTCTGTCAACTAAGAGCTATATATAACTCTTGAGGGATTCCTTAGTGATTTTCCTAGTAAAACAGATTTCCTTTAAAATACACTTGTTTGCTGCACGGGGTGGAATTATTGTAAAATCAAACAGTTACTTTTCAAAAGTCTGATCTGACGTGTGATGATAACAGAGCGGATAGTAAATACACAGCCCTTAGTTTGTCGTATTGATCTGAGAAACATGACTGGGCATTGCAGAGCCAGTGTTTGTATCTACTGAGAAAAGGGCCAGGATGAAGTGTTAACTGCTTGAGTTAAAGCTCTTTCTTTCATTGATTTCAGTAAGCATTTTTCCAGATCCAAAGCCTTTCTATTAAGTTCAGTGCTCTTTCAGTCAGGGCTGTGTTATCCATTGAAGCCAAAGAACAGCAAAGCCTGTCTGATCTTCTTGAGATCTGGCTTCAGTTAAATAATCCAGTGGACCCTTCTCTGAATTAGCATTGCAGAATATGTGCCAGCAGAGAGGGGACTACTCAGCTGAGAGTTACCTGGGAGTGCTCCAGAACAAGGAAGCCAACAGATCATGCAAGCGGCATGCAGCCCTAATTTTGAGCTATTACAAAGTAAAGCAAATTTCCTATCTTTCATTTCTTTCCAGACTTAGATCAATTTATTTCTTCTTAGATTTACATTCCCATTATTTATTTCTGAATTTCTATATTAAAAGGAAAAAACATTACCTGATTTAGTGCTTAATTTCTTTAAGAGCGGCATTACTTCTATTGAGCGACAACTCCAATCTGCACTGTTGTGAGCATTAGCAGGGGATCTGGGAAGAGACATTCAGAGGGATGAATTTAGAGGTGATAGTGTAACATAAACTCAGGAATAAGACCCACACACACTTTGTGTTAAGGTAAACCATAAAAGAAAGGAGCAGAAGAGGAAAAGCAGTTAAGTGAATGGTATGTAACACCTAATCTAAAGCACATTTATCTTTCCTTCAGCACACACAAAACTTTTGCTTAGTTTCTTTTTATAGTTACTGAATACTGTTACCCACATTATCTGAAGTTGGAATTTACTGTGTGGGGACTTAAAACCTTACTAAAATCTTAAAAATAGGCTTTGTAATAAAAATATTTAATAATTTGCAACATACACCAACTCTTACTCTCCTACTATGTTCAACACATTTTCTCCCGTGAAGAATATCATGAATGTATGTCAGCCACAGAAATACATTTAATGTTCTTATACCAGAATAACAGTGCTTAAGCACCTTCTTACTACTTCAGCTCTATTTCATATACATGGGTATGTTTGCTCAGCAACTCAGCTTCTGAAAGACAAAAATAAATTTACTCATTTCTACAGCTGTGAAAAGATTTCTGAAATATGGAAAATTTCAAGAGCTCCTTCACTGAAAAAAAAAAAAAAAAATCGCAGGATTAAAGAAATCCAGGGAAAGAGAAAAGATTAACCTAGAAAAGGCAAACAGGCAAGAGAATAAATCTGAGCTTCATTGTGGCTTTCCACTTCAACAGAGGATTCTTATAAGGTCCTGGCCACGGTGCTCAAGCTCTCACAGGTAGGAGGACAGGGGTGGGCATATGTCTCCAATGTGCACAGCAGCCTCTGTGACATTAGTCAGGGCCACGGTGCAATTGTTCCAAGGAGGAGGAACACGTGGTCTGGCACAGAACCGCATTTTTCTCTCCGCTTTCCTGCAGTTACCGCACGGAGCACAGGAGTCAGAGATGCCATGGCACCGTAATGGAAATAAATGACTCCGCAGAGCCAGCAGCGGGAGGTGGGAGCAGGAAGCATCCTCATCCCAGCCTCAGCGGCCACGTAAATCTGTCCCCGTCAGGAGGGCTCCGGGAGGCGCTGGCACCCGCCGCTCCCCGGGAGTCAGTGAGAGTTCAGGTGCTTACTGTGTCATCAAGCCTGACCTTCAGATGCGACACGGCCAGCACGTTTGTTTTCCCACAGCAGTGATTGCTTCAGTCAATTATTATTGCCCATCCTGGAGTGCAAACACATAAGGATTTGATTTACAGTGCAAAATATACATCCTGAATTTACTTCCTCTTTTGTTTTTGGTCTGCCATACCGTCTCCAGCTTAAAGGGGTGACAGCAAATTATTTCATAGGTAAATATATCTACATATGAGGAAGGCTAAATATCAGTCATTCAGGGCATCCTGAGATGAACACTCCATATACCGTTGGATGTGTTGTGTCAGATGTGACAATATATTTAAAGGGTTTTGCATTTTATTTTAAAGTGCTCTTTTGTCTGCTCCTACCTGAAAAAAAATCATTAACAAATTTGTTGATTTGGCAATCTAACCATTAAATCCAGTTTAGCACAGATTTAAGATTGTACATTCAGTTCTTTAAGCAATGTTTAGGTATTACCAATATACTGAAAGATAGATGAGACAGCCTCATGGTAATACAGCTTTTAACCTTTCCTCTCCTCTACCATGACGGGGGAGAATTACAGTAAATGATGGTTACCTCGTCTGCAGTATGGACAATTGATTTGACCTCACTGCATCTGATGCTCTAATGGACTTCGTGGCTGAATCCCTGGAGATATAAAATATGTCCAAGTGAATTGGGGCAGGTTAAAGAACGGACCTGCTTTTCATGGCTGGCTCAAGCTGTAATAGATCTCCTGGTTGTTCTGAGAAGAAGATTAAAAATGATCAATATCCAAATCATTAAAAGGAAAGTGGTGGCTTCTGTAAATCTACCTGAGCTATATTTTTCTCCCTGCTGAATGCTGGGGGGGAGCCTATGTTGGTGACATGAGTTTCTATAACAAATGTTTGCTTCTGTTCACTTTCTTGTGGCATGGTCCCTGTTATAGTAAGAATCAGACACTCGGGTGGCCTGAATCAGCATTGCTTTCCTGATGTCATGCTCGTTTGCACCACGAGGAATCTAGTCTTATGTTTAGTTAATATGGATAAAATGCCAATACTATTATATTTCTTGGACCAGCAAATAAAGGCAAGGACAGATTTCAGAGAATGATGGCAGCTATGATAACTGAATGTCCTTACAACTCTGCTAGCCCCAAATAAAAGGCCAAAAACAAAGGTCTAGTTTAGGGAGGGGAAAACAAAAAGATTTCCCTTGGCTCCTCTGAGCCCTTCATTTGGCAAAATGTAATTCAACATCTTTTTTATCCCTGCCTACCCTCTCATAGGGGTATGTTTGTGCTCTTTTCCCAGCAGCCTCTCTTACATGAGCTTGTAACATCCCACAGGTCAGAGACCTTCCTCTCTGCACACAATGTGCCAGGCAACTTCAGTGGGATTACATACACTTACATTTCCTCCACTTCCTGGAAAGCCCAAGCCTTAAGAAGACAGCTTTACAACTGTTCCATGGCTGGCACACATACATTAAATAATTATTTAGTACACTTGAAGTCCAAGAGAGCCCCAATCTTTAACCAGCCAGGTCTGACACTGTTGGGATCTGATATTTCCATTTATTTTATGACAGAAATAAGAGGTAATCCCAAAGTCTGTATTTGAAGATGCAGTCTATTTTCCTAGTTTTGAGAAATTTAAGGACACAAGAATTGGACTGACCTAGCTCCATTCCATTAAATTGAGTGAATGCGAAAAATATTCTATTATGAAGGAATAGGTTTCAACAAATTGAAAAAATTTCCCTTTTTTTTTTCCCCACTTGTTTGTTGAACAATATTTTCCTTTTGTTTTTCACATGTTGTTTGTTTAAAAATATGGATGTGTAACAGTAGCCTCTGTAAGGAATGTCTGTTTACCTACATGTATTATCTATCTTATATGAAGAAAAGTAAAGACACTTTACAAGCTCTTTGCTTTTCTCTGGGGTTGCCTATGCCCTGTGGCTTGGGCTGAGCTGAATGCCTCACATCCATGAGGAGAAGAGAGAACAACTGCTGACCCTCAGATCCAGCTATTCTTGTAGCTGGAAACATTGTCAGGGGCTGCAAGCATCAAGCTGTCTGAAAGGCCAAAGTTGAGCACTACATTATTGGAGTAGATGACACTTTATTCTTATTCTTCAACAATTCTAACAACTTCGAGTCCCTCGCTGTCCCTTTATGAACACAGATGTCATTTTGATGGGGGGACAGGCAAAATGACAAGAAGGTGACCTATCAGTGAACTCAGGAGCAGGTGAGGCCTGTCAGCTTCTAATTTCAAACTGGTGTCAGTCCTGAGGAATGGCTGGTATAATCACATTTGTAACTGATCCCCTATAAACTCTGCAAACATTCCCAGTGTGCCTGTTATGAGTAATATGAAATTAACAATTCGTGTTTATGACACCAGACACCAAGAGAATCAAGGAAATTTCAGTAACAGGATCAGCTCCGTCTGTCTTCCAGAGCAGAACACCAAAGTCCCCCAGTCATAGCCAAATTACTTTGTGCTTATGTTACAATAGGCATTGTTATTTATTTTGAAGACAAACTTTTGTAACTGGGTGTAAAGTGAGGACCTAAGAACTAACCCCTAGTTGAAATTACTCTTTTTAAATTTCTCTCATTCAACCTCTGCCTTTACGATGTTTATGATTTTTAAGTTGAAATTTGGAACCTGACAAACCACACACATACTTCTATCTCGATTTTTTTTAATAACTGAAGGGAAGGCTCTGTGTAAATCTCTCTCAGACACATAAATTACCAGCTGCATGAATACTGCCATTAAGACATGCAGACAAGTGTAAGGGGTGGGGACAGGGCAGGATGCCCGAAAGAGGTGGAGTCACAGAGAAAACAAGACATTTGTTCATTGAGTAACTTACCCTTCAATTAATAGTAATTAATTAATATTAATTAATATTAATGTATTCACTGTAGCTGAGCAAGAATGAACACTACAAGTTAGCTTGTCAGACTCCCTTGCTTCTCTGGCATCAGGGAACTTTGTTTCTGCAAACTAGACCTTTTCTTCCTGGTTCTGTGTTACATTATCTGTAATTTTTTTATTAGAAAAAGTCAAAATTGCAGTATGTGAGGCTAGATTTGAATTAAAATCAAATACAATCTTGAACCCAACCTAATTAACAAAAGACAAGTACAACTGCAAATAGTCCTTTTGGGGACAATGACAGCCCCAAACCCAAGAGGAAGACTAGGGTGCAAAACTCACATTCATTTTGAGCGTATGAGAAAACATAGGAGCATTTTGTATTGCTGCTACCTGAATCTCAAGAGCTTATCCTGTGCAGCTTTAAAATGCACCAGAAATAGCCCATCACACTTCTGAATCTTGAAACCTTCCAACTGTTCTCCACCACTCAAAACCTCATGTCAGCATCAGCCTTGAATCCTGAGGCAGGGGCTACAAGCTGTGCACACTACCATTGATGAGGTCACCTCTGGATCCGTAATACAATGGCTCACTTTAAATCTGATGCACAGAACAATTTTTTGGTGTTTGGACAGGCCATATAGAACCTTGATAAAAATGCCATCCATTCAGAGCTTTCCTAGAACCCAGTGAAATATGTTTTTGTTTTCCTCCTACTTACATGGTTATAATTCAACATATGGTTTAAATAGAGAAAATTAGGACAGTTTGGGCTTTTTGGTGTTTGGGGTTTTTTTAAACAAGTCAGAATTTCTGTAGACTAACTTCAGAGGGTTTTCTACCAGGAAACCAAGTGGGGAGAGGAACAAACACAACCCCAACTAGGTTCCCTTCTGAAAGGAAAGGTAGGAAGTGGAAGAACAGGACAAAAACCTTTGTTGAGCTGTTCAGAGTAGACCCTGATCTTGAGCCTGTTCCCCACACACAGAAAGGAGCTGCAGAGCACATCTCTTTTCATGACGTAGCTGATAGTATTTTGAGCACTCAGGTCCTGCACTTTCCCCCACAGCACCACTTTCTGTGAATACAATTACTTTCAGGGCACCCTCAGTTCCCATCAGCTTCAGTTTTCAAATTAAACAAAATTAGTCCTTTCAAGGCAACTGTGGCACGCACAAGAGCATTTAAAAGCAAGAAAGATGGAGGTGGGGAAAATGAGACTATAAAGAGGTATCCCCATTTTTAAGACTATTAATCTGTGTTACATTGGGGGGGACAGGAACAAGGAAGGCTGCATCACAACAAAGAGTTGAAGCATTTGAGTTTGCCTCCATGTCATGCTGAATAGAGAGTAGCATCATTGCATTGGCTCATTGCATGGGAGATACCTGTGCATAGGTCGTTCCACTGGCTGGCTTGGATGTGTGACTGGTCCTATCTCACCCAGCTGCTCTAAATGTTGGCTTAGGATGTTTTCTTCCTGACCCATTGAACTTATAATTAGCTCTACAAAATGGATTAGCAGAGCATACTGAGACCACAACCGAAAGACTTAGAAACTAGTCTGCAAAGTAGGTTCAAATCCTTGCCCTGCTTGATTCCCTCTCAGGCTCAGTGACTGCTATTTCACAACTCATTGCACTTTGCTGGCTACAGGGCACCCACACGCAAATGCCCCTGTCATAGAATAATTCCTTTTTTTGCTATATACAGAAAGATCACCACATCTGGGAAACTTTCCCCTCAAAAACAATACATTTTAAAAGTAAGTTTAAGTTCTCGTGACTCAGTGTTTTCTTTAAAAATAAGAAAAAGCATGTTTCAGTCAAGAACCTGTAATCAACTCAAACTGAAATGGCAAGGTTTCCCCTGCCCTTGGCTGCATGGCAACATGTGTGCAGCCCCAGGGAATGCATCAGCACCAGTGCAGTGACCCAGTGAAAATCCTGGAAGCAAGCAGACAGCATTAAAGTCATGCATTAAGGAATGTTTGTGTATACTTCTGAAGCAAATTACAGAACTCCCCAGAAATATCTGCAATGTGATGGCTTAGGAAAACCATGTGGGAATTGTACCTGGGACAAGAAATATGCCAGTAACAGAACTAGTGGCTGTATCTTACCCCCTGGAGCTCACCTTCTCTTCTTAAATCCCCAGGAGCCAGAGCTGCAGAGGCAGAGGGGGATACCTGTGGCACACAGCCTTTCCCATTTCCTCTCATAGGCACAAGTCTGCAGAATGATGATACCGATTTATTCGAAGGAGGCACTGTGGAAGCAGATCTAGATGCATGTGACAGAGCTGGAGGCATCTCACTGTGATTAGTCAGTAGTGAAACAAGTAGTTATTTATGTTGCACACATCTAATGAACAAGAATTAGTCATGGCTCTGATTCTTGCGTAGCTATTCGTGCAGCTTGTCTAATATCGGAAAGGAAACTGCACTGTTTTTTCTAATTTAAAGAGGCTGGGTGAAATAAGAACTGCCTTCTGCCTTTGACTAGAAAACTGGTTTCCATGTTCAGAAGCATCTAGGTGTATTTTTTCGTATTCTTTCCTTCTTTGAGTTTTCCTGACTTCAGTCAGGAGGTGAAATGCCAGAAATATCCAGAGACACCCTACCAAAACAGACGGCTCCCCTGCGGGCATTGCAGCCCCAGCGGGTGTTTTTCCAAACCACCCCTGAACTCTGAACCTTCAAATCATTTACAGATCCCTTCCATGCAGAGATGAAACCACATCACTGCCTGCCTTTTGCAAGCAGAAGTGTGATGGAGAGCCTGGATCAGCAGAGCTCCTCTGCACAGTCCAGCTGCTTTGCAAATGCAGCTCAAGTGACTCAAGGCTTCTGTGGTTGCAGTTGCAAGTTGCAGTCACTGGAGCTGGGGACGGAGGAGTTGTCAGACTCTGTTTGTGCTGGATGCTGTTAAGGTCTGTGGAGCTAGGCACAAGCTGGGCACCCATTAGCTCTGTAATTACCCAAAGAAAACCTTCTCCTTTTTTTCTCAGGGTACAGCCTGAATGAAGCTTAATTAGCCAAAAAACTAGGAGACACTAAATTTCCAACTACAAGCACTGCCTGGTCCAATGGTATTTTGTAAGAAACTAAAGCCTCCTGTCCCTGGTGATAAGCTGGTTTTTATTATGAAATATAACAGTTGTATTGTACATGACTGTTCTGTACAATGCAATTTACAGAGCTGCTCTGGTGACTGCTGTCCCTGACAGGGTGCCCTTTATAACAGGACTTGTATTGCGTCAACATTTTCATGATTCTAGGAGAGTAGAGAAAGAAATGTTTCCATAGTAGAAAATTCATGTTAGGTAACTATCATTGAAGTGTGTATGAGATCGGATGTCAAAACATTTTTATTGTTAGCTGGTGGGAATTACACTGACTGACAGCAGCAGTTTAATAACTGAGAAGCAGCATAATTTGTTATTTTAATTGTTTTTCCATTTGCATTTTGAAGTGATAAAGCCT
Organism: Coloeus monedula; assembly: GCF_965178545.1. Classification (NCBI taxonomy): domain Eukaryota; kingdom Metazoa; phylum Chordata; class Aves; order Passeriformes; family Corvidae; genus Coloeus; species Coloeus monedula. Next base: position 10,130,120 of record NC_138789.1, read on the forward strand.
TAGAAATGCACACGGTCCCTGCTCTCACTTTCTCAGGTTGGTACAAGAGGAATGACTGATAAAAGAGATTAATAAATAATGCTTTAACTTTGTCTTGCTACACGGTGTCAAAGTATCCTGGCCTATTAACAGCATAAGCAATGATCCTACATTGTTAAAATGAAGTTAAAATGAAGACGAGCCGCAGTTTGGGGTGTTTTCCGGACCCTCGTGCCCAGCTGCGGTTCTGTTACCACGGGCCGTCATTGCCGCTGCCGCCGCAGTTCCGGCGCTGGCCGCGAGGTGGCGGCCGAGGCGGTGCCATGGCCCGCAGGCCCCGCGGTTCGCTGCTGCCGGGAGCGCTCCGGGAAAAACAATCAATCCTCTGCTTCCCGCTTCGCGATGTCCTCCTACTGCGCGGCTTCCAGAGGCTGCGAACAGTCGTACTGCTCCTTGTACCCTCTGCTCTACAGGCAGGGGAAAACCACTCCCTCAGAATTTACTGTGCTGTCGTTATCTTCACTTGAAAACATTACCTGCTATCACACAACCACCCTGAAACATCCCCAAACCTTTTGACTTGAACCTTTGCCACCCACGCGTATGGCCACTTACCAAAGTCTCTCATATGCCCTACTCAGAAGAGGGAGGCTGTGACACCCTCTGCCTCCGGCTGTGATGACATCCCCATCCACATTTAGGTTTTCCACATTTATTTTACTCCTGTTCTTTATTTTAATCCCGCTAAATTATTTCTTCAATGTTTTTGCACCTTGCTTCAGCATAGAGACTGCAACTGTAAACCAGCATATCTGAAAGCTACAGAAGCATTTAGGACAGGAGCCTTCCCCTGAGCTGGATGTGTTTGTCAGATTGTCAGCATGCACAGGACTTTGCCAAGGAAGTGATGGGAACTACACTGTTGACACAGCATTAATGTTTCTTGCTTCCTCTGTCTGTTCACATCATTAACCCACGTAGCTGTATAATACCCTTGTGCCAAAGTCACAAAAAACTGGCTTAAATACCTCTCAGAGGTGCTGAGGTGGTTGAGCCCATCTGAATTTGTGTTTCCACAGCAGCCTGCTCTGGTGGGATCCCCACTTTTCAGAACAAAAGCATGCTTTTTTTACTCCATCTCCAATGTCCAATATGTTCTTAATGGTCTTTTAGATTAGGTCTCAGTTGCCAATAGGCTTCAATAGCAGCCTAAACTTGGAGCTATTTGGGTCAGAATGGTTTAAGGGTAACATCATGGAGGTCACAGGCTTCTGCCTGTGGCTCCGGCACCATAAAAAGCAGTGACAGTGCTCAGTGTCAAGATGCCCTGGCAATGAGAGCAGCTGAGGACTACAGCTAACCCTGGATTCAGAATATCAAGGCATTGAACAGCATTATAAAATACTAGAAGGTGAGCAGATAAAAAGGAAGGGAAATAGAAAAGATAAGACATGGAGAAAGAAAAATAGTTGAGAATATATAGGGGAGTTAAAAGGTCCTGATCTGTATTTTTTGAGCCTATTCATGTGTGTGCACAAGAGCATGCATGTGCATATTACCCCAGCACATGACCATAGGAACTACTGCTGGACAACAAATAAGAAAAGAAAATGTGGGAGGAGATGATGAATAGAAGAGGAAAGTGGTCTAGAATAAGGAAGCTTGGTATTTTTTGTCTTTGAAGACTGGACTTGCATGAAGTCTTACACATGGAAGAATTGATTTTTTTGAAAATAAATACAAAGATTCACTCCTGGGTAGAGCTATTTCAAAGCAGCAAACCAGCTGGCTCTAAAAATGTTTTTGAACAGTAGCAGTGAAAAACTCTTAATGGTAGCACAAATAGGCAGCCTTAATGAATTCAGTCCTTGCTGGTAAAATACTGCCGTGCTTTTCAAGTCAAAATTTCAAACTGTTTTTGTTTGTTTGCTAGGAGTTCATCTCCCTTTTTTACTTGCATTTAATCGAATGGGATTTTGGTTCTGCCTGTCATTTTGAAGTAGACTGGAAAAGAGGGATAGGCCCCTGTGAGAAATGAATTTAACAACCAAATGCTGTCCCTGAGAAACCAGAGCAGTGCCTCTGTGCCGGGGGGGGGGGACCAGAACAGAAAGAGAGGAGTGAGAAGGGAGGGTCTGTATGCTGCTCACAGGCTCAGCTCTTGCCCAGCTCCCTTTTGGTCTTTATAGGCCACTGGCCAATTTTTTTTAAATGTTCTGAAATCTTAGAGCTTTGAAAGAAGCTTGTCCACAAGTGTCATGTGGAGCTCTGGGTGGTGGATGCTAGCTGTCCCTTATTTCATTTATGTGCCTAAGGAAAAGCTATCACCTTGTAAATCTGGCATCAGTGCCAAGTGGTCAAGTTCTGGTTTATCTCCTCAGTTCTGTCCAGGTTTCCCCTTAGAAAAACTAAAGAAAATCCTTTACTTTGAGTGCTGTTCACACACATGAAGTTTCAGTTTGAAGTGAATTAAAATCACCAGTGGATCTGTTCAACACGTGTTAGGCTCTGCCTCAGTTGCCAGGAAGCCTTATTTTATGTCAAGGGGAAATTTGGAGCATCTTTTACTGGTTTCTCTAGTAAGAAGGTTGTGTCCTAGTCCCACTGTCCAGGAGTACAAAAGCCACCCTGCTTGCTCCCAAGGACAAACCCTGGAGAAACAGGCCACTCATTCAGATATCAGTTATATCCACATCCAGCAGATTGTTTCCTTACCAGGAGATACCAGTTTTAGAAGAATTTGATTTCAGAGTTTGAAGCAGTTCCACAGACCACTTGGGCTTAACCTTCAAATGCCTTAGATAGATATGAGCCTTGAAAATGACCCTCTGCACCCTGGGAATCTTTTGTGGGGAAAAAAAAAACCACCCAGGGGGTATAGCCTTGACTATGTTGCTGAGTCAGTGAATTGCAGTGCTCCAAATTGCCTGAAGATTTAGTTAATCATGAGTAAGTTTCCTTCAGGTAGGAAAATATAACAGTAATAAGGATTATAGTTTGTGAAAGTTTATGTGAAATACATGCATGTGCATATATTTTTAATGGGAAAGGAAAAGGAGTCTAGAGATGGAAGAGATTTGTAATCCAGTGTCTGCTGTCTGGGAAGAGCAAGGAGCTGAGGAGACATATCCAGGAGCAGAGCCATGCTTCTGCAGTGTTGCTCAGAGTCCCAGCACTACCATGCACCCTGTGCCACAGGAACATCCCAGTGCACCCCATGAGGCTGCCAGGAACCTGACAGGGAAAACAGCTGGAGCAGCTAGAAAGCCCATCCAGTTCTCATGGGCAGCATTTTCAGCACTGCAAACAATTGTTACCTGAAATTGCACCATTGATGCTTCAATGTAAAATGCCCAGAAACAAGGAGAGACTTTGTCAGACCTTCCCAGCAGCACTAGGGTAGAATATGGATCTGGGATAAGTGTGATTTTTGTCTTAGCTACGGCTGATCCCAATATTATGCAGGCAACCACCCTTAATGAGAGATAGGGACAATAAATTCTGTGACTTTGTTTAGGCAGTGACATTTCGGTATTGGGGGCAAAATGCTTCACAAAAGCCAAGGCACTCATTTATCTTTTCATACATCTTCACATGTTCATTTCAAAATACAGCTTTTTTGTGAGCTGTGATACCCATTCCAAACCTGAACAGTTCCTGTGGCTCATCTATCATGTATATGTTTGCAGATCACACTGTGTTCTGAGATCTGCTTTCACAGCATTCAGAATGTGCAGCTGCAAATGGAAATGTAGGAGGGGTCAGCACTGGGGGGTTTGCATTTAGCATCAACTACCAGAATCCCAAATCTAGAAATGAGCCAGAGGAAACCAGCAGTGCTCTGCTTTGCATATGCTTATGGCCCAGGAGCAAATCCAAGGACCCAGGTCTGATTTCCCAATTCTGCACAAGCAGTCCTGCAATTTTTTCAATATCTGCACCAAGAAATATGTAGGCATCTGAGGGCTGGATTCAGATCTGAGATGAATATTTACTTCTATCAATTAGGAAAAGTTTAGACAAGTGCTCTGTGATCATTGCCTTAACAAAACCAGAGCTTTATCTCTAGAGTTGAAAAACTGTGTTTGAACAGAACAATCTGCAAGTCTATTTGAGTTCCTCCAACTCCTGCTGTTTTTAGTACAGGTACCTAAATTGAAGTTAAATATGTGAATTGCATTGCTGTTGTTTTATGTCAGTGACAGAATTTTGTTCCTGTTAAGATTATTTCTACTGTGACATGAAACTGTGTGACAAAGTAAATTAATACAGCAAGAAAGTCAAACTGTCCATACAAAATATGTTGACATAGCTGCTCTATCTTCCTAGCCTTTTCTTTCTATATTTACTTATTTGTTGTGTTCCTTCCTGTGACATGTTTTGGTCACTCTCAACAAAAAACCTCATTACAATAGGGTTTTTTTCAAATTTATGCCAGCTAATTTAATTTCAGGCAGAAATTGAGCCTTGTCATCACTGGCTAATTCTTGCAGCTTGTCTTATTTGAGACACTAATACAAGGAAAATATTTAACAGTACTTAGAAAATTGTATTAGTAGTAGATACGTGAATTTGAGACCAACACAGTGAAGTTCTGTAAAGCCTACAGCAACTTCATGATCACGAGTATTTACACAAGCTGACTAATCCAAGAGCTTTCACCAGCCAGCCAGTCAGACACAGAACACCCAGCTGCTGTGGCTGGTTTGTGTGGGGTTTGTCTTGTGAACTTGGAATCCTTGCCACAACACTCTTGTAATCACTCTAGCAGTAATTTCAGACAAACTGGTCATGAGATGATAGCCTCAAAGCACAAAAGAAGCTTCAATCTTTTAGTCAAAAAGCATTTTCTCTTTTCTCTGAGGGCTAATTGCTCTGTGCAAGTTCTTGACTATGAATAGCTCACCCTGCCTTCTAACCCAGACTCCACGGTGCTATGAGCTGGCCCCATAAAGCCATTCCCACACAGCTCTGCCACTCACCCACTGACCCAGACACTCATTGCTACTCTCGGTGGGGTACTGTTAGCCCAGCCCTACCAGCATATTGGACAAATCTCTTTTTTTGTGTGTGTGTAAACATATTCACAGATATATTCTCTGTTATTTCGTCAGAGAACAGCAGACACATGTTTATGTAACTGTCTGTGTGATATCTGAATACCTCAGTGTTCTTTGGGATCATACTTAGGCCAGTTTGTCAAAATCTGGGGGAAATACCTCCCTTTGCATCATTTCACCAATTAAATGCCTCACCCTTGCATTTGTTTTCTTTTGGGAGTGCAACATAAACTTGGGTGCAATTGAGCCTCTGTAAGGTCCTGCTTTACTCATGGAAACCAAATTAAATGGATATATTAGCCAGCATCAATCCACTTAGGACAGGTTAGACTGAAGGGTAGATGTGGTGCCAGTTTCTGTATAGTCCATATAATGTGTCCATCTGCACAGAAGTCACCCAAATTGTTTAGAGCTGCTGCACCATCCATATTTTGAGATCCAGCTGAGAAGCCTCGATTTAGTACCTATCAGGAACTGAATCCAAACGTGCATTTCATATCAAAGCATGTCACCCTGTAACACTGCTGTAATTCATGCAAGTCTTGTGAATTTGTATTTCCCCAGATAAAAATAAATATAATATTCTTGGTATTTGTAAAACTACACCAATACAAAAAACCCACAAAAATCCCCTAAACTCCTACTATACCTTCATTGGAAAAACTGATCTTATGACTGGGCTTGTAAATGTTCTCGATCTTTTTGCAAGGTTGCATGGCAGCATATGGGGCTTAGAATTCCAGCCTCAGGGTCCATCAGGGCTTTAACATTTAACAAGAAACTGACCTTTGTCAGTCACATCTACTGTAAGTTTATGCAGCGTATTTCCCCCAGCTATCAAAGTGGACAGACACTGTATTAACAGCTCTACATGTCTCCAGGTACTTTTAATCCCTTTCCTCCCACTCCATTCTTCATTCAGGCAATGAGCTTCAGTCAGACTCACCTCAGTGGCCCAGCACAGCAGTCCGCATTTAGAGGCAGAAAACCTGAATCTTCGTACTGCTGACCTTATTGTTTCACAGACAATCACTTGATTGCAAGTCATCAGGTTTCAACAGTTCAAAGAGATCAACCTCTGGAAAAGAAAAGCAGAAAGAGGGAATGAACCCATGCACAGGACCAGGGCTCAATTACAACTGAACAGACAAACATGAGACTGATGTAATATAATGTGGATAAATAGTAGTGAAAAGAGCTTCTCTAATCTCTTGTGTGCAGTGTCAAAACACAGCCAGCCAGAAGTTTGCGGCACACCAGTGTGCCTACATGGCCTGCAGGGAAGGCAGTGCTGGCAAGGACCACAGCAAAGGCTGGGCAGGACAGGTGTCCATCTCCAAGGTCTCCAAATGGAGCAGTTCTGTGTTTCACCCTGTGAGCCCATGTCTACCTTATGCTTTGGTGTAGAGAGAACAAGAGGCTCTCCCTGAAGAAGAGCCAGGGTGGAAAACCATTTGAGTGTGTGAACACATCCTCCGCATCCTCATCCAGAGCCATCGCTTTTCTTGTCCCACAATCAGGTGAGTCCCATTAGAAGACATCCAGCAAAGAACTTGCTCCACCCCACCAGCATCCTGCAGCTCTCCCTAGAAAATTTGTCATTTCCACAACAGTCAATGAAGATAAATATCTAAAGTTACATAGAACTTACAAAGGTTTAGACTAACGGGCAGTTTGGAGAAGGATACCTTTGTGGGTTTATAAACAACTGCTTTTCTTCTACTATTCTTTATAGTTTGTGGTATTGCATGCAGTAAGAAGAACTTGGAGACATCAGTGTTATATGGCACTTGGACTCAAATCTAATATAATTTGATATTAGACTCACCAGGGCTTTAGAACTCAAGTGAGGCTGTGAATTTCAAGTGTATTTTTTGATAAACTATTTGCAAAAAAGATGTATTCCAAATGTTTGCTCATTTAATTAGAGCATAAAAGATTTTTCTCTTTGACTGGAGCTTGCTTCTGACCCTTCTTGCCTGTGTGTGGTTTGTATTGTTCTTGGCTAATGAGATATAGGATATGTACTAAACATTTACACATTAAAGGCATCCTTCATTCAGCATGAAGGTGTTGATACATCAAGGATACCTCAAACATGCTGAGATTCCAACAACTTGTCAGACAAATTAGCACCTTACCAATCGGGGGTAAAATTGAGTTTCACATTTCTCCCTGGTGGGAAGAAAAAAAATCAAAAATCACTGTAGCTTAATGGTTTCTTTGCAAATAGGAACACAAAAGGCTTTATCACCTCTGTAGTGTAAATTATAGCCCTCACCGACCATCTGATTTTTAATTCATTGGTTTTAAATGATCCCAGGCAGTTCAGAGCAAATCCATTGTGTCTTTCCTCTCTTAGAGCAGACATCTTCCCTCTTTAAGTTCATATCTTTCACAATTATTCAAAATTTACACTTCTGTATTAAAATGGAAGAAAATGAATCTCAAATCTGTGTGCTTCATTAGCATATAACTGCCAGAGGGGTTTAACCCAAACTCTAAGGAATGTGTGGAATTATGGGACTGAATTATGGCAATTAAACTAAAAAGATTACATTTTTTTAATGTTTGTTTTTCAGCTGACTAGCCCTTAAAAGAAGCACTCAGTGCTTCAGATTGCTGACACTCTGCCTGAGACATTCAGGACACCAGAAAAACCCACAGTCAGATAATCCAGCCTAACCAGGTATCCCAAAGCAATAACTGGGCTGGGAGCAAGGCTCAACCTCAGGTGCTGTAGACACTACAGCAGGAACCAATGACCATTCTTTACCCATAAGATGCAAATCATTTATATCCTGGGGCGATCATGACAAATTCCTGCCTGCATAAGATTTGGGAGAGGGGGTTACTATCATAAACCTCTAAAATAAGAATTATTTATGCATCAAAAGGGCTTGCTTTAACTTACATACCTGACCTAATCACAAACACGTATTTTCTAAGATCATGAGATCAGCCAAAGAACATCTAATCAAAGCAAGACGGAGCTTAAGGTTTCATAGAGATCAGTTATAAAACAAAGTTTCCCTTCAGCAACTTCTTCGTTCTCAATAATCTCAAATTTAGCAGGTTTTTTATATGTATACAGGATAGATATTTGAGGAGGATTTGCCTGGTTAAAGTTGCTTTTGACTCCTTTCAGAAGGCATTTTCAACATAAGAATTTCATTATCAGCCCTTCTAATTTGTCATAAAACCCTAAAACCTAAACAGCACATACATACATCTTTGTTCCACACCTGGGTATCTGTTCAGCGGGACTCTTATCCTATGGCCACAGCTTCTCTTTTACTGAGACAGAACACATAAGACTCAAAATCATACTAAACTCATTATGCAATAGCTGCCTGGGAAAAGAATGTTACCAGAAGCATGTATTTAATTCTGAGTGCCACCTCCCCCTCTGCAGGTGTGTTTTTCAGAGTTCTCAGCACAAAAAATGAGTAGAGCTGTTAGTGCTCACCATCCATAACCAGGCAGACAAGGGCTGCTGAAGCACAGAGATGGATCAAATTATGACATTTTGGGCATCACACCGCTATGTCAGATTTGTAAACCAGATTCTTATACAAAGAACTTCATATAAATATCTGGAGAAAATTAAAGACTTCTATTTTTCATAGTACACGTTTATGGAGCACTTAGAGCAGTGCCCCTGCTCAATAACACGTATTAGATACATTAAATAACTTGCACAGGTTTTTGCTTTGAGGGAAAAAAAATCCCAAAGAAAAAGATGCAGAATGTTCAAATCCTTAAAAGAGAAATTTTTATTCCCCATACATATAGTGACATGATTTATAAATATGTAATTAAAAGGAGTATAAATCTGTAGATAAGTGTTGGTATTTGACTGAAACACTAATGGCAAGCACTAACTGCATGTGGTCTGTTGTGTGGCTACTGGAATCAAGTAGTGAAGAGGATCACAGTTCCTTATTAGTTAGGACCACCTAGAGTGATGGAAAGCTTGAATGATCAAAGAGAAGACAGTTTTATGCTGTAAATGTTGATATACTCCTGAGCTTTCTAACTCATTTTAAGGTCCAGTGTGAACACTTGACATGCTAACTACTAAGCAGGGAAACAAGTGTAGTATTACACTACAAAAGTTTTGTTTGCTTCAAAGATAAGTGAATGGTATTCAGTGTTCTAGTCCAGTCCCTTATTGGATCACAAAATAGTTTTTTATTAGTACCAGAACTCAACAACTTGGTTTTGCCTACCTTAAGCAAGAGTAATTAGCCTTTCTTGCTAATAACAGCATATGAAAGAACCTATCCTGCTTTGTCTGAATAGTCACAGTGATCACTGGTGAATCAGGGTGAAAAAAATTCGTTACTTAATTTCTTTGTAGAAGCCAGAGTAATCCAGAGTGAGTGTTTACTTTTCATAACTTAGTCTTGCAGTCCCATGGAATTGTTTCTGCCTTGTCCAAACAGCTGAAATGTTTCAGAGAGGATGAATGTGTCTCTGCAGTATTGTTGGTCATGAGAAGCTGCACCTCATGAAAGGTACAGTTCTTCCTTTGTGAAAGGAACCTGTTCCCATGAGTGTAAATGCTAACAAAAACATGACTGAAACAAGCTCTGCTTTGGAATGGATGTAAAACTGAAGAGTGAGAATTGTCTTGCAGAATTCAAGTGGTTCTAAATTCTCTAAGCAAGGCTTCAATTTATTCTCATATATCTGAAATTATTTTGTTTGTTGCTGTTCAGACTCCAGCCCTCAGGCTGTTCAGTAGGTTATGGCTTTTGATTCTGGGATTCATCAAATAAAATCTACTCTGGATATAGAAAAGCCTTCTCATTCAAGTGACAGGTGCTGGAAAGTGGTCTGTATTAAGAAACCTGAACACTGATTTTAAATTCTGTCTCTGTCTCAGGAAAAAAACCTTAACTTCTAATTGAATAAGATTAGTGATCTCCTCTGAGAGAGCTTTCATTTAACATAACTGAGGAACATAAGCAGGAAACACATGCAGTAAAATAACAACCTGATGCTCCCAGTGAGGGTGAGTTTTAACAAGAAGTTTTACCCTCCTGACGTATCAGTTTAGAACTTCTCTTTAAAAGCTCTTCACAACTCTTAACCTGATAACCTTTAAATTCTCTAAAATCACCAGAGTTTTAAGGTGTTAAGCACCTTGGTATAGCAGTTACAATTTTTTTATATTTAATATATTTATATTTGTTTTGATACTACATAGAAATACATATTATTAATTAACCATGAAATATATTTAATGCTTTCTCACTAAATAAAAAACATATACCAGCTGGAAATATATTCCCAGATATTATATATGGGTTCTTTGAAGCCTGCAATCAAGTAGCTAGTTCTCAATATAAAATGGACCACTGCCTAATCAGAAAAGTGGCCCCTCCCTCCTTGCCAGTATCTAAAATCCATTTTCTCCTTCCTAAAATGTCAGGACATCTTTGTTGCAACATCTTGACAGAGGTTGAAGAGAAAAGAGCTGTATGTATGGTCATATGCTCCACTACAAAGTCAGCATCACTTCACAGAGTCCTTGAGCTTGGTGTAAAGATGCCCCAATCTCATTGGAGTTTGCTTTTTCAGACCACTTAATCCTGTACAACACTACTACAGAATCAGGAATGAGCTCAACATCCAAATTCTGCACTTTTGAAATCACAATGATAATCCTGGTTTGGGGTTCAACTAGAAAAAAAATATCCATGTTCAGATTTGAGGAATTAATTTAACCTTTTTGAAGAAATTAGAGGCTGGGGCTGACAACTTTGAACCATCCCCATGTTTAAGGTTCAGACCTCATTAGTTTTGGCTAGGAATACTCTCTAATTACTAAGAGAGTTTCCTCAAGTTGCACTTTAGAAATTCATCTTTTTTGTAAGCTGTAAAGTATTCATAAAAAGCTAAAAACTGTGGGAAAATTAGCATTGATGGATGTTTTCTTACCCTCCATCAGGAAATGATGTACTTGAAACTCATTACAGATCTTCACAGCAACTCTGCTGAATGTGCCTTGGGCTTTGTGCTGATCAGCACACACAGAATTTACTGCATAATTCATCTCTCTTGTGTCACATTTAATGTATAACATGTATTTCCTGTTAATTATAAAAATAAGAAGGCGTCCTTTCTTTTGGAAACATAATCATGAAATTACTACAGAAATTAAGAAACATGGAGTCCTATATTACCTCTTGCACAGAAATAAGAAGAAAGCACTCCAGTAAGAACTCACCAAACAGGATTTTATTCTTGATGCACCAAGCACAGCCTCTCCCTGTGACCACACCAGGAGAGGTGCATGGATGGGATCCTTGTTGTCCTGCCAGGGTCACCGTTCTCACTGGAGCTGTGGTACGGCATGTGGTCCCCTTAACTTTCCTCTGCTGAGAGAGCTTTGGATGTTTTCATGTCTCTTTTCATGGATGTCAATGAAACATTAGGCATACTGTATCTCATTTTCCTCATTCAAGGTTGAAGATTATTCAGTAATATTCTACTTCACTTCACCCATCCATCTATATGTGTCTGTTCAGCTTCCCTTACTAAAAGAATGAAGAAACAAAAATCCCATCTCAGCATCATACTCACACCAATACATCTTATGGGTTATATATTATCTGCCATCAGGGGAGGAGAGGGGAAGAGTAAAGTGATGGAGCAGAAGAAGAAAAGGAGCAACACCATAAATCTGAAAACATACCATTATTATTTAGAATAAGAAGGGGGCTCATCTGTACTCAATGGTACATTTGGCCGGCACATTTTCATTGTCACACCGATTATTTCCCTTTGGGGAAACAATCCGGTGCTGGGATTATTTGGTCTGTGGCTGTTCCTCAGGAAAGTTTGATGGGGCCCTTGGAGACCACATATTACCTCTCACTTGTGGGGTAGTCCCATAATTCTCCCTTTTCAGAAACTTTCAGGTGATATTCCCTTTTGTCTCCTGCCCACATAAAAACCTTCATTCATAATTGTTAAGATCAAAAAGCTGACAAGCTGCCTAGAGCAATATAAAGTTGTGTTATCAGTAATAGTGCTGGTGATCTCTAGAGAGACAAATGAGTGTGGATAAAAAGACATATTATCAGTAGTGGCTTTCAGGACACAGGACAAATTTCCATTTCCCCACCTGAAGAAACACCTGTGGCAGAACCCCACTGAAACAATCCCGAAGGACAAGAGCATGACTTTGGCAGCTTCTTCTCCAGGAGGCTTTAACTTCATTGTTTCTTATGCAGATATGAAAAATTTTACTGCCAGAAGTAGCAGTTAAAGTGATCTGGCTGTTAAAAAAAAAATGGCCTGAGGGAAGATTTCATTCTGACACAGCTGATCTCTCTAAGAAACAAAAGCAGCCTTGGCAAGAAGAATTTAGGTGTTTTTAACCTTCTTCTTCAGGGTGGCATTTCAAATCATGTGAGCAAACAGTACACTTAGAACTAGTTACCATAGTATCTGAATTTCTTGTGGCATACTTAAGCATCAGTTCCTAGAATCACATGGCTGTAAAATCATCTACTTTTTAAAAAATACTCTATTCATGATTGTGAGAAAAATCTAGGAAGTCACTTCTAAACTGACAAAGCCAGGAAGGCCAGGCATACCAAATGTGCTCACTGAGCTGCAAACTCATAGCTTTGAAGTCATTCTCATGATTTCTAGATACTTTCGATATATTTTATTGCAGTGTGGGATGGCAATGCTGCAATTTTTGGGACAAAACTTTTACCGTTCCAAAACCAAACATACCTCTTACAAATCAGTGGTATAAGCAGTCAGTCCTGCCTTTACAGATGGCTAGACAATGCCTCTTTAGCCAATTTAGGAAGTGAAGATGCAAAATGTTTCTGAATAATGCAAGCAAACATGAAACAACCTGTAAAGAGAAAATATCATGGAATATTCTTTTATGAAATGCAGGGGAATAACATAGTCATCTTACAATGGAAGCTTTTCCCATCACCTTCGTATTTCACCTCAGGGCAAATTCATAGATTTTTCTTTTTTTTTTTTTTTTTCCAAGGTATTGATTCTTTTGTATATCCTAAATGAGATTTAAGTAATAATTCTTTTTTTTTTTTTTTCCACTTTTAGCTCTCAGGTTAGGAGCCTTACTTTAGAACAGCCCATTTCATCATTATATGCCACACTTATTTTACGTTTCTTGCATTCTTGAGGATATTTTTCCATGAAAGTTTATTTTGTCACTTTTTTTCCGTTGGAAGTTGGTTTAAAACATTAGCAAAAAAGAAAGCAATAGAATTATTAAGGCATATTCCATACTATAGGTCCAGCTGCTCCAAATGTTCATAATTTTTCCTTCCAAGCCCACATATTTCACTAAACCTTGTCTTGTTCTATTTCTCACCCTCAGGTTTCTTTCACTCTTCACTGGCATAAATAGAGAGACTGATATTCTTTGAAAATATATCCACAAAATCATTTGCTCTTGACATACAATATCTTATTTGGAAGAATATTTTATATAAGAGCTGAATTATTGATAGACAGCCTTAACATAGCGTTTAGGGCAAAATATTGTTGCTGTATTAAACTTTATTGTATTACTTTCAGGTCAAGTGATGGAATAGCTTGATCTTTGTAGCTTTGATCACAGAGATTCAGAAAATTTGACAAATCAAATTGAATCTGCCAGACCAAAATGTGCAACCTTCTTAGTTTTGCTGAAGACAGACTCCACCAAGTTCTAAACTTAAGAGGGAAAAAAGGAGCCTGTTCTCTCTGTAGAAATAAGGCAGCTCTTCATGCCCCAGTCTTTTAAAGCTGAGAATTCCTAGCCAATAGAATTATATTGCTCTAGAAGAAAGCATATAACAAAGTTCCTACATAATGAATACACAAGGGAATTTTAAATACAATTTGTATGAAGGCTTCTCAAAAATAAAATTTTTCAGCATTCTCTGAAATTTCTGTCAATACACTTAACAGTCTTATTGTAGACAGACAGGCTCAGAAGATACTCAACCTCAAAGAATACCAAACAGCATTTCCCAGATGTGTTATCTCAGGTCTCCTGAGCCCCATGCTCTCTCCGGGCTCTAATTTAAATTTTCCATTGATAACCATTATTGAGAAGAAAAAAATATGTGGCCTGATTCTGATGCCATAAAAGGTTTAACTCCAGCCTTTTATCTGGAACAAATGTCCATAGGTGTAATGGCACTGGGTCAGACCTCAGATCCGTGTCCTGGATCCAACAGTGATCAACAGCTGATCACCATGGAAATACCTATGGAAGGGCCCTTTTTTAGGTCAGTTGAGAATGAGCCAAAACTATCCCTAGCACCAAGTGTTACAATTTGTCTTAGCCCCCCATAAAGCATTGCTACAATTATTCACACAGCTTTCTTCTCCTCAAATTATCTGACAGACTATTAAAAAATAATAAATCACTATAATGAATAGAATTTTGCCAGATTTTCTCAACTCAAAGGGAACTTCTCCTGAACATGCAACTAGGCTTTTATATGATGGAGTTTTGGCACAACTGCTTTATAGAACTTAGAGTAAAGCAAATCTTCTCCCAGATCCTCAACAACTCACCTTAAATCTAGAGACTTCTCAAACCAAAGCCCCTCCCAAGTCAATTTAGTTGTTTTCACTCCATATCACATTTTATTGCCTCTATGCTTCTCTCTCGAGAACAACAAAATGATGTGGAGGAAGCCAATTGCTGATACCTGAAAGGGCTGCCTCGCTAGGGGTGGGATTTATTTCACAGCAAACAGTCACAGGACCATTAAGAAACTATTTCAGCATCCTTTACTCAAAGGAGGAATATTACCAGAGAATTAGATAAGAGGGAATCCCAATTTCAGTATCAAAATATTTAACCATAAGCTAATGTCTCCTCTTCCAGACTTGTTCCTCCTCTCAGAGCTGCACATCATTGTGCATCATGGAAATGAAACAGCAGATGTTTCCAAATATAGAGCCAGAGTCATTGTGCTTTCAGCTGTCTTCCTGGACTGCAGGCATACATTATAATTGTAGTGAGAAAGCCGCCTAAAACACCTGACAAAATTAGGGAGGAGGTCTAAAATTTTAAATAATGAGCATATTAAAAATATTTATAGCTGATATTTGAAAGATGCAGAGTGGGGAAGGTGGAACTGCTTAGTAACATCATTCCTGCAGCAAGCCCTTTCAGCTAAATCCCTGTACAACATCCAGCTGGACGTCTGCAGAGGAATTTGACACTGACATCCCTGGTAGTCATTCAGTGGGTGCTGGCTGATGAAAGATACTGAGTGCTTAAAGTAAGAATCCTGTTGAAAACCTGTGGCAGCTTCAAAAACAAAACCAGGTAGTGCTTTCCAAAAAGGAACAAAGTATATTGCGAACTTGATACTCATCTCAATTTATAGTTGATCTTTAATCTGCAAACCCACCCACAAAACAATTGCTAGCTGATCTTCATTGTATGTCTTGCTGAAAGAGAAAAGGCAATTGGTGGTATGATGCACTTTCACTGTTAGAAATAGCTGTGCCATTTGGAAGTAGTGGAGGAAAGGTATGAGCTTGTTGTTTAGGACCATCTGTCTTCAACATATACTATATAAGATTAACTTTTAGTTAGAAGAATTTGTTTCAAAAGATAGATATAAGTCATGTTTATCCATTTTTTTGGAATGGACAAAGAATAAGTTCTCTAAGATCCATGATGACAGTAAAAAGAAAAATATTAGAATTAAAAATGGACCCAACCTCAGAATTTGCATGGATACAAAACTCAATATCCCTAGGATTTCCAAAATATATGTCTCTGTGTCTCCCTGAGCTACTATTTTCACCAGGTTTTGAAGTCAGGTGAAAATGTCATTATTCCAATCCAACGAGTGTAATCTCCTCACTTTCCAGTAGGAGAAGAGCCACAAGGGGATACCGTTTACTGTATCCCCGAGCATATTGAGAAATAGTAAATGCTGGGAATAAACTCCAAGGTGGTCTTGTATAGGGACTGAAAAGAGAAGTTCAGAGTAATTGTAACTGCAAAATATGAATATCATATTGATGTTAGGTAATTTTGCAGACATAGTATACTGACAAAAAAAAATCTGTGGAATGCTCAGGATGAGAAGACAACACCACTGTGGTGTGAAGGACCATAATCTCTAGCCATTTATGCATACATGTGCTTATTTATCAAAATTAGACCTATTTCCTCTCCTTTGTAACTGTATTTGTTGATTTTATTTGAAATTTCAGAAACAGGAAAGCCTTTTGCACTTCTTGGATTTGTTGTGTTCATTTCACAATGAAGATTTAGTTTTTATTTAAACTGGATGGCCCAATATATTCAGTTCAGCTGCTAGATTGACTGCCACTGAGTTGTCAAATGCCTGTTATGAATAGTATACAGAAGGAGAACAAGTTGACCTTGAACTTGTTAAATGTTTTATGAATACTACCCATTTCCAGAAAAATATGAATCTGTTTTCCAGATTTGCTCTTTTTACTTTCCTTAAGGCCGTTCTCAGTAACAACTGCTTTTCATCTTACTGATCTTCTTGTTAAATGAAAGGTTTGGGAAGGAGAAAACAACATTCTAACTATGAATTTAATACTTGTGGATTGTAGAGGATTGATTATATTGAAGACTAAATTCCTGGACTTAGCCAAAGGCTATCAAGAATATTGGGGCTATAATGCTAGCCTTCCTTCCTAAAACCTGTCAAATTCTGTTTTATAGTTTGCTGTTGCTGGGCTGATTTGGTCTTGGTGACTTTTCTGTTAATAGCCATTTTCACAGCTAAGCAAAGTCAGAGTCAATGATGCTATTCAAACAGAATAAATAAAAACAATCATGGTTTTGATCTGTCCAGCTCCCACAAACCCATGCTTTGTTTCCAAAGATAAGAACGTGACCTTAGCGCCTCCAGCTGGCATTGGAAACACGGAATCCTCGTGCATATACCGAAGAACACAACGAGAGGGAGGAAGTTAGTGCTATAGGATCCAGGTTGTAACCAGCAGAGAAGCACTCTAAACAGAATTAATTTAAGACACTATATTCAGTACTGGATTTTGATCAAATACTTCAAAAGTAAAAAATAGCATTTAATTTATTCTGCCATGAAATACATTGGCTCCTTTTCAAAAGCTACTTTCAGCTCTTTCAGAATTTGTGGGCAAAGTGGTTTCTAGCTAATACATAGTTTTAAAATGCTGTTTTGAAAGCCTCTTGTATGATAGAGTTCATAGCAACAGCTTCTGCTACTGCTTTAAGAGCACAATAAGGTTTAATAAGAGGAGGATGCACTTCAGTTCATAGATTGCTTGTTTTCTGCTTTACTTTATTCATCATAATCTTTACCTATGCTTAGTTTAAAAAAAAAAAAAAAAAAGAAATAAAAATGCCAGTGACCAGTATTGATCTTTTCTACTCCACAGCAGGTTCCCTTGATCTGGATCGAACCTGTCTCTGTCAGTAACTGCTTTTTCAGGAGACAGTTCTATTTAAAATGTTTCACAGGGCATCTAGTTATTTGTTCATTTGTCAGGAATGGTGGAAGAGACTATAATAGACAAGCAGCCTCAGCTGGCTGCTGGATGTAAGACTAGATCCAGTCATTTCACAAAGACAGGATGAGTATATATTTTCTGTGCTCTGTGGAAAATAGATTTATGATGCATCTTGACCCAAGACTTATTAAAAAACCCATTCTCAATATTAATTGAAATTTAAAATGTCCTTAGGAATTTCATTGCAAACATTTTTACTCTACTATTGGTTTTGATGTTAAGAATGAGAGGTGTGTGGCATGGGCTGCAGTACGGTGCACATGGCAGCTATCAATTCCACACTACAAGATCTGTTTGTCAGGTGAATGTAAACGGAAATGTTTCCATGCAGATCATGTCCCCCCTCGTGTGTACGACACACTCATGCAAAGCTGGGAAAAGAACAGTCTCTTATGACAATCTTGTTTGTATAGTGAAAGGTACCTTGGTCTTTGTGGTTTTCAAAGAAGAGCTGAAGAAGAGCTTCAATGAACACTGATATATGTAATATGTATTCAACGTCATTGAATGTGAGGTACAAGTGTAGTCAGACCATCCAGTGTCATTTGCAACATCAAAGACCACTGATGTCAGTTAGAGAGGCAGTTGGAGTGCCCATCCTACGTTAGACATGGTGAGAAGAAACCCGAGACCTGTTCCTTTTCTTCTGACACACTTACAAGACAAACACATGCTCCATTAAAAATAACACAGCTCTGCTCTGATATGTTTCCCTCCCATGTGTCTGACTTAAAAATATGCCTCAGTTCACAGCGTTATGCTTATTAAGATATAACATTACTGCTCTGCAACGAGCCACTTCAGAGAACACAGCAGGAAGCTGGGTCCCATTATGTTAAGAGGGCAACCCCTTCAAACTCAGCACTGGAGCTAAACATTCTCTGCTTGCAACACTCTCATCTTGCATCCAGAGTTTATTTTTGCCTTTTTTTTTTTTTTTTCCTCTTTTTCTTGTTTTGTTATTTTCTTGAGTCCTGTTGGTTCCACCTCTGAAAAGCTATAGTGACATAATTGACACTACAGCGGCTGAGGCTGAGAGCACTAGAAAGCAGCATATTACATTTTCTTTGCACAGGTCACTGAGCATCCAGTATGATTTTAGCACATCTTGTTGTGGAGAGCTTTTAATGCTAATTTGTTACTATTATTTAAGAATAGTCTGCTGACAGGGAGACTACCAGCATGCTGTCTAAACATTAGGTATTATTTTGACCTTGCTTTATTCCTGCAGTAAAACCTGATCGCAGGTGGGAAATGCAGGCTGTTATTCACACATTAACCAACAATAAGGGCAACCCAGATCATAACTGCACACGGAGGGTGAACGTATGGAAATGATGGAGGGCTTTCTTCTTCTTTTTTTGGTCCATATAAAAAGACTTGCATGGCACTGATTTTTTGCATTAAAAATAATACATCAAACATTAGGCATAAATAATGCAGAATGCCACTGCACCTGTGGGGCACATACAATGCTTCCAGTTGAAACAATGAAAATGTTGAAGCAATTAGAAATATGAAAAGAAGCAGATTATAAAATTATTCTGCTCTGTATCTTATCAGTAAAGACAGTTTAGGTGGATTTGTTGCACAGATTTTTGAATGAACATGTATAGGAGGACAGTATATCCTGGCTTAGGAGTGGCAGGTCACCAGTTTTCCCCCAGCAGGTTCACTGTCCCAGAGATTCCTCACTGAAATTACCAGTGAACAGCCTGACCCCAGGGACAGGATTGCTGTCATGTGGCAGTAGCTGGGAATGTTTCACATACTTAGCACTTATGCATACAACAGCTCTTCTTAATTGTTTTTGCTTCAAAATTTCTGCAGAAAAGCAATTCAATGAGGCTGGTTAAAGTGTTACAGGTTTTAGTGATTCTTTGGGTTTTTTAAAGACTTTATGCTTCTGCAAATTTAAGTATCAGTATAAACTTCTTTTTCAGAGCTGAAAGTTTATCATAAATTGATAATCTTTATAAACATCCTCCTTTAGTATAGTTTGATCAACATAATTGTTCTTGCTCCCAGCCTAAATTACTATTGCCACTGAGAGCCTGTTTGGGGTAATGATCATTTATGAACGATCTTCCATTATGGGAATGAACTTCCATTATGAACTAGAGCAGCTGAAGATTTGTCATGGGTATTTATTCACTTCTTCCTAAATACAATTTCCCATCTCATCTGATGAGGGGGTTCAGTTTAAACCTCTGCTTGAGCCACATTCTTGAGCTGAAGGTTTTTCAAAAGTGCTGTCCATGTTACCACTGGTAACATGATGCACATCTCACACATCTGTTTCTCTCAAAAAAGCCTGCAGCCCTCTAGCCTAACACCAATGTATTGATGCTTTGTATCAGATATTGCAAAACTTACTGCAAATTTGCATTTGTCCATCTAGCCCTTTAGTCTTGGTCATACAAATAAGGGGTTCTTTGGGCTGCTGCTGTAAGAATTCACACAAGGAACCTTCACATGAACTCATGTGCTGGGGCAAAGCACTTCATACTTGGCCTGGGTCACCTCATGTATATCAAACTACTTCATTCTCAGAAAAAAATTAACAATTAGATGAAGAGATGTTGAGAATAGTTCAACTCTGCTAAGGCAACATTCATTCTGGAGACTAGACCAAGGTAAACAAGAAAAAAGGGAAGTCTTTCCCCAAGATCAAGAGAGAGTCCGAAACAAGAGACATCCTTCATCTGCACACAGCTGGGACCTACAGAACTACCTCTTAGTACTGTGCTCCGGGCTCTGTCAGCATGTCACTGTACCTACAAAACAAAGTGGTAGTGTCTGGTAGTCCATCTGATAGAATATCCCAAAATAGTGCCTGGTAAGCCAAGAGGGAAAGGAAAGTTTCCAGGCAAGTTTTGACACAAATTACAAGGACGAAGTGTCTTCTTGGAATACCAAGAAAAGAGAAGAGGCTGTGACTTGGACATCACAGACTGTGCAAGCAGATGGGAGATCTGGAAAACTGTGATGAATGTGAAAAGGTGTTTCAGTGCACTTAAAAAAAAAACCTTGAAATTTTTAATAAAAAAATACAGCAAAAGAGAGAGGATGCATAAATAATGTCAGACTGAGAAAATAGCGAAACCTCTGCAGGTTGACATGTAGAAGACACACATTTAGGAAGTCCAAAGAGGTGTAATTTTGTCTGCCATGAAAGGAAGAAGTAAGAATATGACTGAAAATTTGAAGAAAGGCAATGGTTAAGTGTAAGCACAAGGCTCAGTAATACCTGGGAGATACTCGTCTGCAGGTGCCTGACAAGCCCATTTTAGATCATCTTTATGAAGTTCCCAATGGCTAAAGGAGACTCGAAAGACAAGGAGTACCTAAGTATTGCCTCTTTTATCACAAGGACCACAATGCTTTATAACCACTTTAAAATTCAGTATTTCAAATTAATTTACTAAGGGAAAGGTTAAATCTTTTCTACTAAATCTTAGTACAATTAGGAAACCTTTTTCCCCAGAAAGGCTGAAAGTGCCACACAAGGCCTTAAACATTTTTGGCTGTAAATCATCTCAGATATTCACTCAGTAGGCTTGATCAGTAAGTAACTTTTCCAAAGCCCTCAAAATCCTGGCAGGCTTTGCTCTGAGCTCTAATTCCTTTTGCCTGGAAAAATATGTAGAAGACTGGTCCAGAATAAATCTGATTATTTATATCATAAATAGATATCTGATTTTTGTTTTGAAATATAAATAATCAGTTTTTGAAAGTCTTTTTTTATAAAGAATAAAAACATCCCCAAGATGTATGCAGATACATTAGCATGTGCACATCATTTTATTTCAGAGTGAAAAAGCAGCTACGTACCAGATACCCATTACATGAGCGTGTACAGACCTGAGAGTGTCGAACCACTCTTCCTGCTTAAAAGAATCATTCCAAGAATTTTTAATTGTACTTCATTTGCCTGTTCCAAGAGAAGATGAAAATTAGAAACCACAAAAAGATTGAGCAAAGTCTGGTGAATTGGAGGGATAATGGAGGCCAGAGGGTAGGAAAAAAATGTTATTTTCTATTTCTCAGTGGTAAAAGTCCTGATAAGGTGGATGTTTGTTTACATTCCTCAGACATGCCCTCTAACATTGTGAGTCTTCAGCAAACACAAGCACTGATACAACAGGCATCTATTCAGCTTTCTAATTATGCAAGTACAAATATCTGCCATTTGGATTTTAGCAATTTCAAACAGTAGAAATGAATCTGATAAAGGGAAAAGGTGAATTTTTATGCTGCAATTGTCTCAGTAGGCAGGGAAGGAGGATTAAGCAAAAGTGTTTGTGATCTTAAAGGCAAATTGGATGACATTTTGAAAGATAACTATAAAACCAAGTTAGTGATTGATAGAGATGGCAGTGAATTTTTCCTCAGAGCAATTAAAACTTCAGGGATTTTGCTTTTCTTTATCATTTGCTTACCTATCATTCAAATCTTTAACAGACAGTAAGAAAAACTTCATATGAAAGATTCTTCTTTCATATCACTGAAAGGAGTGCCCTGAGACAGCTTCTACATCAGATCCAGTGGCACAAAAAGAGAATTTTCCAGTCAAAATTAAGTCAAAAGGAAATCAGGATCATAGCGTGTCCTCTTCCCTGTCATGCTGATGCTTACTTGGCACACTGATATACGTTTACCCATTGCTGCCTACCCCAGTTTGCCCACAATGGCTGCCTTGACACAAAGATTCACTTGGCAGATGTTTACTTGCATCACCTTCAGGACCCCAGTGAGTTACCTTGACTGAAAGTCAAGCCAAAAAGATTCAGTGTTTGCCCCTTTCAGGTCCCATTCTGTCTCCTCAGCAGCAAACTACTCCACTCAGTTCAAAAATCAATTTAGTTGCAAGGTCATATGGAAATACCTCACAGTGTGAAAAGCTTGCCTCTGTCTTAGCAGAGGCCTTTGGATTAAGCAGGAAATTGACCACCTAAAAGCTTTGGCCATACTTCACATGCAAAGAACTTTGTGTCCATCTCCTGCACAGCCAGAGCATAAAACTTCGAAAACTCCATGTCGTAATCAATCAAGCTCAGAGGACATGGCCACTCTTGGCACTCCAGCTGGTTTTGCTCCCACTGCGTTTGCTGCAGTTCACTAGCAAAGTACGACAACTCACATGGGAAAAGTGCTGAGTAAAAAATTGTCTTTGCATAGGCACAGAACAGTTCAGATGATGCTATGAATAAGGGAAAGAGAGTTTAGGTTTTTGGAGGTTTTTATCATTTCCATTTCTTAAATTGGTTGGAAGCTTGGTTTGGAGGTCAGGTGTCCTCCCCTAAATTGGCCAGTTGTTTTACTTTTTGTTTATTCCTTGTATTTTCCAAATAACTTCTGAATAATTGTGAAACTGATCTATTGTGATGATTTGTCAAAACATAATCACATAACACAACACAGGCCAGGTTTTAATTGTGCTTTAACTGAAGCCCTTGCAGCCTTAAAAAAATAAAGCAGAGACTTTTTCACTTGCAACCATGAGCTACGGACATATGTGGCCCTATGATGAGCTATTGGTGGGGAGGGCCCACCAGATGGGAGGAATGAAACAGAAATTTTGTTTATTTCTGCAATCAAGCCAAAGTGAGCTGAAAATCCTGAATGAAAAACTTTCCACAGAACTTTTACACAAAGATCAGAGACTTTTTCTTGGGATGTACCACTTGGGAATTTGTGTTCCTTGTTCCTACCACAGTTGTATAATTTTAACATCCCACAGAGCTGACAGACTTTGACACTAACAACTGTGCAGGGAGTAAAACAGATTTACAAGTGGCAGTGACCTTTTCATCAAGGGAAGTAAAGTAGACCACCGTACCCCCGACTCAGTCCTGACAACATCATTCAACATACAGTAGGAAAAGCACTTCAGCAAAAGTTTATGAAAGTGACATTGACACAGCACAGGACATTAAATTGATCCCACCAACATGCCGGGAGTTTTAAGTAGCATCTCTTTCCTTTTTTTCATTGAGATTTGAAGTATTTTCTGCTTTAATAGTTTAGTGTCATCTGTTACTCAGACAATTAAAACACACCAGCACCATTTTAATTACAAATGCATACAGATTTTGACCATCCTTGTAGTAAAAAGACGGATAAATAAAAATTAAACTAACCCATAACTGAATGTTCCTACCAGCATTTCTTTGCATTCATCTGAGACACCCATAACACTGTGCTGCCTGGACAGGGCTTATTCACTATCTTGGATCTTGTTACCCTAGCAACTAATAGCCAAGCTGGCTTCGAAAAAAGTAATAGAGTGGCCTCTCTGATTTTTAAAGGAAATTGGCTACTTTAAGCCCAGTGAATGCATGTTTTAATTGCACTCTTCATGGTTGAGAATCTCTCCCTCAGCATTTCTTCACAGTTAATAACAATTCTATTCATCTATGTGGTTTGATGTGTAGATACAGTAAAGCAAAACTCTTCCTAACAGACACTTGAAGCATAGTTGATTCATTTTAGGACCTACAAGCCTAAAATTACATCTGCATTTGTTTATGCAGAATCTCCACAACTTCATTTAAATTTGATTTAAAATACGGCTATTATTTTAAACTTCTGTAAGAGTAAAAACAGTTTACTAAGAAGCATTATGCAAGTACAGTTAAGAAAGATACTCCATCTTCAGAAGAAAGAAAATTGTTGGACAAATTTATGGTAAAGCAAATTTTTCCTATCGATCAAGCCCTCAAGGGGCATTAACAACACTTAAGGGACCAAAGTGCAGAAGATGGCATAGCTGACACAGAGAGGAGTCGGCGAGAGAACTGAGCAGGGCTGGAAGGAAATGGAACACTTTAACATTACATCCCAGTCATACCAAGGTCCATTGACCCTCTACGCATTCCAGATAATTAATTTACAACACATTAAACCTCTGTGTGAAGAAGGATGTTATGCATCAATTGCATAAGAATAAGAAGCGTTATTGATTTAAGTTTTCTATTGTATCATGCACTGACAGAAAGAAACAATCTAGTGGTTTTTTAAAGACAAAAAAAACTCTTTTCTGAAGGACAAGTTTGCTAAATAAGTGCACTTTACACTACATTTAACTGAAGTATTGTTGACACCCGAAAATAAATGCTGTTAGGAAAGAAACCCTCAGCATAATTAGGAGAATATGGTGTGACTGGATAGTATTGGCATTCACTCTAGGAAACAAATACTTTGAGGTGATAATGCTCTCTTTTACAGTAAGAGCTTAAAATAGAAAAACATATTGACAAATATAATTTAATGAATAAAATATGAGTGAACCTGTTCCATTAATACAGGACGATGTCTAATGAGATTCAAGCCCATTTTCCTCATGGAATCACTGTGCGCTTAAACAAGTAAAAGAAGGAGACTCTCACAGGCTGGCAAACTTAAGATTCATGAACATCAGAATGAGTTTCATTTACAGGGGTTTGTTTTCTTCAAATTACAATTTTCAGACAACAGTTAAGAAAATTCAGAAGTTCTGGTGAAAGTTCTGTACTGTTTAGCATTTCTTACTGTAGTTTAGCTTCCCAGGAACACAGGATGCTTAGAAAACCTGGCCTGTATCACTCACAACTTTCAACAACTATTTGAAGTTCATTTAAGACTAGGAGTTTAGGAGGTTTGAATCAGCTTACATGTAAAATACTCCCATGTAAAAGGATCCAATAAATTCAATTTCAAGCAAGCAGTAAAAAAAAGAGAGAGAAAACACAGAGAAGCCTTTAACTGATCTGAACTACAATGAACCTCACAATCTGAAGGGAAGGGTTAGTTTCCTGATAGAAAGCTGGATGGTGTTCTGGATTTTGTATAAAACACTGGGAAAGAGTATATCAAAGATCTAAAATAAAGCCTGGGATTTTGCAAGCCAGCGAAGCTACTGCAGCCAAATTGAAAACAATATGGGAGCATCCCAAACATAGCAGAGAAGTCAAAGCATTACAAGACTCAAATAGAAAAGTGTGAAGAATCTGAGCTACAAAAGCAGGAGAGCGCCTAAATAACTCAGAACTCAGGCACAGTGGCCAATAGTATGAACTATGAAAATCTGTGTGTTTAGGTTTAAGAACAGCAATTTACATTTCTCTGCAAGAGTTTCTGGACACCTGCAAGTATACACATATATGGGCAAAGTGGATGGCAGTGGCAATATTAGATCCAGGATCCCTTTGTGAAACCAAACCACACAGAGACAGAAAGAAATGATAGCTTGAAAGCCAGCCATGAACACACAAACAACATGATGGCAGCAACACAGAGACCACTGATGCAAGAAAGGCTGCAGCCATCAGGAGGTAACTTAAACTGATCAAAGAATTCATTTAAAACAAAGAAACTTTTCTTCAGCATTAAAGTTGGCTATTTAGGTACTTACTTTTGAAAGAAACGTGTCATAGTTTCTCACAATAGTACTGTCAAAACTGAAGTCAAGTGCATTATTTATCATGGGTACTAATAAAAAATTTAATGTCAGTGCTTTCAAAGAGTGAAGAGAACCTTTGGCCTTAGTCTACATCTGTAAAAAGTTATGTATCTGATTCAGAGAAAGTTTATGTTAACTGAAACTAGCTATAAAATACTTACTGCCATTCCCAGAAGGAATCTGATAAGCACCATTATCTCACCCTCTCTTGAAACTGCATAGATTATTTCTCAATTGCAAATAGTTAATTAAAAAAACAAAGCTAAGTAAAATTTGTTACCAAAAGATACATATACTGGATCCTTTGTTACAAGCCCAGTGGAGCAATGTACTATCCCTTAAATGACACTTGTATCATCCATCTGATATTTATTCCCTCTTCAACCATTTCTAGTCCAAAACAAGGGTCTCAAATGTCAGAGAAAAATCAGGGTATGACCTTAGTTTGCTGTGCTCCTCACTTTCTCAAGGTGCCTGATATGAACACCCTTCAGCTGGGCTGCAGGCACCTGTCAGGCCCTTTTCATTAGTGCCAGTGAGCAGTTCTGCAATACCTCCCATGTGAGTGTTTGCCAGAGACTTTCCGCAACAAACTGTGCTCTTGCCCAGGCTTAGGATCACACCATCAGCTAAAACAACAGCAACCAAAAACCAGCCCTGGCAGTGCCCTGATGAAAAGAATTATTTCCTAATACCCATGCCAAGATCAGATGTGCACATACTAATAAAATGCAAACTGCCAGTCACAGGAATGACGGGGATATTATAGGCGTGGCTCCTCTATAATCTACCTGAATTTTCTAAAAACATGTGTGTGTTTCTAGGAGTAGTACAGGATAAAGGGGAGAAAGCTCCAGTAGGTCCAGTCTTGACTCTAACTCAGCAACCTCCTCTCCCAAAAGACTTCTTGACCCATCATAGAAATTTCTCAAGTAGGTGTATCACATTTTCCTTTCTGCACACATTGAGACATCCCCAGGATTTATATGATATAAAAACCAAACTATTATTCATCCAGAGCAACTAAACATTCACAGTGCAGAAGATAAAAACTGATTTTAAAAACTAATTATTTTGGCTAGATATTTTAGATCTTCTTTGACATTAGAATTTGAAACACAACATTCAGTGATAATTATTATCTAGAAAAGTAATTCAAACAAAATTTAAAATATCTCAAGCCTATCCTTAAAACTGTAATGAAATGAAGGGCAGGTCTATTGCTATTATAGAATCAGAAGGAAAACAAAAGTCTCTTATAATTTGAGATTCCACCAGGTCATTTAAATATGCTACACTATTACAAATTTCAGTATCTAAAATAATAATTCAGTATTTCCCCAGAGCAAATTATAGCCTAAATTTTTTTTTCAGGGGCGAACAGGGAGGAACAAAAACAAAATAAAGCACAAAACAAACCAAAAAAAAAACCCAGCATTTTTCCTTTAAGTTTTACAGTGAAAAATACGAAAAAAAAAAAAAAAAAGCATTCAGCTTGAATGTGCCAGCCTTAACTGTCTGCAGCTCAAATGGACAAAATTATGAAGGATTGTAAGGAAAACCAAAATAAATTGATTTCTTGGTGGTGGTGCACTCTCTGATGAGTAACAGCAAGAGAAGAGTACAGATTCCCTTATAGTTGATGACATTGTTTCCCCAGTCTGTATCAGAGCAATTATGTTACTTAGTAGCCTTTTCAATGATGAGATGATGTTAATAAACAACCTGGGTGTGTTCTCCCCTCACTAAATTACAATCAACATTGATTCCAATTTTTCATTTGTTTTTCCCTCCCTCTATGGCAAAGATGAAGCTCCATACACTTGCACGAGTAATCACGCTACTGTTAACTTCGACTGCCCCAGTCAGGGAAATGTTCTTTTTCTCCCTGACCTACAAGGCATGACCCAGTCTCGTGAAACATTATTTCACTATTCTAAAAAACTTTTTTTTTCAAATAAGCTGGTTCTGCCAGTCTGATGAGAATTTTGAGATTTCCCCTGGCAATCATGACGGTGTATTGAAGAGGGCTGCTACACCAAGGCACGGACTGCCTGCCCACTGCTACCTCCTGCTCGTGCTCCTCTGCCCACCGTGTGCCATGGTAACCATGGCATTCCCACAATATACACTTCCACCACATCCAGCTGCCACACACTTACATGGCTGCACATGCCTTGTAGGAAAAGGAGGTCAGCCAAGGAAACTGGTCCAGAGGAGCAAACAGAAAGAGAAGCCCAAGCTCTTAATCAGGTGAGACAAGGCAACCATGGGAAAATGTGCATATGACATTTAATGATGGCCAAATATACTCTGAAAAAAAGTTGTAAGTTCAGTTGAATATAAATGTATGTTTGCTTATTTCCCGAGTTATTCTTTTGTCACTCAGAAGAAAAAAAAATTCTATATTACAATATTAACATTTTAATGGGATTAATTTTCTGCTTTACTATCCTTTATTGAGTGTTTCACACCATGCACATTGCCATGGATCCTGAGCACCTGACTGATCAGACTTGCACCCTGCATGTCAGTGGTGTACAGCTGATGCACAGATGGCCACATTTGTTATAATGGACTCAAATGAACACCCACTTGTGAATCCATCATACACTACTCACTGACTCCTTGAGATCTAGCTGGTGGCAAAATTCCATTTAAAGTGTAGCAGCACAGTGTTTATCCTGGAATTGCTGAGATAGCTCAGAGGTTTGGGCTGGTTTTTGGTTCCAGTGATTATTATGAGCAAATGATTTACTGCACAACAGAGGGTTTCTCTACTCAGATTTTATTAAATAATTGCAAAGTGATTATTTGCAATTGCAAAGAGATGAGCCAGATCCCCATTAGGAGTATATTGCTAGAGTTCTATGATGTTTATTTATCCTGTGGATATTTATTTTATATGTGAACTGTGTATATTTGAAAGACTAGATGCTACATGAATCGGGGTATCACGCACACACGTCTAAGGGTGGGGTTATTTTTAAATACTGTTAATTTCATGGAAATCCATATCTTGCAGTCCCTTCTGAAAATGCTTTCCTAATGGAGTATTATGTATGTAATAACTGCAGCATCAGGCTCAAATAGTAACTCAGACTTTCAAACCAGTTGAAAGAATGCAAAATGCAGGTAGATAATAGGGGTTTTTTAAAATATTCACCCATACTTACTGTGTTCCTCTCCAGAAGTCATGGGTCATTATTCTTTGTAGCTCTTTTTTCTTCAGAGTAAGACTATGGAATGAAGTCCACATTCTGAAATTACATACAAATATGTTAGAAAAATGGAGTGTTTGAAATCAACTCTAATGTTAAATGCAAAGGACATTCTGGGCTCATTAAGTAAAAATATCTCATTTAATGAGCAGGAAAGCACTGGAGCACACTGAACCCTGACACAAAGCAAATTATTTAAGTGATAAATTATATTTTATGGGGAATGTAAAAGTTAATAATACTCAGGGGTAGGGTAATAAATGCAGAGGTGTAACTAACTTCATTGACTGCTTTACTTACAAACATGCCATATGTACCTGGTTACTTGAAATAGTAATAAAAGGAATTGGCAGAAACTCCAGGAACCAAAGATTCACACAGAGACCTTTGTAGCATTCTTTTCCACTAACAAATCTGTGTTTTATTCTTCTCAAACTCATTATTCTCCTCCCTCTTTCACTCCAGAATATATACCTCCGGTCTTTGCTTTTCACTTTTTGTCAAATATTTGATCTTGCAATCATTAAAACTGAAACCTTCTTATCTACCAGAGAGACTAATAAACACAGTGCACATTTACCTGCAATGATGCCCCAGAAGTGACCTGAAACTTTACTTGAAGACAACCAACCTATGCTGAAGGAAAACTTTAAATCTACTACCCTTCTAGTGCATACAAGTTCAGTGGCACTGAATCTCCTGATATTTTTGTCCTCAGAGATCAATGCAACAGACCAGCCCACAAGGATACAGATCCCAAGTACACCACAAGGGTTGTCACCATGAATTTAACTGTCTGCATTAAAACCCTTTCTCTATATTTCAACAGTGTAAAGGAAACAATTCATACACTTCGAATAGAAAACAGAGGAGGAGTCGGCTCAACAGCAACTATTTCCAGTGACTATTTCCTTAATCCTAAAATGCAATGTGCATCACCAACATGGTCCTTTTTTCCTTTCTGTTTACATTTACAGGTCAGCAGGTAGTGCTTTATTCCCACTGGTTGTTACCTTGAAGTGGTACAGTTTGTACATGTATGAGACATTCACACAGCATGAGTATCACATTTGTCAGAGTCCACCAGCAAAGCTGTTGTACAGAAACAATCAAATGAATTATGAAAGGAATCAAATGAATTATGAATGTTTATCCACTGCATTGAAAATTACCCACATATGTGCAATTGGTTTTTTAGGAACAAGAGTTTACATTCAATTCTGAATTAAATCAACTTAATTTTACCCTGCTTTTTAGTTTGCAAACTTGTGATGGTGATCAGTGATCTTATGGCACCAATAAGTGAGCTCGAGCTATCATTTTGAATCTGGAAAATAAAAAAATATTAATAAATAAAACCAGAAAAGCAAAGTTTTCCTTCAAAAAAACCCACCACACTCATCCAAATTCTTCATTTATGGTTGAACCCAATGATGTAAAAGGTCTTTTCTAATCTAAATGATTCTATGATTCTAGTAAATAACAGTAAAGATGACATACAATATATCATTTTCCAGCAGAAGAAACATGTCTTTCACAGATAGCATGACTAGAAACAGAGGCTTTGGGGACCCACAATAATTACATTGCATGATTTGTAAAATGGCAAGTGTGTAAGCCTGCAAAAGAAACAGCAGCAGAAGATTTGTTTGGATGGATTATAAACTTTAAAATAAGTGTTTATCAAAATTATTCTCTCCTTCTAAATAGACGGATAGCTTACTACTGTTAGGTTTAGCTTTTTAAGTCAGTCCTGAAAGGTCCAGATTTACTAGGTGGTTTGAGGTTCCAGAAAGCCTGCATTTTGAACAGAAGCTGAAATTTTGAACTAATCCAGTGACGTTAGGAACAGGTATTTTCAGGAAAAGCTTTGATTATTGTACTCATTGTGAGTTGAAAGTACCAAGAATTTCAGCAAACTTTTGTAGATTGGCATTGGGGGCATATATGTATGTGTCTGTATATTCTGTATATATCAGAGACAAAAAATTACAGATTCGTGGCATGAGAACAGTAATAAAAGTGTTTTTAGGAGAGAGGAGAGAGTCAAAGTTTTAGGTAGCTAAAGCATGAAAAATCCTCACAATAATTTGTATATCTATCTTCTGATTTGTGTCTATCCAGAAGACAGAATCAGAATTCTGATTCAGAACTGAGTCCTTAATAACTTGCATGAACAGCAAGTACTTTTATAAAGAGATAAAGAGTGATTCCCCTTTTCAAAGCATGACTGTGCTGCCTACAGAAGTATTTTTGTGGGGTTTCTAGACTAGATTCTGTTAGGAGACAGATGAACAGTTTAGTCTCCCTCACAAAGTTAATAATACAATTTTCTCTGAAACTTCTTTTTATAAAAGAAAGAAGCATTGCACTTCTTTTTGGAGAACTTCAAAATGGTGCAGGGAGTAAGAGGCTACATAAAGTTGGGAAGCTGAGGGACAGAAGAGCTCAGCGTGTTCTCCATGGAACTTCCCCGTGAACTTGCAGCACACTTGATAACCAAAAACATGTCATCTGAGTCTTCTAAACCAGTAGATGCTGCTATCTCTACTTCTCCAAATATTGAATTTATGTTTTCAGCTACATGTAGAATAGCTAATGCACTGGTGCCAGTCAGATGCTTTATATCACCAAACCCCCACAAGCAAATTTGTTTTACACAGCAGTTGAATGAAAAACATCCTGTAGAGAGTGCGAACGCAAGGGAATGAAAACAGAAAACAGCGCTAGCAACATGATTTAAATTAAGTGAACATTTATACCTCCAAGACATTGCATTATTGCTTCTTACACTTAGTGGGAAAAGCTGTAATTTACATGTACAATATTTTTAACCTCATCTATTAATAAGATGTGTATAGTTTAAATTGATACTGGAAAGAAAAGACTTATTTGAGAACATATGCTGTAATAATTAAAATGCTATTATGCTGACAGTGCCTTTCTTTGAGGAACTTGTAACGTCTGTATTGGCTGTGATAAGCATTGATTATCTAGAGTGATATAAATATTTGGGCAGCTAGTAACAATCAGGTAGAATTTCAGTACATGCTATAGGCAGCCGAGATAAATCACAGGAAGCCTAGATCAAAGCTGGTTTGTGAATAAGCTTGTTTTTACTTAATGTACTTAATGACTCAATATAAAGCACACACACAGAAAACTCTTCAGAGATTTAAAGCACACGGAAATGCCATAAAAAAAACATCCCATCCTGTGCAGCATTTCTCTACATCTGTAGAATCTCCCTATGCAGCGAGAAGGATGTCAGCACACAAAGAAGGGAATTAATTCAATCCATCAAGTACTTACCATGTAAATTTACCAACATTAGGCATTTCTTTGAATTATTAAAACTTTTTTTAAAGCAGGAAAAAAAAAACCAAACCCATGGAACTTTTATCCCTTCCCCTTGAGGAGGGTAATTTAGTGATGCAATAGGTCAACTGACTGGGTCAGCTGCCTCTTGGTTCTACCTCAAGTATTTATTTATTCTGACTTACTTTCATTAAATTGCTATAGACTGTAATAAGGGTTTATATGACCCATTGTGGTCCTTTCTAGGTGCATTTTCTCTTCCCCACTCTGATGTCCCACTATATAAACCTCTGGTTTCTTGGTCCTGGTCCTTAACATCCCAAAAGCTCTCTGGATTTCTGGAGGTGATGCAGGCTTGAAAGAGTCCTGATGAGTCAAGATGGCCTCGACTTCAGTGAGGTTGAAAGGGCATGACTGAAAGCAGGATCTGCTCTCTATATTCATTAATGAGGACTTTTATTGCTCACATTTCCTCCTTTGCACATAAGACAAAAGCTCATTCCTGTCAGTGAGTGAAAGAGAGCCCCAGAAGCAGCTTGGGAAGCCCCACAGCAACATGTGCTGCCATACAGGAGCAGGGCTGGGATCCAGCCATGGATCCTGGCTGCCAGCACTCCACTGCTCCTTTAGAAACCAGTGCTGGCAACAAAGCTGGAGCCTGCTGCATTTGTGGGATTTTGGCCCCAGTGATAAAATAGGAGCTTTTTGCTGACAATTATGCAACCAAGTTTTTACCCTGAGTGACTGAATCCAAACATTTGTCTGATTTCAAGTGAGTGAGAAGCCCTCTATTGACTACCCATCCCCGTAGGACTTCCCACATACTTGTGATCAGGAGAGAAGCCCAGTTTATGTAAACCTTTGCCCATGAGTCAGGGTTGAGTAAACAAAGACTTTTCCATATTTTCTGCAAGCATTCCACTGTTAATACACAGCATGCAACATTTGTTTCTTATTAAGCAGTATTTTCATTTCTTTGCTCTTGTAATTTAGGTCTTTCTAACACTCTTTGTTCCCTTTTTTTAAGCATCGCATTAACTTGCCTCCCTGTAACCTCTGTACAGCTTTCTCTGTGATTGTTGTAACAATTTGTCCTATTCCAAAGCACAGGGATTAATTGCATCTCTAGTTATTATCTTGTCCTTGTTTCTTTCAGACTAGTGGCCTCTGAATTTTATTTTTTTTTTTCAAAACAGATAGAAGACTAAAAAGACATCATCTTCACAGTAGCATAAAGTAATGTTCTGTAGACACAACAATGGCTGTTTATTGCACCTTGCATAAACTGCTTTCATTACCTTCAGATTACTGGTGTTATTCAAAAACATTCATTTACAGCAAAGACAGTCCATGGACAGTTATTGAAACTCTTATACACAGCATTTTGTCCTAGACTGCAGCAAATGTATTATACTCTTTGTCTATTCAAAAATAGATTTATTTATTCAAAAGAAGCTTCAGTTATTTACATAGTTTTGATTATCTTAATACTATTATGCGTTTTGTTAATCTAAATTAAATAAACTTATAGCAATGTAACTGAAGTGAATCTTGTAACTTAGTGCAATAGCAGTGTCACCATAAACATATTGCATTTTTGCTCAAAATATAGGAAAATTCACACTCTGTTGGCCACACAGTGTAGTTTGCATGAAAGCCAAAAGGATTCACGTTATTTTCCACAGGGAAAATAACTGCAGTTGGGCCATGGCAGCATGGTAGTAACAATACATGGGAAGATAGGTGGCCTCGGAGAATATTTTAAATGGCTGGTTTCTGTTGTTTTGGGGTTTTTTTTATCCTCCCTATGTATTTTTCAAGTGCTTCTGCAACAATAATGTTACTGGTCTTGCAAAGGACCCAAGACAAATTAAAGAGCTGATTACTGGATATTTATTGCAGAGTATCACACAGAGGTACAGCCAAGCTGGGGCCTTACTGAGGTGATGCTGGGAGGGGGAAAGGGTCCCAGTAACTACTGTCTCTCTGTCACTTAAAAGACACCAGCTGAGAAGGTAGAAAACAGCAGTAAAATGTAGAAACCCCATATGTCCTGATTTTTTGTACACTTCACAACAGAACTATAAAATATATTTCTAGAATGATACTAGTGCCACTTCTGTCTGTTAGTTTCTAAATTAGTTTCTTTGCACATTGTATTTTTCAGGAAGTTTACATTTATTGTTCCATTATCAGAAATGGTATAAGATTGGTTAATTCTATGTTTCAATTCTGATAATATTTTAAACACGTAAGTGTTGCTACATTTCATACAGCTTCCCACTACAAGACAAGATTCTTCAGATTCTACATATGCTTAATGAATTTTCTCAACAATGTGGAAAGTAACTCTGTTTGCATGTTATAGGGGCATGGAAATTCACAATTGGGTAGATGTCTCTAATTTCCATCTCATACAGTTACAGAGTGCATTGAAGGCTTCATAGGTTTTTTTCCACATGCTGGATAACTCCTATGTATTCCTGTTATGCTAATGATTGCTATAATTTGAGACTGCTTTTCTAAGTACCAAAGATGTCTGAATGCATTTGTTTCTAAACAAGAGAGAGTCTGTGACAAACACATACTGAATAGCAAAAGGAGGCAGAAAGGCCAGGGGACTGGAAACTAAAAAAGAAAAAAAAGAAAAAGAAACAATACATAGCACAGCAGCCTATCTGAATGACCTTGATACACAATCTGCTATTTAGCTATATACAGGGCTTCAGCTATTCATTTTCTCTTACTTCTTTTGGATGATGCTACCTCTGTTAAAGAAAGAAATTTGGGGAGAAATAATTAGATTTTGTCTGAAAGAGTGACTTAACAGTGGCAGTACAAAATCTCATGTGTTTCCTCTGCTGAAGAAAGAATTTGTATACAACTATAAATTTTTTATGTTTCTATCAAACATTGATAATAAAAGTTTTAATATTTATAGTTACCCTTGGCCAAACTCAGAGTTCCCTCTCCAATAGGGTACATGCACAGAGGTACACATTGCCTTTGGGTACCACTGATTGGGACAGTAAGTACATGGTGGATTTCCCTTTGGAATATAGCACTGATACCCAGCTCTCCTTAATCTTCTTAATATTCAGTTTTACGCATTCCTCTGTAATCAGCTCTATCCTGAATTCTAATGAGTTCTGGTTTTACACTGGGAGCTGTGTCTTTTAACAATCAATGTTATTAAAATGACCCTTGATAGAGCATGATTCCACAGTAGGGATTTTCAAAGCTATGTACAAAAATACATTTCATTACCACTTTAATATAGAAGTTTAAAATCAGAACTTCTCTCTGCCTTGTTCAAAGCAATTTCTCTAGCTTTGAACAGCTGCTCGGCACACCACAGTGACTACAGCAAGATTTCAGATTTCTCCTTCCATGGTGGCCCAGGATCTCAGAGCAAAAGAGGAAACGCAGTGCTGGAGATTGGATAGCTGGTAGATTTATGGTCACTGGTCTGAACCCAGCCCAGGAAAAAACTGATTAAAGGGCTCCATGATGCAAGGTGCTCTGTGTTGGTTAGATTTTTTATTGCATTGTTATAACTTCATGGGAGTTATTTAATGATCTTTTAACTAGTTTTATTGCTTACTGTATATAAGAACTACCAAACTGCTGGCATAGATAAAATATGTTAGGAAATGAGTTTCGTCTCACTTTCCTTTTTACTGAGCAAGTGAATCTCCCTCAAGTTTCCATCACGCAGCAAATAAACCCAATACAGAAGCAAGGAGATTACACATCCCCTTGTCACAAGCATCTGAACCAAGTACTGGTTTCTAGATGGAGCCTTGCTAGGACTCTGGGAAGGCACCAATTTGCAGTGCCAGCACTGTATGAGCCCCACTGAACAAAACTGCAACATGCAGGTCTCTAATTCAACAGCTTCTTACTAAGGAAAGGAAAACACCCTGCTTTAAGGATTTGCTTTTCTTAAAGCTGAAATCAAGCTACAAAAAATTGTGCTTTGAGATAGGCAGAGAGAATAAACAAAAATGAAACAGCTCATATGGGAAATTTTCATCTGTCTGTCACAGCACATAGCAGAAGAAATCCGCTATTTTTATTAGGGTTTTGTTGTTTGGTTGGATTTCTTATGACATAGCAGTAGAGAAGGTTGGCAGCTGCTGTGCAGGTAACTGAGTTTAGAAGCCTGCTACAAATAAAAAGACTGTTTAGTAGGAGCAGAAAGGGTACTTCACAGGATAAAATGGAGTAGGGTAAATATAGACCCCTGAAAATCAAATAAGGAAACCTTGAAACTCCTTACCCACCCTGCAGCTTCAGCTCTAATTTGTTCCGTCACAAAGCAGAGTTCAAATATTTAAAAAAGTCTAATGTAAAACAGAAATCCCAGGCATCCCGTATTCAACAGCAGTTTCCTTTTCTCCTAAACATCATGAAAGGAAAACCAAAGAAATCAAAAGATTGTTTCAAAAACAAAGGAAAAGAATGCTCATTCCAGGAGAACATGGTGCCTGCTCAGTGTGAAAAGCATTTCCCCTTTGACTTATTTCCATTATTAAGAGTAAATAACCAAACTAATCCCAACGGTGGATTTAAAGTAAACAAGGCAAAAACAGCAACACTTCTCTTGAAAAGAGAAAAGAGTTACTAAACAGAACTAAACAAATCCTAAGTGGAAATCATGAGCTTACAGTAGCATTTAGGTAGGAACACATTTATCTGGATGACAGTAGAATATCCTTAACATGGAGTTGTATCACAAGGGCACGCTTTGGAAAAAGAATGAGCACTACTAATAAAACTTGTGGCACAAAGCAGTAGGAGAACTTTGCCCATGTGATTTTATTATAGTTCTACTTCTGGGCTTATGTCATTTTATTCTACCCCACCTCTTAAGCAGGTTGCCACTGTGGATGGAGCCAGCTCCTTTACCCAAACGCACAGGTTTGATTGGCATGTGCTCCCATCTTTGCCCGTGCCTGTGTTTCTGAATGCTCCAGGGTCTGGATTGAAAAGCGCCACAACGTGCACTCCCACGTGTGAGCTAAAAGCACTCTGGACATGAACTGAATGCTGGGGGGCCTAGAGCCAGCCTAGAACAGCTACAGCCCCAAGCTTCTCGGCTTCTCCCAGCCCCTGTATTGAGGACTCAAAAGTTGGAGGAATTTTTAGGACATTCTCTTTCATCAGATGTTCAGCACACCACAGAACAGAACCTCTTGGCCTTGTCCCTTAACAGCCTACATCCTAAAAGATAGATTTGACTTCAGGTCCTGAATAAGGAGAAAGGTCTGTAAGCCATTTGAAACTTAAATTCACCAGGTGGGCTTAGCCACCTGTAAAACGAGCCCGGAGGACACCAATGCTTTCCCCCTAACACTCAAATCAGCGTAACCTTGTGGACTTAGACCTCCTTTATACCAGTGTTAGAGACATGAACTGAACTCTGTGTCCTTGCCTGAACCAAACTGGCATTTTTCAATCACTCAGCCCTTCAGCCAAGAATATTAGTATTTTAAGTATTCCCTAGCAATTTTCTCTCTCATAAATACATCTAAACATGTATGATGAGTCTTCCTTCAGATATGTGTTCTAGAAAAAAATACGACAAGCTAAAAATGCCATTGTTGAAGAAAACCCTATATTACCGATTTTTTGGAACTCTCTGTAGAGAAAGAAAATTACACATTCTAGAAGACAGTATTCTGTAGGCTTATCTATAACAATCCCTCTTTTTTCCCTTTGCAATTCCTCTCTGAAAAGGAAAAAATGACTGGCAAGTATCTTAAATAGTGTGATGCTCACCAGTCCAACACTTTATTTCTGAAATTCAAGCTTTAATATATCCTCTTGACATTAACTTCCTAATTGAAGAAATAGATATAATTTTTATGTTCAGGAAATTATAAAGAGGTGGTATTTACTACTACTTCAGATGACTGCAGAATGGTTGATTTACAGCCAATATAAAAATTGAAAAATATATGTCACTGCTTCATTGATAAGTATTGAAATCCGTGGAAACAAGAGTGTAGACATCAGCATTTATTCTCTTATAAAATACCAGGTTACTTCATCTTTCTAAATGTCTGTAAAATAATAATGGTTAGTTCTTTTGTTTATTCTTAGGGAACAAATCAGGCCACAGGAGATTTTGCTTTAGTAGTGGCTACTCCAGAAATATATTCAATAATCTGTAATGACTTGTGAAGCAAAAACCCCTGAGTGAACTTCACATCTGTAAAGCTGTAAAAAAGGAAATGGTCATATACATTGATTGACCTTTTAAAATCCTAACCTGTTTTATTCAGTTTAATGTAGGAGATATATGGAAAATACATCTAAAAATGAAAAAACTATGGTCTTGGAAGTCTAGATGCAAACCCACTGGATTAAGCAGTTAATAGCATTGGTGAAATTACTTATTTTGTATAAAGACTGCTATAAAGATCACGATAAAAACCCTAAATTTAATCTATGATTCCTTAAAGGTTTACTTGAGGCCATATTGTATTTCTTGTTTTCCTGATTAACAAATCATCACTGCACAAAGCAACACAGGTGGTCAGTCCCCTTGGGTTCACATCAAAGGGGCCACCACAAAGCTTTAGATGTTATTCAACAGCAATCTGAAAAGTGTCTCTCACTGTTTGTCCCATCTATTGTACTCCACAGGGTCATCTTTAAAGGACTGTCAAGTTGTCAAGTTTGGGAAGAAAAAAAAAAAAAACCAAAAAAAAAAAAAAAAAAAAAAAAAAAAAAACAACCAAAAAACCCACCTTGTAAACGATGTTTCTAAAAACTGTTTCATAACACTTGACTGGTTCACAAATGCTCTATTTTCAGAATACTTGCATCATAAATTATGTCATTTTAAAACCGTTTTTACATGAAGCACTGTTTGCCATCCTTAGACCCAAGAAGAAATGGGACTTTGCTAAAGGATAATTATATTACCATGTATATAACCATTTCTATCACTGATGTTAGGCAGTGTGTATTTAGGATATTTTTTTAAATAGCAGAGGAAAACAAAGAAAAATAATTTAAAAGTCAGGATTACAGAATAGCCCACCCTTCTCACAGCTCTTGAAACAAATTCCTGAATATATTCTTATAAAACAGCAGAAAGAAATCAAATCAGTTGTTGTATTCCTTGGATCAAAATATGTTAGGGAGTTTAAGATATATTCTTAGAAACACTACACGTTTCAGTGTACATCCTACACTCATGGAAGGGTTTTTTTCCTGTATGAGGAATTTTTGGGGTTTTTTTTTCCATGTTAACACTTTGAAGAGTACCGACATTGTGCCTTATATGTGAGTTACTTGAAAAGATCAAAGTCTCATTAAGTCCCCAGTTATTTGACCAATACCAACAGGATGTTTATAAACCATGATTCATGTTGGGTATACCAAGAAGAAAACACAGACCACAGTTCTCTGTAATAAACAAAGCCAGCAACACTTTTCAGCTATGGAAAACTGATTAAAGAGTTATGGGCAAGCTGTCATAGGAAGGAAAACCCAACAGGGCTTCCCACTTTTAACATACGTACAGGAAGCTGACTGCAGAACATTTTCTGGGTTTCTAACTTTATGCACTCTAAAATGATCTGATACACTCTCTAGAGAGAATTTACTTAAATCCATAATTATTCACACAGAGTTGATGGATTTTTCAGCAAATAAAACATTCATCAAATGTGGTTTTCAGCAAAAACCTATTCAGTTATTTCCAAAGTTACAGTTTCACCTCAAAATTACTGAGGACTAAAACAAAAAGTGAAAAGAAAGTAGTCCCTCTCTGGCCAGCAGGACCCCAGAGCTGAGAGCACCTCCCCACAGAAAATGGTGTGTTTGAATTCCTCTTCTGCTCAAGGGGCCCTTGATCCATGTCTCCTATCTGCTCACTATGTGCCCAAAACAGTAAGCTAAAGGACAATCTCTGGCTCCTGAGACACACAAAATATTGAAATATTTGCTGAAACAAAGAGTTCAGTGGTCCTACAGTTCACATTATCTCTTAGGAAGTAAACTTTAACTGAGCTAGGATGTTTTAGATAAGGGGAGAATTTAACTACTGGTTTAATTTCCTGATGACATGCT
Source organism: Coloeus monedula (assembly GCF_965178545.1). NCBI lineage: Eukaryota > Metazoa > Chordata > Aves > Passeriformes > Corvidae > Coloeus > Coloeus monedula. Next base: position 10,170,784 of record NC_138789.1, read on the forward strand.
AACATTATAAACTGGAGACCTTAAGACCAATGGTTAAAAGCAAGGCAGCCCAAAAAAACATCCTTTCATTTTCAGGCCACTTAAGCTTGCTGGGATTTTTGTTTGTGGGGTTTCCTGGGTATTTCTTAGGAAAATGTTCAGTGATAGAAAATGGAAAACAAAATAAATAAAATAAAACCATTTCATTAGGAAATACCAAAATGAAATTTTCCAGTTTCCAAATTTTTTTCTTGAGAACAAGGGGGGAGGTCTGAAGCTCTGGGAGCACTGCAACACTTATCCAAAGTCTACAATGAAGTCATCAATTTCTCATAAAAATCTGCACCATGTAAGCATAAACAGCTCAAATACACTTTTCATGCAGTTTTAAAAATTAATATCTCTAAGTTACATGGGGAAGGCAGCACATTCCTGCAGATATACCTTATGTGAAAATGTGAAGGGCAGCTCTGATTCCATGACAAATATTGCATCACTCCTACACTGGAAGATACTATAAACATATAAGTACTGTTGTGGAAATATATGCAAATTATATTAATGAGCTTGTGTTTTGCTGGAAAAATTATTTTCTAATGCACTTTGTAGGATTTCATAATTTCAGAATTTACATGTCTTATTTAATTCTACAGCTTCCTTTTGATAAGGTCTGTCTGCTTCCCCTGAAATAAATAAAGATTTATATATATATATACTGCTGTTAGGGAAGCGACTATCCCTAAACAGAAAATTACTAATTTAAGAATCATATTAGAATCAAGGATAGGTATTCATAAAAATGGGTAGTGAAACAATAGCCTGAAACAATTTTACTCAACCAAGAGTCTGTGTGTGGTCAATGCCTCCAAACCAAACAGCAGAAAAGTGTGTTCTTACATTTACTGTATTGCCTGGAGCAGTTAAATTGACCTCTTAGGAGGGTAAACATTGTGTCTATCCAGTTGACTGTGTAGTCAATACCAACAGGAGCAAAGGGGGCTTTTTCCAAACTAGGAAAGTAACTCCTCAGTGAGACTAATTAATTTCTCTGGAAACATCCAGGATATTGATTTGAGATTTGAAAACACTGCTGATGTACAGTAGTCAGCTACACATGAATGAGAGCAATCTTTGATGGAACTTTAAAGAAATGGAGCAAACAGTATTTTACGGTCTGACTTCCACTGTTACACAGCAGACAGCACAGCTAAGCAGTAGAGAATCTGAAAATTTTTACAAACTTCATTACTGCTCAGAAAGCCCCATGATTTTCTGCAACCTTAATCAAACAGATTTTTGAGCCATTCAATGAAGATTTTGATATAGTTAGAAAACATAAAAGCATCTAAACTGTCTTGTTTCCCACCCTGACAAGCCCAGCTCACCAGTGATCAGTGCAGAACTTGGGTTTGTCTGACATCCTAGAGGTGTGATGGCCCTCCACTGTGCTTAAAGCATGAAGGTGTGGTAGTTTCAACAGTCAAAGTTTACTTTGCTAACAAACTGTCTGAACACTCCTGAGTTATAGTCTTTCTTAGGCACATGTACAACAAGCATCTGTTTAAGCCATTGGCAGTAACACATATCTTGCCATATCAAGATGCACTGATCTTGACACAAATTTCAGCTTTTTGCAGAGGATGTGATTATTCACATTCAAACTGCTTGAGGAAGGGACTGGGAAGATACCCCTCCACACCAGTGCAGTTGCTGAGTTCAGTGTAGGGTTTAAGATGGGTTCAGCCCCAGGACCCCTGAAATGGGGACATCAGGCTGGGCCAGCCCAGCACCACTTTGGGCTTTAAGCTCAGTAATCTGTGCATCACTCTCAGCTCCCTGACCTGGGGCAGAACTGGGTCCTCATCCACAGACAGTGCAGCTGCCCTAGAAGCCTTCATCAGTCTCAGTCCAGACAACACAGGATCTTTGCATATAGAATGTGTCCCATGCCCTGGACAGTGTCAAAGCTCCATGGAAGAATTTTCAAGACAAAAATCACACAGCCCAACAAATGTAAATAATGCAGAGAAGTCAAACCTGGCACAGTAACTGGAACCAAGACAGAAGGTATGCGCTTCCTTGTGCAACAGCGGATGGACAGTGAGGGTCAGCCAGGGAAGAGGGAGATAAAGAGCACTGGTTCAGCAGCTGCTGACATTGGTGGTACTTTGCAGAAGGTATGAGACTATGTACCTCTAAGAACATGACTCACTTCTTTTCAAGCTATCATCTAATAATCTCAATTAATTTTGAGAATCTGGTTAGAGTACCCCTTTTGTCAAATGCATCCTGAACGTATTTTTATGTGAGTTGAAGTTTCCTATTAAATTATAGGGGTTTTTAATGGAAATGCTGACAGGACCTTAACCATTGCAGTGTGAACAAATGAGTAACAATATACATATTCTTCTTGCTAATAAAGTTTTATAGCCTTGAAATTCAGTGTAGAATTAGTCAATCGATTCTAGAGAGAATTTTTGAAAGAAGGGCTTCATGGTGCTTTCCTCCTTCCATGATGCGAAAAACAAATCATTCCAGTGCTTTAATTTATTATCAGGCTTTTCAGAAACCTTTAGGTTTTTTTCCCTAATGTTTTTTGCGGTCTGTTTATGACAGTATTAAAGACATAAGCACCATTTCAAAAGGATGTAATGTCTTTCTCTGACTTGAGGAACAAAATATCCAATTTTTTATTCATTTAACTAGAATCATTTCTTACATCTCAAGTTCATCTTTTCCTTTGATTTTACACTACATTTCCCTAAAGATTTCTCCATTAATATTAACATATTTATGAATCTCATTATTCTGATTTATGTATTTTCAATATATTTAAGGCTATGTCAATATTAAGCTATTTGTCCCTTGTGAGCACCTTCTACAGAGTTAGGATTGGAAATATTTTTAAACTTAACATACTGAGGACGACCACTTTGGGCTCAGAGGTAATATACTTATATAACCAAACTGTTTCTCCGTTTGTTCAGTTTAGTTACTGAGTCTGCTTTAAAAAAGGAATGACTCCAGCAATGGGACTAACCACTTTTAATCAAAGACAGACTGTCAAAACAATTATATTTAATTAAAACAATTATATTCAAGAACATAAATGATGCTATAAAGGTATCATACTACAGGATATACTGTGTACGTTACCCCTATCCAGAGTTTGAAGCTCCTTTACAGCTTTCAGAGGCCACAATGGCCTTGCCTGGACCCTGACACTGGGCTGATTAGCTTGATTCCAGCTGCCAATGCAGCTACTGCCAGCTTAATTCCCAGTCTTGAAGTGACAGTAACCTGAATGGGATGAAGGATGCAGCTCCACTACTGCCAGGAGCAGATCAGCCTATAAGGGCACTTGCCATAACACATTACTTACATATGAAATCCAAACCTGCAGCACAATGCTCCCCTCTCTCTGGGTAGGCATGAGAGCGCAATTTCTTAATTATTTTTTAAATGAGGCTCATTGTCATCATGAATTTCAGATACAGATTCCAGTAGAGAAAGCTAGAACTTGGTCTATCCCTATCAATATGGCCATAGCTTACTTACATATAACAAATGTTGTTTATTGACATATTATTGATTTCAGACAGTCATATTGTAAATTCAGTATGAATTCCCAGACTTCCTTACATGGGTCATAATGACTAGACTACATGAAGAAAAAAGGAAACAAAAATCTTATTTTTCAAGCAAAGAATCAGTCCATGGTGCGTGAACAGAACTGTCTCTTTTTCTTTGCAGAAAATCTGCATAACACTGGAATTGATTGATCTGTTAATTACTGTGCTTGCCTCTCTTCTATTACTGTGTCAATAATAAAGATAGAGCTGGTATTGAAACATTTTGCTATAATTGTAATTTTTATTAAAATCTCATTTGCAATATTCCTCTTGCAACCCTTTCTGTGTGCATATTGAATATGATCAGAAAATATGTTGAAAGTAACTCACATGCACAATGGCAATCAATGCTTGGGAAAGAACATCCCTCCATGGACACACTAGTGAGGCTACCAGAAAGCGATTAATGCAAATTGCTTATTAGAGAAACACATGGACATAATTTCATCTCTTGTTAGATGAGTTGCAGCTTTGCACCTCTGCTTTCCACTCTGACCTCCCACTGACTGGCCTCTAATTCCTAGGGAGTAGCCCTGTCGAGTTTTTAAAACAAACAAAAATCATCGTGAAGACAATTTCTTCCAGGAGTTCCTGTTTGTTATGGATGATGAAACAAAGACAGTACAAAGATTTGGCCCAGTGGTGATTTTTCCTAACAGTTTTCTTTAGCTTTTTATCATACAAAATACAAACTTCACCTGTTCCTCTGACTCCATCATTATATTGCTATGAGGCAGAGCTAAAAAAGACCTTCCCCACCCCATGAGTGACAGAATTTCTTTTAAAAGGTACTAAACGTATCTCAAATACAACTAAAAAAACCCATGCCAACACTCAGGAAAAGTATCTGCTAAATCTAAAGTTCAAATAGGAATGAATTGCATCATATTCCTAGGGAAGATTGCAAACAAACTTTTTAACTCCATGAAACCCGGACTTCTATTGCTTTAAAAGAACTGAAGATGTGTTAGTCTGTGCTGGTTTTTCTGTGTCTTTCTTGCATTTTTCTAAGAGACATCAACAGGGAACACAGCTCCTTTTTAAAGATAAATTTACCAAGTCATAATCCAATGCATGTATTCTCCATATCTTCTAATTAGCAATAACGTCTTGAGAATGTATTTTTCTCATACATTACTCTAAATTATATACTGGCAAGCAATAAGCATTGAGTTCATTTAAGAGGAAGTACCATTTTCATAATAAAAACCTTCTTGTGAAATAACTTGGCCACAGCTAGCATTTCCTATCATTCTGTGGTTATGGTGACATTTGCTTTATTATAAGGAAATCCACCAGCACCACAGCAAGATCTACAAAAAGAATCAGTTGTGCTGTGATTTATACATACCCCATGCCAGCAAAAGTAAGCCCTTAGTCCAGAAATCTTAATATGGACTTTAAGCAACAGTGCACATTATAATGCACGTAGATAAAATAAGCAACACCAGTTATAGCACATCTGCTGCTGCCTGTGTTTGCCATATATTGAATGTGGGGCATAAGCTTTCAAATGACCCCACATGCACACATCCTGGGACATGAGAGATGTTTGGCTGTGGGGGTACTAATAAGAATGAAGGAACAAAGCATAGGTTAGCATTGCCTTTTTTTCTTCCTAAGTTCTGTGGGCTATAATCCAAATTCCAGTTCACAACCTGTCTCATTAAGAGACACCATCTGTCCAGAGGGATCCTTCCCTCAGCTCTCAGAGAAAAACCCATCTTACCCTTTGCTGTGAAAGCTCCTACGGGGTAGAATTCCCTCACCCCTCCTGAATTTAACTCCTCTCCTTTCTCATTATATTAGAAAATGCTCATATTACTTAAAAGGATGATCCCTGCCAGCCTCTCTATAACCACCCTCCTTCATCGCTTACACTTCGAATGCACAGCTTCCAAGACATTAAAGCTAGAGCAAAGCATGAACACCCAAGGCTGCCTTTCCACACACAGAGCCCTTCAGACAACATCCAACAGCTCCCATACCTTGCTGAACTACAGCACCCATTCTCTTTCTGCATGAATGTAAAAGTTTTCTGAAGATCCAATGCAGAAAAAATTCCTCTGTGTATTAATTTCATTGTATTAATAATGTCATTTTGAAACTGGTACTGTAAAAATAAATATATTATTTATTATCTGCTGTTATTTCAGTAGCAAGTGGAAATCCATCTATTTTCTCTCAGAATGAGCAGAACTAAAACATGGTGGCCAGAATCAGTTGTGTTGTTCCTGAGCAGAGTGGGAGCCTCTAAACCAAGATGCTGGTGCAGGGTAGAGGGCGAGCAGCAAAAGTGGGAATCCTCAACTTCACAGCATATTGGGGAGGTGGAGGAAAAGGAGAAGCCCTGAGACCGGGCTCTGACAGGGATAAACCCATGCACGGGCTGCCACCATACAGAATAAGGAAGTGGCATGGGGGTTTGAGCTTCCTGAAGGAAAAGCTGCTCCCAAGACATCCTCTGCCAGTGCCCAGGTTTTATTGGGCTCTACAGAGCAAGAAAGAGAGCGAGCAGAGGATGCCCAGTCCCAAGAAATGCTGTACTGCAAATGCTGTATCTCCACCTGAAATGCTTTGGGTCTCTGCTTCATGCTCCTGGTGCCAGCCAAGAAGGCGCCAAGGAGAGAGGCAGCGCAGAGCCAGCCCTCACAGGCTGAGTAAATCTGCCTTTCTGCACTGGCCTGACCCTGCCAAAGCCTTTTCTGGGCTGTGGGAGAGAAGATGAAAGCCAAGAACCATTGCCAGAGGGCTGGGAGAGGCACTGGCAGTGAGGACAGCAGAAGCCCAGCAGGCCCAGAAGGACAAGCCTTGTCCTGCACCTCCAGCTCCTGGAGGAGGGTCATGCCAGTGAGTCAAAACCAGAATGACTGATGGATGGCTCTAGGAAAAATAAATAAAATAAAAAGTTAATAACCATGCAGGAAGCATAGACTTCCAAAGTCCACCTGATCTGTAGAAAAGTAATGGTATCTAATAAAAGAACTTGTCAGATTCCTTCAGAAAGGTAATGGTGGTTGAAAGTCTGCTTTCCAGCAATGTAGAAAATTGTTCTGCATAGTTTAAAACAGCGCTCTGGATCAGCATCATCTAACTCTGCCTTGAATAATGTCTCATCAAAAGCTTTATTTCAACTGCAAGCTGGAAAGAGCCAGGCGCTGAAACTTAACCTAGCCCTTATCTGAGCATGGGCACTGCTATTGGCAACAAGAAGTTTTTAGGCTTCAGAAATGTTAAGACTGGATTTTGTGTTACATAGGCTGAGCTCAGGCTACAAAAAAGCCCAGATACTTAATTACATACATTACCTCTGAAGAACAATTATAAAAAACCAAACTAGCTGAGTGGTCACTCATATTTGTAGTTTTATTACTCATTTTTCCTCTTCTCTCCAAAACATGGATCAAATTATTTATACCAGGAAATGATGGCATTGGATACCAACAAATGGAAATTATTTTTGAGAAACAGAAAAATATTTTGTAATTATGCAAAAACAGACTGCTAACATCCAGATTCACTTAAGCAATCTGAGAATCAGGCATTTTACCCAAGCTATCAGCCAAATTCTTTTGGCAGTTGCTAAAGAGACAAAAATCCTGTGTCTCAGTGGTTCATCCCACCTATCTTAGTGAATGACTGAATTACTGTAATTCATTTACTGAAGGTGCCTCTTTCTCCATTGACTAGGGAGGGAGTGTAGCTGTTGAGGACAGACCACATGCCCAACTTTAGACTGCTCAAGTTACGCAAAAGAAGCCTCTGTGTCCTTTAACCTACTGTATTATCTACAGAGCAAGCAACAAAAAGCTTACATTCCCTGCTATGGAGAAAGCCAAGGTATGATCAAAATGGGAATTAATTTCATCTGCAAAGAATTAGGAATGCAAAGTAGTTGTTCTTGCCTAATGAGCATTAAAAAGTAGTGTAGAAGGTTTAGAACTTAGCATTAGCAGCAGTGAAAACTAACAAGTACCTCATAACACTTACAATTGCACCCATAGTGGTCAATATCCAGTAACACAAAATGAACCACATCAAAAAGTTTGCCTCGTTATCAGCCAGGGAAAACCATGCTACTGTTTCTGTCACATCTTCTCCCTTGCTGTGCTGCAGATTAATATTTTCCTTTTCACCAGTCCAGCAGAAAAAAAAAAAGTAAGAAAAAGTTTGTTTTCAACTTTCTGGTATCAGTAGGGAAACAAAGCCACGATAAAAAGGACAAACAGGAATCCCACACCTGACAACAATGAAGAATCTTGCTTTCAAACACCACACAATTGGCTGACACTATTTTTTTTATGGGCTAGCAGCTGCATGACTCATTTATGTATGTTTTGCCTGCCTTAGCACTAAGTGGACTGATGTAAATAGGAAGTGATGAGGAAAATCAATTCAGGGCAAACACATTTTTTTCAAGGCTGTAACAGGAAGAAATAGGAAGCCCAGGAAGATACTTGATAGATATTCAACTCTGCAGAAAAGAGGAAGCAGCATGTTGAAGCACTAAGCTGGTTATTTTGAGTTGTTGAACGGAAACGGGATACAGTGCAGAAAGGATGCAGATAGGATGCATTTTGTTGCATAGCAACCCAGGGAATAGAAGCTCCTGCATATAACTGGAGACCATCTGCTAGTATGAGAGGGAGAGAAAAACACGTGTTTAAAAGGGAAAAGGAAAAAAAAAAAGTGCAATACCAAAGAAGGAAGTTTAACTACGCTACATGAAACCTGGCCAAATCACCCCTGGTAAAAGTTTAAGGGATAAAAGAACTTAAGGAGAAGTCTTTGTTTGCAGTTTCCTACTACAGTATCTTTGTGTCAAGATTGTTCTTATAGAACCAGATTAGGCTTTGGTGTAAAATTGACAAACTGACAGTGAAGATGCTGCCAGTTAATTCACTTCCACTAAAGCCAGACTGTAGCTTCTTTTATTTTCTCAACAATATTTACAGTAAAACTGCACCAACTTTTAACATCAGTATTTTCCACAGTGTTGTAGTATACTGTCTATCGCCAGAGCACTACTCAGTCATCAGGTTGCATGGGAATATTATTCAGTATAACAACTCCAGCTCTTGGCACACCACAAATATAGTTTTGTTGATGTTAGTAAATGTGATCTATAAATAAAATGCTTATATATTCAAATTAAAAACATTCTTAACTGATTCCACTAGATTCCCAAGTCAAAACTGATTCAGGATTTTTTCTGATGCATTGAATTGATGGAAAATACAGATTAAACAATTTTACTAAGAATAGGAAAGAAAAAGGAAAAATGCATTCTGAAGAAGAGGTTCCCATTAATAAATGAGGTCAGGAGAGAACAAGGGAAAGAACAGGAACCTGAATCCTGACAGATGCTGCTAAAGCTACTGGCTTTACCTATGAGAGACTCTTCTGATCCTGGAGCAGCTGGTACCCAGAACCTTGGAATGCTGAAGGAGACCCTGAAGGGGAGACCCTGAAGGGTAGGGGACAGGAAGCAGAACAGAAAAGTGACAGTCCACATCAGAAACATGCCAGCTATTGAAATGCCCCTGCACAGACTGTGCAGGAAGAATGGCATTCCAGAATACCCAGGTAAGGGAGAGTCTTAGTCTCCAGATTTTGGTGCTGTATTCTGCTTCTCTTGGCACAGAGCTTAGACAGAAGTGCCAGTCTCTGCCTTTGTGCGTGTGGCCATGAGAAATACAATTCTCACTTCTCCCCCTCATTGTCCCCCATATGACTTTATAGAGCACCCTTGCATATAGCTCTCTGATACTCCATGAGAAGGCAAAATACAAATATTGTCCTTATTTTTCTCATTCCAATTTTCTCCTTTTTTAAAATATTTTATTATGAAGACATGTCAGACGGGCCCACTGTCATTTTCAGAGTCATTCAGTGTGTAATTGTTGAGGATAAAACTGTTATAACCTTCATATGAAATTTATGGCCATGTACTGTGCTGCACTGCATAGCTTCTAGCAACATTATGGTGTTCCCTGGACTGTGTTTTTCCTTATCTAGCAATCATTCACACAGGACCCGCAGTGGTCTTTCATTAAACATAGGTTCTCTTCTGCTTCTCATACACACCACCCTGAAGCCTTAATATGTTACCTGACCTGCTGGAAGCTGCTTATTCTGCAGCTGAGGCAGAATTCTCTGTCCTGAAGGAAAATATTCCCTTTTTGCTGCCAGGTGACTGTAAAGTGCAAGGGATCTAGGCCAGCACCCAGCCCAGCTCGAGGAGGCAGCAGAAGACCTAAGTGGCACTAGACTGGTGTCAGGCAGCCTGTGTTGCTCTTCTGCTGCATCAGAAATTCAAAGCGTTTGACTCTATTTCCCACCTCACTCTTGGCCTAACTTTCTAATTCATGAGTTCTCCCAAGCAGGGGTGATTTCCAATCAAATTTTGGCCCATGCTTTATGTGTCTCTCAGTGCCGATGATGCCTTAGATATACTTATATCAAGGCATAGGAGATTATGTGTCAGCACACATGTCCTGGTTGAAGTACTGCTGCTTATGCCACCAGCAGAGCTCATCCCTGAGGTTGCACAAGCTGATTATTGTATGCAGGTGGCAGCATAAGCATCTACTTTTGAACACATCAGCAAGTATAAATATAAAACAAAATTATCAGGTAATAGCAATTACAAGAGGTTGGAATGAAAGCAAGTATTCATTAAATTTAGAGCCAAAACTCACGTTGATTTTCCTTTTAAAATTCTCTCTCCAATACAAACGCCTCAGAAAACAGTGATGTAAAATGGGTTCAGTGGTTTATTTCAGGAAAAAAAATAGCTGCTTAAAAGGAAGTACTTACAAGATTTCTTTAGTTGATTGAATTCCCCTCAGGTCTGTAACTTGAGTTGTTTTACCTTACAAAGGGTTTCACCAGTACAGATAAAACAGCAGAAGTTATATGGTTCTTACAGAGGCAGGACAACTTTTCATCTCCTACCATGCTCTGAAATGCCCTGTGCCTCCCAAGTAAATTCAACCAAGGCTGCAGTAAGGCTCCCCACAGCTGTACAGCCTGCATGTGTGCAAGCTGATCCCCAAACATGTAGCTTCCAGCAGAGAAAAGTACAAAAGTACATGTTTCTGTACTAATCTCACATTTGAGCTCGTTTTTCCAGGAAAAAAGCACTCCCATTCTCATTCTTTCAATCATTTTTATTATTGCTTCTGCCTTATTGGTCAATTTATAAAATGCCTCCAACACTGCACAGCTTGGCTGCCAAGTTCAGGCACACAGGCGTGAAGCTGAGCTAGCGAAGAACAAAATTAGAGCAAAACTCTTGAACTGAATAAACCAGAGTAATAGATACATTTATTAACTCATCCAAAGACATGCAGAAAAGAGCTGGCAATACTTTGAGGTTTAAAATAACTGGGACTTGTCCATGTAAAAGTGGTTTTGTCCAGCAGTGTTACATGAGAGCACTTGCAGAAACCAGCTGGCAGGCCTGCAAGAAACACCTACACCCAGCAAGCCTGAGTTCTGTTTCACCATGTGCCTTCCCCTCTCCTCGCCCCCAAAAAAAGAATTGTATAACTTTAGAAAAATCATTATAATCCTGATAATGCTCCCAGGGTTCTTATTCAGTTGAGAAAAGATTGGTACGGCTCAGTAATGACCCTTTGCAATGCTCAGCTGCCCTTGGGCAGTAAAATAATTCCTAGCTTCTCCTGCTGCACACTAGTGCTGTAATGTCAGTATATATTTTTCATCTCTACCACACCAGAGTACAGATATTCTTATGTGACTGATGGTAGGAGTCACCCTCTTGGCCAGCAGCATATGCAAATCTCCTGTGGCCCTCAGGAAAAACCTTTACCTTAAGGGGAAGAAACCAGTACCTAGCCAAGGTAGAGTTTCCTGCACTCCTTTGGGGAGCAGCAGGTGTTGACTGCAGCCTGTGAGAGAGGACTGGTCCAGACTGAATATTGATCCAATAGCCAACAACTCCTGTATCAGCTGCTCATTCTCATGGAGAGGGGGAGGTCACAACCCCCCAGCAATAGTGAAGGAAAGCATGCTGTTGTGCTTGGCATCTGAAAACTGCGGGAGGTAGAACAGACACCTGACCAAGCAATGACACACACCAGTCTGGGATGTGCAATCTCCCCTGACACTGGCCTGATGAGAGGTAGAAAGGAAGCTGATCTGAAACAGAAGTAAAGAAAGCCATCAGTCCTGTGGCGATTTACTGGCCCTACAGGAAAAATAACCAGTCTGTCTTGTAAAGAAAATGGCTTTTTCTCCTTCAGAGCTCACATGGGATAGACAGAATATGCAGACAAGGTTTTTCAGCATGTACCACTGTCAGGTAGTTCCATGCTACCAACACCTTTGCATTTTTACTCATCAGTGGAGGCATTCAGCTTTTCATGGAGGACTGGAAAACCCTGCCCTATGAGCTGTCAGACAAAATTAGTCTTTCATCCAAATAAAGACCATAGGGCAAGAAAACATGCTGAAGCTGGAGTCGTGCCAACGCATTACACTGGCACAGCGTTTGATTGATTTTAATTGTTTTGAATTTAAAACATGGGCTCCCTGTACTTAGGACTTCTTGTGACTTTTAATGTTCAGCACAAATTTAGGTATTTTGCATTATCAGTCACTACAAAGACATTGATACAGGTAACCTTTCCTATTAGAAACCATATCACATGACTAAAGTAGCCACAGGAAAAAGTATAAAAAAGCTAAAGCTAGACTTCTTTGTTAGGTAAGTATTACCCCCAAACTGATGCCAGGACAGCCCAAATAGGACACATTTCTGAATAAAAAGATGGTATTTAAGGGATGAAAAGCCATGGGTTTTAGTGAAGTTGAACTGAGAAAACATTCTCCAAGAATCATACTAAAATGAGATATAGCATGCTCATGTAGACAGTATGTAAGCACATTTTGAAGAGCCATCAGAGTTTAAGGCTGAATTCTCATCTTCAGTAACCTCAAGGCAAATCAGGGAAACCATGTGTAACTGCTTTTTGTAGTATAAACACACTAAATACATATGTTTCCAAAATGGGAATGACTTGGAAATTTTGTGATCATTAACAAACTCTTTTACAGTACCAACAAAACAAAGCCTTAGCAGAATCCAAGTTATGCCATCAAATCTTGTCTCTCTTGTGTCAGGTCTAGTTAAACCCTAATAATTTCTGACACAGACAGTTCAATTTTGTAAGAGCACCCATAGTTCATTTTGCCCCAATGGGCAATGATTTGACATTTAACCTCATTAGGGCAAACATCCTAATCCTCCAAAACATTTATCTACTTCAAGAATATGCCTTTGTATGCCACAGATGTGCATTATACTTTTCAAAACATGGCAGAATATTCCATAGGTTGAGGGAATACAGCTGCAAAATTATTGCTACTTTTGGCTTAATGAGCAAATGCATTAAACACTATTATCTGCCTTAAGTGCAGTTGCATGGAAAAATCTAGAAGTAGCAGTCTCTGAAGAAGCAGGGTCTATTGAATGATTGATGTTCCACAGATTATATTACTTTCCCGTGCGTATAGAATACATAGGAAAAAACGTAACCAGCAATAGGATAGTTTGAAATATTTTCTTGCAAGTAGAAATCAATCTTAACTGCACTCAAAGTATTTGAATTTCCAGCCAGTTTTTGCTAAGAGTTCTCTTACAAGGAATTGCTGTGAAGAGTTGTATCAGTTGCTCCATGAAGGAGCACCAAATCACATCGTAGAGAATAAAGTACATAGCGCAAGTTTAGGTTGTTTTTAACTGAAAACTGAAGCTCTGCTAATAAAAAAGAATTTATTGCATCATAGGATAGGAACTTTGGCATCCTGTTCCGTGCTTGTCTAGGGCAAAGCCTGAGCTAATTGTCATGTACATCCATTTGATATCTGAGAGCCACATTGGTGGATGCCAGTGGGAACGTTCCAGGATTATTTTTTTCTTTAGTTTAATATATTTCCATAATATTGCACTTCATCTGAGAAGGAAAAATCTACACTGCACATTTCTCTAACATAATTAAAAATGTAACAGGGGAGAACACTTAAAGTGTATGAATATTAATCAAAATGAAAAAAACCCTAAAAAATATTCTCTCACATTTTTGTATGTATCTTAATGAAAACAAATTGGTTCTGTGTTCCACATCAAACTGCAGTTTTCTGATACTGTTTTCTGTTGTCAGGTGTGTGTTCTTTCCTATTTCTTGCAAAAATCTCTACCCAACTAAATGAAGTCATTCAATATTATTGGATGGATCCTTTAATCAATTCCAAACCTCTTTTCTCTGAAAAAATAACTACCAAGAGCAAGAAGCTGCAGGATTTTTACACGTATTTCATACACTTATACATACATGTATGTTTACACATATCAGTACTGAACTTTATACATATTAAATGCCTTTCCATTCCTATACAAACACGTACAGAGCAATTACTGTTACACATTTGAATTTAGTGTCTGTATTTAGCACAAAATTTTGTTAATAAAATTCTTTTTGTGAAGTTCCACGGCTATAAGACAATTAGGAAAAGTGAAACAAGTAAACAACTTAATAAGTAAAAAAAAAATCCTGAATGCTAAGGCTTTACCTAAAGCACATTTCAAAAACTTACTGAATGGGTTAAAGAGGAATTAGGAACAGATCCTAAGCTTCTTTATAGACTGTTTTTTGTATAGCTAAAGTTATTGCATATTTACCAACTATAGTAAGCCTTATTAAAATGTATGGGAAGAGATCTATTGTTTTTCTATCAGTTTGGGGAGCTAAATCACATACCTTCATTTTATTGTAACTTATCAAACATCTAAGAACAAGTTCAGCTCCTTCATTAAAACTGCCAACACTGGCCACATCCCTTTAAGACAACAGGTGACAGAGAGTTTGTTTGCTGCAGTCATTTCTCTTATAGAAGTTTACTTGCATGGCTGGGTTTTGGATTTGGTCTTGAAAATAAGTTTGCATGAATGGTTCTCTTTGGGATTGTCCAGCTTCCTTCCACTTCCTTCTCAATGCCCCTCCTGCAGCAGGACATCCTGCATTTTAGGAATTTCAGTTTCTTATCTCAGCAGCTTTAAAAGCATTGTCTGAGTCAGGAGTTTTCTTTTATGTCTTAAGTGTCTGGTATGCAGCTGGCATCTAACCTCACACATGTGTGTACTCTCAGATCTGTCTTTTTCAAGTTGGTATTCAACAAGGAAGGAGTAGGCATGGAAAAGCCAAGCAGGACAATGCTCCATGACAAGCAGACTGCCTAGGATACTCTGACTTCTTTTTTCTAGCAGTTCCTCTAGAGTGTCTTTTCTCTCCCTTGCCAAATTCTCTAATCCTCATATTGCCAAAAAATCCCACAAACAAAAACAACCATCACCAACCCCCAACAAGCTGTTTCAAATATTCTGTGCATTAATACACACAAATACATATGAATAAATATATTTACACCGATTAATTTAATTTCACACTCTTCTTATGTGGCAGTTTGTTACAGTTATCTTTGTAAGCCAACACTAAAGGCTTCATTACCTCGATATGGTCTGTTATCTTAAGTGCTAGAGATCTATCTTAAATGTTATCTTAAAGGCTGGCTCCAGATCTATGACAGAGCTCAGACACCACACCAGGGTTAGTCAATCCCATATTATTATGTTCAGTTTGGTCTAGAAGTTTGCACCACAGATTGTGTGCTGGGGGATCCCATCACTTTTGTGTCAGTCACCATTCCCTCTCCATAAATTGCTCTGGATTGTCCAGTCTGGATAGAAGGCTGTCCCTGTCTAAAAACTTTTCCACAAATATCCAAAGTGAGCTAACTGCTATCAGCATCAGCAAATAGACTTGTGCCAAAATGAACTTGGAACCGAGGCTAAAAATGGATATAGGAGAGACACTGCCTGGCAATGACAGTTTTTTTGTCTTTACATATGTTGTCAAAAGACTGTACATCTTCCATGTTTCATAAAGGCATTTTATTTCCTTATTGAGACTACAGCAGAAATGTTTCTGGGAATAGGTCACAGGATCAGGGACCAGTACTTGAGGGGCTTTTTGCCTGTGCCATAGGGTCACTTTACCATCCTAGACAAATCATTGGAGCACTTCACACCCTATTACACCAGAGAATGTGACATGACAGTAATGTGAGGACTCAGTATGATAACTGCTCCTGTTACACTCAGCTTAGCATAAACAACAATGAAGCAAAGTTATTTTTCTTACTTAGTTCAGCCATAACCGATATTTCCTCCACATTTTGAATAAATGGTAATTCCCAGTGTAGTTTACAAATTAAAATCTTCATCTGTTCATTAATGAGTCTTAAGCCTACCTTAAAGCTTACCCGATATATTTATATTATTTGATATGAAAATTTTTTAATTTCCTAAGGCTGAAAGTTGCAGGGGGACAGGTTTTTATTGATAAAGTTTCTCTTTTAGTCGCACCCAGAGTAGCAAGCAAGCATTCAAGTGTAATGTGGTCTTTACAGATGCTAGAAGAGTTGAAAGTATTTCCTTAAAAAAAATCATTATAGCAAATGCTTTAAATTAACACCGCTTTCATATTACATTTATTACTGTCTGTATCACTGCTTTCCTCTACAACAGTCAGAGAGTTCTCACAGACAGAAGCAATGCCTAGTTCATTTTTACATGCCTGTTTAGAGCTCATTCTTAACTTTTTATTGGTACAAATCCAGGCTTCTGCTTTGTGCATTTATATAGGTTGTAACTCTACAATGCATAAAAACCCAGTCAACAGTTCTATGAATCAAAAGTTTTGTGCAACAGACTGGCTCCTAAAGATGCTCAACATCATGTCACTCCAATAATGAGATATTTAGCATGTAAGTGCCACCAAAAAAAAAAAAAAAAAAAAAAGAACAGAACATTCAGCAGCATTTGTACCCCACTGCAATGCTTTTTTGAGATAAACTCAATGCCATCACATTTATACCAGTGTCATGGCACCAGCAACAATGACATTGGAAGTTTTGTAGTAAGGTTTAATATCCTTTCCCCTGAGGAATACTTGCTCCTTAGTACAGGGAATGGTGTTAAGCTGTAAATTATTTTATGTAGGTAATTTAGTTAATAGTTCTTTAGGATGAGTTAGCATGAAAAAGCTGGCTCTGATCTACTGAAAAGTATTTTCTGCAAAGTAGAATAGCAGTACAGCAAACTATCTGTGATGGAAACCTGTCTTCTTTTTGTTTATAAAGCTCTAGGATGGCTTAAGAACAATTACAGCTTCAATTGCAAACATACACTATATTGCA
Organism: Coloeus monedula; assembly: GCF_965178545.1. Lineage (NCBI taxonomy): Eukaryota > Metazoa > Chordata > Aves > Passeriformes > Corvidae > Coloeus > Coloeus monedula. Next base: position 10,187,679 of record NC_138789.1, read on the forward strand.
CACCTGTCAGAACTTCTGAATAGCTACTTCTGTCTAAGTTGAGACCTGACTGCTCATAAACCTTTCTGTTAAACAAAACCCTTAAAAATGTTATAGGGATGCTATTTGCACACACACCTCAATAAAGAGGGAGATTATTTAAACACAAAAATCACACACTTGATAGTGGACCATATAAAGTGGATTTCACTAATAATTTGCCAGGTCATTGACATTATATGGCTCACTATAGTACTAACCAAGCCATAAAGGCAGGGTGACACAAAAATACCTGACTCAGAGTTCACAGTAACAACTACATAAAAAGTGTATTTTCAAAAGTGTATTGTCACAAGAAATTCCTGTTAATACTGTTTTTGAAATAATGAGCCCTGCTTGGGCTCAGTGGGTGCTCATGTGTTGAGATACATTTTCTGTTCATTTGCTTTGCCCCAGCCCACCACCGTCACCTGTATACGCTCCACAACATGGTCCAAAATCAATGTGCAGCTGAAAAACACTAGATTATCACCAAGCCACTTCTGCTTGTGTCCTCTCAAACCAGAGATGCTACAAGGTGTGACAGCAGAAGTAATCCATAAACTACAGACTTCCATTGAAGGAAAATAAACCACATTAATTAGCAGCAGTCACAGCTAAAGAGCTGCAAGAAGGAACAAGTGATCTGAATGGTGAAATCCAAGCCTTCAGCAAGAAAAACATGTGCTAGGAAGCAAGGTTGGAAACACATCTGTTCTTGAAAGACTTATCCCTTTAGCTAGATACCTGAGGTTTGCCATACTATTCTGGTTAAAATTTTGCTGCCATTCTGAATAGGCACATCCCCATCATACCAATGACCCACACAGCAAATCTCTCCACACCCTTTTGGTGATCGTTGTATTTGTGTCACATCCAAGTGCAGAGCTATTGAAATTCAAATAATAGAGGTAGTACTGCTAGCATTGTTCCTTGATGTCCTTTATTTTTGAATAATTATTACATTTATTTACATAGCCCAAAAATAAGACACCTCTAGTTACTTTCTGCCTAACCTTCCAACCATGTAGCATAACAAAAAAAATGAGGGGAAGATGGAAAATTAGAACAAGAATTTTCACAACACAGGACTACCTTATTTAGAAAGCCCTATCCCAATATAGCTCTTGTACTTTGGAGTCCTAAGCCCAGGGATACACAGGCTGAGACAGCAGGAGGAAATGCTAGTTCATGTGTTAGAAGGCAAATGTTTTGAAGAGGAAGCATGTGGCATTTCTGATAGACTCGTCTTTGGGGAATGAGGATGCTCTTCCTCTCTTCTACCCTGGTTAGCCATACTCTGCTGCAAATGTGTTTGACCAGAGCCAGGCATTGTAAAACTGCAACCTATTTTGCTGAATATTATCAGTCTTTCTTAACAAGATATCAGAAATATGTTGGCTTCTAATAAGAATGTCTCGGTTAGGAAGGATGCTTTGGAGCTGTATCAAGCTGAGTACATGAGGATCAGAGCAACCATAGGAAACAAGAGGAGGGCATCAGAATAGTTTGTCTGCTGATAGATTAAAGACAAAACACTAGTTTACAAACAGGGAGATAAGATTGGTTCATTGTGATGCCTCCTCTGCATAGCATTGAGGAACATGCAGTTCTCATTCTTTTACATTGTAATTTCCCTCAAGGATACAGTTAAAACAGTATTTAATTTTGACTGTAAGATTCAGCCTAAGTCTCCACTGCTTCACTTGTAATGTCTTAGTTTTATCTTATCAGTGTAGCCAAGTCTGAGTGTATTTAGAGAACTTGACTACATCTCCCTAGTTCCCAAGTACATTTTTCCCTAATCACCTAACCAGCAGATTTTGATAACTTTCACTGCAATTGCCTCACTGCTGACTTAATGTTCTACACTGCCATCACATGGCAGAGTACTTGCTCTGTGTATATTTCAATAAATTCAGAAAAATTCACTAAAACCTTTCAGATAAAGGAAGATAGATATAAGAACAGATTCCCAAGGGCGCATACCCATTCACCTCTGGAAAGACAGCCCAGTTCAGCTTCAAACCCTTTTACATACATCTGAAAAGTCCTGTGGAGGATCCAGATCCCCCTGGACCACTCCAAAAGCCTCAACACTTAATCCTGTGAGGAAAAAATAAAAACACTAAATCATTCCAACTAGAAGGAATCTCAGAGCATCTCTGTCCAGCCTCCCACTCAAAGCAGCTTCAGCACTGAATCCAGAGCAGGTTTCTCAGGGCTTTTCCAGTTCCAGAAAACCTCCATGACTGATTGCACTTGTTCCACTGCTTCATTATGCTCATAGTGACTTCTTTTTCCCCATACCAAACCTTCAGATTCAGTTTATGACCAGTCTTTTGTTTTCTTGCCATGTACTTCAGTGAAAACCTGGGTCCACCTTCTGCTGTTGGGTTTCTCTCTGCTCCCATCCTCCCTTCTCTCCAGGCTGAGCAAGTCCTGGATGTTAAGCCTTTCTTCACAGGGCCACTGCTTCTGCCCATGGGGAGCTTGGTGGCCTCCACTGAACTCACCCCAGTTCAATCCATTCTTTCCTGTACTGGGCAGGACCCAAAACAAGATGAAATAAAAGGTGCTCATAAACATAGTAATAGCTGCTATTTCTTTGTATTGAGTTACAGTAAAGATTTTAAACCCTTCAGAATCAATGAAACAGGTCAGAGTTTTAGCTGAATATTTCTTGATGCATAATGGACAATGGCTCGGGACTCCATTGTGCTTGTTACTGCAGAGCTTTAGAGCAACAAAAGGGGAGCACAGGCTGCCTGTTAAGTGCTGTCATTTTGACTTAGTTGTATTTTCACATCCTGATGTTGTAAATGACTCTACAAGGTGATGGTCAATAGCAATTCGGGCCAAGCACCACTATTGCTTTAGAAGCATCTTCCGTTCATCGCACTTGATGGCATTCAGTCTGAATGCTCTCAAAATATGAACAAATTTAATCAAACTCATGATCGACAGCTTTAAAAGAAATATTGGCTTTGTGTTTGTGGCTTGGTTGTGAAAACATTATTCAGTGACAAATATTCTAAAAGTCCCATAAAAAACAATCTCCCAGTATAAATCAAAGAAGGTAAACCTTGCAAAGCAATATCACTGATGTCTACTATCCAGATATGATTGATTAGCTGCTTGCCCCAGCCTCATCTAAGTGCCAATATATTGTACCCAGTACAAGCACATTTGTTCCTAAAAATAGCAAGAAAATTTGGCCAGACAAAACCTGCCACCTTTGTCCTAATAACACTTCACATTTGAACCAGGAAGTTCTTCAAAAGTAATAGGATAAAAAGGAACTCACTACAACAGCTATGACTCCTATCAGGAACAAAAAAAAAAAAAAGATGCAAGGAAAATGCATCACAATTTAGAATTTGATTAATAAAGAGGAGCAAAATAACAGGGGTGTTACAGACATCATTAGATGGTTTCTGTACTAACAGGACATTAGGAAATCAGAATGTTTGATGCATCCTCATTTTATCTGCTTAAGTAAAAGTCTCTGACTGGAAGTTTCACAGATAGCTAATAGTGTCAACCTCTATATAATGGAAAGAAAGGATTATCCACACACTTCATAATAATTTAAGGTCCAAATAGTTCTGAACCTGGATTGTACATCAAAGTTGTGCATGCTCTCATTCACCCTTGTCCTATCACTACATGACCTTGTAAATATAGGCTTAATAGATGCAAAAACACCAAACCAGAATATATAATATAGTAAACAAAAATAATAGGCAAAGGCTTTTCTGGATATTTGACCTCAGTCAATAACATATATACGTGTGTGTGTATATATAAATAACAATAAAAAGCATGTCTGAGCACACATTCACAAAATATTGTACTAAATTTTCAAGCCAAATTTGAAGAAAATATATTTGAAATATGCTGGCGACAGATTTTTCATTTTCTTTTAAAATTATAAGTAGGGGGGAAAGAAAATCCTATCATCAGCATGAAAATCACTTCCAACATTCTCGGTAAAAAATGAGATGAAAATGTTGCTACCTCACTACAAGTTTAGGAAACCTTTCTTCCACGGTAATTTTGTTCACTCCTTGAAGTGGAAGTTGAAAAAAAGAGCCTAATCTTTCTAGAGCATGAAAACTTCAGTTAAGTGCTTATAGTCCAGACTGGTCCTCCACAGTGGTAAGACCTGACAAGGCACTTTGGTGCAGAATTACACCAGAGTTTGGCACTGCCATGTAGTCAACTCTGAATCAATCAGTGGAATTTGTATTTAAAAAATAATTATGCTAAAGTAATTTCCTTAGCAAAGTCACAGTAAAAGCAGTATTACCAATGTGCATTTTAAAAAAGTTCGTATTTTAAATGCCTATTTTACCTTCTACGGGATTTTTATCTTAATGCCTTCATAATGCGTGTAAAGTACTTCACCAGCCTTGATACACTAAAATGTCCTCATAAATTGTATTAAAATAGGTTTGTTAAGCATTCCTAATACAGTATAATGCTGGTAATGCCAAACGATAGGTGATAGCCTGAATCATAAATGCTTTTCTAAACATGTTAGAATTGGTTTTTAGCATTGGATGTTCTGGTCTGATAAGACACTCCTGCACTAAGGCAATCAGTGGAAATTAGCAATTGGCAGGAAAATTACTGTACAAGAAATTGCATTGGGTTTTTCTCCCTGCACTCTCATTATGCCTTTGTGAACTCTATAAAAACAGATTAAAGTGAAAATTCACAACTAGGAAAGATGGAACAGTAGGAAAATATTTTCCAAAGTTAACCAGAAGTATTTTAAATTTTGAGATAGGTTTGATACCAAAGAATAATCACAAAAAGAATTCTTCTTGTCAATCTTGTATTTCAAAACATGTTCAGCTGTTATTCCATGCAATTTCACTTGAACTCATTGAACATATCCTCTGCAATGGATCCAGTCTCTACCAACCTCAGTTGTGGCGCTAAGCTTGCCTTTTTTTTTTAATAATAAGATACATGCAAATCTATTTACATATAGGATAATGCAGAATAAATGAGGGTGAGCCAAGAATGAAAGACTGGGGATTGTTTCTTTCTTTAACCAAAACCACCTTGGTCCTGTTAACTTTCAAACAATGAAAACACATATCCCAAGTGAGTTCTGAGACACTAAGTGCTGCTAACCCCACCCTAAATTTACATTTTTTTATTGCTTTCAACCTTCTTGGGAGTAAAGTTTCATATATATTTTCTGTATCACTGTACAAGACATACAGGCTGCTAAGGGCATCTCTGCTAAGATACAGTTGTGAATTGAACTATTGGTGCCAAATCTAAAATGTATTTAACTTTTAATGGCCAAAAAAATTTCTTTCTCCCTTGTTTTCTTTCTTAGAAGAGACACACAGTGAACTTACTCTGCATGCTGACAGGTTTTTGGCTGCTTGTAAATCCTGAAAATATTGATCAGTTAAAAATATTCGGATGCTTGCATCCCTCAATTCTGCTTACCACAGCCTTTCTTCCTGGTCAGCTAAGAGAGCACCAGCAATTTTGTTATAATGATAAATGACCCTCATAGACAGGTCACTCTTTTTTACCTAAAGCCACAATTTTCTCCTTCCTTTAGGTCACTGCCTGATTTTTCAGGGTGACAGATTTATTACTTTCTTTGTGTGCTAAAAAACAAATCACCAACAATTGCTCAAAATACAGTCCTGTCACAATAACTTTGAGCACTTCCCAGCCAGAATGATGCAACACAAGGTTTTTTCCTGTTTTCAAAGCAGCAAAATCACTGCTACATTTACCACAGCTGTTGTGAAGAGCCATTTGGCTCATTTCATTATACACCACATGTCCAGGCTACTCCCCAAAGAATAAAATATTTAAAACATTATTAAAAGTAAGTCTTCCATAATAAGAGATACCACCTTTTTTTTTTTTTTTTTTTAAGTAAGGGTCATGAAAGAGTAGCTGGCCTGACTGAATAAGAGACTTTTGGGTGGATGTAGTGGAACAATATTTGCCAAAAAACAAGTGAGCTTAAAAGGCATTTCTATCACATCCCAAATATCTGGACCACTGTGGAAACTCTGGATTATTATCAGTAAAATTTGTCTTTCTAGTTCTCCTGTGTCACCAGGAAGACTTCTTTCCAATGGGTTTGGATAACACAAGGGTCTCAGAATGCTAGTTCCATGCAATGTCAAAGAAACTAAGACCTCTTTTGAATATGAGAAAATCCCAAATCCTCAGTCCCCAAAACCTTGGCCCAGCTGCAGTTACCTGAATGAAAAACTCAATTTTACTAGAATAAGGAAAGAAAAGAGTACTAAAGCAGAACTGCACAAAGTTTGATGCCTGCTTCCCACACTACATGCTAAGGAACACCGCGCTGGAAGACAGTTACCATAGCTAGAAACTCAAGGACAGAGTCACGAGCAGCCCTGGACCAGAGACACCAGACCAGAGCCTACCAACAAATTTATATTTGCCAATATATAAGAGACATTGAGGATCCACACTACTCTAACACAAAACCCACCAAAGTCCTCCGTGTAGAGTGTATCCAACACACTGACAGCATTTAATTCCTTACCTTTACTCTCAAAGTATTAAGTCTTTCAACGTGAATATTATGGGGGCATATATTTTACAGGGATACAGGAACAGCCAGGAAGCCAGCCAGTGTATGGCCAAAACTAGGAGGTTTGAATCATGTGTTCCTGGTACCAGGTAGACGAGCTGTGACAAAAAACAATGCTTGTGACAAAAATTACGCTGTCTTGCAAGAATCTTATTTAAAAGGCAAAGAAAGAGCTCAGCTACAAAGCAGTGTGTCCTTTGTTATGAAGATGAAAGCATAGGACTATAATCAAAAGAACTGACAGCTTCCCATCTCACATGGTCTTGGCAAATTACTTAATCACTTTGTACCTAGACTATCCAAAATCTAGAGCAATATAGCCCTTGCTTTTACCTGTGTGTCCTAGGATAACAAAAACCTCAGAGAAAATAACTAATATCCACCTTAAATACTAACAGCTACCAGAACTGGGAGGGATTGGTTTGGATGCCAGTTCTGTGCAACCGAAACCAACAAGGAGGACACCAAAGGCAGACATACATTTCTATTTCCTGATGCAGCTTGCAAATAAATGCATCATTCTTGTATGAACCTCCTCATGAATCTGCTATCAAGAACAGTTTAATAATATTTCTCAAAGGTTTGTAATATTCAATCATGTAAAAGTCATCATCTGCTTTCAGCACCCCTTTATTTTGATGTTGGTAGAGGTGCTTGCTCCAACACCAAAACATTCTTCAAATATCAACAGTTATAAAGAGGTTCAAATCATTCCAAAATACATCATTTGGCACAGGTAAAATTCTATAGGGCTGCAACTGAGCTTCAGCCCTACAGTCCTCACGCTGGTAAAGCTCCCACTGAGCTCAAGGTGTTTTCCCACATAGAGACAGGGGGAAACACTCCGCACAGGGTACATTTTATAGTCTGTAAACTCCCAAAGCTGGTCTATCTAAATGTCTCATTTTGCACAGTTTCAAACCCTGATTAGTTCTGGTTTTCACCTCATAACAATATACTCTACTAAGCTGCTGTCCTTATACTGTGTAAAGTTTGTAATAATGTGCCATTAAACATGCACAGTGTAAACATATCATGCTGGTTAATGCATAAATTAATAGAACAGCTTTTGATAACCTGTGTGTAGTACTGCCGAGTTCATAAGGTAACAGATACGAGCACAAGGAAAGAAATGAAGCAGAACTATTTCATTTAGAAACAAGTGCATCCTTTGGAATAACTCCGAATAAGGTCACTGGAATGAATGGCATAGCTGAAACTTATATAAAAAGATACTCTGACAGAGTAAGTGATAAAAGGAGGAAAGCAAGCACGGAGAAGTCCAGAGCTAAAGCAATTTGGTGAGACTGAGAAATAAAAGCTCTTTGGGCTAAAAGACCTCCCCTCCTTCTGTGTGTCAATCCAAATGTCATTAGAAGTCCAAATACACAGAGCTAGAGAAAGCCCCAACTTTCACTGGATAACTAAGATTATACCTCAGTCTTTTGGATACAAATTGAGACACTGTGGTCCTGTATGGCTTTTTCTATCTAACTGTGCTTAACATGCACATGGGGATCCCAAGCTGTCCCATGAGATTTCAATATAATTCTCACTTTGTACTACTACTTACTTTAAACGAAGATGTTTGCAAACAGGATCCTTTTTTGCCATTCCACAGCATATTTTCCTGCTCCTGAGCTCTACCTTACACAATTTGCAATAAATGCAAGCACCATCTAGTTGCTTTTAAGGAATTTTGATTGCCCTCCCAGCTGCAGTCTTGTACATACATATGGCTGCCTCCAGCTGGCAACCCTCCATTTCAGAAGAGCCACATAATCAAACAAGTTATTTCCATTTCCCTCTGATGGTTCTAATGAGTTAATCTCTGAGATGTCTTCAATTAAAAAACAAATATATATATAAAATATAAAATCACACAGTCCTAAGACATGCAAACCTTCCACTGACTTCCAGCGCAAGTTCTGTGTGAGAGTATGGCTGGAGATACAAATTCTCAAAACCAGATGTAGCCATCAAGCGAGCTACATAAACCATACCTGTACTCTTTACAGGAAAACATAGCCTGAAAAAGGCTGCTTATCTTTACTGATATTTTCTCTACGAAGCTTTTTGCGTTGTCAAAAGAAATTACTACCTTTTCAAGCCTATCCCCTGAAAGAGTTGGTGATCATTAGCCAGCTTTATTCTATTTACTGAGATAAGGTTTATAGCTCCAAGACAAAATTCTCTCAAGCATCTCACACTAAACTTTTAGCACAGAAATATCATGATATTAAAAGATGCACTCTTACCATGACAGCTGCTGAAGGATAGAGGGACTGACTTACTACAAGGTAGAGAGACTGACTAAATGAGCAAAAAGTAACTGAACTATGTGACACTGTTGTGTCAGTTTATTGTCACTAGGTCACAGAATACTCTTCTTGGCAGACAATTGTTTTGCAAGCTATAACAAGACAAGGTTAAAACTGCTGCTTTAATTTAAGCTGTCTTGCCCATATTTGTATGGGTCACATTCTGTGACTAAATTGCTCTTTTTTCCACTCATACCTGAGAACTGGCAAAAAAACAACCAGTTTATTAAACTTCAGATTTTTCCCCTTCCTTCCCATCAAGGTAACATGTGAATCTATACAAGGTGCTTTAAACTGGTAAGTAAACAAACCTTCCCACCTGGAGTCATCAGGAGAAAAAGCTCGACTTGCAAGCTAGTTTAAACACACAAAACTGGAGGGAGCTTCTCACCAGAGTTGTTCACAAGCATCTCAAAAGCTCATCTGCCAGGCCCTCTCATGATTACAAGCCGGAACGTGCCCATTAGACTCAGAGCAAAATAAAAATCATACTGTTGTACCAATACAGTGGGAAATGCTAAATTTCCTAGCATGGGTGCCAGCCAGCACAGCTGCTAGAACAAAAGTTAATGTTCAGAACAAAATCACCGTGCTGTGACCTCATTCTGAATATGGCCCTTTCTGTGCTGAAGGGATAGATAGACCAAAAAAAAAAAAGTCAAGAGTAGGCATAGGGGCCTGCCCTGCTCCTACCTTTGCTCTGGGTGAAGCAAAACTGTGTCTGCTAACCCAGATTAAAGAAATTAATGACACTAAACATATGGAAAAACTTGAAAACAGGTTTTCCCTCAGCTAAATTTATTCCTGCAGGAATTTTAGGAATAACTATTGCAAGCAGAAATAACCCTCAGAAACCACATATATACATGCTTTTACCAGTTTATACAGAAACCTTGGGAAATACTGGCTTCAGAGAAAAGTGCAACTGCAGAAACCTAGAGGCAAGAAAAATTCTCTCAGCACAGTTGCATTTTTGTTTGCTCACAGTAAATTTTCCCCAATATTTCTGGTATTTTTCCCTTTGACTCTAACTGCGATCACTTCCTTGTAAGGGTGACTTTGTGCCTCTTTGTCTTCAGGAATTCAAAAAAGACAAGGAAGTCCCTGGTTAGAGAAGTCTGGCAGTTAAAATCATGGGCTTCCTTCCCTAACTTGTCTTACACATCACAAAACATTTGACAGTCTTGTTCACTCCTTCCCTTCCTATTATGAAGTTAATAGTGATTCAATTACACGTTTACCAAGCTGTTTGCAATCTTCAAATCAAGGCCAAACAATGTCGGTTAACAACTCTTAATGGTCAGGGTTGACAAGGATTCATCTCAGCTTACCTGTTTCAATCAAGAAACTACATCAGTGGCAAGGGAGGTACATTTCTACTCACCTTGCTTGGACTAAATTGAAGTAAGGACCGTATACACAAATACCATGCATTTCCAGAGCATGTTTCTAACTGCCTGTTTTGGTGCACCTTAAGTAAAACAAGCAATTCTGCATTTCTACAACAGCCTCAAATCAATGTGAGGGATTTTTCACTCAGATTCTGTTTTGCCTGTTAGCACAGGGTTACCTAATGCTTGTTCCACAGCTGTTAACAATGCCTAACAGCAGCTCAGGTGCAGCCAACAAGCCACAGACATTTGCACCTATGAATATCAGCTGCTACTTTTAGCTAAAGCACATATTTCTGCCACTGTCAATCACCAGGATTGCACAAGACACCTGCGCATGCCCTGTGGAGCCAGGATGGTGAAATCCCAGCAGAGATAATCACCCAATGGAAACAGTAGCACATTTAAATGCCTGCCTGCATATGATGAGGCATCTTTATCAGGGAAAACTGAGCTTTTGGCAGGACATCCCAGAGCACAGTGCTTCCCACCCCCTCATTCCCCCAATTTAACTTCTGCATGCCTACCCTTTAAAGACTTCAGTCAAAGATCACTGATGTCAGTAAACTTAGAAACACAATCACTTTTGCATGAAGGATCAAATCACACCAGATATTGAACCACCACAGGTCTGCTGTTGGCTTTGTGCACACACGAGGCACTTACATAGATCAGCTGTTACAGTTGCTTATTCCTGAGTTGATGCAGTCATAGATATCTGAAATCAAAGTTTTGGTCTAAAATTCAAGTTCTGCACACAGAACTTAAGCTCCTGAGATGCAGTCCACATATATCAAGCAAAATTGCTCAGTTCTTTCTATACCTAAAGCATTATTCTGACACTGGCTCCTTTCACTTGGACTCTTTCTAGCTTTCACTGTCTCCTCACACGTTACACGAGAGCCAGTTCTCCTTTTCCCAGGCAGCACAAGCAGGCAATACTTACCCCTCTTCAGTGTAACCCTCTCAGCCTCTTCCTGCTCCAGTGCATATAGACAGAAAATACAGCAAGCAAACTTCATTGGAATAACCACACAGGTAAATTCACAAATTATTTAATAAATAAAACATCTAAGAAAGGCTTTTCCATACCTTGAATGGCACTAGTCATTCAGACCATAATAATATTTCAGCCTTTATTCCTTTGATCTCCTTCCCATCCTGAATATCAGATCAGTAAGCACTAAAAAAACACCACATTGCATAGCCCTTTTTTTGATTTTTACCTCCTTAAATCTTCAGTTCTCATCTCTTGGCAAAATCCATTTAAACAGGGCCCACAAGTTAATGGTTAAACTTGTTGTTTGTAGTACCATTAATATAGGTCAAGCAGCACAATAGTTACAACTGCTGAGGGGGAAGGTACATAAAGACACAGTAAGCAGTTCAGGACCTTATTACAACATGTCTTTCAAATGCAGGGTTACAAACAATGTGCCTGATTCATCAAAAAGATAACTTCTGCTGACAGTACACACTGTTCCCTGGAGTCTCTCACACATGGCTCAAAAATTAAAATTGGAAATGTAAAATACACAGACACATTCTTGCAAATGTGAGTACGTTTCAACACTTCTATGCAAAATAACAGATATAGGCAGTGGAATGAATTCAGCCCCCATTTGCATCACCAAGTACTGGTGCAAGCAGCAATAGCTATGACTTTACTCTGCTTTTTCTCTCAGGTAACCAAGGGAAGAATTTGTCCCACCAGACCCAAGGACACACATTTTTCACCATGGGATGCACATGCATAATGCCTGCAAGAGGGATTACCTTATGCTTTATTCAAGAATATTCAAAAGGACAGAGCTCTATGCCTCAAAAAGTTAGCATTTCAGCAATACTGACACTAAGTACTTTTTCAAAACTAGTGGCACCTTAAAGTTTCACAACATGGAGTACTTATGCTCAGCATCAGTCATTCACTCTCTGCCAGTTTAAATAGACACCATTCCTGATTTGGGTCCCAAGACCCCTAGCCAAGGTTCCCAAATTAAATACCCAGGTACTTTCCTGGAACAAAAGCAAAGAGAATAGCCAAGTTTCAAGACTGACAGAACTCCCCACATCTGTCACTGAGATGCCTCCCTCTTGTCAATGATTAGAGCATGTAGAGGGATCAATCCAATCTACAGAATGAGGTTTATTACACCCAGAAAAACCAAGCATGAAAAAGCCAGCCAAGTATTTGGAAAGCACAAATAGCATTTCAAACATTTTCTCACTTTTCAACTGAAATACTTCTAATGATTATACTGAGGCAAAAGGATTTTAAAAACCTCTGTTCATGTCCAAAATCTAGCAACTGTAACTCCAAGAGGACCAGTTTGTCCATTGTTAATCTGGGGTGGAAGAATCAGATTAAATTTAGGCAGGATAATTTACTGCATATAACAAATTACAGAACTGATACCAGACAAACAGAAGCCATTGCATATTGAAGTGATAGTGTACACAGTATTTTCTTTCAGACTTCTGTGTTTTCCATTGTTAAAAATTGAAGACAATTTTCTTCCATTTATCTCACTGATAGAATACCTTGCATTCTCGTGATATCTGCTATCCCTTATTTCAATGTACTTTATGAACCTTGGACTAGATCTTCAGTAAGTGTGACTCACCATAGCTCAATACTGCCTTTAATAAAACTGTTTCGAATCATGCTACCTGTGGAGTGATTAACTGATGTTGCACTGTCCTGTAGACAGAGAAGGGACATGGCACAATAGTATGACATTAAAGTGGCACGTCTCAGGCATAATGTTACAAATATTTTACAAGATAAAAGCATCCTGTTGAATTTGAATTTTAAAACACTGCTTAAAGTTCACCAGAAGTATTTAACAACCTTGTGGCTTTTATAGACTATTATGTATGTCTCATCTGGGGTGTTTTCCATTAAATCAAATCATGTCACACAATTAAAAACACCCTTTTGGCACTTTTTAAATTAACGCCACAGCATTTTATATATACACTACATAATAAAGACAGATCAACTACTCTGTCTTCTCATTGTGTTCATGCAGGTAGGGCAGCCCAGGTTATAAAATAGTTTGCTTCAACACAAATTCCAGCATGATAAAGGGATTTTTATGCATTCATCCAGACGTCTTTTCTATTCCATATTATAGGTTCTCTCTAATAGCTTCGTATGTTGCACTTCCCTCAGTGGGATGAGATGTGCTCCACTTTAGCACAGATGCACAGGAAACCCTGCTACAGAATAGTTCCTCCCTATTAACAGGGCAGAATCCTTTTTGTATAGAAATTGTTTATATTAATGAAAACACCATTGCCTCACACTATTGTCTTTCCTGAACATCAATAAAGACTTGATTGAATTCATTTGGTAATTATAATAAAGGAGAAATAAAGTAATGCAAGGTGAAAAAAAAGTCCACAGAAAGCTGAGACTAAGAAATGTAAGAGTCCAGAGAATGTGATGCAATTGCCTGTAAAAACACATGTGACATGGTAGGACTACAACTGCTTCCTTAGGTACTCAAGGGATCTCTGCCCAGTCATCCAGGAAGCACGAGGCACTTGTGCCTTGCTGATGTTCAGATTTCTAAGGGAAGAAGGAAAGGGCTTTGTCTTCTCCCACCCACCACCACTTCACCCTAAGTAGATATCTGCTGGATTTCAGCTAACATTCTATTCCATTTAAAATAGGGAAATAAGACACTTATAAATCCAGCAGAAACTCAGTTAGCTAGACCAATTCTATTCACCTCTAAAATGTTGTTCTGATTATGAAGAACTGTGTTATATGTCAATGAATTTCCCCTTCTGTTATAATAACTGTCCTGTTTAAATGCAGTCTGAGGATGGATATAACTAAAGCTGATGATGTTGCTAAAACATTTGGTAAATGTTGATAAATCAGTACAATTCCACAGTAATACTTCCAATTAGGATAGCTGGGATGACAACAATTCACTACAGCCCTAATTTAACACCACACTTTGGTAAAACTGGTGTTAAATTCCAAAGACCATTAAGCCCTAATAAAACCATTTAACAAAACACAGTTCCTTATTAGTGAATACATGTACCCACTTATGAAGCAGGTGGACAGCCCTGGAAAGGAGACACTTGGCTGTGAAGACATGCAGAGTGTACTAGTGGTGCCTTTTCCAAAGGCATGTGCACACTGTGTGGGGAGGGTACCGAGGAGGTTTCATCTCTAAGTTATATACTTTAGTAAGGATCCTTGTCTTGGGTGGCATGCTTGAAACATGATAAACCATTCCAAAACTACCAGGAGCAAGCTCTCCTTTACAACACTTCAGTAACATGGTAGGACAATAGGGTCTTTGTGGAATGACTCTAGGACTGAATCATATCACCACAGTGATTCAAAATTCTCTAATGGCTTCTCAGAACAATGGTATAAAAGCACTTGAGGCTTAAGGAGAAGCACAAAGTACCATACACTGCAGACAGCTTTCAACATTGTGAGCAATGAAATCTAAGAAGATAAAAAGTGAGGATCACCTCCGTCACTACCAGCCACTTGGGTCTGTTTGCTTTAAGGATGGCTGTTTTTACCTTCCACAAGCAGAAAGCTGCAGGCCTTAAGGTCCAACCTGTGAAACTCCACCAGGTCTCAGAGTTTCCCTGTGTATGCTGAGGTCTTGTATGGAAGACTTCATTTTCTTGGAGGTTTCATTTTAACATCTGTAACTTGCATTTTCTAATTAGCTTATCTCCAAGATGGTTTGGCAGAATCAAAAAAACATAGCTGTAGTAATTCTGGGATGCTTAGATTTTACACAGGTTGCTCAAACTGCAGCATACTTAAGTGGGATCATAGTTGTTTTCATAGCTCTCAGGCCAATGCACCACTTTCAGGTATGGTGTGTGTTCAATTTGAAGTTCTCAACAGTTACCTCCCATGTATGAGACCATTAGACATACTGACATGATTGTCTGAGCTGAAGCCTTTCTCAACAACCTTTTGCAATAGGATCAGTATTAGTTTCAAATCCTGCAAGACTCTATTATAAAGCTCCAGAGCTAAAGCTTTCTAGCATTGTTGTGGAGTTTGGGGTTTTTACCAACCAAAAGTTGTTGGTTCTTATTGTTGATGTTTTTCTAAAACAGAACAGGACCTTTCTACATTGCAAAGCCACTCAGGCTGTAGCTTCACGAACTGTTCTGCTCGAACAGCCCAGACCAGGAATGGGGTCCCAATACCCCCAAGCATCCACAGTAGTCAGAGGGACTTGGAAACTGAAACATTGTGGGTTTCAGCTTTCCAGCAGAATAAAACACTACAGAACTAAATGCCATACTGCAATTAAGGAAAACACTATCACAGAAGGTGAAGGAATATACTTTAAATTCAAAGGTTAAAAGCAATCCTTACTTTTCCAGACTGCAGTGCAAGAGTACAGCCTTAGACTGCTAGTCCTGCCTGCTATTTCAGTGTTGCATGTGCAGACTATTTACTGCACCCTTTTCTATATAATCATTTCTAGCAACAGCAGCAGTGCTGTTACTGCAAGCAGCAAAAAAGCCTAACCTAGAAACATCCTCAGCATTTGTATATAAGAAGGTACCAAGATAAGATTTCAGACATATATGGGAAGCAGCAGCCAGAGCAAAACTGTCCACAGGCATAGACAGTGACAGGCCAGGCAAAGAAAGAAAAATGACATCTACAGCCAAAAGGGAGGGGGAATAAAATCAAACCGCAACAGAACAAAAACCAAAAGATTAAAATGTTTGTGCTTGAAGTAACAACATGTGCTTTTATTCATGCTGTGGAAACATTGTTGGCTAAAACTATATAACTTGAATTCTGCTAGTTTCTTAAATCTGCTGATACTATAGGAGAAATGATATAAGCATTCCACTTAACTTGTTGCCAAAATCCTAGGCTCTGTTGCAAAATCACAAAAGTTTTGCAAACTTTTGAAATTTCAAAACAATATCTTATCTCTTCTCAACATTTTATACAACTATAGTGCCAGTGACTTGACTAAAACAGTTCTTACCAGGATAAGTTAGAAAAGGATTCTAGGTCATTATTCCTTTTTATAAAGAAAACCACACAGCTTGTTGAACTCTCCACCAAATGAAGACAGTGTGTCTCTGTACTTGCCTAAACACTAATCTTGAATCAGAAAAAACTTCCACTCCATTCCATCCCTCTTCTGTTATTCAGTTTGCCATCTGCCTCAGTGTGCTTTGGTTAAAAAAAATTGATAAAAATTTATTTATTTTAAGCTTAATGGATGCTTGCTCCAAGCCAAAAAACCATCAGAAACATATACATATTGTACAGTTTGATACCTTAATGAGAGAATTCTCTACAGTTTGTTGATATACAAGGTAAGGGTCCAGGGAAGGCAAGGAGACTTCTTTCACAGCCAAACAGGAATGTCTACACTAGCATCCTACCCTCACTATCAGACTCAGAGCTTGCCATGCCGTTAATATGAAATGAAAAATCAATAGCTATTGTTCGGCCACTATCTCCCATCAATTGATGCCCGAGTGTCAAACATGGCAGTGGGTTAATGGTAAAACAAGGCACAGAGGTTGCTTTTCAAAACCAAGATCGAACTGCACTATGTCCTGGCCCTAGCTGCTCACCTCATCAAGTGCTCTGTCCCCTCTTGGGACACTAGTGAGCAGCTAGGAAAAGCTATGCATCCACACAGCAACCATCTGGCTTGGAGTTAATGCAAGCTTTTCATAGGCAACATCTTGTGTAGGTCAGTAAGTGTCCTGTCCAGGCCTCACCAAAGGGAAAGAGCATGGTCTTCTTAACTGCCCCTCATTGTTAGCTATATAAGCAAAATCCTTCCCACTTATAAAAGAAAATTTAAAAAAAAAAAAAAAAAAAAAAACAAAAACATGTACAGCTATAGGAAGAAGCCTAAAACAATCAGACTGCTCTCTGGAAAGCCTCCACATTCTAACTGAATAACACTGCAAGTCCCCAAAAAGTGCCTGTTCTTCATTACAGAAGTAGCCAAGTAGATATTGCCAGTTCATAGGAAGAGATGAGGAGAGCACTGACAAAAGCCTTCAGGGGAAACCAAGAGCCAGTTGCACCCTAAGAGGAGGCAAAATGGAAGCTAAATGTAGCAAGAACAAAGACTGGGTAGGGCACTCACCAACCGAGCACAGTCCCACAGCAAACGAGCCAGCCAAGCAGAGTAGCACCAAGTCCTATTGACGCTCCTGTGGTCATCGTACAGAAGCAATAAAAGCAGCTGAGATCTAAAGTCAAGCCAGAAACTCCAAAGAAAAATCTTGAGAATATGTCCCCATCTAGTACAGCTCAGGGAAAAGGGTGTGTTCCCAGCTAGAGTTTAAGTGAGCAGGCGGCCCAGTGGGTGGGAGCTGTGAGTGGGGACCCAGGTGAACGTGACCAAGGCCATTAAGGCCCACTGTGGACCCAGGTGAAAGTGATCAGAGCCATTAAAGCCTGTTAGTGGCCTGGGTTCCAGACAAAAACTTCCCTTTTTTATCACCCTACTATTGTTTTAGTGAAGATCTCTTATGTGCATACACATCTTTGTAAGACCGTATTTTCCAGAGGTCGTGAGCAGTTCTCTATTTTAGCTGTTCATACTGGTGTCTGGGCCACTGAAAAGCATGTCAGTCTAATTGGATTGTGGGCAGGGGTGACCATAGGAAAGAGTAACAATTTTAGGATGAGGATAACGTGAGTTTGCGGTTAGTAAGGGTACCTGAACATCCCTTCATATTTCCTTGTGAGGTAGAAGTGCCCAGAAGCCCTACTCTGAGACAAAAAACTTAGTTTAGGCATTATATAAACAAGATTTGCATGCCATTGCAAATGCATTAGCAGTCTAATGAAAAGCTGGTTCCTGAAAGTCAGGACTTCTCAGGAGTCCCAGGTGCTACTGCTTTCCCCAGAATTATAGGTACTCTAACTCCAAGGCCATCTGCATTTTTTTTACTGCAATCCAAGCACATGAAATAAGTATACTGTCTAACAAACTGTAGGCACATTGTATAAAAGACACAAAAATATTAATTAATTCTACTAATCTATTATTCATATAACTGCACTAGAGAGACTATGTTCTTGAAGAAATTAGTATTTCTCAGATCTTAAGTCTACTTGGTCTGTTTTTTAAGAACTGAAGTATTTACCAAGAGTGGTGGCTAGATGACTTCGAAGTCAATGAAAAAAGTGTGTTATTTCAGTGCTATATATGCTCCTGAAATACATCCACTGGACAGAATATATACAGTCTTTTATTATGGAGTTTACATGTAAAGTCCTTTTTGTTCAGATTTCAGCACATGCCTCCAGAAACCATCCACCTTAAGTTTTAAATTGCCAAGAGACAGACTAGTGTTCTGTTTAATTATTAGTGCTATAAAGCAGAACAATATTTACCTGCCTATAACAGAGCTTAGGAAAATCCACTTATCTTTCCTGCCAGGTGCTACATTTCTCACAGTTATTAATAAAATGATCAGAAATCCTTATTTCCAAGTGCCCTTTACCCTACTTTTCTCTCCTGCCCAGTGTCCTTCCTGATGAAAGTCAGCTTGGAAATTGGAACAAATTCTGCATGTGCTCACTGGGAAGATAGAAGGAAGTGGGAGTGCTCCTCTACACCAGAGCTGACCAGCCACTTGAGCACTAAGCCTTGATTTCTCCTCCCTCTGGCTGGAATGTGGCCCATCAAGAGTGTTCCATGTAGTTCTGCAGTTCATCAGCCCCCCGACATCCTTCTATTCCTGGTGCAATAAATGAGTTTCAGCAAGGAGACCCCCTCTGCTTAGACATGAACTGCCACTCTGAACTGCTTTCTTCTGCCAGTCTTTCACCTTTCATTAGCATTCAGCTTGCACTTACTCCATGGTCTTGAGCAGAGCCAGTCTGTGTGGTGTAGCACACATGCAGCTTCCTTCAGGAATAGAAATTAATCAGAAACTCGTCAGAGCACTCAGGATCTTTCAAAAATTAGTTCCCTGAGGAAAGACTCAGTATTTCCATCCTGCCTCAAGCTAAGATTTTGGAAGGTTTTTGTGATGGGGGGACAGTGATGGAAACAGAGTCATCCCTGCATCCTATGTATGTATCTTAAAAAAATGTATAATGTAGATACCAAGTCCAGAAGGTTTTAAGCTCCACTTAAGATTCACTTTAAGACTCCCGCACCTCTTTCTCCTCTCCTCCTTTCAAAGTAATAAATGCCTGATTTTTTTTAACAGTGTTCTACGAAAAAATTGTTGTCTGTTCCTGAATGCTGTGTGAGATGATGGATGAGTTCACAACACCTGTTACTGCTACATATGCGCAAGTAATTTCCCCCTGCCTGTTTCACTGAAATCTGTTCTTTTCTCACAAAGTCAAACACTCTGCTCCTATTACCAGTAAATATCTCCTAGATAAGCTTTGGAAAGGTCCATAACTATTTAATAACATTCTCTTTGTACACCAATAAGATAGATCAGTGGAAAAAAAGAAGAGGTGTACAAGAAATTTAAATTGAAGCTACTTACACAGATAGACCAGCAGGTGAAACTCCTTACACCATGAAAAAGTTTTATCTCTTCAGTGCAGAGAGCTAGCACTAAATCTGGGCCCCACCAAAGCTCATGCTATTCCTTTAGTTAAGGCTAAAAGAGAATTTTGTGATCCACAACTATATGCTTCCATCTGCACAGAACTGAGTTTTCCTTCTAAGCAGTCCTGAAGGTTACCTGGTTGCTCATTTAACCTGAAAAAAAATTGTTTAAAAATTTCTGCACTTACCTCCTCCTCTAGACATTAATATATGTCAGCAGAAATATTTACTGAAATAATTTTGTAAGTAATTATTAAGGAAAAGTCTCAGGAAGCAATTTCATAAATCCTACAGCTCATTATTCATCTCCAAATATGGTTTATATTAAATTGTATTCATCTAAACAGACAACAGAAACATGAGGGACTACTATATTCTGATAAATGTAATCAAGGAAAACAGTTCATATTTTGACACCCATAAAGAAGGAACTACACTTCTGCTCTCCAGAGTTCCTTTCCAATATGCTGAAAATCCTGCGTGAAGGAGTAGCATACACTGAAATGTATTTTAGTGCCATTGCATTCTACTGAGATGACAAACATAATGTGTAAAATAAAAACAAGTAAAAAAACAAAACTAGAAAGAAAATTTAATAGTGCAGTCATACCATAAGACAAAAAAGGATTTAAGGATCAACTGATGGAAATTGCTTAATAAAACAAATCTTCAATTTCAGTACTGTAATCACTAAAAAATCCAAAAGGTAAAGATCATCAGATATATCAGATTCTTCCAATTTCTTTTACAGAATCACTGGGGAAAAGGCAAAAAAGTGTATTTTAATCACTTGGTTTTGCACATGTGAAATAAAATTCATGAAGGTGGAGAAAATACATTGAAGCACCCAAAAAGAATTTTAAATGTCTGTAATAGATCAGGAGGAACATTGGAATGACTAAAATAGAGAAAAGTTTTAAGAGTGATGCCTAGATCAAAGAACAGAGTTTGCAAATCTCTTTCCACCTAAGCAAAGCTCTAGCTGAAACCAACTGGACTACTCTCAGGACCAGAGAGCTCATGCCTGAAGAGCATTGTGCCAGGTTCAGTGCCATGTTTGCCCTGAACTTTCCACAGAATGAGGATCATGTGCCTCATTTGATGTGCACTGTGCCAAGCACACACCTTTTCTGAGTTGTATGGATAATAAAAGCAACAATACATCGAGATGGCATAGAAAAATTACAAGGAACATACTGAATTCAGATAAAAATATCTAAAATGTTACAGGAAAATTACAAAATCATGACTGAGCTTACTAAATTTACACCAATATATACAAGTCAGGGATTAAAACTCTTTGAAAATGTCATTTTTTATTTCAGTCCATTTCTGGGGCTTATTTCTTAATATTCTTATATACTCAAATGAAATGCCACCTGTGGAAATGCCACGAGAGGAGAAACTCCTTTTGACTCCATTTTTGTGGTAAATGGTTGCAAAATAATTTGATGTGCAAGAGTCAAAGGAGGGATTGTTGCCAAGCTTTTGAAATCAGGAACAGTTTCTTTGAGGGACATTTGTCAGAGGGACAAACAAGGGACAATTTCATCACACAAGAATTGGCTAAACAAAAAATAAACTACCAGTTTATCAATGAATTATCTTCCTGAAAGACCTGAGACGGAAAATCATGTTTGAAACAACAAAATTAACTTGTCTCCCTTTCTAAGGATGAAAACAGGGGAAGGAAAGAAAGGCGGGGGGGAATAGTGAAAAACAGAGAAATACAAGATGAGTCTACGATGCTTCAACCACAATTAGAAAAAGCTGTTCTGAGTGAGGTCAGTGGCTGCCTTACCAGGGACTTACACGTGAAAAGTTACAGTTCCAAATTCCTGATCAAGCAAAGTAATCAGCCATGAACTCAAGTACTTCAGTAGCACAACTTGTATGCCTCATTCTGCACACCCTTATGGATTTGTTTCACTTGGACTCCAAATGGATCACTGCTAAACACATTGAGCTGCTGGACTGCAGGCTGATATAGGTTGTCCTGGAGTTTCCCTAGGAGTTTCTTTTCCCCTACTGGACTAGGTATAAAAAAAGGCAAAGAAAGTCTGTCTGCTTATGCACCTGGCATACATTCCTCTGTCCATGGAGACAAAGTATCAGAAAGGGAAAAATAGAACATTTTTCAGTGACCCTGACATTTGATACTGATGCAAAAAAGGAAAGGAATTACAGTGTTTGAAGCCAAAAGCATGAAGTTTCTTTATATTTCCTATGATTTAATATCTCTCTCCTCCACACACGGCAGATTCCTTTGTAGAAGCTCTTGAAGATGGGCCAACAGTGCTCCAGCAATGTCTCTGATGATACAATGGAAAGTTTCTAACCACAGTATCATTTGCAGCATTTCTCATTTATTTTATCCCAAGTCCCCAAAGACATGCCTTTTCTGATGGAATGAATGTTTCTTTCCACTTTTTATGATAGAATTGAAAATCTGTTAGATGGCCAAATGAATTAAAAGAGACACTGAGTCCAATTATTTAGGTTTATATGAAATCTGTCATAAAAGCTGGCTTCCAGCTTTCACTTAGTCTAAACAGATAAAAAATATCAGTGACCCTTAAAAAATACAGTACCTGATTAACCAGATTTGTAATAATTTTTTTGCAGTGATAAATATGAAGATAAGAATTTGGGAAATCAGACCTTCCCTCCTACAGCCTGTCATCCTTGCTTTGGAAAATTGGACCTTCCCTCTATGGAGTGTCCTCCTTACTAACAGGGGCTCTAGAGGAGGGCAGTACTGCGCAGACCAAGTGATAATTCAGGGCTCCTGGCTGTAAGGCCCAGTTGATGCTTGGTTTGCCACACCAGCTCCATTTTCAGACCAGCTCTTAAGCTCTCATCCTAGCCAAGAGAAGCAGTTCAGTTTGTGCAGGAACTAATCTGTTTGCCACTGTATTACCAAAATCTAACCATCGTGACAAAGTTTATAAAAAGACATGTGCTGCTTTACAGCCCTCTGCAAGTTTAAAGAGAAAAAAACTCCCGCTGACTTCAAGAGGCTTCAGATCTAGCCCACAGTGGAATAGCTTCACTCTATTTTTCAAGAGACTTGAAATATAAAATATCATCTGATTATTCAGGCCTGAGTCTGATCTCACAAAGTGTATGCAGACTTAATCTATTGGGCTTGAGCTGCAGAGGCTGTCGGTGGCACTGCAGTGCAAGAGGCACACTGTGCTCAGGCTGGGAGCTGGTGCGCCCCTGACTTTCCTCTGGACGGGGTGAAAGCAGAACGTGACCCCCTCACAGCTGAGCTGAAACATCACCCAGTCATCGGCACAGCTGCCCACTTTTGTAAAAATTATTTAGAGCCAAACACTTGACAGCCTTTTGACATGCTGTGAGTAGGTTTTGTGCCTCACAGCCTTAGAGATGAGTGCAATACTCTCTACGTATCATAATCCTGGGATATCAATGTTTAACCATGTTGTAAAGCTCTTTAGTGAGAAAGTAGTATATGCTTTCAACTAAATGGCTACAACCCAGAGCAACTCTCCAGCCTGAGGACTGGGGCAATAAAATGGTTTTGTCTGACAAACTATCAGCAGAGATTTGCTGGTGCTGTTAGTCAGAGTGTAGAATCCCCAGCGCATTCAGAAGCCTCCCTTAAGGAATTAATGCTTGATTGTTTTGCCATCCAAAGAGTGTTTACAGAAGCCAAAACAACCATGCTTGCTGTCCACTGTGCAAAGAGGTGATGACATCAAGAAGACAGGTCACAAGTCTGAGTTTATAGACACTATGCTCATGTTGGTATGGCTTTTCATCCACTCAGAATGATCTTATGACCCCACAACTTTACAACCTTCCCCTCTCTGGGCTTCATAGCACCTCTCCACTCTAGGTTAATCATTTCTCTGCCATTATCTGCCAACAGTTCTTATCTCTTTTGCTGTCACTTTATAACAGGGTCTCTTATCAAGCTGTACTAAATCACGTGATGGTGCCAAACCTATCACAAGTTCCAATTCTTCTGATTAGAGACTATCATGAAATGGGATACATGGTTTACAGCAGGTCACTAATGCTGGAAAAAGTACAGAGTCCACTCAAAGACATGCTTGTTACTTTCTGAATTCTTGGATAATTTTTTTGTTGTTGTTCATCACACTGACTTTCACTGAAGGCTATTATAGCCTGAGTCTCAAGGCCAGAAAAGTTTACAGGCTGCACCTCTCCTG
Source organism: Coloeus monedula (assembly GCF_965178545.1). Classification (NCBI taxonomy): domain Eukaryota; kingdom Metazoa; phylum Chordata; class Aves; order Passeriformes; family Corvidae; genus Coloeus; species Coloeus monedula. The sequence continues at coordinate 10,211,799 of NC_138789.1, forward strand.
TACTCAATGCTGTACCCCTTGTACCCAAGGGTACGGTATATTTACACCTAATAATGTCTTCTGGTTCTCACACAGCCATCATACAGGAATCTGTTAAACATGGACTTACATCAGGTGGTAAGTAACAGTTTTCTAATTGTTTTGAAGATTCTGCATAAATATATTAGATTTGTGGGTGTCCAAACTGAAAAAAGAACTACAATTGGGCAAGCCCATGATTAATTTGCACATATATTTAGATGAGAGAGAATTTTATGATACCGTGTAAAAATATAAGAAAACAGATGATGATCCATAGAATAACATTTTTCTCTAGAGATACTGCAATTATCAAATATTTATAATTGGATAATTAACAGTATCTTTATCTATTACAATTGATAATAACTGTGAAATTGTGCATGTGCATGTAGAAACGTTTTCAAAAACTAGGTTTAAATTGCTTCTGGCCTGGTCATTCATGTTGAAGAAAACCTCAGGAATGGTTTTGTGTCTTTTCAGTAATACTGTAGTTTCTGTCAAATGCAGATTCTTTCTTACAGCTAAAAATTAAGATATGTCATTCAGTAGGGGTGGGCTGGATAATAAAAGTCAGTTAAGACTTCAAAGCAGCAAAGAAGTGAATACATTCAGTAGCATATGGAAACAGCACCCGCTCCCTGTCAGAAAGCCATCAGGCACAGGTTGCTCTGGCTTACAGGCACGAGGGGCGTTGCACAGCCAGCTCTCCCAGGCTGTGGTGGCTGTGGCCCTGCCCCGGGGGCTGCATGTCCCCACCACCTCCCTGCCCTTCTCCACACATTTCCTGTCTCAGGCCATTCTGTCTCTCACCACTCTCCTGGAGCAAGGTGTCTTTCCTTTGCCAGGGCAAGAGCATCCCCTATCCCATCAGAGTGTGCCCAGGCTGAGACTGGGGCCGAGCAGGGCTGGAGAAGGCTTACTGAGGGAAACCTCTCCTTCATGGAGCAGAAGGTGCTTCACAAGCCAGCCCAGTAGCACTGCAGGTTCCACAGACCAGGGTTTTGCAAGGTTGTGCCTCAGCACAGTAGTTCCGGGCAGGGATGAAAGAACAGATCTTTGGCCCACATGCAGAATCAGGGCACGCTTTCCTCCTCTTGCCCCAAAGTGCGTCATCACATGGCAGGCGAGGAGTTCACCCTGATGCTGGGTGTGATGTGGGCACCTTGCCATCAAGGGAAGCTTTGGGACCATGGGGATGGAGGGTGCAGCAACAGCTGCAGGAAATAACCTCAAGCATAGATGATCTTTATCTTCTGGGTGGAGCTGCTGCTTCTCCCAGGGAAGGGCTCCCACCTTGGACCCAACTGTGTTTCAATCAGATGTCCCCTCAGAGCCCCTGTGATTCCCTACAGGTGTGGAGTGCTCCTCTGCACAGCTCTGCCCCCTGAAATACGTGGAAAAGGTGGCAAGTCCAGCTTCCCTGCCAGGCCTTGGTTTAACTGTTGCTCTTTCTGGTTGCTAGGGAGGGACCCTCTGGTTCCCTTTCCTGCAGGATAGTAAAATAATTATACATCTCAGTTATCTGAAGAGTGGTCACTCAGATAAGGTTTCTTAAGGTGAAAGGATACAACCCTAGGAGAAGGGGAAATAAGACACTCACCTGTGATATTTAGACCAATTAAGTGCCATTTTAATGGTTTCCAGAAGACTGACAGGTCTTGGTTCCCAAAATCATGTGGATATGAGAAAACAGATTGGTGGGAGTAGTAGAGACTCTTGTCACCATACCACTTATACATGTGCTGTGTCACAAATATACCAGGACAGATTCACAAAGCATGGTCCAGAAAAAAATAGGTCTAAATCTTGTGAAACTTTCCAAAATCCTGTGTGGTCTGAGTCAGGGGGAGGATTCTGTCTTTGCATGACACTGCTCAGCCAGAACCCATGATAGCATCCCTGAAAAGCTCACCTAACTCAGCCTTGTAAACTGATCACCATGTACCTGTAAGGGTTAAATGTAACCAGCACCAATCTGAGGGCCTCTGCCTGGAGCTGGGGGAACCAAATAGGAAGGAGCCAGATTCTGTTTCTATTTGCACTGGAGAGTAATTCTCTAGGAGAAAAAGCTAAAGCTGTCCTCCCAGGGCATAAGTACAATCAGCAGCAGGGTCATGTGCTCATAAGAGTAAATCCTATCCCTAGCCTTTCACTTTTGTCCAGTCCCTCCTGGCATCTCCTTCTCTTTTTCCTTTCTAACCACGGCAGAGCAGGTGGGTTTGTGAGAGGCTGTCACAGCCTCTGCACCCACAGCCCACCAGCCCCTCAGGCCAGGGACACTTGCTGCTCCCCACCACAAAGGCTGAGAGTGACGCTTGTCAGGGAGCTTTGCAGGATGCACCCTGTGCATTCATTCACCCCTCTGGCCATAAGTTAGTTTTTGTTATAAACATGTCACAGCTTCCTCCCAGCAAGGAGGGCATCTACCAGCTCCCATGAATGCAAATCAGACTCCACTGATATAAATAGCAGTGGATCTCTCCCTTGGAGAGCAAACACAACCAGGCTGGAGCTGGAGTGTGAGTGGGCACTACCGGTTGTTGACACCTGCTTTTGTTTTATAGTCATATGATCAAAGAGGCAGCTAGAATTCACAAAATCTTAGTAGTACATCCTACCTTCCAGATGACAAACAACATATGGACTTATAAATGTTTTTATGGAAGTGCCATGATTTTTTTCTTCTACCAGATTCTGAAGCAATACAAAGATACTTGACTAGTTTTATTTTTCCTGTAATCAGCCTCTTGTCTTAGTGTAATCAGGGACACTATGCAATTTTCATAAGTATTAGTTATGATTATTTAACAGAAATAACTGTTTCATTAATTTTAAAAGATGGTTATATAAGAGGAAAAATAATCTACTTGTAGTTTCCAACTGTGAAATTTATCAGCTTGTAGAATACCTACTGCCATCTTAATTTTAATGTATGTCCTCAGGCAGTTAACGGTATTATAATTAGGGCTCATGAGTTTAGCAAAGTTGGTTTTTATGTTTAGTAGTAATAGGAATAGTGGCATTTTCATATGACTAACAAAGACAGCACATACTACCTTTAAAAGTCTGGATTAGGATTTTGGCCAGCAATTCTGCAGGCAAAGCTTCCACAGAAGTGAACAGTTTGAGCTGTGTGAGGACTGTAAGACATGCCATAGGTTATTTTTTTACATCAGTGGACTTTGCTGTTACTCTTTACTTTTATCAATTTTCTTCCCATTTTCCCTGTGCTTATACTGCAAATGAGCTATCCACAAAAGGGGCAGTATTTACATTTGCATCCAATTTTTTCTGTTAGTCTGGCTTTAAATACCAAAATACATGAGGCAAAGTAACATTGATGCCTGGGGTCTTCTGAGGGAGATCTCCACTAGTGACAAAACGCCTCAAGCTACTTGTCCATGCTCAAACTTGTCTTAGATATATAGAGTGAAAAGGAAGACTTGTCTGCAGGAGGGGTTGTGTGCGTCTGTCTTGTAGGTAAACCCATTAAAACTTCTCATGACAGATCATTATTAATGTCTAGAGTTTACTCACATATTACATGAGTACATTATATATATTACAAAGATATGCAACCTTAATATATATTAATACCTTCTTATGTACAATGAACAGACATGCATGTGTACACAATCCTTATCAAGATTTCTCAGTATAAACTATGCCTATTTTATCTTCTCATAGTTTATGATTTTACATTATGTGTGGATAAATCTTGAGACAAATAGATATGAATGAACTTAAACTTTTTTCATTATAAAGATCAGCTGTAAAATTATTTTTAAATAAAGTTTTCCAAGCTTTGAAACATGGGGGGAGGGGGAGGGAAGAAGCAGACCTAAACAATCTTTTTTTCCCACCAGCAGATCAAGGTCAGTTGCCTCAGCAAAAGAAATTTCATTTTTAAGCCTGTCTGTGCAGGATAGAAATCAATTATCTCTTATGATACAGAGACCAGTGCTCAGCCCTGACAGGAGCCTTGCTGTATATACAAATATATTTGGAGTTCTATTTCCAGACTAAGGTCTAGCTTTTTAACTAGAGGTTCCACACTCGGCTCCAAAAGGGCAGCACAGACAGAAAAAAAAAAGAGCCTCATCAGAAAAGTAATTATTATTGCTGGGAAGAGGCGATGGGATGGCAGCGGGAGGGAGCGTCGGGATGGTCCGGGGAGTCCCTCAGCCGCCGCGGGGCAGCGGCTCTGCTCCCGGGCGGGCGGCCGCGGAAAGGAGCCCCGCTGCTGGATTCTCCTCCCCGCCTCCGGTTGCGGGGAAGCCGCCGCCCCCGCGGCAGACAGCAACGATCAGAGCGAGCGCGTTTCCCCGTCGCACCGTGAGCGGCAACAGGTCCAGGCTGTGCGGGACTAGAAGGCGTTTTCCCTACAGAATTCATGTAATTTGGCGGGGGGAGGGGGTGGGTGTGGAATTTCTAGCAGAGTGCCTGCTTGCAAAACTGGATCTTTAAGTGTCGCGTGGAATAGAGTGCAGTTCGCTGCTGATCGGATCGATCCAGGGAAGCCCTGCCGCCAGCTCTGGGCACGGCTCACCGCGTCCCCAAGGGCGCCCGGGGATGCCTCAGCCCTTCCACGCCTTCCCATTAGTTCAGCAGAATGCCGGTCGGAAAGCTGCCTCGCAGCAAGAACTGCCCGGCCGTCCCTGCCCACACAAGTGCGGGCGGCCCGCGGGAGGGAACGCGCCCCGAGCAGGCGATGCTCATGGGGCACGGCGGGGCCCTGCGCCCCGACCCGGGCGGGACGGGGCAGACGGCGGCGGGACGCGATGAAGTGTTACGACACCTCACTGATGACTCACTTAGCAATAAAAGAAAGGCAATCAGAGTGATGCTTTACCACTCACTTGGCCCTGCTCACTCCTCTCTCCGGAGTCTCCTGTCATTCTGCATCGCGCTGCTGCCAGGTGTTCATAACGCAGCAGTGCATTCCGGCGGGCAGCAGGAGCCTGGCCAGGCTTAGAAAATAGCTTCTCGGTCAATAATTGACCGTTTGGAAATGGCTCTCTATGCCGGACCAGAGCGGAACGACGTCTCCGTAAAATAACAGTGAATGATTAGCTGCATTAAAAAAAGGCAACAGGCACAGTCGTGATCCTCTGTGGCGTGCTTTTTACTACAACAGTATTTCAGTCTGAGGCATCCACTCTGTTTTGCTGACAGTGGATCAAAAACAAAACAAACAAACAAACAAAAAAAGAAGAAGAAGAAAAAGTGGGTGGAAGTGTATCTTTGTGTTTGGGGTGGGTTAATTTTGTAAGTTAGGGATTTTTGTTCTGGGTTGTTTGTTGGTTGGTTTTGTTTTTGTTTTTGTTTTTGTTTTTTTTCCTAGAGGGGACAGTTTGTTTCCTAAAGCCTGATTTGGAGGCACTAGGAGCTAAATACAATATTGCCTCGGCAAAATGATGAGAGGAGACTGGCTACAGGGTTTGGAAGGTTCCGAGGTACTCTGCCCTTCATACTATAGAGGTGATCTGATTATGACAAGGACCAAGGGGAAGGCATGAGATGAAAGGGAGAGGAGAGGAGAGGAGAGGAGAGGAGAGGAGAGGAGAGGAGAGGAGAGGAGAGGAGAGGAGAGGAGAGGAGAGGAGAGGAGAGGAGAGGAGAGGAGATGAAAGGGAGAGGAGAGGAGAGGAGAGGAGAGGAGAGGAGAGGAGAGGAGAGGAGAGGAGAGGAGAGGAGAGGAGAGGAGAGGAGAGGAGAGGAGAGGAGAGGAGAGGAGAGGAGAGGAGAGGAGAGGAGAGGAGAGGAGAGGAGAGGAGAGGAGAGGAGAGGAGAGGAGAGGAGAGGAGAGGAGAGGAGAGGAGAGGAGAGGAGAGGAGAGGAGAGGAGAGGAGAGGAGAGGAGAGGAGAGGAGAGGAGAGGAGAGGAGAGGAGAGGAGAGGAGAGGAGAGGAGAGGAGAGGAGAGGAGAGGAGAGGAGAGGAGAGGAGAGGAGAGGAGAGGAGAGGAGAGGAGAGGAGAGGAGAGGAGAGGAGAGGAGAGGAGAGGAGAGGAGAGGAGAGGAGAGGAGAGGAGAGGAGAGGAGAGGAGAGGAGAGGAGAGGAGAGGAGAGGAGAGGAGAGGAGAGGAGAGGAGAGGAGCTATCTTGGCCGTGGTTTTCCTGGTGTAAACGGTCTCGTAAAGCTGGGCGTGAGAGGTGTGTGAGGCGGAGCAGCAAACTCGCGTTCTGAACTTTCCCAGCTGCTCAGGGATCCCGTGCCTGCCGCACTGCCGCACACTGCCTTCTCCGGGGAACTTCCCGGGGCCGCGCCCCTCTGTGCCCGCTGCTGCGCCACTGCGTGCCAGTGGCAGTGACAGCCCGTGCCCGAGGCTGCGTCGCTGTGCCGGGGACAGGATGCGTGGTGCTGACTCCTTCCCCGAGCCTGGCTGAAGTCACTGTTTTCACTGAGTGACGGCTCAGAGCGGCTCTGAGCTGGCGGCAAACGGGAATGTTCAGCGGGAGAGAAAGGAAGACAGGATGCGGATTTCTCTCCTTAAATACTTCCCTTTAAGTCTTTTTGATCGGTTTCGGATTTAGACTTCCAAGCAGAAGAGTTTCAGCCCTCCACTTATTTATTTCATTTGCTCCTGGGACGTTTTTCTTGAACATCTACCCCCCTCCCCCCTCAACCCACCCCACAAGCGTTCACTTTCGCTACTTTGCACAGAAGGTAAATCAAATATTCTCGAGGACACCTCCCGACACAAAGCTCGAGGAGAGCATGTTATTTGTCTCTCATGGAGCAGACCCCTCCAAGCTGGAAATGTCTCTGCTTAGGGAAAAAGACTTTGAAATTTGCTCAGGTTCTGTGGCCTCTTGGAAGCTGCAAGCAATCGGAGCTTGCCTTGAAATATCACACTGAAGCCTCTACCTTGGAAACAAAGAGGTGGAAAAGCTTCAGATTATTTAACATTAGAGAGTGGGGGTTTTTTAATGTAAATGTACATACATTTAAATAGGGAAGTATAAAGTATTCCAGGTCTTGTTCCCTGTACTAATCAAGGCTGCTGGAGGCTCCCCGAGCCATCATCTTTTATAATTATAATTACACGCGTCAATCAAGACCTTCAGGCAAAGTCAGAACAAGGCAGGGAAACTCAGGAGAGAAATCGCATTAAAAAAAAAAAAAAAAGTTTGGAGAACTTGGTAAGGAATGGAGAAGAGATTAGAAGAAAGGGTAATTAAGGTTGCTCAAGGCAATCGTGAGAGCTAGAACTCCATGTTAAATTAAATGTAGCCACAAGGGACCAGGTATCATTTATAATATGTACTGCCCTAAACTGTTACTTCGGAGAAATGTGGATGTGCAATAACCACTCCAAAGTATTTTCATCCACAGCAATAGCTCGCAGAGTGACTTTGCCATGTACGGTTGGAGCTCACTCCAGACACTTCCCAGGCAGAATGACATTAAGCCCCCGAGTAGGAGGGAAGAGCCCAGGGAGCGGTGCTAGGGCCGTGCCCGCGGGGGAGTGTTGTCCAGGGAGAGCCGGCCCTGCGCGGGCCACCAGCCTGCGGGGACACTTGGCCGCCGTGCCCGTGGGGGCCGCAGCCCGCTTGACCCCGGCAGCACTCAAGCTGGTTTCGCCTGCCCTGTCCGGATGCGGCGTTTCCTTTCCCGGCTTTTTCCCAAATGCGGCTGCCCTCCCGGAGCAGCAGTAACGAGAGTGGCAGCACGGAGCGCCCCGTCGGGGCGTCGCCAAGCGGCGTGACCCACCCGGCGGCGAGCGGGAGGGAGGGGATCGGCTGTCCCCGATGGAGCCCAGCGGGCTGCAGGACCCAGGTCCGCAGGTGTCCCGATGTTCTGCTGTAAATGCACCTGGGGCTGTGCTCTGACAACTCCTCTCCTGCGGGGAAGGGCTGCGAGGAGGCGCCGCTCCTCTGCGAGCCGCCCCCGGCGTGCTCTGGCCGCCCGTCGGGCCCAGGCGGCCCGGCTGCAGGCTCGGAAGGCCGGAGGGCCCCGGCCCGGAGACCCCCGACCCGCAGCCCTCACGGCGGGCGCCCGGGGGAGCGAGCGGAGCCGGCGCTGCTCCGTTGTCGCCGCCAGCGTTGAACCGCCCGGGCTCAGCGCAGGGCGATGCTACACGGTGACGCCTGACAGGGACTGTTTGTAACTAATGCTCCTGGGAATAACTTCCCAAGGGCCGAGACAGGGTCTCAGCCCGACTTGTTTCTGGCTAGAAACGGAGTCATTCTCTCTAGATGGTTTTCAGCCACCTCGTCTCAGCCATCGAGCTGTTCGCTCCTGCAGCTCACCATATTGCTGTCCTAAAACTTATTCGCAGCCGTCCTGTTAAATTGTGAAATTATAACTTGAGAAATAACGCGTTGGTATCGTTCGCCCGCTCGCGCTCCTGCCCGAGGGGGAATGGCGAAAGGTGAGAATGGAAGGCGACAGAGAGGTCCGAGCCTCTCTGAACGTTGGATCCATCCCACAATTATCAAACGCTGCACAGGGAAGGGAGAAAAGACTTTTTCTAGTCCGGTGGTGCTGGTCTTGGGTTGGCTCGGAATCTGCGTTGAATTAGCAAAGGTCTCCCAGCTACTGGATGCAAAAAGTTAAGAGCACAGCCGAGTCCGCTCTCTGCATGTGGAATGCTTGTCCCAGCGCGGGTTCACCCTGCGATCATCAACACTACTGAATAAGTTACAACCGCCAGTTTTTACTATCTCTCTCCCAGACGATGGGAAATGCCATACTCCGCGCTGGAGACACCCGCGCCCCACTTTCCATCGGAAGCAATTTTCATCGCCAAACATTTTAAGCTCTTAATATATACAGCACTGTATACAGATTAAAGAGGCAGAGGAGTACGGGCAACAGAGCGCTTGGATGAGGGGCTCGGATGCTTTCCAAGGTGCAAATATCGTTCATCCCACACCATCAAACCTATGCGGCGCAGTTAGGAACGGGGCGGAACGCCCCGGACCGTCCCGGCGAGAGAGGGGCGGAAAGGTCAACGAGGGCAAGCAGACCTCCGGCCCGGCTCGCCGGGCGGTCGGCACTCAGTCTCCCCCGTAGCCCCCGCAACGCTCTCGCCGCTGAGGCACCCACTTGCGAGAAACGAGTTCTTTGGGACAACTTGCAAACGAGTGCCGATTGCTGCACTGTGAATCGGGGAAAAGGGCTCAAGGGATGCCTCTGCCAGGGCTTTGGCTTTTGTGCAAACGATGCGGCTGACACTGGCCGACTTCGCAAGAAGCTTAGAGAAGGGACACCCGAAAAGCCTGAATAGGTACAGCGAGCTCCAACGCGGTTCCCGCTTGCTTGTATCAGACCCCAGGGCTGGGCGGCGGCAACGTGGCCGCAAGGGCTGGGGTTTCCGCTGTTCACCCCACCCGCTCAAGAAGGAAGGCGAGGGCCGGGGTCTCCGCAGCCGCCGCTGGCCGGGCGAAGGCATTGCCCCTCCGGCCCCAAGAGAGATTGAGTGTGGCTGCCCACTGGCAAAGAGGCACGGCCGCTGAAGGCAGTGCAGGCGTAGCCCAGCTCGGCTAGGCTGGTGGCCCGTCGGGCTCCGCTGTGGAAGGGAGGGGAAGCAGCAGCCCAGACCCTCACACCGCAGCCCCGTTTAAGAACCGGGTAGGGGGTGACTTCACTGGGCCACGGTGTGTGCTCTGTGTGTGTGTGTGCGCGGGGGGTGTTGCTAATCCCGCCTCTGCCTTATTGGCTGCAGTCGCGGTGTCGGGGCCCCCCTTCGCCGGAGACCTCTCTCCCTGCACCCCCCGGGCTCCGGGAGCGCCTCCCCGCGGGCCCGGGGCTAGAGGTCCCGACTCGGCACCTCCGCACTTGTACCGGGGGGAAAAGGGGGAGGAGGAGAGGGAGGGGGAGGAGGAGGAGGGAGGAAGGGAGGAGGGGGACGGGGGTGGGAACCCTGTCCAGCAGCACCAGCGGCGGCAGAGTGCTCCTGTGCACTGTGCTGCTCCGCATGGATCGGGGCGCCGGGCTGCCGCCGTACTGAGCCCCGGGCGGAGCTGCTGCGGGCTCCCGGGGTTCCTCCTTCCTCCCCGGCACCCCCGGTCTTCCTCCTCCTCCTCCTTCTCTCTCGTCCGCCCCCCGCCGCCTGCAGCCCGACTACCGCTCCGCGGCTCCCCTAGCCGCGGGCACCCGGCGGTGCTTCCCGGCGGCCGGGGCCGCTCGGTGCTCCCGCTGCAGCTGGGCAAGGGCTGGCGTGGAGCAGAGGGAGGGAAGAACAGGAAGAGGGGGAAGAGGCAGCAGCCGCCGAGCGTCCCTTGCTCCAGCTAAATCTGTGCTGCCGTGTCCAGGTGCTGGTGTCGCGGACGGACACGGAGCCCCCAGCCCGGCCCGCAGCCGCCTTGTCATGCTACCCAAAGTGGAAACGGAGGCCCTGGGACTCGCCCGGTCGAATGGGGAACAGGGGCAGATGCCGGAAAACATGCAAGGTAAGGGGGGAGGCGCACGGCGCTCCCCCTCCGCGCACGCTCGGGTTTTCCCTCGGCAAAGCGCCCCTTCGTCCTGCCAAAAAAGTTTGCGGCAGTTGTTCGTGAGCTGCCCCGTCACCGCCCGCTCCGCGCCCCGCCGAGCCCCTGCCTTCGCGGGCCAGCTTTCAGGGTGACTCGAGCGGGCACCGGGGGGCCGAGGCGCCAGGGCCGACGACAAGGCCCTGCTCAGAAGGTGCAAACGGGGCCGAGGAGCCGTCAAGCATCTAGCCGGCGGGAGCCTTCCCTGAGGTGCAGACGTCCCGTCGGACACTGCCCGGCCCCGCTGCAGATCCAGGGGATCTCGGTCTCATTTCCGTTCCGCGCAAAACTGCCTCGAAGTTTATGGCACGGGGAGTTACGCGTGAAAGTTCTGGCGAGCACCCCGTGTGTCACACACCGTCCCGGAACGGGACCCGAGGGCTCTGTCCCGCGGGTGCGGCGCCCACAGGTACCGTGCAGGTGGCAGCGGCGGTGTCGCGAAACTTCGCAGGAGAGAGCTCCGGAGTCCGTGGCGGATTTGCGCCCTTGCGGGGTACCCAGGAAGGCAGAGGGATGCCCGAGCTGGGATGGCGCTGGAAATGTCTATGTGGGGTGGCGGAACCGGACTATCCCCGGTGCCCTGCTCGGGGCCGGAGTGGTGCGCCGAGGGAGCCGGCGCAGACCCCGCCGAGGGTTGGCTCCCTGCTTTGGAGCCGGCAGCCCGGTATGCGGGCACTGCCCGCCCCGTCCTGCACGACTCTCCCGGGGCAGAAACTCCCGTCCCGGCTGCTCTTGAGAAATGATCCCCTCTCCTCTCGGGAGCCTGCTGGGAAGTAGGGGCAGAGTGGGCCGGGGGCCTCGGAGGTAGTGGGGGCGACCCGACCGCCCCTTTCCTCTCCCGCGGAGGAGGCTCCCGTGCTACCGCACGGCGCTTGGAAAAGCCCTGATTTCCCACTTGGTTTTTCCTACGGGGAGGGGAACTTCGTCGCAGCGTCGGACCCTGGAGCCGCGACCGCGGGAGCAGAGGGGAGGGCCGGACCCTCCTCCTCCTCCGCCTGCGGCCGCCCCGTGTCCGCCCCACGCCGCTGACAGGCGGAGATCCCCAGGCGTGCCGAGGTGGCTCAGGAAACGTTTGCCGGCAGTGTGACGGCGGGACAGTGCCCCCGAGCTCCCTCGAACGCCGGGGCGCAGCCCCTTGCCTTGGCAAACCGGACAGCCGGGCCGGGGGCTTCGGGCGGAGTCTGACCGCCCCGGTGCCCCCGAACTGTGTGGCAGCCGCGGAGGTAAAGACAAAGAGGCGACATCCTAAGCAGTCCAAGGGCGATGCCCAGAGCCTCTTGCTGTGTTCAAGAGTCCTCCGCTGCCACGGTGCTCGCCGAGCAGGTCGGAGGTTTAGCCACCCTTTAGGGAAGGGGAAGGAAATCGGCCCTGGATTGAGCAGCTGAGTTTCCTCTTACGAATAATCGGAGCGGCTGACTGGGCTCCTTGCGAGGGGACCCCGGCTCGAGTAACCGCGCTCCGTGCTTTCATTCCGCATATTTTAGCCCCCCGTTCCCTCTTGACGGCCGGCTCCTCCCTGCGTTTCCCCGAGCAGCGGAAACTTCAGGCGGCCCCTGCGTGCAGGTTTCACGCCAGCCCCCGGCAGCGGGGACGCGGGGTCTGCCGGCCGGGCAGACCCTGGCCGCATCCCCCGAGCACGGCGGTCGCGGCTCGCTGTCCCTCTGCCGACACGTGGACAGCTAAAAAGCGTCTCCCCCGTGGCCGCGGACCCGCTGGCTGCGGCAGCCGGGGGTGCCGGCACGCAGCGCTCGCCCCGGCCCGCAGGGGTGGTGGTCACCCCGAGACGACGGGCTTGGGAGGCGCGGGGGAGGCCGTTTTAAACTGGTTTTGTGAGCAACTACCTTGGATTTCGTGCAGTGCAAAAGTGCACTGTGAGATACAGGTTTAGTCGAGGTAAAAATTTACGGGCTGATGTTGAAAGAAAACTTTAAGGGAAAATAATTACTTTCAATATACAAGTGAAATATACAAGTTTACAATATGCAAGTTTCGTTCTGCTTCTTTAAAGCTTGCTCCTGATCCTTTTCGGATTTAAATGAATTTTTTCAGTTTGTGATTCCATAAAGTAAGGACTAGGCTAAAGGCACTCTTTAAGTATAAATATTTAGAACATAAAACTTAGAAGCTGATGCGTTTTGTTACACTTGTTAAGTACCATGCAGACTTGCTGATGATGGAAATTTGCAAGTCTCCATGCAATTTGTTTTTTAAAATAAAACTTTTTTCTCTCTCTTTTCAGTGGTGTCCTTGTTTAAGTAAGCTTTTTCTCTAGATGAGAAAAGTTGCAGAATATTTGAATTAGTAATGTAAATTCTAATTGAATGTGCTATTTCTCCTTTCCCCCAGTGTCTCAGTTTAAAATGGTGAATTACTCTTATGATGAAGACCTTGAAGAGCTGTGTCCAGTCTGTGGAGACAAAGTGTCTGGGTACCATTATGGACTTCTCACCTGTGAAAGCTGCAAGGTTCTGTACTAATTACTCCATAAAAACACATGCACAGCAAAAATGTTTCAAATATAGACAGAAAAAAAAAGGATACTTAAATAAACCAGATGTATAATAATTCGGGTTATTTCTGATATGTTTCTTAATACATTCACATAAAATAATTAACCACCAAAAAGCTTTAGGACTTAAAAGTCTCTTTGAGAGAGACATCTGCACAAATGGAAACAACTTGGACTGTTTTGCATTGTAGTTTTGTCATTGCTTTTAAGTATTTTGCTGTTGTGATGTAGTTCTAGAACAACTTTCACTCCTAACTGTCCTAAATACTGGTTTTAGTTGATTTGTATATTTTCAGAGTATTTCTTTTTCTGGAGGATAAAGTAGGAAGATTATCCTCAATGCAGATCAGCTTTCCAAAATCTAATGCAGCTTTCTTAAGATTTTTATTTTCATCCTTCAATATTGCAATGTAAATTTCTGTGATTATAATGACCATGCACTTTTTTCATGCAAACTGTAACTGTCAGAGCTCACTTGACACACAAAGTCCAGTAACCATTTAACATATAGAAAAATGAACATACCTGTGTCGGTCTATTTTTCTATAAGGTTTAAATAATGGTGAATTTATGACAGGTCAGATTTTTCATGTAAAAATTTTTAAAGGTTTTTTACAGTTATTTAAGCAGTGCTCTGTAAGCGAAACTCCTTTGCTAGAACAATGCAATTTAAAACATTTAGTTGCATGGAAAAATTAACTTAGCCCACTATATTTTCACTAAAAAAATAATCAATGAGAAGTGAATGACAAGCACTTACTGTGCCTCCAACATGCCCCACTGGGATGTAGAATAGCCATAGGTACTCTGTACTTCTCTTATCTTTGCAACAGTGTTCCTACTTATTTCATGTAAAACTACTTTAAAAGGAAGACTTTAATAATTCTGCAATGATTAAAGGATACGATAGGAACCGGTCAGTGTCACTATTTCGCCAGCAGTGTTAGAAGCACAGAAGGCTACAGCCTTCCTAAAGTCTTACCAAGCTTTGGCATTAAGCCTATAAAACACAGCACTAACACAAGAAAACCTCCTCTGGATTCTGGTGGCTTTCTCCTGGGCTCAGCTGACTAATTTAAAATAAACTATGTAACTTTGTAAGTGCTCGAATGACATCTGAAAATTGTATTACAGTGATTTCCATAAAATGCTGAAACACACGTTCAAGCAAAACAGGCTAATTTTTGTGTCTATCATACAGGGATTCTTTAAGAGAACAGTCCAGAATAACAAAAGGTACACATGTATAGAAAATCAGAATTGCCAGATTGACAAAACACAGCGAAAACGATGTCCTTACTGTCGATTTCAAAAATGTCTAAGTGTTGGAATGAAATTGGAAGGTAAGAGCTATAGTCTTGCTGGTATCTTCAACTATATTATGAAATAATAGGATAAGATGTTACTGCATTGTATTTTATATTTATATAAAAGTTATATGTTTATGGCTTTGAAATTATAATAAAAGGTTACTTTGTATGCTCAGTGAATTTGTTGCTTTATAAAAAAAAACTAATAAGTAAATGGTAGATCACTACCATTTAGCAACCAGTCAAAACCATAATCCATTTTGTCATATAAGTATATAGTTTGATATTTCAGGCTTTTAGTTTGTGACTTCATGGATGTAGATTGAATAACTTTGCATCTTTTTAAAAAAACTTAATTTAGATCAAACATAAAATATGTAACAAGTGTCCAGATTAGAAAAAATAATTGTTACATTTGGTATGAAGAGAGATCTGATTTTATTTGTATTTTATCTAGGGTTGGGTTGTTTGGGGGTTTTTACATATATTCTTCTGACAACAAGGCAGAACAAAAGAAACAGATGAAATAAGGGTTTTTCTCACACTGACTTGCCTTTGAGATTAAGGAACCAAATAATCTCTAAAGTTGTGTCCTATATTTTTGTGATGATACACCTGCAAGGCTATTGCAACTGAAAGAGAATAAGGCATTTTGAAGTACACTTTTTGACTTCATTTCACTTTCTCATCTACAGAGAACAATGAAAAGTGTACAATGCCCTTTGAGATAACCGAATGCAAAAATACCATCAACTTGAATTAGTGAATCATACATAGTTCATTCTAACTTTGATATATAAAATATTAAAATTCAGATTTCACAGCAGATGACATTTTCCCTTGACCAAGGACAAGCTCCTAAATTCCTTCTTGTTACAATTGTACTGAAATGACATTCACCCTAGACACTTAACCGGGAAAAATCAGGCCAAGGAGGAAAACCATAAGCCATGAAGGGAACCAGAAAGGATAAGACCCAGACACCAGGCTCTGGCAAAGGAAAGCTGTTGATATAACTGAAACAAACAGAAAAATCAGCCTCCTGCAGTTTGATTGATTCCATACTGTTGTATTTGCCCACAAGACAGAGCTAGCACTGACACACGGCACCAAACATCCTGAATCACCGCATGTGCTTCTAAATTCAAATAGTACAATTACAGGACATGTGGAATCCTTTTGTCATTGTTGGCGTTAAGAAGAAGCATAAAATACATTTGTCTACTCCTACTTTTAACTCCTCTCACTTGCTGATGATACAAGACCAAATTTTGTCTTCCGTGATTAAAGTTCACCTTAAATTTAAGTAGGAGTTATACAAAAGCACTTGGTAATCCAATTTGGCTCATAGTCTTTAATTGCAAAGTACCTGTGAGGATACTGTGTATAGAGATTTAAAATTAATTACATTTACTAGTGATGTAATTAATTTTGTGCATTTTGTTTAAAGTCAACATTCAGCAGCAATACTGGCAGCTCATTTTTCCTACAAATTCAAGCAAAGCACCTGGAGTTTTAAAGGTACTGCAGAAAATGTACTTTAGCTTCCTTATATACACATCCATACAACTTCTTTTCCCTTGTTTAGAAAATTTGGAGAACATGTGCTCTCCTAATTGTAAATACTTGTGACATTATATGTGTATTTCCCTGATAGTGATATATATAGCCTTAAAAGTCTACTTCATAAATTACCATGGACCAAAAAAAATCATTAAACGTTAAAGTCCTTACGATAAGGTACAATATGATGCGTATCTAGCATTCATAATAAATTTTTAATGTCCTACTAATCCCTAAGATAAAAAGCTCAAGAACTTAACCTCCAGCTATCTCAGCAGTCTCAACATGTCACCAGGCTGTCAAAGGTTCCTCTTTCAATCAAACTGCCGTTGGGCAAGGTGGGCTTGGTGAAAGCTCCTCACTAGTCCATTACATATATCCCATGGTGACAGACACTGCTGTGACAGAGACCACCAGTATGACTCCCAAGGCAGCTGTTGAGTAGGATTTGTTTTAATTATTTCTAATTCCAGAGATATTATAAGCCAGAACAGTGTCAATAGTTTCTGTTTCACTTCTATCTTCCATGTGGAAGGCAGCAAGCTGACAGCTTTCTCTCTGCACATTCCAACTGCAGCTAAACATTTCCATAGAGCTGTTCAGCTTACTAGAAATCTCAAAGTTTTACACCAACCTGAACAGAATCATCAAAAGGAAATGCTCCCTTTTTGCCAAGAGAAATGTATTCTCCTTTGTGACTACTGAACATTTCACAATTTACATTTCAGATGTTTTGCTGCGGTGGAAGGCAGTAATGGAATGATTATAATGAGACAATGTGGTCTGCTGGATACGTCTCAGACAAATTCTGGACTTCAGCCCTTGTTTCTTAATGACATAGTAGCTTGATATAAACCCAAATGTACATTGAGATTTCCACATGATCCCATAGCAGGTGTGAAATTCCTGTAGCCATCCATTGTGTTTGTCCCTGTGTCCTAATCAATGTACAGAGAAGTCCTTCTTTGTTAGTAATATATGCATGTGACATTTAAATCACCAGAAAAAAGTGACATTTGTTAAGTCAAAATAAATCCTTTTCTTTAGGAATAAAAATGCAACTCTGAATTTGGAAAAAAAAAAAAGAAGAGTTACGTTTTTACATTTCTGCTCTTTCCTAATACATGTTTGATTAAAGAATGTTGATTCCAAGTGTTAATAATGATTTACGACCTCCTCTCCCCTGACAGCTGTGCGAGCTGACCGAATGCGTGGTGGTCGAAACAAGTTTGGACCAATGTACAAGAGAGACAGGGCACTGAAGCAGCAGAAGAAAGCCCTTATCCGAGCAAATGGACTGAAACTGGAAGCCATGACTCAGGTGATCCAAGCAATGCCAACTGACCTGACAATATCCTCTGCAATTCAGAACATCCATTCAGCTTCTAAAGGCCTACCTCTGAACCATACTGCCTTGCCTCCTACAGACTATGACAGGAGTCCCTTTGTGACCTCTCCGATCAGCATGACAATGCCTCCCCATGGCAGTTTGCAAGGCTACCAAACCTATGGCCATTTTCCAAGCCGTGCTATCAAGTCCGAGTACCCTGACCCTTACACTAGCTCACCAGAGTCAATAATGGGCTACTCATACATGGATAGTTATCAAACAAGCTCACCAGCAAGTATCCCACATCTGATATTGGAACTCCTGAAATGTGAGCCAGATGAGCCGCAAGTCCAAGCTAAAATCATGGCATATCTGCAGCAAGAGCAAGCCAACAGAAGCAAACACGAGAAGCTCAACACATTCGGGCTTATGTGTAAAATGGCTGACCAAACGCTCTTCTCCATTGTTGAGTGGGCTAGGAGTAGCATCTTCTTTAGAGAACTTAAGGTAGGTAACGATCTTACATTACATTATCATTCAGTCAAGAAAAAAAATTTTTTCTTACAATCTTGTACTTCAAGCAGGAAAGCACAGGTTTTGTTTTCTCCCCCCCAAGCATCTCATTCCTTATTTATTTGGCTTGAAGTAGGCAGACTATTACAAGGAGAAACTTGCTGCTGACTTCCACCTGAGCCTGTAATTAGCTGTACCAAAGAGATCCAATATTCAGTTCATCTTTTCTGTACTTCAGTATTTATCACAACTGTTGTTAACATCCATAGGGCCTCACATAAATTCTACTCCTTCCCTGTCAGCTTCGCTCACTGTCTGGCTTGTATTCAGGGCTGTAAGCACACCTGTTACACCATTCCACATTCATTTATGTAATTATTTCATTACCTTACTTAACATATGGGGGAATGCTATTTCTGTCCATCTCCATTCACACTTTATATAAGCCCATATTTGGAATATTCCGTTTCTCAATGGGATATTGTTTTATTCATTCCCGTGTGTCTAATTAACTATGCAGGCTGAAACCTAAGCAGGATACAGACGGAACAGAAAGCAAGGAGGAAGTAGATACCTAATGGACTCCTTTTGGTTCTCATCACTGCTGATACATGGGGGATTCCTTTAGTCTAGGCTGCTACAATGACCTCTAGGCTCTTAATTTTGTTGGCACACCCAGGAAATCCTCATGCACAGCTTTCTGTGCGTAATTCCCCCATTTGCATTCCTCAGACTTGTTAAAGCAGCTTTGTGGTCTGTTATGATCAGGTCTGAAATTTCAAGTCAGAAATTTTAAGCCAAAAATTTGAGATCAGACAATAGATAAGAACTACAGTTTTTAACCACTGTCTTGATACAGAAATTAGCTCTGGAAAGAATAATCTTTAGTCTCAAAAAAACCCTCAGGATGATGAACTCAACTCACATCTGAATTTCCCTGCTACATTGCTAGTTACTGTGTCTGTTTACTACAGAAAGCTGTTTTTGCCATAAGTATTTGCTACTGAAATCTGTGAAGTTTTATGACCTCCCGTAATTTCTGACTACTTTCAAACAACGGGAAAATAACTCAGCTTCCAAATGTAACACTTACTGTAGGATTTCACTGAGAATTGAATCTACAGGAATTAAGAGCACAAAAGGGAGATACATTGAAAAGCTGCACTCAGAAAGCTTGCCACAACAGTATGTCTGTCATGACCATAAGGACATGGACACATGAAATAAAGCCTGATTATAAGAAAAGCAAGCTGTATATGCTGCATATACAATTCCAGCTTCTCCCCAGTTTTTCCTGAGAATGATTGCAGGAATCATTGAAAACTCAGTCTATTCAAAAAGAAAGAAGAGAGGAAGTTTACTCAGAGAGGAAAATCAAAATGCATTAAAGTAAGGAAAAGACTGCCATATGTTTGCTATCTCAGTTGTATACAATTTTGTAGTCAGCTATAAGCCATGCTACCCACTTTAAATAATTTAACAATTGAAACTGTGAACATGTTGTATTTCCAATAGACTCTATTGTAAATATGTGAGACCAGATCTTTCTACCCATACACTGGGGAGTACTTTAGTCTAGAGTAACAGTGTTAAAAATGACTGTCTTTCATATACCTTTCAGTGCTAAAATTTTTAAGTTACGATTTGCCCTAGAATTCCATTTATTATTAAAGTGAGAAATTTTATAAGCATTCAACATGCTATACTGGGAACAGTTTTAGAGATGGTCTTCACCTCCAACCTCAGCCTGGATTATATTCTTCAACCAAGCTATGTTTACTAGTATGGACACAAAAGATGCAGAATTTTTTTATGAAAATGCTGACCAACTTCTCCTGGTTCTGGATGTATTACCATGTACACACAGCCTTCTGGAAATACATATATGCTAAAAATTTACTACGTAGAGCCTTTGGCTCATGAACTGATTTTCACACGTTTGTAGAAAGCATTGCTTTCACCTTAATGTTTGTACCCTTTGCATCTTGGAAGCTTTGAGGTCAGACAGTTTCATACCTTCTGGCATATCCAGATTATTTTTTTTAACTGGACATGATCAACAAAATTGCACAGCATTCCAAAACAGTAACAACTCACTTCAAAATCCATCCACATCCAAAATTTAGGGACCAGATTATACACAGTGCTAAGAATTTTAAGCTTTTCAATTTCAAAAGCTTGTTTAGATCAGACCCTACTTTTTTAACAGAACTGGGTAACAACATCTCTCTTTTCAGTTGAGAGGACAGTAACAATATTAAACAAAAGATTTCCAAACCTTTCCTGAATACAGCTCTCTTCTATCCATCCATGATTTCAGGTTCTTCTGATCAAGGTAGCAAAAGCAGGTATTTCAGATTGCTCCACAGGACATGAATACCTGTGGGAGAGGGTAAAAAAAAAAGCCACCTAAGGATATGACAGATTGTAAATGCAGAAGGAAGGGGAGGCAATTGGGATAAAGATGCAATTCGATTTTCAGAACAGTTAACTTTGTTCCCTATCTATTCACAGCTGAGAAGTATGTATTTGCTCAAAAAGATATTTTACTATTATTCCTACTTGTCTAAACAAGTGAATATTGAGCTGTCTTTCAAATAAGACAGGTGCATTAGCAGACCTCCGGGACTAAAATTTTAAATTACTCAAATAATTAAACAGTAATAAGTAAACAGTAAAAAAGTATAAATGTGGTTTGTATGAAATTCATTTTGACTTTGTCATGATGAGCAATGCCTTGCACAACTGGGTATGAGTTACCAGGCAGCATGTTTGCAATTATTTACTGTATCTTTTCACTTCATTCTAAATTTTTTCTTAAACTCTTGTCTCTTCAGTTATAAAGGAGCAATCATTTTCCTTTCTGCCAAATGTAGAGATTTGCAGTTAGCAGAATTCAGGAGGAGGATGTGATAAAAAATACTGTCCCAGTCTGTCAGTGGTTTAGGCCACATTTACCCTAGAGATAATAACAAAAACCCACCACCAAGCTACAGCTTTTAAGTTTTCCTTTTTTCTTTCCTTTTGTCTGCAGATTTGGTTTTTTTTAAAGAGATATCAAATGAAAACAAATCTGTTTTAAAACTTTATTTTCTGAAGCTTTTACCAGCTTAAACTTATCACAATCTTCTCACTTGTTGCTCTACAAATTTTCATTCATTCTCTTTTGGAATATGTTACACATTTAACAATGTAAAAGTGAAAAATACTGACTGGGTAGAACTACCCACAGCATGCACTGCATTTGAATATGACCTGTTTATGGATTTGAGTATGTAATGTTCACACTTGCTGAGGAGCAGATACTCTCACCTTCATGTAGGATATCAGAAACTAATGGAAAAGTTAAAGAAGCCAACTAGTCAGGATTAATAATAATGTCAGAGTAAGATCCAAAACAGTCAATTGCAATCGAGTAAATTTGAATTTAACACCTGCTAAAATCTCAAACATCCCTATATGTCTTGTGAAGTCAGAATACTTTCTAAGTAGTAATTAAGTCATAAATTCTGGGGATTGACATTATGTATTCATAATGAGATATGTTTCTGTTTGGTTCTTTATACACAGATGAAATAAAATAGAGGTAGGGTCCCAATAGGATGGTAGTAATAAGTAATAGTAATAGTAATAGTAATAGTAATAGTAATAGAAATAGAAATAGTAATGTAGGCCTTTGTTTGCTATTCTGGAGTTGTTGAAAGCTCAGTAAATATAAAAGTAAGATATATCTATCTTATCCTCAGCTAAGAAAACTCAGGAATGCCCTGGGGATGCTAGATTTGTCGCCAGCTGTCTTAGTCAGGTGAAAGGTCTTTGTACAAAGCTAAAAAGAAAATATTGCAAGAGTTTCTAGAGTCCAAAGGCTGCCTGACCCCAAGGAAGGATTCAGACAGCTTTTCTGGACTGGTCTTTCCTCATCAGCCCACATCAGGAAAAATTCAAAGACTGCTTCCAGAGCTAAGTATTCCTGAATCCTTAAAAGAAAGCAGTCTCTGCCTGGGGCAGGAGAAGCACAGGACCTGCATTTTAGAACAGTCATCAGGATACTTTCTCCTGGGCGAGGATCAGAAAATCAACTAAATGTTAATAGTTAAAAAAAAGGCACTGAAAGAATGGTGACTCACAAAAAATACTAGCCTGCCTTATTTGCCTATTTCAGTGAGGATGTCATAGGTCAAAGTACTATGTGAGCACAAACCATGTAGTGAATGATTGCAGGAAGAGCCAGTGTACTTCATGGTAAAGAAGCTCATCCTACAATTATTCACTGAGTTTGCAAATTTGGGCCATTGGTTGATGTCAGACTGTATCAGTTCCAAGCCAGATTTCTTGCTGTAAGTATAAATTGCTCATACTTACATTAGCCATGGCCTTCAAAGAAATGGTGGTTTAATCACATAACTCAAAAGGACCCTGTCTGTAGAACTTGCACTGTACATGGCATCACAGATATTTTGGCAGTTCATAAACAAGCAAAAGCCTAGCTTTGTGTTACATATTCCCCAGAAGTGCAACTATATTATCAGAGTTTCAACTTATTTCTATAAGTGCAAACTTAATGTGAATAGGATTAACAGAACTCCTGGAGGCTCTTAATTCCTTCTGTGAAATCTATTTAGATAGATGTAGTAATGTAATACTCTATATATCAGCTTTCATTTCAAATTTCAGTCTACATGTAGTTGACTATCAAGAAATGCATAGAAAATAAAGAATAACAGTACAGAAATCCAATTCTTAAATGGAATTAGCACTGAATGGCAAAAAAATAGTTTTGGGTTTTGCTGGGGTTTTGTTTTTTGAGAAAAAAAATCAGCAGTGAAATGCCTTAAAATTTTTCTTAGGATGATGAAAGGTTGATATATTATTTAGGCTTAAGTAATCAAGTGCAATTTGATAACTTAAAGTGCTTTTGGACTTTGTAGTGTGTGTTTATCAGGACAGGAAATGAAACTCACATAGCTGATGAAATAAAATTTCTGCAGTGTCCTTTCAGTCAGGGAAGCTGCCAGAAACTGAGGTGCAGGACTACCCCTGAGATCAATACTCAGGTTAGTTAATATGTTGTCATGTGTAACTGCTGATTTTTAGTCTGGCCTCAGTGTATCTGGATCTAAGAAAATTACTCCTCAATCATTTAAAAATGTAGAGGAACACATTACTAGAATAAGCTTCATGATGATCTTCTGTCTCTTCTCTGAACAAAGGCTGTGATTAAACACTGTATTTCAGCATGTGGGCATGGCATTTTGCAGCCTTTCTAAATAGTTTGTTCGGTGCTGGCATGTTTATTATGCATAAAGGGAAAGATTACATTCTCTTATGCCCTTCCATGTCAGAACTGGTACTTCAGTTTCACTCTGCTGTAGAATGTTATCACCCCTGATAGCAGGAGACTGAGTTTAGTCTCCCTGGATTTAGTAATTTGCTATCTAATACCCCATTAAGCATCATGCTGTGACTAAGAACCATGTTCCAGGTAGGTGGGTTTGGAAGAACTACAACTTCTGCACTTGAGGGCACCTGCCCCCAGCAGTTCACCAGCAAAGCTACCCAGGTTGCCATGAATAGCCATGGTGCAGTAAGAAAGTTTTGTTACTTACTAGAGAAAATTTGAGCAAGCAACAATTGCAAAAGCTGCCAGCCCCTAAGCAGAGATAATGACAGCCTGATGTATGGACACAAGGAATTACGTAACTACAGGCACTTCTGCTACAAGTCCTGAAGCAGACACTGAGTTTATCTGAGTTTGAGGTATTGGTTACACGAAACAGAAGTTTGACATTACAGTTTAATTGTTTTCCTTCAAAGTGTAAGGTTCCAATTTAAGTTTGACAATTGCCAGCAGTGACATAGAAAGATTACCTGGGTGTGTTAGCAAATGTGTATCACGTTGCTGTAGGGCAAGATGAAAAACCAGTGCTCCTTAGAACTTGCATGCTGTGAGTAGTCCAAAGTGATGTTAAAGTTAAGTCCAACAATAACTGCTGTACTAAGAAACTGAACAGGGAATGCTCAGCCATGTTGACAGTTTATTGTATTTTCAGACAATTTTTAGCTGTTATTTTCTGCTGTGAAGGCCCGACCTTTTTGCCAAACGATGGAGAGGTTTACACATTAAAAATTAAACTATTCCAGTCTCTTGGAAGAATCAGATATATTGCCTGATTTCACTTAATAAAGTCACATTTTTATTGTTAGAATGACAGATCTTCATTTGCAAATATCTCCATTTTTTGCAAGCTTTTGCTCAAAAAACCCCAAAAAGAGCCATTTTTCCGTCTGCAAATTATGACATTTTGTATAACCAGGCTGTAGTTCTTACTGCAGGAAGAGAACTTGTTTCATTCCAATGCAGAGGTTTTGTACAGTACCTGTATCATTCAGATCTAGCACTACCTGTATCATATTTCTGTTCTATGGGATGGCTCCCAGTTACAGTGGAAGTTTGCCTCTATAAATTTATCAATTCTGGTCAGATTTAAGGATGTTCTTCGTTTAACCTGTAGCCTTTAGGATCATCTACAGTAAAGACGAAATCCCAGCCATACATAAGTCGCTTACAGACTTCCTATTAAGCCCTGCCGAAGCTGTATCATGTAAAAGGATGTTCTTCTATACAGCCATATGAAAGAACCTTGTAGAAGCACAGCATCTGAACAAAACATACCTAGGAGAGTGAGAAACTGTGTAGTTCCTCACCATGAGTGTTATTGGTGCTGCCTCTTGTAGCACCACAAATATGTTTTCCGCAGCACTCAGTCATCAGACACATTATTGGAGAGAAGGCCTAAATCTGAGAGTTTTCAAACTGGGCTGCATATGGCAAGATCACTCAGAACAGGCTAGGCACCTTATATAGCTATCTGAGCACAGGAATATACTGAAGGACTTAAGTATTTCCCATTCCAGCAGTTTTATTCAGAGCTAATGTTGGCTAAATCACAACACATCATCTTGGCCCACTATAAAATGGATTTGAAACATTTGCTATCCACGTGCCACAGAAACTGCTGGGCACGGCAGCCCCATTGCCTCAGTCTGACTGAGGGGCAGGGGCTGCCATCCCCCCACACAGGACTATCCCACTCCACCTGTCCCTTACAGAGAGCCTTGGGAGCCCCAAGGACACGGCAGGATCGGAAGGGACGAGACAAGGGCACGTACCGGCAATGCGGGAGCCCAGGGAGGGCTGGAACTTGAATGGCGCCGTGGGTGAGGCCCAGGTGGGGCCATGAGGGGTGTTGGGGCTGACAAGTGAGGCGAGGGGCTGTGTCCCGCGCAGGCATCCGCAAATAACACGGGAGAAAAGCCGAAAAAAAGCGGCTAACTCGGGCCACGGCTCTGCTGCTCTCGCACGTTCCTGCTCTTGACCTGAGGCTGACTCTGGGCCGTGTGAAGGGGTCGGGGCTGGCAGCCCGAGGCGCCGCTGCAGCGCGGGCAGGGCAGGGCAGGGCAGGGCGTGTGGCGCGGGCCGTGCCCAGCTCCGGCCTCCAGACTCGGGGGGCTGAGGGGCTCCAGCGGCCCTCCCCGGGAAGGGGCCGATCGCTTCCCTCCCTTCGAGTGGCTGAGTGCCCTTCGCCAGCCCAGCCAGGGCTCCTGTGTGTCACAGGGACAGGGAACGGGCGCCGACCGGGAGCCGCGGGTGCCTGGGGCTCTCCGCAGAGCTGCCGCCCTTACCTCCGCCTGACCGCGTCCGACTGCGGGGCAGCATCCAGGGAAGGAGAAGCCTTTCTGCTGAAAGCTCAACCACCGGTTTTGCTCTAACATTTCCCCAAATCCAGCTGCTTTCAATACAGTTGAAAGGCATGCATCAAAGTTTTCCTTAAAATGTTCTTTATTTGCTATTTTGAAATAGGGACTGGAATTTGTTGCTACTGGCATTACTACAGGCACATTTTCAGTGCCACTGCAAGAACCAAAAGGGCAGATTTAAGAAGGAATGAAGGAAAACTAAGAAAGTGACAAAACACGGTGCAGGTGGGAAAGTGAAGATGTAATTTTATGTAGACATTCTCAGTGTCTTTTCTCCATTTCTGTAATCTGTGGAAGTTGAGTTATAGCTGGTTAGGAAAACATCAAGGTAGTCTGGGGAAAAAAATATTTAACACTGTGTCTTGGAAACATCCCACTCATTAAAGCAACCATTACTGACAAAAAAAAAAAAGGATAAATTAGTAAAATAAAATACCAAGTAACCATACTGCAGTGAAAAAAGAAATTTCATTTTGTTTGATTCTGGAGATTTCTGTCATACTCATCACTTGGAGAAGGAAAGAAACTAAAATCTGTTTTCAGAAATTCAGAAATAGAAAAACACTTTTTACATCTAAATACAGCTCTTGCATTTGTTGAAAGAAAAGTTACTTTGATATTTGTTGCTAAATAAAATCTTGGATCAAGTAAAATTAATTTTAAAAATTAGTTAAGGCAACAATAAACACAGGAAATATACATGAATAAAGTGTTCTAAAAGTCATGCAACTCTTTTAAGACTATAAATATCACCTAAGCAAGGCCACTATAATTAGCAAAGGGTGAACAAAAGAAGACATCCAGAAATAGATGGGGAGGGGGGAGGCTGGGAGGGTGAAATGTCTTGGTTAACCTTATTTGAGTGTTCTTTCCATAGCATAGGAAATGGTTCCAGCTAGCTCATGAGTTCTGTTGGTATTAACTGATTTTAAAAGGACATTTCCATGTTGTCTCTATGCCAAGGAAATTCTTTTACTGGCGTGTTCGCTGAGTACAGGAAACATCACCCTGACTAAGTGACACTGAATGTGACAAAGAATTGTATCTTTATTCTGGTGTTACAGTTAACACCATCTCTTTTTTTCATCTGGATACCTTCTGGTATTTATTGGGGAATACTTACTGCGGTCTCCCAGTTTGTCCTGAGTAATGAGCAGACTGGTGGTGCTGAGTCATAATCCCTCTCCACTCAAGAAGCAGCTTTCTGCATCCCTTAGGCAACTGATTAGTCTCAGGGATGATCCAGCACTTCAGGGAAAGCAGAGACAGGGCTGTCTAGTCATGCTAATCTGCTTCTTCCCTCTTCAAGGTATGAGCAGAAAAGACTAACAGTGATGGGAACCTTCCTCAGCCCCACACTATGGCCAGAATTCGCTGCACAAGGAAATAAATATGTACCTATAACAGTTTGCTCTCCTAAATAGAGAGCTGAACAAATCAGTCTTGTATATAGTATTTTTCAGGGTAAGTTAGGCTGTGCTTATGGACCCAGTCTTGTACTGCGTATCAGGAAAAGCTTTACTGTAACCAGTGAGAATTTTGTCCAAATAAGAAGTTAAGATCTTGAATACTATATTTCTATTTTCACTCATAGCATTTGCCATTTTTCTGTTTTCTTCTGTAAAGCTGCCTGTGTCAAGTATTTAAGTTTCATTTGCTACATATTACTTCTAAATCCCCTGTTTGTTATCTATTTTCTCTTCTTTTCCTTTCTTGTTCTTGGGAATTGTGCTAGTGCCACGGCCACTACATAAGCTGCAGTAACTGCAATTATTTGTGACCTTTTCCTTCAATCAGTCGGTGGTTTCAGTCACAAGCCCTCGAAATCTTCGTGCATGTTTTTTGGAAAAATTGGAAATATTTTAGAAAAAGGTTCATGGTGTGGGTCATACAGGCCAGCAGTCATCATATCAGTATTTCTGGAGCTCAGTAAAAACCCCAATAAAACCACAAAGATATTTAATCCTAAGTATTATCTTTCCTTCAGGTAACAGCAAAAACATGTAGAAAGAATAACAGGTGACAGTTGCCCGAAGTTTCTGTTTCTGCTCCCATTTGCCTGTGCAGTGGTTTTAGGGCATAACAACACTGTCCCTAGAATTGTGGGAGATGGCAGGGATGTAGTAGACTGGCTGCTGGGAGACATGAGACTAAATTAGGTGATGGTGTGAACCATCTGGTGTGCAACTGGAAGCCAACAGTAATGTGTAGCTCATACCCAGGTCACTATAGCATCAAATAGTTTCAGTTTCTTTTTCAACAACTCCACAGTCACTGATGTACCTTCTATCTACATATGGAGAGAAGAAAGAGCAGGAGATCGAAAGCAAGCTGCTCACAAACAAATACTACTGGAGTATTGTTTGGATTAGTACATATCATACTCATGAAAAACAAGAACAGGTAATTTTCTGCATCTGTGGCCGAGACCTGGATTGTCCTAACATGATTTGGAATATTTGCCATATTGCTAAGATTCTACCTAGACTTTCAAGTCTTTGAGAAATCCAAAATTGCTGTAAGGAATAGCACTGCCTTTCTGATGCAGGACTTGGAAAATAATGGTCCTTGTTTATATTACAGTGAATAAACAACAAGAATATTAACAACAGCAACAATAGTAGTAACTTTAAGTAGACAGAAACACATGGCAATTGGTTTACACTGGTTTGGACCCATCATTCATGACATAGGTTCTCATTTGGCAAGTGTGGTCAAGGACAATGCTGTCTCCTGACTAGGAATGAACTTTCAGGGAGAGTGTTCCCAGTAGGAAGGGTTAGACCTCAAAGCAAGTATTTACATGAGTAGCTCATTTGGTAACGTTGAACCACATTTATTTTTAATTTGCATGCCTCTCCTTTAAGTCATACCCTTCTCTTCTTGACTTCAATGGGAGCTCCACATGTTTTGCCTTTGATTCTGCTGCATGCTGGCAAATGTAATTAGTGTTAACAGGAGTTCAGTGGAGTTTCTTGCTCTCCTTCTTTCTCTGTAAAAGAGTTTACAGATCAGGAGTTGGAGCTTTATCAAACTGGTACATGGTGCCTATCAAAAATGTATCTTCATTTCTTCTTTTTCCCAGCCAAAGTGAAACTTAACATTTTTCTAACAATGGTGGCATAACTATGAGGGGAAAAAAAAGACATTTATCATTCTAACAAGCTCCCCTTAGTTTTGAAAAAATTGCTTAGTATTGTCTTTGATTTTTTTAACAGTAGTAATAGTTAACACAGCCTTACTGTCTAAGTGGCTATCATAGTAACTTGGTGCAGTAAATATGAGTTAGCTCAATTCTCTAGGGCTAGAGCCTGCAACTCAAACTGAACCTCAGTCTGCTCTGCCTTATAGACACTGCTTTGATTTTCAGAGATATTTTCTATATGGACACAATGCTACATTTTGAGCAAGACTGGGAGAATCCGGTCATTTTTTGCAATGCTGCTGGTTTTGTTAAGAATAAACACTCCCCACCACCCCGTCATCATCAAACATCACATCTTGAAAACAGAAATACTGTTCCATTTTGAGATTTTAATCTCAGACTTTCATACCCATGTGTATGGACAAACACTTTCCTCCTTCGTAAGAACTGTCGCATGTGGCTTTCTGTGCTCACGTAATCCTCCTTCCAATATTTCAAAAGACGCAGAACTTCCCAGCATGATGATAAAGTTTTCCTGTGTTCCAATAATAAAAGTTGAATGTACCAGTAATTTCCAGTTCCTCTGTGGTTGGGCAGCCTGTGAAGACTAAATCAGAAGTAGCCAACCTGCAGTATCAGTGTGGGAGTCGGAAACAGATGTTCACTGGACAATACAATTTGTTGTCACTGTCGATACTATATGGCACTTTTCCCAACAGAAATTGTCTGTAGCTGGAAAGGAATGTAAGGAATGATTCATGCCCCAAATTATTATTATTTGTTAAATTACTGTTAATGTTACATACTCCTTGCTTTTCTTTGTTTTAAATGCCAGGGAGGCACATACACTCAAAAATACTATTAACTGGGCTTGTTGCATCTGTGTATTATGTCAACCAATTAATTTAAGGCTTTTTTCCTCAAGACAAGACATTCTGCTATATTATAACTTAGAGTCAAATTCTCTTCTTTAGGATCAGGGTAATTTAACCTTCAATTTTATAAAATATTTGCTCAGTAGCTATTTACACAAAAATCACATGGCAGGAGGTAACTGAGACAAATTATTTCATGCGCATCGGAGCGTGTATCCATGAAAATTAAAATTTATTATATACATATTAGTATTTTTATACATATAATAACATTTTAAAGTAGTTTATGTCTTGAAAATTCTAATAGGCCATTCGGGCATTCAAAACTGATCAAACACTCAAATGAGCAAAACCGTCTGTTAGCATATGATGGTAGCATATGATGCCTAGCCTTGCTTTCCAGATTTCATTAATATTACAAAAGGAGATGCACTAGATCATGCTTACTATAAAAGGCAATGGATTGGGTTAGGTGCTTTTTAAATTAAATACTAATTTTTTCAGGGGTACATCAAATATATTTTAAAAAATGCAGAAAGCCTAAGTGAAACCCAGCCTAAATACAAATTAATGTATGCAGTCGGAGTGTAAAAGAGCTAAAGATCTGACTGCCAGAAAACTTGGTTATAACACCTGTATTTTACATGAAGATTTACTCTTCAAAAATGAAGACATCTGGGATTTGACTTGGAGTTCAGTGAAACTGGTGACAAAAATGACCCATAATTGCTGACTCTTGTATCTCTGACAGACTTTCTTTCGAGATATTAAAAAGAGGAAAAATGTGTGTTTAATCATATGGCCCAAACAAGAGCAAAATATTTTAGCACTATAAAATCAAACAGCTTTCTTACTTTTACAAATGCATGTGGTAACACTTCACAGTAATCTTTTTGTAATACTAATTTTGCATTTACTGTGTTTACTGTTGCAGCATTCTGCAACAGAGTGGTTTACTGCTGCACGTCAGGTTTTAGTCAATGGCAAACATGAAATGATTTTCAGCTGTGCATTTCTTTGTAACTGCTACATGATTTAGCCTTAAGACCCATCCATTGTCCAACTTTTTTTATGCTTTTAGATTTAGTGAATTTAGATATATTTCAATAGTGGAACACAAGGTAATTTTGAGTAAGAGCCTGAATGCTGCAAAATTTTCCAAGTCGGCATGAGATGAAGCAGGATGAAATAGCTGATAAGGTAACATTTAGCACACTTGTAATCAATGTGCTGAATTTCTGTGTGTGTGTCTGTATAAGTGTATTTTTATGTACATTCATGGGTCAAACTGAGTTTTTCATCAACTAGATGTTGGAAGTGACAAAGTGATTTAGGATTAGAATGGGATTTAGGCTGATCTAGCTATAGTTGTATTTCTCATTTCATCATCATGCCAGGGATACTGTGACAGTTGAGGGTTTTCTTTAATTTATGAAATAGACAAAATTAAATGTCCATACCAGACATACCATTAGGTTACAGGGAGTGAAAGAGAAAGACACAGGCATTAGGCCTTATTCTTTTGTCTGCACCCAGCAGAGAGTCCTGAATGTACAAAACAGCTGGGAAACTTCCTATGTGGCACACAGCTTGAAAAATGAATTCAAGGTTTTTTTTAAAAAATCAATCTGCTTTGGTTTATTTCAAATGACTGTTATTCTGTTTCTGATTCTCTACTCTCATTTTTACTATTGTGGCAGTTGAATCCCAATAAATGTTTTAGACTTTGAAGTCTTCTCACTGCAATACTAGAGACATCATGTGCTCATACAAAGTTTTAGTACTACCTATAATTTCAAAAATTATTTGATTAAAATAGACCCAATTTGCAAAAGTGACTAATCCACCATTTTCAATCATGCTGCTTTTTATGTGTTAATTTTTACCTACTGAATGACACTTTGCTGTCTCTCCTTGTCAATTTAATTATCCTTTTTGAAAAAGAGGGGCTTCAGAAGGAGAAAAATATTGATGTTCAGGTTACAGGAAAGATTTCCAAAGAGACAAGAGAAAAAGAGTTTACTGAAATTAGCAGGAGTACGTCTCGCCTGCTAGCGAGCGGAGCGAGCAGCATTGGGAAGAGAGGAATCCCTTGGCCGCCGCATAGTGCGGCTGTGTACACCAGAGTTACTTAGAGTGCTCTGAATCTCATCTTTTGATCTCGGGCGATATTTTTCTCTGTTATGTCACAGAGGTCACCTGGCTCATGTGTGACAAACTGCCTGCATAAGTCACAGTGCCAGTGGCAGAGATTTGTAACCATGTCCCTGGTCCATTGCCTTTGAATTATTTCGCAGGCCCTCTGCTTTACATTTACACTCTGTCGGAAGATGAACAGGGGAAGGGAGTAAAATCAAGGGCAGGGTCTCATCCTGAAGGACAAGGGGAAACAGGTGGAAGGTTAATGGCCCTGGAGCGTATCCACAAGCCTCTCAGGCTTGATATATGGGCCTCAGGCCTAAAACGGGCATTGGCTTTCAAAGATATATTATTTCATTTGAGGAGAGACATTCTGGAGTTCCTGCATTTGTCTGCTGATAGATGATCCTCTGTCCACAATTGGTTATGGCGTGTGAGTTTTCCTTGGGCCTGCTCCCGTACATAAAAATTTTGCTGAGCTCTCCAACCTTTCGCATGCCTGTGAGAATGGGACGTGTGCGGGCCTTTTGGCAGGCGGCTGGATTTTTGTTGCTGCTATTTTCGTAGTTCCTTTTGAAGCACCAGGCAAGTGGGGGATGAAAGGCACTTCTGTTCATTCATACACGGCTGGGCAGCGGCAGCCTTGCGGGGACAAAAATGGGGCAGAAGAAGATGTCAGGGACCCATTATACACTCATGTGTCTGCAGCCCAGGCAGAAGTCACTCCTGCTGACCCCATATTTTATACTGGCACATGCCCTCAGAAAGATAAAAATGGGAAAATAATTTGCATAATTTTAATGGCCTCCATTGGTTTATTGTATTACAGTTCTTTTAGGGTTTTTGCATGTGCGTCAGCTTATGGGGAAAAAAATTAAGATAATAACTCCGTATCTTGAAATTTGTGTGTCCTTCTCTGGAACATTTACCTCAGGCACTTCATGAAAATGTGATGCTACTGCCCACATCTCAGCAAAGCACCAGCGAGGCCCCAGAGGCAGTTCTGCTCAGTGCAACAGGACTGCGCTGCGGGCAGGGCACGGTGCTGGCAGGACCTGGCCCTGCCCCATCTCTTGTGACCAGCTCAAAGGGGCACCTTGGCATGCACGGAGGAGCCTGGTGGCAAAGGCCTTGGTTCAGGGAGGGAGCAAGTCCCAGATTCATTGCCACGATGCATTCCCATGGCATCTTCCGTCATTGCACAACTGTCATAAATTGTGGGAAAATCTGTTTAAAAGCCAAAGTGTTTAACAAAAAACCCCAAAATCTTAACATATATTTTTGTTTAATGTAGCCTACATAACAGCTTGTCAAATTCTCTTGCTTTTTACCTGATTGTAGTTACTGTTACAGGATTGTGTTTCTAAGACCTATTACTCCAGGACAGCATGATTTAAGGAAAGTGGGATGTATATTTTTACTATATAAAATTTATTAATTTAGATTTGTTTTTATAACAAATAACTTCTGTTTCAGTGGATAGATTTTGCTTGAAAGAATTTGCATTAATTATACTTTAATACCTCCTAGTTCTACCTTTTTTATGTTTCCTATGTTACTAAAAAAGCAAAGTAAGTTCAGGATATATGTCATAAGTTTCAATGCAGTTTGTTTGCTTTGTTTTTGCAGCAGTAAAACAGTACTGATATAAGCTGTAAAAGCATTATATTGGTACCATGTTGTTGAGTAATTAGGTTCTTCTTTTGCTGTCACTGAACTCAGTTGCCAAACTCTCAGCACTCCAGTATGAGCAAGATTGGGCTCATTCTGCATTTCAGTCAGTTCCTGTAAGAAAATGTGCTGGTGCAGTGCAATTATTCTTTCTTCCTTTAGTGTTCTGCAGAGTTTAAGTTAGACAAGTGAGCTAAAAACTTGAGAGATATTTAGTGTCTCCTGCAGCCATAGGAAGGAAATCTGAGGACTTGTTAAAAGGAAAGATTTAGAAGCAGAAATTCTACAGAGAGAACTGAACAGAGTGTTAGCAGGCAGGAGGATCTGCTTTTCCACTTGTTGCTTTGATAACGGATAAAAGGCTGTCATGAACTGCAGGCTACCAGCTGGGAGTAGATCGAGTAATCCCAGCAGAGGGCTGGCCCCAAACTACACAGGCATTCTTTTAAATCTTCAACACTTGTAGGAAAGTTGTTTTTCCCCTACCATTGTCATCATTATTCATGATGATGTTTTCCACCCCAGCTGAAAATGTTGGTCTAGTAAATCTACCTTACAATACTTTTCTGTTGAAATATAAGCAAATATAAGCAAATATTATGTAGTCAAAGATATTTCAGCTATTTCATTCAACTGCCTGAAGATTACCAAAATAAATTCCAGAGAACTGGATCCAGATCTGCTGTAAGAAATCTCTGTCATTTGATTGTAAAGTTATATTGTGCCCAACGTGCAGATAATCATAGGAACAATGTGTAAGCTATGTCTTCCTTGTAATCAAGACTCGTGATAAATTAAATCCAGAGGCTGTGATACTTGTAAGAGAATAGCAACAGAATGTCATTTGTTAGAAGAGGAGTCCAAGTGACCCCTGCACAGTACAAACACAGGCAAACACAGTGACAGACAGAGCCTGGCAGACCCATGAGTGCGTAGCCGTAGTGATGTGCATTGTGCCACCAAGGTCATGTTACCAACATGCTTAGACACATGCAGGGCTGGGTCAGGAGCATTTGTTAGCATGTTACAGATGTTTGACAAGATGGGGTGTTTCAACCCGCATTATTGCAGAGAAAAACCAAAAATATTTAAGCCCTGATTGTCATTCTATACTCCTCATTTTAATGATATATGTAGGGGTCTAGCTTACTTTGTATTCTTATGTGTAATTACCCATATAAAAAAACACCACTCATTAGTGTTCTGTTCCACTGACTTAATTATACTCCTTAATTAAATCTTGACTAACTGGGGGTCACTGCAGTGTCAGTGGGATTTGTCACTGTTTGTCAGCAGGTGTCTGGTCACATCTATTTCTGGTTTCCCTGTTGCTGTATGCTGTTTAAGTGCATGGTCTTTTCTAATGCAAAGGACAATTATGCATTACTTTGTTGTGGTTTTTGCCTTAAAGAAACCTAAGTGAATCCATTCTATAATGCAAGCACTCTCCCAGTCTTTACATACAGGAAGTGGGCAATGTAGCAAGTATAAACGTTTTCAAAACACAGTTCATTACCTCACTTGTGCTCATTTTCAAAGGCTTATTCTTCCTGCACTCAAAAGACATGGTCTTATTAATTTATCAGATAATCTTGTGTTCAACAGGCATAAAAATATATTGCAAATATCAATCCAGAGATACTACTCCTTTTCCCTATCTCCTAAACATGAAATGAATTTGAAACATGACCAGCAAGAACGAGCTAAATCAATATTACATGCATAGCAAATACTACGTGGCATGTGCTGGTATTGCTGTGCTGCTCAGAGTAAGAAGACCTAGGCTCCCGATTCACTGTTCCCTGAATAATTCAGTGGGAGTTCTGCATGTGCAATAAGGGCATAATAGTGCCATTTCTGTCTGTTTCAAATTTGCATGTTTTGGGTTTGTTATTTTAGAAAGTTACTTAGGGGAAATATAATTCCCATGTTTACGCATATAATAGGCACCTAATGTTCATCTGAATAATTGATTAGTCAAGTCAGGCTTTCATAATTAGCTATTGGCTTTCCAGTATAAGCCCACAAAACACTTGTCAATCGACAGACATTTTTAATTTATTTATATATATGTTACCAAAAGAGCTGCAGTAGTTACCTAGAAAGCATTTATTATTTATTCTGTCAAGGCTGAGGAAGCATTCAGATTCTAGACATGTATTTTGAATCTATTGTTACTTTCCCAGAAGATTATTTTTTTGTTCTGAAAGTTTTCAGCAATATTCTCTGCCTATAAGCTCTTGCTTACACTAGAAATTTGAGTGCTTTTCTTTTAAATCCATCCCTGTGTTACAAAGAAGTTAGTGACGTGTCTCACTGACTATAAAATAATGTGCATTGCTTATTTGCACTCAGATATGTAACAAGCATCTAAATAGATGCCACTAGCAGATATCCCTAATGCAGCTACAGATTCTGTGACCAGACAGATGCATCTGTTGATAGAACATGTGTGAGAGTGATACTGCAATTATGAGTTGTGGAGCTGTAGAGTAAATTGCAGAATCATAAGATAAATTATATTTCTCATGAACTTCATGACCTTGTTTGAACTCTACCACTATTCCAGTTCTGCTTCCTCGTATTTCTAACCAGTTTTCAAGTGGTTGTTTTTAAAGAGAAAAGACATCCACCTTACTCCAGAAGTACATTTTGAGCCCACTGGTATGACATTCATAAACCAAAACATTTGATTGTGAAATCCAGAATGAAAATTGTTATTTTCTTACCAGAAGTATGCTTTAAAAAATGGACTAGAAATTCTGTGGTTTATTTTATTGGGAAACAAACTTTACATTTCCATTGGGAGGCAGCATTTACTTTTAGCGCTTGTTGAGTGTGAGGCACTGAATTTTAAAAAGGTAGTATTATTATTATTTATGGAAAAGGTATTTTAGTTCTGTATATGCTCTAAGTTTACCCTTGTCCCTGTTCAGGAGAATCACCCTCATTTTAGTGAAAATATATAAGCATCAGCTTCCCATCAGTGAGGTCAAGACAAGTGCTTTC
The DNA here is from genome assembly GCF_965178545.1 of Coloeus monedula. Classification (NCBI taxonomy): domain Eukaryota; kingdom Metazoa; phylum Chordata; class Aves; order Passeriformes; family Corvidae; genus Coloeus; species Coloeus monedula. Next base: position 10,248,118 of record NC_138789.1, read on the forward strand.
CTGAATCAAAGTCCTTCTGAGACCTGTACTGTCGGATGTGTATTAAGTTCCTGGCTTTATAAGTGGAAAGATACAAATATATTCTCAGGATTTTTAACCCATTTTAGATCTAAAGCACTTCTATTATAGAATGGCTTTTTAGTTTGTTTGGAAAGGACATGATGTAAAAAAAACCACAATATAGTGGTAGAAAAAAAGTATGCCCATTTTGGTGGTGAGATTTATTTAACTGTGGTTCACCACTATGAATTATGTGGTCTCATAGAATTCACAGAAGTTCTTGAGCAATACTGCAGGATCTTGTGTACCACACATGTTCTGCATACTCTCAGTTTCTATTGGAAGGTAGGAAAAACACTAGAATCATTCTCTTGAAGTTTGGTAACATATCTCCAATTGAAAATACGCAAACATATTTCCAAGGGTGTCATTATAAAGTCCCTCCTCCCCAGGATATCGTACTAGTATAACCTTCTGTTATCTATTTTTATATCCTTGCAAAGTAATCAAAAATTAAATGCTAGGCTACAAAGATCACAGTATCTCTGTAGGATTCAGAACCAAGTTTGCAACTGCTGTTACAGTTTTCTATATGACATTTGTACAGTGCTAACATTTCAGTCAGTGTTATACCAATATAAGGATTTTCTACTGGGTTATCTTTCAGCATAGTAGCTTCTACCTGAAAAGTATTTATAATTTAGGCTGGTGTGCTAATTAAGGATTTGAGCTGTGCAAGCATTGAAATGTTCCCACTCTCACTATTAACATGCAGAGTTCTCACTGGTTTCCCTATTACCCTGAGTTCAGAAACATTTCCCAGTGGTATTGCTTTGCTTGGTTCTTCCATTTAGGCTTTGAAAGAGCATTGTTTTCAGTAAGTGTTTTACAACTGGAAATAGATGTGTCTGCTAAAGAGATTCATATTTGCATCATTAGAGAGGTGATCCGATCACAAGGCGGAAAAGAGATCGTATACATAAACAATGAATTAAAATCCTGAGTAGGATTGCTAGGGCTGTTTTTCTAGGTTACAGCTAAAAGAGGGACATTATGTGGGCTTTCAGATAAACTCACAGAGCTCTTATCTGTATAAACCTGATAGATCTGCCATTATTCTCAGTGACTAACAGAGGTTATATCATTCAGTTTCATTAAAAATGCATTAATCCTTTTTTAGTAACCTTTTCCTAATTCATTGATTCAATTATACAATGAACAATAAAAATGTTCAGTATAATAAAAATACAGTATTAAAGTGTGTTGTATACATAAATGTTTCATTGCAGAGAAATTATTCAGAGTTTAAAAATATTAACAATATTAATATCATGCTCTGAGACAACAAAGTGTACTTTTTTCAGCATCTCTGAAATTATATATGAAAAGAATGAGTCTTTAAAATGAGATGCCTGAAATGGTTGCTTATAGTATTACATGTGGTCACTTCATGTACAGACTTCCTGTACAGCTGGGGACATTTACCAGCACAGGTTGATTGAGGGACAGCAGAGGATTATAGAATGTACACACGCATTGCTCGTAAATTCTGTGAACCAGGCTCCTCTGATCAGATCAATTCACCCCAAAGTCACTGGCCTCTGGCCTAACTGAAACCAGACTGACTCCCAGGGTTGGACCTTGAGTTATTGCAAGTATTGGGAACATTTTGCTTGGTGAAGGAACACTCTTTGCAGTGCATGGCAGCACTCTGAGCAACTTCCACAGCAGTGGCAGCTCCTGCCATCCCACTTACACCAGCTAAATAATTCAGACCACCAGGACTGCAGTACAGCTCTCAGTCTGGCAGTTCAGCCAAGACTTTAAGTGATTTTGACACAGCTAGTACTTCTTATCATTTTGTATTTGGTTTCATTTATTAATTTCTGTGGCAGGAGAGCACACTCTCAATGGCTGTATTAAACTGTTCTCTCAAATGCCAACAGCCCGGCAGGGCTGAGCAGGTGCCTGTGTGAGACAGTCGATGCTGTTGGCTGCTGTGAAAAGCTGGCGTGATTTCTGCAAGCATTCCAAGACTAGAGGAGCAGAAAGCACTTCATATTTTCATTAGTCATCTCTTTACAGATTTACTTTTAATTCTTTCAGCAAAGCAGATTATTAAAAGCAATGACCTGAGGTCTTCATTCAGATCTCAGACTTGCAATCCTGTATAATGTGTGCCGCAGGGCAGAGGTCACACTGACGAGTCTGTTAATGTAGTCACTCTGGGATAAGATCAATCTCCATACTTCACCATATTGATCTAATAGCTCATTGGCACTTCCCTCTTTGAATTGATTAGCTCATGTGTGAAAAGAGATTGATGGGTTTGTGACCCTGAGGAGTCTGTCAGGGGCACATCCATGGTAGGGGAAGTGCATGTTTTCACTGCTTCATTTGGGTGGCTCATTATCTGGGTGCCTCACGGGGAATAAGGGTCATAACATTGTTTTATGAATTATTTACAACAAAATAGCATGTTTTTCCTTCATTTGATGCTCTGCCTGTACTGAATCCATTCTCAACAGAGCTGAAAAAAATACACATAAATGGCCAAATGTACCAAATATTTGTGTAAAGGGAACCATGACATATAAGTGACCTTAAAAAGCAATTTTACTAATATAAGGTAATCATAATAGATATGAGGGTAGGAATAGACTTCATGGGTCACCTAGTCCATTCCCCTTATGCAATGACAGAATATTGATGGTATCTAGAAATGAATTACATTTTAATTGCATATTCTGGATAAGTACTTACAGAGTGAATCTAGTTCAGACATCTCAGAGAACTTCATATGCACATTGCACTGTAGAAAGAGGCAATTTGCATGCAACATGTGAGCTAAAAACTAAACTATGCACATTCTTCATTTGCTGAAAGTAACCAAAAAAAACCCCACATTCGACTCCATTTATCAAATAGTCATATATTTGCAAAATGCATATATTTGATACAGTATATTAGATTTTGGTGTAGTGTATGTTCATGCAAGAGGAAATACAAAAGGAGCTGTCGGAAGAAGCTGAATTTAGAAGTTGGCTTATGTTAGGATGTACTTAAAAAACGTGTGCAGTATCACAGCCTTTACAGATACAAAGCCATAAAAGTAAGGACTGGCTCCTTGAAGCCTTTTGTCGAAACCCAGGCATTTTTGTATTTCTGTCTGCATATCAGTTGTAGAATCAGTCTCGAAAACATTCATAATGTAAGAATTTCTTGTACACCATCCAAGCTCAGGATACTGTATAACTCCTTAACTATTGCTATTGGTATTTCATGGTTACATAGGATGTCAGGTTATATGATTATGCCACAGTGCAAAAATTACTGAGCAAAATATTCTTGTGCTATTGTTAAGCTGATGGTTATGTAAGGAGACAGTAAGTTTCACTAAAAATATCTTATTGTATTATTTAACTGAACATTCTGGGTTTATTTTGCAGGCTGGCAGTTTAGATTGAAAGACTGATAATTTTATTTACAGAGAAGTGTCCATGTATGCTCCATGCAGTCAAGCAACCCTTTTCTGCTGTTTGATTTATGGTAACATAAACAGATACTGCCTAAAGACAGTAACAGTCAGTCCCTTCCCTAAAGACCTTATACTCTAAAAGAAACAGACCCTCAGGCAGATTAGCCAAAGAGAGAATTCAATCCATTACCTGTCAGTGACATGATGCTGAATATTTGTATAATCTTGCATCCATTTATACTTTTAAATCATTCAAGCTCTTCTATGTACCAGGAAAATTGCCCTGATAGAGACTTAAGTAGCCATACTTTAAAAAGTTCTAATACAACTCAGAAAAACTTACTAGAGGCAGAGACATCATGCACTCTACTTTGGTAAAACTGGGATAAATCTGGGATTAAACAACAAAACTTCTTACATTTGGGTGTTACAGTAATCTTTTAGTCATGCCAAATCTTCAATAATAAAATTCATATTAAACCTAATTACAAATCAAAGTAACTGGTACTTAGACCTAGATTAATAGTAGATTGCCAGACACCTGAACATAAGCAATGCAAAAAATTATTTTTGAAGAAAATGTTGCCATTTTATTGCAAGCTCTTGCCCATTGACCAAGCCTCTCCCAGTCTGATTGAAACTTAGCTTCTGCAGTTGTGGTGTGTGGTGCACTCATGGGTGAACGGGAAGTAATTAGAGAAGCCTGATTTTGTTGTTCATCATCCCTGCTGCCATTCACAAATGAGCTAAGAAAAACCCAATAAATTAGATGCACATACTCTCTCCATTTTTCCTAAACACACAGCTAATCTTCTATTGCATGCAGACATGTAGGAACCCAGTTTAGAGACTCACAATTTGGATACCTGTGCCCAGCTGTGACAGAAGAGAAAATCAGAGGCTGACTGATTTGTGTCACAGTCCACGGTCATTTTTGCCTGTAAGGTTCCTACTGATTCTGTGTTTAGTACTGCAAAAGTTCCTCTCATCAACATACCAAACAACCCAAATAAAACCAGTATCTTCAAAGATATTTTTAATAATTAATATTAATCCTAATTGCAGTGCTAATGACAATATGGAACCTGGGCAGAGTTGTGACAATCTTATTTTAGTGATACTTCAGAGATTTCCAAATTAGACTACAGGAAACAGGAAGGAGGAATAAATGAAACAAAGCCAAATGAAAGGATGAATGGAAAAAAACATTTTAATACACACTTGCCTGTTCCTTAAACATTCATTCAATCAGGACTTCCTGTGATTTTTAATAGCATGGCTCTTCTACTCTTTCACACTTGGCTCTGTCGGGAAAGGAGGCAATTTTTTTGAAGACAATGTTCCTAGTTGAAAGGATTTAGCTAGATGGTAGTAGCTGCATGCTGAGAGCCTCCTGCAATGCTTTTAAGATAAAAAGAGAAGTAGTAAGTGTTTGGGATCATTCCCATGTACCTTGTTGGATCATGCATCACTACACCTCCACAACCTTCTTGTACGACTTCAGCTTCCTTTGGTGGTGTTTTTAAGCAATTTTTTCTATCAAGTCAGATGGATACTGGTTTAATACATGACAACCCCCATTCATAAGGCTGATTTTTCTTTCATTTTCTCTGTTAGCATTGGGTCTTCTTTCTCATTTAATCTCTGCCCCAGTGACTTACTATTACTGCTGCAGCCCTTAGGATGTAAGACAACATTTCTGTATTTTTTCTTCATCAGTATACCATCTCCTTTCACGTCTTGACTGAAGATACTGTTTCTCATGATTTCTTACTGCTTTAGCTGTGGCTTTTTCTGGCTGTTCTACTACAAATCAAAGGAAAACACAGTGGAATACATTTGTATGACAAGTGCAGTGTTCCACAGTATCTCCAGCCTCTATTGCCAAAGGTGTATTACAGGTGACTCTGTGTCCAGCTCTCAGTCTGAAGACTTTAGATCCTTATGTTTCCCTGATTCAAATATGGGAAGAAAGATATACTTGCCTTTACATATTTGGACATCTGTCAAAAGTTTGAAGAGGACTATGAAAAGTAAAATATAAACCAATATATTTTAATTCATGAAAAAGATTGCAGTGCCGTGCAATCCAAAGATAAAGAACATTTAAAATAAAAAACTACTGATATGCTGATAAATACAAATGGTATGAAACATTTAATGTATTAGACTCTTTGTGTTGTTAGTCAGTGTCCAACCCTGACTGTCACTAATACTCACCTGCAAAATTGTTCTGCCCTCATTTACACTGCTCTAACGTTGAAGAAACTTTTTTTTTAGTCATGACTTCAGAAGATTATTTGCATATTCCCATCAGTGTAATTGTGAATATAGTCCCACACTGTGTACAAAAACCAACATTTGTAGGTGTCACCTGTTAAAAGAGAGTAAGATTATACTTCTCTTATGGCTTGCCCTTTTCCCATACTCCACACCCACTTAACAGCTCGATTGGAAATAAACACTAACCCTGTTAAACAGAAGAGTAACCACACAGTGTAATTTAAACGAGAGCTGATTAAATAACTCTTGTTAAAAACTCATGCAAAAAACAGTGTTCTGGGGCATGCAGCACTTGAAAGAATGGGACCCTAAGTGTGTTGAGCAATTACTCTGCTTGCCTGTTACCATATTAAAGATTGCTTTCTGAAATCAGTACGTGTCTTGTGTCACAAGGTAAAAATATTTTCCATATGATGCCTACTTGATTGAGTTTTAATAGAGTATTTATTTTGTCAAAAATAACTTCAGTTCATACTAGAACTTCATCTTTAATATTAAAAATCTACCCCATATGTTGTATTGATCTCTGTTGAGATTTGGTGTTGCTGATATCAAAGAAATTTTACAAATGAGAACTAATATAGGAGGTAAAGTTTACCTGTAGACTCTTAGAATAAGTTTCAGCTAGAACAATACAGTAACTGTAAGAAAAATGCAATCATCATTTATCCAATTAATCACCAAACAGGAAAGGAATATTATATATTAGAAATCCTTTCAGATAATGCTAAAATATGTGTGACTTGGAAAAGACCACAGAGACTTTAATCACAGGCTGCTCTACAATAGACTGAGACTGCTGACTGAATATATTAAGAATAAATTCACCATCAGTACCATAAAGTTTACTGGACTCAGTCTTGGTTTCTGATTCTCCAAGGGACATCATTGTGCAGACTAAAAAGCAGATCAGACCCACAAGGCTAACAACGAATCAGGTGGGCCTAATTCTGATTTTATTGCAAGTCAAAGGGCTTGTATTCACACAAGTTAACAGTTAAAAATATGACCCAACACAATTTTGCTGTTAGTTTGTTGACATCAGAAAAAACAGGTGTATTTCCAGAGAAATTCAAGGGATCAACACAGCTCTAGTACCAACATTGCTACATAAACTACATAGCGATATCTAATCCTTTTAAAATTCTACACCCAACTATGCATAAGCTCAGGCTGTACTAACATCTGTAGAAATACTCACAGGAGTAGGATTTTGAAAGTAAATTCTATGGGTCCAGTGCTAAAGAAGGCGCCTCCTTCACTCTGTGAAACAGATGCCAAGAATAATTAATTTTCCCCTTTCCTTATCTTTCTATTCACTTTGAGAGGCAAGAAACACTGCATTGTAAGCAAAATTGGGACTAAAAAGAAATACTTCTCTTATTTTCAGTTAAATAAAATAAAAACCACAAACCACAACTACCCAAAAAAGAACCTAAGAAAAACACATTTATAATTCATCAGAAATAATGCTGACTGTGAAATACGAAGTCATTTTCATGCAGTTTGTACAGAGATAAATGTGAGGATAAGGAGAAGAAATAGGAGTGCTATGTGTCACATTTGATGCACTATATAATAGATATATATACACAGAAAGTTTATTGTAACAGCCCTTTCATCTGATGCTTGTAGAAATGAGATTGGTCATTTACCTTCTCCTTAATAGACGGGAATAGTTTCTAAATGGAGTCCAAAGATCCATAAGAGAGATCTTGTTCTTTACTAGGATCACCATCTGCTGCCTGCCCTTACTCCTTCAGGAATCTGAGGTCCCCAGACTCACAGGCACTTTGTGTTCTGCTCCTGCAAGAAAACAGGATGAGTGTGAACTGATGCTCAAGGCTGCTTTTTATTAAAGTATTTTGACTCTCTAGAAGATCAGGACTGAACCTGGGAAATGGCTGGTCAGTGCTGCTTTGGTCCCCTGTTTCCCACTGATCGCACACAGAGCTGTCCAGGGGCATGTGAGTGGAGAAGCTGTGGCAAAGCCACTGCTCTCCCTGCCTGCATTTCCTAAGCAGGAACCACTGCACACCTTTCAGAGCACGGGCACCACACATTCACCCCTCCACATTTTGGAAGAGTAAAACAAGTGTGGGACTTTTCAAATGTTGCTTTGTGCTATGAATTCCTTGTCTATGTCCTTTAAAAAATTCCTAAGTGGTTTGATATTGCAAATACTAATGGTTTCAGAAGCAGGGAGTTAATGAAGCATTTCAGTCCTTCTCTCCTCCTCTTTCTCAGTTCCCTGCTGTTGAATAAAGGGTGAGCACGTGAACCTTTCTTTCAGCATGGCATTCAGCAGTTACCTTCCTCTATCTGGGCACTGATTCACACAAAGCATATAGGAACTTAGTATCTTGGATAGAAAAACTTTCTGTTGAAATATTCTGGCTCTGACTGGTAGATTCAGGAGTTACTGAAGAAAGAGTTATGCACACATACAGAGGCACATTCCAAGTACAACTGCACTTGTGTAACAGCCTCTGTACACGCTGTAACAGAGCAGGAAAAGGCACACACTGAAGTATTTCTGTATTTCTTTTCATTTTTAAATCAAGACAAATGTAAAGAGCTACCAAACTTGGACAGATTTATACTTCCTTCACGCTAGAGCTAGATGGTAACAGGACAGTCATTTAAGCAAACACAGACTTGTAAAGATCACTCCCTGCCTTCACCTAGAAATTTTTATAACACACAGGTTTCTAGTAAAGAGCTGGAACAATCATAGTTAATATTAAATCATTTCTTCTTGAACTTTGTAGCATTTTATTACTGAGGTTATAGGTAGTAATCACATTTTATTAGGGCATTCACTGATTCTGAAAGTTATGTGCATTCACTTCTAAAACCACATTGGCTGTTATGTGCTGCTTTTTGACAGCAACCTTGCACAGGAGGTTTCCCACTGTTAGCAGCAACCCATCTGGAGAGTCCAAATCCTTCGCTGCCTATATAATGATTTGGAAACCATGCATGCATTCAGGAGTAAAAAATAGCCTCTGGAGTGCACTTGCCTTATAAAACTTTGATTTGGGGTGATTTGCATCACGATAGCATAAGAAAATGGAGTAACAACTCAAACTATATGTCTGCAATGACTTGTGAGTGATCTCCTAACTGCATTTGAAAGAAAGTTCAACCATCCCTTGAACCTGTATGCTTCTGGCTGAACAGTTCAGACAGATGTTTAATCACTTCATATTCACTAGGAAATGGCTATTCAATGGCCGTAGAATTTAAAAGTGGCACTACGAGATGAATGCTTCATGTTATTCCATATTTGCATTCCCTCTTAGAAGCATAAGTAAAAATAATTGAGCTGAATCCAGCACAGTTTTATCACATAAATTTCAATTATCATGTTTTTTAAAAATCATTAGATACCCTTTTAAATTTTTAGTAGCAGAAAAGCCCAAAGCTACAGTGGCAAGTGGATGTAAAAGAACAGGGATGAAAAAGGATTCTCCAGCTTCTGAGAAAAGGAGGTGTAAACTGGGTAAAAGGTGAGTGCATTGTTTAACTGAATGTGCAGCAATAATTATAAGGAAAATATTTAACTTAGAGCAACACAAAAAACCCATGACCCTGAAATTTTTAACAGGTAATTAATCAAGTATCAGGCTGAAAATACTGTTTCAGAAGAAATATTGTAATAAATCTGCAGTTGTTGGTTACAGTATGCGAAATATTTTGAAACACTTTCCTAAAAGAAAGACACAGTGTTGTTTTGATAAGATTGAGGTGACTTTCAGCAAAGCATACACATTATTCTTCATTTTACTGTTTGGCAATTTCAGTGTTGTTCTTCAGAGAAAACAAAAGTTTATAATGATTAACGTTCTGTGCTGTGGGAAGCATACACTCTACAACAATACTACTCTTGTGTCACACTAGCTTTCCTCATCTATAACATCAGCACAAATAGTTTTTCAGATGAGTAACCAGCATTTCTGAGATAAGTCCTCCCTTTAACTACAATTGATAAGGTGTGATTGTGTATTTCAGTGTCAATAGAGGCCTCAGTGAGCCTTACAAACCCCCACTGAATCCCATATCAAAAGCTCAGAGCCCAGCTGAGGGGAGGCCAGGGTTTAGCAGGCAGATGTGACACTCCCATTCCCATCTTTTTCTCCTGCCAAGAGATAGTGTGTCACCACAGTGCTCAGGGTTAGACCTTAACTCTTCAAATTGAGAATCCATTTCCTCTATTCCTGGAAATACTCTATCTGGCTTGCATTATACTGGCAAGATAAATTATGCAAACTAATAGATGCATCTAAATGTATTCTCACACATGCCTGTTTTCCAATCCTTGTTAGAGGAAAACTCAGAAAAATAATTCTTTAAAGTCACCTTATAATACCAGCTGTCAGTGTAGGAACTCAGACACACCATCACAGAATTCTGTGTTCAAACCTGTATTCAGACACCTAACAGAATCAAGGTCATTGAGCAGATGAATACCACACCTGTGCTGTTGTCAACCACTATCCTCTGCTTCTCTAACACAAAGTACTTGCTCCTTCTCTGCCCCAGCAGCATCACTTGCAGTCACACAAACCCTTTAAGCCTGCATCTCATCCTCCTCACCTTCTTCTCCTACCACACTGGCTCCCCATTCCCTTCCTTGAAAGCCACCTCCTAAGAACTCCCTTTGCTTCCCTTGTCACTTAAGAGCAGTTTTACATGTGTGATGTTTTACTCATTTCATACTTGTAACATTATTCCTCTTTCATGCTGCCCTGCCTGCTGGAAATGATCTCCTATTTCTTTTGAGTCACACACCTTTCATTACCTTCTTCCACACCTTTTTTTAAAAGCCATTTCTTCAGCAACAATTTCCAGTTATGCTGTCCCCACTGGTGAGTCTTCATCTCAATGCCAGTGGCCAGAGAGGACCTAAATTTAACCATCTGGGCACAGTATTCACTCACGCTTTTGCTTGAGGCTTGATAGCTGTCAAATGAGTATCTCATTTGACATCTTGGTTAGATAAGACCTAGGTTATATTATCCTTCTGTCAGTGCTCTGTTATGGCAGGGAGCAGCTGCAGATTTGGGGAGTGTTCTTGCAGCAGGCAGGTATTTGCCATATGATGCTTAACTTTTATTTATAAGCATTCCTAGTAGTTCGGACAACAGGAACGTTTTTCTTATTGGTGTTAAAACATTGACAATACTCCTAAAGATCTCCACAAACAGAGAAAACCCTCAAAATTTAGCCATTAGCACAAGCTTGTGAGCTTGTTTTAATTCATTGTGTACCACAATTGAAAATGTTGTTGATTATGACTAGTCCCAGACTGGACTTAAATATCTTGGTGACAGAATGCTACCTTTTCTCCTGCTTACACTGTTAGTGGCAGAAAAGCCTGCTCTGGCTTTGGAGTCAGAAGACTGAAGTCCACAAGAGGATTTTCCTGCAAAGGACCTTCCTCTTCAGAACCAAACTTCAGTCTCTTTGTCTTCAGGATCAGTTTCAGGCACAATGAGTTTAAGGCACATAATCGTTTTGGTCAAAAGCTGATTTTCTCATTTTGACAGATAATATGCTTCTGCAACTCATTTACCAACATGCCAGGGAACCACAAAGGTGTTTGTCCTCTGGCTGCACTTACACACATCATAAACTTTACCAGCACATTCTAACATAAGAAGTGGTGCACTACTGTTTTTGTTCAATGTTTTTTTCAATCTAACTGCTTTTCCTCATCTACATGTCTTCCAGAAGAAGACTGGAACTGGTCATTTGTCCTACCTTTTAGTAATACACAATCCTCATTAAAGTCATGTCTCTCTTTCTTCCTAGTGCAAACTGGGAGGCATCTGCTGCCCCACCATCTTTCTTAAAATGGCAAAAGCAGATGGATCTAATAGTCTTCTGCAGGCAACATGGTGTTTGGGATGTGCACAGAGCTGTTTATGCTATCCATTTTATGGGCTTTCACTGGTTAAATTACAGTGAATACAGAGCAGTAGATTCTGTGAACCACTAGCAGATGTTCGCTGTGCTAGTTTTGCGAGTCTTGTAAAACAGCAGGAACAGACTATGTGCAAAACAATTTTTTGTGATTTTGCCATCTCACACTGTTCTCACAGCACTGGCTCACTAATGATAGGGTAACGCTTGGGAGGTAAGCTTTGATTGTGGAGTAGCTGCTGTTGGGATCTTCAGAAAGCCAGACCTGTAAAGTGTAGTTTGTTTTCAAAAGCCTGTGGCTGAGACAGCTGGCTTACACTGGAAATATGTAGTCATTTATAGTACATTCAAATGCTTGACCTCTTGTTCAGGTATTAGGTGTTGTTACAAGGATGCTGAAGGTTTAAACTCTCTCAAAATTTGTTTTCTTCAGATGTAAGCTATGATAGCTTCGTGTGAAACGGTAATTTGGATGACATTATAATGTTAGCATGATTTCTTTGATTTTTGTGATTTTTTCAGCATTTCTTGTTCAGAGAAGAAAATGATCAAAGAACAGTTTCATGTAAAAAGCAAGAGTAATAGAAATTGTACATTTCAAATATATTTTTCTAATAATTAATTTAAACCTGGCCCAAGTGCATCAATGTGGTAATTTACTGTCCACTCCTGAGCCAACAAATCACTTGGTCGAAATGTCAAATACAAGAGATCTTTAATACTGAATCAGCCTTGCTCTGTATCTTGCACTTTTTAATTTGCAAGGGACCTGTCTCTGACTTGGGCCTGTTGCAGCAACAACACTTGTGAATCTGCAGATTCCTTATTATTTCCAGAAGCTGAGGTTCAAAGGTGAGGAGTATGAGAAAGTTCACATCAGCATTATTTCCTGCTCTTCTTGTTTTGGGCAAAAATGAAATCCCATTGCCATAAATACACAATTATTACTACTTTGCATAACAATGCCATAGTTATATTTTCCTGGAATCTAATCAGGAGTAAATATTCTATACATTTTACAGATAAAGGCTACAGCAGCATTCTGTTTATTCAACTGCAGACAGCAATTCTGGGGATGAAAAATTCTAGACAGCATCTCTGTCCTCCTGATGTCAGCCAGCTGTGTAAAGGAGAACTGCCTCCATAGTGAGATGTCAGACTTACCCCCAGAGTGATGTCACCAATATTTGTGTTTTCTTTACAGGTTGATGACCAAATGAAGCTGCTTCAGAACTGCTGGAGCGAACTCTTAATTCTAGATCACATTTACCGGCAAGTGGTACACGGGAAAGAAGGCTCCATCCTTCTGGTTACCGGGCAACAGGTGAGTATGTGGTCTGAGAGAAACAGTCGTGTCTTGTTTATAGAATAGTTTTCAAAGTAGCAGAGTTTAACTAGGTCAGAAGCATTCCTGTGTTCTCAGAGGTCCGCCACAAATGCTGTAGGTAAAACCACTTGTGCACTCTGTTTCTAGTCTGCTGATTACAGATAAACCTAAAAAAGCAGATATAATCATAAGCACTTTGCTTTTCAAATACTTCAGTAATTGAAAAATAGCGGATGAGAAGTGTTTCTCAAGAAGTAATATTTCCTTAGGGCTAAAATGGTTTCTGACAACAACACTCTCAAACCTAATGCTTTAGGTTTAAGCAAGTATAGCTTTTCTTCCCTTCAGAATTGTGATTTACTGAAAAAAAAGCCCAGGCTGGGCCAGAAATCTATAGAAGCTGCTGCTTACTACCTCAGAAATACCCTGCTTTTAGGGGCATATGCACATGTATGAGAAACTGGGCAGCTGAGACATCTAATCCCAGGAAAATGATTCTGTCCATAGGCTATAAAAGCAGGTATTGTCTCAGAAACTGTCTCAGGGTATGCACCCTGCAGTTTCTGCACAGCTGTCCAGGGGTTAATTTTCTTCATGTGTCAGATACAAGGATCTCCCAAAATGCAAGAGCTCTAATGTAGCAAATACTAAGAAAACTGTGAGAAAACACAAAAGAAATAGAAAGTTTTTTCTTCATGCTTTCCAAAGCACAACAGACTTGACAGTAAAACAAGAACCTTATTCCTCAGATTGTTATTCTGCTTTAACAGAAAAAAAAAAAAAAAAAATGAGAGTATCAAAGAAAAGCAAAGTGTGCCTGTACATTATGTTTCTGACTTGAAGTGAAAACAAATGATGGCTCTTTGGTATTTAAGTTGCTGCAAACTGAAGTGCCTCAATTTATACACACATGGGAAAGAGCTCCTTTTCCTGTGCTACACCGTTTGTGTCTGCATGTTGTGGAATCTGCTTACAGCTTTAGCTATAATTTTAAAGCTGCAGCCATTTCTTAAGACTAAGAACAAGTGTTCATAAGAATCAGAAGGACTCTGATTCTTCTGTTGGCATTTAGAATTAAGAGGTCTACAGTAGAAAAGAGAAATTATTGACTTGTTCAAGAAAGAATTTGGAAAACTCAAATTCTAGCTATGGAACTAACTCCTGCACTTCATGGAAAGTCACTAACCTACCTCAGATCTTGCTGTATTCCCTAATTATATTAGCAAAAGTTAGTTTAGTTGCATTACTCTTGATTTTTATTGGTGCTATTGAGAAAATGACTGATTCCCTTTCCATTTCATCCTCTGCAAAAGACAAACAATTTTACTGGCTATTATTTAATTTACCACACAGGATGCTTGCTTGCTCCTGTGTTTATAAAGGTATAAGTATATTGACAGGTTTCTGTTCCTCAGAGAACTGATAAATTAGTGTCTCCTTTGTTATGTGATTAGCACTGTTTTAAAGGCACTGAGTGCCTAAGTCCTGCTGAAATCATTAGAGACATCTAACTACCCTTAAATTCTAGCCATTGTCCCCATTTTGCCATAGTAATAATTTTTACCTCATTAGCCACTTTTATCTTTTCTTGAAAATAAAAACCCCAGCTGCACATGATCTCAAGGCAAAGCAGAGCGTTTCTTCACTGTTGGACAACAGGTAGCAGGATGCTTATTAAAAGTACTGCTTGCAAATCAGCAGCTGGATTGGGAAGCTGTGTATTTCCAGGCAGTCTCCAACTAGGTTAAAACCTGCCTATGTTGGAATGACTGCATCCATTTTTGTCCATGCTTGTAAACTAGTTTTAACACATCCTTCTTTAAACCAAATTTTTCCTTTCCTATGCTGAAGTTTGTAACTGAAGTTGGTGCAATCACCCCCAGAGTCTCCCATCACCCTCTTTACCTTCCTCTTTGCACTTAGGCTGAGAGGAGGAGCCATATCACTACAACAGCAACAAAAACTCTACAGTCAGTCCTTTTTCCCATTTCACAATCGCTAACAGCTGCAGAACCTACATGCAGAAACAGGGAGACACTAGACCTGAATTACAGAGTCTCTGGCTGCTGTTTCTGAAATCTGCCCATAATGGCCCTGTTTTGTCCCGATTTCACTCAGCCCTGGCCACTGGATCCCCAGAGAAAAGCCCGATTGGCTTCCAGGAGCGGGCGCTTGCCCCCGCCATGCTGTGCATGGCACACGTCTCACAGAAAGGCTGCTGGTAGTCAAGGTGTTGCAGTGGTGCCAGTACATGACTTGTATGCAATTTCTCCATCAAAAGCATTTACTTTAAAACAGCATCTATTTAAATGATTTTCATGGATAAAAATCATTCCTTGAAGAACATTTTTTACTTAGATGGACAAGGCTGGGTGAGCTAAGCAGAAGTTTTAAAATATCTAGAATTGCCAGAGCCACAACTCTTAAAATCACAGCATAATCCAAGCTGGAAGGAATTTTAAGGAGTCACCAGTCCAACCCCCTGCTCAAAGCAGGTTTCTCAGGGCTTTGTCCAGTTGGGCTTTGAAAAAATCCAAGGACAGAAACTGCTAAACATCTGTGTGCAGCCAGTACCACTGCCTGACAACCTCTATGGGGAGAAAGTTCTTCCTTAGTTCTCCTATGAACCCTTTATATTTTTTTCCAATTTACACCCCATGCTCATCACTCTCCTCCTCCTTGAGCCCTGATGCAACGCACAGAGCCCAGGAGATCTTGTTAGGAAAGACTGAGGCAAAGGTGGCACTGAGAACCTCAGCCTGGTCTGTGCTTGCTGCCACAAAATCACCATCTGAACCCAGCAGCATTCCCACATTTTCCTGGTTTATTCCAGACTAGCAATTTGACATCCCTTGCAAGTTTCAACCACAGCTGAAAGCTTTTTTAACATTATCACTCCATGCCAGTGAACATGGACGTGGATGGTACTTCCACATTCCTTGTCCTGAGCCATTCCTGGCTTCAGCTGCTGTATGCTGCCTTTTCACATCCTTGCTCAGCAGTGAGTTACTTTTTCAGATGAGTTGATCCAATACAACTGTATCTTTCCCTAAGTGTCAAGATGGACCTACTTGGAAGCATTGACTCAGACTGTTGCATTCTTAGACACAACATCTGTTCAAATGTATTTATGAAAGGACATTATGACTGTGTCTGTATCCTCTGTAAAAACTCTAAAATAATTCTGGGAAGCCACACTTCTAGACCTGAGCATTATGAGTCTTTGCTACTGCACCATTCCTGCATACTTTCTCATTGCTGTCCTGATCCTTTCAGTTCCCACAGAAGAGACAGGGAAAAACCATGCCACCATTTCATAAAAATTAGTTGATTAAGGTGTGAAAAGCACTCTGACACTTCTGATGAAAAGTGCTGTAGACATTTTTATTTCTGCTACCAACAAAGCACTATGAGTGAAATTACAGTCAATCATCTGGCTTTCAAAGATAATAACTTTAAATTGAGGGCCTGAGCTAGACTGCCAACTTTATTACCTGAGAGATCAAGATTATTGTCACAAGTTAGCATATTTAAGACCTGAGAAGCTTCACTCCTCACTTTCCTTAATATATCCCTCCATAAAAGCTACTCCTAAACACAGTCCTTTTTACAATCACCATCAAGGTGGAAGCTGTAAGGGGGGAATTTACCACCACTTAATTAGAACATACCTGCTGTTTCTACTTAGACTGCGCAGCCTCTGTTCCTCAGACACAAAAGCCAAACTTTATCCAGGTCCCCAGGGCCATACCACTGTCAGTTCTGTACTAGGTATATAAAATGGGCTAGCAGTTAGAACACTTGGTAATTTTCAAACACACTGGTTCAAAACCCATTACTTTAGGGCACTCCTATCACATTTCCATATATCTGCATTTCCCTCAAGCCACTGGTTCATGAGTTTTACCCAGAGTCAATCCACTGTTTCCACTTTGATGGGGAAAAAGTGCAGTCAGCAACAAAGCAGTAAGCTTTGGCCCTTGTACAAAAAGAGACTGTGTTTTATTTTGTTACTTATTTGGGGTTTCATAAATTAAGCTCTTTTGTGTCTGTCTGTTTCAAGAAAGCACTTTTTTCACATCATTACAATTCCTCAGCAGTTCCTCAGAAACAAGTTCCTCCCTGTGCTGCACACTTCATTTTCTGCACTAAGTACTGCCCCTCAGCAGTTGCAATTACCATTTCAAAAGGAAATAAAGTAGCACAAACGCATTTTACAACTCTCAAAATTTCATAATAGAAAACAGCTAAGGAGTGATTTGCAATGTGGTGGTTAATTGTAAATCATTGCCAATACGCTCTCCACATGCTGAGTTTTGTAGGCTTGCCATGTGGCATGTAATTTTAACAGACCATTTCTAATTTTAGAATTTTAATTCCTCCAACTTGAGCACTTTCCTCTTGTATCTTCTACAATAGCAATACACTGCCAGCTTCCAAGAGCCAGCACACATAAGGTAGATACTAAAGCTCTGCACAGAATATCGTTGTTAGTGTATTTTCCTGCAACATTCAACGCACAATATGTGAATTGTAGCCTCATCTGCCCAGACAAAATCTGCTCCTTTTGTTCATACCTACACTGTACTCACTGTTGCCAAATATTCCCTCTGCTGAGCTTAGCCAAAGCCTTTCCAGTTAAAAAGACCATCCAAAAATGTGTCTAAATCTCAGATTTTTTTTGAGATTATTGAAACTATTGATTTAGTTCAAGTCATCATGCAAATGCATCTTTACACCCAGATTTGTACTCTAAAGCATAGCACCAGAGAAAGAGCACGAGATCTTGATGGTGTTGCCAAGAAAGATCACCCTTGCAGAAGTACCACTGATGTACAGAAAGAACAAGAGTGTTAGAGGAGTGACTGCAAAGGACATACACAAGTCATAGGTATAGAAAGCTCATGGATATCTAGTGGAAACCTATTACTTCTTATGTTTTTGGAAATTAGTAAATATCTTTTTCCCATTAGATATGTGTTGTAGTCAGTGAGATTTCATAGTTGTAGTGGGCACAAAAGAGGTATTTGCATTTTAGGGCCAAATCTAGAAGTCCTTACATCAGCAAATAAACACAGGATTTGATTCAAGATGGATACAAATGAGGTCAAGCAATCATTATTTTGCTGTTTAGTACAGTATTTGCTTTCTTGCACAGTTCCTTACTCCAGTGGTTTCTGCCTAAAGGAAAGTAAGGTTGTGCTAGTTGTTCAGAGTGCCTCATGCCTTATGAAGATATTATGCTGGCTGCTCCTTGGGGATGAACTAGACGTGCTCAGTTAAACTGGGTAAAACACATCAAAATTCAGTTATAACCATGAAGTGCCCTGAATTCAGGTTTGTCCAAATATTTGTTACATATTTTGAGCTTTTCAAGTACCTATGAACATACCTGTGAACAACCTGATCCCAATTTACATGTGCTTTGCTGTGTTGCCATGAAACCATCATAGCACTATGCTTTAAAGTCTAAAATTCCAATTCCAGTAAAAATTTATGGAAAGAGCACCCAACATGAATCCTTGCACAGCAGAATTCTTCCATTTCCCACACACTAACTCTGTTGTGTTCATGGGAAACACATTTCTTTTGTATTTCCTACACATGGCTCCCATAAAGAAAACAAAAGTTATTTGCCTGAAGTCTGGCAGCATTTCTTCAAGCCTGTTAGTCCTCCAAACCAGTCCCATGCTAGTGAACTAACTTGTCAACATAAACTCATGTAAAATCCCATAGCTGATTTTAAGCTTGCCCAGCATGAAAGACAAGTTATTCAGAGACTCAAGCTGAAGAAAGAACATCAGTCTGTCCCACCTGCCTGTTGGAGTAGTGATAGTGATGGGATCCAAAGTCCAGTCTTGACTCCTCTGCAGTCATTGGTGGGAAAGGATTTAAAACAGTACAGCAGAAATCTGTGTAAGGTAAGAGGGTAATAAGGGAGAATGAACTTAAGGTTCAAAGCTCCTCATGAAGCAGTTTGAGTTAGCACAGCCTAGTGAGATGTTAGCCAGATATTCACAAAAAAAATATTTCCAGTGATGCTCTGTCTTCTGATGAAGTTACTGAATATCAAACTCAGCAGTGATTTCATATCACCTCATCTCTATATAAAAAGCCCACAAAAGTCCATAGTAACACTTCGGTAAAGAAATGGATTCTATCATACTCTGCAGTACTTTGGAGTGTTACTATTTGCATATTATAGTTAATTATCAAGCACCATAACATCATCCTAGGGGAAAGGGCCACTGGCAACCTAATTCATTATCTTCTATTATTGTGTTCCACATTAAAATGACAAGCATCTTATGCTGCATAAGTCAATACAATTTTAATTAATATATCCAAACCTGATAACCAGCAGATACAAGCATATCTGTGGGTTTTGTCCATGCTGAAACCTCCTTAATTTTTGTACATAGGCACCTCTTCAAAATGTTTTCCATGTTTATTTGCTTAGAAACGTAACAGAAATACTGTTATTAATACGAGAATTATATGAAAAGCTCAAAAAGAATTTAATAACCACTGCAGTTTCCACTGAAATATATATTATATATTTCCACTGAAATATATATTTCAGGAAACAGAGGAAAGGTTGCAATGGTAAATAACTTGTTTGCTACATACTGAATGCATGCCTCTGAGATGAGACTCATCCACCCACAGAGCATCCACTTGAGCAGGGTCAGGACTCAAAGACCCAGGGCAGGTCCCTGTGGGCCACCCCAAGCTTTCAGTGCTGTTTGTAGCCAAGGAGGGAGTGTTGGCAAGCAGCTCCCCAGCAGCCAGAGGTGCTATACCCCGGAGAGCAGGAAGAGCAGGATGCTCCCTTTGCTGCAGCTGGGCATCCACTGCCTCTGCCTTCATACCCCAACTACACAGTAGTCTAATTTACTAAATTCAATATGAAATCAGTCTATTATTAACTTGAACTGCCTTTGTCTGCTAGATTATACAGGTACTGAATAGAGCCACAGCAGAGACTTTATTCCTTACTTGTCCAATTCCTGTCTGGCTGAAAGGAATGGCATTCAGGGACAGTCAGTACCTGGCAACAGCCATCAACAAGTAAAATCACTCTAATCATATTATGGAGACTATTTCAAGCCTGCTGAAGCATTGAAAGGATTGGTGCAGTTCCGCACAATATTTCCCCATGATACCACAGTCATAGTCTAGAAATCAAACACTGCTTAATTTTAGAAGAAAAAAAGGAACTTAATTCCATGATTAAGTGTTAGACTGTTTTGTGAACATAGAGAAGAGTTGATACCAGAAGCCACCACCTGATTCCACCAGAAAAATTACTATCTGAGCCCAGTAAAATCAGGGATTTGTCTTCAAAAATCATTAACTACCATGAAACACCATTTGCAAAACAAAAAAGCACAGGTGGTCCCTTTATTTTTGGCCATCAGCCACAGCATTTATTTAGCCCAGGGTACAGGGGGAATTCACACTTCTGCAGCCGTAACTTTAGCCCATCGTTTTACTTCCAAATTAGGTTATGTGGAATCTTTGACAAAGCTGCTGTTTTAAAAAATGCCAGACAACATCTTCACCATCAAAATCAATGTGAAATATAGTAGTATCAATTGGGATGCAAGAATAATTTTAGTTGTGGATTTGATTTTACCAAACGAAATCAATATACAATATGAAGTAAAATGTACAATATAAAGTAAATGCTAAGACTTCAGTATGCAGTTAAGCATTTTGCACAAAAACCAAGCTGGTTTAATCTTTGTCTTTTAGAAGCGCTTTTAATCATGAATTGTAAGGTAAAAGAATTAATACACATTTTAGTATGAATTTCTGCATAAAGGACCAAGCAAGCAGAACAGAGTAGTCTTTAATGTGACCACTTTTTCAGAATAGACATTAACTGAGGCTTTTTCATGCACAGTTGCTTTTGTGTAAACTGATTGACACCTTTGGGGGTCGTCTTTCCACTGACTCATAATTTTGCTCACTCTTGAAAAAAGCCTTCTGCACACCTACTATTCTCTAGTTAAAGCTGAAAATTCAACTCATCATATTTACACAATTAAAAAAAAAATCCATTCTGCGTTGTTTTTAATTGCAAATCCTACTCAAGGGACCAATTCTCCTGCTTAGGAGGCAGCCCTGTGCCTTCTACTAGAGAACCAACTGCAGTCAATTATGGTAATGAAATGTCAATAAATATAAAAATTTAATACAGCCTGTTCCTGGTGAGTGGCAGATGAGGACTTGCCTCCCAGACAAATTTGCTGGTGCTGCAAATATTAAATGCACCTGAAAGAGGAGCAGGTTGCCTGAGAGCTCTCCAGTAGAGGGATGCTGGGAGAGCCAGGCATCTACTGGGTTTTTCCATTATGGCATAATCGCTGCACTAAGGCCACTGATATTCTTGACATTCAGACATCTTAACTTCTTATTATGAAGTCAGTAGCATATTTTCCCCACAAATTGGAAGCTCAGTAAGGGATTTTGAGCTTTTTTCTCCCGTCTTAACAATTACAAAAGGGAAATTAAGTTATAAAATTTCATATTTATATGTGACCAGTTTCTCAACACAAAGTAGTTGAATCATGTCACTACATTAAACTGATCTTTGAGTAAAAATCATTTGAGCTATGTTACTTTATTTTCTCTTATTATTTATATAAGTATATATACATAAAGAAATATGCATAAATGCATCTATAGAAAGAGTAAATAAGGGATTAACTAGAAAGTAGTTTTTGAAAGATGGATTGGCTGGGGTTTCCAAAGATCAGATCCTAGTTTTGTCACAGATTTCTTCAGCCCTGAGTAAGCAACTTAATGTCACTACTTCAGGTTTCCCCAGGTGTGAGAGAGAGCAATAAAACCTGCCTCACAGGATGCTTCAGCATAATCCATTGATTTAATTGAAACATGAGCTCAACTCTAACTGCTCCAATGCTGCAAAGTGTTGTTATTCTTAACCTCCATACAAAAAGTGTAACTTCGTGTTTTTTGTGCAGCTGTGTCCAGACAGTTTCTTGGGTGCAACAAGAGTATGTATAAATGAAATCTCGTAATAAGAGTCAGTAACTTATTGATTATATTAAGGTCATTACCAGAAAAGTGCATTTTAGTTTCTTTTAGTCATCTTTCTATCTTTCCTTGCTGAAATTTCGTCAGGTTAAAAGTATTTCAAGGGGTTTTTTTCTTGTTTTACTGCTGTTTATACTTGAGCAAAATCAATTCAATAGTTTTAAAATAAAAAAAAATCAAAATACATGTTCCTTAGCTTTTTTTTTTTTTTTTTTAATCCCAGATTTCAAGGAATAAGGGCCTGGAAAAACAAAATTTTGCAGTATTGGTGTGTTTCCTGTGGTGATACCTGTCCATTCTTTATTAACTACTTTATTATGGGAAACCTTAGAGATGAGCTAAGAGCACTGATACCATTAAACAAATCACCTACCCAAAGTAAGGACTTACCATTGTGCCTAGTCTTGATTTACAGCCAGACTTCACTTAGATGAAGCATGATTAGCAATTTTCCCGTCGTTCTGGAACTCCTAAAAGAGAAAGGTCTTGGCAATATTAGAGCACCCAGGCTAGAAAAGGCATTTTAAAAATGTGTCACTGACCCATTTAGGTCTCAGCCAGTTGGCCAGGAGTGGTCCTTGAGGGGAGCAAGCAGCACACCAGGCCATTTCCATGGGACAGTGGCACTTGCAGGGGATGTGGGGCACTCTGGTGAAAAGTGGGCTGAGCGTTTCAGCTGAGGCTGTTGCTCAGGTCACCGCAGTTCTGATACAGCAGTTCCACCCTGCTCCATGCCAAGCCATTGCCCTGCCCTGGAGCCAGCCCACCCCAGCCCCTCCCTTCACCTTCCCATCACGGCGTTCCCGCAGGCTGTGGTACCCTTCTCCGCTGGTCACCATCCCGTGACAAAGCGGGCACACCTTCGGAGTGGCAGGGGCTGGCACAGCCACCTGCATGGAAACAACCCCGCAATGGGACTGGCATCAGCCAGAACAGCTTCAGCATGCTGGGCTTGGGGAGGGTGCCTGAGGTTCGAGGACTGCCCAAGGATGAGTCAGAAGTAACCGGCTTTAAGTATCCTGTGCTTGTGGCTATTCCCTTTTTAATAAGCCTGTTAACTGCAGCTCTCCGTTGGATCTCTGTATGCAAGGAAAGGTCCGAGGCAGGTCAGCCTGCCCCGAGAACAAGGGGCAGCAGGACAAGGGCAGCAGAGCGCAGAGCAGCCCCGCTGGTTTCCCTCCCCAGGGGAAGGAGCTCTGTGCGCTGCGGTCACTGCTGGGGACAATGCGAGGGCAGCTGGGCTGCCACACACCTGCCACCCCTCCTTCCCCTGCAGGGCAGCCCTTGCCAGAACAAGTGAGTTCCAAGCAGCTCCAACAAATACAGGGATTTTGTGTAGCCGAGGAGAACAGAAACCACCCAAACAATACCTCTGTTTCCTGTGGGAATACACCGACATTTCTGGGCTTGAATAGATGTTTCTGGCCAAGTTATGGACACAGGACTGTTTCCCATGAATATTGTGGTGTGCCTCTGGAGCAATACAGTCAGGGTAGGCACGAAGCTCACTCCATCAGTCGTTCTTTGCAGGATCATATGATTACAATGAGAACAGGAGACACCAAATGAATATAACAGACTGAGATGTGGACAGCTACCAGTGTCATAAGCAGCTCTCATATTTAAAGCTTCTTAAAAAAGCTAATACAGACAAACCAGCACTCACAGTGATGTCACATACCATTAAGATATATGGTTTAATGTTATTTTCAATATATACCATTGGGTTAAAATTGGTTTATATATAAAATCATCTTGACTTGGTAACATCATTAAATTGAGAATGATTTCTATATCCAGGAGTATCCTGGTTGTATATTATTTTTTGAAACATCCTAAAGTGTGGGGGTGACAACCAGATAGGAATACAATTCTCTTTTACAGGTGGATTATTCCGTAATAGCATCCCAAGCTGGAGCCACCCTCAACAATCTTATGAGCCATGCACAAGACCTGGTAGCAAAGCTTCGTTCCCTGCAGTTTGACCTACGAGAATTTGTCTGTCTCAAATTCCTGGTGCTGTTTAGTTTAGGTAGGTACATGCTAATCTTCATAATTATTGTTTTTTCTAAAACCATTGAAAATATTATGCTTTTCTTCAATTTTCTTGAAACACATGATTTTGAAATATGTTTAAAGATATTCACAGTAATCCGAGAATAATTTTTAATTATCAGTTGCAGGGAAATTATGTGTAAGGATTAAAAGTGCATTTCAATGGAAATGACTCCTAAAACCTATGGAATTTCATGCAGTATTATAAACCTTCTGTATTTTGGTATGTGATTACTGAATTTTCCAGAACGGGAATAAAATTCTATTAGACATCCTAGAGAACAGTGGAAAGTACAGATTGCCATGTTCTTCTATGATATTGAATACAGTTATGTAAAGCAGATGGAGAGGGGATATGGTTGAAATTTCCCTCTTATTCAAAGGCATCTGTGGTAAGTATAAACAATCTTCTTTGCATATGATGGCTGTCACATGGTAACTCATAAATCAGGAATGTATCTCATAGTTTTTAAAAAGTGAAAGGAAATCCTGAAGTGCAAATTAATGATAATAGCTTTAGGACAGATCTGGCTAGGAAATAACCTTTAAAGGGAAGATTGTGTAGTACTAGTGGAGAGGACAGAATGGGAAAGATACCTATGCAAGACAAATTAGTTAAACCAGTGCCCTCCAATAAGTCAGTCAAGAAAAATCACTGGTGCCAAGAATAAAAAAGATCTTAGGGAGATGGATTCCTATTGACTTCATGGGAAGAGATTTTTCTGCCTGTCCTCTGTTTCAGGTTTGCACTTTGTTGTAAAGCTGGTCTAAATGAACTTTGCCCAAGTGAATTTTTTTTTTGGCAGACAGTTGAAAGGAGAGACTTAGAAACATAAATAAGGTCAGACCCAGCCATACCCCCATAGCAAAACCTCCTTTTTTACTGAAAAGGTGTTTTTGTCTATAAAGAGGGTGAACAGATGAGCCAAGGACAACAAGGAAATAGGTATCAGCAGTGGTGACATTTAGTATTGCTTTCCTTTAATTTTCAGTTTTAAAAAAAATCTGTAGAGCAATAAAATTCTAAAAATAAATTATTGTAATACAGTTGCAAGTATACTAAAAGTGACAGTTTTGATCACACTGTAGACCTCAATTACTTAAATATGTCCCTCCTAGGTGTTATGGAATTTGAACCTGCTTGAGAAAATTTTAGATAAAGGTCCCTTTAAATGCAGGGAACATAAAAGACCAATACTTCAGAGGTACAGGACACAGAACATGCAGAAGATATAAAAGAATTATTTTACAAATTAGAATGATGCTAACAGAATTGATCGTTCTGAGGTATGTCCGTTTTGAACCCCAGGAAGAGATGATGGGTTTCCTTGGTACCTATTAACACTTTGTATTCAGGGTTTCATTGCTTGAACATCTTAGACTCAGAGGAGCAAAAGCAAACCATCTGTTGCAGAAATTATGTTTTATGAATTAATCTGATGGATAACAAGAATTCATATTTCCTAATTCCTAATAAGTAGGTTTTTCAGCCATTATACAGTGGCACAAATAGAGCCTGTAGCTTTCTTCTGATAAAATATTTAGAGAATTCAAGTCAGTTCAGAAACATTTTAAATTAGCTGAATAAGTGAAGTACATTCAGAAAATTCTCCCATTTAGGTGGCTTTTTATTTAATGATTTTCATCAGCTGTTCTAGTACTTTGCACTGATTTAGAAATCATTCTCTAGCTCTTCTAACTCTGCCAGCTACTGTGCTCACCTTCTTGGCAGGAATAACCTGCCAATATGTACCAAGCCAGGTTACCCAGTTTTTCTCTCATTTATGCTACTATAAAAAGAGCTAATTTTGTTGCTAGTAGGAACCTTGTAGTCACATCACTCGCATATAAAAGTGATGTAGCTAAGACAGGTTCGACACCTTTGAAATCGATTAGTTCATTATTTAGTCTACTGCAGAACTCCATTTGCTAATAGTCAGATCTAGATGTTACTCTGCAAAGAGTAAAATGTAAACATGTTACCACTTGACCCACAGGACAGAGGCAAATATTTAACAAGAATGATGACAAGAATGAAATGAAAAACACAGACACCGTTTCCAGCTAAGCACTTAAGTTTGTGCCCAAAAGAATGAATGAATCATGTGGCTGAAATTAATAAGACACCTCACAGCCTAAGAGCAAGTCAGGTTTAGAAGACGTTGAAGTGTCTAACGATGCTGGTAGGCATTGAGCAGGGCTGTCAGAAATAGCTAAGCATCAAATTCTACATAAATAACTGGGAGCAATATTGTACCTAAGTATCTAGGTGCATTTTGCACATATCTACATCTCAGGCATCTCAGCAGAAAACTGGTCTTAATGCCAATAATATATTGCTTAATAAAAAACAAAATATTTCAAAAATCTCAGCTGTTGACAACCTGGCCCTGTAATGTTTAATGGAATAAAAAGTGCTTCAAGATACACCCTTTTTACATTTCTGAGGATATTCATATGAGTGTTAACCAAACCAACAAAACCTTTTACTATTATTCTTTAGTCCAGTGCTTGATTAAAAAATAGATGTCTAATATAAAGCCTCCTAAAGGTAATATGAAGTCAATAATCCACAGAATTAATTTATCGAGAAGAAGCTGTTTGGTTTTTTACAGCTGTATAGATATGAGACTGCCTTGTAAAGCTGTTTGTTATTCATGGCTGTATTGTCCTGTCTGTCTCTCCACAAGACAGCAATCTCCTTTAGGGCAAAGAACTTGGTCTCTGCCTTTTTTCCTAACATTTCAGAAGTGATTATCTTAGTAAACTAACAGTAAAACCATGATCAAAACCCAAAGCACTTAGGATAATTTTTCAAAATAGAATTAAATCACACCAGTTTTGCTTGCTAGATCTTAAATGAAAGAGGTAATTGTTCGTTATCTACTCATGAGGAGTTCCTTAGGGTTTATACAGGAAAATTCTTTTGATTTTTGGCAGCATTAAAGATGCTGCTGAGGCTTAGCCAGATGCATATTAACTGTGGCTGTTGTGGCTGGCAGTGCACAACTCCTCCTGCAGTCAAACTGCACAGCCCCAGCTCAGTGAGTGGGACCCCAGGCACAGCAGCTCGGCTCCTTTCTCCAGGGGCCACCTGCTCCGTCTGGTACCCTCTGAGCAGCACTGCCAACTACATTATGGTACAGTTGACTCAGCAATTATTCAATAAGTCAGAATAGTTTGGTAAATACTCTCTTGAGTGTGATGTCTCGTTAGCTGTAGAATAGTTATATATGGAGAGTTACATAATTTTTCAATTCCCTCTCTCAGTCGTAAAAAGCAAATGTTTTTACAGGTAGGTAGTTCTTACCTCTCTGTAAACAAAAGTCTTTCATTGCAGTTATCCTTGCCAACCCTTCTTTGACTGATATTTACAATATATTTGCAAACCCCAAAACATGTCTGTTTTCTGGGGCATCATTTCTCTGATTTCACATATAGAGATATTCTCCTCTTAATACCACCTAAGGGAGGGAAGATAATCAATATGTCAAACCACAATTTAACTCAGGTATGTCAGCCAATTTTTTTTCCAATCTAAAGATAGGTAGATAAAAAAAACCCCAGTAGCTCAAGAGATATGCGAGTATGGATTTCTTGGCTTCTCAGTTGCATTTGACAGGCTTCCTCCAACGAAGAACCAACAGGGATACGATAACGCAGCAACTGTAATCACACAGTTGATAGAAAGTTAGTGGCCAGGCACAAATTGCAAAAATGGGAAAGAATAAAGAAATCTTTGACTCACTTAAGTGTTAAACCTACTCTTAACACTGCTCGATGAACTCATGTCCAACACATGGAATGAGAACATCTGAGAAAGATGCTGATCACACAGTTCTGTAACTGTTTATCAGATTTACCACCAAATATAATAAACATCTCTAGCTTTCTAAAAGTTGGCTAGATTGAGGGTAATGTGAATACTTCACCCTAATCCCAGAGTAAAAATACACCTAATTTTTCTATAGCTTGTAACCAGTACAGCCCACAGTACACATCATCAAAAAGCAGGCCAAAAACTAAATGCAAATGATTTTTCTTTAATAACTGCTGGCTTGAATCAAGATACATTACATATAGAAAAAGCAAATGTGTCAGTTTATCAGCCTCTGAATTTTCATTACCACATTTGACATTAGTTTGGAAACTCCCTTCTCTTGTTGTCATAGATCAGAATTAGAAATAAAACAAAACTGAACAACAAACTCCTCCACAATGGCCGTTGAATTCTCTAATTCTGGGGCTGAAATAGGCTCAGATTATCCACTGGGAGATGCAATTTTGACCTCATTAAAGCCAGGAAAAATTTCCCATTGTCTTTACTGAAGTCAAAATTTGCTTCCTATCACAGAACAAAGTTCAGATCATATTTGCAGCAATTACATTTGATAAATGACTAAATTTAAATTATGCTTGAAGAACTAAATGAGTGCCTTAAATGGGATATTTACTGTCATCTTCATTTTACCATCCAGTAGCTTTACAAAACAGTCACTTAACCTGAAATCAGCCTTTGTTTTCTCTTTATGAAAACTTCCCATTTGTCCTGCTAGGTTTTTTTATGTGAACTCAGCAAGGATGATTTTTCAAACTCCCATCAGAGCAGTTTGTAAAGTGAAATGCCAATAGGAAAAAGTTAGACATCATTTGAGCCATGTCCAGGCACTTGTCGAGCTCTGGAGTTAAATGCTGGACTAGGTAGCAGCTGACTGGTTCTGCTCCCTTATCACTGTCAGGACACAGATAAATGTACTTCATTTGAGAAATGAAGGTTTTATCAATGGACAAATAATTGCAGAGCCACTATTGATCTCACATCCCACTTAACATGAAACAGGAGGGTCCAGTAAAAATAATAAACATTTAATTGTGGTGGACATCAAACAATGGGCTCTTGTTTAAGTGACAGAAAAAAACCCTAACAAAAAGAACTCAGTTTTTGAACAAACCACTGTCTTATTTAAGCAGAAAATTCAGCATAAATCCATCTAGATCTGCAACACTGTTCTCATTTCTGTTAAAATGAGAGGAATATTTGCAAGTTAAGAGGAATATTAGAAAATGAATCTTTCCTTGCTTTTAGTCTTGCTTTAGCTGAAACGGGAGGAGGTATTTGAAGTCCTAGGCCCCACCATTTGCACATATGGAAAAGAAATGAGCCTCTTAAGATCCTAATGCAGATGAAACAGGCTGAAATTAAGCATATTCAAGGCAGACTCTACCCCCAGCACTCACAAGACTGGAAGGAGTTTCCTTCAAACATGCACTTGGAGCAGAGCACAGAGGCTGCCTGTGCTCCACTTCACCTGGTGCCAGTAACTCACGTCACTGCACTTACACAACAATCTGCAGCTGAAAAAAAAAAGCTATTGCACTTTTTAGTGTACTTCATGTAACATCATAGGTCTAGTCATTATTCTATTAGATTTACAGACCAGCAGAATCTCTGCCTCAGGGAACTTGCAACCTAAATACACAGAAAATATTTAAAAATGCAGCAGCAAACTATGGTGAAACACAAGGCTGTAAATACTTTCACTTCTATAGCTTTTGCTGAGGGTTTGATGAGGGATATCATTTATGCAGATAGAAAAATAAGACTATAAGCATCAACTGGAGGTAATATAACAGGGAATGTTGACTAAACTTTTGTAGTAATTATAATACTTAAGAGCACACAAACAAATATAATATAAGAATGAAATGAAGGAATTAGTGAGGCAGGAGGTTTTATCACACCAAAAGGAAAATGGGAAAGAAGACCAGAAAATTAGACAAGAGCCAATTTATGCAGGATTATAGATAACTAAGTGTACTACAGATACAAAGACATTACCTAGGAAATTTTGCATGTAGATTTTGATTGCAGATAAAGATGAAGTAGGTGCTGTGGGTTTGAAGTGAGAAGTATTACATGACACTCTTCTTTGGCAAGTCAACGCAAGCCACTAATGGAGAACTTATCCAGACATGGACTTGTCATTACAAATGTGTCCACTTCTCACTCACAGGAACAAACAGTAGTTAGGGTTTAATGCCATCTTCAAAGTGGTCATTCTCACTGTTTTTACTTTGGTGACTTTGTAAATATACAACTATTTTTATAGGTGGTTTAATATATGCTTTATTTATAACACACGTGTATAGTTGGGCTGTTATTATGAGGTGGTTTCGTTAAACCCATTGGTAGTTTTCTTAGATTGATCCATTCTGTTACCCAAGGATACCTGTACAATTGCACCAGATAAACACCAGTAAAGCAGCAGTTGAGGGGTTCCGTACAGCATTCTGGCATGGCTTTCAGGCTTCCCCACCTTACATCTGAATTTAGAAAAATACTTACTGCAAACTTGTCAGATTCAGGCTGTCTCAACCCTAATGTCCAACTAGAGAATGCACTGGAGGCTAACACTGCCAAAGAAACACCTCCTAAACTTTATGTAATCATTTGGAATTCAGGAAGGATCGATTAGTATTCAAGAGATGTGACTGCTCAATATTTATACCAGAGAGACTTGGCAGAAGCAAATAAAGGTACATAAAGCTGATGCTTGTCTTAATTAAGTGCAGTATAATAGGTGTTGGAGATATTTTTCTTAGTGACGAGAGCAGTTTAGCAATGACCAGATATAACTCATTCTGAAGTTCAGAGTTTAAAACTAATCAATATGTATTTATAACAAGGAAGGAACTAAATATAATTTATTATTAGCTGACAGCTGACTAATAGATAAAATCAAGATTTATTTAAGTACCTTTTTTCACATACTAATTTCTGACAAAAAAAAAATGCTCCCTTGGATCCTTGATTGGTTTTTTGCAGTATTTCAAATAGACTTTTTGAAATTACTTTCTCATCTGCAGAGTGCCTGGGAGTGCACCCAAAGAATGGAGAATGAGACATCTAGCTAGGATGATCCTTTCACTGTGACAAATTTATCAATAGGAAATTTCTTAATTTTCTGATGAGGAATCCTTAACAGCAGGTGGCATTTTTAAATGCTCATTTAAAGTATACAATCCCCATATGTGCTGATGAACAGGTGTCGACTGGCAGATAATGCAGGGATCACAGGCACAGTCCCAGCGCACCCAGTCCAGGCTTCCCTCAGATGTCACAACAAAAAGTTTTGCAAGGGAATATGAAGAAGGTGGATAAATAGATCTGGCACATTAAGAGTGAGAGGCAGAAAGGAGAAAGTGGAAAAGGACTTGGTCTGGAAAGGTGGTGGGTGGGAAATGGAGATGGCATTCTGGGAAAGTCCAGGGCAGGAGACAACCTTGTGACACTGAATGACTGATGATAGGTAAGGCAAGGACTGGCACAAGGCTTGGAAGTGAATGTAGCAGGGCAAAGGAAAACTGCCAAGACAGGGAAGCAATGAGATAGGAAGAGTACCTTGGCAGCACCATTTGCTGAGGCCAAAGCATGAAATGCTGTGGCCCCTGAGATGTGATATGCTGAAGCAACGTGGTATTTGTTAAAAATTTAATCAACTAAACACCGTCCCCTGTGCACATCCCATGGAAGTCAGGGGGAACACATTTGCAGAATTAGCTCTGTAATATCAGTTTGGGATAAACTACATTAGAAATACACTAATTTAAAGGTGAGGATCACTGTCTTTTGGAAGATCTCATCTCTGGATATAATGAAAGCTCTGCTTCTTTAAATCTGAAGTCAAGATGATGTTTCTCTAAATTATTATGATAGAGCTCAGTCAAAAGTTACAGACTTGATGCCCAAGTGCTGGATGGAAACTTATGGCTTGCATTCAGCAGAAGACTGAAAGAGGCAACAATAATTATAGGGGTCCTTTCTTGTCCCTAAATTGTCAAGAAGTTGAAATTTATCATGCCTTCTAATTTCAAATTTTACAAGTATTTCTGCATTTGAAAAATCAAAATTTGATAACTTTTAATGTGAACAGTTACCAGCAGTTTTTTATAGCCCCTCACTGCTCTGTGTTCCATATTGCCTTGGGAACTAGGGATCCATTTTTTACTAGAGATGATGAGGGCCAGCAGAACAGTTAAACAGCCAGTCTGCTCCTGGAACATTTAACTCTTCTCAGGATCTCAAGCGAGGCAGCCAGGCTACTCCACTCTGCCACTAGAAGAGCTATTCCACATTTCTACTCTAACCCTCTGGGAAAGTAAAGCAAATGAATATGAACAAAACCTCATTTCAGAATAATCTCATGAGGGATGTTCTCCTTTCATGGATGCAGCATTGCTCAACAGAGAAATCAACCCTTTTGTCTCCAATTCTGCTTCTCATTCCATTACTTTTAAGTCTCTAAAATGATATCTCAACTATGCAATCTGGTAAACAAAAACAATAGTTATCTATCTTTGTAAATAGTGGTGAAATCCAGAGTATTAAAGATACTATGTAGAGGCAGATGGGAACAACACTGTTTGAAATCCCTACAGATTTCATAACAAACACAGTTTTTAAAGGAATCTGATTTAAAATATCTTGATTGAATTTTGAGAAAATTTGATCCTTTCCTTCATAAATCACTTAGCACGAAAGTAGTTCCTTGCTGTATTTTCAGGGCCTAAAACTTTGCAAAAAAATTTGACAATTCATCATTTGAAGGACTATTTTAGAAGTGCATTTAGCACATGCAGGAAAAAGTGGATTTTCTTTTGCCCTGCCTTTTATTTCATTATGGAGAAACAAAACAAAAAACATATTCATTTCGCTTAGCTGTCAAAACCCATAGCAAAGCCAAACAATTAAAAGTCAGTCCTTAAATGTCTGATAGATGCTAAATGATATATGGAGTGATGACTTCGATAAACAATGTTTTGCTCCTGAGAACACTTTTTCAGTGAGCTGGCAGGTTTTGTGTCCATCCTCCTATGCAGGTTGCACACACGTGCAGGCAGTATGAAAGAAAGTAGGACAGTGTCTATCTTACAGGTATCTGTCTTAATGAAATCTACAATCAGTTGGGTTTGGGGGAAAAAGCACATAATGTAAAAGGAATAAAATACAAATGCTGAGTTTATGAGGAACAATTCAGAATTAAACCAATATTTTTTAACAAATAAAATTTTAATCATTCATCTCAGCCCTTTGTGTAGGACTAGTGAATGATAAAATTCTTTCAGGAATCCCAGAGAAAGCCTTCTGTTTCAAGGCTGATTGAGTTTTTTGAATAAACTACACTAAATTATAGAGGAAAGTTAATAATTGCTGTTGATTTGTCCTGATTTTATTTCATTAAATGCAATGAATGCTGCAAATTCATACCTCATGTAACTGTTGAGTACAATGGCATTATTTGAGGCATGAATTTGATTCAATCTGATCATTACTTGGTTATGTTGTCTGACAGCTGCAAGCCATGGAAATAAGATTAACCATCTTCAGCAAGTACTTTCTTTTCATGTCATTTTATTCTAAAATGCATATTTAACAAGGTTTTGAAATAACAACAGGATTAGATGCTTGAGAGAAAATTAGGTCATATATTTGTTAGACACAAATCTTGCAAGTAATTAGAAACATGGGTATCAAGCAATATTTGTATTCTGTACTGTTGCCTTTGTGTGGAGACAGTGGGGATTTCAGAATAACCCAATCAGTGTGCTCTGCACTTTTCCCCTAATATGTTTGTAAGCTACTAGGAAGGCTGGCTTTTAAACACCTCCTGTAAGGGGGAAAAATTACCTGCACAAAACCCACATTTATAGGTGTCTTCTACTTTTGGAATACTTTTACAATTTCTTAACATTTTTACATGTGTAAGTTGCAAGTTGAATGTATTATATAGGTAACAAAGGAAAGACAGTATTATATAGAATCTTTTTAGCTGCTGTTGGCAGAAATCTTTAACATCAGTAACTACTTTTGTTAGTCAAGTACCCAGCATAACTTAGGAATACATGGTTATATATTAAAATACGGTGAAGTGAATGAATATCCTAAATCTCTGAGCCACTAATACTACCATATAGTCTTAATTTTAACATATTCTTAAATGTTTCACTGAATGAAGATCTTGATAAAGGAGTATAATGACTAAATTAACTTTGCAGTAACAGATAACTTACTAAATACTTTAAAAACCAGAATATATAGACTGAAAACTGCCTCATGTATTTCTAGTGAAAAAACCACATTGCAGATGCTCTTACCTGAAAGTTTATATATGGGTAAGTGTTGGCCATTTACTGGAGATGCACTGTAGACTATGGCAAATTTCCTTCTCTCTCTTACCCCTTTGCTGCTTGTGCAAGATTGAATATTGAAAGAGAAACAAAAGCAATGGCTGTCTCCGAGGGAATTAAAATAGAGAGGTGAAATTCTGTAAAGGAACAATGAAAAGAAATCACAGGGGATAAAAAGGATCCGCAAGAGTAATGAGAGAAGAGTGGCATAGAAGAGGGTATCTGCACAGATCAGAAACCAGGAGTGATTGATGAAAACAAGGGACAGCAGTGGTGTGGATCAGAGGAACAGAGAGAGACTGGAGGGCTTGAGGCAGGAGTCAAGAAAATAGGGGGAAAAGGCCAGGAAGGAAAGAGAAACCATGGAACTGTGATCAAAGCCAAGCCAGAGGTGGAAAGGGAGGAAACAAAAGCAAACAGGAATGAAACAATGAAGGAAAATCGAGAAACAAACTTTATGGCCCAGCCTTGAACACAGCTGGAATCTTGAACTGAGAGACAGAAGGGGACTGTGCAGAAACACTCCTTCCCAAGCTCACGGCTTGGAGTGTGTCCCAAATGACTTCTGCTGGCAGGAAAGGGGTGGGGGATGAAAAGTAAAATTCCTTAGGTTCTGGCAAAGCTGCTACCAAGATTGGATGAATCTCTCAGAGCAGGAGTTCCTAGTATTGCTCTGGTCCTGTGCAGAGCCATTTAGCATGGGACAAACAGAAACAGCCCATGTGGCTTGCAAAAATTTGATTCACACATGGCCATCATCCTAAGGGCAGTTTAAGAGTCTTCTTTATAAGGTTATTGAAAGATTAATAAGGAAAATCCTACATTTAATATCAACTTCAATATTGGGAGGGTTTGATGTGTATTATATTACATAATACCTCTGCTTGTTAAGTGAAGGAAAGTCTCATCTCAGTAAAGAGAAAGATTTCAACATCAGAATGGGGAAGGACACTGCAACAGCATCTTTGCTCCCCAACACCACAAACTGTAATAGAGATCAGCAGACTGCTTGGAACAAGACAGATGACACTATCCAGTCTTTCACTGTGGGAAAAACCTACAGCCTAAACCGGACAAATGTCCTTCAAGCCTGGTTGAAAGTTCTTTCCTCTTGTCTAGGACTATCCTGTTTGGGACACATTTGTCTTTAGAGAACGGAGTCACCAGCAAGGTTGAAAAGGGCAGGTATCAAATTCCCATGCCCGAAAGAAGTGCTGGAAAACAATGCTACACAATGAAAATATCCTCCAGAGAGGATCATTGCTGAGAGGTTACTGTGGGAGCAGTGTCATCCACACTGGTGCTCCAGCTGGCCACCTCTTACTAGCAGTACTTCCTCCCTTTCTGTTTTGAGACAGGAAAAAAAGACCCTCACAATTAATTAAAATCATAGCTTAAGCTACCAGAGATGAGCCAGGGAGTAAAGAGGGAACAAAGCAATTAAGAACTTTCCTGTTAAAAAATCACCAGGCATGCTGTAAAATTCAGAGATTATTGTGCCCCTCAAAAATGCAGCAGAGAGAAGCAGACACTTAAAAGAGTTTTCATTACTTACGTGCCTTTGGCTCCCTTTCAGGATGCCAGGGAACTGGAAACAGCTACAGTAAATGTATTTTCTCTGCATTTGCCTTTCTTGACAAAACACCTCCAATATTTTGATCTCAAGAATAATCAGCTCTTTTGCATTTCCTTTTCAACTAACTGCAGACTTTTGCAAGTTAAAAATTAATAACAACTTCTCTTCCTCTTTTATTTTTTAAACAAAACCCTTCTGTGCTCTTTTCTGAAAAAAAATGTCTTTTCCCTACAACCTGTGACTATTAGTCTAAATGGCATTCCCACCACTCTTTCTCCTTTCTTTGCAGTAACACAAAACAAATTCCACCACAACAACCTGGTTTGTGGAAACCATTATTCTGGAGATGAAACATTGTGTTGTGTCCTTTACCACTATTATGGGCAGTCAGTCTGTTAGAACATATTGGACGATTATAGGTTAGTCTTTTCAGAGAAAGCCATGGGTTTCAAGTTAGCGGTAGCCATCTATCAATTCTTGAGATTATGCCATGATTTACTGTCACAGCATCATGTATTCTCTGATTTTCTGCCTCCTGTGAAACATTGTGCTTTCCTTTTCTATTGATGTATCAACTATAATAGTTACAAGCAGCTACAGAAAAATCAATAGTGAACTTTCATTACTGTGCACATAAAGAGTACCATGCTGTGAGAGCACCTAGCTCTTAAATAGTCACCAGCAGTAAGGTACACTACGGATGTCTGTTATTTTGGTCTAAATGAAGAATGCCTGAATTGGAAACAACAAATATCTAGGATTTTTGACACCACCGGATTCTATGTCAAGTTTTCCAGTATGTGATTTTATTCCGGTGTCAGGTTTGATTTGTACTTGCTGTACTGTTATCTATGTATTTTTTTTAATCTAAGGCTGACAGAGGAAATTAATACCAATATAAATTGCTGGGCTGTGTTTAACTGTGAGCTTATTAGGCTTGGTTGGACAGAAGTGGTAAGAGCTGTGTTAATCTTTGTTGAACTAGTCTACCTTATCAGTCAAAGCAAGCTGACTGGTGAACAGACCAATAATCTCTGTGTTAAACACAAATGGGATAGAGTTGAAAGAGGCAGCACGGTGTTACCACACACTCAGAGGCGCTCCTAGGACTGTGCACTAGGAAAAGCACTGAGTCGCTTTTCAACACAAGGTTTGGAAAAAATAGCGTAATTTTTGGTTTAAAAATATTTATTTGCCTCTGGGAGTAAATTAACTTCCAATTAGTGAATGTAAATGAAGAAAGGCAAGAACAGTAAGCATGTGAGTGCATTGCCTTGAACAAGCCTGGGCCATTTAGCGTTTCAGGTCATTTCCCCAGCAATTGGGCAGGAGTCCCTGCAGGGCGGGTGGGCAGCTCTGCTGCAGGAGTTAGTGTTACTTGGGTGTTTTGGGAATGTGGTGATTTACAGCTGTAAATGCAGTGGTTGATGCTTAATACCTTAGATTTGAAAGCCTGTGGATTTCCATGGAACTAAAGCATGAGGATGCACATGTGTACATGCACATGAATTGTATCCTGCCAAATGCATATCCCACTGTCTGCTGTGGCTCCAAGGCTACAGGAAAGAACAATTTCTTGGCTAGTGGGGATCTGGAGCCCTGTAATTCATGCTCCTCCTGTTAAGCCTATGAACTGTGTTGTCTATGGAAGCACCTTACCCATACCTGACCAAAACATTTCAGTCTGAGCTGAGCAGTAAGCACAAATCTGGAGCTTTCCTGCTGCTGTTTCTTACTGAGCAATTGAAATGTTAAAAATGTGCTTAGGCAGTACCTTACTGAGAGCATCCAATCCTTTCTGACCAGGACTTCCCATCAAGAAATCAGAGGTAGCTGAAAAATAAAACTCTCTCCTACAAGCTGCACGTTTGAAATGCAGGTGTAAGAGTATTTCCTCTATTCCTCACTTCCCTACCCTATCTGTTTGATTGATGAGTAACCGTGTTGCCAGAGGGACTTTCAGGTGGGCTTTTCTTTAGCTTTCGTATCTATATGTTTAAAAGTTTAAGGAATAAGGATGAAGAACACATCCAGGTCTTTGGAAAAACAGTCCAAAGGCTCTTTTGACACACACTGGGTTCCTCTCCAGTGTTTCCTACAGGCACCACTGACACTTGCAGGCTTGTGTCATTCCATATGCCAAACCATTTCCACAACTAAGTTCAGACATCTGGGACAGTAAAAAGTGAAATTTGCAACTTCCTCTCAGATCAATACACAAAGTCAGAAACAATATGCTCTGAAATAATGCAGCAGAACATTATCGGCCTTAGTTGTGTTTATGGTCCATGAAGGTAATACTGGGAATACTCCTTTGCAAATTTAAGCAAATTCATGGCCTGCTACAGTCAGGTGTGGTAGTGATCTGGTGACTGCTACACGCCTGTGCATAATGGGATCAGACTTGTTGGCTCTTTTCATCTAAGCCAGCATGTGTCTTTGTCAGTGCTAATTTGATAGGGTGTTGAAACAGTAGCAGCTTCAGTGTACCATCGTGAGGTGTCTACAGGTATATTTACATAGAAAATAACTGTAACTGCCCGAAGTAGAGTCCACCTCTTAATAATAGTAAAATTCAAATCTTTCCATAGCAGGCATCATGTATTTGTTTCTACTGCAGTGCTTTCAGGACTAAGCAATTAAATGAAAGCACTTCATTTTATGCTATTTCAGCACAATTATGTCAGAAAATAGTTCTGTTACTGATTTTCACTTCTCATACAGAAGTGCTTACCTTTTTCATGTTCTTTCTAAACTAGAATCAGCTTCCACTGATACACCGTGGTTCAGTGAAAAAGAACTCCAAACTTTGTTAGTGCAAATATTGGCAGACAGAACTGGTAAAGCCATGTCTTGAAAAGTCTCAGAAAAGGGGAAAAACAGGTTTTTGAAATCACTGACTAAAAGACAATTAGTTCTCACACTAAGCCTTGTCTGAAAATAGTGCAAAAGGCTTAAAACGGAATTATTTGTCAATTATGTTGACAGAAAATCATAGTAAATTGCTGTACCTCTTAGATTAGCACATCACTAAAACACCTTTGCTTAACTATCTCTCCTTCTCTCAGTGAGAATATATTATAATAATTTTTTTCTCCTGTGGGACTTTGGATCTAAACAAAAGAATAAAACCAAACAGCATTCACCCAGAAATAAAAAAGTGGTATGAAGTTCTACCATTATCTGGAAAGCACTATAACGATATAAGCCTAACTGGCTGGTCTAATATTTTTAACCAAGTTCAAAAAAGTTTGAAGTATAATAATTACATGCAAATACAGTTCTGATCCCAAAGACTAGAAGCATGCCTTTAAGCTAGTATTTATAACAAGAGCTATTCGACTGAGCTCTCTTGTAAATTTTATCATACCTGAGGCAGTTTTCCTCAGTCGATTAGCTGGAAAGCTGAATATATCCTGAGGCAAACCAGACATCTAGTACAGGCTAAATTCAACTACTGGAGCTTAAATTTGGCTTAATATATCCCCACTTGGATCTGCCTGTTTAATTCTCTTTCATATGATAACATTGGTTTATTCATAGTCTGGACTTGCCACCTGAACAAACTGTACCTCATATCTAATTCTAATGGAATAAGAAAACTTTGCAAAAACCACAAAAGTTCCTGACTGAAAATCAAATGCAAATTTGGGATTAAAAACTGTTTTGTGAAGTGACTACAAGATTAGTACAGAGAGATTTTTCCCCTAAGGAGTACTGCTTTTTATGATCATGCATTTTTTATACTCTGCAGAGACAGATGGGCTTTATAAAAGGATAGAGCCTGCTACTCAAAAGGGTTTCAGTGGCAGCTGCATTTCTGTGTTTTAACCTCAGTAGAAATTTCTATTCTATATTTTTCCAGAGAATATTTCTATTTCTTCTTTTTGGACTATATCACCCCTTGTTCTAGTTCCAGTGGCAGCAGTAGAAATACCTCTGAGATTAATCTGTTCCGTTATTCCTACTTTAAACAGTACTTGAGTATCAAGAGAGTGATAGAAAGGGAAAGGATAGATAATGTGCAGGCTTCTCCTGAGAGCAATAAAGCCAAATATTCAGAAAAGTTACAAATGTCTAGGCAAAAGCAAAGAAAAATTTTTCTAGGTAAAAGCAAATCTCTCAAGAATTTTCATTCCTTATTTTCCAAATATTCAGCTTCTTCTCATCCAAATAATAGATTTTTTTTTTTGCTCCTCTTAAAACTATACCACACTATTTTTGCAATTTGCATATAACACCCTTTCTGCCTCAGTTCGTAACTTCAAGGACTTTGTATGATGTCCCTATCACCATTCCCAGGAACTTCATAAATATTTATGACATCTTAAACTATTCACACCCTACAAATTGTAGGCATTGACATTCCCTTAAAACACCAACAACCCTGTGTGCTATTGAAGATTAAAATTATGTTGCAGAAATTAACTGGGGAAACTCTTTGGTTCAATAAATTTACATTAAGTCTTATTTTTTATGAAATGTGATACTGTGATACTACTGCTCTGGCTGTAGATTTGCCTGCATGTAAGCATATAAATATATATATATATATATATATATATATATAAAATCTTGTTGATAGCATGATAATTAGCACAATAGTGTTGTTATCTACACTCATTCTAACTGAATATTCAAAGACAAACATTTCTAGGCCAAACATATAATATGACCCTGGGATGAGGTGAGGAGTTCAGAAAAAAATTAGTTTTGACTCTCTTTCTCAGTTTATCTGTGAGACCTTCACTAAATCATTTCTGCCCTAGTTTTACCATCGTGTGCTGGCATACAAATATGAATATTCCTTCAGAAGATAGTGGTTACATTTTCTTTTCCTGGAAAAGAGAGACTTAGATGGAGACATTTTATCTAGGATTGATCTGTCATTTACCTTAAGCAGTCACTGGGTCAAATACACAAACAAGCCTGGAAGCAGGCACCAGAAAGCCTTGTTAGCCCAGGCAGGTTCCCTTTCCACTAGTCTACAAAGGCAGGCAGTAAATTTGGGCTAAATTACATTGGGTTAATTTTTTCAGTGTACCAGCAGAGCTTCAACCTGAAGGACACTTTCACTGAGAACAGCCTGTAGCAAGCGATAGCAGAGACCACCCATTGCATGGTGAGAGATCCCAGTTGTTTGGGGATTTTCCTTGAAGACGCAACAGAGCAACTGCTCTCCAAACTCCTGTTCCTCTGTCATGTCTTCAAAGAAAGCAGCAGCTACTCTTTTGTGTGCAACATAATCCCATCAGTGAATGCTTAAGCATGGATTAAAATACCTACAGAATGAACCTTTGGGCAATAGACGGGCTGCACTCAGTCCCAGATGAGCAAGAGACAAGCAACACGTTTCACTGCTGACCCACAAGGCAGGAGCCAGGCTGGGACTGAACTGCAGGCAAGGAGGGAGCTTTAGAAAGTGAAAGAAAGTGAGGTGGTAGTGGACTTTAAGCATGGCCAAGATGAAGTGCCAGCAGTGGAACCACTGCTTGGGACTGTGGTCTGTCCGTGGGACTGTCCCAGCATCTTCTGGGCTGGGCCATAGTTTCATCCCCACTGGCTCTCCACACCCCTGGCTGTGGGGCTGTACCTGGGTGCATTTTTCCCTCGCGAGTTTCAGTGAGAAATGGTGGACTTTGTATTTAAGGGTGTACCTGGCTGTGGACTTTGGGACAGGACCTGTGAGCAACTCTTCCATCAGAGGCCTGGCAGGATCTCATTTTATTGTGTTTCAATGACCACCATATCACATATGCCTCATTTGCGTGTAATAAGGATGTTGGTTCCTGGGGTGTCAGGACAAGAAGTGAGTGGAGATTTTGTTTGTTTGTTTAACTTCCAAGAGAGTAAATTCAGCCTGAGCTGCTGAAAGTCAAGCAGTTTTATTTTCCTGAGTGATGGCTCCGTAATTACACCAGTCATAAAGATTCAAGAAATCAAATTAAGCTTTGCCGTTTGTCTTTACTGGGAGTATAAGAAAAGAAACAATTGAAAAGTAGTAACCTACTTCCACAGTCGCACAGGGAGAGGAATTCCCCTTATTTCCCC
Organism: Coloeus monedula; assembly: GCF_965178545.1. Lineage (NCBI taxonomy): Eukaryota > Metazoa > Chordata > Aves > Passeriformes > Corvidae > Coloeus > Coloeus monedula. The sequence goes on from NC_138789.1 coordinate 10,290,070, forward strand.
ATGTCTCTCTTCCCATTGCAGAGCTAACAGTGGCAAAAGAAATTATAAAATTACTCACATCAATAAGCATGGTTCTTAATTGACACCAGGAACTTCTCAGTAAGAATCCATCATTTTACAATCTTTTTAGAACAGAAAACAGGCTTCAATATTTTAAATAGTATCAGAAAGAAGTCTACCACTATAAAGCAATATGAAAACGTTTTAGTTGAGTCTAAGTTGTTCTGAAAGAAACCAAAAGTCCATCAAGATTGAAAACTGAGGGAGTGGAATAGGATCCAGACTAAGAATTACAGCTTGTTCTCGTAAGTATCTTATTCTCACTTTAAAAAGATACACAGTTTTGCCCAACACTTGGGCATGAACGAAATGCTCTGCTATAGAAGAATTTAATAAAGATTTTCAAAACAATGTGCCCTTTATCAGATGTTACATTCAACTGAAAATGAAAATTACTTTATGACCCTAATAAATAGCGATCGACTGTTGCACTGTTACAGATAGCTTAGCCACTGCCAAAAAAGAATCCTAAAGACAGGAAAAGTTTTCTACACATTCGGTTTGGACTTGGGAGTCTTAAAAAAAGTGTTTTTGTTCTCATAGTCTTGAGGTTTTTCAAGGCTTGGAAAGTGCTAAATATATGCAGCTTATCACTGATTAACAAACATCTATCAAGAATTGTTTCCCATGACTTCCAAGTGAGTAATACTCAGCAGAGTCCTGCTGTAATAAAATTCAGGGGAATTTTGCAGTAAGGAGCTTATCTTTACCATAAATCTTCCTTCATTATAGCATTTTGTCTGTCAAGAAGGCTTAACTATAGAATGGCATGCATCTGCCTTCATAACAGATGTGCTATATGGAACTGCTGCTGTTGCCCTTAGTTTCAATGAAGGAGAATTGTGGGTAATTTTCAGAGACTGGCATTTTATCAACCATTACTATACTTGCCTTCAAAACAAATTTTAGCACGTCAAAAATCTACCTATGTTTTCAGTCCTGTAACACACAGATTTTTGCAAGGCTAGCAGAAAGTAGGAAAAATATAGTAAAAATGTTTAAATAGAGGAAGGTTCGGTAACATCACCTCAGTCCTGGTTAATTCCCCTTCTTTGAGCTACTCTGGGGTAAAAACCTTCATCAGAAGTAACACATTCCATCTTCAAGCTCAAATGGGAATTGGCCTCACACTAAAGCCCCTGATGAGAACCCCAGCCATGTGAGGAGGCACACTGTCGCTTTCCCCGATAAAAGAGAACGTTTCTAGGCAGAGGCAATGCTGCTTCTTAAGCCATGCAGCATGGCTTGAAAGAACAGGCAAACCTCTCAGAGGGCAAGTCTGAAGGCCATCCTGGCCAAAATCACCCTCAGCAGAGTTTGGAAGATATCACAGTTTATCCACGAGCTAATCAGTTGTTCCAAAGAGCTACGAAGGGTTAGAGCCATTGGGTTTCAATAAAGTCCTTAAATGATGAGGCTCATCAGCATCTTCAGGGTGAGGAAGCTCAGGCCTGGGTGGGTAACAAGCCCTAGTGCCTGGAGTATCCATAAGACTGGAAGCAGGCTTGTGAAAGGGAGAAATCCTCTTTCCCATGGAGAGACCCAAAATCTTATTTCATCCTTACAATGGTGCAAAACAGAGGCACCTGAGCTGTGTTCACACCTCTTCATTGCTTCATGTAGAAACAGGATCAAATAGATTATATGAGCAGTAACATTTAACCAGCTTTCTCCAGGAAATATTTTGTGCTCCTAAGGAGTTACTGTTTTTCAAAGTTAAATCTCTCATTCTGTTTCATTTTTCTTTTCAAAATTCCCAGACGAAAGGAAACTCTCAATAGATTAGTACACCCCCAAATTTTCTGTATTTCATGTTTGGAATATGAGAGGGAGAAAATCTCTCTGAAACCTAAATATTTTTCCCCTCTAAAGACCAGACCCATTTTGGGGGAAAATATGCAAAAGTGTTCTCCTTGGGCTGAATGTTGTATGCAGTTTCAGCTTAATGCACAGACTTATGGCAGATGTAGAAAATAATCAAAATGGGGGGATATCTGGGAATACTGGCAGATTTTTACTGTGACTGCAGAGCAGATCCTGACACTCTATAATACTGTTTTTGTCTTAATCGTCAAAAGTAAGCTACAGAGAACAAAAATTCTTTGTTTGACAGAAAAGCAATTGCTATTTCTTGTAAAACATATAATATATTCCGGAAGACCTAAGGGTTTACTTTTCAATAAGGATAGAAAAAGATGCGCGCCCCACTGTGAGCTCACAGTAAGGCTGTTTCATGTAAAAAGTTGGTAATTAGTCCCTGAGTGAATAAAGTAGAAGAGCTAAGAGACTGATACTTACTGTAGCAACACAAAACACTTTTTCTAGCTGCTAGGATTTAAAGGGTGTGTGGGTGGGAGGGGGGACCTACTCCTACTCATTTAATTTACAAGCATCTAAACTTCAGAAAATGATTTCTTGCATTAAGCTCAAACATGTGTACTTTAAATTGTTACTAACCGATGTAAAGATTGGTAAGAGACATTCCGGTTTAAAAAAAAATAACAGGAATGTGGAATTATGTGGAAGCATAAGGGACGTGCTGTACACATCAGTAGCAGATTTCACGCTCATTGTACACAACTGCCTTCAGCAGTTACACCAGCATGGCTTGATGTCTCACCAAGTTAACTCCTTAGCAGTCAAAGGAAACACTTGTAAAAACTAAATCTGTTTAGCCAGAGTTACATAATAGTGAGCACAAAACCAAACTCAAACCACAGGAAAACCATCTACTTAAACCCCAAAGTTACTGTTTAATCTCATTTGGATCACTACCAGCTAACACTAAGTACCACCAGCAAAAACTGTGTACCATTTCTTGTTCTACCTGCATAACTTGAAGTTACTGGAAATAACTTAATATTCACATGTTTTCCTTTGTTATTGCTCATTTTTATCAGAGCTAGAGTTCATGATTTTCTCTCAAAAAGAACAACACAATTTTTATTGCAACTGTGGGTTCAGCAAACCTATTTCTGATGTACAAAATACCATAGGAGAGCTTGAGAGATGGCAGTGGAGCTTTACACAGTGCTCTCAGCACATATTCTTTGACTTCTCTCTGTTCAGACTGTCTCATTTGCTTTACTGCAACATTCACTGCTAATGTATACGAGATAAAGTCATATCCAGAGATCTTGGTCACTTCATGGAGACTAACCCCAAATCAGGTTGCCTCTATGTCCTTACGATTGCAGTTGCAGTCCTGGAGGGATCTACACACAAAAGAATTGTGTAGTGGTGTCCTAAACTGTAATTACTTGGACTGTCTCTATTTCAGTATAGAAAGTCAGGAAAAATCTACACATTTTCACTGGTTAACTAATAACATCTTGTTTACAAGCACTGAGCCTCACCACAAATAGCAAGAATTTGTTTAGAAGAAAGACATTAAAAGTATTTCCTCAGGCTGAATGTGGCATAGGAGCCCAGAACTACTTTTTATTTACTGCTAGTATCAATTAGACTTGTTTTTACATCTTGACTTCAGTGCTTATGTTGCCACATGTGAGTATTGAAGGAACTGTCCACTGAGATGAGAAAACAGCACAGACCTTCCCCTGTAGTTCTGCAACTCCCATGGGACTCCTTGAGGCCATATAGCTGATGGGTATATAGGAACACCTCACACTGTTCTGGAACACCCACTGCCAGAAGCCACTGATCCTGTGTTTGGGAGTAATACAGATAAAATATTATGCCTCCTCTTGACTTGGAGTATGGTATCAATACAGCTAAAAACAGAAGGTATCTCTAAAAAATATATTAAACTTGCCACTTTTGTAAAAAAATATTAAAGATTTGCAATTCTTAGATTTTGTTTCTTAATCTCTGTAAAATTTTATCTTGTGATTTTTCAATAAATATATAATCCATGCAACAACATTTGAACAGAGGGTAAAAATAACAATGACCCTGGTTTTCCAGGAAGCCAGCACAATTTCATACACAGTACGGCTCAAACAGACAGCAACAGAAAGATGCCCTTTGAATTTAAAGGGGGTTGAATCAGTGAACAGTTTCTAAAACTTCCTGACTTTTAAAGTTATTTTTACAGAGGAAAAAAAGTTCCAAATACTGATTCTGTATTCATCATACATTTTACCTTGCTGTTTAGCAGTTTAATCTCCAGCACAGTCCCTGTTTTCTGCGGGAGTTTTTATGTTCTAGCAGTTCATTCATGATTATATTTTGCATCTGAAACAACCTATTTAAATTAATTGTGATAGTTGATACTGTTTCTTTCTTAACTTTATAAAAAGATGCTTAGAACACCCAATTTCTAAACCAGGTTACACTAGCTACAAAATACCTTGGGAGTTTTCTGTAGGTACATAAAATAATAAACAGCTATATTTTGTGTGAGAAAATGTCCAGTGTAATACATGAAAACATGATTATCCAAAGATCTCCAGAGACACTGGCAAAAAGACTTTGGATAAATGAGTTTGAATAGCTAAGGGACCAGGCATAGCAGCTTTGAAGTTCCCTGTCTTCTTCACTCGGGATAATGTAAAGTTCAGATGATTCTTGCTGGACAGACACCATAATTTAAGTATTACTGGCGAGTTCCTTAAATCAGCTACCAAAATTCTGGTGCATGTTATGTCCCCAGTTCCCAAACAAGCAGCACAAATTCAGGAGTCGCTTGCTTCATTTCCACAGTGAAACTGGGACAGGAAAGAGGCAGGCAATAACAACCACAGCAGGAAACACTTGCCCCGGCTCATGCAGGAGGGAACCCGGCAGGCAGCTGGCAGCCAGCACATTCCAGAGGGACTCTTGCTCAAAGCCTTGGGTTCTGGAGGCTGTGCGTGCTGCCACCAGGACCCTTGGCATCTTTCCTATCCTCTTGTTCTAAAGACAATGTTTGCCTCCTCCAGCCACTTCCCTCATGTTCCAGCACGAAGTTATGTGCAGGAACCAGTATTTGCTCTGTTTAAAGCACTTATAGGAGAAGGTGCAGTGAGACCCAATTTACACAGCCTCCCAAGCTCCTGATGGATCGGGTGACCAATGTGTGTTCCTGTTTTGCAAAGGAAAACACTCATTTCCCCACAATCAAAGGCTGGCATTTACAATGAACCAAATTCTGCCAAATTCTCCATCTCCTGTGCTCTGAGAATATCCATAGATGAACAGATCTGTCTGTACAAAGTGAATTAGCAGTATAGTTATGCCCAGTAGCACCATGCTTTAGCCTTACAAGAAAGTCCTACAGTACTCTACTGATGGTAAAAATGATCAAACACCAACCAAAATAAGCTCTCCCAGCAAGTGCACTTTGATCAGTTCCCTCTTCCTGCATTAGAGCAGCACTCTAATTTGCAAGCTTTAGAATAACTTCTGCATTCACCAGACATGTTAAAAGACAATTCTATCTGAGTGACTTTTACACAGGGGAGCAAACAATGAGGAGATAATATACTGGCATTTATCTCTGACCAGCATTTCCAGAGCTTGAACTTGCTGTATAGGAACAGAAGATAATCAAACAGAGGCAGAGTGAACAAACTGTACCTGCTGTGCTGATGTAAATGCCCCGTTGTCCAATACCAGAAAAAAAAAAATCAGTGTTGGATTTCAGAAACCATATGCAGGTTAAAGGGCACCAGTCTTATCTAGTATTCCACCCAAAGGACAATGATTTCATTTTATAAAGATCATTAGTCAGTGAAATATATATTTTAGAGAGTTTCTAGTAGGGAATATTATTTTGGCAGTCACTGGAGTGTACCAGATGGTTCATTAACATAGGCTAGACAAGTCAAAGGCTTTCAGAATCATTTAGAAAATGTCAAACAGAAACAAGAACGCTGTCACTTTTTATTAGAATTAACTACATCATACCCTGGACACAGATTTCACCTTGGGTCAGAAAAATTAATACAGAATTATATGAATTGTGTAACATAGTAGGTTAAAGATAGGGCTTCCTCTTGGGACTCATTTGTTAGCAATATATTATGGTCTTCTACTTTAGGAATCCTCAACCTTTCTTTTTGTTAGCTATGAAAAGAGCTGACCTTGCTCAGACTCCATTGGTGTCTAATTGATTTGAGGTATATGCAGAATTTCAACAAGACACTCTACTAAAGCTCTTTTGTGATCGTTCTCCCAGGAAAGTTGGCAAAAGGGTTCACTGAATATTCAGCAGCTTGTAAAGTATGCTTTTGTCAGGAGGCAAAAAAAATACATCCATTTAGTGAAACACTGCCTTCATAAACAGGAATTAAAATGCAACTGAATTATTACCTTTTTTTTTTTTGTTATCATTCAGATGTCAAAAATCTCGAGAACTTCCAGCTTGTGGAAGGTGTTCAGGAACAAGTGAATGCTGCTCTGCTGGACTACACAATGTGTAATTACCCCCAGCAAACAGACAAATTTGGGCAGCTCCTCCTGCGACTACCAGAAATCCGGGCCATCAGTATGCAGGCCGAAGAATACCTCTATTACAAACACCTGAACGGGGATGTGCCGTGTAATAACCTTCTCATTGAGATGCTGCATGCAAAGAGAGCATAAATTTATACCCATTAGAGCTTCTGCTTTCAAGGAAAAAAAATTATTCTGAACTGCTCCAAGCAACACTAATTAAAATGTGGTTTTAAGACTTTGCAAAATGGTATAATAATCAAATACTAATAGTAAATAAGTGATGTATCAGGGTATTTGTATTGCAAACTGTGAATCATATGCTACACATCCCCAAAGGAATCTATATAGGACTTTATACTGGAGTGAACTTACCAAGTGGATACCATCACCAATGTCAACATGAAAAAGGACAGAATGATCCTTGTATATTTAACTCTGCTGATTGCCAATATGAAGAAACCTAGGTGAAAAAAAACTGATCCGTGCTATTGAGCTAAGATGGTGGGGAATTTGAGTGCACTAAATTCCTTCACTGCATAGAGGACTCGTAAAACAGTTACAACAGATGCAAAACTGCATCTCTAGCATCTTCTGTCATCCTTACAAGGACCCAACACTTACTTCTGTGCTAAATGATGTGGCATCCATTCAACAAGCTGTAAGAGAGAGCTGGCCTAGGCCACGCGCTGTGTGCTGTGGCCACCAAACCCTCAGAGACTGGCTCTGACTGTCGGTCTCTGGGGCCTGCAAACCGCTCCTAGGAAGAGTCTGTTATCCAGTTAGCTTGGCATTCTTAACTGTGTTCTGAAGTTTGTTTTGTCATGTGTTCATGTTGTTCTACCAGGCAGTATTCCTCTTCTACTGCTCTTATCAGATAGCTGTTAAGTAGCTACGGAAATATTCCAAAGTAAATTAGCCAATTCAACTGCAAACTCAACCAGGGCAGCACTAAAAGATGGCTCCATTATATCTTCGTGGCTGCTTCCAAATAAAGGAAATGGAGATATTTTAGCCATCCCAAACAACACATCTTTGACAAGAAAACAGAAATTAGGACACCAAATACTGATGTTAAAAAAACAAAAATAATTTTTTTTAAAGGAATTTTGTGATAAAAGAAGTGACAAGTGAATTGTACGACCTGATGATGCCATGGAGCGATTAAGAAATCGTCTTTAAAATTGCCAGTAATTTGGAAACTAAATTTCAACTCAAACATCCAAGATCTAATGAAACTTTCTGGTCTTAAAGTTAGGTAATACACATATTTTACACAAAGAAAGAAGAGTGATACTGCTGTGTCTATGTAGGCCAAAGTCTGCTGCAGAACAAATATTAGAGAAGAACAAACACTTCTCTCTCTGTCAAATGAGATATCAGTATTAACATGTAGTGCCACAGTTATAAGTCTTGCCTTATTTCATTACCCTTAAAGGTAACTCTGCAGGTGTAGATCAACATACATTTCAAAATGAAGTATTAATCTCTAACATTAACAAAAACATAGTGTTTACATTCTTTAGGTCCTGTGGGGAAAAAACTGTGATAAAATTGCAGAGCAGTGATTTCCTTATTATTTCTTTTAAATTGGTAATTATTTTACCAGTACTTAATTACTGTATGTCGTGAGACACTAAAATCAATAGGGGTATTTCATTTTGACTTTAATTTTTGAGATTATTGGCTGCACAATCACTTGTAGAAACTGTATAAAATCCTAATACTTTAATTTTTTTCATGAAGATTGCTGGCTTTTGAATAGTTTATTTATATTGTATATGATAGTTTTCACTGTAGACAATTATGATGCTAATTTATTGTTCTTTGGTTTCATCTTTATATAAGATATAGCCAGAATGAAGAAGCCAAATATATGTGTTTACTGTAGCATGTCTTCAAGTTAGTGGAACATAGTTCAGGGACACAGAAGGGTCTTTACAAATTAAAATCATTCACTTGATTAAATGTCTGTAAATCTTCATAATCCTAAATGTAGTTTATTTAAATCTATTGTAAATTATGTGAGTTATAACTTTTTCTGTTTCATGTGAACTTGAAAAGGTGCATTTCTCTCACTTTTGTCCAATCATTCATACATTGTATACCAAAGACATCAGCTATTACATCTGCATTAGTACAAAGCACACTGTTTTAATTGCCTGTATTAATCAGCTCTAATATTCTGTCCATGCATAGGGTACCAACACAGCAAAGCCAAGCGTCTGCAACTCCTACATGCCTGCCTTGTACCACAGTACACACGTACTGTCCTACAGCCCACCAGCACAGCCCTGTCAGCATGCAGGGCAGATGGAAGCATTATTTAAATACCAGTGTTCTCCCTCAAACAAACAAAATTAACAGTAAAGTGTGGGTGCTGACTGACGGTGGCTGTGAAATACACGAACAAGATAAGTGTGGTCATTCTTTCCTTTCTGAAAGAAAAGCAAAGCATTAATTCAAGTGTTTGCATTTTGTATTTTCTTTTTTTTTCCTGTTGAAATGCTACAGTGAATCTCACTGAATATTGAGAAAAAAAGTTGAAAAACATTTTGCTAACTATTCAGAGCACCATTATCCACATACAGGACAGAAGGATAAAAATAAGAATGTAGAAGAAAGGAGCAATTTAGGTTAATGGAAATGGCTTCAGATAATGTAACATATATTTGCCCGGGGTTCCAAGAATCTCATCATATTGCCCAAAGTACACAAACAAAAAAAACCAAATCACAAAACACCACCGCTCATGTTAATTGTTAACTACTTTGTAACCAAGCATTTTCTTCTGACTGCCTTATTGATTACAGGATATATTAGTAAAAGCAGACTAAAATTCAAAAGGTTTGGCTTTGGCTGGTTTATTATAGTTGTTCTGTGTTTGTAAACAGACAATCTGTAAAGTCTGATTATTTGTATTACAGATGTTCTGCAGCTGCCTTGGATTTAAATCCATGCAACTCTTAGAATGTGCAGTGAGTTACTTGTTGAAGTTGAAGTTCTCTTACTGTATCAGTGAAATACATATTGTCATGTCAGTTCTTGCCAAGAGTTTCTCATCACCAGTGGAATTATTTTTTTTCAGTATTTCAATAAATATTGATATGCCCGTGCTGAATACTTTATAATTGTCTTTATAATATCATCATTCCACTGAAATGAAGCATCAGTCAAAAATCAGTTACTCAGAAGAGGAGGGGAGAGTAAAATGCAGGAGAAATATGAGCACCAAAAAGAATTTGATATGAGCAGAAGACAGAAGTGTAGAGAACAGCACCTTCAAAAGCTCAGACAGCAATGATGAAATTGCCTAGGCTGAAGCCAAATAAATACAGCTAAAACAGATCAGAAAAGCTGACTCTCTAAATCAGAAAGAGATTTACCACTTAATACTTTCAAATTAATACCTCTGATCTCATACTGCACATGTAATTTTCACTTTACATGTACATAAAGAGTTAAACAGCCAAAGCATCAGGGAGGAAAAATGATAGAACAAAAGAAAATCAGGTAACAGGATCCAGCAGAGCTCAGGATAACCTCTCAGCAATGTAAATACATGGCAGGGCCAGGGGCAAACCCACAGCTTCCAACACAACTGCCAGTGCAGGCTGCCAAGGAGACAGATGTTACTGCTACTAGAGAAAAATATTTTCCTAAAGTTGCCCTCTGGCTCATCTGATTGCTGTTCTGAGAGCAGGGGGTGAAGTGGTCCAAGAGAGCTCATCAGCTGTACCCTACTGTTTTGAGACCAAGTCCAGTGCTTCCCCTGAACTGTCTGCTAGTTGAAACGGGCTTGTTCTCTCAGGTGCCAAATGTTAATGCTTCAAGGGAAAAAAACAGGGCTATAATTAGTTATTTACAAATCCTGCACTTCAATGAAACAAAGCTGGTTTAGTGTTGCAATAAAAGCAGAGTAAAACACAGAGGATTAGGTGGCTTACAAATGAGGAAGGATTATTTTAACCTTCAGGAATCATAACTGAAACCCATGGTTTTGCAGAAGACCCAGGGGAGATTTCAGGGTTGATATATGTTAGATAGTTTTCCTTACAAGAGATATATTTTGGTGAGATATATTTAGTATACAAATTACATGCCTAAAGTACGAGGGGATTTATTTTTAACTGAGTTTGACACTGCTTCTGGAACAATCTGCTGTATGTTTTTATTGGAAACATGGAAAGAGTGAGTTCAGTGTAACACAGGTCAAGTCAGTAAGATACTTGGTGATCTTGACAATTTCCTGGAATACTGAATAACACTCTATTAACCCCTACATTGAAGCCCATAGTCTAAATACATCACAAGAGTTTTAACAATATTTCTACCTTCTCTGACAGAGTTGGTTTTTTCCAGGGAAAATCTATATAGTTGCATCTGCTGGAATTTGGGATGGCAGACAAACAGCATTAAACTAACAGCAAACCAAGAAGGTTGCAGATAAATTTCTAGGGGCAGATCCTAGAGCTGTGTTAACCTGATGATGCTGGCATGAGCCCAGATACTTCTGTGACAGTCAAGTAAATTCAGTTGCACTTGAGTGTAGAAAAAAGATTCATTTACTAAGGGCAACTTGTCAACAGAAAAACCTTTCCTAAATGATAAAGGTAAAAGGGGACCTGACCCTCAGACAGAGTATAGAGCCGATGTCTACTCTGATGCCAGTGGATCTCAGCAGAAGGCAGCTATAGAAGCTACTTAATAGATACAGTCTAGTCTGGCACACACTGGTGGGACAAGATGCAGACTCTCTGCATCAAACACTCTTTGCAAACCTTTGGGTTTACCCCAATATGTAACAAAATGCCCTCCATTTTACTGACAGTTTTGAAGTCTGGCATGCAAGCTTGGACTTGCAATACTAGGTCAGTTTTCACCATTGCCCCAGGAAGGTCCTGAACAATTTCCCATTCACTGTGACTTCTCTAAGACCTACATTAAGTGCTGTGAATGTCCTGTGCATGCCCCAGGGGATAATTCATATGTGAGGTAAAGCAAGGTGGTGGAGGAGCACAGGCTCCTGATGCTGTCTGTATTCATGGAGGCCTACATCACTGCTGTCCTGCCTCAGTAAGGACTGCAGGGTTTACCATTAGTTGCTAATAAAACAAAGGCTGAAACAAACGGCACTGGAGTCACAATTGCATCCATTCACATCTTGCCCTCCCTGTGTTCAGGGTCAGGGTGTAAATGGGTGAAATGCCTCTCAGACTGAGATAGAGCATGTCAGAATGCCTCCAGTAACACTGACTGCTTATCAGGCTGCTGCAGACCAAAACCTTCACAGAGCAAGAGCCTCCCTGTCCAGTGTTCACATCAATCACCCTGCAACTGATGCTGCTGAACATTTGCTGGATACCACCAATCCAGGCTGTCAGTTGCAATTATAGAGCAAAACAGGGCTCTGAAGCAGAGGGAATAAAGCGTGTTTGTGGCAAGGACCCCAAACAAGCTACTGTTTGTACAACAGAAAACGCTGACGGCCATTCAGTAGCTGCTGGCGTGCCTACAGACGTGTGCACACACCCCACATGCCACCTCTGGGAATTCCTAAAGCATGCTCAAACATCCAGTACTTCTGTTCCTATATCAAATATTATACGAGGCACAGCTCCCTGGGGGACACCAAGCTTAGTCATACACGCAGCTCGATTCCTGTTTCACAGTGGTGTCCCCCCCCACTCATATAAGCAGAAGAGTGTTGGTGCAGAGTAGCAGAGAAGTGAGGCAGGCATGTCAAATCAATAGCCTGGTGTTTACACCTTGCACTGCATCACGACAGCTCTCCTGCTCTTTACAACTTCATCTTGATCAAAGAAGGGAAGTTCTGCAGAGAGCTCTGCTTCCCATACCAAGGCAGCACACTACAACTGTACATTAACAGGTCTGTCGGAATGCCTGTGTTTGAACTCAACAGTAAGAAATATAGAGTATTGTAAATGTCTATTATGATCAGTCCAAAAACTACAGTAGAAAGCAAAAGAGACAATGGGAGAGGAATAGCTCCAAAAGTAAAATGAAAAGAAAGCACATGGACTTGGAGGAGACGCGAGGATATTTATGCTTCATAAATATTTAATCTTAATTCACTTTTAATCGAAAAGAAAAAAAGCAAATAAAATATGCTGTATTATTATCATTGCTTTGAAGTATTAACAAGGCCTGAATAAATTACCATGTATGTATTTTAGGGACCTGCCACAGTAAGCAATATTGGTTTTAATTTTCATTTAATAAACTTTGTTTTATTTTTCATTGTATATAAATTTCAGATAAAAAACATGAATGGAATAATTGACTGAATATATTTAATCAATTTATTTAACTCATGCTGTGAAAATAGAAGCTTATTATTGGAGTATGCTTTTATTTAAAATCAAACACTACAGCTCTGTCAAAAAACACAATCAAACACTACAAACTGTGTCAAATTGTTTTTCCACTTCACAAATTCAGTTGAAGTATTCCACAGCAATGTCCTACTCTTCCTAAGACCACTTTCCTATGAGTCCCACAATACCTGGATTTGCAGTTGCAACCTCCCCCCAAGTCCTGCACGCTTTTGTGTGCAGAACCTCAGACACTGAAGTGCAGTGGTGCTGAACCTGAGAAGGTGGGGCTGGGACACATCTCACAATTTTTGTTTTCTTTCTGTCAGTGTCCCTCCTCTGCTCACTTGTGTTACTGAAAAACCAGCTGATGTTCCCCATGCCCTCCCAGTGAGAGCCCTCACTCTTCACAGGACCCTTCTGTTGCCTTTCCACTCCTTTTGTACCACTTACGTTCCCTCCACCCCATTTCTACTATAATTTTCCTTTGTATCAAAACCAAAACTTGTAAGTCAACTTTACCAACACATCAGGATTTTCAGGAGAGATTTTTATATGTTGGGGAGTGGGAAAAATCAAGAACATAATATTGTCTACATGTCTGAAGCAGCAAAGTGACCACAAATGTCAAAACAGGAAAGTGACTGCTGGACCTGGTCACACCAAGCTGAAGAAACCCCAGCCAAAAGCAAGACAAGGTCACCAGTCAGCCCTCTGTGTCTTGGCTTACCATGACCAGTTCCACAGACCTAAATAATCAACAATTCTCACCAAACATTGTTTTCAGAGAGAAAAGAGGAAACATCCCAGAATTTTTGCTAAAGAACTGCATAGAAATATTAATAGATGAATCTAAACAAAGCAGTAGCATCTGGGCTAGGATTAAATTATTTGAAGACAGCCTTTTTCTTCACCAACAACACACTTAGCAATACTCAACATAACCAAGAAAATAGCCATTGGCAAAAAGAGGAAAGAAAACAAAATTTTGCTTTTTTGCTGTGGATTTTTGGTTTTGTTTGGGTTTTTGGTTTTGGGGGCTTTTAATTATTATTTATCAAACTTTGACCCACCTTTGCCCCTTGGGCATCTGGCAGAGAAAAAAAATAAATAAAAAAGAAAACCCACTGTACTTTCTGTAGTGACACACTTAAGACACCTTTCCTTGCTGTCAGAAAAACTGGCTGGTACTTCACCTGGTGTGCCAGAGTCCTGACAACATCCAGAGAGCAGCATCAATGGTGTCTTGGTAATGTTTTGTTCAGGATGGAGCAGCAACTCCAAGGACACAACGGGGCCACTCACTGGAAGCAAACACTGCACAGCCCGACTGCTCCCCGTGTGACAGCACAACACATCAATGTCAGCAGCTGCCAGCCTGGAAACACAGAGAGCAGGGAGATTTAGGGAGATTATCTGTTGCTCTAGAACTATGTTTCTCCATCTACATACTTGGAAGTAATTAATAACACAGAAACATTGTTTGTTTATTGCCTGTGGGAGTTGTGAAGAGAATAACAGAATTTTAATAAAAGGTATTTTCAGATATTTAGACTATAATTCATTTATTAAAGGATCACTTTACTGATGCTGTTAGCTTTACTCCTCACCAAATTTTTTTAATTTACATTTTGGCACTGTTAGGAGCTTGATTTCATGCAACCAACTACACACAGAAATAATATATGCAAAACAAGAAAAAAGCTCCAGAAAGGAAACGATCACTTTAGGGTGATAAAATCAAGGCCAGAACACAAGAAAAACCCTGTTTTCCTCCTGGTAGTAACTTTGTAGTTGTTCTGCTTTGTTTTAATGCTTTCTCATGAAAGCTGTAATATAATAAAACCCAATGTAGCCAGGAAGAAAATGATAATGTGTTTATAGTTTTAAGAACTATTTTAGAAAAAAGTGTATATACAGACATAATTGACATGTTACAGAAGATGGATAAATTAGCAAAAATCCTCTCCCTTTTAAAAGTTATATATAATAATAAATATTTTTATAATTTAATAAGTTCTGTTTCGATAGGTCTGTCAATCATGAGGTATTTGAGGCTCAGGTCTGTAGTTCAGCTTGTATGAGAGTTGTTTTCTGGAGATCCAGAGCACACAAGCCAGGAATTCATAATTCTCTTCAGCCACAAACTTGCCTGTAATCCCTGAAAATCCCCAGGATGCGTTGCCTTGATCCTCCCACCTGTACGACCCAGCCAAGGCTGACCAACATCCTGCACTCTTCCAGAAACACGACTGTCACAGTAACATTTAAAACCTGCAGCAAACACAAAAAATAGCTGCTAAGTGGTGTCAGAAGGTGATATATTCTGGTGTGTCCACCCTGAAGGGACACTGGCTGGCTTGAGAGCACCCAAGCTACTCTGGAAGAGCAGTCTTGGGAAACTGGATTTACCTGACAGTTTTTGTATGCATCTCCTGGCATTCACAAATAAAGTGTGGCTTTGGAGAGGGTGTTTTATTGACAGACTCCCTCTGTCCCAAGGAACTCAGAAAGAAAAGAGAAAGAACCAAAAAACGAGGCAAGCTCTCCTGGGAGAAAACACAAATGAGGACAAAATCCCTCTTTCCGTTTCAAAGGATTTTTCTTCAAGTTATTTGATATAATTTCTATGAAATGTAAACAGAGATTTCATCATATTTCTTCTGAGAGTATTAGTCTCTCTGATAACTCTCTTGCTCTCTCTCTCCCCTCGGATTTCCCCAAACACACGATGTGCAGTTGTCAGCGTGCTAAGTTAAGTGTTCCTCCCTTAGGTCATTATTTCCACTCTTTAATTGTTCTTTCAACCTTCTGTAGTATCATTGTTATCCAGACTGTGTTGGTGCTGCTTTCCAAACACAGATGAGTAACAGTTCCTGCCCTTAAGAGTGTATATTCTCGAAATAAACCTTTCAAATTCTCCACCCAAGACAAAACACACCAATTACAGCTGTAACAGTCTTCAAAGGTTTTTCAAAGTCTCTGAATTCCTGTTTCTGACATGAAGCCAAATACACATCTTTTATTAACGTAAAACTAAGCAGGGCCTTTTCCAAGAAACTGAGGTTGTGTTCCAAAACTGATCTTAAGGATGTGAACTTCCCCAGAAATAAAAACATTGCGTTTCAGACCATTGCCATGCCTCATTCCTTAGTCACTATCCACCTCAGGAACTACAAAAGAATCTCTGTGCCCCAGCCCAGGCTGTTTACAAGCAGCACCTACATGGCTTGTGTAGAATGGGTATAACCACCAAGACACTGGTGATGGAAATCTTTCTCCTTTTACAGCCAAGACAATAAAAGGTAGTTAGCACACCTGCTGCACATATCAGTAAGAGTGGAAAAGAAAAAAGGCAAGGCTTTATGAGAAGCCATGCAAAACCACCACAGAAGTGCAAACAATGTAATTAATTAGAGCAAACCAATTAGAGCAAACAAAGAAGCTGAGAATGACTCAGGGCAGTGAATTCACTTTCTTATACAGAAGTTTATTTCCAGAGCCCATTCACATAACAGAGTTTATTTGGTTTCTGCTCCCTGACGCACTGCAAACTGTAAATTCCACAAGCTAATCCACACGAGTGCACTTTTCTTCAAGAAAGAGCTAGGAGGGAGGATTGCATGGGGTTGTTAAAAAAAAAGTTAAAAAAAAAAAAATTGTGTTAGGAATGGGTCTCATTCTGTATTTGTTGTTGAAGTTCTGGCTGCAGAGACATCCTTGGTGGTATCAACACACTGTAAAACCTCTCTCAACCACCCTGATTTTTGACCATTACTTGTAGGTTGATGGCTACTGATTCTCCTGATTTGTTTTGCCACTGTGTAATTTCTTCTAATCCACACTAAAAAATGCCTACTCAAGCCATGGGAGAACATGTTCGCAGCACCTGATGTGCAAAAAGTTTTACTGCTGAGCTGCTCACTCAACTGGGCTGCTGAACTGTAATAAAAGACATCATTAAGTGAAACAGTTGATGGGGGGACTTGGCTCATTGGGTCAGTGGTTATAGTTACAAGAAACTTCTTGTGAAGCTAGTAGATAGAAAATCTGTTTTGATTTCCAAAACCAGCCTCTCTTTTCAAAAAGATACACATGGCAGTTTCTAGTAATGCACACAGTAAGTCAAGACATTTTCAGGAAGATCATACTCGCATGCACAACCAGCACTGACATAATAAATTATGCTACAACACTTCCTGGGACCCCACATCATACTACTATGATAAAAGTTCTAAGAGTTTCACTGATTGTTAAGAATTCACTCTCAAAATCCATTGCAACCTTGCAGTGCAGCTAGACAAATGCATTGAAATGTTCCATTTCCAAAAGCAAGACAATATCCTCTAAAAGTTCCTAGAAGTTTGTGCTTCATTACTACAGGTACATCTCCAAGGCAGCAGTCCCAGAGGCCATCTGACTTTTCTCCCTGCCCCACCTCCTCTGCTTTGAAATGTCCCCTCAGGAGACTGCCTGGCTGTCCCTTGCCAGAGCTGGTCAGGACAGCAAGCAGAGCAGGACTGTGCCCAGCTGGGAGGAAGTTACCACACAGCAAACATTTTAGAAGCATTAAGCCTGTGAAACCAGAGTGAAAAGTAATGGATTATTTTACAATATTGAAGCAAATGTGTCAACAATGAGTAACTAAATCCATCTGTAGAAGATGAGACAGGGTCCTGGCACACAAATTCCAAGTTTCCCTGAAGAAAGGAGACAAATCTGGAAACACATCCCTAAAAAAATTCTACTTTGGACATCCTAGTAACAACAATGGGTAAGAATAAATCTCCCCTCTTCTTTGACTCTGCCAAGGGCTCAAACTACAGAACTCCTGGGGAGGGTCCCCACGTGCTTCACGTTCACAGCTTCCTCAGAGAGGAACCTCTGTTCCAGAGGGTCACTTAGCATTTCAAACACACCCGTAAGGACTGGATGGACCATAGGACCATGTGACTGGTGGCATAGGACTTACTAAAAGGTAAAGCCACAGAGCACAGCTATTACAGCCCTTCCAAACTGTGTATTTCAAGTGCTGAGAACAGTGTGTTCACACTCCAGCTCTGGCTGATGCAACACATAGGAAGTATGTTAAGAATGAGTGAGTTTTTCTATTACCTTGCCTTAGCAGTGGGTATTTTGGTTTCAACTTCAGAGAGGTTGAAATACAATATGTCTGCATCTGAAAGGTACTGCTCTCTAATATCACTTATATCTATGATAGTTAAAAAACTCCCAACCCTAATTAATAAAAACCCAAAACCTTAATTTCATCCATTGCACAGGAAGCTGTATGTTAATCACTAACATGACAAAGCCCTGACCTGAGGCTGAGTCCCTAGCTACTATTGCAACGTGTTGAAAAGGCTTTATGCTTAATAAAGGAATGGCAGGGAAGAGACAGCACTGCTTTCATACTTCTCTCTACTACTACCCTTATGAAACAGTTCTGTGGCTTTCTTGCCTCTGTTTTTCAGGCTGTACTATTTTCATTATTTTGCCACCTCCTGTCTTAATTTTAGTCAGCAAAAACTAGATAATGATCACAGAACAAAAAAGCTTTCTGGGAATACATTTACCCATCTGCTCCAAGTCTGGTGACATGTCACTAAGCTGTCATTAAAATAATTGCCTCTAATACTAGGTTATACATGACTCCCCAATCAGAGATTACAGCAACCTGTATAAAATACACTGCTATACTGTAGGAACGAAGCACTGCTTCTCAAACAATTCCTTTAATACTTATGATATATAAATTCCACAAATAATGCAAATTTAAGAGATAGAACCTACCCAGGGTATTTTAAACAGCACATTTCTGAAAGAAGAGAACTGTGGGTCCTGTTGTATCGCCAAGCACAAATGGCTTTCACAGCCCTTTTCTACACACCCATCCCTAAAGAGTCAGGTTCAGTTGACAGAATTAAACTTCTATCATCATAGAATGGTTTGGGCCAGAATAGACCTTTAAAGGTAGTCTTGAGCATCACCGAGGGATGCCAAGTTCCCATATCACGCAGGGATGCCATCTAATCCCAGAGTTAGTCACTTGGGATCAGTTCACACCAAGCTTTGAAGCAGAAACAACAAAGAGAAATTACTTCTCACAACCCATTTCTCAAGATTTTCTTCAAGCTATCCATCTAGGCTTTCATAAATAAGCCTATAACAAAATGTAACACAAAGCCAACATCATATCAGCACTGTTAAAGGACAGCAACACGACTTTCTATTAACAGCTTTTATGCTGCAAAACACTGCTCTGCTGGCCTGAAAAAGATACAAATCTATATATGCAGATCATTTTTAACATCCCTAGTTAACTGCTGCTTCTAATGAGAGATGCCTAGAATACTCACTAACACAATCATTTCCTGTACTTATAGGCAAGAGTGGTGACAGGATCAGAAGACATTAACCATTGCAGTAATTATCGCAGAGATTATCAGAATACAAAAAACCCCAAAACAAACAAAACAAGACCCCACCCAAGACAAAATACAGTCTGCTAATCACTGTGAATGCATCATAACACAGTAGCTGGCAAGTCCATGACAGTGTCTTCCACAGGTTATGTCTGGGGTTGCTGCAGGCGCAGTCTCAGCTCCGCACAGTCAGTTCAAAACCACCCAGTAAGCAGGAATCTGCTGTGTAGGTTGGGTCATTTCTGCACTGATTGTGCAGCAATCCATGAAGATTACCTGAAAATGCAGCACTTGGTATGGTCCTAACTCTGGGAACTTGAGGATTTTCTTGTCTGATTGGGCTTCTCGAATGGCAGGAAGGAAGATGGGGGCCATTGAAGGGAGGATGTTTGCTCCATCTCCTCCCCACTCACACTAGCAATGCCAATGCCATCTAGTGGTTCAAGATACTGTGATGTAAAAAGTGGGCAGTTATGCAAATACTGAGGGGAGTGAAACCTGAGAAGTGAAACTTTTTCACTGGATATTTTATGTCTCTCATCATAAAGAATAAAAGAGTAATTTATACTGGAAAGGTTGATTTTCAGTCCCTGGAAATGTTCTCACTCTTCCCTTTCTATAGATTCAGCAAAAAGTGGTATTTTACATCTGCCTCTGCATCCTTCTCTTTCTAAACATGGCAGAGGGAAAAAAAAAAAAAATCAATAATGGGCAAATCTTGCACCCAGCTCTATGAATGGCAAAAAAATCCCCAAGAGATTAATTAGATTAAACAGCAATATTGAAATTTAATAAATATGTATCATTGTAAGGCCGAAGCAATTGCGAGCTGGATTTTCAACAAAACCAGGCAATAAATAGAGTCTATTCAAGGACATACATGCAGTCAATAACATCCACAACATGACAATACAAGGCATTTAAAGAAGGAAAGAGATAGAAAGTTTGTAAGTACAAACACACACAACACATAAAGTCTTTTTGTTAGGAAACAAGGAGGTGAGTATCATCATCAGTATTTAATGTGCTTTATAATTACCTTTTGTTCAAGTCTGATATCATGTTCAGGGTGAGGGGGATTTATCAGTTTGCATCAGAAAGCTTCTCCAAAGCTTTTCCAAAAGTGGCTATGTCTGGAAATGTGGTAAAACAAACTTTGTTAAAAGACTGCTTACCAGAACTTACCCTGCTTTCTTTTCTGAAACCAGAAATAGCTGACATCTACAACAAAAAACAGACGAATAACAGCTAAGACTGAAGGGTTTTTATGTCTGCATAAAACCTATTCAACCAAATTTTCACAGAAAATATGATAACAAATTGAAAAAAATACCCTGAAAAAAACTTGTCAAGACATTCTTGAAAAATGCTGAACTTTTTCACGTAATACAGCACATATCAATGTACTCAAGGGAGTGAAAATTTGTCATTGCTTCAGTAAAGACAGTTTCTTCTTCCTTCCCTGTGTTTTCTGTACATTCAGATAGAGATTTTGCAAGCACACAGCTCCAGCCTCAGTTTTGGTCCCACCCAGCTCAACCCCTCTCTTCAGAAGCCCCTGACTTTCAAGTCTTCCTAACTTTTCTTGCACATGAACTTTTAGGTAGAGAAACACTACTTCATACACACACATGCTTGCATGCTAACACAACCAGTTGGTCATGTTTGGAGTAATGCATCAGAAGAGCTATGGCACCTTAACGATGTATTCCATTAATACATCATCAAAGCTATGTCACTCTTATGATATATTCATCTAATACATCACAGCAGTGCTGTATCCTGGACAATGGATTACTCCAAAAACATAGCAACAGCCAGAAAGCCTCAATAGAAGTTTTGTGGGGTTTTCAACTTACTTGTATGAGTTTGGGTGTGGTTTTTCCTTGTTTTGGTGGCGGGGGGGGGGAGGTGTTTCCTTCTTACTTTTTAACTTATCAGAAACAAGCGTGCGCTAGGGACAGAATGTCATAACTGATAAATACTGATATAGCTAAGAATCTATTTCACAGTCCACTACCTAATACATCCTAATGCACAGTGTGGATCATTGTGCCAGGATACACATAGCTGGGGAGGAGGGGAGTGCTGGTCACACCTGCATTCTGTCCTGAGCCCCCACACACAGTGCTGGGGTACCATTCCTCTGCAGTCACACCCAAATGATGTAAACAACCAGCTCCTCCTTAAAGCCATCAGCAAAGGCTCTGTAAAATGAAAGGTTTCTTACAGACAACCTTACTCAAAAAAGTGTTGCCAGAAAAGGGGTGGAATAAATTTTAAAAGACTTCACTAATTTAAATCTGTGCTCACAATTGCAGTGATATATTCAAAAGTCCACCAAAACGGTGAGGTGTGCACTCATCATGTCACTTACGCTCCCAGCACTACCCACCAATCTCTCTCCTCTGCTGGCAACCTATGGAGAAACTTAACAAAATGAAAATTTAATCTTTTTCGTTACTCATTTCATGACATAGAACATAGACCATACTAGTGACCCATGTGTTATAATGCTAATAGAGAATATTTACAGAAAGACAGGGGAGAAAACCTCTTAAAAAGAGAGGACTTCCACCCCTTTTGAAATCCTTTAAAAAAAATTTAGCTGATCATCTGTATCATCTATTTCCATGAGATTATGAGGCTTTAGTCAGTGCAGACAGTAACACCAATCACCAGGAAACACAGGCAATGTTGGTACAGATAAATCACTCTTTAATTTCTCTGATATAATCGAGTTGCATTTCACTGTTCACATAAAATATGTAGGTCTGCTCTTGCTCTTTACTTGCACAATTGCCAAAACCACACCAAAACCAGTCTGATCAATGAGTCTATATATCTACAAACTAAGGCAGGTTATGAAGGCATGCATGTTTTGGGAAGGGAGATTTGGCAAAGGTTCAAAGGTCAAAACCAGCCTACACACTGGAACATAACAGAAGAGAAAGTACAAAAATTTAAAACAAATTACGTGCAGCAAAATAAAGACAGAAAGGAGAACACAGAATTACAATCTGAGAAGCAAGCAGAAAAGGTAAAAAAAAAAAAAAAAAACAAGAGAGAAAAGAAATAAAGTCCTCACAAATAAAATAAACTGAAGAAAAGAGAGAAGGAAGAGCCTTCCTCAAAAACCTTCCAGAAAAACTGTGCCTGAGCAACATCCACAAAGGAAAACTTCAGCCCACATGACTCTGTTGTTGTCACTCCTCTAGCATAAACAAAAGCAGAACCCAGAGTGTGGATAGGTGGATAGGCTCTTAGAAACATCAGTAACACTGAATGGTGTATCTGAACCTCCCTCTTTCAGATAAATTCTTACAAGCTTTCAGGTATTTTGATATTTACTTACCTCTGTTTTGAGGGACAAACAAAGTTTTTCTCCCTCTCTCCTAACAGACCTTGCAAGACATCGAGACTGTCACAGGAGAGCAGAGCAGAGCTGAAGACCAAGAGCACCTGTCACCCAGGCTCAAAGCCTGGTGGTAGAAGGGAATTCTGCACAGGGGTTGCATGAGGAAAGGCACCCATCACTTCACAGACCACTGCTCCAAACCCTGAAAAACCCTGACAATTACATGATAAAAGGGAAATAAAAATTAATGATAGCTCAGCTACTTAGCTGTTCTTTGGGACTACAGAGCCTAATATACTAAGGTGAAAGCTTAAAAGCTTAGTCCAAAAATGTTTATGGCCAAAATGTAAATCTTTCCTCCTATTATTTATTCATACATTTTTCATTGATTTCACTTAAAGTACTTCAAAGACAATTATTACCAAAAACAATACTAAGATATACAAATCATTCAGCTGCATTCCCTTTCCTCAGCCACATGCTCCTCCTTTTCTGGCACCAGAAAAGTTAGCTTAGACACCAGCCCTCTACATTCAAAGCACTGCCCATTTCCTAAGGGCACAGCTCTTCCCATACAGGAAACAAGCATACATTTAATTTTAAAGCACTTGGCTGAAGTTCCCATGAGCATCCCCATGGCTGAGGCAAAACCCATCCTCAGGGACCTTCTCCCCATCTGCTCAACACCATGGCATGTCCAAGGCAGCACATTTCACCCCCTAGAGAAGACATGGCCTATTCCTACACACCTACTGCTTTCCATAAACTCCAGGCTCTCCATCCTCCTGTAGCTCCTGCTGTGAGAGGTGGCTGCTTTGGGCACATGGGTCATTGCTCCTTGACAGCTCTTCCTGGTTATTCCCACAGCCTGTGTGGTGTGTGTTCATGTGCTGGGATCTCTTGCAGCCTCTCTGGGTGTCCTTTGTCCCTGCTTTGGGCAGCGGAGGTTACATGTGGCCAAAAAGGTGCTGGGAGAATGGCAAGAGCCCAACATTGCTGGTGTTGGCAGTCCTCAACTTAGTAGCTCCCAGAATGCCTCCACCTTCAGCCAGCCTTGTGGAAGTCAGCACCACGTGCTGGTATTAGCACCCACCTTCATGGGCAGCTGAGCAGACCTGAGACAATGCAAGGGGAGCAGGAACTGCCAAGGAGGGAGGTGGAAAACAAGCAGAACATGGCAGGGAGGGCAGAGAAGACAAAAAAGGAGACAAGAAGATAATTCAGAGGCCTCTGACAAAAATCCATGTTTACAGTTTCCTGAATGTTTGGAGTTAACTGTAGCTCTGGTACCATTTATACATAAATAAACTAATTTTATGAATGCCAACTTGTTTTTTCTGGATTTATCACTAAGATTCCCTACATTACAGTTTTCCAATGGTCTAATGCAAACTGTAAGTAACACTGTTTTCCCTGCACACCACATTTCTTACTATTCACACACAGGATAAAGTACAGCATTACTAATCTACAGTTAAGTTACTTTCTATTAAATTATACTTGTACTCACTCTAATAATTTACAGGCAAATGTGAGTCTGGATTCAATTTTCATTTCCCTTCATTTGAATGCATTAATATTCTTTGATTTCTTTTCTACATAGCATTCATACACTGTGTTTTCCCACAGCGCTGAATCCCTCAGAAGCATAAAACACAAGTAGTCATAACATTACTGAAGGGAGGGGGATAAATGCTACTCACATGCATTTGAAAAGTCACAAGTCTTTGCAGAGAAGGAAAAAAATAACACACATTAGCAGAGTAAGAGATTCATAAGAAAATGTAACCAAGAAAACAGTAAAAAGGTGCTTAATTTTCAAAGAGTAGAAAAAGCCTCATAAAAATAACTTTTTTCATGTCTAAAATCAAATGCCATATAACAGAAAAAAAAAAACCAAACCCAAACAGTTTCACATCTATGCAGTCTCTTCTCCCAGTAAGTCCCAAAAAATATTTCACCTGGGGAAATGCCCTCTACTGCTAAGGCAGGAGGACAACACACAACACACAAAACTTATCCAACTTGAGTGACTTTCAGGAAAATTTCAGAGTAATTTGGGCATTGCAGAACACAAATAGAAAATAAACTGCTTCTATATCCTACCTTGTCCAGCATTCAGCATAAATCACAAGTCTAGGTGGTCTACAGGACCCCACCCTTCCAGCTACACCTGAGAGCAGAGCTGGAGCAAAGGCAGGTGGCTGCAATTGCCTGTGCCATCAACCCATCAGTGGGCAACCAAGTCCTGTCCTCCACACCCCTTTCCTGGGTCCATCCCCAGCTCAGAAGATCTTTTTCCCTTGGTGAGCCACCTTGGCTAAAACATCACTTCTCCACTGACTTTTGAAACCTGTTAACCATCTACAGGTCCCAATCTTGATATAAATACTTTCTATCAGAATAAATACTAATGGCAGCATACTCAAGACACATTTGTGTGAAGGAAATGTGGAACAGATCAGATGCTGAGCTACTAACAAATTACTGTGTCTTAGGAGCAACAGACACTGTGCAGAGATCTAGAGCCTGACATACACACTGGATAAATTAAATTATACGAAAACAGATTTTAATTATAAGATACTAACTATAAAATATAAACACCTAAGTGATTGCTGGACTGCCTTTCTGAAGGCACTGACAGGAAAGGTTATAGAGAAAAAAAAACAATTCACTTGAAGAACCATAATTCACGAAAGAATATCTCCCCTCCCTTAAACATATTGTACAGTACACAGAACCCACAAATTTAATAGATGAACAGAAGAATTTCTATTTAGTTTTTAGAATAAAAGATGACCTATAAAGAAAACCTAAACATTAACCCAAGCACAGAAATAAGTTCTGCACACCAAGGGTGAGTGCAGAAATCACCTCTGGAAAAGAGGGAATTTATAGCTCCTGCAGAATCCTCCCCCCAGTTTCGGGTTCATACTTGACACTTTGAGTGCATCGCACTGGAACACGGCCATTGCACTGAGGCAGCGCATAAAGCAAAGAGGAAATTGCCTGGTTTTTCATCTGTAGGACAGCAATGAAGATGATAATAGAGAGGAACCTTTAAAAACTGTGTGCCATACCAGAAAATGCACAATTCTTACTAGTGACCCTCTGGGACATTTCAGTACATTAAGGAATATTCAGGTGTCTTTGGTGTCAATAGCAAACACTGAACTAGCTAGAGGACTTTATTGGAGCTATAAAAAATGCTTTCCAGAGGGTTTTGGATTCACACACTGCATTCTCCCCACTTATACTGCCCAGTTAGCAAGGGAGCACATGGCTCATTTTTCAGTGTGTTAGATCTATATGGAAGTTGGTATTCTTGGTTATCTTAAAAGGATACTTGCACCATGTCACAAAACCTGTGGCCTAAGCTTACTAATGTT
Source organism: Coloeus monedula (assembly GCF_965178545.1). Classification (NCBI taxonomy): domain Eukaryota; kingdom Metazoa; phylum Chordata; class Aves; order Passeriformes; family Corvidae; genus Coloeus; species Coloeus monedula. Next base: position 10,316,018 of record NC_138789.1, read on the forward strand.
CTCAACAAACTATATTTTGTGAATTTGATTTTGAAATTGAACACCTTTACATGAATCCATCTGTATGGTACATATGACACAAAAACATCAGCTAGATGATAAGATGATGATGAGAAGAATTTTACCATATCCTGTGAGACTTCATCTGATCATGCTAACCTGAGGATTACATTAAACATGGTGCCTTACTTGCAATAAATTCTATTCTTAGTGCATTTGGGAGGAACACAGCACACACTAGAGGTCCTCAGGACCCACACCTACACCACTGTTCCAAGGTATGGGAGGTACTTTCACCCAAAGGAGTTGTGCCATTCTAAAGGCAGCCCCTCTTCAGTGGGAACGGTCACTGTACATACAATAAACATCCTGTTCCTCTGCAGTCTGCACAATCAAGGAACAAAGTTAAGCCATAAAAAGGGTTTGCTGCTCATGAAAGATTCATGTCCTGAGGGATGACACACCAGACTGATATGGCCAGTGGTCAGATCACAACTCTGGCCTGTGGCCACTAGCTCAGCAGCAGCCATGGGCCACACAAGGCTCCCCCACCGCGGTCACAGGTCCCGACCAGCACAGGAAGGGAATGGGGCCTGGGGGCAATCTCCAAGCTCCTGGAGAAGCTACTGAGGTTTTCTGCATGGGTGTTTTCTGTACTGTAAGCCCAAAAGACCTCTATAACTGATGTACCACTGGCTCTGCATTTTGTCCAGGCAATTTTCAAACATGACCTAACTCATGCTGCAACCGGCTCAGGGGACTTATCAGACAGTTCTGCCCAGACTTGATTAAAAATTGTAGCACAACTGGAACCTCACCTTATTTGAATGGATCCATGCAATGCTAGTCAACTATTACAGTGAAAAGTGGGCTCACATGTAAATTTGAGTTTTCCTTTTTTTGGGAGGCAATTAAAGTATTTTTCTGAGATCTGTTTCCTACTAAAGCAGTTATGAGCAAATCACCTATAAAAAAATACAAAACATAACCAAGGAGAGCCATGCAATGTTACAAATCCCATAATCTGAAGCACAATATTAAAAATGATGAACCAAAAAGTTTCAAGTCCTTGTTATCCTTCATGTAATTCAACATGTATTTAAATTCCTCTGGTGCCAGCTCTCCCCACTGTCTTGTTCAGATTACCACAGGAATTTATAACAAATTTTGCAATGCTTTTGACCTGTATCAGCATATTAAACATTCATGAAAAATCAATGGATTTCAATCATGTTATGAGCTGTTCTTCACACACATCAGTGGCAAATGGAGAAGTCTATTTATCCAAAGCCTAGAGAGAAGGTGTTGAATTGGATACAAGTCTCCAATTATATGAAATTACAGATGAAAATTTAAGAGAATAAAAGATAGGCAACTTTGGAGAAAAACAGGAGACTGAGAATTTGGAATCAATGTTTTTGAAGGAGAGATGAGATATAAGTTACATAAATGAAATTAAGTAATTACATTAGAAGATGTTTCAAATAGCCTCCCTAATGAGGTATATTTTGATTCAAGGGGAAATAGTCAACTTGGTCATATCACCACATTATTGGAAGAAAGGGAAAAGAAGATGGCAGCATACTTCCCCCTCTTCTTTCTCCCTGAGGCAATCTTAACCAGCACAAGCAGGTTAAGGGGACATGTTTGTGCCTTTGTTTGGGCTGGTTCAGTCAAAGAACAGTGCTCTCCTGGCACACACTGCAATTCTGCTTGGGAAAAGGAGTCCAAGCACCTCAGGAAAGACTTGACAAGAGTGAGGCACGTCACACATTGAGGGTAGATGAACACACGTGTCCAGACAGCCTGCCATCACCTATGCCTGCCTGGGGAGCCCCATAAACACTGGCATCTGCAGGGGTATGACAAAAATAAACTAATAAACAGAATGTCTCTCCAAAAAACATCACCCCTTAAACTTGGACTCTGGGCTGCAAGGCTACCATTGCTGACTTACTGCCTTTTTTCCCTGGATTTTGGGCACACAGACAGACTAGTAGTTCAACTCCATGTTTCAGTTGCAGACAGTGAAATAACTTAGAGCCAAATTCTGCAGAAACTCTCCTGTGAAAGTTTCAATACTTTAAGCTCCAGTATATTGAACAACCAGTGCACAACACATTAAGCTTTAAAGATAGTGTCTCTTGTTTGTTCTATTTCTTTATTTTTCTTACCTATTGTTTTGTTTTTAATTTCCGTGAGTAAGCAGTATTGGTATCCTGCTGGCTTCCTGCTTAGCCACAGGAGAAGGAAGGGGAATTTTTGCAATAATTTAAAAATACACTGAAAGTATGAAAAGGTTAAGAATTCTGAACAGAAAAAATAAACTAAACAAAAGCAAAGCAACCTGGAAAAATTAGCCTTTATCAAATGATCAGAGTAGATGCGAATTCTACAAAGAAAAGGCTGTCAAAACTGTGTCCTTAGTAAAAATATGCCTATGATATTTTAAAACAAAGCTGTGAACATACCTTGTTTTGTTTGCCTTGGTTTTATTTGGTTGGGTTTTGAAGTAAAATTGAGTGGTCTCCAGCAAGCCATCCCAAGGTGCATGAAAGTGAGATTACTATTCATGTTTCTCATAATGCAATATTCTACTGCAAATCGAAGAGAAATCTTTGTGTTTATCCTCTTGCCAAATCCACAGGCTCCTTGCTTTTATGCCAGCCAATTCCTTTTTCCAGGGAAAGGGAGCCAAAATGCTTCTTGGAGGCAAAATGAATTTTTTCATAAGCAAAAGAAAAAAAAAATAGTGCAAAACAAAGGAGAAAAACAAATACCATGTTTTAATACCATTTTCAAAGATTCAAGTATTTCACAACACTTCTTTCACCTCCAAAATAAAGGAAGGCATTAGGCTCAGATTTATATTAATTAGATTAACTAAAACATCTGGAAAGCCTATTTGCATGCCTTCTGCATTTAATTAGAGCCCAAGACCTTTCCTGCTGCAAACATACCTTAGCAAAGACCTGCAGGTTTACTCAGCTAGAGTGGACAGGGGTCAATAGGCCAGCTTTGACCAGTAGCAAGTCTGAAACTCAGGAGCTTTATGCAGAGCAGCACATTTTTGTTACATTATTCTGCCATCTTGTACTTTTTGCCTTGGCTGCCTTCACTGTAGGAAACTGAAGTCACACTACAATACACTGCAAAAGGGAACTGGTAGCAGAGCTTAGTCTTTAACAAAGGTTGAGTTCATGTTGTTGCTGCATCCTCTGAAGGGAATGCTGTTTTGCTGTCTTCAGCCTTGATTACTATGGGGAAAAGCCCTAAATGGGATATTCTTTTGGATTGATAGACAAAACACGTGTGTTGATGCATGTCACAATGTGAACATGGTCACCATGGGAATTGCTGCTTAACCCTTCTAAAGTTAACTTGGATGCTGCAGGGTGTTTTCACGATCTTACAGGTAGTTAGAAGACAATTGAGGAAAAACATCTAAAATGCTATTTTCTGCAATATGTATCAGGTACATCTAAAACGTAAGAAGCAAACAATAAATGATGATAAAAATAGAAAAAGCCAAACAATACTGACATTATTCAATATATAAATATTCTCATCAGCTGTTATTTAAGAAAATTTATCAAGACAACAGGGAATGTCTGCAAAGAGCCTATGACTACCCTTTTGACTTCAACAACATAGGATACAAACCTGATTGCATTTAATGATTAGTTTAACATCTATTAAAACCAAATTTCTAAACCTCAGCTCCACTCTATCATTAAATATAATCGACCTTTGGGAGAAAAGGAATTCATTCAGTTGTGTATATGAAAGATTTTTTTGTGTAATGACTTTTCCAAATCTGGCTTGTGGATTGGGATGGTTTGTATGGGGTTTTTTGTTTGCCTTGGGTTTCCTTTTTGTGGGGAGAGGGGGAGTTTTGAATGGGCACAAAGTTCAGAACAAAGATTTCAAGTGTGAATCTTTGGTGCTTAAGTTTCTAGGAGGAGTGGCTGAGCCCACCTCAGAGATGGGAGTGGGAAAACCAAGGAATTAAGATGTCTCAAAGAGGCTTACACTAAGTTATACAAATCAATGCATAAAGTTGCTTAGTTTCAGTCTCCTAAAATGGGAACAATGAGACTTTTGTGCCTCATAGTGGTATCACTAAATTAAAACCCATTGATTCTTGGGAAGTACTTAGATACCATACCAACAGAAAACATATTAATAAACAGAGGTAGTCCTACAAAGTTTAATGGAGTTATTCACAAACTAGGAATAACTGATCAAAGGAAGAAATTCTTCATTTTCATTACAGCTGCTATTTTTGCCAGTCTTCATCAGTATCTCACAGGTTATATTACTTGATAGTGTAAAGGCCAAAAGGACCATTAACTTTGAAACTAAGCCAACTGACTCCAGCTGAAGATCATGTACAGTTCTGCTCCTACTGAGTACAGCGAAAATATGGCTCCTCCTAATTCTGTCAGATTTCCAGAAAAGCTGCAAAATGCTCTCTTTTTCCTTGCAATTATGCTGGTTCAATGTACTATGACTTTTTATTACACACTCACTCTGCTCATGCCATAGATCAATTATTTTATGGGAAAGTCCACTGTTAAAGTAATAAAATCCCTCCCAACTTCAATATGGTCTTTTTATATCAATCAGTGTAGCATGTGTTAAAGATCTAATTTCTAATTAGAGTAAAGCAACAAAAGAGGTGAAGGGAGGAATACGTAGTTCATTGTCAGTCATTTTATCAAATAGCATCCAAATTTGCTTGGAAGTAAGGCCTAATTAGCAATCTCCTTCCTCAGTAACTACCCTTCTTTAGCTTTTAAGCCAGGCATACAGGTCATTAACAAAAGCTCTTTGGTACCTATTAAGAAAGGCCATTAAATTTAGTAAAACTTTAAAGAAAAGTATGACTTAGACAATGCAGAACAACTGATAGCCCTAACCTGGCAATAATCAGAATTATTTCTCATTGTGCTACAATTTAGAAAGAAAGGACAAAGCACCAAGAACTGTCAGATATCTTTGGTTTTCAGTCCATTTTATTGGATGGGGGAATTAAAAAAAAAAAAAAAAAAAGATGGCTACTTAGGAACTGTACTGCTGAATAATAAAAAATTCTTACAATCTCTGTCGATGGAGGACCCTTATAAACATGCCAAGCAAACTGCTCTTCTAAGAATGTCCCTTTATGCTGAAACATGTTTAATTAATCTTATGACAGATGGAAAAATGGAAATGTGTAATATACAAAAAGCTTATTTTTAAATTACTAGACCAGGTTTCAATTGCTGATAACCTCAGGTCAGATATACAATAGGCCAGGCCTCTGTGAAGCAGTAAACTTGGCATCAGTTCTCTACATTCAGGCATAGGCTCATCAGATTTTGTTTTGCAAAGGTCATTTAATTAGTAGTATCAGTAACTCTTACTACCTTAACATTATCTTCCTTTAGCTAATGACACCATTTTGCATGTGTTAAATAAAACAGGAATTAACAAAATTCCAATGGCTTACTTAAATGATAAATAACAAACCATTTTAAGGAAGAAATCTCCTAGGGAGTGCGGAAAAACCTGCAGCTGAAGGCAAGCGAGTCAGGATGTGTAACTCTGCACAGGCATAAACAGGAAACAGAGCAGCTTGCGCTTGGATTGACAATCTGGCTCCAAAAGGCTCATCTACAACACCGGGCACAAAGCTTGACCCCTGTCAAACATGAAAACCGTGGCTTTGTAGGAGTGTTCTGTCCTGATACCTCTTGGAGTTCCTTTATTTTAGTAAAATATTTCTTTCTCTATCATTCTGCATAGTCAAGAAAGGTTTTGCTTGGAGAAATACTGAAGATTAATGATGTCATCTTTATTGTAAAACATTTCCTTATGCATCCACTTCCTACAGTTTTGGCAATAAGCTCCCTGGGATGGAAACATCAGAGATTAATCATTTTGTAATGCAGAACAATATTCAGTTCTTTTATTGTCATGTTCCAACATAACATAGGAACTAGCCTCACTTTCCAGAAGAGAAATCTCAAATGCTATGCCTTCAGTACCACCAGAGTTTAACCCTACTTCTTCTATGTATTTCACATTTCTGATGCACTGACCCCATAAGAATTGAACATTGTGCAACCTCATTATGCAAAACCTTTACCCTGATGTTTCCAGAGCATGTGTCCTCCACACAAAGCTCACCATAATGCCAGTAGCTGATCTCCATGCAGAGCAGTGCTGTTTACCTACCAGGACAGGAAAATGACCAAAAATACTCAGGGCAATGAGGTGGATTACAGACCTTTCATAAAAGAGACATGTATCAGGCCCCTTCCGTGTCATTCCAGATAATGATGTCTGTAAAGGAGTCCCTTCATCTTTGAAAACAACATGAGCGTTGTGGAACTTGAAGGAAATTCAGGAACAGCAGTAAATTTATTCCTAAGGATGTTAGCCAAGCCAAGGATTTGGTCTTTGTACAACAGATTATGGAAAGGAGATCTAGCTATGCAACAAAAAAATAATGAGAAGAACATGAAAAACAGGGAAGTTTGTTCTGGTTCTCTGCAACACTTTGGGGAATGTAGGGGGAAATTCTACAAACAAGATTTTCAAATACATAGCCTAACGTTAAATATTTAATAAAGCTCAGAATGAAATGGAACTGACTTGAAAAAGTTTTGCAAATCAAATTTGAATCCAGAAGCCTCATGTTCAAAGCTGCTGAGAACAGGAATTGGTCTTGTATCAGCTAGAACACACCAGGAAAATGCACTGTTTGCCATATCTCCTTTGCAACTAATAGTGAAAACAACTAGTAAAATTTAGTATTTTTTCCTTACACTATGGTCATATGCTGTTGTCAGAAAGGAAAATAGTTCTGTAAAACACTACATTTTATTAGAAGTACCTCTGTTTTGTAAGATTTTAAAAACACCAAGATTCAGACAGTTTCAGTCGTTCATTCATACATTTACATCTTCAAAAATCCTCTCCACAGTATAAATATCTTAGAAAGAATATTGCTAGCATACTCCATATAGACCTTCAGAACATGTTTGCAGTAGCCCTGTTATGGTGCTGCAGAGCTCTATTTAAAAACTATCAAGTGTCATGAGATTTCTCTCTCACAAGAAATAAGCACGTTTTTGTCCATTTTGTGAAAGTTAGAGCTAAAACTAACATGCAGATGAGTGATATATGCTGGGATAAACACAACTGGTATAATAAAGAGACAGTCAATGTCAATATTAGATTCTTGTGGTCTAAAAATGTTTTCCAGGTTTCTTTTTTTTCCTATTTTATTATTTTACCATGGTGACCAGTAATAGTTAGATGTACAGGGTGCAAACCAAAGAAAAAGTTCTTACCTGGAAAGGCTAGGGATTGAATTTGATCTCCTCTAATGCCTCAATCTGGTACTTGTGGGGAGGAGGGAAAGCTAGTTAAAGTTTCATTTTAAAATTAATTGAAAAAACAGTTGTTTTTTATTTTGCAAACAAATACTCCACAGACGGGTAACAGCTTGCATGTGATCTTTCACTCATACATTTGAAAGAATACTATATCTCTCAATCCTTTAAATCACTGCAGTTAAAGGATATTTTTAGTGCTTTAATCACTTTTTGGTCATTTTTTTCAAGAATGGTATACAATTAACCAGAAATCACACTTGCAAAATACAGCACTGTTTTGAAATTATTTCCTCATTAACAGTCTTCCTAAGAATTTTATTGCAGCCTCATGAAAAACAATAGACTGAGCTAAGCTTGTGTCCCACCAATTAATTTATTTCTGCAAGTAGAAGGCAGGGATGTGGACTTCCAGTAAAGCAGACACCAAGAACAAGGGTCAGAGGAAGGAGGTGTAAGATGTCCATTTGTCACCTACATGTGTTCATCACTAACAGGACAGCAGGAGATGTCTCAGAGTATCTCAGGGACGAAAGCAAACCACAGCATGCACCAACACCTCCATCAGTTGGCCAGTGAGCAGTGGGGGCACCCTGTGCTGAGGCAGTGACACAGCCCAGCCCGGCATCACACCAGCTGTGTGCCCGAGAGGAGCAGCATGGAGTGGGACATGCATGTGCTGGGGGGAGGTGCTGGAAAGAGGCTACTGGGGGAAAAGCAAGGGGAAATTAGATGGGACAATCAATTACAGTATTTGAAAGCATGTGATTTGCATACAATGACCAATTTCCTATTTAAGAGAAAAAAAAAAAAGTTCAGTGGCATGTATTTGAGGCATATTCAGAATGTTATTTTAACATATAAGCAACAATAGTTTAGAAATCCCTGATCCGAACTGAGGATGGAGCTAAGCACCCCAGTAGTGACACAATATAAACTTCAGCACATGAAATACTGGAAGTTGATGTAAACAGCTTTTAATAGCAGTGAACATTTGCTGGCTTTGTTTAGACCATCTGGATGTTCCATTGTGTTCAGTGCAGCACCGACTGCCGTCGGGTGACAGTTGATATATGTTAAGTACAAGCAAAGTGCCTCAGCCACTCCAGGGACCCCGAGGAGAACTTTGCAGGGTTTTGTGGAATACACCATCAGACCGCAGAGCAGTCGCCTGCATCCTTAATGGCTCGGGGCCAAAGGCCTCTGGCTTTTTTTTTGCCTTTTTTTTTTTTTTTTTTTTAAATCAAAGCAGGGTTTTGCTTTTACTGTTTGAAAGGTTAGGAAAACTATGCCAAAGTTCTTCCAGGCAGCTTGGAGAACACCAGCTGACAGGAACGATTTTCAATATGGAGCAAAGAAGAAAGAGAACCACTAATCCTGAGAGATTCCAGGTTTCACTCGTTTTACATGTAATGTGGCTAACAGCCATGGGAATGCCACAAAAGAAAAAAAATACTTATAAATGCACTGATGTAATTGTTCTGAAGAAAAGATAGGAAATCAACAGTTAGAAGCATGGAGATTTTCCCATGCCTATCCAATAATACAGTACATTATATGCTGCCTACATTTTGGATAGTTGGCATTCAAAGCTGTATTTCAGGTACTCTGCCCATTTCACATTTAATCACTGATTGTAATGAAATTGTGATGGTGAAATGCTTTAACTCCTGAAAGTAAAGGAACTATGTAAAGCAGAAATTATTATTATTTATTATTATTATTTCTACTCTTCTGTATCTTTACATAAATACCCCTTCAGTTCAGTTTTATACAACTAATTCTTTTGGAGAGCAAAAAAGGCAAAATTCTGAAAGCTTATTTGGATGTACTCACATGAAAAAAAAGTATTTTCAAATTTGGGGTAGAAAAACTGAAATTGTTGCACTCAGCCTTTTCTTAGGGTGCTGATCATACAGTGCAGAACTGGTTTTCCACCTGTGGAAGTATTACTATTTACTAAATCACGTGATACGTTTGGAACACCAGTTAAAATATTATTTACTTTTTAAATCTCAAATCAACAGGCACAAACGTATTGAAAAACATGGGAAAAAAACCCACCCTAAATGCTCATAGGATATGATCTTCTTTCTCTTCCAGTTATACTGTTTCATTATGTCATCTTTTTTGTCACTGGCTTTTTCCTGCAAAGTTTAGCTCTTATATGTTTGACTCTTACAAGCTGCTGCAGCATCCTATTTATCCACCAAAAAGGTAGCACAGAGGCAGCAACACTCCGAGGTTTCCACAATATACCTCAGCTCTGACAGGGGCTGAGAGCACATACTAGTTTCCATTCTGCTTTAACAGCCTCCTGAAGGCTATTCCAAAGAGTACCAAGTAACACTGGATGTTAGAGGTATCCATGTTAAACCATCCTGCAAGGATGAATCTTGTTTTAGCCACTCTGAAGCTACCGAGCAAACACTATGTGCATGGCAATTTCTGTCACTCTGGAAATAACATCCTTTTCTTTCAGTCTAATCCAAAAGAAATCAGTAATAGGAATAGAAATACCTTCTTCTAAAAAGATTACTGAGAGAACTTCCAAATTATATTTGAAATCTACAGAAAATTGTCCTGCAAATTATGTGCACTTGAATTAATGTCATCCTTTTCAAATGTAACTAAAAGAAAAAATGGCTGTGAATGAAGTCATCATAGTAAATTCATTATTTAAAGAATGCTTTACATAACTTCAAAAATACCCACAACTTAGAGAATCAGGTCAAAAATATAAGTGAGCAACACATTCTGCATTGAAGCTCAAAAACATGATCGAATTACAACATTCAAATATAGACCTCTACTACTGCAAAGGAGTCACTATGGCTGGAGTTAGTAATATCCAGCTCATTCATATTGCTCACCTAAATCAATGGGACAACTCAACTCATCCAGCTGGATTTCTGCTAGAAGGCAACAATACACCCACATTTCCAATGTGTAGGTGACTTCTGAACCTTCTCTTCCATTGTTGCAATGTGCCAGCTTTTATAATTCTGCAATAGGAACAGTTAACACAGGATTGCCTGTTATCAGTATTATTCCCATTTTGGACAGATTTTCTAAAGCATAATGCACAGCTAATTAATCATTAAGAAATGCCAATCTCGTTTGTGATTTGAATTTACAGTTATGCTAAGACTTCAAATAATTTTATTAACATTAAATAACTGCTGCAGTACTAAGAACTGCAACTGCAAACAGTAAGTTTTATCTCATTTCCAGAAAGATAGGCACAGAGAAGGCAGTTTAGTCAAAGGGCATATGATGTCTACCTGGCTCCCTTCCAGAGAACACCTATCCCAAACACTGCTCGTGCTCAAGCACTGCCTTTTTCCAAGTATTATTCGAAGTATTTCTTTAATATCCTCCTTTTTTTTTTCAGCTTAAAGCCTCTAAGTCCCAAACTGACAGTTCAGTAAGACTTGGCCTGAGCTACAAGCATACCACATAAATCTCCAGTTAGCTGATGACTGGGACTCACCTGTGATGTTAATGGAAACTATTTATTTACAGGCCAAGAAGTTTATGATCACATATTCTGCCCATTTCCCTCTGTTGTTCCAAATGAATATCCCATCCTTAATTATATTACATCCTTTTCTGAGTTCTTTTTGCTCCTATTTTTTTCCCTTACATTGCCTAGTCAAAAGATCAGCCCTGCACAAGCTTCATAATCAGTAGCAAAGGCCATCCTTGTACTGTACAGCACAACTACAACACACTTATTTTCTTAGCATAATATTAAAGGTTTAAAAAAATTATCAAACAATTACTATTATATCAGACAAGAAATCTATGGTAAATTAATAAATCATGAAATAATTTGCTCTTTGAAAACAATATAATCAATAGTTCTCATGCTATTTTATACAATCATGTAGTTAAGCAAAAGAAAAATGCAGACATTATTAAAATGTCTTATCTCAGAAAATGTCAAAGTTTCTGGTTTGTTTTTGAAAGAATGCAGTGGGTATTGAAAGTTTATGAGCATTCACACAAAAACTACTTGAGTGTTTAATTTTTCGCATTTTTGTACCAATGTAATATTTCAAAAGAAATTTAATTTAATCAAATTCAGAAGAAGTTGTTCAATAAATGATAAATGGATATACTGTAAAATGTAATGTCACCTAGTTAAAAAAGAAAAGAGAGAGAAGATGCTAATTCTGCTGATGAAGATATTGTTTTTCCCCTCTTGTGCCCTATTCATTATGCAAGGCTGCAGAATATGAAGTACAGTGTGTGATCCGGGCGATCTAATGATCTCCCACACCTGCTCATCTGGTACAATTTTAATTAACACTCCAAGGAGGTTTGTCAAGAGTAATCAAAAACATTGTCGCTTATAAAGCTGTGGCAAGAAATCAATAGTTTTCATCAGAAAAGGTAAGGTCTGGCATAACTGAACCATTTAATTGCTTCATTCCAATAAACAAAAACTGCACATTTTAATGACTTGATTTTGGAGATCAATATCTAACCACATATTGCATTAAACAGCAACATGTGGTGGGATATTCACAGCCATTTTAATTCAGAACGAAGCATTCCTCTCTTTTTATTTCATCTGGAATGGCAATAGGTTGCTGAGCCTATGCAGTGCTATGATTTATATCAAATGAGTGACCTCTAGGGCCGTAAGACTAGAACGGGTGACTAGTTCTCAATGGTAAGCTACTGGCACTTGACAAAGTGCATGAAGCAGAATGAATTTACTTCTCTTTTCCTCAATCATCAACAGGCTCTGCCCTGACCCCCATAGTGACTCCTATAACAAGATCTCCTGTCTCTGACTGAAAAATTTACTGTCATGTCTACTTTTCATTGAGCTCAAGTGAGTACTTCTGTCACCTTCAGTGAACTGAGTCTGTAAAAGATTTAACTAAACACCAGTCACACTTTAAAAACTAAGCAAGAACAACTCATATAAAAAATACCACTTTAAAGCACTTCTATTTCTTTAAAGTGCAGGAGCTGTGCCTTTTTATTATGGTTCTGCTTCTTTAAGTGTTTGTAATTAACCTGTTAAAAGCTACTGCTCCACAAAGAAATGAATTAAAGACTCACAATATAATGCAGGTATCATAACATTAGTAAAATCCATCAGGACTGGAACACTCCTCCTGGACACAAAGGCAGCCAAAGTTTAAATGCTAGTGAACTATGAAAGATTCAACAACATGGAATTTTATACATGGAGATAGCACCTATAAATCACACAGTCATTTAAATTAATGATCAGATTTTTATACAGTGTACAGCATCACCATGCTCAAAATATGTCTATGTATGTAATATTAACAGAACTTTTTTATTTCATTTTAAAGCAGTATTTGCAAAACATTTTTTCCACATATTTTCAATAATAACGGCATAGAATACACACCTAGCCACATATAAAAGCATGAATGGTATATCTTAATCACTTTACCTTTAATTTAACTTTATAAACTAATAAAATGCAACATTGCAAAAACCCTGTCAACAATATGGCAATTAAAAGAATGACACTTGATGGTTTATTCCGACATCTCACTAAAGCCTTACACAAAATTTTCACTCCCTCTTTAATTTTCAATTCTTCTACCCTCCCTGCTTCACAGCTTCTGGCTATTGGCTTTTACAATCTGTCCCTAGGGAGCCAGGAGTTATTACCCCTGTCGATGGAAGAGAAAGGGATGTTATTCCCCTGTCACCCTCTCCAGCTCCAGCAGATTCCTAGCTCTGATCTATAGCCTTCATTGGAGAAAAGCGTCTGACATGCTGTTAGTTTTCAGCCCTGTCAGATCCATCTACCCATGCTACTGGCATTACTTACTGGAGTCAGAGTCACAGGAGTCAGACCAAAAATTTGAGAAGAAAACACTATATCCACTTCTATTTGAGTAAATATAAAGAGAAATGTATACTGCAGAGCATGTAGCAGGTTTCAGGAGGCACTGTGTGCCACATCCACTTTGAATCTGAGCTTAGAAACAGCTAAAGTAGTATCTGAAATTATTTATGACTGCAATAGAAATATTGTATAAACTAGATGGGAACAGATAAACCCAAAGGATATAGAACATATATAGTTATATATTAACTATACTATATATATTTTTAACTATACTATATATACATTAACTATATATATATAGAAGATATATTAGTGAGATAGACTTAAGCAAGTTTAACAATTCCCTCAACACTGTTTTAACTACTACTCAATTTTTTACTGCTTCCTTTTAATCCACGTTCATGACTGCTACATAAAATGGGCATGGGAGAGGCAGCATGAGATGGCTGTGACTCACTTTGTGTGTTGCCTGTCATCCCACAATGCAAATCTATGCATCAGCATTTTGCATGCATCATCTTACAGGACTTCAACAGTAAATTAACTTTTAATTGTAAACTATCTATAAGATGACTGTATAGCTGGATGCTTTAGTTCCTGTTATACTCTACATGCTCAGCAATATGAACTGATCTCTCTGCCTCAACAGCTGCCCAATAGTAGAGGGCTTGGCTCTGATCCGCACTACCTTCACTAGTCAGACACTTCTCTCATTAGGCTACAGCCAAAAACATTGTGCTTGGTGTGACTGTCAAGCAAGAGGTGGTGCTTGATCCCAATACACACAGCTATTGCTCACACCATCAGCGTTAGTGATACAGGCAAGACTGGGAAGAAGTGGAAGTCCTGCTACAGCAGCACTCAATGCCTCTTTGGGCAGATAGGTGCCATCACACCCTTCTCCTCACCAAGCTCCTCTGGGCAGAGCTTCTCAAGTACTTGTTGCTGTCTCCCTGCCTTTCTTCCCACCCCCTTTTCCTTTCTTTTTTTCAACAAGGCTGTGGGAAGAACAGATTTGCTTCCCCTTTACATTTTTTAGAGCACAAGCTCCTACTTTCCATATTTCACCATATGCAAGGAAGCCAAACAGGGAAAGTGCTGCAGTTTTCACTTTCTTCTCTCCCCTGTACTCCATGAGAAGCTGGAGCAAGTGAGCTGTTACTAGAGCAGATAAGGGATTGGAGGCAAGGCCATGACTGTAGATGGCTTGGGATGAGAGCTACTGGACATGGTCCAGGTGACCAAGAAGGCCAAGGGCATCCTGGCCTGTATCAGCAATAGTGTGGCCAACAGGACCAGGACAGTAATTGTCCCTCTGTTCTCAGCACTGGTGAGTCCATGCCTCAAATCCTGATGTGGGCCCCTCATAACAAGAAAGACATAGAGGGGCTGGAGCATGTCCAGAGAATGGCAACACAGCTGGGGAAGTTAAAAGTGACTGGGACTGAGCTGGAGGTAACCAGAACAAGGAAAGAAAAGGCAAGAGAAACACAAAAAGATTTCAAAGAAAATTTAGATGTCATCAACACAAAAATACAGTTCAAAGCAACAAATGCGGAAGGCAGTCACAGAGGAAACACAGGAAGAAAGGATGAGAATTTGGAAGAATTATTGCAGAGAAGACTGAACAGGAACAAGCAACAGTGAAAATTAAGGAAAATGTACGAAGAACAATAAAAAAACATTGACTGAAACCTGGAAGCCCAAGGATGAAAGTTTAAAAAGAGAGAGAATACTGCTTGTATTAAAAAAAAAAAAAAAAAAAGAAAAAAGAAAAAAGAAAAAAGAAAAAAGAAAAAAAACCTCAAAAGAACAAGGAGATTTTGCCTCGAGGAACCTGTTATTGATTTTATTCAAGAAAAATGTGATGGTGGTGAAGAGAGAATCTTACTATTCACCATGCAAAAATTACCAAGAGGAGAAGCAAAGTCAAGTACAGAAGAGGCTTGTTTATGTTTGAAAGGTATAGGAAGGAAATAGGAAAAGCATCTGAAAGCATTCATGAGGTCAAGAGATTTAATTCTTTTGGAAAACACCAAGCATTCTTGAAAGAGCATGGAAGTTCCCATCCATGAATTTTATTCTCCTTGTCAATCCCCTCCTCTATTACTTCAGCATAACAAAATCTTACAAAACAGCAAAATCTCCCTCTGAACACTGAGTCTTCAGCCATTTCCTGGCAGGATGCAAGGCAAACTCAACCTACAGTTTTGAAAAGGTTGTAGAGGTCTCTATTTCTCCCATCTAGACAGTTTTCTTCCATCTGAGCTTAATTATCACCACCTCCAGGGTTTCCCTCCTCATTTCAGTTCTTAATCATGAACTAAAACATCTTTCAGACATTCTATGTTATAAATACATTACATCTCAAAATTACAATTTCAGGCCTAATTGATTAATTTCAACTACTCTAAACACCTAAAAAAATACATTTCTCTCTGTTCTGCAGTCACACAGTGGAGTCTCCTCAAGATGATCCTAACCAACACCAGCTGTGCCCAGCTGCCCTTAATATTACAGCTCCAGCACACCCACATCTATAAAGAAGCGACAATTTAAAGCTCCCTTTTAAGAGAATATCAAGGTAATAAAATTCAAATCCCATATTCTAAATCCATTTCTCATCAGCCTTTGTAAGTCACAAAAAAAGCAGATGATTACTGTCGGAATTAAAATTGGGCCTCTTTTAGCCAGCAATAACCACCATATGCTGCATTATTCTAGAAGCAACAAAGAATGGATGCATCTCAAACTCAGCAACACATCCCAAGTGTTTGTTTTCACTTTTTTTTAATTTAAAAAGTTACAAAAATGTCATTAATAGATGGCAAATATTTTTTCTTTTATGTATGCTTATTGGGAACCTTACTTGTACCTCAGGGAGCACCAAATAAAATTATTTCTATCCTTTCCACGTGCATCAAAGCAAAGAAGGTGGTAACAAAAACTCTCAGCTTATTCTGTAAGCATCACAAGAGGCAGTGATTTCAAATATATCCTCCTTGTTCAAAACCACAGGAAGAGTTTCACCTTAATGCAGAACCCCATACCACTGCATAACCAGCTGAAGTAATTGTAACTGTGGTGGGTGGATGGCAGAGAGAAGTGACACAGATCAAAGGGGTCAGAAGGCAGAAAATGTGGCTTAATATGTTATTTGATATGCAACAGTGTATGCAGTGAAACTCAGGATAGATGATTCTCTGAAAAACTGAGAGAAGGAAAACCCTTTTTGGGGAAAGCAATCTGCTTAACACCAACAGGGCTGTAATGTCTCAAAATGAAGCGTGGCAGGCAGTGCAACAAATCCCCAGGACTGCCCCTCCTGTTACAATCACCAATATGCTTATGGTGAATGTAAATTTTACTGGGGTGTGAACCACCCCTGCATCCTCTGTGCCTTCACACAACTCCATCCCTGGAGCACCATTCTGCAACCCCTGGGCAAAAAAAACTACTAGTGGTTTCACTGTGTTTCAGCTCTCCAATAACTTTCAGAACAAGCTGGGAGATTTCACATGAAACATGCATGCTTTTAAAAGGAATGGGTCCTTTTTTCCTCTTGAGAAATGTTGTTACCCGCAGATTACAAGGTCTCTGCAATATTACTCCATAAAAGCATAAAATCTGCGTGATAGCTACACTAATTACCATAAACCTCTGCCTAATGCTGCAACTTCTGTAGACAATATTGCTTTGGAAATACTCTATTTGATGTTTTGGTGGACAGATGAGAGAAGTTAATCTATTCCTTACAGTATGGTTATTTTGAACAAATTATATAATGGCCTATCATTTTTATTACTCTTTGACCAAGAAAATAATAGTTAGCATTTTACTTGTACTTTTCCAGTAAAAAAAAAATTTGTATAGGGTGAAGGTTAAATTCAACTTGTATGCCTATGTGAAGAGATATTACTGTTGTCTCATAAAGAAGATACATAATTAAGCCTGTGAACTGCATGATCAGTTCCATCGTTAGCAGAAGGGATTTCTGAAATCTATATTGATTTTTGCCTGTGAATCTGCATTAGCCTAATCCCCATATACAAGCACTATGAATCCACAAGGGATTGATTTTTTTCTCTGGTACACAAAAATCTCACAGCTGAATTTTCTTCCTGAAAATTGATGACAGACCAAGGTGTTTCCAAACACCATATGTAAAAAGTACAAGTTGTAGGGGAGTTTTCTGCTGCAGAACCTGATTTGAATGTATGGTCACTGCTTCCACAGTGCTTTGCACAGGCAAATCTTGCTGTGTTTACACTACTTTAAAAGAGATTCAAAATCAGTTCCTCAGAAATTAGATTCATTCTTGAAAAATGCTGACAACCTCAAAATGACAGTGAAAAAACTCTCTGACTAAAAAAGGGACCATAAAGAATCACAATGCTGACTTCCTAAGTGCAACCTTCATACCACACTCAAGAATTTGAAATTGGTGTTAGATCTAGAAGTCATCATTTTTTACTTGAAAAAAATTGCTTTGGACCCAACATTTTCAATTTTGCATCTGAATACTCAGGATAGATGACTGATATATGGTATATGTACACTCCTTTTCTATCTCCCCACTCCATTGTTTTTTGGTTTTTTTTCTTTTGGTTTGTTTTGATTTAGTTTTTAATAACAGAAGCTGACCTGTAACTACAGGGAATCCAACACATCTGTGAGAAGTTTGACAAAGAAGGGAAGTCAGATGCTGTGATAGAAATTCATTTTACAGTTCCTTTAGAAATCTAACTCCAAGAGGCAGCATGTGTTATTAAAAACAAACTACTTGCGGTAAAAATCTATTTCTGGGGATTGTTTACTGAAATGAATTGTTTATTCGCTCGGGCAGTATTTAAAACTCCACTGATAAGGGCAAACTGTTCCTGAAAAGATACAAGGTGTAATAAAATGCAAAAGGGAAGTGGTGGCAATATTAGCTTTGCACCAATTCATTTACAGTAATTTCAGATTTCATATATGTAAATTAAAGGAAATTTCCAATAACAGGCTTCTTACACAGGGAAAGGAGGCTTGCTGTGTTTGCTGTAGTATAATTTTCAACACTTTCAACTTACTTCCTCACAGAAGGTTCAAGATTATTTTCAGGATTATTTTATAACTGAAGGATAGAGCAAAGCATGACATTGAAAAACAGACTTAATGATTCATACAAAAAAATTCTTGGCATAGGTCCACTTTGTATCAGCTTAAAATACCCCGTGCAGTTCTATTGGCAGGATCATATGTTTACAAGCACTGGATTACAGGAGTAACCACACCTCCAGGCTAATTTAAAACAATTTCTGCTAAATGGAAACAGTCGGCCCCGGTTTCTTCAGTTTGGAAGGGGAGGAGGGGAGGAAAACAGCACAGGATACAAGAGGAGATGTTCCTATTATAACTCCCAGTTCATCAGAATGTCGCACAATAAAGGGCAAAAGATCCATTTTAATCTGAGGTGATGCAACAAGACTTAATTCGACTAACAAAGCTTTTTTTAGGTTCACAAAAGTGCATAAAAATAGACTCTGGTTTGTTAGGGAAAATCACCTCAGCACATATCCTCCTCCCAAAGTATTCACAGCAACTATTATTAATAAGTTATTAATTTGTCACAGGATATTTTCTCTCCCTAACTAGGTACACTCCAGCAGTATTCTCAGAATGTCTGCAAGTCCTGTTCCAGAATAAATATGTACTTACGCAACTTACTAGTTTATAGCTAATTTTGAATTTTTTATTGGAAATACTCATTTGGATGCATTTATACAGTATAGCAGTAAGAAGGAACAATTTAAAAGAATCAGGAAGAATTCATGAGTTTTAGTCCCTCAAAATAAACATGGTCCCAGCAAATATTCATCAGTATTCATCAATGTTCCCATTTTGAATCCACGTCTGGATTCTCATCATTTGGCCCATAGACACACAGGTTTTCAAACCAACCCAAACATCAGAAGCAGCACAGCCACCCAAGCACAGCACTGTACCTGACTCCCAGCAGGCTGAGATGATGAAACACTGCTGCTATCTAGGGCAGTGGGACTGTTCTCAACACTCAAATGACTCCAGACATCTCCACATCACTGCTAAGGACACTATAGAGCCTTAAAAGCACAAATTCCCAGTATAATCATCTCTAGTGGCTGAGGTGGCTATCCCTCCTTCCCTATTTTGCCCTGAATTACAGGACACTCTACCAAAGATACAAATTTTAAAACACTGAGTAGTTATTCCTACTGTGAAAGTCTAAAATAAAGATTTCCCTTCCTCTAGTGGCTTTTTTCCCTTCTCTCTCTGGCCCCTTTTTTTTTCTTTTTGGTTGTTTTTTTTTCCCTCTTTTTTTAATAACCCCTGTTGACCATTGCACTACTGACTAATATCTTCTGCATCAGAAGGAAATAAGTTGAGGGCGTTTGTCAGCCCTACTGTCATGAAAGTCAAAAGCAGATATGTAAGAGAAGAAAGATTATCACATTAGACATAGAAAAAGAAAGATTAACCTATGAGAACTGTAGAAGCAGAAAGATGAGCAAAAAGTGGGGGACGCAATGGCTCCAGGGGATTGGTAATGGGTTAGACTGCCTTTACCCTCTAGATCACTGGCTCGCATCCAGCCCACATCAGTAGTGACTGAGTGTCATTACCACCTGATGGATTTTGGGTGACCTCTGCAAAAATGAATTGATGGTTTCAGTTCAGCTGAACAAATGTTCCCATCACAGCAGGTGCACTACTGTCTCAGCAGAAGGAAGGGAGCAAACATGAAGCAGAAAACATACCTCTATTCCTACAAACCAGTTTAATACACAAGAAAGTCCACTTACAAGAAATACCACAGAGATTTATTCAATACTTTCATAGCTAGAGGACTGTGCTTCATTTTTGCAGCCCTAGCGTTCACCATCCCTCTGTGTTCCCCATGCATTTTTCCTGAATTCTCATAGGCAAAAGGCTGCCCACGACCAAGTCAGTGCAGTACAGCTGAAAGCCTCTTAAGGGACAATCTGAAGGTGATGTTATATTACATGTAATAGAACTGTTGCTGAAGTTCCTCCCATATTAAAGCCCACTAAAATAATACAGCTTTTTGCATGCCTCTTAAAGAGTTCTGTTTAAAGGTTGTGAAATACTAACTTGCCTGAGCTAAGAACTAAAACCATGTTTTCTCCGCAATTGGAAAAGACAACCCAAGTGAACACTCTCTCCAGTCTGTCTTGAGATGCATTGTGCCAGAGCATTGCACATGCATGCAGAATTAAGAGATATTTAGATAATGTGGTTGGAATGACCGGAAAAACCTAAAATTGCCTGGTCCCTTCAGGCAAGAGTTCATCAGGTTCCTTCTCTCAAGCAAGCAGGAACCCAAATGGTTAGTAGCAGGGTATCCAGAATGCTGTGAGCTGCTCCATGCTTCTTTCTTCAGGGGTGCTCCCAGAGCGTCCAGGGAGAAAGCTCCGTCCTTGAGGAGCCCAAAGCACAAGCTCTAAATGGCACCTTTTTCCCCAATCCTAACAACAGGTAACCTCAAGACTGGTATGGGGGATGCAAGTCCAACGTGAGCATTGTCACATTTGTCTGTATTTGAAGAGCAAGGCACACAGGGGAACTGTCAGTATCTCAACTGCTGTGGTCTCAGGGGACCTAACACCTCTCAGCAGCACTGCATTTTCACATAGGTGACCAGATTACAATGATGTCACAAGTACAGCATTGTACTCCAATCTCTCCAAATGCTCTAACACTTGCAAAATTATCTAACTTGAGGAAAAAAAAAGAAATCATATAAAATTAAAATAATACTAATCAAAAGAGGTTGTTGTCCAGCTTGCTAAGTTACAGGAAGAGACTGGAGGAAACTCAGTGATAAAGGACAGCTGATATGCCAAGCACAATGTCGAATAAAACATTTTTCAGAAACAGGCCTACATATACCTTGCTGTAACACCACTTTACACATCTCCTTAAAAAAATAAACTTAGGGGTGATATTTAACAGATGCTACCATAGAACAAAGGGCATTGATTGTTACTTTTGCATTTTACATTTTTTCTTTCACAATGGAAAAACTATTTGAAGTTGACTTACTCTACAAAGTAAGTATGCAGAATTTGTGGGGGAAAGGACTTTTTTATTGTGACAGCAGAGGATTTCCAAACGTCGGGTCCTTTCTTTCATGGGTAGCTTTCACTGACCCAGACTAGAAAGGGACTGCACCACCGAAACAAAGCATTTTCACTCAGAACCGCATTTCACTAGAAGAAAAATGACAGAAATTCCCTCCCTTTCTCAAAAAAAAAAAAAAAAAAACACAAAAAACCACACAAACTGTCATACATGAAATCCCTATTTGTGCTTGGTCTTTGCATATTAAGTGCTTTAAATAATTAATTTTGAGTTAATTATTTTTAAATTGAATGTTACAATTAACCCATCAGCCCAGGTACAAAAATCCAGTTCCATTATCAGTGTTCCTATTTGTTTAAAATTTATTAATAGAGTTGCACCCTTCCCAGTTAAAATTTTCCCAGTTAAAAATCACAAACTTGCCCCTTTTCAAGCTACAAACCACTGGTACACCATAAGAGTTACCTTTCCTGTGTTTACTGTATACTTTTACAAGTGTTCTGAGGTGTGTTGGATGTATTTTAATACTTTTTGTAGGTGTTTCACTTGCATTTTGATTCCAAGGCCAAAACCCCCCCACCCAGTCTAACAGCCAGCAGCTATTTTTAGCTACAGAGCCATTACTCTGCAGGCAAGTTCCATGGCAACCTGAATACCTGAATTTTAATGAAGGCATTGTATTCCCTTATCTCTAACTGATACCACCCCCCCCTTGACAACGACGAGCCATTGGTGGACAGAGATGATCCATTAAAGGGAAAGCACCAATCGCCTTGGACCGAAGGGGCGGGCTGTGGGTGGACTGGGGGCGGAGCAAAAACTATAAAAAGGACGAAGCCGAGAGGCGGGCTCTCTTCTCTCTTCTCTCTTCCCCTCTTGCTCTCTCCAGACTAGCTGTGGGAGACATCGGTGCTGGGCATTAAAAGCCTTACCCCTTTTAAGGGGCTTTTAGTAATTTTTTTAAGTCAACCCAGCACTGCAAGTTTTTTCTCTACCTGAGGTCTAGTGCTGTCTCAGCCAGAAGATCTCATATCCCTGCGCTCCTGGGGCATACCATCTACTGAGCCATAGGATCCCAAATTTTTATATTTTTCTGATTTCTGTAATTTTTCAATTTTTCTCTGTTTTCAATAAATTAATCTTTTTAAGAGTTGTCTCATTTCTCACACAAACAAAAAAAAAACCAAACAAAACTAAAAAAGACCAGGTGGTTTTAAGTAGAACTCAACATCTTTAGTTACATATCATTAGGTGTCTCTGTCCTGAGCACCCAACAGCAAGAACCCCAAAGTTCAATGTGTTGTTCTCTCACTAGTGCCTACTCTTTCATCAACAAAAATACAAAACCAGGAATTGAGAATAAGGATTTCTGGTCTACTAAAAAAGAAAAGCCTCCATCACTCATCATGAGACTAAAAGGTTTGACACTTCATTTTCTTTGTCATTTATTCAAATATTAATAGGAATTCTTGCAGCCTTGGTGACCCTGTTCCTTGAATTTATTCTGGTTTTACCCAAGGTAAATAAGCCCCTACATTCTCCTATCTCATTACTTCAGAGGCAGAAGCTTCTTCTTAGAAGCAATGGAAAAAATTGTGTAAGCTGGCAGAGGAAAGTGAAACTCTTGTGAAATAATTAATTTTTGTTTGCTTTGGGGTTTGGGTTTTTTGGGGGGAGGGGGAGTGTTGTTTGGAGGGGTTTTTTTTCTTTATACTGTTACCTGATATTGTCAGGAAAGATGGAGAGGAAGAAGTGACTGGTTTTGCACTGACCTGAATGCATTGAACAGCTACAGCTGAGAGGCATGATAAAGCAATAGGATTACATCACAGCGTGTATGCCCAAGTATAGTTATTGCAAAATCACCATGAAAAGCCTTGACTTCACTATTTCTTTCTAAGCTTCTATCAACATTTTTTGTTTTACATCTGTACTTGGTTCTTCCCATTTCTTTTTCCCAAGATGTGAAGCAGTTGTAAGTGTCAGAACTTTTCAGACATCGATGTTTTGCTTCTTTAAAGGAGGAGGAAGCAAGAAATATATTCCTGTTTTAACAAGTCTAGACAAACATTCTCATACAATGAAAAAATGCTGTCTTAAGATTTTTCCTTTAATACCACAGAGGCAAACAGAAAATACCAACATGGAAAAGCCGTAAACTGTATACTTCTGTGCTGACTCTTTGTTTATATGCAGCAAAGAGAAAATCACTAGCACATGTCTTAGCTGTTGCAAATTCAAGCTCAACTTTGTCACCCTTACTAAACCAAAGAGCAATTATTTCTGCGAATTAGTACAATGGTACTATTCATTCAGGTAAATACTGTTCCACACAAGGATTGAAGAATCAGGACCTGCAAGAAAGTAACACATTTTAAATTGCCTAGCTGATCTCCATTTTCAAAGAGAAAATGAAGATCAGTCACTCAACCTTAGGGATGAAGTCATTATCTGAAATCTGAATACATATATAGAGACTATTGCAACTGCAAACTTTAAAATAGCTTCCCACCAGAAAAAGAATATATATATAAAATTTTATATAAATAGATATGATATATAATTGTATATTTTATATACATAGATAAAATATATAAAATATTTGAACTTTCTTATTTAAAGCATAAGCACCTGATAAATTTGTAAGTGATATACCTTCAGACACAGCAAAATAAGCAATTCTCTTGGGGTCTATAAGCAGCTAAGTAGCCTGGCTCAATTGTCTTGTCATACCTTACACTCTCCTCAACTCCTTTGTTCTGGTATCCACAAAGCTTTATTAGAGTTCAGTCATTTGCTCACTGCAATTCCAACAAACTGAGCCAAATGAACCATGTTCAGCCATCTGGAACCCCTTCCTCCAAAGTTTGCTCCCTTTGGGCTGCAGAATCAGTCTATTACCCCTGCATGACACGATCCAGAAACTTGCTACCACTACAGGACCTCAATTACAATTCCCAGCCCGGGTATTGCTGTCAGGGATTCTGCAATGCAACAGACACTGCATTTGTACCTCACGTTACTGCAAAGCTATTAAAGCCTTTGCACTTGGAATTCCTGGACAGCATTATGGGGGCTATGGACCAGAGGAGGAGTCTGCACTGCCTCAACAGGACTTAAAGGTGGCACAGCTCTACAATCAGATGAAAGTAAACAGGCACTCCTACCCCATCGACTCCCCTGTAGCCACTTACTGCAACAGGGACACACAGCACTCATCTGGTCAAGGCAATCCCTCCTGGCAGCACTGAGAAAGGGATAGATTAGTTAGACTACAAGGAAGAGGGGAAAAAAAAAAAACTTATGCTGGTAACCTATCCCCTGCTCTTCCCCAAAACACACAAGGGATTTCAGGTGCTGGCAAACCATTACCTCTTAAGCACTTCTGAGACTTGATTCAGAGGAAGACACACAGCCCTCATGGCTCTTCTGCTTGTCAGCCAGCACACTCAGAAGTACACTGAACAAGGGAGGAAGGACATTTCCAGACTGAGAAGCTGGTCTCCTGGAAAGAGGCACTGGCTGTACTGCTCTGTCCTCTGTCTCAAAGAGTCACTTGTGCATCTGCATGCAGGTCAGGGAACAAAAGGAAGGTACAGTACTGTGGCCAGCCAGCAAAGATGAACCAAAAGGAGGCAAACTAAATATTGAGCACACTCTCCTGTTACAATGGCAAATACTTACTGACATCACTGCTAGCCAAAGGGCATTATCCTGGCAAAATCTTTTCAGATGTAGATAAAAGAGAGGTCCTTTCAAACATGGCCACTAAGGTGTCAAATCAATTTTTTTTTTTTGCCCTGTGAATATCAGTATCCCAAAGCCAAAGCTAATGGCATTTATGTGTGCCGTTAATGCTTTATTGCAAAAATAAGGGGTTTTTTCCTTCCACTGAAGCTAGTCACATCACTTGTGTTCAAGGAGAGGCCTGTTTATCCCCATCACTTCAAAGCTATCACTACTAACCAAAGTTCTGGCCTCACCAAAAACTTCAAAGCTTGCTCTAATAAAACATACAAAATAAATGACATGGTCAACAGCAGGAAACCCAAACCCAAATCCCCAAAATCCATACCCATTCCTGCCTCCAGGGGCTTCCTTTCTTCTCACTCAAAAAAAGCAAGGCAGCTGCCTTGAGATCTTTGTCTCAAAAGCTTCTCCCCTTCTATATTAAACAGACATTAAATAGTTGCATATTTTTCTGTAACATCTTTTCATGGCATTTATAATCCTACAGAATACAATTCCATCCTTCACGTACAATTTCAAGCATTACCTTAAGTATTTTTATAGGTATGAGAGCTTTACCACACTGGTAACAAACTTAATATGAATATTCTGCAGAACAAGACATGTTACTTCTTGAGCCATTCAACACATTCATTCAATATATAAACATTACAGGATTTCCAATGACATTACACCATGTCATAGGAAATTTGAAAAACCATCCCACCAAAAATCTTATTTCACATACAAATACAGAAGTTTACTTCAAATAAAATACTTCTAATAAAGTGTTTGTACAGGTATCCACTAGCCCAGTTTTTTCTACTAAGTCAAATGTTATGCCAGCTTTAAACCCTTACAATTTCCTTGTGCCAGGAAAAAGCAAGCATGAATTAAAGGCTATTTTGTATTCAATTTTCTACAGGATAAATAGGGTTGTGGGTTCAAGTTCGTGCGGGCTGGGACCCAGAGTGAGCCTGTAAACAATTCAGATAGAAGACATCAAAAATATCAGCTAATTCTTATTTAGCATTGCATAAGGTGCTTGCTTTCTACAGCAGACTACAGAGCATTACTGCAAGCTGCAGAATATTTCATGTTTCACTTTAACATCAAGCTCATGGAGAGAAAAGACTACAGAAGATTCCAATTTTAAAAATAAAGTACATGATTGAAAAAAAATCTAAGACTACCATGCAGGTTCTAAACCCTGACAAAGAGTCCAAAGAAGCTGAATACTATTTTATAGCTTAAAAATAACAGTCTTATTTCTGAGCCAACTCCATAATTATTTTTGTTGTATTTTTGGAAGAAATACAAAGGGCCACCTCAATATTACATTCGCTCAGTCCAGGATGAAGAACAGACCTTGTATATTTATAAATTTAATTTCAATGGTATTACATACATATTATTATAGATGTTCCATTTTATTATAAACATCTAATATATATAAAATAAATTATTGCTCACAGAGAAACAGACGTTTTGAAGGAAGGGCTTGTGGCTCTGCCCTACTCCAAGGCAGCTGTCAATGTGTCCAGAGCATCAGCAAGGAGAGGCAAAGTGTCTCTGCAGAGAAAACTTCGGCCTTGTTTTGGGGACATGAGGAGAGCAGCAGTTTGTGTGAACCCTGCAGGACAGACCAGTTGACAAAGACATATACTTGTTTTCCAAAAAAATCCTAAAACTGGACATGAAGCCCCTCAGAAAGAGTTAAGACAGTCTGTAATTTAACCAAATCATCACTTCCCTATCAGAGTCACGTAATTAAGGATTTGAGAAATGGCATAGTCCTCTGGGAAAGAGTTTCATTACCACACATGAAAGGACAGTTTCTTCAGTGATCCCTCTTCACCAAAGATACAAGCCTTTGCTACTCTCCTGGAAACTTGCAATGCAAGAATTACAGCAATAAAGCATTGTCAGCACCACACTGAATCTTGGCACAAATCACCACCACATCTCCAACCTCACCAAATACCCCCACGATGGGGCTATCCTGAAAAAGGAAGGAAAAGCAGGAATTACAGCTGCACTGACATAGCTTGTCCCTCAAAACCCACACCACTTTACTCCCTGTCCCTGATGCAGGGACTAGCAGGTCTCAGGTATGAAGGGAATCAGGATACTCAGCAGCTGCTTACTTCAGCTGTACTGCAAAAAAGCTGTTCTTTAACAACGTGGTGAAGCAGACTTTATGCAGAGAAGTAAATACATTTCAATAATGACACTAGGTAAATATGTTTCAGTAATGACACTCTTCCTACTTTTGCCCTTAGCTACATTTTGGAAGATACTGTCCTTGCCATCCCCATTCACCCTCAGCAGGTGCTGAGGCCCAGAAGGACTTTTGGCTTATAGAAGTCATCTGCGGTTAAAACCAAGTATGAAACATGTCCAAAATCTTAGAGCACTGCTTTCACCCCAAGGACTATTATTTCCTTCTGCAGATTAAGTTTTCACTGCACCTTCACCTATTAAATAAACAGCAAAATAGGATTCTACAAGTCCCTTAAAGTATTCCATACTACATTTTGCTAACTTCATTTACCTCAGACCCAAGACTAGAAGAACCAAGAAACTTGAGTAATATAAATTCTAAGTTCAACAAGAGAAATGCGCACGGAAGAGTTTTGGAGCAGAATCTTACCTAGCTAAATTAAGGAAAAAAAACCATCCATTAAAGGAGTTTTATTTAACTGAGGACAACAGAATTTGATCCACAGTGATAATTAAATGGCAAAAAATCAGCCACGTGACATTTGAGGCACTGAAGTGGACATTGGCTCTCTCTCAGCACAGCACATAGCAGTGGTCTCAATGACGGAATGAGGTCATTGCTTACTGTGACCTGCTACCAGCAACAATCATCCAAGAAACACCATCTCTACTGATTCCCAAAGAAGGTCAGCCAGTACCCTATGGCACCTACAGAAAGCTGGCAGTGCAAAACAGCCCCCACTCACCCCACCTTCCCTCCAAAACCTCTGAACTACAGGTAAGAACAAATGAATGGCTGATACACATTTTACCACACACCCCAAAACAAGACAAGGATATGCCACCTGCAGCAGCACAATGCCCATGGGAGAATGTTTGCCTGATAATCCAAAAGAAATCTGAGCAACAAAATATCTGAAGCTGAACTAATGCTACCATGACACAGTGTTTATTTAAAAAAAAAAAAAAAGTATATATATAAACCACAGAATTTTGTGTCAGAAACTACAAAAAAGGTGTTTACAACTTCCATAGATAGAAAAAGACAAGGGAGAATGCTGCATCCAACTGCCCCGCATGGAAATAGCTGGAACAAGTCTAGCAACACTTAACTGCATTTCTTCTGAATACAGACAATTAATGGCACACTGGTCAAGTCTTTTCTTCTTATGAAAGCGCTATACCAAAATATCACAAAGGAATATCTGAAGGCTGTTACAGTTCCATATAAAAACATGTTCATGCGAAGAACAGCTTTTTGTTACGTGCACAGACTGCTGTGCACATGATCTTGTTTGTGTGTTATTTATTCAAATTGCAAATGTCCAGAGCTTTTTTGCAGCACTCAAGATGCACATCTGGGGTTTCCTTCTTTTGGTTTTGTTTTAGTCCTCTACCTCTATTATATATTAGAGAAGTAAGATGGTTTATGGAACATGGGTCTTGCAGTCAGAAACTCCAGGGCCAACCATCCTATATGATGCCACAGAAGTCCCCAAAGACCCTGTACTTCAGGTGCCATTCTATAGTATTCCCTACCTACACAAAGGACTGTAGATAAGCCTATGCATGATTGATAGTGCCCACATATTATGGGGTTGCTATATGAGGAAGAAAGAAAAATAACATATTCAGGGAGAGGATTACAACATGTTCCTCAGGTGTTTTTTCAGCAGCTGGGATAATGCAGAAGTAACACACAGAGTCAGCATTACTCAAAAAAAAAAAAAAAATTTCAAAATACAAACAAGAAAAAAACCTTGCTGGCATACATCACAAGGCTTCATAATATTGGTATTTTGGCCTGTTTTTTTAATTCATCCAATAAAAGTCCCTTTCAGAATTAGGGAGATATGAGTCCCAGGTAAATAGATGTGGCAAGGAAACCACTATTATTCCTGCTACATTTGTATCTTACTCAGCTCCCCTGGCTGCTAACTGGTGGCACGAAACAGCAGTTCCACGGGAAGCTTGACCATAGTGGCAGTGACAAAGCCAGGCAATATCCCATCTCTTTAATCACGTGGATATCTGACCCATTCCTTTTTGATTTCCACTCTGCAGGATGCCACCATTTCTGGGTTACAGTCCTGTTGGCAAGCACCACCAGATCCATAAACTAACTTCTCAGAGTAGTGAATTGCTGTTGCTGTTTCTAGGTTAACATTGGCAGAAACTAACAGAGTCTTCAAAAACATCATAAACTTTGTTTTAGAGCTGACACACAATTGCTACACAGTGCACTGCAGGAACACAGAGCTGTACAGGCAGATCCAGTGCTGGTCAGATAGATGGGGTTTGTCATCATCTAAACTCTTCCTCCAACAGAAGGGGGAGGGGAGAAGAGGAGAAAAGAAGAGTGTGAGGAGATGAAAGGAGAAAAAAAAAAAGAACTACCAGAAACACCTTAGACTAGAGTATTTCTTGTACAGATCTGACCTGTGTTATGTACAGCAATGTAACCTTGGGGGGAGTGGGGGGGAAATCAGTAAATAACTTAGAGTAGTTTATAAGTGAACAACACTGTCATCTGGGATACTCAGCTTCATTCATCATTACGGTCTCCCGTCTCTCTTCCCAAGTCGATTGGGACTCAAACTGCAGTGGAGAACAGCTCATTCATCCACAGGGGAAAGCAGCATGGCTCCCATTGCTAAGGAGCTTCCTGTGATTCTCAATACCCAAGTCTATTACCATTTTCTTGTGTTGGAGAAAATAGGAGGCATTTTATAAGCCCCTTCAACATTTGTTCATATTAGGAACACAAAGAAAGAGCAATACAGGCTGCTAACACACCTCCACCAGCTCAAGCATGTGCTTTCTATTTGCAAGCTTAACTCTGAAACAAACCCTGGAGCCTGAGAGAATGGAATTACACACAAAATGAGGTGCAGTTCACCTATCACAGGTTACCAATGGAAAGGTGAAAAACAGTTGGTGAAGCCTTTGAAGGGAATAACACCAGGTCCTCTTCCTCCAAAAACACCAGGCAATGTCAAGAAACAGCGAATGGAAAAGCACTTGGCAGAAGCAGAAAGAAGGAAAAAACGTGCAGCCTTTAAGCAGTACCATTGACTTTAACTCAATATGGCAAACAAAAAAATAAACAACATATATCTTCAAAAAGAAGAAAACCTCAGTACAACACAAATAACCTGTATTTCAGATTATTTCACTGGGATCATAAAAGTGACATGCAGCAGTAATAGCTGCTAAAAAGGTTGCTCTCCAAAGCAATCTGGCCTGGTCAAAATGCAGAGCATTTTTTTAGCACGTCCTACTCACAAAAATAATTATGAGAATAACTGAAGACAAACCACCATTGCAAATTCTTTCAGTTTTTATCCCTTGGAAGTTATTAATCAAAGCCTTCAGTGAACAGCAGACGGCCAGCAAGGGATTGTGCGGATTCTGCTGCAGCCCTGGCTAACAGGAGCAGCAGCTCACAGACGCAGAGTGTGTGGGGCCTCACGCAGCTGATTGAGACTTGTGTTATCAACTGCCACTCCCTGCCCTGGGGAAGAGAATATTTGGGTTTACACAATCAGACATTTGCTCAGTCACTGAAATTTCATGCATAGAGCCCACATGCGACACTCAAAATCATTAGCATGACTTTCTGTGTCTCCATTAGCGCGGAGCAGGCAGCAAAGCACAGCTCCCATAATAGATTTTTTACGCTAACAAAGTACTTGTATGTTAACAAAACGCAGCCTCCATTTTAACAGGCTTCCCCCCGTCTGTCCCCCGCACCGCGAGCCCGCGCACGGACAGCGCAGGTGGTGCTGCCACCTCTTGGCCGCTCGGAGGCCGCGAGCCTTGAAATCCTGATCCTGAGCGCGACACCGTCAGGGACCGCTCCTGGCGCGATGTCTTGGGACCTCAGTGACTGTGGATATCATGCAATAAAAAAAAAAAAAATTACAAAAGTCCTCTGTCTAGTCCCGAGTTAGTCCTATTTGTGCAATTTAAATCTTTTGAGGAATTTTGAACAAAGGTTATAAGTTCGAGAACGAGCAGTTAGTAGTAAATTCATCTATTATGCCTTTTGTAAAAAAGAATAAGAATAATCACTGATGGGGTGGGAAGGGAAGGAAAAGAAAGGCCGATCAATTGCTAAAAGACTGTACTTTATAGTAAAATTGGGAGAGTGTCCAAAGAAATTACTGGTAATTTATATATATTTTACACTATGCATTTATACGTATTTTATACTGTGTTCACCACTTCTAATCTGCACTCTTCTGCTTGTCTGTTCAAAAGGGCAAATCTAAGCTAAATTTCTAGTGCCAGTGTGCAGCAACTTTGAACTTACAAGAAAAGATTTTGCACGATGCTAGTCAAAACACTCTTGAGCCAAGTAATCCATGTCAGAGCCCACTACATGATCTGTGGAATAACTTCTTTTTCAAGTGTTGATTTGCAGGCAACTTAGCATTCTGAAATGGCAAGGTTTCTTTTCAGAAAGGATATAATGGGCTAATTGACAGCTTCCCTGTAATACAGTGTTCACAGGTCCATTCTCAAAAATTTGCAGCTACCCATACTTCATTCAGTCTCAGGCTCTCTTCCAGGACCAAGCAAAACAGTGACAGACGGCTGTTTTCCACAAGTCTGTCTGGACTATACTGACACTTATTTCAAAATCACCCAGAACGGTCCATGTAAGATGCAGCATCATGAGTGACCTAGATCTGTGAGACAGTGCATCGTACACCATTGTCTCTTGTGCTACCCCATTCCTCCTTTCTTACTACTTCCCAATCCTCCCCTCTACCTTTGGTTTAATATCTCCTTTTAGATGTTACTTTTTACACCTTCATTTTTAAGCCAATTATTCAGGGCAATTATGGAGAATCTGGAGCTTCTGCTTAAATCTTTATGAATTTTGATGCAAAGCAATTAAATTAAAAGATACATGGTTAAGCAGCTTTTTAAACAAGACAGAGGTTTTAAGAAACACGTACCATGTCAAATAGGCATAAAACTTCAAATTTCCTGTTTAAAGGTAAGAAAACCTGCTCTATTGTTTCAACATTCTCAGTCTCCATTTAATCCATTGGGGTAAAGGTTTCTAGAGATTTGTTACTTTAAACTCAGATTTTTTATATCTTTGTAACAACAGTTCTCAGCACTGACAAATACTGATTCATAAAAAGCCATTTAGGATTAGTCTATTTGTAATTCCACATGGTTCGTCTCATGGAGTTAGCAATGTAATGACTAAAAAACTGTCTGGCATAGATAGAAAAGGAGTGCAAATCCAAAAGAACTGCTGGCAAATCATGGGCAGCTAGACACCACTTTCTCTTGCCCATTTTCTGTGCAACTCTATCACTGTAATTTGGGCAAGGAATGATTAGGGTAGGATAAAAAAGACACATGGTGAAGTGAAACAGCAAATGAATAGCTACAGACAAAACCATGTGCTTCATCACTGTGCTGTTCACCGACTTACAGCCCACTTCCAACACAACAGGCTTCTGCAGAAGCACCAGAAAGCAGGAAAAACAGCATTATAACCTACATTTAAAAATATGCATATAAGTCTGAAAGGAAAAAAGAAGTACTCCTGCCACAAGAAACACTATTGATGCAAAATCTGGGGAAGCAGGAGAGCGTTTTCCTTTGGTCTAAGTGAATCCACAACATAGCCATGGCCTTCTGCCTACCCCAGCCAGGCACACAAGGAAACAGAATCTCACTGTGCCAGGAGGAGTTCACTCTCTCCAGGAGCTTTTCACCACTGAAAAAGGGGCACATGGTACTTCCAGCAAGAAACTCCTCCTCAGTGTTTGCCGGTGACCGATACTCCATGCTCTCCACCCCTGCCCTGCTTTCTAGGACCATGCTGGCCATTGGCATTAAAATGATCCTGAAGCACTGAGACCTCAAAACAGCAAAGGCAAAGATGCTGCTACAGGGGATACAACTTACAGTCACAGAAACCAACAGTAATGGGGATCAGCCTCACTCAAAGAGAGAAAGAACAGTTTCCACCAAAGATCTCAGCAGAAGAGCACCTCAACCATCTAAGGAGCCAGAGGATAATCCAATTATGTTGCTTTCACACCATCTGAAAGGGCAATACCACAAAGTCACAACACAGTAAAATGCATTTGTCCTTTAGTACAGTCCAATGCAGAGTAGGCAGATTTTCCTGCAAGCTTTTCTCCTCTTCATTTCAAACAACTTGAGGCACAGTTTGAGGATGGACAACATTCCTTTGTGATGGGTTTACATTATTTTACTAAACTTCGGAGTTATATCATGCTCCAAGGAAGATAAACCTCTGCTAAAAGCACATCATTGCAGCCCTCTTAGAGGCACTGGCTAAGACAAAAATTCTGTATGAATTTTCTACATGATTTTATGTTAATATTTTTGTTTATGAGTTAGCATTAAAAAAATCTTGTCTTTCCTAGAGAATACCCAAATTTGCTAAGAGTAGTTTCTTTGCAGAAATCCTGTGACTTCATTCAGGAAAGGTATTTTATTCCTATGGCTTCAAAAATAAACGTTTGCCATGGAAAAAAAAAAAAAAAAC
Organism: Coloeus monedula; assembly: GCF_965178545.1. Taxonomy (NCBI): domain Eukaryota; kingdom Metazoa; phylum Chordata; class Aves; order Passeriformes; family Corvidae; genus Coloeus; species Coloeus monedula. The sequence goes on from NC_138789.1 coordinate 10,349,877, forward strand.
ACTTCATTAACTTAAAAGTATTTTTAAAAAAAATAAAAATAAGAAACTTTCATTTGTATTAGACTAACAATTAAGCACTTAGAAGAATAGAAGAGACAAATGCGAATACCCAAACTATAAGGCATTTTCAAAAAAAAAAAGTATCAAAAAAATGAACAATGAGATAGAGCTAATGATGCTAACCCTAGATTGAGAAGTTTAAATTAATTTTTTTTCTATTTCTATGCACAGAAACGAAGACAGAGAGACTATGTTCACTGTTTAATATATCTTCCCTTCCATTTCCCACACTACGTAGCTATAGTACAAAGTGGATTTTGGTGATGGGATTTTCCCACTCCCTCTTTAAAAGTTTCTTCATTTGATTTGTTTTTTTCTTCTTCAGAAAAAATTGAAAGCAAGTTGCCTAAATTCTAGCATTCACAGTCATGTCCTCATTGCCCCCTGCAAGCTCGTCATTTGATTTGATTAAAAACTGCAACTAAAAGTACTAATTTCTTTTCTAATCATACAAAGTTTACAATAAGCACAGAAGAGGCAATCTGATAATTTTCATTTACACTATTCCTTTAGACCTTAAGTATTTCAAAAAGAGAGGAGAAAATATGGCAAAACCTGCCTTCTTGTCTGCAGTATTTACATGCTTTACATAGTTTAAAAATATGTGGCTTATTAATGACTGATTTTTCAACCTCTTCAATAAGCTTTTTATTAACATGACAGTCCTTTACTTGCAAGTGTCAAGCAATTTCATACTGTGCATGTATCCTTTATGATGTTTAATATAAAAGATAGTACAGTATTTATATCCCTCACAATAAGAGAATGGATTGTTTTAAGGTTATACAGCCCTGTTGTGATAAAGAAAGAAGGAACCTTACAAAATGATAAATATTTTCATTAAAAAACTTTAAAACTAAAAGTTCAAAGATATGTTCTCCTCTCTTATATCTTGTCAAAACATGACTTAGGACCCAAAACTAATCTACTTTCAATTTTATTCCATATTTCAGTGCTGTCATAGTACTGAGCAGAGAGTATTGGAATACGATCATTTTTTATTTTGTTGATGTTACCGACAGCTTTATTTCACAAAGCAATCTTATACTATGTCTACCACTGGCAGGTCACAAAGGTCAAATAGTCTATCCTTACAGGTAGAGAGCTTATTAAATGGCACGTCTATTAAACCCAATGGACAACATAAAGAAACAGTTCAGCAAAATACTTCTAATATTGTTCAGTAAAGACACAGTCAAAAAGGTATTAAACAATTTCAACCCAGACCAATAAGAATTTTTTTATAAGCGTCTTCAAAATAATGCTTCATACAAAGCATTTTGGACAGTAGAAGAAAGACCTGCAGAGAGATGAACTTTGTCTCTGCAAACATTTACTTTGTATTATGCATTTATAACTACACACTCATAGCACATTTAATGCTAGGTGGCTTACCAAAGATTAGTTTATGCTTTCTAGGACTGCTATTTAATTAAACATTCAATTTTAAATTATAATGAAATTTATATGATACATACTTCAGCAATATTTGTACTTGTGGTTTACATACTATCCTGGATCATTGTGGGATAATTCGGCAGAAGCAATATATTTTAGCTATTTATTTTCAAATTATGTAATTAATCACATAATAGTTTGGGAAAAATCCAATTACATAAATCAGAAAAAGGCACTCAAAATCTCCATTTAGTGTCTTATAAAGTCCACATAATTCTTTTTAACTAAGAGGGTGCATGCTTTGCAAAAACAGAATATTTATAGACACATAATTTTTATTTTCTCTCTCTCTGGCATCCTTTCATTATTTCACTATTTGCCAGTTATCTATCATATGTTGGATCTTGGTATTTCAATATTTGTATTTGCATGACTGCATTTACAGAAGAATAACAAAATGAAGACATCTTTGGATTAGGAAACCTATATATCCAGATGTTCATCTTCAGACTTAACCCTTGCAGCTCAAAAAAAGCATTCCAGTTGCATTTCTAAATCACATACATTTATTTCTGCATAACTAAAATACTGACTACTGGTATGCAGAGGCTGTGGACACATACACAGCTTATTAGATACAGTACTTGGTCTCCTGTTATCAGAAGATTCACCTACTCAGATAATTAATAAGATACAGAAACATAAAACACGAGTTGTTAAAGTTTACAATTACCTTCCCTCACAGCTCCATTCTAAATGCACTGTCCTTGCTTTAACACATAGTAAATCATCTACCTAAATGTATTTGCACCCAATCATTTTTTAAAGTCACAATCTTTGTAGTGTCAACTTGTCAAGGGTCAAAGGGAAGAACAGGCAAGATTCCCAAATCAATCTGCTTGTAGAAACTGTCTCATTTCATTTCAAATTACCTGCTGTGGCTGAAGCAGGCTATGGACAAACTGCCTTCCTCCATAAACCATGACAGCACAGGTCGAACTTATGTGATCATTCATAAGGGGCAAGTCATGCTGGGTCTGTCATTAACTACTTTTAAACTGCTCTGCAGGGTTAAGTGATCTTGCAGGGCAGCAGCAGATATAAATACTATTTGGACAGTTTAATGTCAGACAACAACTCCTCTGGGATTAAAACCGTGTAACCCAATAGTGGTGCTATCGATAGAAGGATTAAGGTACTTTGGGACTGTTTCTTGCACTCACAACTTTTCATATGTTTTGCACCTAAATGATTTTATGTTATTAAGATATCAGATGGATAACATAAAACTCCTTAAGAGTCTCTCTAGAATATCAGCAGCAAGAGTCACCAGCACCATCTTCTGTGGAGGCATTCCCAGTTGGTTTAGCTTTGCCCACATGTGACTGCCCAGTCCAGGAGAGGCTGCTGCTAATCTCAGAACATAAATACATTGCAGCACTAAAAATACACTGGGCTGCATCATTCACAGGCAAGGAAAACAGTCCTGAACCGAGTCTCCTCAAAGTCAGGCTGGGCAGGCACCATGAGAGTCTGTACTAAGCAAGGCACTTTCAAACATGGGACTGGATCTATTAACTGAGCCTGTTACATCGCTGACAGGAATAGAAAAAGACCACTGCATGGCTTAAGTAATTACTGCATAACAACATAATCTGTGCTTCAGTCAGTTTTCCTCTGGTCACCACTACACTGCTAATCATGGGAAAGATAGTATTTAATAATGAAAAACAGCCATCATCTTTTTCAAAGTCTGTGGACAAGAAAAGCCAGAGGAGATCTGTTAGACTAGCGAATTAAGCTGGTGTCAGTATCAAAAAAAAAAAAGTTCTTAAAGCAGTACCTAATTTTCCTGATTTTTTCTTCATCATCACATCCCTATTTAATGATTACAGACATAGGTCACAGGATCCTTAATGGATTTGTCTTCAGTCATTAAGCAAATGGGTATTTTAAGAAGAACATGCAGGAAGAGACCAGTACTCCAATTTACTGAAGCAGATAAACTCTTGCTCATACTAAGATTCACTACTCACTAGTTTGATACAAATGCAAAACCATACCTGAAGCAGCATGGGAACACAACAGGGGGCTGATTTATCGATGTCTCATAAAACACAACTGCCAGTGACACTAAGAAGGAAAGAAATAAACCTTAATCTAACAAAATACCAAACTTCAGAGCCAGTGTAACTTAATGCAGGAGCACATACACTTTTGAAAAAGAAAGTGCCAATACAACTTGTTCAGAATGGAGAGACTTTCTGAGGCACACAACATGACACCAAGCTTTTGGAGGCCAGCCTTCCAGGAGGAAAGGTGAGGTGCAATGGCTCTGTGACAGGTTGCCAGATCATCTCTGCATTTACACTTAACTAATTAAAAATATATTACAGCAAAAGGAAAGGTTGAGAAAAAAAACCTTGAGACCCTGATCTTTGTGTGTGTGAATCATAAATATCCACAGCAATAACATGCTGTAATAACAGGCATGCAAGATAACATGTTTGCAGCTATTTTGTGAACCTCACATCTGATTATCCAAAAGGGAGAAAAACCACTGTTAAGGATGATTCTTGAATACTACTCTAAACAATGTTTAATGTTAAAAAAGAAAATTATGTCAACACTCATTAAGTACAAAGAATGTGTTTCAGTACTCCAACTAGGCTTCACACAAAATGCTTCTAGGCCACTTCTATTTTCTGATCTAGACTCTTTGGACCCAAACATACATATATTATACCTCTTCTTCAGTGATGCTCATGACAACAGCCACCATTCTTCTGGCTGTATAAGTGAAACAGAGCTTGGTTCAAATTATTTTAACCACAGGTTTACTTAGAGAATCATCTGCTCAGAAGCTGCAAGGATCCAATACCCTCTGTTTCCAGTTTTGCTTTCCAGAACACTAGTAGAATACATAATGTGTGTTAAATACTACAATCAGCAAAAGGAAGACAGCTCCCTAAATCAGTAATCAAACAAACTAGACAAACAGGTTACTCAATCACCACTTTTTCCATCTGTCCAAGATTAAACATCTAGTAATAAAACTTCATAGTAAATAATATGATTTAACTGATGGTCTTTTAAAATGAATCCTTTCAGTGCTATTATTTACACCTTTTAAATTAACACTACAACAGTCTGTAAAGCTGAATGAAACTTCCAAATTCCACCAGATTTAAAAAAACCCCAAACCTTCCTGTTGCAACCAATGGCAGTTTTAACCCAAAGGATTCCAACAGTTTTCAGGCATGGCAATACATATTCAAGATTAAACACCTTTGCAGGATGCATTATTTTCAAATTATAATACATTTACTTTAAGCTACTGTAAATTAAATTCTACAGAAATAAGTAGAAATTATAAACTAATTAATACAAGAATAAAATTGTTCTCAACCTGTGGCACACAGCTTACATATATTACACAGCTACACCATCACTGTAAATTGTTTAGAAGGACAAAATAATGGATAGCTGGCGCAAATCTTCAAAGGAAGAAAAACCAAAAATGAAAGAAAAAGTACAGGAAAGTTCCTTGCTTGAAGATCATATTTATCAGAGAAAGAAAAGAAAAATAATTTTTGAACCATTTGTGAGTTACATCTGTAACTACTAGAAACAAGTACAAATGCCATTATTAAAGATTAAAAAAATAAACACAAAAACAAATCCTGGGTTACTTCCTACCTATCTGCAACAGCTCATTTGTTGGAAAATTAATGAGCAGCAACATCACACCTCCCTTGCTACAGTTTCCTAGCCTCAGTAGCAGAGGGACATCAAGGACAATTTGGGCTTATCGGGGTATTTCACTCAGCAGGAGCAGGGCGGAAAGCACACTTAGATGCACCCTGCTAAATGAGCTTCCTCTTCATAATTTTCCTTCACCTTTACATATAGTGGTACCAAGAAATAATTTACAAGGTTCGTTGCACTTCTTCAAACATTCCAGTTCATTTTACAACTTCTTCATGATCCTGAGCACATTTCCTTCTCCCTTATCTAGGGCAGAACACAGTAACATTTAGAGCAGTTCAGCTTCTCCCCAGTCACCTGAGCAAAAATTTCGAATATTCTCAACAAGTAATAGAGGGTTGGAAGTAGATGATGTTTAAGGTCTCTTCAAACCCTAACCATTCTATAATGAATTATTTAAAAAATCAAACATTATCTGTAAAATTCCTTTCAGTTAAGGAGGAAGAAAAACACGGTTGAAATTACAACTAAGTAATCATTTCTACAAAACATATAATTAAATGGAATTATTTAAATACATCTGAGTCACCACAAACTCAATTCTAAAGCAATACCTGGAAGCTATCATTTCTGCAATAAAATTCTCCCCTTGAACTGTAAGCCCTGGAGTGAAAGAATAACATCCAGAATCATCATGATATGGGAAATAACTCTGTTGTCGTTGGGATACAATGATCAGCTTAACCTACAACTAGCTCACAGCACTGTCTAGCTGATGGCAATGACTGAAGTGGTCAGATCAAAATGGAACAAACAAAACAAAACAAAAAAACCCTCTAAAAATCCTTGACTTGATAACAGTATGCTCTAAATTTGAGCAAAACTTGCAAAACTCAGTTTAAGACAATACCCTGAAACCATGGGCTATGACTCCACCGAATAATAAACTATTAAAGGAATTTTGACAACCCCTCCATGAATGCCATCAAGTCTGTAGCTCCTGAGGGCTCATTCCTCACCAAGACTTTTCTTTGAGGTGGAATGATTACAGGACACAACAAGTTTCAAACCCATCCATATGCAGATGTCAGCAAGCTATGTACCTTGTTAGCGATTGGGAACAAGTACAGTCACTCCGATAACACAGGATTCAATTACAATGAATATGTGAATCAAAAGCAGATGGTACAAGCGTGATTGAGAAATCATGTTTCTTGGCAGGAAAGTGCAGTATGCGGAATTGCCTAACGTGAATTTTAGGAATAAAAATTATTCCTTTAAAAGAATACTGAAAGATAACTTCATGGAAACTTTCAATTCCCTCCAGGTCAATCTCGGACAATATCCTATTTTACATACTGAAAAAAACCATACAACAAACCAGAAAAAGGAAAAAAAAATGAACCAACAAACATCTTAACCATAACTGATTTCCCATTTGATGGCCAGGAACACACATCTGTTGACTATTTTGTAAATCTGCCTTAAGATGTTCATTCAAACTGCAGAAGGCTAAATTTGATTACTTTCAAGGAATGAGCCAGGCTTTATGCTCGCTGAAAAAAAATCCTTGGAAAGAAGACACAATGGAAATATGGTATTCAGAGCCCCAAAGTCAGCAAAGAGGAAGAGAAATAGGAATACTGAACTCTTCAGCTTGTCTTCATCCCTCAGCACTTCACTCGCAGTACAAGGGCCCTGCTATCAATGCAGCTGTTCGGCAGGGCCAGCACAATCCCGCAGCATTTACAGCATTCCCAGCGCCTTGCTGGCCGCCGATAGCTCGGCTGCGGGAGCGCGGCCCGCAGAGTGACCGGCCCGCAGCGCAGGGGCCGGGCCGGGCCGGGGGCTCTGAGGGCGGCGGCGGCACCCCCTGGGCTGAGCCCCGGCCTGCAGCCACCCCTGCCTGCAGCCGGCCCTGCCTGCAGCCGGCCCTGCCTGGCAAGGACACGCAGGGACAGAAAGGCTTCACAGCCAGGGAAGGGCCCTGTGCCCCGCGATGAGAGCGGGCCTCACGCCACGGCCCCTCGCCCGCGCTCAAGGGCGTTACTGGAGCCCTTCGGGTTGAACGCAGTGACACTGCGGCTTGAACAAGCTTTAGGAAATAAAATCTGTTGTCACAATGGGAAAAGCAAGTAAACACTACAAAACCGACAAACAGCCCATTTTCCTCTGCTTAGGATTTTCCAAGGCCCTTGTTTATATTTGCATACTAAAGCTTTTCCTATTTAACACACTGATGATGTTAACCCAACGCAGACTCCTGTGGAGGCCTTGCTATTTCTGTTTCATGGGCTGGGCAAAACAGTGAATCAGAGATATGAATCACGCAATTATTTTTAATAAAACTGACCTTAACTTCACAAAAGTGGGAGGACACACATAAAAAATTAATTTTGAGGCAACCAAAAGAAAATTCTTCTACCGAACATCTCCACAGAGTATGTTCCTCTACAACAGAGCAAAAGTTAGCCATTCCAAGGAGACAGATCCTAAAAATATTAGGCTATGTAAATTAATGTAAATTAAAGCTACAGGCAGCAATGCAAAAGAAAATTTCAAATACTGATGCAATTAGGGGCAAGAAGTCAACCAGCATACATTTTTTTAGTGAATCACTTAAACGTGAGAAATTTTTTCCCATCTGTGTTTAGAGCCATGCAGAAGTCATCTAATTTGGTTTTTTGTCTATTAAAAAAAATTTGAACTTTCTCTAAAGAGGAAAGCAGTTGGGCTGTTTTCATGACACATCTATCAAACATCTATTTCAGTCATTCAGTGATGTTGCAGAAATAACCACAGATAAAATATTTCTCCGAGACAATTTATTTTCAGCTCACTGTTGATTTTTGCTTTTAGCTTCTACAACACAGCTGACTTGGCTTTAAAGCCAGAGCTACCCTGCTCCCCAGTGTTTCCTTCCACCATGCACTGCAAAGTCATCTCCCACAGTGAGAAAGTTAAAGGGTATAAAATCCCTACAACACAGTGAAAGAGAAACAACAGTGGCAGCATCCTGCAAGCAAGCATTTTCTTCACATGGGAGGTGCACTATTTTGAGAAAAAAGTTACATGCACAGAAGTGTTAAATAAGAATTTAAATACAGAGCTTCTAGTTGGTTGAAGCCAACAGCAGAAGAGGTAGTTTCTCTGCAAAGACTATCACAGTCCTGTACATAAGCCTATAATAGTGGAAAAGAAGAAATTGTCCTTCTTCGTGTGTTAAAGGTCACAGTTATAGTTGGACCAGAAGAGAAACAAAGACAAGAACAATTAACAGACAATGATTCAGGGTAAGAAAAAGGTACCTGGAGGGAAGCAGAAAGCAAGAAGGCAAGAAACTAGGCAGGAAAAGGCTGAGGAAATCCATATTCCACATTTGAAAACCTACAAATTTCATACTACTGCAATAAATCTGATGGGGGAAAAGGGTAGTGTTTAAGACAAACATGAAAACAATTTTTAAGGGGTTCTTCTAGATGTGAAAGATGACAAATAATAACCTAACTAATCATGCTCTTATTCACATTAATAATTAATGCTAATGTCCAGTTAATAAATGCCCCATGTTTTTATTGTTCTAAGTAAAAAACCATACAGTTTACTAAATATTTAGGCTCTAATTTGCCCCTTGCAAATCTCAGTCTTCTCTGCAAGGAGATCAAAGCCTTGAGAGCCATAGTAAGAAAAATGTCAAACTAAATATTTTGACTGCCGCCAAGTACTTAATGAGCTAAGTATTCTCCTCTCCCAGTTTGAGATGATGTTGCTTCTGTGTTACATTGAATTCAGTCCATGCTAGTTTCAACTATAGGTACTTACTTCAAAGACTTCTTTTTCCCCTTCCTTTTCAGAACAATGGTGAAAGGAAATATCAATTTTAAAAGAAATATCTTTATGATGAAAGGCCTGTAACTTTGGATATGTAAATTAACACTAAATATACTTTGTATATTTGGAAACACTGTGAAATATCAGTTATTCCTTTATTACATTTTCCCTGCACAGAAGGAATTGTCAAAGATAGGTTTCGTGCAACTGACCTGCAGCTACCTGAGAACTGTAAACTCATCCTGCAGTGCAACCCATTCTCACTCGTACTTCACTGTTTAATTGAAAGAACCGTAAAAAGATCTGATACTTCTAAAAGCACTTCCAGCTAACATGGAAATCTGTCCTGTGTTTTATCTACATGTATTCAGATTAGAATCAAGGAATATAAAAATAAAAATATAAAATCAAATTAAGTGCAAACCAGCACTGCAGTCCCACCATAAAGAAAACATTTTCAGGTTGGAAGGAAATGGGAGACACTAGCTCAACCAGAACTTCACCAATTAGTATGCAGAGTATGTGAATATACATTTATCTTCAATTGCAGCTAATACCTTATGCTGTCACATGAAGCTTTATATGTTCAGCATACTGCGCCCAACAATTACCTAATCGTTTTTTCATGTTTCATACAACTGCAGATGCTGTGTAAATCTTTCCATTTCAAGGAGGGAAAAGAAAGACTAGAAATATGAAGCAGCTAGGCAAGTGTCATTAAATATGTTTCCAAAGGGAAAAAAAAGAGTTGAGTTTTCTCACTCAGTAAAATCTAATTTTGTGTGTACCTGAAGCTGAAGATGAGTAGAAAGGGAAGCAAGGTCTTGAGTGACTTTTCTATGGCTACTTTGCATCCTTAAAGATGTTTATTACACAAAACATACACCACACTTGCTTTTACTTTTCAGCTTCTATTTAGGATTCAATATTCAATACTTACAATTTATGGTTCCTTATACTCCACCATATAGCTACTTGCTATATCCACAAATGCTTGACTCCTTTGGGCAGTCCTGTAAAGCCAGTAAGGAATTTCTTTTTTAAGCAAATTCTTTTAATGCAGCTGAATCTTTCATGAGTAGCTTTGCTAGTCCACCCTAAAATGCACTGACATAAAAGAGCATAGTAATAGTTGATTGACAGGCAGCTTGAACAAAGTGAGAATGAGAAAATATATATACGATACTTTACCAACTGTGGAGTAATAACAGTTTTTCCCTTGGTATCCTCAGACAGAAAATGCTGCTGGACTGTCATTACCCATCCTTATTATTGCTGACATTATTGTTCACATTACTAAATAACAACTTTACATTTATTATGCATACTGCTAAAATATCTATTGTAAGAAGCACAGATTGAAATACCTAAGTTTATTTCCCAGGAAAACTCATTTTCCATCCATTCTCTTCAGTTTCAAACAATTTACTTTTAAATGCTCAGGACTAAATGAGTCTATGTTTTATTTTTAGCACTCACGCACAGCATTTCCAGTAGGTAAGATCTTGGTATATTGTGATTATTAAGTGTTTCATTTCAGATGCCTTTGTGTCAGACACTTTTTCCATTTCCTTTAAAAAGGAAGAAGTGTGACGGTATTTGATAAACAGTCACTGAAATTGCTGCTTGAATTAAACCCAATAAAATTCATTTAAAGGTAAATGCCATCTATCTTTTACAGTCTATTTTTTGAGATGAGGAAACAATAAAAATAGGAAAAGGCTTTTCCAAACAATAGCTCATCTCTTTGAGAGATGCAAGACTACTCTTGCAGAAGGCAGGAACAGCATGAAGCAGACAGAGACCTTGTCCCATGCTCTTTCTACGCTGGCAAATACAGCTGGACAATTCAGTGTTAGAAAAACAATTGGAGAATCACCAGGTAGCACCATGCAAGAGCATCCTTCTTTTTACTCCCACATAAACACTCAATTTTAGAATTGTCTTATGCAGCCACTAAAAACAAGCAGTCAAAAGAATAGCAGAATAATTTCATATACTTTCTCCCTGTTCCTGCAAATGTTCTTCCTCTTTGAAACTTAGAAAGCCTTTCAGATATTCAAGGCCTCTCTGTATGTGGAAAAATTTGACACCACAAGCTGGGACAATCAAGGGGCAGAAGTGGCTCTTCACTGCCCAAGGGGTTTGGGAACATCATGGCACAGTACTGGCAACTCAGACTAAAAGCAGCAACACATCTCAAAGGCGGCACAATGAAAGCAGAAATGGCCATAGCCTTAGCTCATGTTAAGTGTAGCTGTCTGTAGTTAACTCCATTATATTCCAACTGGCAATAAAGCTACTGAAGCTTAACCAGCATTGTTAGTTAACAAAATTCCAGAGATTTATATGCTAAGACTACAAAAATAGTTCGGTGGCTTTGTTTCTCGTAAGTTAATTGCCAGACTGCCCTCAAACAGCAAAATTAAGATAAAACTAGAGCCTTGTTTCCATTAAGCAACATTAAACACTCCTACTTCCTCCCCTTTTAGCCAAATGCCTCATGCTAATAGATCTCATTGCTAAAACCAAGGGCAGAGCAGCTGGCCAAAATAATAACTTGAGAAACATACACCCTTCTTGGATGCCCCTTACACAAGCGTATACATAGCTGTGATCCCAGCCACCCACTCCAGTTTCTATAAATAAGAAAGAAGAATATGTCTATTAATACCTTGTATAAAGCATACTTCATTCAATCAATACTTTTATCAATGGACAATCCCACAAGGTGCAGAAATTTCAAAATTTCTACATGGCACAACTGTTTTACTTGCAAACTCTTCCTTACACTAAGTACCAAATCTACTTTGCTCAGAATAGTTAAGACCTTGGGTCAAGGAGACAGTGGCATTAGCACTCAACAGAAAATGTGCTTCTCTACACTAAAATAGCCACTTAAGCAAGAATGTGGAAATGATTTATCTTGCAATGTTTGAAGTTGGATCTTCACCTCAGCTATGTCATGACTGCACAATCAGTCAGAGGAAGACTGTTACACTTTCATACAAAGAAAAGGATATTCAACTCTTCACTATGAGTATCTTACAAGTAATATTACCTTTCAGAAAATAAGAAAAAGCATAAATATTAGCTACTGGAAGCATTCACATTTATAACATTGGACTCAGAGACCTTCAGTGTTCTAGTCCTCACATATAAATCTGTGTTTAGTAGTAGAAAGGTAATGCAATTTCACTGAAAGTTGTTTGTTTTAAATAAAGCTGTATTTGTAATCCTAAATATTGCAGTGCTATATTAATGTAAGATGATAAAAAAAATCAAACCGAAAACTTCAAAAAGCTTATTGATATAGTATTGTAAACAAAATCTGATTTTGAGGCAAGAATACAGCCAGGTAGGTTTGATTTGGGATGCAGTAATACTGTTTATGCATTTGTTATACTTTAAGAGCTAAACAACGTACAGGCACTTTTAAAAGTCAAAAACTATAGAAGGCTTTCCAGCTATGGACACCCAATAATGCTTATGCATTCAACTAATTTCCAGCATCAGACCCCACAGAACAACCAGTCTTCTAGAGATACAAGTCCAACCAGATTATAAAATTATGCAGCTGAGAGATTGATTTATTTTTAATCAATGCATTTTTCAGAGACCTGATTACCTTCAGAAATCCCCCTTTTTCAAGAAATCAATTAAACTGCTAAGTAGTTGTCCTAACTACGGACATAAATGCTTCTGCTGAAATTCAGAAAGCTGCTGATACGTGGAGAATCCAGCTCCACAATACATTTTGACTCTATAACTTTTACCAGTGTAGTGTCTAAATAAAACTCAATGATTGAAGAATTGGGAAGTTCCTGTTTCTCACACTTAGAGACGTTCTCTGAGCAAGAAGACCGGATTCATTCAAAGAAGCAATTGAGGAATTAATGAATTTTAGCCAAAAGTCAGTTAATTTTCTTCTTCTCTTGACCTGTCAAAGCTGTGCATGTCCTCAGAAACAATGAAATTCAGATGGTCTTTGATCGTCCAATAAGTCAAGGTTTCAGTCATTAATCAGAAAAGCAGCAGCACAGTAATTAAGCCAGCAAAATCCTTGCCATATTCCAAACTGTACACATAGAAGGCTGGGTACCATCATTCTGCACTTGAATGGCAGCATTTCTGAGAACTCACACTATTCTTAAATAATATAAATATGGAAAGAGAGGTCTATACATTATAAATGAGGACGACACAGGATTTCTTCTTGTCAGAAGTGAAAAATCTGTGCATACATCAAGCAGCAAACTCAACTTTCAAAAGGTCAACTGCAAAAGCAGCTCTCTGCTGTTTCTTCCCTTTTATATGAATTTAGCAAAGACAGTGTAATCAGTTAGAAATAGCAGGCATTATAACTGAAATAATTCCTTCCTAGCATACTGTACACAATTACATGTGTTTATATCACTTACAGTGATGTCACATATAAATTAAATTATTAATGTTTATGTTTTGGAGGGAGTATCTAAACCCATAAATAGTGCTTTTAAAGTGAGTACATCAGAGAAAGCACTAACAGCATGACACGCAGGGAGATGAATACATGGGCCAGAGGCAACGCCGTTCTGAAGGCACAGGAAAATATGCCAGCAGACTTGACCTCCTGACCTGAAGTTCTAGATAGAGTATAACAAAAGAACAGGAACAATCAGCAATTAAACTAATGGAAAAACATGTTGATGATCAATTTAAATCAAGTTTGTCACAGAAAAACACCAAGTCTGTCCTATTCAGTGCCCCCTGCACACTTGCACAAGGGTAAGTATTTTGGTGAGCTGCAAAAAATTGGATGAAATGTATTATCTACACGAAAAATAAGCTGCCTTTTTGTGTGTGTGTGGTTTTTGGGGGGTTATTTTTGGGTTTTGCATTTTTTTGCTGGAGAGAGCAAGCAGCCAAGGACTGCAGAAGGCAAACTGGCTTCTTTCAGTAACAATGCCACCTTAGAGCATTCAAAATGCAGCCCCAGAACACAAGACCACTAACTGTGCAAAAGCCTAAATCCCTCACACTGTTACTCCTTTCATCACAAAAAAGGTGGAATCAAAAATACCATTTGCTACCAAGTTTACTTACAATACCCTTACACTCTGCACTAGTCAGTAAGACAGTGCTTATGACAGACTGGAAAGTGTACATTCGATTGTATGTGATGTGCTGCTTTAGCTTATGACAAACTTTTAAAATAAAACCATAACATCTTTCTTGTGGTCAATCTGCAATATGTGAAGGCAATTCCCATTTAGCTCAAAATAGATAACTCCTCAACTTAAGCTAATTTGGTTCAACTCAGAATAACTGTGAAAGTTTTATTTAAATGGTTTTAAAAGTACATTTTAAGTGCAATTGATGTCATCTTCTTTATTCAGTGAGAAAAGACTGTACAAGCATTTAATTCATTATCTGGGCAGTTACAATTACACTTCCCAAAACTATTGCTCAGTATTCCCTGCAGTTGGAGAGTGGTTCTTTTAAGCAGTACTACCAATTTAACATGTAAACCAAAACTAATTTCTGGCTGCAGGTACTACTGGAAGAAGAAGGCGTCTTTCCTAAATATACTCAATAAAGCTCCAATTATTTTTTTAAATGATGGAAGATTTGGTATTAATTTACACAGAGATCTTTAGAAAAATTAAATGTTTACTACAATGAAATATCCTTCTAAAATTCTCCACTGAAAATTTAAAAAAAGGGGTTTGGAAGGGCAACAGAATGAGTAAGTCACATCCTTCTGGAGCTTTCATATATGCAACCATACAACTTGTTTATACTGCAGTTCATTCAATTAAATAGCCTTCAAACGGAGTAGATGTCTGATGGATTATTGCATTACAACTGGGTAATTTGCAGGACCATCTCCTCTCTAGGAATATGGAACCTGCAGCCACAGATAAACTACCTATTCTATCTGGTAACATTACTTGCCCAAGGCAATGCAATTCCTGATGCTTCACTGGGAGCTGTAAAAAGTTCTGTCCATCTCCATTGCCTTTAATATTCTTTCAACTGATCTACACTAATTAACAGTATATAGTTTGCCTTCTAAAACTTTACTCCAAAACCTTTCAAGATCTTGTTGTCAGTAGCTTGTGATTGCAAAGCTGATCACATTTTCATTAACCACATTTGACACTGTCAGATGCTTTCTGTGCACACATGTGCATGAAAATAAATATATACATTAGTTATTCAGAAAGCCCCGCTCAACTGCAAGAAGAATGCTAACAAAAAATACATTGTCTTAATTATCAATAAATAAATAATTTTTAAAAAAATTTTTAAAAATGCAATCTCTGGTACTCCCAAAGATGACTGAGTTTCAATAGGAATGTATCCATTGTGTCACAGGGGTTCACTGCTATGTATTTTCAAGAAAATCTACCTAAATTCATCCACATGATATAAATTTCTGAAAAACTGTAGTTGGCCCTATTCTTCCTGCTAGAATGCGTGCCTCCTGCCTGCCAAGAGGGGTAAAACCAAACTATTCATGTAAAGGCCAGTTACAACAGCTCTTTATCCCAAGAGCAGCAAGACATTCACATGGCAAGTAAACATCAATCCTCTGCATCTCATGCAAAGAAATAAAATCTAGGCACAGACAAAGGGAAATAACACATAAGGACAAGGAGTCTGGAGAACCTGGAACAGGAGGGAAGAACAGAACATGTAGCAGGATGCAGAAACTGGTCAGGCAAGGAATGCAGGAGCAGAAATAAGATTAGGACTGAAGGAAGGTACACACAGGATGATGGAAATAGCAAAGCAGGAGCTAAGAGAGAGGCAAAGACTTGTAGAACAGGGAGATCTGAATGAGACAACTGGTGTTTGCTTACTGAGTTAAGTGCACGAAGAGAAGTAGGACTGGAACAAGGCAGAAGGTACAAGGGTCAAGACCAAGATAATGAGAGTCCATCCTCTTGAGTTACTGCTTCCTAGTCCACCCAGAAGAGCAGTATAACAAACACACCCTTACTGAGATATCAGCATGTGCCCATGAAAACAAGTCAAAAGGTGTGTTCTCCCCTGGTCCTGTTCCACAGAGGGTGAAACCAGTTACTATCATCAGCTGCTCTCTAGCTCCAATGTCAGTGGTGCTTCTCATCCAAGGGCTTCATCCACTTACTGAACCAGAGGATGATCACCAACAGAAAGTCCACCTTGGGGCATTTTGGCTGTTTACTCACTGCTATCTTAGAAAAAACAAAACACAAAAAGGAAAAATGTATACAGAAAAACTGTAGAAGAAAATCAAGATTACGTGAAGCCATAAATCTGTCCTGAGGCTAGTTAAGTATTTTCTGAAAATCCCCCTAAGGTCAGTAATGACCCACAAGAATAAAGGGCTATCTTCCCACATTATTAGAGCAAGAAGTTTCATAAAAATCAATAATCACAGCATTCAGCAATAATATGGCTTTCCATGTCAAAAACGATAATATCCTCTAACACTTTAGAGGAACACTAGTCCAGTATCTACCCTTTAAAAAATGTAACATCTTTCTTTTGCAGCATCTCAGAGAATCAGGGATTTTCACAGAAGTTTTTACTGCATTTACATTATGCATATTTGACAAATACACCCAAGTGTACACTGAGTATGCACAAAGAGGGTTTTAAAAGCATGAAAACACATATCTGTAAGCATAAACCAACAGACTTACTGTTTATAGAAGCCAGAAAAGTTGAGGATGGAAATATTGAGTTAGTCCAAACAACACCCTCTGATAAAACCCAAGGTCTGTGATGAAATCAAGTCTAACAAACAAAAGAAGTGTAGAGCAAAGAAAGGCCTACTGCAAGTATGTCAAAAAAATTCTGACCTCTGTTAAAAGCCATTACTTAAAACTAGATCTACAGCAGATGTGTGAAAATTATGAAACTTCTCATTATAACTGACAACCATCAGCACATGGAAGCTCAGGATTCACTGCAGCACCATTTAGCATTGCTGCCCTGATCCCGAGGAACAGCCAGACTAGACCCACCCAGGACGACCCAAATTACATCGCCATAATATCCAGCTTTGATTAAGCTTCAAAAAACATCTGGAATATAAAACTTATGTTCCTGCTGTCATCCATTCACTACATACATTTTAATCCCCATCCTTTTTAATCATTTTTTGCTTTCTGTTTAAAAAGGAGGGGAAAAAAAGCTGTCTCACCCTGTCAAGACAATCTTTTGCAACAACCAAGCCCGTGACCAGAACAACAGCTGACAGCAATGCCTGAAAGAGCCTAATGCTGTTACAACTTATCAACAGACTGATAAGATAATGCTCTGTGCCTGCCTTTCTCCAGAAGAAAGATTTCAAGTCAAAGTCTGAACCAAAACCAGAAGCTGCATTCTCCCTGCTTTGCTCTGCATGAGCTCTGAACAAGAGCAGCTTCAAGTCAGGCCATTTCAGCTAACTTTGGGGAGAAGAGGGAAAAAGCAAATACCATCTCCCAAATCAGGTAAATTAGTGTCAGTTAGATGTTTCCTTTTTGTAACCTTCTACAGCTAACAAGAAATGAAAGGAGGAAAGTTAGTAAAACAAAGTAACAAATGAACAAAAAATATTATCTATTGTATATTTTCTATTATATCTTTTATATTGTATTTAATATAAACAGCAAAAATTTTATTTCACAATGCTTTCCACCGTCTTTTCTTCTTAATCTTTAACAAAAGTCTAGGGAAGACTTGTCATGGAAAAGGCTTGCAAGTTAATGCAGACTCAAGTATCCAAGCTAGACATCTGAAACACTGAACCTCTTACCAGGAGTCCCAGCAACATCCTGAATTCCCAAGCCCATTTGTTCCATTAAACAATGCACTTTCAGACACACCATTGTACTACTTCCTAGAGACACACACTGTCCCTTCAGCATGGAACCTGTGGTTCCTATTTGGCACAGACCACCAATCAAACAAAACTATAGAGAATCACATAATTATTGATGTTGGAAACGACCTCTTGAGATCAATTTTGCCCAAATCTCCTGCTCAAGCCAGGTGAGGTAGAGCAGGCTGTCCTGAATCACATGCAGTTGGGCTTCAAATATCTCCTCAGGTGGACATTCCATGACATTTCTGGCAACTTACTCCTCGGTTTGACAACCCTCCCAGTAAAAGTGTTTTCTTGTGGAAGTCCATATGTTTTGTGTCCATTACCTCTCGTCCTGCTAGGGGGTACAACTGCCAAGAGTCTGGCTCCCTCATCTCCATTCTTTCTCCTTAGGTATTGGTAGGCAATGATGAGATCCTGCTGAGCCTGGTTTTCTCCAGGCTAAACACTCCCAGCTCTCTCAGCCCCCTCCTATTACCAAAGAGAATCCAGGTGCTTAATCATCCCTGCGGATGAACTCCTTTTTTGCCACAACAGCACATTGCTGTTCTGGTATCAAACTGGTCACGTTCCAGCTTATTATGTAAGCTTTAGGAGTAAGACTTCTCATTTACAGAAAACAACAAGTTAAATATTTCTAGCCAACTATTAACATAGTGTCCCACGTTCCTTTTTATTTTTATGTCATATTTAAAGTCACTTCTCACTGTCCACTAGATCCATTTATATGGTATCACTGTATTGTGTTCCTGAAATAGGTTTTAAAAACTTATGGTATTATATGTTAACTGCTGTTCCACTCTTTTAGTTTACACAACTCTGAAATTACATGTGCATACTCTAAACTTTTATTTACTTTCTTTTTTTCCTTTTGATGAAGCATATTCTCAGAGAGGGACATTCCCAATATACCTGTTCCAGGTACTCACCCACGCTGTGGCCTTATGGGAATATCATTCATCATCATTGAGTAAACAAGCTTGTCTTCAAAAAAACATGTCATTTTAGTCCTTGGCTAAAAATAAATAAAATCATTATCTGATCATAGAGAAGCAGTTCTATAGATACAACTTCTTACAAAAGGAACAAATCTCCATTCATTACCTTGACTGCACTCTTTAGAGTTTGCTCTGCTACACAGGCCTCTCCTCTACAAGAGGCAGCACAATTCAGATCAACACTGCTGAAGCCTTGAGAAAAGTCCTAAAGTAGCAGGTAGTGCCATTATTTAAGAATGACAGATGGTTCTCTGTGGTTAAAGAAAATTGCTGAGCACTGCAATTCACAAGCCTCTGCTGAAGTTGGATAGAGCAACGGTGTCTCCCCGTTAGGGAACAGCCACATTTGTGTCCTTTCTGCAAAATGCTTTGCTTTTTTACACGGGCCACCAAGAAATTCAAGCCCTGCTAGATTCCAACACAGTGCATTGCAAGCCTGCAATGTACCACAAAAGTGGGTGTAAAATGAATGACAGGAAGATTTGTGATTTTTCTAGATACAAAACTGTAAGTAGTACAAGTAATAATTTTGAATGCCTTGCTGCTCTGTATCCCACGATCAAAACAGGCTATTAGAAAGTACCTTAAGAAACCAGAAGGCCCTTTACCAATCATACGGCCAGTCAAGTAGACTTTCCTTCTTTTCCGAACTCCTTGCCACAAATTGTTCCTGCAGCAGTGTCTATATTGAGAAAGAAGTCAGTGTTATTTCTAGATTTTGCAAACTGACAAATTACAACACATTTTCTAGTCTTTTGATTTTGTTCACTGATGGGAGAAGGGGGATCCTCTGTTTTATTTGTGTCCTTTCTGGCGGAGAAATAATAAAAAAAAGAACAGCTCTGAGAAGCTTGTGTCAGCTTCATTGTCAAGACAAAGGTCACTGCATTCCTATTCATGATGACCTACAACTGTACCCATTTAAAGGCTTCATTATGCTATATTAGAGGGACCTCTTTCTCAGAGATTTTAATTTAGCTTCATTGTGAGAAGAACAAAACGTGTAAGCATCAGAATATGGTGTTAAAAATTGTAAAAACTAATTATTTCAGCAGTCTTATTCCCTTTGCCATCCACTCTTAAGATAACGTGTGAAGTACAATTTCCACAACCACATAAAACAAAATATGAAAATACTTTTACTCTAAAGTGTCTCTCAACTCCAAAATAAATAATCAAATTTAGTATTTCTGCACAAAAATTGCCATCTCTCAAAAAATCCAAGTTCCAAGAACACAATATGAGTAATTAGTTAAACTCCAATGTCCCCAGACTAATGTTAAATTACTATTAAATGACTGGAAAGAAGTTTTAATTAAGAAAGCTTGGGAAGTAAATTTTTAAATCACCTACACATTTCATACAGACTTAACTCTACACTAAGATTACCAAGTGTAAATGTTTAATTATAAGGTTTGATGGACCAATTACATGAACATCATATAATTTGACCTACCCTTCACAAATTCTTCAGCTAAACAGGTTAAATAGTTTTAAATGTCACATCTCCATTGATTACTGCTGAATAACCCCTGGGGTTATTCAACCCTCTGGCCAAATCTGAGCGAGCAGACTTCTGGCACAAATCTCTGCATTTCAGTTTCACAAGGTGAAGCAATACTTGGAAATAGCAGGCCTTCAAAAACCCCTCAGTGCTGTAAGAAGCAGAGCTCACTGCACTGTCTCTCCCACTTCCCAGCCACTGGCCTGAGCCCAGCTGCACAAGGCAGGCCACGTCCTCTCTGCCAAGACTCTGGGAGTGCCTTCTGCCCCTGGAAACAGCATGGGGCCAGGAGCTTCTACGAGTAAATGTGTTACCACCACCCTGACCGAATTCCAAGCAGATAGCTAACACAACATGAATGCCCTCTGCAGCTGAAGAAGTTAATCCTTATTAGTCTCATTTTCCAGTATTACCGAGCAGCTTCTAAGAGAATGTATTTTTCATTCTAAAGATCATTTTGTTTAAGAGGTAAGAAGATCCAGTGACATATTTTACCCACTAGAGTTTAAAGCAACTCAGCAAAACATGCGAGATGTTTTATTACACATCTGTATATTTCCTCATTACTGGAAAGCAAATTAAAGTGATTCTAAACCTTGTCACTCATCGAATTGCACATGGATTTCTTTGTAAATTCTACTCTACACAGGTCTCAGCCCAGTTTTATTCCCACTCATTTCAGAATATAATACCATCTGAAAACATTCCCATCTGGGAGGTATTGTCCCCCTTCCAGAAAAAAAAAGTATTCAGAATCTTTAAGCAGCCTGACCCATCCTCACCATCCTCAATGTAATTTCTGGCCAGATGCCAGCACCCACATACATCATGTCCCAGCCAAGATTCTGACCTATCCAGTGGGAACAGAGTATGTGCACACACAGAAATACACAACGGAAGGAGAAATCTGGGATGAAAAAACAACCAGCCTTTTGGCCTTTGAGATAAAAATCAAAATGAAATCTTTTGCCAACAGCACAAAGTAAAGGTTCCTTCTGAACAAGACACAGGAATATTCTGAATGGTAATAACCTAGTTTTACATAAAGCAGGTTTTAGCATCAAAGGTGGCATATGAGCTACTACAGAATATCTGATGCTTGTTGCAGATCCTGCATAATGACCACTACATGCCTCATTAGCTCACAGAATGTTTTGCTAACTGTAGCACTAAATAAGAGACTATTTTAAATACATTTCAGGTAAGACAGAGTATATTAAAATAATAAAAAAATACATTCTTAAATTAGTTCTTGATTCTTTCTTCATTTTGAGTCTGGCTATACAATATTTTATCAAATTTCAGGCCAGGTCACCAAGTACACAGACAGCTTTCTAGTGTGGCATCATCCCATTACTTAGGAGAACCTTGGGTTTAAGATTACCAAATCCATTATCCAATTAATAAAATCAAAATATTGGAAAGAATCAGTATGAAAACAAAGCAGTATAATATATACAAAAATTTACATTAAAGATTATGAAGCATTGTAAGTTAAAAAAATGCCAGAACTACATCTGTTGATTCTTCAATTCACCCCATCCTGAAGGATGAATTTCTTGATGACATGATGAGAGAGAATTTCTTCCAAGCAACACTGCCTTGCTGTTTGCATCCACATCGAGCAGAATGACACTCAGAGCATGAAGCAGGACTCTGCAGGATGAGGCTGCTCAAGAAATAAGTTTCAAACAACATAGATAACAGCATGTATGAGAGTTGTTCATTTGGTAAGCAGGGTATACATCCTGTGTTTCAAATGATGTGCACAGTAGTAAACCTTACTTTCCTAGGTGTTTGTACAAACAAAAACATTGCACAAAAATCTCTTGAGAAGAATATTAAAAGCGAAGACTCTGCAGTTTATATAAGCAGCAAGAAAGATTCCAGTCTGAGAATATGCAACACATTAGAAAAAAGACTGCCACATGGACTAACATACCAAATGATTGAAAGGGCCTGATGCATTGTCCTGGAGGGATCATCTCTGGAGATACAGCTACCAAACTTTCAAATCTCTGAACATAAAAGCATTATTCAAAAACTTAATTATCAGATTTCAAAAACAGTGATTCAACACAGTCAAAAGTCCTAGCTGGGGGAGGATGATTCTGATTTGAAGAAGCATGGGATGAAAACACCAGTGGAACAACAAAGTTTTCTTCCTTCATCTAATTTTAGGAAATACGTGAGCAATTTTTGCAGAAGTTTCCCAGAGAAAGACAGTGCACAGAGCATGAGACAGACAGAGACTGGAAAATTACAGCTCAAATGTTTAAAGCTAGTAGTCAGCAGGGGCTGTAAACAGGATCTTTGATTTTAAAGTGACCTGATTCCCTTCAACCACTAGAGCATCGAGCAGCTAACTTACACATTCTCACATGTATCTTCTTGGGTGTTACAAACATTTCCACAGCCACAACAGCAGCTTCACATGAAAAAGACTGATTTCTAGTTGGTGGGGGAAAAAAACCAGCAGAAGCGTCACTCAGACAAATACACTGTTATCAAGCATGTAACACTGGGGGTGACAGGGAGGCCAAGCAATTCAAACAACAAAAAACTACTAAGAGAATACATTGAATTCTTCCAGTAGCTTCTCAAGGTCTCCACGAGGCATCAAGCTGCTTTTCTTCATCAGTAAGAATCATAAACCTCAAATTGCAAATACCCTTAACACCATTCTGGTTTCACTTT
Organism: Coloeus monedula; assembly: GCF_965178545.1. Classification (NCBI taxonomy): domain Eukaryota; kingdom Metazoa; phylum Chordata; class Aves; order Passeriformes; family Corvidae; genus Coloeus; species Coloeus monedula. Next base: position 10,372,918 of record NC_138789.1, read on the forward strand.
TTTTTCATTCTCCTTTCATTTCAGTTTCTTACTCTAACATTTCTCCCACACGTCTCTGTCCAATGGAAGTAATTCAGGAACGACAACAAATTTTAGTAGCTCTTCCAGATCATATGCAGGTCAGACGTGCACTTTCAGTGGCTTGGGACACAGAGCTGCAATCACAGCTCAAGGTACCATAATACACTTGGTTCCAGGGCAATAATGTTATGTGAGCTACTCTAAGAGGAAGTGTAAGTTTCTGCACAATTTTCTATCATAACCTCTATCCATCCTTCTTTACATTCCTGTTAGTGGTAGGAACCAGGTTATCATTCCCCTCCCATAATTCCTTTAAAAACAGTAACAAACTAAACCTTGAAATAAAGTGGAAAATAATTCTGGAGCCATTTTGCTTTACCTTTTCCTTCTCTCACTGACATATCCCCAAATAAAGCTTTAGTTCATATAGGTTAACTACTACTTACTGTGTAGTTTTCTAATATGTACCAGGTAAAGCCACAGCCTGATTTCCACGCAATTTGAACATACCCCTGCCTTCATTAAAATAAAGTTTGAACTCCGTATTACAGTAGAAAAAAGTTTAGTTCTGCTCTATTTAGAAACATGTTTGAATGCTGAGCAAAGAACATATACAATTCCACCAGATTTTCCCATCATACTTTTAAATGATTCCTAGCAATGTTCTGAATATTGGACATTGAGCATATTTACTTTTGGCAAGGTTTTTGTGCTTGTTTTTCAACATGCCAAGGATTTTTCTCACCCATGCCATTGCCTTGATTCAAATTCACATGCAAAGTTGAAGAAAAATACAAACTAAGTAAATCCACAACCTGTCTTCAGATTACCTAAAATGCTTCTAAAGTATTTTGCTGTAGTACTATTTTTACAGGACTTCCCTTATAATGCAGGAGTTAACAGGAGGGTGAGGGGGAAATTACAACCAAATAAAACCCCCAAAAAGCAGACAGAGGATTTTCTACAATCTTTACCTTGAATTAAATTCCTGTATTATATATTTGTCATTCTGAACTTCCAACAATTATGAAAAGTCTTTGAAGTTAACAATATGCAATTTAGATATTTTTAACTAAAACCACAGATTTGAAAAGATGAGACTGTATAAACATTTTAACTTAAGGAAATTTGATAAGTTTTGCCCCCTGGTTTCTAAAATAGCACATTTAGATTATTTGACTCAAAAGGAAACCAAAGAAAACAAACTGAAAGCATTCCAGTAAATTATATTATTCCTTCTCAAAATTTAATCTCCTAATGTTTCCTTAATAGGTTCTCAAAAGCATGACTGGATAATAGAAGTGATACCTTCATGATTTTGTGAATAATGGGTTTTATTAAGTTAAAGCAAACAGCCAGAACAATACATATGCAACTTCTACTACACACAATATAAAGAATGTAAATTATAACCTCTGTAAAACAAAAGAAAAGGTACTAAAAAAGCCAACACAGTGGTTACGGACTATTCCATCCCTGATAACAGGCTGGGTTCTGTGTTTAGAGAACAGTTGTCGTTTGTTTATTTAAACTGAATTACCATGAAATACAGAATCAAGTATAAATAAAAAGTTAATGGAGTTACACAGATTCTAGGAGAACAAATTCTAGATTAGTGAGGGCAAAAAAAAAGTTTACTAGCAAAAGAGATCACGAGTGGGCTCAGGTTTCTATTCATAGTGGTGAGGGACAACAGGAGAAATTACCCAGGATTTTTGTAACAATTCCTTTAATAATACACCACTTTCATAACAGAAGTGTTTTACACTTGCACAATGTTAATAACTTTATTATACATGGAAGCCTGTAATAGGCTGATTACACAATAAGACTGCAAACAACCACTGGTACCTTCCTGACAACAGAAAAGTACGTAAGACTGAAACATCACCAAGAGTACATAAAAAACCATCATCATTAACATCACCAAAATTACATTAAAAAACTAATCAAAAAATACATTTGCAAAAAGTGGTTTAGAGCAGTGCCACTGCGTTTCAGCAGCTTTGAATGGCCACCAGTATTTCTAGCAGGTTTCCATGGCTCCACAGGCATTCATCAGGATTCACATATAATAAATAATGTACCACAAAATATACATAAAGTAAGGCAATAATTCCAAAGAAAAGTTCTGTTGATATTAACAAGCCACTCAAGTTCTACTTTTGTAGTTGATGCCATCACCAGAATCCTTTGATGGAATTGCAGCCTTGGGCCCTAAAAGCCTGCCATGATGAACTGCTGCAAGCCCCTCTCTCTCTCTAAAGAGCTCCAGTGACACCACTGGGACACTGCTGGGCACAGGGGTTCGTGGTAGCTGATCCTGATGCAGGATAGGGGCCTTACTATGTACAATTGGGAGTAGATTATTTCTTATTGTACATGGAAACCTTGACAGAGTTCTAAAACAGGTGGGTGTTCATTGTTCATCACCTGATGTCATAAGACATCAGAAAGCACATCATAAGATATGCACTTTGTGGAATGTAAATCTGTTTAAATGCTAACTATTATATTGGGGTGAGAAAATGAGTAGGGGAAAAGGGAAAGAAAAGGGGACAGGGAAAGGGGGGGCAGGGGGGGAAGGGGGGAAGGGCAGGTAGATGACCAAGATCAAGTCCAGAGGAACCAGGAACACAATAAAACAGAGTGAACCCTTTACACTAAAAGGAGAAGAGAGGTGATGGACTCTTTTGAACCATGTGTAACAAATAACGTATCCCAAAACCCTATCTGGATTAGGACTGTACTTTCAAGCTGGGGTTTTAATGGCATGAACCAGCTGCACACGTTTTGCTCTCACAGTTTGTGTCAACAGAATCTCTTTACGGAATTACAGTCTTACACACAAGTTCTGGGGACATTACTGTTCAGATTAAAGCTACCGTGCACGGCTCATCGTACGGACCCGAGAATATTTGCTCCACCTGCCTGGAATGAGCGTCACCTGGAAGAACAGGAGTACTTTAAATACAACAAGATTTAGGTAGCAAAATTCTTTCAGATCAGCTGACATAAGAGACAGCAATTTGAAATGTCAGAGATCCCTTCCTCAAAAAGCTGAGATATATTTGTCATCGTCTGTAAATTGGAAGTTCCAATACACTAGCGGTGCATAGAATTCCCATGCTTCATTACACTTTCCTGAGAGTAAAGCAATTAGAATAAACTTTAGTCCTAGGAACAAAGTTAATTTTTTGCATTTTAAATTCTTGCGCTACTCCCTGACAATCTACATAATGTAAATTTGATTGCTAAACATTGTCACTTGAACAAAAACACTATTTTAAAACTATTGATTTTTGATTAAAAACCATAATAAACAGAGCTAAAAAAATCACACTAACAAAATAAACTAAATATGAAAAGTTGCATTGAAAGGGCATGTTACATTATTCTTAATAGGACCGTGTAGAAACATTCCAATGGCAGTGTTGTCAAAGTAAAACAAATTACATTAAGAAGACCCCACAGCCTGGTCACAGTCAGGACCTTACCTGTAACTCTGGCTGGTTGGGGTTTTTACTCGTGTACTACATGGCTCACTTACATCAGACATCATATTTGTATACCCTGAGAAATCTGACACTGAAGTCCTTACTCTATGGTCCACTTCTCCATTAGAGTTAGTGATAAAAGTCATTGGCACCCTGCTGCCCGACTTGAACTGAGAACCAAACGCTTGTGCAAAGTTCTCGATCTGGTAGGTTGCTCTAGGCTCTATGTCCTTCTGAGGATCTATCTGGCTGGTTAACTCCTGAGATGGGATCTGAAAGCTCGTTGAGGATTCTAAGTTTTTCTGTTCCTTCTGGCCAGTCAGTTTCTGAGATGTTGACTGGTAGTTCGATGAAGTCTCTAAGTTTTTCTGTGGATCGATGAGATCATCCAGCTCTTGAGAAGGCGTCAACTGTTGATGCGAAGCCTCCAAAGCAGACAAATAAAAGCCTGGCTGAGAGCCAAGCAACATCCCAAATGGAGGTTTTGGCAATGCAGTTGGCAATACTGAGGTAACGGATTGGCTGAAGCCACACTCAAGTGGAGATGTAGTGTATATCTGTTTGTCTGGAAACAAAGAGTGGTTATGGAGAGTTGAAGACAAGCTAACAAACTGGAAACTGGGTCCAAAAGCAAAACCAGTGCTGTTGGTTGTTCTTTCAAAGGCTTGTTGGAGGTATTTTGAATATTCTTGCAACATGCTTGCCTTATCATTTGAAACTGTTTGAGAGTTAGGGCTCAAGTTTTCTTCCTGAACCATGTCTGAATGTTCTCCTGAGGTGTGCAAGTCCACACGCTGTTCAGTTATACTGAAAGGATCTTCTTTCTGGCCTTCTGATTTGTGAGAGTACTGGTCCAAAAGGCTCTGTAAGACTTCATCTGGAATACCAGACTTGTCATGGCAAGATTTTATTTCATTATTTAAAGATGCTGAATCAATAAGAGATAAAGGAGCTTCGTTATCCATAACGCTAACACCTGGAGACTGGATGACGGACTGCTGGGAAGTCATGTGTCCGACATTAAGTGAAAAGGCACTGTTACTGCTTGCAGTTTGTAAGTATCTTCTTTTCTTTGAAAACTGCATGGCATCATCGTAATTGCTACTTATTTGACCCGGTTTACCACCTGTACTTTGGAGAAGGCCAATAGTTTCTACACCGGTATTGGCTACTAGGCCTAGAGAGCCACTCTGTTTCCCAGACAGTGGTTTTTGTCCCAAAATATCTGGCAGTGGTGATACAAAATTAATGTAATTTTTGTCTGCCTGTTTTCTGCTCGTTTTTTTCAAGACCAATTTTGGCACCTTTTTCTGAAGTTCTTCTACACCTGTGCCAACTAGACCACCACTGGAAGACACAATAGGAATATCAACTGCATAACTTGGTATGGCCACATTACTTGTAACTTGAGATTCAGCTATTTTGCTGCTACACTTGTTTCCTTTGTTTTCAGTGGATGTATTTTTTGTTTTACTTTTTCTCCTTGAGGAACTTGTATTTCCCTGAGACAATGCAGCCAAGCTACCCATGCTATTTGAAGATCCAGGCTCCATTCCAGCCCCTGCTTTACCTATGGCTTCACCACATGTTCTTCTGTGCTTTAACAGTCTATCAGTCCTTGAAAAATACTGCTGACAAGTGTCACATTTGTATGGCTTTTCTCCACTATGCGTCCTCTTGTGTCTTTCCATGTGGTACTTCTGGATGAACTTCATACTACACTGGTCACACCCAAAAGGCTTCTCCCTACTGTGGATCTTCTCATGTCTCTGCAGCAAGTACTTCTGGATGAAGCCCATGCTGCACTGGCTGCACTGGAAAGGCCTCTCCCCGGTGTGGATGAGCACGTGCCTGCGCAAGTGATAGGAGCTCCTGAAGGCAGCACTGCAGTGTTCGCAGACGTGAGGTTTCTGGCTGGGGGACGCGACAGCACCTTCCCCATCTCCCACCAGGGGGGGTTTGGATGAAGCACTTGGCTTCCGCTTGGCTTTGATTCCCTGAGTTTCTGGCTTTGGCCTCTTTGCCTTCTTGACCTGGGCATCGTGCTTTGGCTCACCCGCGCTCCCTGGAGCGCTCTCGCCTCTGCCAGTCAGCAGCAGGTCTCGGTGGGGATGCTGGTGCAGGTGGTGAAGAAGGCTGAGGTCCTGGATCACGCTCTGGCCGGTTCCTTCGCTGCTGCCCAGGCCGGGGGGTCTCTCCTCCGCCGCTCCCCCGAAAAGCCCCCCATAGTGGTGATGGTGCTGCGGCTGCTCCTCCTCCTCCTGCTCGCTGGGTTTCTCTTGCTTGATGCTCACCAGGGACTGCAGAAAGCCCCAGGGGCTCCTCTGCGAGGAGGGCGCGGAGGGGAAAGCCCCTGCCGGCTCCTTCTTGAAAGTCATGTCCTGCGGGGGCGGAGGCGCCGGGGGCTCGCCCGCCGCCGTGGAGGAAGCGGCGGCGGCGGCCGGAGGTAACACGCACTGCGGGGGGTGCTGGGCCGCCGCGGGGGGCGCGGCCGCCCGGGCGAAGCTGGTGACCGGGGGCAGGCGGTGGTTGAACATCACCATGCCGGGGGGGAACGTTGGCTCCATGGCCGCCGCCCTCTTGCCGCCGCCGCCGCCGCCGAGGAAGCCGCTGCCGAGTTTCATCCCCCGGGAAGGCGGGCCGGAGAGGAGGCGCGGCCCAGAGGGGCTGCGGGACCCGCCGCCCGCCCGCCGGACCGCGCCGGCTCAGCGGGCGGCTCCCTCGGCGGCCCGGCAGCCGCCGCCCGGGCGCATCGCCGCCTCCCGCCCCGCGCCCGCGGCGGCCCCGGCCCGGCTGCACTTACGGCTCCCGCCGCCGCCGCCAGTTACAAATATCGCCGCGTCCGCTCCACAATGGAATTAGCAGCGCCCGCCCCGCCGCACATGCGCGCCGCGCGGCACGCTGGGAGTCTCGGCCGCACGGGCCGCGGGCGCGCAGGCGCGGCGCGGGGGGCGCGGGGTGGGCGCTGGCCGCGGGCGGCCGGGCCGGGACGGGACGGGCCAGGCCGGGCGGCACCGCCGGGACGCGCTCCGGGAGCCGCGGGATCCCTGCGGGCAGAGACGGGCACGGCCTCCGCCGCCGGCATAGCCCGGATAACGGGACCGGGCACCGCCGCCCGCCCGCGGCGGGACGGGCGCAGCCCGGGATCAGAGCGCAGGTGCTGCCCCGCGACGCGCGGCAGGGCCAGTCCAAGGCTGCGCGGAGCTCCGAACGCGGGCAGCAGCTGCGGGCTCCGCAGCGCTCGTGACCCGTGTGAAGAAGCGGCAGATGCAGAGAGGCCGCAACTGAGCGTTTTTAACAAAGGCTCGAGGATGTTGCTGTTTGATCGCAAACCGGCGACATGAGAGTTGCACGTAACGCCACGGAGATAATGAAACCACTCCACTCCCAGGAAACACTACCGATATTCGAGTCGGATGTATCAGTCGGCCACATTTTACACACGCTGCTCCCACGCTCCCTCCCACCTACACACTGGGGAGCAGGTCCCCGGATCTCACCCTTTTCCAGCTGCAAACTGGGAGTACTGGGAGCATTAAGTGCAACCCTCGCCCCCGACGGGCTGGGACACCTCACCGGCAGCTCAGCTCCCCGGGGCCAAGGACAGGATTCTTTGGCCCACTGCTGCAGCGAAACCCATACTAATGATGCTCATTGGTTGAGCTGCATGTGCGGAAATAATTCATCCGTATACTAGAAATGAGATAAAATTGTTATTTTGAAATAGCACCTTATTTCAGTTAATCAGGAGACCTTTTCCACTATTTTTCTAATAATCCATGCCCTCCTTGGAGGGTAATAAAATATAAATAGAATTCTGCTTAATTCCCGGGTATTTACTTTGAAAGCATTTTATATTTCTGTAAGGTTTTAAAATGCAAACGTCAGAGGTACCTTGGCTTAAAAACTTGGAATTAGACATATTAACACTAATTTTTATCATTAACATAATGGAAATAAGGGAACAAGGTGGATAAGTTCCTTATAATTTTTATGCTTTATCTGTCAAAAATATTTTCCTTCATGAGAGATGAGCCTATAAATAGGAAGTACTTTTCATAACCCTAACCGGTGCAAAGGTTCGGTCAGATCTTAAACATATCTGATTGATGCAAAAAAGTGGAATTTGATGCCATTTCTGTACTTTAAAATTTTGTTGAGTAAGTAAAACTTGTTCCTTCTGTAATTTAAATACAGTTTCCTTTCCATAGCATGTAAACTAATAGTTAATTTCAAAATGTGCTTCAGATTACAACAGTTTAGGACTGTCAGGTTTAGCTAAGTGTTAAAAGACAGACCAGGAATTCAAAAAACTTAAAGCAGCAGTAAAATATTAGTCAATGCCTATGAGAAATGAGTCTGTCCCCTTATTCAGGGTGTCTGTGTTTAATGGTAAGCTGGGATGCATATAAGCCAGTCCAAGCATGAAGGGCAGTAGGACACTCATATGGAAAGCCAACTTTGTCCCTCAGTTATCAAGATAAGAAACCTGTCATTTCTCTCATTCACTCTGTCAGCCTTGAGATACTCCAAGCAGACTTACCTCTGTGTTGTACACCCCATATATCAGGAAGATGAAGAGACCCTGTAAAATAAAATGGAGGGAAAAAGCTGTTAACTCTAATCATTTCAGCAGTAGAAATACCTGAAATAAACTTTCCTGGGAACAGACAAAAGAAGACACACTTCATCAAGGTCAATTTATTTTTCTATTTTTCAACATTATAAGCTGTACCTTGAGCATTTATTTGATAACATGGGAGTGCATCAACTATATTGTGATATTTAACTGTTTGAAAATTAAAAACTTGGCACCAAAGGATCTATAACATTAATTAGAAATTTTAATTTTTTATTTGAATGGTCTTTTGACCAACAAAATAAATTTATTTCAAAAAATGAAAATACGAAGATGCTAAGGCAAACTGAGGAGTGAACAATCTCTACTTCTGATATTTCTTTTCGTAAAACTTAAAGTAAGAAACCAAATTCTACACTAAAAATAAACTCCCACATATTGTATTGACAAATGTATACACTTAATTATTTTAGAAATTTAAATAGGAAGAAAATAAGAAATGTATGAGGACAGGAAAAAAAATAACCCAAGAAGATAGTATACATGAATCACCAAAGTTCTTTGAAGGGCTTGCTTCACACTGGCCTCTTATCAGACTAAACAAGCTAAAAACAAACAAAATACTCACTTCAATGAGTTTCTGTGAACATATTCGCCTTGTTGAAGGATGTGTGTCCAGGATCTGAGTTAACAGTGCAGCTTTTTACTGATTCTTGCAATCTGCAGGCAGGATCCTGAAAAACACACTCAAATTACTAGGAAGAATAGAATAACAAATGTAAATAAAATACAAAATATGTAGTTTGCTATGAAAATGTTTCTATAACTCAGATTCACTGTGGGTTTATAACCTATTTTTAAATTTATTTGTAAAATAACCCTGTCTTGTAATATAAATACTTAAAACTGGCCACTTGAATATATCAGGGAAAAAACTCTTGATTTTCAAAGCAAAAATATTTTCTGGTAAGAAACTACATTTGAATAGCAAACAAATTGCAACTTTTTAATCCAACATGCAAATTACTTGAAGACATTTGGATTAATTCATTTCAAGTTCCTAGGATTTTAGAGATTTCCATCCCAGGCAAGAGGCTGCTATGGGTAACTGCCATAGAGAGAGGGGCAATGAATAATCAACTGTTAAGATGAAGGTAAAAAATTTCTTTCAGGCTGATCCCAGAAGAGAGAGTAAAACCACATGCTGCTTGTTATTCAGGTGCTTTCATGAGTTAAAATTCTTGCCAAAACTCAGTTCCAAACAATACTGGTTGCTCTGATATTAAGAGTAAAAAAGAATTTTACATTCAAGACTTCCAAGACTAGAATGCTCTTTTTAACCTAGGTATGCAAAAATAATGTTTTTAATTGCTTCTGAATCTCCTCTGAAATCTGTGAATCTCTTATCATCCCAGAAAAACAACCTAATTAATTACTTAGGTTTGGATATTCACAAATCTTACAGAAAATTTGAAACAAATTATTAAAGATTCCGGATCTTAAATTGGCATGTCAAGTTTTTGCTTTTCTTGAGCTTGATAACAGCTCCTTTAAATATTTAACTGTTAGAAATATGAAGTGCCATGGACATTCTTATCTTAATTAATAATTCTTGTAGACTTCTGGGAGCTTTTTGCCTTGTTTTTTCTCGGGGCAGGGGTGTCCTCTAAAATCAAATTATTCTAATAGAATCAGCCCAACAAGGATTTTACTTATTGCCTGCCTGCAAGGAGTTATGAGGTCTTGGCACCCACAACTGATAATGAGGGGTCATTTTCCACATAACACTGTCATCAACAATTACCTGTACAGGATAGTGTGTGGTCCATCTGTGATGAAAATAAAGAGGTGCGAATCCTCAGGTGGTTTGAAATGTTAGCGATAATATGGTCTTACATAATTGATAGTTCAGTTTCTTTAACTCATTCATTGCAAAAAGACCTTCTCTGTTTTTTCAGTGGACCCTGGTGTCAGCAGCAGTGTGGTTCTGTGAGCAGCTGCCTCAGTTGCTCAGGCTGGTCAGATGTACTTTGACTTCTGGGAATTAAACAGGGTTGTGATCAAGCCAGTAATTTTATCCAGAACTGTTTATTGTACCTGTTGGGATCAATAAAATAAAATAAAATAAAATTCCTTCATGAAGAAGCTTAGGAAGCACATTTGTATTTTTTTGTGTTCTGATAGCAGATGTGAACCCCCAGAGGAATTGTAGCCTCTTGTGCTCAGTAACATATCCATATCCATCCAGAATAAAGCTGTCTATGCCTTGAAAAGGTAAAGGTTTCTAGACAGAAAATCTGGCAGTGCTGAAGAAAAGAGAACCTGCAAGCACACCTGTCATTTTTCAGGTCTCATGCCAAAGTAGGATGTGTTCTTGGTAGACTAAGGAGAAGTTAAAAACCTTCGGGTGAGCTGGAATCCTGCCTTTTGGAATCCGAGGAAAGCATTGCCGGGTGCTTAATTACAGCTCCGTTTGTCACTCCAGGCAGGGCGTGAACGGATTGCTCAGCTTTGAAATTTGGCAGGTCTTGCCCGAATTGTCCTTGCTATCTTGAATAAATCAGTCTATGGACAGTTCTAATCTCCAGCAAGTTAGTCAGGATCTGTTCCAGTTTGGGTGGTACCACTGAAAGTTGACACTCTTATCACAAGTCCATTCTGCTTTAGGGCAACAGAAATTTGCATGGCAGTTGTTTTTGTCAGAAGTTTCTTCCCCTGATTTTAACATTTGTCTCTCCTTCTGTTACTATTTGACATTTCCTTTTTATGGACATCATATTTCAATCAAGATTAGACAATAAATTGCACTCACTTTTTGGTGTGTTAAGACTGTTACACTGATACTTTCAATATTTTCAATTTCAGCATTTTTTTCAGTATATGCGTTCTCAAGAACGTGGAATTACTTCATCCTTCTCCTGTTTAAACATTTGGTCTCTCATTTGTTTGACAACCAAAAAAGGGTTTTAAAGAATTCACAGCTACTAAAATCCTTATCGTAATACCTCAAAAGATCAATTAAATAAAACCATATTAGCAAAATACGCCTGTAAACACTAGATAGAAGACCTCTAGAAGAATAAAAATCAATTAAATATATTCTAAATAAATTAATACCTAATATAAACCATTCAATATTTTAAAGCATTAAAAATTTCCAGCACTGAAAATGTTTGGATTGCAAGAAATTTTCTGATTTATGGAGGAGAGAAAGCTAGTAGATCATATGCCGCTATACTGGACTAATACCGCTTTTTTTCATAAACTAGAAAATTACCCTATTGCAGCAATGAAAACTGCAGCCTGCAAACAGGACTCATGTTGCTCACACAGTCAGTCTTTCTGTAATCCTAAAAAAAATAAAAATTGTCTTAGCAAGGAGAGATTAGGGATTTACAGTTTGTTTTAAATCCAGACCAGTGCTAGAAACTGTAAGCCTCAGGAAACTTTTGTCATACAACATCAGTTTCAATGCAAAGAATATCCAATTCCAAAATTATGGGCTTTTTGTACCATAGTTGAAGAAGTTTGAAATCTTTACTTCAACATTTAAGAAGTCTGACATTTGAAACAGTACTGTTCTGAAATTTCGGTCACAGTCCCACAAACAACTATTTCAGCTCTCATCGTTATCACTCAATTGGAAACAGGAGGAAACAATGTGACTGATTTGAATTTTCTGCCTATAAAAACTAGAACTTGGGAAAAAAAAAAAACAAACTAGCAGAAATTTTGTAATTCTAATTAACAGATCCTCAGAAATTTGGTAGTAATAAACTGTCATAGCAAAGGTCCTGGAGCAAATCAGTAACTTACCCTGGAACAGACTCTTTGCTTTGGCCTTGGAGATTAATTGCTCTTTTCCTCAGTTGCATCAAGAACCAGATGGTTCATCCTTAGTTCTGAGCCATATTAAAAAGATGCTTCTATTAGTGTCAGGTGAAGTGGAAATGGACAGGCAGAGTGTAACTCTAAATTCCACACTGAGAATCTCTGCAAGGACTGAAGTACACAAACAGTTTTTACATGCTGCTAAGGAGCTACATAGAAAACTTGAGATGAAATTATATGTAATAAGAGCCAGTGGAATAACTGGGATCTAGGATATCAAAAGAACAGCTCATTCTCCACAGCCTTAGCAAATTAGCATTCCATGTTGCTAAACGTAAGCCTGCCCTGAAGTTTATTTTAGATAAAGCCAACAATAACCTCTCTGCACAAAGGTATGTTTAGGATGATAGGAAGTATCCATGTAAAAAAAAAAAGTTGGAAGGGAGTTAGAGACATCAGCTGTTCACCTCTCAGCATAAGCAAAGATAGGATATTTAGGTGTCAGAATAAGCTTTCATATGGCAGATATAACAAATTTCTGACATAAATATGTCAGCTAACAATTTTTTTTAACCCCCTTACTAAGATCCTGTTGGAGTACCTAGACAAGCCTGTGTTAATCTACTTTTTGAGGTGACCAGTATCCATTTTCCACCTGTCCTTAAAGAAGACAACTTGACCTTTGCAATAAGTCTATAAGCATTACAATCAGAGCTACAGGATTCAGGGCTTTGAATGGAAATTTATCATACTATGAAAAGTTTTCCTGCTTCTGTTTCTTCTTTTCAGAGATATACTTTACAAATCAAGATATTCTTTCAGAGCATGAAAAAGCCAAGACATGAAGCCAGTTGGGGTTTTTTCTGATAAAATTAATTACCGTAATCCCACCATCACCATATACATCAAAAATCTATACAGCACCAGCCACAGAGAGAGGAGACTCACGCTTCAGTTCCTTTTTTTCAGTAGTCTGTTATTCATATACACACAAAGTGGTCTGAAAACAGCCAGTGCACTCAGAGCTTGGTCTTGCTATGTCTTTGCATGGTTCCACCATTATACAAAATGTATCTTTCTATACATTTTTGTACTTAGAATACTGGCTGCAGGGAAAGAACTGCAAGTTTCATTCTACCTACTTTTAGAGGCTTATAACTTCTTCCAACTGCATCTATTCCTTGTACTTGTCATCAACTCGGAGATTACTGTCTCTGTCACTTAACCCCAATTTCTCATTTTATAAAATTTTAAGTACCTTACTGAACTAGGGAGCACACAGGGAAATGGATTATATTTCACCCAAAGAATTAATCCATGCCCTTGGTCTGCTCCACCTAAAATAAGTCAACACACACAAACAAGCACAGAACCTATTAGCAATGTGTTGTGTGTGTGGTGCAAAAAATGTTGATTCATACACTTTGAGCAAAATTCTGTATTCCTTACATTTAATAACATCTCACAAGGTGGTTAATGAGTTTAGGCTAGATCACTCAGAGCCAGTACAATATTGTTAGAGGTGAAGAAAAAAAATATCTCTTAAGAAATAATTTAGCATTACAGTGATGCAGATTATACTGTAAGAATCACTGTAAAATCTCTATAGGAATACTAGGACACAGTCAAAGTGTAATCCCAGTATTATTGCAGTTTATGGGTTTGTATTTGCAAGAATTTCTCCAGCTTATGTATATACAAACAGGGAAGTGGGTTGCAAAAGATCCCAAGGCTGTTACACATACTGGAAGCCACTGTTTATTGCTCTTCCTTTTGCTTTATAGTAATTTAAAGCATAAGGTTACAGCTTTTCTGCAACTGCGTATACCAGAAAAACTTAAGTGAACTATATTGAATGCAATATCTGCTTTTATGAATTTCTTTTATGGGGTTCTTTAGAACCAATAGGCAGAGCCCTGTAAACCTATAGAGAATAGCTAAAAAACACTCCAGTGTTGCCCATTCAAATGAGCAGAATCTTTTCCATACACGTGAAGCGTTTAGAACAGTTACTCAGACTCCATCCTAAACATTCTTACTTTACTGTAACAAAAAATATACAATAATAGTGATTTGAGATTAATGGTTGGATGTGTTAGATTTTTTTTTTTTAAGCTGTAATTCTAGAAGGAACCTGTATAGCTTAAAATATTCCTTTATGATGTCAAAATACACATACAGTTTCACACGTTCTAGATGGAATGTTATTCATCCTAGACTTCATTACAAGCCTAAAAAAAAAGCTCTCATAGAAACCTTCTATCTAAATTCTCTTCAGGGAGAAGAATTCATGATGGACACTATTTCCCATAAAACTAATTTCCTTGTTATGTTATCCTCTCCCCCATTTTTCACACCAGATCAATTCTGTGTGGATTAGATGTGCACTGTAAAAGAAACAGTATTTGAAGCCTCATTCCAAATACATCTTTTCCTACTAGTGTAGGTTCCTGGTGCTGCCATCTTCTATGAGCAGAAGCCTCTTTGGGCTTTCAAACAGGAGATCTGCAGAAGTACAGAGAAGTACAGAGAAGCACAGAAAAAGTACAGAGAAGGCTCTTAGCTCACAACAGGACAGTTATTGGTACAAACTTCTCCTTGAATTAGAAAAAGGCATAAAGACAGCCATAAGTGCTGCCTCCAGTGCAAGGACAGTGAATCCTTCTCTTGAATAATCCTCAGGTTTTCATTGTAGGGGGAGATCACTGTATCAGGTGATTTTCAGATATTACTGCTTCCCTGTTGTTGATGCAATAACTGTGTTAAAACTTAAAAATACATTAATAAAAATGCTGTTCTCAAAAATTATTTGAATGTCATTTCTTAACAGATACAACACTTCTATTTCTGAATTTCTGGGAGAGACAATAATCACTTAGGTCCAGATTTGCAGACGTCTTCAGACATCCCAGTTGTACTGACTTCAGTATTAATTTCTCAATGAGTTAGAATCTAACAGCTGTTGCAGATCTGGGAAATAGCTCATGGTCCCATACTAATACACTGATATTTTCAAAATGATGTATTAAATTACTCATGTCTTGGTGTGGATCTGAAACTTACCCAAATGAGCAACTACCCAGAAACAAACTTGCAAGTTTTGCATTTTTCATCACTGCCTGTTTTTCTGTCTTTTAATCCTTGCTTGCAAGATGGGGCCTGGCTTTCATAATAATATGAAAAAAGTTACAAATACTGGTTTTTGGTATTTTCAAAAGGATGATAATTCTGATGAAAAAGAAAAAAGTCTGATGCTTCCAAAGATCCAGGTGTCAAATGTACAGTAGATTGTTTTGAAGGAGAAACTTAGAAATTTATTTTAAGTCTAGAAATGTTCATATGAAAGTCATTTCCAAGGGTCATACTTACATTTCACTTTGTTGCATAGCAAATACGTGCAGTTTACAATTCGAGTTCTTTCTGGCCAGCCCAGCCACATAATTGTGAAAGCCACAGTGAGTTCTGATTCCTTATGCATGATCAAACTATTTCAGCCATTTAGATTTCTAGTGTATGTTGGGTTCCAAACACACCTTTGAAATTCTGCTTTCAACTGTGTGTTGTGGCAGTAAAACCCATTGTGCCTCTGTGCTTTGAAGGACTCTTCATAATTTTCATAGAGTATGCAATGAATCCTTAAACTGCTCACTTGAGGATGATAGTTAACCTTTAGAAAAAGATTGGAAAACACCTGTGCCTCAGATATAATTAATAAAAAGAACTTGCATCACTTTACCTTACGAAAAAAAAATTGAACTGTACAGCTGTATAAATAATTGATTTTTAAATGGCTATCTCAAAATAGGTGCTGAAATTAATTGATACTTCAGGATTGACTTAAAATGCATATGTTCCCTGTTCTCATGTCAAAATAAATAAAAACATTTTAACTGGGGAGGGGAGGGTATAAGGGGACAAAAAAAGCCCACCACCACCACCAAAGAACCCCAGAAACTTTTAAGTTACATTTGGCTTAATTTGGGTGTTTTTAAAGACCTCACAGAAATATATATATTAAAGGTGGATAAAACCAAGTTATTTACACCTAAAACCAACACACACTTTCAAGGTTCTTTCTGAGAAAAACAGTCTGAGAATTCCATGCAAGTTCATGCATAATTTCTGTTGAACCGAGTTTTAATTTTTGCCCAGCATTAAATAATTCATAATTCAGTTAAGCAAATAAGATGGTAAGGAAAAAAAATAGGAAAAAAACTTCCACATTAGCTTGTAAATGAGACAGAGTGCTCTAACAATGTATTTTATGGAAAGCAGACATTTAAGTTTTATATTCCAAAGAATCATCTTACTTTGCATTGCAGCACCTCTTTTAGATCCCAGTGACCATCCATAACAGTCATGGAACATTTTCCTGCCAGCCTTTCCACTCCTCACATAGTGGCATCCTTCTTAACATTACACACGTGATTAGCAAGAAAAGGAAAGCAGCCACTCCTGGTAAGACACAGAGCAACATGGGGGCAACATGATCAGCAGGTCTGTGAGAAAAGGTAAGGACAACACAAGAAAGGAGTGTCACACAAAAGTTAGGAGACTGCATCAGGCTGCTCAGGCAGCTACAGTAAAATTAGATTAGAACAGAAGGACTAAATGCCAGAAACTTTGTCCCAAATGTAGGGAGCAGAATAATTGTTAAAAAATAATCCTGTAAAGAAACAATCGTTCTATGGCTTTCAAGGATCAATAAAGGTTTTGAATAAATATCGACACAAAGGTATTAATTGAATTCAAAAATAGAGGTTAGTGTCTGCAATTCAATCTCTTGTCAGTTTAACCAGAAAATGCCCTTAAAAGTTACAACAGTTAGAATAGAACATGTCTAAGAATTAATTGATCTCTGTGCAGTGTGATTTAAATTGGATCTTTGGTGACCACTCGAGAATGCGCTGAAAGTAAATGTGCACAGAGAGCCATTCAAAAGCAAAAAGGAAGAGAGAGACAGATATGAGGATGGTTTTTTACTAGTGTCTTCCTTCCACAATGTTTTTTACGTATTACCAATAATTTTATGTTTAAAGATTCAGTAACCATTTTCATTTGGCTGTGCTTGGCACAACTATCCATTTACCTGAGCTAACTACAAAGGAATAGCATAGTGATTCAGGTTCCTTTTTAAAATATATTAAATGGTCAATAAATACATTAAAAAACTCAAGAGTTTACTAGGACCTAAAATATTTACATAGTAATTTTATGGAAAAGAGTGCTCACAGGCTTCTCCTAATAGCAAAGTGGGCAGGGTTGTTTTGTTTTTTTGAAATAACTTAAGAAAAGTCAAATCAACAGCAATCCATTTACATCAGATTTAATACTTGAAAATGTCCATTTGGTCTGGAGAACCTGTGAACATAAGCAGTGCAATGCTGAATGAAAAAGGAGATTTAATATTCTAATTTATTTTATGGCAAAGCAGGGGTGTTCCCACATACCTTCTCCAAATATTTTACGTTTTTCTTCTAGGAAGGATTTTTCACCATCAAAGGGTAAATTCCATGAAATTTGAATTAAAGAGACATATTCTAATAGCAGTAAGCCATGCCAGGGTATGCATTACTAGAGTTATTGGCAAGCCTTTCAAGTGATTGAAGGCAGTTGGTGTTCAGGCTGTTCCTTTGC
The DNA here is from genome assembly GCF_965178545.1 of Coloeus monedula. Classification (NCBI taxonomy): domain Eukaryota; kingdom Metazoa; phylum Chordata; class Aves; order Passeriformes; family Corvidae; genus Coloeus; species Coloeus monedula. Next base: position 10,390,483 of record NC_138789.1, read on the forward strand.
AGCATACCCAGGACATGCACCAATAGCCCATAAACATACATCTCTGAGGGGCTTATTACTGCTACATATTAATCAGTGTGGCAGTCTGATGTTGGTTACTAGTCATTCCCCCACAGCTGGAGAGGACTGGAAAACAAAGATTTTGTTTGTAATTAAAAGATCTTTAGGGTCTTGAAAGAAGGACACGTTTCAGTCCAAAGAGGCAGTATTTCCAGAGTTCCAATCAGCATTTAATTTCGCTAACACAAGTGACTTTAGATAAATACTGTGATTCTGTACTAAAACCTGATAATGAAATCAAATCTGATATAAATTGGTCCTACAGTGCATCTAAAAAGGACAATAAAATTATAATTCTTAAGATAAAAAATCCTTCTCATCTCAACATATTTTCTGTGATTTCAGTGCCTCAAGAGTATTTGGTGGACTCTGCTACATTTACTTTCTCAATTTACAAATAAGAGCAAACCTAACAAAAAGGTGGCTGAAAGTGAGAGAGCACAATTCTTAGTCTGTATAAATGCATTCATCAGTATGTGCAAATTCCTGTACACAGTCTCTTTTACCGGAGTCTTCTTCCTGTTTTTGAAGATATTCCTCTGTATTCCTTGTAAAGGGTTGGTGTGTTGCCTCAAACATGTATGCACAATATGCAACACTATTTGTATTCATGGCTTGAAACATTTTCTTTGGCTGATGAACTGAATGAAAGCAAGAACCCTGACTTACATGATTACTCCATTAAAAAGTAATTTGATGTCTAGTTCATTATGGAGCACATGTAAAAGCTACAGTGCATCTGTTCTGGAACTTCAGGGTTCCTACAGAATCCTGCATGATTTGTTTATGATGTGGTGATGATTGACTGTCAGCTACTAATAAATGGTAAATAAAAAAGTAACGTGTGATATTAAAGTACTACATTAGCTACATTGTGATTAAATTACAGTAACAGCACCAGCTATAAACCTTTATAGAATCTCCTCAGCCATGCAGTAATTCTCCTAACTATACTATTATGTAGAGCACAAATATTTCTTTGTAAGTCCGAAGCAATACATCAGGGAAGCATTTACTGCTAAAGCTAGATTGAGAGTAAATGCATCTTGGGTTGCTATGAATAAAGCTCTAGCTTCTCATTACTTTATGACAAGACACAGAAATTCACTTTACTTTTCATTTAAGCTTTTCTGCTCCAGTTTATAGATGTATGCCTTCACGCTTTTATTCCCTTCTCGCTTCAGCCGTACGTAATAAATGATTATAAATTTTCACATTTGACCACCTCTCTGCTAGTCTCATGCTTAATGCACAAAGTTAGGAAGCTGCAGGTAAAAATTTCACAAACACTTTTATTTATGATGTTGTCCTTGGTAACGGAAATTTCAATGTACTGAAATGAAAAGTATGATTAAAGGGATACGACGTCCTGACAAGGATAGTAGAGGGCAGCCTTCTATTTCCCACTGAAAATATATAATACTTTTTTGACATCAATTTCATAGAGAATAGACATGGGCTAGTCATGAAAAAAGACACAAACCTGTTTCTAACTTCACTGTTGTTCTGTCTTAAATGAAACTTATTCCAGAAATATTTTGTTTGGGTTACAAAGCTTTCAAGTTAAAGGCGAGCACATAGCTAATTTTGTATAAACAAGATATTGTGCAGTTAAAAATAAAATCTTACTGATAATTTTCTGCAAAATTTAAAAATAAAACACACCATGTTAAGAGAGATATTCCTTTCTCGTTTCCTCTTGTCACTTTCCCAATCATTTTACCTCTGCAGTAGGATTTATTGCTTGTAGCTTTTGTCTGGTTTTGATTACAAATTCATTTTAGCTAACTCATATTGTCTATGCAGCTAAAAAGTTGTGACAGACTCAAAACCTTTTAGGAGTAGTACCCTAAAAGATGACTAGGATTTTTTAAATTAAACCCATTTTGTCTTTTCTTTAAAAATATAAAAATAAAACTTACAATATTAAGAGCAGTGTTCCTATTTATGGGTAAATGGGGGAACTGAAGTAACATTAAGTTTATCTTATTTATAGTTTTAGGTTACATGAAAAATAAATTAATCTAAAATCTCAAAAGTGAAATACATCTTCTTGAGCAATTTTAAAAACAAATCTCTTCTGTTGAGTCTTATTCTTATAAGTGGTACATATAATTAGCAGATGATATTACCAATTAAAATAACGTTATGACTTAATAATATCAAACGCCTGCTAGACTTTACCATCCAGACAAATATTCTGTCCAATTTCTAATATCATAGATACAAATATAGAACATCCTTTTGAAAAATAACTGTTGACCTACCACATTCCAGAGAACTAAACTGTGTTTCAATCTACTTTTAAAGTGTTCAATAAAATAAAGGCTCTACATTTAGACTTTTTAGAAAAACAGACAAACCAAGCTATGGAGAGGAAGGGGGCAGTTCAGAAGTCCTGTACATCAAACATTGAACTTTTCACCCCCAAATGACTGTTTCAAATCCCACTTGGATTGGTGCAAACTAAAACTTGCTTTTATGCATTATTTACTCATCAATATATACACAAAGGTCTGAGTTTATTCACTGTCAGATGTGTCTGTGTACAACTCACAGTGAATGGTTTTTTGTGACTAGCTTTAACTGGCATAGTTAGCAGAGAAATACTAACGGCCAAACTTTTCTTCTAATCCTGTGATTTTCATTGATAATTAACTTGGCTGGGCAACTCTAACAAGTTCCACCTTTTCTGTAACAGTGCTAATGATTTTAAGAAAAAAATATAGAAAATCATATTGGTATTAAAAAGTTGTGCTTATTAAACTTTTGAGGCATTGTTTCTCAGACAAGGACTGGGGATTTATTCTTTGCCTTTTAACAAACTTATCAACCATTGTTCTGTTGCAGATATCCAGTCATTACAAAAACCTCCTGGATGTACAGTCAGAATGTTTTTCAGTCTGTTCGTGTAACAGCATCATACCTTTCTCAATAAAAGAAACTGCAAAGACTTTGTGACAAATTCTATTTTTTGCATAGCTATGAAAAACCCCTGAAAAACACATTGGCTTATGGCAGTTATTTTTAAAAACTCAAAAATTATAATGAAAACAAAATTGCTGAGAATTATAATTTGAATGTCTGTCTTTATCCATTTCAGTTTTACTGTTACTCTGAGGTTTTACACCTTGATATTTTTTTCCTCTTACCTCACCACACAATTACAAGTTACTGTAATTATTCCTATTATAATCATTGCCATTATAATACCAGCAATCTACATTGCTGAGCATTCTGCATAGTGTCCTTACTGAAGCACACCCTACTCTAAATGCATTTTAATATTTGCAGTTTGAAACCTGACAAAAATGTCCTTAGAGTAAACATGTGGGATCAATTACGCAAAATAAAGCGTACGGGTTAGAAGTAGCATACCACAGCAGAGCTCACACTTTCTTTTTAACTTGCTAATATCTCTGACCCCTCTCTACAAAAGCACTTTAATCAACATTCACGTATTACTTTTTTTAGCCTTACCCTTTAACAAGCTGCAAAAAATGTTTATCAATCAATTATATACATCAGGTTGATATGCTGCAGGACTGAGGGTCATTTAAGCTTAAAGCTACAGCTGAAAGAGTTTGGGAAAGCCACATGGGGAGCAAACTCAGTTTTTCCTTTTAAACTTGCAAGCAAAAGGACAGCTTAATTAACCCAATAGAGAGTGTCTCCTCAACCTTTCTGAAGCTCATTGTAAAAGCACTGACAACTGTTCGTTAGGGCCTTAAGAGCATTTGCTCTATGTCCTCAAGTTTCAGCTGTGCATACATACAGCCCCGGTAAGATATGTCACAATCAAGTAATCATATTAGATAAATTTGATTCTGAGCACATGGCCTAATCCCATGCTGGAACAATAACCTAAGTCTGGACCTGGCTACTGATACCTGGTATGAGATATGGGTCAATGAACATTAGTGCTCTATTTGTAATCATAAAAAGAGAGATAACGCATAGGATGCTAAACTATTGCTTTGCCTCCCCTTCATCTTATGCGGAAATTGATGGTCCATATTCTCCAGAAGGATAGGGAGAGGATGTGGCTTATTAGGAGTCAGGGGTTTGCTCTGACTATGCATCTTTTAAAGAGATTCCTTTCCTCTCTTAGCAGTTCTCAGAAGAATGTGAGTAATAAGAGAAGACTCCCGACTGTTCAACAAAGGCATTGCTTTTTGGGAAGGAAAGTTTGCTTCATTACTTTATTAATCACCACCCAATTCATTCTAAGTTCTTAGGCAGACCAGCACGGCTTCCGAGACAGCTCCGCCTACTCTTCTGTGGGTTCCTATGCAACTTCTTTGCTTTTGGACAATCTCCATTCTCCTTGCACTTTGTCTTTGCTAGTTGCCTGCTAAGCTAGTGTGAAGAACTGTAGTTTTCTCTGCCACTGCTTCTGACAGGAACCAGGAAACTTTATTTTACTGTGGATTTACTTTTGCTAATATTAATCCTATGGCATCTAATTAGGGCAATCACACTCTGTTCAGGACAAATTAACAAACAAGGCCATTTCATTGATGTAGTTATTTTCAAGTGCGTGCTTACTCATATGTCAAGTCAACAGTTAAATGGGAAGTATAATTTAGAGGCTTAACTTCTTTTTTCTTTACAGCAGTCTCCAAAAATAGGATAACCAGAATTCTTCCAGAGCCATATATGAGGTGTAAAGGGCACATACAGGACACAGTACATACCTTAAGAGTATCCTAAGTATTCCTAGAGCTTTGCCACAAGTGCTGCAGAGTTAGCAAACATCCAAACACCTCAGATCCCACCTAACAGACATGTCAGGGTTGAAAAGATCCAGGGCAACCTTGACACATGGTAGCTCTGTCCAAAAATCTTTTACCAAGTACGGATGTTCTGTAGTTGTACAAGATAAATACTCAAGTGGGTTTTAGTTTGGAAGTAAGACTAAGTTTATTGTTTCTTGCCATTTTTTTTTTCTGGTGGTTCTTAACCTAAACTGGGTATTTGTCTGAATTACTACAGATGCATTGATCTGACTCCAACCTGAAGTTACTGAGCTTTTATAAGACAGCAATAAAGCTCTCTTTGCATTAACCAGCCAAGCACATCAACATTTTAATGAACTGTTTTTACATGGTTCGTTGAGTAGCTCCTAGTCTCCTATAATACAAATCACTTCTCTGTCACCCTTGCCACTCTCATCCAGGCCTTTCTTCTCAGGGTGTGAACTGGAAATGGAATAGCAGTTCCATGGATATTCAGCAAATATGACACTGTAGGCAGTACAGCTCCCAGCAGTACAAATGTTTAAGCTATTGTGTCGTATAAAGGAGATCTCCAGCAGTCACAAGCAGTGAAGCAGCTGCACTGTAATCACCAAGCAAAGTGCTCGGGACCTCGGCAAAATCAACCTCTTGGAGCTACCGCATTGCACCGCAAGCGTTTCAGACAATGAACTACGGTGTTGCTATGGCGGGCTGGGAGAGCTAAAGTGTCATTAATCATAGAGCAGCCCATCTCCCAAACAGGTATTTATTTTATATTGATCTAAAGGTTGAAATAAATTATTGAAATCCACATCAGAGCAGACTGAATCTCCTCAGAATAATTAAATTACATTAATGACAAGCATTTTGGTGTATTCTAGCCAACCTTTAAAAAGAAACATAAAAAGCATAAAATATTTATTGTTATGTTTTCAAATAGACTTCATGACACATTATGTATTTTTGAGATTAAAGATTAGTTCTAGCACATGATTTAATAATGAATGCAAATTATAAATGAATATTTAACAAACCATATCACACTTTATGTCTTAACATATCCTTTGCCATTACTGTAACTGAATGAGAAATGGCTCTGTGATGTATTGTCCTGCTGCCTAAGGCCCTGGTGTTTTCACCTTGACACGGCCTTTAAAATAAATTAATTTGTTAACATTTAAGAACTCTATGCAATACTTGGCATAAAACATTTATAAGTCTGTTTATGATTGAATGAGCCATGCACTAATCAGGTAATATTTATTGTAAAAATAATTCATTTGGCCAATTGTTCCATGAAAAAAAGATTTGGAAATGTTTATTTCCAAACTTAGTTTAGGATTAAGTGGTACTAATGGTACCATAAAGATGTTATATAGTGTTAATATAACCTGAGTATTAAAAACATAATGAATTTGCTATTTATGAACCATTAAGTTTTACCTCAACCCTAGAATAAACTTCCAATCATTACAGACCTGTTAATAACTTTTCTGTTGTATTTGTCCTCTCTTTATTCCCTTCTTTGCTTTCCTGTACATGGTCAGAGTCATATTTTTTATACTTGCAGAATTAATTAAAATATGCTTTAAAAAGCAGTATTTCTTTTATTCTGAGCAATATTATTTATTATTCTGTATGATTAAGTGACAACTATACAGACGACTACCACAGAAAGACAAATACTATTTTTGCTTACTTTTCATTATTATTTGTAATGCTCCATCTATTCCTGTTAAATTTATTTTGATATTGCAGATAAAAAAAATGCAAGAAATACGGGCTTTTCTGTTTCATAGTTTTGTTCAAGTGGCCTAGTTCAGACTTTCTGAAGAGAATAAACTCCATGCAACTTAAACCAAAACACGGCCAGTACATTGGGTGGGAGTTTCACTAAACTCCCCAGCAAGTTTTAGTGATCAAAATAATAAATCTCCTGTCTGCCACTGCTCAGCTGAGTTGACTACATAGATCACTGTCCTAATTTAATCATCTAGGAATGAGACTTAGAGTAAGTTATAGTAAGAGCTTGGTTAGTAGTGTTTTATATTTACATAACATTCTAAATATTTAAATATTCATAAACAAAAATTGAAAAAAATTCTGATAAGCATTTTCTTCTAGTAGCCCTTTCGATGCAACATTTCCATGCCACTTGTGACCCAAATACAGTGTTTAAAGAAGAAAACTTCAGATATTTGAGGAAAAATAGCCCAATAAATTAGAATAGAAAGGATGATGGGCCAGAAAGGATGAGATTCAAAAGGACACTATGACTAAAGGAGAGTAAGAAACAATGAAATAACTACCCATAGGTGAGTAAGAAATTAAAGGAAGAAATTAAAAATTAGTTTGTTAACTGGCAAGAGAACTCTTATGATGGCAATCCTTACTCTCTTGTCCTTCTGTCTGTCTTATCTGTCCGGAGTGCACAATCACACAGAGGTTCGGGTGCTCAGTTGCTGTCTGATTTTTTATATATTTTGTCATGTTTCCCATACATCCCTACCTCTTCCTGTAATCTTCTCCCAGTCATCTCTTCTTATTCATTTTTGCCATTATTTTTTTCACATTTCAGTTTCAATGCTCTTTGCTGTTCTCTTGTGTTCACTTACAACAATTTCTGACATACGCTATGCAACCGTGTAAGACTTACCTCATGAACAATTTGGGGATCACTCCCATTTAGGCTGCATCTCGGTTCAGATTCCATTTCTCATCTGCTGCCATCACCAATTTGCCTTCATTTCATGACCTTTGAAAGAGATCTAAGAATTTGCAGTACTACATCATGGACTGAAAATACAGTTGCTGCTTAATAGATTTGGAGAGATCTTATTTTAAATCATTAAAATTTTTCAAGAGCACCTAATAACTCAGTTCAGCCTTCACAATTATTGGCATGATAAAGTGAAAGCAAGCAGATCCTGTTAGGATAAAAAACTGGCTGTTCACTGAGGGGCTATATTTTCATGTCCCTGCTTATACCAAGTTTTGTGACTGATCTGACTAATCCCAAGCTAACCATAGTACAGTAAAATAAAAGGTGAGAAACACAAGTGTGTGAGAATTATGCAGTGTTTACCCTTGTTTTCAATCTGAAAAGCTACTATTCACAAGGCACAGGGGTGTCCTTGTGTTGATCTCTTCACATGCAGATGAAAACCAAAGCTGAACTGGATGACAGACTAGTTTCACTCAGTAAAACAACATTTCAATTTTCCACAGTATCACTCATGACAAAGGAAGCTTTTTTCCCAGACCTAAATACAGGAGAGATAACAATATTGTTTCTCTTTGCCAAATTTTTTCCCCTCCTAATTTGAGTTTTCCCTGAAACACAAACTCTGTCAAACACTTTACACCAGCGTCTTTTCCATTTATCAAATGAACGTTTAATATCGGTGACATAAAGCATTATTACCCAAGACAGGGAGAATTTAAAAGCCAAAACAACACATCAGACTTTAATGTGAGAATTAAATGAACTTAGTTTTAACTGTGTATGTTCTTAAAGTGTTTGCCCATTATATCAAGCCTGATACACTTTTCAAATCTGATTAAAGTTCTTTCTTTTTGGCTTTCATTTTTTTCCAATTGTAGGACAATAATCTCTATAATTCTACAGAAGAATTTCCAGGGAAGTCACATGGATTTGCCTGCACTACCACCATCTTTTCTAAAATTCTCAACAAGCAAAAAACCTCCACTGAATGCCCTAATATTCATTCTGGGCTGTACTCAATGCCCATTAAAGCCAATCAAAACAATTTCATAGACTTCAGTAACACTTTACATGAGGCTCCAAGGCAGTCAGTGACCATAAATCAGCAGTTTTGCAGATTCTTCTCTCTCACTCAACTCTCCTGAGCTCTCTTGGAAAGCTCATGGTAGGTACAGCCTAATAAACTACATAGGACACATTAAAATGCTAAGCAGCACTGTACACTAAAGCAAAAATTGTGAAAATCACTTCACCTGTGACAAGACAAATTGATTCAAGGTTCACACAAACTAGCATTAGGTTCATGTTTCTGTTGCATCCATTCTGCCTCATGTCTAGCTACAATTTCTGCTTTGAAAACTAGCAGGTACATTAGCAGCCAGAGAAAAGGAAGCTGCAAAATTTAGATATATGAGAGAGCATGAAACTGATAAGGGAGAAATAATGGATGGAAATCAAACAGCTGCTTCAGAAAGTGACAAGCCTTTCAGAATTAGCACCTGAAAACTTAAGAATGAAGAAAACAAAAATAATTCCCAGCTGAAAAAGAGACAAAGAAGATAACCCTCCCACAGGAGCACAGCATGATAAGTAGCCACAGGGAGAATCACTGTGATCAGTCAGAAAGGCAGGAGAGTTATTAGCTTAGCCCTGAACCTCCTACTTAATGTGGGGCCAGTGGTGATAGTTAACAGACCCTGGCTAAGGTGACAAGCTTTGGACCTGCTTGAGGAAATCCAATTGAGAAGCAGCCATGAGGAACAACAAGCTAGAAACAGATGTTTCAGCTACCAGGATGTGCACACATTTAAGCTGAATATGTAGAAAAAATATTATTTTCTATAGATAGTGATTTCATCTCCTCCTGCAGCTCAGGTACTGTCAGATCTCATTATCCACAGCTAAAATGCTTCCTTCACATTTTGGAATAGATCTTAAATTCAAGCAGAACTGTTTGAGTCCTGGCTACTGAATGAAGGATACGATGCACTGAATTAATATTCTGAAGAATTTTAGTATTCAAGCAGAACAAGGCTAAAGTCATGGGAATACAAAATGGGAGATTTCAACAGTTAAAACAATTACTAATCCCCGTTTAACCCAGCATAAACCATTGGGAAAGCCAAAGCTTTCTTTCAGCTGTCAATTTATATTTAGGCAACTACATTTGATCACAGGTACACATATCAATAAATATCCAGACCGCTGCCAAAACGGGACAGGAACAGGTTTGTCAGGAGCTCATTACACTCAAAGGCAATTATGCCAAATACAACAAACAAAATGTCAGACTTAAGCTGATCTTTTGTGCATCTCTGGGTTCCATAGCATATGAAGGAGAAAACAAAAGCCCTATGGGATGTTAATATCATATATACAATATATACTCTGGTGCACATTTTCCTTTGCAGTTCTATAAACCTCATTAACATTCATGAAAACTATATATGTGTCTCAAGAGGAGAAAATACCCTGATAGGTGGATTTTTACAAGAAATTTACTATTCTCAACACAACATATGCCTGTTCCAGATTTCAAACACATCCCATTTTAGGGACATAAAACATCCCTAAATAGTTACTGCTTAATTTGTTTATGGTTCTATGTTAAAAAGTAAAATAAATAAAACATGCATAACAGAAATGAATACCCCTGAATGTCTGCAAAAGCCTATCTCTGAGCACACATGGAACAGTAAAATATCTTTGCAAACATATTTTTCTCTGCCCTTCTTAACTTCCAAGCTTACATACCTTCAGGGGATAAAACTAAATTAAGCTACTCTTTCAATCTCTTAATTTTATGTATTGAAAAAAAGTTAAAATGATGTAAATTTATGTTCTCTTTTGCTGCCATTTCCAAAGAAAATAACCTCAGTCATTTCCAAGATAATAATAAAATAAGAAGTCTCTGACAGAAGTTGTTTTTTCATGGAACCATAGAATCTTTTACTCTTGGAAAGACCTTTAAGATTGAGTCTAGTCATAGTTTCTAATTAAAGTATAATAAATTACTCTGATATTTAACTGAAAACAAAACCAAGGATATTTTCAGCTGCCTTTCTCCATTTAAATAATATCATGGGGGCAGGGGGAACAGGAAGAATAAAATTAAAAACTTATTTTAAATTTCAAAAATTAGATGCTAATGATAGCTGGTTTTCCAACTTACAAGCACTAAGGGTTGACATAAGGATATAGATATTTTTGTTAAATAATATTTAACTATTGTTAAATAATAGTACATATTTTCTTGTGAACCCGAAGCAAAACTTTTTAAAAATATGCCTTCAGCTTATCTTATATAACAATAATTTTAGGAACATCTGGAGAAAAAGTTTCTTCATAATGGACCTTCTACTTCAGAGGAACTCAGTGGTCAGAAGGCCAGGAATCTACCTCTCTTTTCATATATACTGAAATATTTTATTTCACCCAAATCAAGAAGCTACAAGCTTCTCCCAGAAGAACAATAGTACAACTTTCCTAAAATAAAATAGGTCTTTAGAAAATATAAGTGTTAAAGCCTGCACTGAATAAAATATCTGTTCCACTTGCATGTAGTATGCAATTCTGGTTATTCTCTTCTCTTGTTTCTGCCATTGTGCCCAGAAAAATGTTACCTTAGTCAGCAAAGAATTTGTTTAAACAATTGCCCATTTTATACATGTAAATAAATAGAAGGACCCTAATGTCAAGAAACAAAATATCATGTTCTAAAGCAGGGTAATTAATGTAAAAAATGCACTAACCTTTGAAATCCAAGTAAACTGACAAAATAAAACTAAATATGTAAAGAAAGTTTGTATCTCTTTTTAAAGTTAATTATTTTCATTACCTCTGTGTAATATTTCCTTACATTTTAAGTAATTGAAAGCATAACATGGTAGAATAAGTAAAATAAAGCTGTTATCTGACAGCAAACATGCCAAGTTTCCTGGAAAGTTCAACCATTAAAATAACAATATACAAGGAAAAATAGGTGTGCCTGGAGGAAATCTAGAGAGATGCTGGGGTTTCACCACAGAAGCAGACTGTGCCTGTTGTGTGCTGTGAATTGCACTGTCTAGTCCTACATTTCTTTACTGAATATTACACAGATGTTCTGAAACATTTAAAATAAAGTATACAACAAAACATAAAAGCAGATGCAACCCTATCTTCAACAATGATGGGCTATGAGGACTTCTAAGGAGCAAGAAAACCACTGATTAGGAAAAAGAACCAGAAACGAACCCTTACTACTTGAAATCAAATTTTCTTTTATCAGGATAACATGTGAAAATGTAATAATAGAAAACTGCCATTTCTATGGTACTTCATATACAATTCTCTGCACTAAGGAAAATGGGAAGTTTTCATTATTCATATCTTAATACTTGAAAAAGCTGAAAGACAATGCAGTCATGCAAGAAATATCAAAATACCTACCCTGAATTTCACTAGCCCTGGAAATCAGGGCAGTGGTAAATAAAATCAAGACATTATAGTTTCTACAACCTTCCTCATAAATAAGGAGTGAGATGGTTGGTTAGCACACCACCATTTCAAGCTGCCTTGGCATCTCACATGTAGTGTTTGTAGTTGGGTCTACACAAGGCAGTTTTTGGCATATTCAATTCCAACCCATTCAATGGTTCAATTCCTTATTTTGAACAAAATTATATTAAATTTAAAGTGTATGAGGGAATCTTCTTCCCAGAACTTTGCTCCAATAGAAGTCCAGTCACTTCCACATAGGGCAGCTGGAAGTGTGCAAGCATAATGGACAATTATCCAAAGTCACAGAGGCAGCGAGGGTTTCCTCTGCCCTGAGATTGCAATTGCAATATTGTGGGACCTCCAACACTGCTAAACTGCTTACAAGCTTTATAAACTCCAAAAAGCCACATATCATCCCCATCAATAGGTGGAGAAAATAATGGCAAAGAACATTACCAAACATGCAAAATTGTCTGGGACCATTTCCTGGCACAGCCCTGGTTTTCCTGCTTCCCAGGGATTGGTTTTACACAGCTACCAGATAACTTGCAAGCTATTGTCAGGAAGTTTCTTCTTTAACTCAAAGAGCTGAGATTAGAATAGACACTTGATTTCAGTATCTGTCAGACTGTACTGCTGTGATCCCTATGTCATTGCCATGTTGTTTCTGGTTCTATACGTGACAATAGACTTGGACTGCAAATAACATTTTTTCTTCACAATTCAATGAAAATAAGAGTTATTTCCTAGTTCTTTATTATTTATTCTTTGGCTGTAGCTCATCTGTCTTCTAATTTTCAAACAGATTTTTTAAAATTTCTATTTCAGTACTTCTAGAGGATTCAGTAAGGATGATTAGGGTCTAAAAAATAATCAGCATCTATATGAAATCCTATATGCCTCTGGCAGAATCCAAACAATATATTTTCATGAAATATTCCAAAGGATAGTTATACAATGGGGTTTTTGTATCTACTTTCTGACAAGTCACATACCACATCCAGGATACCAGAATCATCTTTAATGCAGCAGGCAAAGTTCTAAAAAAATTTGTTCTGAGGAAATTGAAGGATAAAAATGTAATTGTTTTTTTCTCTCATTAATTTGGGAGGATTAAAAAAAAAATCACAGAATAAATTCTTTCATTGTAAAGGTAGAGACTAAAATACCCTCAAAAATTGAAGGCCATTCCAAGTCAACATGACAAGTGTCACTTAGTGGCTTATATACAAGTTCATCTTATTTGGCCCTGAAGAAGTGTCACAGCAGAGAGTGAAAAACCCTCAAACCCCCAAGTACATAGGTGCCATCATCTCTACTGTCTCTGGCACAAAGAACTGAAGTCCACATAGAAGGAAACATGGAGAAAATGAATGTCATCTCCAAATGTCCCTGCTTTTGTGTGCTTCAGTCAGATTCTATTGTCATTTGTTGTGCAATCAGGCTAAGACCCCTTTGTTTTCAGGTCTACTCAAAATATAATTTCCTGATCTAATCCTGTTTGTTGCCAGTGGGAACATTTGTGACCCTAAAAGGTATCCTGGCAACATTAATGACCCAAACATTAGTTCTTAAAAGGCATTATGTCCATTTACTGATGCAGATTCATTTATGCCCCCAAATAAACCAGAAAGAAACTCCTTCCCTCAAATAAGAAAGTCATAATCCAGCATCAAGATAGGAGAGTGACTTTGGAATCTATAAAATTAAACTTAAATGCCTTTCTTTTACACCAGAAAAGGAAGATGAATCTATCATTATCACCCTCCTCTCTTCCTCCTCTCTCTTCCCCCTCCAAAAAGAAAAAAGTATCCAGATGAACCCCCGGTAAAGCCTTTCTTAACTTGATGATCTGTTGCTTTGACATCTTTAGGCATTATGTGTTTCATGGAGTATTGTATTAAATAGAAACAACAGACATAAATTTCAAATGCAAGTACTTTAGATCTGTATCTGAAATGCAGATGCATGTGTCTCACAAATGAGTGGTGTGTTTAAAGTACAAAGTTGATTGACACATGCTTTCACTTAATGATGGTAATTACGAAGAATAACAACTCCAAGCCACATCTGTTCAATGTAACAGTCTTGTTGTGCTATGCAGATTACACTGAGAGCTGTCAGAAATGCCAATTTTACCACAAATCATGCATAAGCACATTTGTAAGACAAGAAACAGATTAATAAGCATCAACACTTTTCTGTAAACACTTGTTGAAGAGAATAAAAGCTGTTAGCACTAAGGAAATGATACAACAGTGGATGCTTTCTCTACCAAGCTTGAAATAAGAAATCACAGGAAGGACAAAAGTGCAGGCTGAATTCCCAAAGAACAAGTCCCCCTGTAGCAGATCAAGATGTGGAAAACTTAATTATGCTACATGTGAACAACATATAATCACATTTTTTATTTCCTTTTAATCAGTTCTCATTTAAAATATGCAATTTCGGCAGCACTAGATAGTATAGAAACAGGGAATTTTTAACTTGTACTGAATTAAAATATCCACTTTTTTTTTTTATTGCAGAACATGCATATCTAAATTGAAGCAAAACCCACTAAATGAAGAAAACTGAAATCACTTAGTCATAAACCTATGAACTTTTTTATCATATAATATTTGTAGGTGACTTTATTCAAAAACTGTTTAAGATTCAGGGTCATGTTTTTTCTATAGCAAAGGAGCATGGAATTATAGGCAAGCAGTCTCAGACATATCATTAATGTAACATTACTTTGTTTGCTTTTGTATGCCAGTAGACATTACAAGATACAGCTGACATATGATATAATTGTAGAGTAAATAAATAACATGATTTTTAAAAGGGGTCTTAGATATATTCCTCTGTAAAATATAATTAAAAATTGAAATAAGTTGGGGTTTTTTTAGCCTGAGAAGTAGTTTCCCAGTAATATGACTTAGTTGACTCTATATAATCAACACAGGAACTGTAAATGCACTTATAATATAACTAAAAAAGATGATTTGTTAAGTTTCTAAGTATTTATTTTCCCAAATAGTCTAAAGTTATTCTTGTTCACAGACTGCAACAGTGGAAAACTGTACATTACCTTGGTGGATCAGTTAGACATCCTGCAGATTTAGCCAGAGATGAGACCTTCTGTATGTATCACTTGCTTTTAAGTTTAGATTTAATTTGCCTGAGTTTGACCAAAATATTTTTTAATATTTATTGATAACGCTGGAACAGCTGTCTCAGGCATTTAAAACATACAGAGAAGCCAAGAATGATTTACAACATCCAGAGATTTCATAAAAAGACTATTTAACACCTAAGTATAATAATCTACAAAATATCCAGAAAGAGTAGTACAATTATTTCCATGCTTTAGGCTTATTCACTTCCCAATAAAATGAACAAAATATTTTTGTAACTAATCAGAGAAATCCTACAGAGCATTAAGTCTCATATCCTGAAAAGCACAAAATTCCTAGGCTATCCTCCTCAAATCCATGAAGTTACATAAAAAGCTTGGCTCATAGAATGCCAGCTAGGAAGGGACCTCAGGGTCCCACCTTTATTTTGTATAAAATCCACATACCTACAATTTTCTGTTAAAACTGCATGATTCCTATCAAACTACCTGCATCTGTGATCACACTGGAGATCACAGTTCCCATTAAGGAAACCAGGGAAATGCCTTCAAAATACATGCAGAACTTCTAAAACTTGCACTTGAAACTGTCTTTAAAAATCTTTTGAACATTACAACAAAAAAAGGCAGCTACCAGGATTTTAAACACATAACAGCATTGTTTCTATCAAGCCATTAGCAATAAAATTAACATGCAGGGGTTATTTATTGCAACTGTCAAGCAGCAGCAGTACTATCTCTTAGCCAGCAGGTTTGCAAACTGTGTTCCTGTTCCAGCCAGGGTTGAAAGTTCTTGACTAAGGAGCCCACCTGCCCATCAGAATCATCATTTAACTCTCTCTTCAGGGTATGGCACAGCATGCTTCCTCCTGCAGGAGGAAAGGATTCTCTAACGTAATATTCTTCATCACAACAAATATGTAAGCCTGAACAAATTTTCTCAGACACAGCTGCTTCTAGGGTATCTTGGCATTTGAGTAGATGATTTGCAGAAATTCCACTGGGAAGGAGGTACTTTAAAGGCTGCCAGGGAGTGTGATAGGGCCAGAAGAAGAGTGAAGAGGCACAGCTGTGACAGCTGAAAGCAGGATAAGCTGCCACTGATCTGTTTCTATGCTTATCACAACACCCATTAATCAATTCCAATCACAGCAGGCCCACCAACTAAACTATACTCCACCTCTCAAAAACTGACTACTCAGCCTTGTAATCTTCCTGAAAAATTGTTCATCTGAAAAAATGTCAGAGGGGCACTGTATTATTTACTTTATTTTTAAAAACCTATTCTATTTACATTTTTTCTTTAAATCAAGCAACAGTCAAAATACCCATAGACCTTGCTTATCAAAACGGTTCAAAATTTTACTTTGATGATTTTTTATGTGTGCAATTCTAAATTAAAAGAAAGAGAAAGCATAAGAGAAATTCTAAGTTGTACCATAGATGTGAATTTTAGTAAACTTGAGATCAACAGTAGACCTATAGTACTGTATCCTTAAAACAACCTCGAATATAAATAGTTTTTACCCTATCATTTAAAAATAATCTCTTTGTATATATAGTTCTTCGTGGGGAAAAAAAAAATATAATTACACTAAAAATGCAGAATACACAAATACATAGGATGTACCAAATTTCACTAACTGAAATATAAGTAGCTATCTTTTAATTCATGGTAGATTTCCTATTATTTTTATAATTTGCTTTAATAAGTTTAGTCCCCATTGACATTATTGCTACCAAGAATTTGAATTCTATTCTAAGCCAAGGGTGAGGGGACCCTACTGGCCACTGTTTGTATGTAACTCCAGTTCACGTGATGTGCAAATTCTGCAATGTTTGAAGGAGTAGGGAGCAGTCTAATTTGTTCAGTACATAAGTTGCAGTAATATTTGTTCACTAGAACAAGTGAGCAGGCAGTTCTGTAATTTGCTTGCTTGTTCACTCGTTTTCTAGTCCTTGCTGCATTTTAGTTCCTGCTTTTGTCAGCCTCAGGCCTGTTCACACCAAAACAGCTGCAGTTGCAGATGTGGAAACATCAGTGAATTAAAAGCAGAACAGGGAAAATTGCAAGTTCCCCACCATGTTAAAGGATAACAAAGGAACACCTTTCCATAGATTTTGGAAGTCTCTCTTTGAAGCTGACAAGCGAGGCATCTTGGAAGGAGTGGCAGTACCTGAATGCGCGGCCCCGGCGCGCTGTTCCGCAGGCCTCAGCCCGGTGTTGGCAGGCTGCAAGCTTTAAACTCGACTTGGTATCAAAGAAAGCACTTCAGCAGGAGCCTGGCTACTTCAAGCTGCCACTTGGAAGGATTAAGTGCACTGTGTATATCTCTTTGCAGTGTCAGTTTAAAACTTGCAAGGAGGTTTTCAGAATAACCAAACAGATTTAGAAGCCAGAGTCCCTTTGCTATCTAAGGGTATGTGTGCACTCACAGAACATGGCAGGTTTGGCAAAATCTCCCATTATGATATACCACTTCAGCAGCTTTCATATTTACGCAGCTCTCACATCATTGAAGAATTGTATTCAGTCCTTTTATAAAGCGCTATGTATTTTAACAGTGGTATGGGTTTACAAGAACTAGATGCCTGTTGTGGCATTTGTAGAATTTTACTAATTTCCATAGCATAGCACTGTTATTTCCAAGATTACATTACAAATGCATACGATTTATAGAGCTTCAAAAGGTGTATTTGCCCAGAGTTGCTATTATTTACACAGCATCAAGAGTTTTCAAGTTGATCCACAATGAAAAGAAAGAGCCTAGCATAATTACTGTACAACAACAAAGAACATCAAACAGTACAATTTACACTAACTAATTTAAGGAAGCAGTAGTCCACAATTACCACTGGCATGGAATTTGCTGAACTTTTGAATTCTTCCTTTATTTAATAGGATGGCATCAACTATCTAAGCATTAAGAGAAGCCATTCATGCTCACTTTAAATCTCTTATTACCAGGACAGAATTCTGAGAGATCCTATATGTTCTTTGTGTGATACATGTTATCATGTAATATCTTAAGATCTATTTTATGCTTATTATTAATTTTTTTTTGGCAAATAAATCACTATGCTGTATTACAGAATGGACCCAGTAAACATGCTGTGGAAATTCTGAATTTAGAATCAAGTCATGTCAGTCATGTGATACTTTTAACTGCTTTTCTAATCCTATGAAAAACTTGGTAAGTACAATAAAATTGCTACTTATTTTAATATTCATTACCTTCCTACCTTTTGTCACATTCATCATATTGCAGAGGGGGAGATTTAAGGCTTTTTTTTCCCCTCCCTTCAAAGCAGGTACAACTCATTCTTCTTCTAGATGGCATTTCTAGAAACAATAGCATCATTTTAAAATAGTATCTGTATAATATAAAAATATTTTGATTCTCAGGCCCTGAAATAATTTTCAAATTCAATCACTCACCTTCTCACCTATATTTTCAGTTCTAAAGTCCTTAGGACACAAATTTTCTCTACAACTGGAAAATTCCTATCAAATAACGAGATTTATACAATCTAAATAATAAAAAAGTCTTTACCTAAGCAAATTCCTCATGCAGCCTCTGCATTAGTGAACTAAAAAAGCTTCACCCTCTCCAAACTACTCTTACAATCTGATTTTGCATTTACATTATAATAGGAAAGTCGATAGATTTCTCATGTAAAAATTAACAAGAAAGTCAAAGGGAAAAAATCAGCTTCCAGCAGGCAAAGTACAGGTTAAGAAAGCATAGGCACCATCAACTTAGAGATAAGCATCCCATGAAGATGGAACATACTGGTGTGCTCTGGATATAGTGACATTTAAGAGTACAGAAATAATAGAAAGCAAATCAGATGTGCACACCCATAAAAACATGATTACTCTTTATTTATAAAAACTTACCAGCACAAAAATCCATCACATAATATGCTTAGAGAAACCTAACAGGAACCTAATAACTTGGTCCTAAACCACTACTCTACATGAATATGACTTTTATTGACTTCTTTGGGTCATAAAAAGAACAGTGAAACTGTCAAAAGAAATGTACATGACTCCCAATTTATGCAAATACTCAAATGTTACAATCAGTAAAAGTGGCTGCCAAAATAAATTTATCTTATTCAACACAAAAGCCAACTTTGCACATTCAGAGTTGTATTTGCAATTCCATAGTGACAAAAGCACATCCTATTGTGACTATACAGCCCAGAAAGAAATGGGAAATTGACCTGGCTATGAATTATTAATTTCCTGTTGAAAATCCCTGGCAGATAGCTCCTTCTTTAGAAAAGACATAAGCAATTAAGACATTTCATAACAGGGGATTTCTGCTAAGCAGTAATCACCCTAACACTGAGTAACTGTAAAAGGTATCAGCATCCTGCTAAAATACATGGCTCCCACATTCTAACATCTAGACAAGGCAGAGAAATATTTCAGTCACATTATGCCTTTAGCCTCAAAGAAACTTTGCAATTTAAGTCAACTTAAACGTATCAGCCACAAAAACCTATTTCTAGGTTTATCTGGTTGTATTCAATATTCGATGTTGCCAAAATACTGTGATGAATTTCAACACTGTTTACAAAACAGTTTTTTAGCTACTGTGAACAACAAATTCTCTCAAGGATTTCTTCCTCCATATTTAGAATCCTATTTTCCTCTGAAAGCTCCAATTATCTGAGAGTTGAGGAGAAAAGCCAACTATTCTGCTAGCTAACACAACACGTTTGTGAAGAACACGTCACTGATGTCTTTACTTCTCTGAGCAGAGAATGCTGTAAATGCCCTCTCAGGACAGCAGCACTGCCTTAAAGCACAGAGCAGAGAATGATCTTTATTCCCTGGACAGCAGAGCCTACCAATACAGTGTTGCCAGTGCAATGTGTCAGAAATGTGTTTTATGTATTGTATCTCTTAGTGAAGCCTCATCTTTCCTGGACCACAGCTATAAACTAATAGCATGGAAGTCTAGTCTCAAGCACAGAAAAAAGGGGCCATTAAATGTCAGATTAAAAAGCAGGTCCCACAAGAGTTCTAGGTACTGTAAAAGAACAGCCACACATGTTCATCTAACATCAATATTAAAAAGCACAGGCAGGCAAAACTGCAGGGCTGACCTAAGGCGGTTCTCTTAAGTTCCAAGGATAAAGCCTACTTTTCCTGTTACTATACACCAGAATGTCTGTCTCTACACAGGTTGTGGTTCACAAAGCTCCTTCACACAGCTGTAATGGTATCTATGCCAAGGGTGCGCTATAGTAACAGTTGAATTCTTAAAACAACTTATACATAATCTATTCCCTACAGGTTAAAAAATATCACCTCAGCTAAGCAGATCCCCTGAAATTAAGATCAGTTCATAAGCATCTTCAGTAAGATCTGTTCATAAGCAGATCACTAATTTGCTCTGCAACTGAGCAATAATCTATTTGAATACTTTCCTCTATCTGTTGAATGAGCAACAGTCTCTCACCTTTTCAAAGCACTTTGAGATCTACTAGCTGAGGAACGCTGTAGATTTTCATGCAATTCCAGGTGCAGAACTGGAGATAGTTTTAGCATGACTCAATAGCATCAGAAGTGGAGAGGTCAAGCTGCAGCTGTTATGATCCAAGTATATTAATACACTGCTAAGAAAAGTCTTCTCTTTAAATTATATCTATTAAGAAAAGTGCACACTTCTGGCTTTCTAAAAAATAAAACCAAACAAAAACCCCCACAAAAAACAAATATAAAAAATCCCACACCCAACTTTAGTGCAAGATTTGATATACACACCAGGAGATGTATCCAAGATTGATCTTACTGATCTGCCTGCAAAACGCACAATATTTAACAATGCTCATTATTTGAAAAACAAATTGGGTTTTTGTTTAGTTGTTTTGAGTATCTTTTTAGAGATGAGACAGCTTTAAAACTACTGCTTTAATTTCACATGTACTTGTGGGGGGGCGAACTCCTTTATTCCATTGCAATGCCACTAAAATGCAGACAAAACAATTCTGGAAGAATCCCATGCTATCAAGCCACAGTTAATAAAACAGTTACTAAACCTGTAATCTAAATTTTTGTAAGCACAATAATTGCCAGGTTCGATGGCCCCATACCAGTTTTTACGTTTTTATTGAAGAGGTGAGATTGTGCATAAATGTGGATTGCTCATTAAACAAGGACCCTCTCTCTCACAAAAAAAAAAAAAAAAAAAATTTCCTCCTCTCCATCTGATTTACAACCTCACTCAGCACAGCCAAGGCTGGAGGAAAGACAAGTAGTTTATCTCAGATCTTCTTTAGACCTTTGGATACAGTTTGAAATTATGATGTAAGATATGCTAACAAGCACTGGGGATTACTTTAAACAGGGGACAAAAGAGTTACTAAATAAATAATTCTTCAGTATTGAGTTTCTCTGCAGACACTAAGAGGCTTTCCCAAAAATACTTTTCATACTCAATGCAAACATAAACCCTAAGAAACCTTGGTTTCACAATTTGAACACATTTACAACACTTCTATTTACCAAGTTAACCTGTTAAAAACCAAAAGATCCTAAGATATTTCTTGCCTACCATTTACCACAGGAAACTTCTGAATTTTTTGAGTTCCCTTTTGAATTTCATTCTTGACCCACTATGTGACTTGTGGAAGACGCAAGGGGGAATAAAGAAATCAGCCAAGGCCCTGTGCAGCAAAACATTAGTTTATATGTAGGCATTTTGGTAATTAGAAATGGCTTCAGAATGATGTTAAACTGGCATAAAACTTGCTTTACTAGGCCATCATCTCTCTTAGCTTTACACTTCTCAATACTAAACCCGAGCTTTTTTTTCCTGTGCTATTTATGTGACCATGACAGGAAAGGCTAGTCTTTGAGATTGCTTAGAGAGTTAGGCACATTATGTTCGAAATTTACTCACGATATTAATAAAAATGATTACTGAACTGTATTATGCATAAGTAAAATTAGATAGTTTTTTCCTTAATACCAACTTTTTAAAAAAAAGAAAATTCTGAACTAACAATGTGAAAAATAAGTTTGAGTAATAGATATTTTTTACATAAACCACAGCTATGCTTTAAGCCATCATATAATTAATTGAGGGGCTATACAGCAGGAAAGTTGTTCTCTGGACCACAGGACCCACCCGAGGCACTGGTTTTCCTCCCGACTCCGGCAGGAGCGGCTGCCCGGGAGCCCTCGCCTTGGGCAGCACCGCCATCCAGCGGCTCTCCGGGAATACCGCAGCCTTCCCACCGCATCCCTTGGTACACCGCTTCATCCCACACAGCTCCTCCAGCTCCCGACCCAGGGGAAGGAAAAAACACCGCAGCAAATACCACGTTTTTCAGGAAACACATGGTACAGCCAGCAGAAATCTTCTAAACTAAGAGGAAAACATCCAAAGCTATGAAAGTCCAGACAGTTTTGTTACCATCCATGTTTTTCTGAGAACGCTGTTCAGGGA
This sequence comes from Coloeus monedula, assembly GCF_965178545.1. Taxonomy (NCBI): domain Eukaryota; kingdom Metazoa; phylum Chordata; class Aves; order Passeriformes; family Corvidae; genus Coloeus; species Coloeus monedula. Next base: position 10,413,076 of record NC_138789.1, read on the forward strand.
CAGTGCTGGCAAGTGGCAGAATGAAAACTGCTACGAGAATTATAAAGGGTTAATAAATGGAAGACGGTTGTGGATAGAGTGGTTACACAGTCAGCCCTGGCAGTGAGACTTTCACCAGTTGCTTAGGAGGATTTCATCAGCCTCACCATCTTGGCTGGGTGCTCTAGAACACACTCCCACCAGGATAGAGGTGAGCTACTCTAGCTCACATTGAAAGACACCTGAAGGAATACTTTTTTCTGTTGTTTGTGGTATTTGCTGTTGAAGCATTAGCTCAGAAGATTCCCTGCTTTTTCCCATTTTTGCTGCAATAATAAAATCATATGAATGTTGATTAGACTATATAAACTGTCTCTTGTTCTAGAAGCCAATACTATTCATGAACATAAATATACTAGGACAACAAGAACAAACAAAAATGGGGCAGGGAAAAATTCAAGAAAAACCAAATCTTGTTATGTGTACTGATTCCAGGTCATAAATGAGCATAAAACAAAGAAAAATTAGCAGTTGTTGGATTTTTTTTTAATATGGAAAATTTTAAAATTAGGACTTCAAAAACAAGCAAAGTTCTTTCTTGGGAAAAGGCATAAACCCTCTCAGATCCTACCAAAAGCTAGGAAGGGAATCAAAAGACTGTCCTAAAACAATAATATTAAAAAAACCTCAAAACCAAACAAAGCAAAAACCCACCTTGAAATCATAAAAGCTGCAAAACATACAAAAGTGACAGGACTCATCAAATCACAGTATTTTAGCATATATGAAGAGTGAGAGAAAATTTCCTGTCCAAAACCAACCAGTTGTATTTGCAGAGGTAAATCAGATGTAGTCTCCTCTTCTGCCTGCAGATGCCATTACTGGATCAAATTAAATCTTAACTGCAGCTTGCTGTTTTCCTTCACCTAGAATTTTCAAGCAAGACTAGGAGAGTTTATTTATCCTTATTTTCTAAGACTGATACACATTTTTTAAAAAGCATAGCGAGACTGCACTTTCCTCTAAAAGCTCATTTAGAACACATCTCAATAAAGACAGGCTAACATTGGGTACTCTCAGAATCATCATGCCTTTTTATTAATGCAATACTGTTTTCAAAATAAAGTATGGAACTGCAGAAATACCTATTTCTTATTCATTTCTTAAAGTGACTTCTATTGTAAAGAGAATGTATTTCATTGGTTAGATTTTTCTTAGTTTTACAGTTTCAAATTAAACTAGGGTACAGCACCATTTTAAATTAAAACAAAGCCCCCTTCCTTTTATATTAGTCATTAAAACCCATGGGTCAAGTACCTATCGTTCTAATTACTTTTTATCTGAAAGCTAACTGAAGAATATTTTCCTGAAGGAAGAAGAAAAGACACTAAAGGAAACAATCAACCAAAGAAAAAAAAATTTAAAAAAGAAAATAAAAAAAGCAACCCCAAGAAAACCCCCACACCAACCCACAAACCATGGATTACATCAATACATACAACAAAGTCAAGTCATCATGACTCTAGAAAACAATGCATCCCCATCAGGTGTCTAAACATTCCTTCATGACAATTCCCACCCCTCCCATGTGTTCCTGACTGTTCACTCACACTTTCTTTCAGTGTCAGAGCTGAAGGCTGTAGATTTGAGAACCCCATAGCCTTTGGAGACCAAATTTAGTGCTTTTAGCAGAAGAATTACTTTAGCTACTACAGTGACTAAGTTTCAGCCCAAACCATAAAAGTTCCATCTGTAAAAGTTGTGTGTGAATTGTTCTACTGGTACCTGTGGCTGTAGCTGAAGAAATAGTAGCTAGAAAACACTAGCCAAAAAGAGGCAGCACACATACTGAGTTGTGTAACACATCAAAGCCAACATGAGCCTCCACTTCAGAGTCAGAAGCTCACAGTTGTTGCTCCAGTCTTGTAGCCATGAGTGATTTTTATGTGTAGGTGCTAGTGAAGTGTGAAGGAGTAAGTGAAAGTACTGTGGGAACAGTTACCTGCTAGAAGTAAACATCTTAATTCCATTAATAACAGTTAATGAAAGGTGTTTTAATAAATATTGGTTGTGATAGATAGATAGATGGCATAGATAATTTATAGGAACACTAGCCTATAGTTACAAATATCCCTTACCTTATGGTATATTACATCCATAGATTACTGGGGCCTCAGCTAGGCATGTTGATGTGTTAATGCAGCACGTTGTGAGAGCACAGGCCCACTGATGATGTATGGGCACTGTATAGATTGTGAGAATGAAGCACTTCAATGATGTATAACTGTAACAAGGGCACCAAGCTGAAGAAAACACTAGCAGAAGTAGGTTTTGTCAGCATCTTACTCTAAAACAACTCATTAACAATGGGAATGAGAGGGATTGATTAACGGCTGGTTAGCACAGAGAAAAGAAAAAAGCAAACAAAAAACAGCAAAAAACCCTCAAAACAACAAACCTCAACTGTGCAGAAGGAAGTTATTGACACATTTTCACTCATCCTGCAAAAACTAAATTTCATTATTAAGTTGGCCCTTCCAATACCTCAGTTAAAAGTCTATCCAAAACCCATTAGTTTGCATGGTCAGTTCCTGAGTTTCCAAAAGGCTAAAAACTGAAATTCATTTTGAGCTTCAAGTTTGTGAAAAACTTGGTGTTCAGTTATAGAAAGAAAAAAAAAAAAAAAACAAAACAAACAAAAAAAATCTCGTAACAATGCACAGAACTAAAAATCTCAATGTGTTTTCTGAGCAATGCTTCTCATTAAATACAAGAACAAAAGCTAACATGATTAATCACATGAGCAGATGGAATATTAGTAACACCTGAATATTACTGAATGTAATTTTGCAATGAATACTTTACATAACACCATAATCTTAACTAGGAGATATTGAAAGGGATTGACTGTTCTAGCATTAATTAGTTCATGAGCACTCAGTCTATAGCTGTGTGCTGTTAATTGAGGAAAGTTAATGTGTCTTGATAAAGAAACATAGGTAAAGAAATTTTATGGTTTGTTTCACTTTTGAGCTACAGAAAACACCTCTTACTAATATTTCATATTTTGACACTACAGTATTTTGAGCAAGAAAACAATACTCTGTGACAAAGGAAGGTCTCAAAATCAACTGAAGAAAATCAACAAGGAATTTACACTTGAAGTTCTAAAAATCAGTGATCAGTTACATGATGTAGTTTTACTCTTTACATTTCCCATGCTTAGATACACAATGCAGAAGAACCAGTTAAGTTTTTAAAACTTCAGCCAAATACAAAATAATATATTTACACAAGTAGAAATATATCGGGCTTCTCTTCATTTTTAAAGCATAAAAATCTGAACAACTGAATATACTTTCTTAACCCTTGAGCAAACTTGCAAAGGCCTTTACAGTAGGAAAGCAATTAAGCATCACACCTCATGTAAGAAGGAAATTATTAGCAGCAAGAAAAAGTGCTGAGTATTTTGGGTGCCAGGGCTGCACTGCTAGACATTTTTTGACAAAGTATTACAGTGTACTAGTCTTTAGGAAATACATACGTGGGTAACTGGATCAGCACAATTACCTTCCCCATTTCCTCTACATCACAAAAGCACAAAATCACTGAATAACAGCATCAATTATAACTACAGTGTGAAAGCTTTCAAAAGAAAATGATTGATTTCTACTGTAGTCTTTCCACATAAAACAGTTCCAAGAGTCTGACATGTCCTCAAAGACTGAAATTCTCAAGATGTTGAACATCTTCCCTCAGAAGGCGAGATGGCAGCTATGAATATCCACCTTGGAAGCTGTGCTGATTTCGGCTTAGGTAGGGTTAATTTTTTTCAAGGTAGCTTATACAGGACAATAGTTTGGATTTGTGCTAAACACAATGATGATAAAATCGAGATTTTTTTTTTTATTGCTGAGCAGAATTTACAAAGAGCCAAGGCCTTTTCTGCTTCTCATACTGCCATGCTGGTGAGGAGGCTGGGGGTGCTTGGGAAGTGAGGGGGACACAGCTGGGACATTCCAGACCATGTGACATCGTGCTCAGCACACAGAGGGGAAGAAGGAAGGGGGGAACATTCTGAGTGACAGCATTTGCCTTCCCAAGTAGCCATTAGACGTGATGGAGCCCTGTTCCCTGGGGATGGCTGAATACCTACCTGCCCACAGGAAGCAGTGAATTGATTTTCTTGTTTTGTTTGGCCTGTGTGCACAATTTTTGATTTCCCTATTAAACTGTCTTTATCTCAGCCCCTGATTTTTCTCACTTTTACCCTTCCAATTGTCTCCCCAGTCCCACCAGGAGGCAGTGAGCATGCAGCTGTGTGGGGCTGTTACCAGTTGGGGTTAAACCACAGCAGCCCTCTTTGGCACCCAATGTAGGGCTCAAAGGGTTTCAGATAACAACAGATCTGATTGGAATGTGTTAGATGGAATTTACAGCCTTTGTGGCTCTTTGGCTGCTTTGGGCAGACTCCTGTGCTTGCCCTGGGCTTGATGCTTTACAGTTCATTAGTGTAGTGCTCATCAGTGGCTGCTTTTTGCTTTCCCTGCTGTTGTGTTGCTGATCCCCTCACTCTGCAGTGCCTGGGAACATTTTGAGGACAGCAGTGGTGACGAACAGAGACTGGCACATAGCCAGGGCATCACTGCTGTTTCTGTGCTGCTGTACTGGACACTCCAGAACCCCAGCGTGAACACAACTCAGAGAGAGTGGGACCTGTGGATGGATCCATGTGGGAGCAGATATCCACCTGCAGCCCATGGAGGATCCCACACTGGAACAGCAGGATACCTGAAGGAGGCTGTGACCCCAGGGAAAGCCTATGATGGAATAGGCTCCTGGCAGGGACCTGTGGACCCGTGGAGAAAGGAGACCATGCTAGAACAGGTTTGTTGGCAGGACTTTTAACTCCATGAGGGATGCATGCAGGCTGTTCCTTAAGGACTGCACCCTGTGGAAAGGGCCTACACTGGAGCAGTTCATGAGGAACTGCAGTCTGTGAGAAGGACCCACGACCCCCATGATGAAGCAAGGGAGGACATGCTCCAGGCATGGGACCAGAGAATCCCCTGCAGCCCATGGGGAATACCATGGGAAGCAGTAAATTAATTCCTTGTTCTGCTTTGCTTGTGAGTGTGGCTTTTGCTCTTCTTATTAAACTGTCTATAGCTCAAGCCAGGAATTATCTCCCTTTTACCCATCTGATTCTCCTCCACTGGTGGAGGAGTGAGGGAATGGCTGTGTGGTGCTCAGTTTCCAGCTGGGCTTAAACCACAACAGAAGTGTTAATGTCTATGAAAAAACCTTATGTTTTACTGTATAAATTGCTCAGCACTGTTGTGAGAAAATTGTGCTTAGTCCAGGCCTTCTAAAACCCATGCAAATTAATTTCCATCCTTCCTGTTAACTCCAGCCAGCAGACTAAAAGTAAGATGTTAAACAATGATAGAAAGAACACGGAAGTAATGGATTGGGAAGCTCTCTACAGCCTGGGATAATTTATATATTATTCAGGAAGCGATATGCCTCTATTCCAGTATGAATAGTGGTTAAAGTGATTTGAGCAATCAAAAGCTAACTCACTAGCAATGAACCCAACACAAACTTACTTCAGATCATGTTGAAGAACAGCATCATTGTGATACTTTAAGTCCAGATTCTTCAATGAACTAAAAACCACTTAAAAAAGCATTCATCAAATAAGGTTGTAAAGTACTTTTACTATCTCTCATTGTCCTTCTCTACATAAATAAATACAAAGTTTTTGCTCTGTTTAAAAAAAGGCATAAAAAACTACTTTCAAGTTGCAATAGCATTACCAGATCATAATGCAGCTGAGGTGAAGCAAAAATTCAAAAAAATTAAATTATTTCTTATAAACCTAGGTAGTAACACACTTCTATTAAAACAGAAGAAATTCTATTTTGAAGTTTAACAGCCTCTTAAGGAATGTATTTTTTCTTTGGTGAAATATAGGGTACTTATCCTCATACAATCATGGCATTTACTTTCACATCACTCACTCACTAATAATATTAGCAATAAATTTTAGCTTTTTGTGGTATGTTACAATAGGAAAGAATTCTCTTTAATTTCTTGATAATAACATTTTACACCCATTCTATCCTACCAGGTGAAGGCTCTGGAGTCTGTGTGCATTCTGGAATCCCATTCCATTTCCAAGAAAATTCTACTTGACCTGTTTCAACCTGTCCTCCTCGAGCCTCAGTAGTTTCATTACAAATAGTTTGAGATTGCAGTGATGGCTGTCCTTGTTCAAGTTCAAAATTCAGAATAAGGGAATCAACCAGAGAGTCCAATTCATCCAGGTTCATAAAAGGCACATGCATTTTCTGGATAGGGTTGTTCACAGAAGACAAGGTAAATAAACTGAAATAGTTGTTAAAATATCCAGCTATGACAGAAATATTTTCTGCAAAGCTCCTGAGAGGGCTGGTGTTTCTGTATAATCCTATGAAAAACAGAAACAAGAAGAATCAAAGGCAGCATTTTGCAAAGAGAGACCAAATAGCCCTCTCCTTGGCTTTGCAAGTCTCCTGTAGCCCATAGGTTACAGGTGGTAACTCAGCTAAATACCTTGCAACATGGAAGAAACAATTTGACAGACTTCAGTTAGGCACTGCTCCAATTCCAAATATTTCACAGCAATCTTAGTGCTTTTCTTTATTTCTCGATACAGAGATTCTTCTTCTGGCAACTGAGATCCTGTTTCTTTCTGTATTAATAAAGAGCAGTTTAAAGAGAACCAAATACATCAAAGTATATTAACTACTAAACATGCCTATTATGGTTTCAGTCACATAGATCAAGCCAATACTAAAACAAAATCAAATTGATATCATGTCACAGAAGTGAGATAGCACTGAAAAGAAGTGCACATTGTTAACACGGTTAGGAAAAGAAGAAAAAAGCAAGTGACATTAAAATCCAGGAAATGCTTGGCTCTTAGATCAAATCATCTATCCTGGCTTTAATTCAAAATACCAGTAATTATGGTCATAATCTATGGCAGCAGTTATAAAACAGTTACACAAGCATTGCTGAACTTTCAGCTTAAAAAGAAAGCACAACAGGTAGTTAGGCTGTTCATGATGAGCACAAAAAGGAAGATATAAGTGCCTCGAGAAATTCTTTATCCTAAGTAAAATTAAAGAGCTTTGAGTGGAAATACAGCAGCAAGGAAAGTTAGCATTCCAATCACAGGAATGATGCTTGATAGGAAGTGTTATCATGCAATCGTAAATATACAGTATGTACATATATATATATACACACACTCCTCTTCTTAGATAAATGCATCCTTAAAATTTAAATAGCAGACTCAAAGCACACATTTTCTGAAACATTTCTCTTACCTTTCTGCAGTAAGACATGTTACTTTCAAGGAATCTGGCTAATGCCACCACATTATCCTTTATTCGGTTTTGAATCTACAAAGAAACTTTTAATTATATTGTACACTTTATTCAAGTCAAAGTACATTAAAAGGATAAGAACGAACACTGACATACTAAAGAGAGAAATATCCAAAGCAGAAGTAACATTTTCTGCAACTTAACATGCAATTTTTCAAAGAAAACATTAACTGGTAGAAAACATTAATTACATCTGCAAGGTTTTAAACCCCTCACTATGGGAGGATCAAATGAACATATTTAAGTATTCGCTAAAGAAAGGTTGTCCTGTAATTTTGTATCACTGCCATTCTAAGCAGCAGGGGTAGCTCTGGTGTTTTCTTTCCAACTTCACATTACTTGCATCAGAGACAAACCTTTACAGAAGTCCTGCAGACACTTAAGAATCTGCTGCAAGCAAACAGCATTATTCAGAAAGCAGAGTGCTCAGTTCCTTTTGCTCGAAACATGAAGTATTTGGGAGCTAAGCAAACACATTGAAATAAAATATTTTCAATGGTTTCACTACTGTCTGTAGGATTAAGAATGACAACAGTGAAAACCAGAGTAGGCAGAAAGTTTTGCCTTCCTTCAGAGGAACAATTGATCACTCAGAAGATTCCAGTCCTTCCTGAGTATTTTCTTGGAATTCAGCCAGGCTCTCTGTCAAAAGGGCTTACCCACTAAGAAAATGGTGTATGTCCAAGGGGCACCCTAACTTGCCAACTAGAAGTTTCAGCCACAGAAATGTTTTTTAACTATGGTGCTTATACTTTATTCTCTATTTTGTATAACTCCCTATAGTATCATCTTCATGATTTAAAATAGAAGCACAAAAAACAAAACATGATCAAGTGTCTACAAGATATAGTAGTAGTTTATAACCTTAATTTCATCTCACCTCATTTTGTGGACATTGTTTCACAAGTTCTTTCTGTACCATTCTTGCTTTCTCCTGTACAGCATCAATGAGACACTCCAGACCTGAGCCTACTCCATCATAAATGGCAAGTACAAATTCCTTTTAAAACAAAGGTTCAAAATGCAATGATTAAAGAATCTGATGCGGCCTTGAGTTAAAACAGATTTTCTGTAGTAGGCTAGAAACAATTTTGAGCTAATTATTCAGTGCAGGTCTCTTCAGTCACATGTCTTCCTTGAACTACAGAACTTCAGTCAGATTTCTGTAAATTCAATGTGGCACTTAAAGCACAGATTACCAAAATATAAATAGTGAATTTCAGTGAGACAGATAGACTTGTATAATTCAGTGCAGGTACAAACCTAAAGGCACCATACACTACTTTCTCTTCATAGGTTTAAGTTATGCAGATTTAAAGGATGTGGCTTTTAAGGAAAAAAAAATGTTAAGGTTATTAATACATCTATTTTCACTATAAATATGAAGTATTTAGATAAACTCTAAATTTACTTAATTCAGTTGATGAAGTTGTTATATGTAACAATTTGCTTCTGACTACAGTTACTCATAGCAAGTGTGACCTCAACATCAAAATTACTATTCATAATCAGTATTTCTAAGAAACATTTTTCACCTGCAGACTAGAGGCAGGAATGTTGTTCTCTTCAGGGAATGAAATATCAGCTGTTGTGACTACTGCCAAGTGTCCTGTGTATTTCATTGTTTGTTTTACTGTTTGGTTTACTTTGCTCCATGCTTCTGCTACCATCGAGGATATATCTGAAGAACACCCCTGGGAAACAAAGGCACATCATTCACTGATGCCAGAAAGCACCTCTGGTCAAAGAACATATACTTGCTATACAGCAAGAGTTTGTAGCACACAATGCTCAGGCATTTTCAGCTTTACATCTTCCTGCTTCCAATGGCTTATCTATCACAGCTAAAAATTCATGCCTTGCAACCACAAAACAACAATACCATTATACTACACAGTTAAAAAAAAAAACAACTTCACAAGGCTATGGCATGAACAAAAGTAATATTCACTGGCCACTGGTTTATAAGTTTCTAAACTGCAGCACTTCAAAGTCTAAATTATCATTTGCTCTTATCACTGTGTGTTTTATTCTACCATTTTATGAGTAAGAACCAATGCTTCTGTCAGGGGCTGGGCACAGGAAGATCTGCATTACTCTCCACTAGCACATATAACTACCAGCTTCGCCAGAAAAAAATGCAACCTTGGCCATTTATCTTCCCTAGGTGTGTTGATTTGTCATTACACACGCTGGACATTTAAGTGTTTTTAGCAAGCCAGTAATAAATACTGCATTAATGCAAAGAAGTTCTCTACACACAGATGAACTCTTTAATATGCTTTACCTGTAACAGCAACTGCAAATAACCTCCCAAGTTCTTTATTTCCTGTTTCATTTCTTCATCAACTTTTATAGATCCAGGACACTTTTGGACATTATTAAGCCAGAGTTTACTTATAAGCACAATCTGGTCAAAAGCAGAGATAATTCTGATGCTGTAGGACTGAGCAGCACGATCAAGAGAGAAAACTACAAGAGAAAGAGATCTATCAGATCCATCTCCTTTGCAAATGAACATTGGAATGTTAATTCTTGTGGCTGACAAACACATGAATGCTTGTGCATCTGAATGACAAGTCATTAGTAATGTTTGAAACGCTATGAAAATGACACTTACAGTTCTCCTGACATTCTTCATCTTGCTGTTCATAGGCTTTTGAAATGGCAGATGCTCCAGAAAAAATTATAAACAAATTAGTTAGGAGACTATCTGCTATGCTCTTTCCTCCTTCGTGATTCTGTTCCAGTAAATCTAAAGCTGAACTTATAGATTCTTTGCAAATTCCAGGAAGAAACAATTCAGAAAAGCTTGGGCATATGCTGGACTTGTTCAGTGAACCTGTATGAGGTAAAAGCAAAACATACATGCAAGAAACTCTTCATAGGAGTGAGCAGTCAGTGTGTCTTTGTAATGACTTTTATATAGACACTCACTCAAGGCACTAATTCATAAAAAAAACCTGTACCACGTTCTAAATAGTTTATAAATTCAGTTAGTACAAAGACAAATTCCATAGTGAAATTCTTTAACATGAATACATTTGTGTCAACAATCAAATGTACAGAGAGAAATAGAAAATAAAATCCAGCCAATCTAAAATAACTGAACGTACACAAATATTTGGAAGACTAAAGTATTCGATATTTCAGAAAAAAAAAGGTTTGTAAAACCCAGCCAAAAGCTTGGGGAAGCCTCAGTAACTGAATGAATAGCAACAACACAAGCAAATGAAGTGTCCATATTACTGTATCAGGATTCAGCCTCTTTCTCCAGTTACCCCGCATAGTTAAGCAGAGTAATGTTTTAGGTAAATTTCTTAAATTAGTGCTGATCAGGAAGTTTTTGCCCTAACAAAGGATAACCAAATATACAGACACCCCTACTGTTAACAGCTTGACATTATGAATTTGAAGGTATCATAAACCGGACATTTTTAAGTTTGCTTTCCAACCACAGTGGTCTTTCTAAACAACTATTAGAAGCACCTATGTTTTATGCATGTAGTCGGTTTGAATTGTCAGTATGAAATGAAAGGTGTTCTGCCATATAGCAAGTACCTGATATATAGGAAGTCTGTTTATTCTGAATAGATTGCAATTTTATCTCAGACAAACATCCAGAAATTCTCTTGTTCTTCATGAAGCTTCTACTTCTAAGAAAGGATGATAAAATAAAAACATGAAAAACCTTGAAAAGAAAATAATTTCTCCTCGTCAAGCATTTCCATGATGAGCTACAGCTTGCAAAAGTGTGCAAGACAGTTATAAATATTGTTATAAGGCTAAAACTTCAAATACAAGGTCCCAGACCATATGCAATTTACTCCTTCAAAACAATGCTTTGATAGTATAGAAGTGGGAAGGAAACATTAAAAACTACACATTTCACTCTGCACTGATGATACATAGATGACCCATGATTTGGAAAGCTCTACACACAACTTTTGATCCTTTTTTTTGTCCATGAGGAAATCCAAGAGAATGAGTGAATACAAGATAAGAGTCATCAGATGACACAGTGTATGAGAGTGGAAAAAAAGCATATTTAGATAATTACACAAGTTTTTGCTTTAAGTGTAGAAGAGTAGCTACAAATTACTTGTACCTTCTTCTGGAAAGCGAGGAAACTGAGCTGTCTGAAAGATCAGGTTCCCACTCGTCAGCAGGATCATAAAACACATCAACAACGGCTTTATTTCTATCATTACTCTGAAAAAATAAAGAAAACACAGGGGAGGAGGAGGGTTAAACAGAAAAAAGTGATAAAGTAGTCAACATATGGATAAGTAGAAGATAATAATGAAAACTCAAGTGATACCTTTAGAAAACTAAATTTTCATTTAGAACCTAAAACAATTGAACAACCGAAAGACTCACAAAGCAGTCCTTGTTTTACTGCTTCTTACTCTCTACACAAAGGGACCCAAATAAAGCCATTTTCTTCCACTGTACTCTTTTTGTCTAATGGACAAGTGCATATGCATGTTTTTACTAAAAAGTAGTCACGTGTCTTGCTGTTTAATATCACATAAAACTCAAAAAACCACAAGATTTTCCTTCTGTATGCATTATCAAAATCTTATCTTTGACAAAAAATAACTGATTATTGGTGGTTATTCTTCAATTGCTACTGACCTCATAGAGTTCTTTCATTGCTGCTAGTTTACACTCAAATTTCTCTAGGCTCCAAAAAGTTGTTATTCCCAGTTTGATATTATGAACCTGCACCTGAATAGAGGACACTGTTCCTGTTTTATCATCAATTTTGTCATGCCTAAGAATTGGAGAAAGTTAAAAAAAAAGAAGACAAAAAAATCAAGACAAAACACATATTCATATTGCAAAAATAAAAAAGGTACTAGTAGGTAGACTAAAATGAAGACTAAAAATGGGGCACAAAAATTTCTTGAGACATTATGCATCTCACATGCTTTAGGACCACTTTGATATGTGAACCGAAGTAAGATGGACATAGGCATCAGAAAATTCACCTCCAAAGCCCACTTAATTCAAAGTTAATGGTCTATAGCTTACCTTTAAAGTTTTGATCTAAAATTCAAATTAGAAATTCCCATTTCAAAGTAACAAGGCTCAACTACACACTTAGCTAACGCTAGCTTGGAAAATTCATTTATCGTGTTCAATTGCACAAGACTGTTAAAAGAAACACCAACAGCTCACTGCACATCCAGAATCCACCCTCAAATATATACATAAATATATATATAAATAAATATGTAAATATTTATAATGTGTAAATACACATATAAATATTATATATCCATTACATATACACCTTATAATTAAGTAACTCAGATACTGACCTGCAGAAAACAGTGTTTTTCCCTAATTCATTACTAATGGCGTTAGCCTCTTTAATCATCACAGACAGCTTCAGAGACTTCCAGTTCAGTGGAACTAATAAAGAATATAGAAGATACTGATTTAGTGAACCAAACAATGTGATGGAACAACTTTAGGGTTAAAAAAGATTAAGCAGAAAAAAACCCGCAACCCAGAAGCACAAACGTAATTTACCCAACAATAGTTCCAATAATTTCCAATACATTGGGAAAAACCCTCCTGGGCAAGATAACCCTTTTAAACAGTTGGGTAAAAGGTATTTCAGAAACAGAGGCATAAGACCAGACACTATATTATTATTATTAATCCAAGGCAGGAAACTGAACAAAATGAATTCTGTTACTCCAGTTTCCCCAATGAGTTAATGCCTGACCAGTGGAGACAGAGAGGGAAGGACTCTTAAGTAATTGCGATAAATACAGACTACATGTATGTCCACCTAACCACCCTGAGTGTGATTAAACAGAACTTCTAACACAGTCCAATACATATAGATGATGAATGCAAAAGTTTGTAACAACCAGAAGGCTCTTCTTGTTCAGGATCACTAGAGAAGTGTTAGTGGAACAGAAAAAGTTCCTGTATCAGCACCCATTGCCCATGCCCACTGAGCAAAAGAAAAGCCAGCATTGCCTTTGCAACATTATGCATATACATACCCATCATTGGTTTATTCCCACTTCTGTGATTCTTCTGAAGGCTGTGTATTTCCTCTGCAATCTTCTGCTTCTCAGCTTCCAGAGCTTCCACTATCTTTGCATGACGAATAGTATGGTCTTCTAGAGCCTGGGGGAAAATGGGCAGTGATTAAAAAAAAACAAAAAAAAACAAACCTAAAACTCTTATTGCTGTTTGTTGAAGCTAAATTTTTTGTTCCTGCCATTTTAAAGACTAACAAAATTAATTTTATACTGGACATCTGCTATACTGATATAAAATAATTAATTTTCAAACTGACAGTTTTCTGGGTTTGCTAACATATTGCAATGCTCAAAAAAATACTGGAATTAAAAAGGAACATCTTTTTTAAAAACTTGCATTTGTTGCAGCAGTCAGATATATATATGAACACCAGCCAAAGACTCAGTCATTACTTACATTAATGTCTGAAGTTATAACTTTTGCCAAAGGCAACGGTTGCTAAATTTTGGTGCAAGAACAAAACCATCCACATTATTTAAGAAATAAGGTCAGCATTAGTCAATCCCCAACATTAATACGTTACCATAGTCAGGTTGCAAACAAAACATCAGGTCTTATGCATAAAATCACACAGAAGTACTTTAAATCATTTCCTTTACAATAACTGATTCTTAAAAAACAAACAACAAAAAAAGGCCCCCAAACAAACCACAGCTTATTGCCTAAAAACATTTTTTTTTCCAATTACCTGCTTGGTGGCTAAGGTCTCCATTTCTAAACGCTTCTTATTGAAGTGGAGTTCTAGCTCAAGGCTTTTCTTTGCCTTCTCCAGCTCCTGTATTTTAGTTGTGGCTTTTTGGTTATTCAGTTCTTGGATTTGCTTCTTACGAGATTCTTCTCTCTAGTATCAAAAGGGAGACATGGGAAAAGGAATACTGCTTCTACAGCATTTCTGACCCACCCCTCAGGCAGATATTCAACACATTTAAAACTTGCAGCCTCTGTGACCTACACAGCCCAACATCAGCAATGGTTATATCCCCAGTCCAGAAGCATCACCTTAGGTCTTCTATAGAGTATGTATGATATAAGATACATCATTTTTGTTTTACCATGTTTTACATATTCTGTGCCAACTCATGCATGTTGTAACCGTATTGAAAAAAACAACTACAAAGTAGCATGCAAGCTTGAAAAGAAAAAAAATCTGTGTTAATTAATCCAGTATAGTGATTTAAAAGCCTCATGCAATAAGGTAGATACTGTAGGTATTTTTCTTTGCTTACAAGTTACAATCCCTGGAATAACTCTGAAGAGAATAACCACTTCACAACTTCTTGTGTTACTAAGGCTGACTTTTTTTTTAAAGAATGAGGCTTTGCATTCCCTACAATGCTGCTATAATATGCAAGAGAAAAAGAAAACCAAAACCAAAAACACACAAACAAACCAACTCCAACCAAGCACCAAACAAACATATATCACACATACTAGTTTCTGGTTTACTTTATTGATATATTTTATGTAATGATGCAATGGCAACCTACCACTTCTGCTTCCAGGGATTTTATTTTGCTTTCATACGCTTCTTTTTGTGAGGTCAGTTCTTGTTGAACCATCTCTTTTGCTATTTGGACACTTTGCATCATTTCCTCCTTGGCTTTGAGTCGTGCCTCTTCAATTTCTGATTCAAGCCTACAAGAGTCATACATTTAGATTGCTGCTGTTTATCTCTTATAAGCTGCATAAAGATTATAAGCTTTTTTTCTGTCATGAGGGTTTTTTTCAAAGGTTTTTTTCAAACAAAACAACTCTCATATTTTGCATGTTTTTGAGTTCATGGACAAAATGTAGACACTTCCAATGTAAATATGGAAGACATTCCAGAATTTCAAAGTCCACTCAAGTTCCATTTTTATTTTATTACATCACTGTTCACAGATTTAAAGACTGCAATAGAAACTCGCTAAATCACATTAAGATGCAAAATTAAATTTTAAATCAATGAGACTTACAGTTTAATAACTCCCTATAATGAAGTAAGTACAAATAACACTTCACTGTTTCTCAAACTCTCCACCATCACAGAAGACTCAGGTAATTACTTTGCGTTCTTTTCATTTTCCTAAGGGATTTACTTTTCAGACTTTAAATCTCTTTAAAACATCAAAAGTCATTTTCAGACTCATCATATGCTTGGAGAGAAAATAATTAAAGAGATACACTACTCTGAGACCCCCTGGAGCTCAGTGTTTCTTTAATAGTGGTCTACATTCTTGGTACCTGGATTAGCTTGTGGTGATTGAACCTTAGAGGTATACATCATTTCAGCTGTGACTGTGACTTCCATTATAAATGGAGTTGCTATTTTCCAACTACCCCCATTGTGAAATAATTAATAATCTTCAGTTATTTCTAAAACTAACTGCATGGTTGAATTAGCAACTGAGCTTAGTTTCAGAACAAGAAGAATCAATACTTACTGTGTTCGCTGTGCAATAAGCAGCTCATTCTTTGCAAATTCAAAATCTTTTGGACCATCATGCAAACATGTAGTCCCACAAGAAGGTGTTTTAACTTTCTGAACCTCTGCTGGATGATTAAACCTGAAATAATGGTCTCCCCCAAGGATTACTCGATCACCCTATTGGGAAAAAAAAATCCTCCTAAAACTTTTAGATTTATAAGAAAATTTTCAGTGTTTACAACATGCAGATGAAGCTAGAAATCAAAGAGAAATAGACAAATATTTATGGTTACAGAGCATTCTCAGAAAACTTGCAGTCTGAAGTTGAAATACTAACAAAGCAAAGAAACCCACACATGCAAAAATTACTATTATCAAATCAATTACTTACATGATGCAGAACTGTTGGGTCCAAAATGCACTTCCCATTTACGTATGTCTTGGCTTCTCTAAGTGGAATAATACTTACTTTGCCAGCAGTATTTTTTATAACACTGAAAACAAGAAACATTTACAGTATCAGTAGCTCACAATTGCAAGTGATGTTTCTTAATAAACTAAAATTCAGGCTTTAGATAGTGTTCTGTTATTGTTTTTCTGTGTATCGTCTTCATACTACGTAGGTACAACACAATTAATGAACAACAACCTATATTTTGGTAGAGAACCTATATTTATATCTAAGAATCCACCGCTAAAAAATTACTACAATATCCTGCCATCTGCGCATTTATTTGATAATGTGGCTTTCATGTTTTTAATAACTGATTAGTTACGTTTCTTACAGCATTTTTTTAGGGATCAATTGCATAAAATGCACTTTGAGCAATATTTCTGCAGTACAGTCAAGTTGCTGTCTATTTTTATTAAAGTAAGAACTGTCAAGGCATTTCACTTTCCACTGAACTAAATGTAACATTTATCTATCACGCAGCATCATTTGATCAGGACTGATTCATGCAGAAATGCTGCAGAAGAAAACTTTGCTACATGAATGAAATGAACAAAAATTAAACTACCTTGGTTAACAGATTTCTAGAGGGAACAGAAGGTAGTTGCCTTAATCATTGAGCAGTACAAAAAATATCCCTACATAGTATTTTCTTGGCTAGAAAACTATAGTTTGCTACTGCCAGAAGGAAGAGTGACTCCAGAAGAAAGGGAAGAGCGAGAAGAAACTTAAAGTACAAATAAAGAACACTACAAACCAGTGGTCATCAGCAATCAGCACTCCGGAAAGCTGGATATCATGTTTTGAATTTGGTGTACACCTTCCAACTGTAGTTTCTCCTTCTTTGATCATATATAACAGCACCTCAGAAAGCTGAGGATCTTCATTGAGATTGACAAGGTTTGGTAAATGATTGTCCATTTTGAATGCAATTCCAGCTTTCTAGATAAAAAAGAGCTCTGCCTTAAAAAACAATTTATTTTATGCATTCAAGTATCATATTAAATTTTTCTAAGAAGCCATAGCAATCTGTTAAAAGAAGAGCATTAAGGAAACCAAATCTTACAGCTACTCTCATTCTTCTGCAAGGTTTGCTGAGGTTATATTTTCTGTACTATGTCCTACAGAAAAAAAATGTACCTGCAATTCTTTTATATCTTCCAATTTCCTTTTCTCTGCTTGCTCAAGTTTTTCTTTCCAGGCCCTTAATATACAGAGAAAATAACAAAATATATTAGGAGGAAAATTACAGCGTATAAATTTTACCATTTCCATTTTAAATTAAGACATTAATGAGTGCCTAACCTTTGCATTTCTGCCATGTTCCTCTCCTGCTGGTGCAGTTCTACCCTCAGAGATGTTATTTCCTGCAAATAACGCCTGTATTTTTCATGATCAGTGTTCAGAGCACTTTTCTGAGCTGCCTTCAGTTTTTCAATTTCAGCTTTTAATTCTACATTAGACAAACCAGACAAACAGTACATGTAAAAAATGAAGGCAAAATACACTTCAGTACAATAGTACAAAATTCATCCTGTTATTTAATTAAAAACCAAACACTTTTCTCTATTTCTAGTTCTCAAGTGTAGCCTAAGATATCACCTATATTTAGGGGAAAAAAAAGCTCACAAAGAACAATAATATTAAAAAGAAGAAGTTGTATTAGTCTAATTGACAAGCAGTCAATCAACACCACAGATTATTAGTAGTAAGAACTCTTATAAGAAATAAGCTAAACACACATGAAATGAAAACCCTGAAAGACTGCAGATGTCAATCTCACCTCTGATTAGTTTGACATTTACATCTTCATTTACTTTAGCAATGTTGATAATTGAACAAGCCTGTTTCGCATAGCGAAGGGTGCTGAGTGTCTCCTCCGTGCTGCTGGCAGCTGGGCTCACTGTGGCAATCATGGTCGTTTGGGAATTCCCACCAAGACTTTCCTTTAACAACCTTCATCAGACAGGAGAACAGCAATCAATCCCTGGCCCTCACACTGACAGAAAAATTCAAAACTTCCCAAGTGGAACAGATTAAATACAAAATACCCAGCGTGTTGCTACTTATTTGAGAGAGACTGTTAGCTACTTAAAACACAAACCAAGCTCCTGTTTGGTCTATATCTGATGCAACAGGCTGATATCTTCCCTCCACAGGTCATTTGAGAGAGAGCGAGAGAAAGGATGGGAAGTGATGCCTCATGAAGAGATGAGAAAACCACAATCTCAGAAAGCCTCTATTTCTATATAAAAAACTCTGAAATATACATACCAAGTAAGGACAGATTCCCGGTAAGGAATGAACATTTTCCTTCCATTTTGAGACTGTTTAGAGAGCGCAGAAATAACCCTTCCAAGGGTCAACAGTGATTTATTGATACTCACACCTTCCTACACAAAGCAAAAATAAATATATTTATAATAAAGTTGCAGCTTCTTTTGTGATGTTATCAACTGTACTGTTGATTAATTATGTTTGTTCAATGTATGCTACAGATGTACCACATTAAATGTCACCAATTAGTACAAGATCAATAAGATGCAAGAGCATCTTTATTTGGATCTTCATTTGGAAAGAACAAAGGCTGCCTTTAAAATAAGTAGTGTTAAGAACCATCAAACTTACAAAGAGAGCTTGAAATAAAGTCTCTTATTAGAAAAATCTATTTCATTAGATGCCCCCAAAAAGGGGAAAGCCTCAGCTCCATGTGATATTCGATTCATGATTTCCAAAGTCACACAAACAGCTTCCTCTCACTCCTCCTGCAGGATCATTAGACCTGCATAACATGGGGAAAGGTGTTCTAAGCAAGATCTGCCACATTGCACAGTCCAAACAGCTTCTTCAGGCCACTCACCCTCACTAGCAAAATGTGATGTAATACTGACAAGCATAAGGGCTACATATATCCTTTTATAGCTACAGTTCCTGCCCAAAAGTTAGGTGAACATGCTTTGGAGTTTAAGGGTATTCTTAGGAGTCAAACCTTTTCCACAGATTTCCATTCTTGATTTACCTTCAGCCTTTCTCCAGTGGTCTGAGCTTTTGTACAGCACTCACTGCCAGCTAGATCAATTAGATTTATGTGACTGGTAAGCCTACGATCACACTGTTTTTCATTCACAAATTCTACCTGGAAAGAAAGGGAAATGCTGGCATTCAAACCAAAATAAAAAGCCTGAGGACAAGCAGAAATCTAACAAGCTGTTCACATTAAATACATAAAAATTTCATGCTTCCATTTAACTTTTAACTTTTGATAGGATACCTTGTGTACATCCCTTGAAGGAGACTAAGCTCAGACTTATAACCATAGTATCAGTTGATTGTGGCTGAATAACTGCATAAGCATAAACTGCAAACACAACAGATTACCAAACTAGGAGTTTGGGTCTGAAGTTTGATGACTGCAGTCAATCCAATTGCAGTTATCCAATAAACATGCAAATCAGTAAGCTGTTACTGACTTAGACCAATGAAGATCAGTTAAGGAGTCGGTGGAAAAAGTTATGATAGAGAAAAATCAATAATCTAGTGGTGAGAATGGCAAGGGGAAGAAGAAAGGAGAAAATCCAGGAAGCTGGGACAAAAAAATAAACCAATCAAGAACAAAAAACTCCCAAACCAACAAGTCATTTGTCAATGGAGAAAACTGACAATCTGTAGACTCCTTAGGAGCTCTACCTATTCCATTTCTGTCTTCAGGCTCACATCACTAAGTCAGGTTTTGTCTTTTAAGCATCTGCAACTCAGATGAGGAGTTGTAGTCCCTATATCCTGGAGACACCTGGGGAAGAGGCATCCTGAAGCAAGAAAACATTTATTCAGTGAAGTGTGTTGAAACTGAGCAGAAATTGCATCTCCTACCATTGCCCCAGTTTGTTGCCTGCAGGAACTCAGCACAGCCACGCACCTCGCACAGCCTAACCTTCTAAAAAGCTAAGATGTGTTGGCAGCCATGTGAAATTCAATCTGGCCTCAATTAGGATTCCTGTTACATCTCAAAAGTCACACTGAGAAGCTTGGAACTACTCCTAGATCTGTCAGCCTAGACATATTTATACTGCTGCTATAAATATACTTAGCACAAAGACATCAGAATCTACTCAAAGCATGTAAAATAAAACAAGTTTTGCTGTGTAGAAAGCCATGTTAAAATGCCCTGTGCTTTACTCAAAGCTCTTCAGGTATATTCTCACAACTTTCTAGGCAGCACACAAAAGAACTTTTTACTACCAGATTTGAACAGATATAAAAAAATCCCAGCAATACCTTGGTTTGTGTCAGGACAAGGGTGAAGACAGAATGAGATCTAGAGCTCTTGTCATTCATTACTGTAGCAGCTGTTGCTCTCTGCTTATTTCCTAGTTCAAGCCAACTCTGTAGGAGACAAAAGTCAGAATGTGAAACCAAACCCTGCTATGGATGGTTAGCTGAATATTTAAATGTTTGCAAATACAGTTAGTAACACAAATTATGACTGTAAGAGAGGAATTGGAAGTTAAACTTTAGAAATAACCATGTGTACAGTGACACTTGATGGTACAAATCTACTCGGCTCCATTATACAAGACTAGTCTTCATCACACTTTTACAGAATCAGCTGAAATATCATAGACTACTGGACAGTCTGTTAAGGATTTGCTTCCCATCCATGGAATTTATTTTTCAGCAGTAAGCAGAAAAGGAGCAGGCAGAAATATTTGCATCCCCTTTTGGTAACTAAATATCTCTTACCTGAATATCAGAGTAAGAACGGACAACATTCCTAGAATGGGGGGGAAAAAGAAAAGTTTGGATTCAGACAGTTTTCTTTCTATAGATTTCCCTGCTACCTGAGTTCTGAAACATTTACCCAGTTACAAACAGAAAACAAATACACAATGAAAGCTTCACTTGTCTTGAGACTTCCACACATTTTTTTGCTAAGGCAATAAAGACAATATATAAAGCTAATCATGCATTTTTCTAAAACTACGTAACACTGGGATCTTGCTTAATTTACTGGTGAGTACACAAGTTTTCATGGACCATCAAGATAATCATCACACTCTTTCAGGATTACACCACACATCTATTAAGATAAGTACAGTTAAGACTTACACTGTCAGGCCTTCCACATATGGTCCTAAAACTGGATGTTCTCTTACACGAAGCTGATGAGAATAATTTCAAAATAAAATTTATTAGGAGTGTAGTAGTTAAATCTAGCACTCAGGAATATCTTAAATTAAAAAAAAAAAAATTCTGCAATATAAAACTATTATGTTTCTAAGTAGCTTACCCCAAAATCACCGGCAAAACTCAGAGTGAAAGCATTCCTGCTTTAGATGAGAGAGTAGAGCCTCAACTTCTTTGTGACAAACCCACCTAGGTCCCAAGCTTAGGTTAAATGACTTATTTCAACAGCAAGTTGAATGTTGCATATCATCTTTATCATAAACTAATACTCAGTTTACACACAAGTGGCCTGGATAGTGTTCAATGTCAAAGCATAGGAAGTACTTTTCTTTGATAAATCAGTCATGATAAATTCCTTCCCTACATACACTACTTCAGACAAATTTCATTAATTTATGGTTTTACATATTCTAATACACAAACACTAAAAACTAGCTAAACTAGTTTAACTAGTGATCCTTAACTAGTTAATCAGGCCAATCTTGTTTCTCTTCCACCTCTTCCAGCTCCTTGAGAGACAACCAGTCAACAAAAAAAGAAAACTCCATCTAAATTACAGGACTATAACTCAAATCATATTGTACTGAAGATTCTTATTACAGCCTGGAGATTTAGATATATACTATCCTAGAAGGATTTTTATAAAGGCTGATAAGATCATCTTCATTTTGCAGATAAGGGAAGATTTTAAATATTTTGATAGATTCTACTAAATCATTTTGTTTCTATTTCAGCATTGCTTAGCATTTCTCCAGTGCCAAGCATTTTGCTTTAAGTCATGTGGTAATATTTTTATTTGGTTTTTTTACTTGAATCCCATTGTTCACAACTAATGTACTTAGACAAAAAACAATGATCACTTGTCATTTGTGCATTTTTGTTTCAGAATAAATGCCACTACTTGGAGGTTATGCAGATACTTGATTCTGTGAGCAACTTACTTGTTGTTTCTTCTGTCCATTTTCAGCTTTAAAGACAAGCAAATCATGAATTTTCTCATTGTATACTTCATAGAAGCTCATTTCAAGATGATACAAGACCTAATAAAATTAATAGTTATTAATATAGTCCACAAAACACATTGATCATCCTTTACTTCAAAAATTAACTTAAACTGCCAGATCCTGATTTTCAATGTTATAAACATTTGTGCTGAAGGGACTTTCCAAGAGAAATGATAGCATGAAATAATTTGGGGTGGAAGGGACCCTTAAAGGTTATTTACTGTAACCTCACTGCTAAGATCAAAAATACAATTCATTGGAATTCCATCCATAGATATTCCTAGATGGAAGCTATAAAGCACTAAAAAAAAAAGTACATTATCAACTTCAGAAGTTTCAGCGTTGGGTTTTTAGTACACAAAACCATAGTTTTGTTTGCACCTGCACTCATCTCTTTCCTTTAGGTATTGTGCTTCTACAGCACGGTATTTGTCACAGGGAACACATGGATTGATGTTGTCAACATCCTGACTGGAACAGAATGACGTAATGGGAAGGTAAACTTTGATTCTGCCTACAACAATTTAAAAAAACCAAAAGCACCACAACAACACTGCCATGAAAACACATCTTTTTCCTCTGAAGGCATCTGGGTTGTCTTTCTGCTTTCAAATAAAATGGAATTTTCTTTAAGAGACAAGGAAGACTGCAGCAAAACCCCTAAAGCACTGGAATCAGAAAGACAAGACTCAAGACAATTCACTGCCACGGAATCACTTACAATGCAAAAGCAAAGGAATAAAAAAAGCTCTGGATTTTTTAGAAGTTTTACTTTATAAACAAACTCAGCAATAAATAACTTTCTTAAATTCCTCAGTGTCTATCAAATCTGCTTTAGGGTTAGAATATTACATGTTCACAGGTATTAGGATTCAAAGTCTAGAATTCAAATATAAAGCAGTAAAGAAATTTGGAATACTTAAAAATGGAAAAGTTTGCCCGAATAAGATTAACTGAATGTTAAGGTCTATTGAACTGCAAGTCAGTCATTACAGACGGAACCAACCACACAGAGAAAAAAATACAAAGAAAGTGGGGGTAGTTATTTTTTGTTTCAGCTAGAATACTAGAATTGGAATATTATTACAATGTATTTTGCTTTGATACGTGATGTTTAATGATAAATTCATATTTTTGAGCTTTATTTTACTGCCTCCACTGAAAGTAGGGAGCTCACAGGGATTTTGTTTTGCCTTTCCCTATATAAATCTCATACTGCAAGGCATACAATATAGAGGAAACAATCCTAGTCTAGCGATGCAAGAAAAATATCATGCCCATATTTTCTTCTCACATTACTGCCATTAAGGAAGCAAAACAATGTTGATTTTGACTGTTTAGGGAACCCCTTGAATCAGAGCTATGAATAGAAATAAGACTTGAATCAGCAAAAAAATATGAACACTAATAGATGGATCAGCACTAAGGTATCGGTTTCCTCATATTCCAATGTAAAGTCAATGACATAAGCATATCACCTGTTCCTTGTCCATTTGTGCTATTTGATTGAAAAGATCTTCACAGAGTCTTGGAATTATTCCTCGGTCTTCATCAAATCCCATCATCCTGCAGTTACAAAAATCCTGCTGGTTTAGCTTTGTAACTCTCCATAGATAGTTTTAATGTTAACTGTACAGCTCTAAAGCTGCCATGCCATACACTTCTAAATTATACAACAAAAAGCAACAGAAATAAACCTGATCTAAATTGGTGCTTGTCTAAGTGTGGAGTTGGACAAGATGATATTCAGAGGTATTTTCTATTTCATTGATTGAGAAATGGGTTGAAAACCCAAGTAAAATAAAGACTCTACAGCAGCTGAAAAATATGTTGCACTATAAACACTAAACCTATAGATGTTTAATATCTTAACATGCCTGCATTTTATATTCTCTGCAGACTTCCAATGTAACCTAAGCCCATCTCCAGCTCTGGTGCAGTTTTTCCCTGTTGAGTTCTGCCACAGCAGAACACCAGTGCATTGGACTAATCCACCTACAGTCTAGAGACACACACGGCTGCATAGCAGAAATTTGTTGTGTAAACTTGACCAGAGGACCCTGATACTAATTTCAGCCTTGTTCAAAACACAAAGGGGTGAAGGTAAGTCATTAAGTGAAAGAAAAAAATCCCAACAAAAACCCAACAAACCTACAGATAGGATAACAATTGCAATTCAGAGTTCTCTTTCTTTTAGGCCAAGGTAAAAACAACAGCGTAAGTAAAAACTGAGTTCATCCACTTAAAAGAGAACTTACTTCTGTGTAAATTCTGTATTTATTGTAAATTGAACTGAAACATTTCTGATCCTCAACTACCTTTATTAAAAGTCTATAGTACTGATAGGAATTATAAAACTCATAAACTAATTTTAATAGATGCATGTTTGGAAACCAAACAGCTCACTAAGCATTCTATTTCAAAATATAAGTAAGATACACACAGGTGGCCATAAACCCTAAAAATGTTACTTATCTGGGATTATTTTTTGCAAAGATTTGATTTCAAATAAGCAGTGCCACAAACATCTGGCTTTATTTGAAGTTCTGAAGCTTAAGGACCATAATTATAATGATCTCTTAAATGTCTTCTCCAAAAAACATGTTATATTTTACTATGTCGCTTCATGCACAAAATAGCAAACAGTGGTGAAAAACAGCATTGGAAGAGTTTGAGAAGCTTTCTGCAATGATAAAGGTTTTCTGAAACTGAAAAGTTTTTATTTTCTTCATTAAAAGTAGAAAGAAGTCAGGGTCAGATACAGAAACATATTCCAAAGGTAACTTTTGCTTAACTGCTATAAATATTGGTTTAATTATTTTTAAAATACACACTAACATTTTGACACAATTCAATCACACTGAAATCTGTTCCATACAATCTCTTTCATGACTTAACACTCCATAACAATTGGCTCCTATGGAATTTTAACTATTATTATTAGCAACTTACGTGTACGATTTTCCAGAGCCAGTCTGCCCATAAGCAAAAAGACAAGCGTTGTATCCCTCAAAAGCTCTTTCAAGGAGTGGCTGTGCCAAAGTCTGATAAATCATTGCCTGACTTGCAAAATTAGGATGACCCTTGTCAAAAGACCAGAACGAGAAGTCGTAACTGAAGCTGTAAACTTGGTTTGTGGATGGATTTCGTACAGTTGTCTCTGAACCACTCATGGAGATTACAGGGAATGAGTTTTCAGTTTTCTCTCTGAATGGAAAGTGCGGAAAATAAAAAAAATATAAGCTACATGCTTTGAGTTACTAATTTCAATCTACTGCCTAATGGAAAATAAAAAGATCAGTGATCATTGCTAAAAATACCTGTTTGAGGAAAGGTATTAAGGATCAAAATACTTCTGTTAATGAATATGTAAAAAATAGACCAAACACCTATAAAGTCAATTCAGTGTCTTAATAAAATCTTTATCTTGGTGTTGCATGAAGTATAATACATACTTGGAAGTTATCTGATATCCTTATTGAGTCAATGTTTAAATAACTCAAAAAGTACAAAGTAGAAATCAACATACACTGTTAGCACCAGAAATAAGTCCAGGATACAAACCTGTTATTGAAGGGCCGCACCCGTGCAGCTACAATCACTTTGCTGTTTTTCACTTTGAAAACACCTTCCCCAGTGCTGCTGCTCTCAGCTAAAGTTCCTGTGTTCACTTTTGTTTCTGAACCTGTACTCACAGGAAGAGAGCTGGAGACACTAGGGAGTTTTTTGGCTAAAATTTGCAGATGAGGTGTTCGTTCATTTGAGGTTGGCTTGGGAGCTGGTTGATCTTGAGAAGTGCTGTTCATTGGTGTCAGTGTAAATCTTTCTGTTGAAACTTTTGCTGGTGTCCTTGGTCTTTCCAAGCTGCTATGTTTTATCATCAAGTGCTGTACCCTTTGCTTTCCCGCTAGCTTATTTATATTGCCTTTTTCATTCGGTTGTTCTCCTGATAGCCCATTAGTACATTTTGAGGTAACTAACTGTTCTGATTTAGGAACTTCATTTTGAAACTTTGTGTCAGCAGTGCTTGTCTTATCTTTTATGCGCTTGGAAACAGCATTTTCACAGACACAACCAACTAAACCAAAGGAATCCTTGCTGTTCAGGTTATGCTGCAACTTGGTACTTGACTGATTCTCAGTTAACTTCAAGTTTGGTTTAACACCATCTGTACCCTTAATATTCTGTGGAAGTGTAACCTTGCCATTTCTTTGCACATCAAAGTCATCATTTTCTTTTCTAGGCACAATATTCTGATTAATTTTACTCCTCTCTGTGGACCCAGTCCTCACACGCCTCCGCAAAGTAAGTCTTTTCTCTGTTTGTAGCTCTTCTGTGCCCTGTGTTGTGTCACTACCAGACACTGATTTTTTGCTTGTTCCAGTTCTCCTCTGGAGTGTTAATCTGCCTTCAAGTTTAAAAGTAGTTGATGCATCACTCACTTTTTCACAAGCTGAAATCACATAGGTCCTATTTACTTCCTCAGTCTTATTCTCAGGACACGAAGGCAGACTATCCTTTTCTCCCAACACCTGTGACCTCAGCTGCTGCCCAGATGCTTTGCTGCTGCCCAGGGTATTGTGCGAGGAAGCCTTCCGCAAAGTGGCCATGCATCGTGTCCCAGCGGGGCTCCTGGCAGGAACTGTGTAAATAGGCATCTTGTCTTCCAGCAAATGAAAACCCAAATGTTAACAAGTACAGCACCTTTCCTAAAGGATTATTTCTAGTTGCTGCTTCATGAGGAATCTGGGGAGACAAAGCAAAATTTTTTTTAGGATGTTCAGGTCCAGTGTGAGCTATGTTTTGGTGCACAGGGAGCTCCTTACATACACTGCAGTACACGTTCCCAAACATTAAGAACACTTAGTATCCTGCCTCACCTCCAGTATTAAAAGAAAAAGAAATTACTTTATATTTGAATGACTGCTTCCAACAACAGCAGGTTATTTGACTTGAATTATTGAATCCTATGATTTGTTTCAGAAAGTAAACCAACCATTACAAAGAAGCACCAGTTGGTAAAAAGAACAATATAACTATTTAGCAACAAAGATGACCATGGATATTTCTTCCAAGTGATCTACCATGATTACTAAAGCAAGGAAATTCCAGATTGTGCCTCCATTCACTCACAGCTATTTACACTTAGAGTTTCACAGGCAACAGACTCCAATAGAACAACAGTTAGCCTTAAATAGGAAGTCTGTGAACATGGGAAGCAGATTTTTTTCAGGATTTTGATATGGAATATATAACCCAGTATCAGAATAGGACAGTTAATAAAGACAACTATTAATAACACCTTTAGATGTTATTTTAGCTCACTCTAGTACATAGCCACATAGCAAAACAATAGATACTTAGCCTAGGGGACAAAAGAAAACTGCAAAATATATTCTCTGTCCTTTCTACAAGTAAATATTTCAAAAGGTCTATATATGTAATCTGTATAGGAAAGTATGTTTTCCCTGTTGCACTTGCATCAGAGTTACTGGGTTGTAACAGGTTTGATATCAGTACCCACTGCAGACTTGCCAGCTGCAATTAATTCACTGTTACAAGTCAACGAGAAGTCACCTGTCTTTGATCCTTCAAAAGCTGCAATATCATTAACAACAGCAGTACATGGTCGGGGGGAGAAAGGAAAGCAAGATGAGAGCAAGTGATGTAGAAGAAACCATTTAGCTACTGCTCCAACAAAAGTTTCCTTTAATGCTGCACTTTTAAGCCAAGCTTTCAGAGTACTCTCAGACTTTATGCAATTACATCCACTTACACATGTCACGACTGCAGTTTTCATAGCTCACAACTTGTGAGGAAAATACCAAAATTTCAGAGCAGTGTATTTATTGCTCAATCCAGTTTGAGACAGGAAACTATGGTTCATGAGTAGTAAAATACAAACTTTGTGGTTCCCTCTAGCAGTCAGTAAATAGAGAAACACGGATGTAAGCTATGAATGGTCTTAGTGTTTTCTGAAAAGTCCATCCTTTCCATGCAGCTTTAACGTAACTCTTGTAAGTTCTCCCCTCCTCTTGCCACAGCTGTGCCTTGTGAATAGTCACAAATTTTGTCTGTAGAAAAGCGAAACTCCCCATTAAAAGCTCCTTCGTTCTAAAACAAGGAATGAGGTGCAATTCGAGAGAACTGAACTCAGAACAAGAAATACGATCATTCCTCATTTTTAAAAAATTACAGCCACTAACTAGAGACGAAAGCCAAGCGCTCAAAGCTGGGCGAAAGCGCAGGAGAAACCGGCAGCTCTGTTATCCCTCAGCAAAGCTCCCCTCTCTCCCCGGCCGAGCCCCGGCAGAGCCCGCACGGCCGCGGGGCTGTGTCGCGGGCCCGCCCTCGGGGAGAGGGCGAGGAGGCAGCAGCAGCAGCACCTCCAAACCCGCGGCCCCACACAGCCCAGAGCCCCGCGGCTGCCCAAACCACAGCCCGCGGAGGGGAAGCCCCCGCCGGGAGGCAGAAGGGTCCGCCCGGGCCGCCCCTCACCTGAGCGCGCCCCTCCTCAACCGCCGCCCGCCCCGCTGCGCTCCGCTCGGGCCGCGGCGCCGCCCCCGCCTCGTTTGAACGCGCCGGGCGCGCCCGATTGGCTCCGCCAGGCGCCGCCCAGGCCCGGCCCCGAGGCAGCGCCCCGCGCCGCCAGGGGGCGCCGCGGCGGGCCGGTTGTGAGGGCTGAGGCACGGGCAGGGCGCGGGCCGGGATCGCACCGGGATCGCACCGGGATCGCACCCAGCTCCACCCGCTCCGCACGACCAACCTCAGCCCCGGCAGGGCAGCTACACCGCACCTCGTGCACAGCCAAAGCACGGGTGAAAAGGGAACGAAAAACGGGTGGGAAACGAATTAAAAGAACTCATGGCACTTAGGCAATGTTGGCACTCCGAGCAGCACCAGGGGAAGAAATAAAAACAGGATGCTGGAATCAATGGATATATGCGCCCACAAAAGACCCATTGATAATAAAATATATTATACATAACCATGTAAACCCAGTAACAATAAGAAAGCTTGCTGCAAGATAACAGAACCAGGGTGCTGACACAATTTTACCTTTACACATCCTGTACTTGCATTTACTTCCTGAGACAAACGTGGTGTAGAACTGTTGTTTGATTTCACAATTGTGGAACACAATTTGTGGAATTTTGGTACAGCAAGGTCACCATGGGTAGAGGTATCCGAACTTCTAAACATACCAATGGCTAAATTTGTCTGCAGGAGTGTTACACAAAAACATTTTATAGGCAGGAGTGGATTACTTCCAACAAGAGAGAAAAATCAACAAATTCCATCTCTAAAGAAGACATTCTTTTGATATGATGCCAAATTGAAAATAGCACTAAAAGCATGGCAACGGTTTTACACATTGTTGTGAATTATGTTAAGGGGAAAAATGTTGTAAACAATGTCAAAGGAATTCAACACCCCTAACGTGTCTTCGGACAGACCCCAGCTTTTGTTTGAACTTGGCTCTACAATTCAAGATTGATATCAAACAGTCATATTCAACAACTCCCACCAAATTGTCTCCTCACATCTACAACATTAGTCCCTGAAGTAGTATCTGGCACTGGTGCCACACTCATGTCATCAGTCCTGCACTGTGTAAGACCTACTCTTTTTATTTCTTATCAGGGAAAAAAATAAGCTACTAAGCTCTTAACAATTTCTTTGCCACCAGTCAATTTATCCCATTGCTGTCCTTTGGCGAAAGAGCAGACATACAATGCACAGGGCTGACATCTAACTCCCTGCCAAAAAGAGATGAGGCATCACAGCAGCATGAAAGGTCTGATGAAACTGATTTCTCAAACTTCAGTCTAAAAGCGGGAAGGGGGGAAAAAAAAAAAAAAAAAAAAAAAAAAAGGAAGTTCCAATTATGACCTATCTCAGATTTAGGATGGGAAATCATACAACACTATTTTAATACAGTTTTGACCTCATTTCCCAAAAAAAAAAGGAAGAACATCTGGTGTCAGAGCATGGCAAGTTATGCTTAAATGAGTAATTATGACCATTTATACATTAATTAAATTTCATTAGATAAAAACAAAATTATAGCGTTTATCTCATTTCTCTTTAATGAAGTTACACTAATAACAAATTATTTCTGGTATTGCAAAGTCCTTGACCAAAACTTCCAGCTAGTCCACAAACACTAAAGGAGAAACTAAATTTTCAGTACAAACAAGTTTACAAACAAAACTTGCATATATGTTCCTAAGAAACCCCAAGAAAGCATACTGAGGACTTGGAGAAATATTCCCAGTGGAAGATTTTATTTAAACTAACAGAATGAGATTTTCAGAGGTTTGGGGAGGCTAATCTGCCACTAATTTTTTTTTCTTGCAAGTAAGATCAAAGACTACTAGCTGTGAAAAAGGGTTACAGAGTACTTTTACTAGGTACTACTGTAATTTAAGCACACAATAGGCAGTATTTCAAAATAAAGATGAGATAAAAATGAGACTCCCTAAAAAAGGTACAAATTTCTTCTAAAAATGCAATATACAAGGCAACATTTCATATTTCTTTTTAATCATTCTTTATTGTAATTACATAACTATAAATATGCCTTTATTACCTCTGAGAATTATTTTTGTTGTGTTTTTTAATAATGTCCATAATATTATCTCCTGTTACAAGGCTACTCTGTAATTGTTTAAGTCTCTGTTGTTCTCTTCTTTTCTGGTCATGCAGATATGGGGAATTAAGCAGCTGTGGGGGAAGAATGGTGCCTGTGGGTTTTACTCTCTTCACAACATCCCAGAAGAGCTTCTTGCTGTTGTTATTGATAAAAGTAATTGCAGTTCCACTGTGACCCAATCTCCCTGCTCTTCCAACCTGAAAAAGCATAAATTCATTTTAAGTTAGCAATATTAAATGGAAGTCCTTCAAATAGTCTTAGAAGTTCATGGTTTTGTTACGAAACAGCAAGTAAACCTAAGCAACAGGGCCAAATCCCTATCTCACCTCTAAGCACAAAGCTACTTACAATAAACTTCCTGAATTCAGGATATGTAGATCTGAAGCTGTAGCTGAAATGCATCTATAACTGTGACTTGTTTATGGGACACAGCAGAAGTCCAATACTGATACCGAGATATGAGGTACAGACTATGGGCAAAGGCCTACAGTAGATCTGATCCAAAGAAAGGGTTTTTAAAAAATCTGTAGTATAGAGATGCCACATACATCAAGCACAGTATGCACCAGCATGTCTACAAAAATGCCCTTACTTTCCATGTCCTAGTAACTTTAAATTATTTACCAATATTATCTAAAATGCTTGAACAAATTAGAAAAGAATCTACAAAGACTCTCTATTTAGGATCAGCTAATATGTTCATATTGGTATCGTTTCGATGCTAGGAAAAAACATTTTTATTTACTTAATACATGCTTGAAACTTTAGCAGAAAGATAATTAAAAACAAGAGGGAAGTACTGCAGTTGTTAATAACACAGAATACTTGAGGAGTTCATTACAGTGGATAACTTCCAGAGGTCCTTCTTATCTGTTTGGAACAAAGTTTACTTCAAAGTCAGATCAGTTCCCTCAAGGCCTTATTTCAAGTGTCTCTAAGCACAAAGGTCCCATCACCCCTCTGGCCTCTTCCACTGCCTGACTCCCCTCACTGTGAAAATTTTTTCTTCCTCCTATGAGGCCATAATTTCCCTTGTAGCAAGTAATGACTGTTGGCTCCTGTCCTTTCCCCGGGCATCTTCAAGGAGAGTCTGGCTCTGTCTCCTCTGTAACCACCCGAATGGAAGAGAGCAATTAAGTCTCTAGTGCAGCCCAAACAAGCCCAGTTCCCTCAGCCCGTCCTCAAGTGTCACATGCACCAGCCCCCTGACTTCACCTGGACTCCCTCCAGTTTGTTGGCTTTTCCCATAGCTGATATTCTCAGAACTGCACACAGTAGCACTGTGTCTTCCTAATGCCACAAAGAGGGCAAGAATGAGTTCTCTTGATGTGCCAGCTAAACTAGGGCTGGGGACTGTGCATATAAATGCACTCACACGTTCAACGCACAGATCATCTTTTCTAAAGCAGGAAATCCACAGAAAAAAATATCAGAGGAGATGCTTGACTAGAAAGAGGGGGAGAAATCAAGTTAGTGACTGCTTTCCTGACTATTAATGCATATCCCACACTGTCCATGAGCTGCAGCTGCAAGAGGAGTATTTGACCTTTCTTCACACAATAAAAAAAATTGTAAACTTTGTTTTCTATAGACACAAAATGATACAAGAGAGTACAAAACAGAAAGAACAATACTGCAAAAGTAAGTGATTTAAAGATGCTCTTCTATGTTTTAGTAACTTAATACAGGGTATAATAAGAACAGTATTCTAGATTTAAGTGATTTACATGGGAAACTTATGGAAGAGATATCCAGCACCATTTTTTCCTTTCCTATAAAAACAATATTCTGAAGAGGAAAATGATATTTCTGTTTACATTTGAACTTAAATTTCCACAGGTGGATGTCATATTTCAACATACTTTTCAAACAAAGCATTAGCAATGTATTTATTAATTTACCTGATGTACGTATTCATCCATAGTTGAAGGCATATCAAAATTCACCACCAGTTTGACATTGACAAGGTCAAGCCCTCGTCCAAGGACTCCAGTACTTACTATAACTTCATACTTCTCTTCAAGTAATCCCTGGCAAGGGAGAAACAAACAAAAATTAATTCTTTTTTCCTTATTTGTATTCTGAACCTCTCTAAGCATAGGAGATAAATAAACCCAGTGGCATTATTCTACTGTAGAAGAGAGAATGGCTCCCTGTATTCTTGGTTTAAACAGGAATATAATCCACAGAGGTAACTAAAGAGAGATCAAACCCGCAGTTTTAATTCCAAAAATCATCAATTACAGTTAAATGCTTATTTAAATTCCCATTTCAAATAATCTGTGAAACAGTCTCTGTATTTACCTACATTTAAAAATGGGATTATTATCTACAGTTTTGCTTAGTCCCATCTGTCTCTCATCTCCCCCAGCAATACCTCAGGTATTACTGCAGAAAAGCAGTCAATTATGACTTCAGTCATTCAAATGAAGCCACACTTAAAAAAAAGGCCATTTGAAATCTACCAAAACACCTTTATCTTTAGCAGGCACAAACCTGTAATATGTCTGTTCTTTCCACTTGAGACTTTTCAGAATGCATAGCTGTGCACTGCAATCCTGTAATCTTATGAACAGCATCACTCAACAGATCTGCTCCTAGTTTACAGTCCACAAACACCAACACTGGAGGCTTGAAGAGCTTCTTGTCCTGTAAAATTAAATAGCTTATTTAAAAAGGTATTAAAACCATCGGCTGTTCACCATCAGCATGGATTCGATTTCTCCTGACCATGAGATGAGAACCTGACAGAGATGTGGAAAGACATGAATCATTTTATAAACTGCTCTTATGAGAAAAATATTAAACTTACATTTAGTATTTCAAACAGTTTTTTCTTTTTAGATGGTTCTTCTATCCACAAGATAATTTGCCGAACATTGGAACACGGCAGATTCTTTTCTCCAATTGTTATTCTTACAAAATTGTGCAGAAGCTGATTTGCCAAGTGCTCAATGCCCACTGGAATCGTGGCTGACACCAGTATGGTTTGATGATCATGAGAGATATCTTCCAAAATATCCAACACTTGCTGCTGGAAACCCATTTTTAACATGGTATCCACCTAAATGAAAAATAATACATTTGTACCACATTTTTTCCATGAACAGCAGGATCCTGAACTTTGAATTGACAGAAGAACCATAATGTGCATGACTGGCATGTAACAATCCAAATGCAGGAGTATTTACAGTCAGAAAAAAAGCTAAGCGAGAAAATTAAAAACAAACGGTTCACACTGGTCTAACAGTATTATCCTGTCAGGTACCTAAATCTTTTACAGCAATAGAACATAATGTTGTTTAAACACACCTCAAATTGTGTCAAAAAATAAAACTGTCTCTTAAGAAATGCATTGTATTTTTATAACAAACACCCTGTATGTTTAATCAGATGGACTAGCCACTCACACTATTCTTCCAGCACCTCTGTATAGATAACAAAGCTCTGATAAATAAGAACTTACTTCATCCACCACAACAATTTTTATACTGTGCAGTTGAACAGAACTTTGCTTTAAAATCTCAAGAAGTCTTCCAGGTGTTGCTATTATCACCTAAAAAAAAAAAAAAAAAAAGGGAGGAAAAAACCCAAAGGAGTTAGAAACTCCATGAAAGAACAGAGGACCATCCTAGAAAAACCGTAAAATTCCAGCACAGACATAATAACGGCAGTAATTAGTGAAATTACTTGCATTGAAGTAAGTCATAAAACTTCTAGAAAACTTATAAATTATGAAGACTTAAAAGGAAATGGACCTTTTAAAGCTCTAATGGAAGTGTCTAAGTTACACACAATAAAATCTGCATGAAAAACAAACTACTTTTTGCTGTCAATTACAACTCCTTGTCTAAAATACTGGCGTATTTCAGTCTTTGAAACCAGCAATATCACACATTAAATATTTTTAAAAAAAACAAAAAAAAAAAGCTATTAGATGTTTAATCAGAAGTCAAAATGTTTTTTAAAACTGTGTAACTGTAAAATTTTCAGGAGGTAAAAAATGTTTCAGTAGCATAGACTTAGGAGAAAGCCATCTTTGTGTGTTCATACATGTCACCAGTAACATCTTTCTTTTCTGTGAATATGACAATGTAGCTCTCCAGCTCAGTCAGCACTCACCTTCACACTCTGCTTGAGCCGGTGCAGCTGTGGGGGCAGGGGCAAACCTCCCACCAGCAGAACTGTCCTCATGTTGGGTAACCCAGCCATCAGTTCCTTCGCCTGTCTCTCTATCTGAATTGCCAACTCCCTTGTTGGTGCCAAAATAAGGGCAGATGGAGTTTCTGTCTAGAAAGGAGACAAAAAAATCGGATTAACATGGAATTGCTTTATTATTTAGACAAAAAGCTTTCAAATTTCCCAAAGTAATCTTTTACATTAAAAATGAGAACTATTTTAAACAGCAAAATAAAATTAATTCTTGATATATACTTTAACTTGTCTCCAGTACCCTGAAGATGAAGAATTGGAAAGACTGTGTACAGACATACTTTTCACTGAGGTTCCAATTTTGAGCCTGTTATTATAAACATATATCTGTCTTGCAGACTTTAATGATAATCAGACAGGGGAACTATTGGAGTGTAATACACTTACATACTTCTACATAATGCTTTCTTTCTTAAAACTAATGCTGGAGTACTTTGAAGAATAAAAGAGTTACTTAAATCATCTTTCAATTATTCATTTGAGAAGGTTTACACACATTTGTGTGTATATATACATGTATCTATAAAGGTATCTAAACAGTGCAAAGCATCACTAGAATCAGGTCCAGAATTCTCTGATATATTTTTATGCATCTCTTTTTGAATAAAACAACTAAAGCAAAAAACAATTCTGAACCACACATAAGGTACAGAATACTATTTGCCATTGCTTCTAATCATACATTAATGTCTTTACAAAACAGAAGTTTTCTTAACTCTTTTTCCCACATTATCAAAGGGGAGACTGTGTAACTAGAGGATTTCAGAAATTTTATTACCCCAAATTCCTGTAGTTTTTTGACAGTCAACCAAACATATTCCAAGAGAAATTACTCTGTGAAATTACACAAATGCCAGCAACTGTCTTCAAGCCATCTGATATATGAAGATACAGGAAGAACTTACAGAGGGACTGACTGGAATTACTTTCACTTTCTATTTTAAGTCATTTAGGAAGTTTACCACAGAATTTAATTAACTTTCTCAACAAGGAGGAACTGTGTAATAGATAATATTGATTAAAATTGCTTTATCTGACCAAAGTGAAAAAACATTCAATTTCACTAAAAATAATCAGCACCTCCCCCCTCCAAGAACCAAATGCTTTATCAATCAAAAGTCAAATAAATCATTGAATGTTCATGAAAACCGCTGCAATCACAGCCTCCATTACACTGGGAATCCAAGAGACAAATTTGCAAACTGCTTTCCATAACTACCCAAAGTTTCATTACCTCTTTCAAAACCTTCATAATAACAGGAAGCAGGAAAGCTGCTGTTTTTCCAGAGCCTGTGTCAGCACTAGCCAGAATATCCCTCCCTAACAGTCCAACAGGGATCATTTGCATTTGGATAGGAGTTGGGACTTCATAGCCAGAATTCTTTAAATTATTGTTTAAAGTTTCAGGAAAACCACAGTGTTCAAACTCTACAACAGGTCTTGGAACTTGCTGGCCCTGGACAGCAATACCCAGCTGGAGTTTAAGGTTCTCAACCTGCTCATCTTGCAAACCTAAAATAAAGGAATGATCTTTGTAGAAATAAGGTGTATTAAGCAGGTCAGCTTCTGCTTGTGAATCTGTGTGTTGATCAGATCTTAGCTGCTTCTCCTTTGCTTGAGTTTGTAGAAGGTGTTTGGCTTTACATTCCAAACTACAAACATCTTCATCTGTTTTATCGCAGATATACTCCCCGTAGCGGCCACACACAACACACACAGGTTCTCCAGGCTCTGCCCAGCGCTGGGATTTGCTGAAGGATTTTATGGGTTCTTCCAAAGAGCCATCTTCATCAGTATTTTGGTTGTCCTTTCCCAAAGGTGTATTAGCAACACCAAGGTCTGCAGCTGCGGGTTCTGTATGTTCTTGTACAGTTTCACTCAAATTGTATGTTGAAGCAGAAGTTTCTGTTCCAACTGACTTACAGTCCTGGAACTCAGTGGTCTCCTCCAGCAAAGATCCTCCAGAAGAGAGTTTATGTTTCTTAGCTGTACAGCTTTTGTCCTCATCAGGAGTCCTCTTGACTTTAACGGATCGTGGTAGAAACATGCTTCAGTTCACTAGAAAGAAAATGGTTACAGTTGTTAGAAACTACTACTATTGAAAAAGGGACATTTTACTGTTACCACAAACAAAAAAAGAAAATCTAGCAAATATTGGCAAACACAGAAACCTACTCTCAATCCCTGAAATGATCTAGAAACTGCCTTGTTTCAAAATTCTCTTGACCTTAACAATGTTGATGCAATGCCAAGAAGTATTTTAAAACAACAGTGGAAGCATGGAATATAGAGATCTATCTATTAGTTAATTGTCAGTACTAGGCCTTTGCAACTGAGTAAAGGCTTTGCTTTTTACTGTGTGGAAATTTATCCATTTTGAGAGTCAGTTATATTTAAATCCCTGGAGAGTTCCTATTTCTAAGATGAAACCACAGATGCAAGCATTCTTCTAAGCTATGGAAAAAAAAGCCCAACCAACCTAAACCAAATAAAACAATCAGTTTTGTAAAGAATATAAAATTCAATACAGTAAGATCACTCTTTTTCTTGTTCTTTTTAAAGTCCACTTATAATTACAAAGCTGCAAACTTTTGAGATCTGTTTAGAGTCCAGCTCTTCTAGTTCAAGCTGTCCAAAAACAAGCAAAGACTCACATTATCAATTTGCCAAATATATACCGTAATACGAGAAAGACAAATTAAGTGTTAAAAAATACCGTAACTTTTATATTCTGAAATATATATATTCTGAAAATACCGTAACTTTTATATTCTGAAACTTCGAAAGCATCAGATATGATCACCAATCGTTTGCTATCGTACAATTAGTATAAAAAGTACACCAAATACGGCAATTTTATTCTGAATAAATTGCACTGTGTCTACCAGTCCCTACGAACTTCTTCTTACACTAGTTTTTAAAAAATACACCAAGCTATGTCTGTGTGTACAGACAGCTGTGTTTGTGTAACTGGGGGCAATCCCGAGGCCGCGGCAGCAGCGCCGGCCCGCAGAGCTCCGCGGGCTGACCGCGGGTGCCGGGGGCCGCTGCTGCTCCGCGCTCCCGGCCCAGAAGCCAAATCTCACCATTTCATTTTTCGCGCCTCATGAGAATCTCCCAGAACAAACCTCTCGGCAAGCTCAGCAACCTCTCGGGCGGGGGAACGCTCACGCAGAGTGCCGGGCTGACGGACGCGCTGCTCGGGAGGGACCCGCGGGGACCCCGGGCAGCACGGCAGCTTCTCCCAGCCCTGCTCTCTGGCAAGAGCCCCCCACCCCACGGGAGAACAAGGCGGCGCGGGATCCTTTCCGCCAGACAACCGCGCCCACCGCCCAGCCGCCGCAGGCGGAGTCCGGCCCCGGCCCCTCCGCCTCACGAACCGCCGCCGCCGGGCCGCGCACCGCCTCCCGCACAAAATGGCGGCGGCCGCTCCCGCCCACAGCCCCTGGCGGGCCCGGCAGCGGCGCGGGCGGGTCCCGCGGCCGGGGCGGCCGGGCCTGCGCGCTTCACGGGGAACGGGGGCGGGCCGCAGCTCCCGGAGCTGCTGGCGCCGCCGGGGTTAGCTTGCGCTCGGGGCCTGCAGTCGCGTTTGTTACCCACAAAAATCGCATTCGTTGCCCCGTGTGCAACAAGCCGGTAATTACACACTCGAGAGAGATACTGATTATCTCAGAGTTGCAGAAGCCTGGGTTCGTGGTGGTATTCCACAAATCAAGCGCGCCAACTATCAAAACTTTTTACTATTTATACATTTTAGCCGACAAAGAAATTAGTGTTCCTTGGCTACAAGTTACATCGTTCTCTTATTTATTAGAATTCTATCTTCTGTTGTTGATGATTCCCTCCTCATGCTAATTAGTCTGCATGCTCAATCTTTCTTTTTTGGGTTGGTGGACCATGAGCCGGCGGCCGTGATGTCCCCCTGCCACAATTACCTTTTACCCAGTTGGAGCTGACTCAGCACAGTTGCTGAGTTGTCTTTATTAGTTTATTCCTTATCTTGGGAATTCTGGTGAATGGCCTTGTGGGCTGTAAATCCTGCATTCTTGTTGTCCAGTATCAGTGGACATCCTTCTTCCCAGGTTTTGCCAACCTCCCCATAGGTCTGAGATCAGTGGAGCATGTCAAGCCCTAAATCTTGACAAGGCAATTCTACCAACAAGTAATTTGTTTTTCTAACACCTGGACATCACTTAGAGCTTACTTGTTAGCTGCTCTTTTTTTCACAGATTGAATTTCCCTTCTTGTTAATTATTAGGCTTGAAAGTATGTAAAGATCAAACAGAGAGCAACCTTTCTTACAAAAATTGCACATATTCCACATTTAGCAACACAGTGCTGCGCAGCCCTCTGGCGCAAGACCTGTCATAGGTGGCATCACTGTGTCTGTACAGATCCTGGGTTTGACTACAGGCAGGAGGACCAGAGTATTCCCAAAGTAAAAGTTTACCCTATGACCATAAATGATTTGGTACATGGCAAAGATATCCTGCAGGAGCTCTCTGGGTTGATATACTCCCAGGCACTCTAGATGCCCTAAACCTTACCTCCCTGCTCTCTTCCAACATTAATCCCATTAAGCTGAAAGCATCCACACTGATGGGGAATTCCATTTCTGCCTCATTACTTCTGTTGGTGACTACCACCATCATCATTTTCTGCTGAAGAGAAAATCCATAGATCCTAACAGCTCCTTTGGAAGCACAACTTAATGGCAGTCCAGAGGACCAGTCAGAGGAGCCAATGAGAGGAGGGTGAAAACACAGACACAAAGCTGGGGGCTTTCAAGCAGCTGTCTACAGCATTCTACAACATTCAAGTCCAGTCACACATGAAATATGGTTTATCTTAAAGTACCCCGGATTTTTCTGTAGTCGTTTGCTTCAACAGTAGCGGTACAAAGTGCAAATAAGGGGGGTTGGTCTCTTTGGCATTTTTAATTAACTGCCAAAATTGAAAATATAATTGAACATTTGGAAAGTGGGCATCACTAGACTGAAAAACTGTCAGGCACCTTCCACCCACACTCCATACATTCCAGTGAAAATCTCCACCTTTCTCTGATTCAGCCTCTGTCATTCCCCTTTGTTTGCACTAACTTTCTTTCCTTCATTTTCCCTCCCTAACAGAAGTGAATTTCCTTCTCTTACTTCCATTTTTTACAAGGTCATTTCCTGGAATTCAAAGCATCATTTGCTAAACAAAGCAACAATATTGCATTTCAACAATATGTAATATGATACAAGATGTTTCATACACTATAGAGCCCATGCACAAAAATGCAAACAATCCTATATGTATCAGCTTTTTCTATTTTTTTCAGTGTGTAACAGTAGCCAGAAAAAACAAAGTTACTTTGTAGGAAATTGTCTTCTTGAGTGAGAAAGACTACAGTAGAGATTGAAAAAAAGTTTTAGAAAAGTACTCTATGGATATTTAGAGGCATGAAAGGGCTTCCATGCAAGAAACAACTACGTAGACTCAACAGTCTGACAAAGAGATGACTAATGAACACATACCAATAGAGCTACTGTACCTTGAGTGGCTCATAAAGGCTGGACAGCTACTGATAGTTCATTATTTCTTCCAATGACAATCGTAACATGCTTTATAAAGTGTTCACCATAGAAAAGGAGTGCAAGCTTCCTCAGAATGGAGTAGGTTATTCTTTATTTACATGGATAAGTTAATCAGTATAGATTTAACAAAACCTCTTCTGAAACAGATACTGTACTTTGTGAGCTCGCTGAATAAATTGGTTTTTTTCCTGGGAAAAAGCATAAACATTCTAGTTCAGTCCCTTGCCTAAGTGTTCTTTCAGAATGATGAAATATGTAAGAGTAAGAGGTGCCTTGGTGAATTTTATTTCCATCCTCTCAGCTCTTGGTGCTGCTAATCAGATCTGAGGTGAATGGCATTTTAATACGATTTTCCAATTTTTGTACCTTTAGAGTACACGAAATGTCCCAGACAATATGCTCTCAGATATGCTACTAAGGGGCTTGTCTTGGTATTTTTCCTCCTAAAAACTAGTTAGTTCAAGAACTGGCAGAATAAAGGTGGATTTAATTCCTGTTAAAAAATCATGAGCAATTATGGACAGTAATTTTTGCTCATTCTGGACAATTTATCTGGGGTTGCCATAAAGGAAAATATTAAGGTTTCCAGGGCAGCAAGGTAGCATTTTTATTTTGTATGATCACATTGTTATTTAATTGAGTTGGTAAAACACCAGCACTTCACAATATTCTCATCTTGCCTATGTTGCATGTGTACAATAGCTGTTCAGGAAGCTATAACGTTTTGTTATTAGAAACCTCTGTACAAATATAGTCCTCATATAATTAAAATGTCTCTTCAGAGTAACTTCTGAAGTAAATATTAGGAGCTACAGAAATGTAACAACGCACACATGACCCCACGTGTACAAAAGGACCAATACATACTGACAGATTTACGACATAAATACACAGCAAGAGATTATTTCAACTTTGAACTTTGTGCAAATTTCTGTTAGAATAACAAAGACAGTAACTATTGATTAAAAGTCAAAGAAAAAATGAAAACAATAACTCAAGCACAAATTATTAATAGTGAGTATCCCACTTTTTGGTCTATTTTAAATTATATCAGGAAGATTTTTTCATATTCACTCAAGGTTTATATAACAAATATACAGAAAGGATTCCTGTCCTCAGTTTAAAAGCAGCCATTTGCCCTATAACATATCACACACTTCATTTAGAAGCACGAATCAACCTTTCCCATCACTTGCAAATAATAAATAATTCAGTAAAACAAGATTGGATTAAAGCAGGAGACTGAAATCCCTCTCCTCCCAGGCACAGTAAATCCGTAAGAAACAGGCATTCCACATACTAATTCAGAGACAGCATCACAAGGACTGCAAAGAGCTGTCTGACTGTACCATCCACCTCGGCTCTCCAGAGCGATACCGCCCAGAGCGACCCCGTTAATTCCAACCTGAACCAAATCGTCCCAGAACCAAAGCTCTGTGTACCTCTCCACACCTCTGGCAGGCAAGGTCTTCTCAAGTTCCACACAGGGATTTGATGAGCAGATAAAACCATCCCAAAGAGTAAGTGTCCAAAACATTTTAATACAGAGCATTTTAGGTTTCCTTTGTTAGCCAAAATATCTTCACTCAATATCTGAATTTTCTACTTCGAGTGAGCTCCTAGTGTATGCAAATCTGCTGAGAATGGACTCAAACTGGAATCCAACCAGCACCTCCTGCATCACTCCCTCAAATGGCAAGTGCCAGAACTGACAGATCTGACAATTAAAATGTGTCTAAAATCACATTTAAAGGAATAGCTTTGGGTTTTCTTTAAGCTATTAATTATTTTAAATATCTCAATATGTATCCTATGTTACATTATTATAAACTAGGGAATTCCAGAGCCTTGATGTTGTTGTTCTATAACATTATAATGGATGAAGAACATTAAGTTTATGAAGATAACAATTAAAGAATAAAAAAATATTCTCTGGGTTTGTTTTTTTTCAAGTGTTCCACAGTTAAGTACATATAAATGGAGTTAAGACAACATCCACTGCTTGGGTGAAAAGGAGGGAGATTGTCTTTCCATTCAAGAGGAGTGGAAGCCAAAGTATGTTTACTTGGGGATTGGTGCCTGTGTCTGCTCCACCTGATGCCATAAAACCAAATATTTTTCTGTTTCTTTAATGTTTGGGGATTTTGAAGCTGCTCAGCAGATTTTTAGGTAGGTACTCAACTGCAGCTCTAACCCAAAGCATATTTAATGAATAGTTCTTTGATTGGAGGAACCAGTGAGTCAATTACTCCACTGGTTTCTGAATTACACCTTTAAAGGAACCACACAGGAAAAATCCAGATAATCTAAAAACAAATAATGGTGGCTAACCATTAACTAGACAATTCATATTCATGCAAAATGTCCTAATTTTGTACAGGTATTGCATACAGTATACTTATTCTGAGGCCTAGTTTTTCTAATTTTGTTTAATCTAAACAGGCAGATCCTAAGGTTTTTGAAAGTAAATCTTCAGTAAAAAAAAGACTTGAACTAATATTTTCAGGCTTCCTGAGCACCCTGTTTGTTTGAAGAGCCACATGTTTGAAGTCCCTGCAGAAATCTGTGGTAAAATTGGAATTTAAAAAACAATCTAATTAAATCTGAATTATCTGAATATTACTGAGGAGGTATAAATTTTTTTTTAAAAAAAGAAAAAGAACCACAAACAACAGCA
The DNA here is from genome assembly GCF_965178545.1 of Coloeus monedula. NCBI lineage: Eukaryota > Metazoa > Chordata > Aves > Passeriformes > Corvidae > Coloeus > Coloeus monedula. The sequence continues at coordinate 10,456,730 of NC_138789.1, forward strand.
ATCCTGCCCTGAAGCTTCAGCATTAAATGCCACTAGTCCATAGGGAAATAACTCTATAGGGCAATTCATGAAAAAAATTATGAGCATAATTAATGTATTTGATTATATGCTCAAATAGTGCATATAATATTTACTTTGATAACTGATGGATTCCCTAATTCAGTATCACCATACTGTTAGCACAGCTATAAAAACTACAGTGAATACAATTACCAACCTTTGTGTACAAGATAGTCTCACTTTTTGCAATTAAAAGGAATGATTTTAGGGTATGAGAATCATTTAAACTAATTTAAACTTAGAAATCTCTGTTAGGTCTATGAGACTAGAGAACAAGGATTTGATCAAAACATTGTGAAGACCATTGCCAAATTCCAGGGACTTCAGTAGCTAGCAAACTATAACCCAGATCGTTAGAGAATTCAGGTGGAAATTAACAAGATTAAATAAATCTTGAAATATAATTAGAATTAAGAATTAAAAATTCTCTCCTTTTATGTTAATCTCTTTTTCTTTCTGAGAGGATATATTTGTGTTCCAATTAGTAAGTTTGTTTGGAGGCAAAAGAGATTGGCATCTATTGTAACAGTAAGATAACATTCACACAATATGCACTTACTAAAAGTAAACTCTTTTTTCCCCCTCCTTTGGGGTCTCAGACAAAAGGATGGGAGAGAAAAAAAGAAATTCCATAAGAGACAACAGGAATCATCAAGTTCCAGCTTGCCAGATGACCTGTGTCCAATGTGCATTCCCACCTGCCCATAAATACACTCTCTTTCCAATCATATAACTTAAGAGATTAAGACCTTTCTAATTAATCAGCAAGTATAACAAACGTGGCGTGTACATTGCATTCATAGGGAGTGAAAGAAGCATAGAGTTAGAATCCAATAGTGTGACAAACTGAAGAAAAAAATTGTGTCTTAAACCTTTTGAGTAAATGGCTAAAAAAATTTTCCTTCAACTACTAAAGCTCCTACCAGCATTGCTAATTTTGGCAACAGAAACCACTGCAAGAAAGGCCCAGAAAACAAGAAGGAGAGCTGCTAGAAACCAGACTATTTATCAGTTCTCTTGTCAAAAGCTATGCCAGTATTAACCACTGGGTTTAGACTTCATGCTTCCCTACATTACATTTAGTCCTCCTTCTGTCTCTGCATGAAGAATTAAATTGCCCTAGTTGAATCCCTCACCAAAAAAATCACTAAAGGTCACGGAAAGGCTGTAACTGCACTTGCAAAAAGTCAACTCGCTGCTGCAACAGTAGCAAGAAAGCTGTAAGTTCAGTAGCAAGTAAGGCTATAACTACACTTCCAAAAAGTCAACTTGTTGCTGCTGCTGCTGCAATTCAGGGTGTTCCTGCTCCAGTGTGACTGCCAGCTGTACCATTGCCTTAGGAAGCCATTGGCAGCCTTTCTCCAGCAGAGGATCCCTCCAGCTCCTGGGCTTTCTACCAGCAGTGGCCTTGGTGGCTGTGCAGCTCCAGAATCCAGATCTCAAAAGTTTCCTTGGTGTCAGCCTTTACCACTGCTCCAAGTGACTGTTTCTGTTGAGCTCTAGCCTCCAGATTTTTGAAGCTCTCAAACATCACTCCTTGTGTGCAGAGTACTACATGCAGTCTTAACAGTGTAATTAAAAAATACACCTTCTGGCTATTTTTTTTTTTTCTAACAACTACAGGTCTCAGATACTAATTTTACAGACTTGTGGCATACCTTACACTAATTTCATTAGCACAGAACTTTGTCAGGTGCTAAAAAAGGCAATGCACATGACTGCTAAGCAAAATAGAGGATACAAGAGCTGTGGCTTAGTTTACCAAGAAAAGTTACAACAGTGTTTAAAAGTTTTTCCAAAAAGGATTGTAATGCAATAGAAATATATGGTCACCAAGAAGGCCATTTATCCATGACATTTTTAAACAGAAAAGTTAAATACCAGATGGCTTTACTTTCAAAAGGCTAAACACTTTTTTTAGTTGCACACTCAAGGATCACAGACCACCAAAGTGAGACCAACAGGTTTGTCCTCTGAAACTGTTACTTTCCTAAACTTCGTTTGTTGTGAGAACATGCAGACAATGCATTAGCTCTTGATAAAGCACAATGGCAATTAAAAAACAAAAGCAAACCTGAAAAATGCAACATACTTCTCACTATCATCCTTGAACGACTGCTCCCTATGCTTTTTATTAGGAAGATTCAAAGATGCCAGTAACCTTACAGCTGGTGACTGTAATAACAGAGGGTAACAAGACAGAAATAATGAATGCCTCCTTGTTAAGCAGTGTTGTTTGTGCTGTTCCAAGAGAGATTTGCCAAGAACTTTTCATGCAAACCTTATTTTTCTGGGATCTGTAACTTGGCGGCAAAAAATTCCAGCATGATACCCAGTTCAAAAGAATTCAGATTACAAGTTTTAAAATACATTTTTGAGTTTTGGAATAAATTAAATTTACACTAAATGAGGTAAACACTTTAGCACTTCATGTGTTTTTTAGTTGTTTTATTGAAAGAAAATTTGTGGTTATCAAGTTTGCACTCCAGATCATTACATGTTTTCTAACTCTTGGGTATTAAGTAAGTCTGAAGTACTGTAGTGTGAAAGGAGACTTTGTGCTGTATGGTCAAGATTCCACTGACGTGTATTTTCTTTTTAAGGAAGACTGTATGAAATACATATGAAACACTCCTTATTCTATCTGCCAAGCAATTCAGTGGAATAAATCTGTGCTAAGTCTTAATACAACTCAGCTGACCTGGGTATAATGCCAGGTTGTGAAAAAAACTGGCTGTTAACACATCATTCTCACAAAATAGAGGCCCAGGATTTCCATGTGAAATTATGTCAGGCTGGTTTTGTTCTGTATTGTTTTTGAACAAATGATCCAAAGCTTTGAGGCACACAGAAGTCCAGTTTCAGTGTACCCATTTCTTTTTTGGCCCTTGACCCATTATAACCAGGTCATTTTGTAGAGTTCCTGGCCAAAGCAATATTCTTTCCTGTGGCAACTAGCAAGATATATAGAAATTAGATTTCAGGCACAAACCAGATTTCAGTTCAAGCTAAGGAAGCTCTCTATCAGGTAATAGCCAGTTGCCAAGAAGCAAGAAGTCTACAATGGTTGCCCAAGTGGTGGAAAAGTGATGGGTTAGGCTTACACCTATGAGGAATAAACCTCCCAGCAGTTCAAAACTAAAAGAGATAATCAAAGTATATAAATATCATCAATATCAATAAATTACAAACTTTTCTTAATATATATAGTGAGGTAATTGCAAACGAAACAGTAGAAGGAAAAGGGTCAGAAAAAAACATGCGACACAGTATCTTAAAAAAGTTTCTAATTTTCCTTACTAACTTGGGTTTTCTCCCCTAGATCACATTATCCCCCAAATATCTCTACCTACCTTACAGTTCAAGACAAATCAAAACTAAGTAACTCCATGAAACCACAGTTCCTCTGAGATTATTTGCAATTCAGCTAACATGCTGGGTGTATGAAGACATTACCATTCTTGAAGAGTTTGCATGAACTGGGACTTGGAGCAAAAAGGCAAGGTTGCCAAAAGGCTTCTGTCTTACTGACACTGTCTGCTCTGCAAGGAGCCATAAAGGGAGCCAGTGGTTACAAGAGGGTGTTGGCCCTGGGAAGCATGACATGTCATCCTTTAATGATTAAAGAGCCAGCAGAAGCAGAGACACAGCATCTCCATTCAAATGGTTCTTAATCTTCTGTTGATAGACAGGAAACCTGTTCTCTAGCAGCAGTGAGGATATTTCTGTGGGACTGGGCTCTCTTAAATAACAAAATCAGAGCAATGCAGTAATCAAAGCCTTTTTTTGTTACCCTTTGACTAGTCTTAAAATATCTAAAACTTGTATTGTTCTAACTCTGAACAAAAATGGTTCATCAGTTTGTTCAGCATTTCCACCATGGTATTCTTGTCTTTGACTAGAAGTCCTATGACATGTTACAACATAAATAGCATGTGGTTTGGTTTGGTTTTTTTTTTGTTGTTTCTACTGAACTATTCCACCTCCAGTTCATCTCTTTACCCAAAAAAGTTGAACAGTATTCCTAATTATACCAGTACAATACCACTTAAGACCTTGGTGGTAAAAGAGAATAAAGCAAGGCTGTGTGCCCTCTACCTTGAACACACTTTCTTACTGAGACTGTTTTTGCTTCCCCAACACTTTTGGTGACCGTGTCTTACTTCTTTTCCCTTTTCTGAAAGTGCAGACTAGCAGCTGCAACAGAGATTTTCAAGTACCCCATTTCAACAGTTACCCAATGCACAGCAAAATACTCACTCTCTGAACAAGCTGGATCTGTGTCACACACTGGCATATTGCAGTGAAATCTGTTCTGTTCCCCTACATTCTCCAATCTGGCAATTGCTTCATTTCTGTTAAGAACAAATAAAAAAGGAGGAAAGAGTTTGACACAAACACAGAGACTTGCCAGATCAAAGAGAATAGGTATACACCCCAGCAAGTTTCTCTTTTTGTATAAAATCTCCAGGTGTTACTTTAGTTGTTTCATGAAATAATCCCCTTGATTCGACACAGTGCCTGCTAGCATCCTTGCCCCCAAGTGATTCTCCACTCCTTTAGTAAATTATCATCCATAAGAACTGAACTGTGGCTGTCAAAACAAACCCTGGACTGTGGGGGACTTTTCTGACTGTGCTGAAGTGCAAGTCCCAGGGTACTTTGTCTGTCTCAGGCTGCTTCCAGGGCAGTGGCCATCACAACTGGGGCTCACACATGCCTTGAACAGCAAGGTCAGGGCCTCCTTCCTTCATCCATATTCAGCTACACGGGTGAGTACAAAGAGAGAGCTCTGTTTCCAACACCCATGAAGATGATGGACAGTTCTATTCTTCGTGCCAACAAGGGGAACCATGACTGCTCCCTGCCCAGGTGAGACAGCAGAGATAACCCTCCAGGCTTTAACAGAGCCATGTATATAATAAAGAATAGCACAGGAGGACAGAATAACCAGAGAGATGTATAAACTTTTGTACTTAATTTCTCTTTTGAAATTTTCTACAAGAAAGACACCACCCAGTTTTTTTTCTTCAAGTACTGCATAACACCTTTAATCCAGAAAACCTATTATATATACACTTATATTTAATCATGTCTGTAGCACCAGTGATTTCAAATAGGAACAACACATAGAATTAACCTAAACATAAAAAAAAAGTTTGTTGGAGCCACGATTTTATTGCTAAATATATATGCACACATATTTGGTTTAAGGCTAGTATTAAAATAATTGTTGTTCTTCCCATGTTTCTAATATATATTAAAATTGGGGGAGTATTTAAATCAAATTGTTCTGTACATGGCTTAAACTTCCCATACATTTTTCTATCTTGAACATGTTTTCAAATGAATCATAAGGCAAACACCATGTAAAGCTACTCAGAAAATATTATAAACAAATTAAGCTACACCAAAAAAGAATTAAATGTAACAGAGTTCTATACACTCAGGTTGGCATGACCTTACTATGCACACATAAATGGCTACAATAAAAATCTTTGATATACACTTTCCACAGCTAATTTTTAAACACCAGCTATGTACACCTGCTCCGTAAAGTAATAAAAAAATTCCTCAATAACATGAAAATTCTCAGTAAGTTAAGGGAAATGGAAACTTCCTAAAAGTATCAGTGAAAATTTGGATTATGATGTTTCAAAGACATAAAAAAAAAAACTTCATTGGATAGTCTCCTGTGCTATTCCCTTGTTTTCCCTTCCTCATTCATCTTCATTACCACCCCTTTGAAAAAAAAAGAATTTCATTGCAATTAAATGATACCAGAAGTTTACTGTTCAAACATAGCATTCTCTGCTCTTCACTGCTGCTCTCATTCAGACACACATGAGCTTCAGTGAAAACTGGAAGCAGGGCCAAAACATGGGAAACTGAAGTCTATTCATGCTCTTCTAATAAATGATATATATATGCTCAAAACAAATGAACTTTTATGAATGTTCAGATCTTTCTTCACATGTAGAAGCAGCACAAAAAAAGCTATTCACAGCACGAAAAAGTGCCCAATTTTGTATTCACTCTCATTCAGACTTAGTAAAAAAGCCTTACTAACTGATTTCAACTTCTTTTACCCAAATGTACAGTTTGAAAACGGGAGTCATGTCCATTTTCCTCTGAACTGGGAAGCAAATAAAGCATTATCTAACAACAATAATAACATGGTGCTTTATTTTTGTACAAAGTATTTTTCTGAATGCAAGTTTCCCACCATACATCTATTTTACAGTGCAGCTAAGCCATTTAAAGGTTATATTCATTAAAAATCACCCTCAGAATTTTCCTTAGACAACACGTCAGGCACTACATGGTCATAAAATGTATAGTACAGATCTTTGACTTAATGAAAGAGGGTAGGATCTTTTCCATACGTTTTAAAGTTTATAGTAAAAAATACAAGTTATAGCAGGGTATTTTTTTCTTCACAGACAACCTGGCAATGGTGGAATGTCAAGAAGAAGAAAAGCCCTGGAATTAGGGAGTACTGCACAGCATATGTGGCAAGACAGCTCATCTGAAACCCCCTAGAACAAGAACAATTCCACCAGATGAGAAGAACACAAAAGAAGCCAGTGTGGAAATCAGATTTTCAAAATTAGAAGCAAATTTAAAAATCTCAGAAAACAAGAAACCAAAGTAACCAGACAAAAAGACACAACAAGCCAACCAGTCCTGAGCTTTGACAGAGGTGAGAGGTTTTGCCACAGATCTGTTGCCTGGTTGGTGACCCAGTGGAACTGGGTGGGGAAGACATAGATTTTTTTTTTCCCCCTTTGCAGAACAACATTAGGTCAAAGCCAGGTTGAGGAAATGAAACCAGTAGTGTCCAAGTATTAAGAGAAATGACTGTTGGGTACCACAGTTGATTCTCATTGAATAGCTTTTTGGTTGTGCAGATTTCAGTAGCAGTAATGAGCTAAAGTAGCTATTACTGCAATTTTTCTTCTTTTAGTTTTAACTGTATCAAAAATCACAGATGACTCAAGTAAAATGTCATACAAACCTTTGCTTTCCCTTTGGCTCATGACTACTAAAATATATAAAGTTGGTAAACTGTTTTCTCCCCTCAGTACTTTCTGATTACAAATTAATAGAAGAATGTGAAAGACAGTAATTATGTAACTGTTCTTGTACTTTTGTATCATCCTAAAACAGGAAGAACACATTCCTCTCCAAAATCATGCTCTGGGAAAACTCCTAGTTTGCAGAAACTACATACATGCATGTTAGTAATAATGCCAAAGAACTTTAATAATTCAGACAATCATTCACTTGATTATCACAGAGTAGCCTGGATTGGATGGGGTCTTAAAGATCACCTAGTTTTAAGAAAAGTGTTTTTAAGAGCTGCCAGCTCTGGTCAGTTTCTTTGTCCCTATGGGCAGTTTCCCAGGGAATCTCATTCACCAACTCCTTAAACAACTGGAAGTTTGTTCTTTCCAAGTTCAGGGTCCTGACTTGGCTCCTTACCAGGCATACAATCCTCACAAACTCCACCAGGGAGTGGTCACTATAGCCCAAGCTGCCACCAATCTTCACCTCTCTAATAAGCTCATCTGCATTGGTAAGCACCAGCTCCCATAATCCTTCTCTTCTGGTTGGTTCATCTAATGCCTGGACCAGGAAAATGTCTCTACACACTCCAGGAGTCTCCTAGATTGCTTATAGCCAGCTGGATTGCTATTTAAAAATATAATATCTTAACTCTTACAGTTTTACCATTACCTATAAAGAAATATATTTAATAAAATATCATCGTTTAAGAGGCTGGAATATCAATAATTCCATTTCATAAGTCATCCTTAGGCTGTAATAACCTCACACAGTGATTTATAGATTACCTGTTCAACCTCACATATGTAATACAAAACCTGCTGAAGTCAACAAGCACGTTCCTTAGGGATCCCACTGGGACATGACTGGTTCTTGGTTTGTACATTGACAGTCTGACAGCACCACATCAAGTCATGCAAGCAGCCTCGCTGCCAGAGGTTACAGGCCACAGGGTGCACCCCTCCCCTCAGCCAAACCATTTCTATCATGACTGATATCCTCTAAACTCAGGAAAACAGATAGAATCATCTTAATTAGGCAAATTTGATAACAGCGATTAAAGATAATATTCCCATGGTGTTATTCCAAGTCTGTTTCCAACCTCAAAACTGAAGCATTACTCAGCAGAATAGTTGCTGTGAACTGCTGTGTTTGTGGATTTGCCCTCATACAACCAGCCAATCCGAAGTAGGAATGTTTTTACTACCCTCCATAGGAAGCCTGATAAGATGGCTGTTCACTAGCACCCAGTCTGGCTACAGACAGTGCACTGCAAAAACAGTCATGGTATTGCTAATTTAAAACATTTTAATTTGCCTTTATCATCAAGTGTTGTGAAGGAAGAAACTATGCATGAAATGCTATTCTAGACTGAACACTGTGTAATCTAGTGCTAGCCTGAAATCAGTCTACAGGCTCCTACTCTACACATAGCCTCTTCAGAAGCTAAGTGAATCTTAAAACAAATGGAAAAAAGTGTATGAAATTTTTAGTCAGGACTCTTTCCACTATCTCCCAAGGTTAGAACTATTAGCAACAACTGCCATCCACACCATTATTCACAGCTTAATGGTCAAATTGGTTCCTGTTGCCTGATGCTGAGTACAGGCATGGTACACCCACTGTGAAAATGGCCAGACACATGACAGTGAACAGCCAGGCTTATGATGTAATCACAGGATAAAACTAGTCAAATGGGATTCTAATTTGGGCTAGAAGGAGGGGAAAGGAAGGGAAAATGAAGGTAAAAAAATAAAAATCTGTGTGATGCTTGTTTCAATACTTTGTCTTTCTGCTTGGAATTAACACTAAAGTATAAAATACTCTGCAGCAGAAAGACTGTGTACAGGAAAGATTATCACTATTTAAAATATTTTAAGATGTATAAACAGGAGCAGAGCAGAAAGGGATGACTCCTCATTCAGTTTTCCTGTTTATTTGCACTGAGCAATTAGAGCAGATTTCAATAGTTTTCCATGTTGGCTGTTGGTATCTTCGACAATGCAATAAGCAAGATGCCATTTTGGCATGTTTGCAAAAGTAAAAGAACTGGCACAAGAACTCCAGCAACTGGTGGTGATGTCTTCTTTTGCACTTACTTATATTAGATTTTATATTCATGCATTCACTTTAAAGAGCACTAAGCAAATGAAACCCCACTTTGACTGCAGTTACCACAAGACAGCTTTCTTAGATTTTGTTTGGTTTGTTGATAGGTTTCATTGGCACAAATGCTGCACCCACAAAAAATACCATCATAGGTAAATAGTGGCCTTACAGTTTTTCTAAACATGTTTTCCTATAGGCTGATAAAATTTTGACGTATTTTCTCAGTCATACAAGAAACAAATTAATTGGGATCTGGAACATAGTTCTTTTTTTCTTCTTAGCTCTAATCATTTGAGGTTTTAAAGCTTATGAATTTCAGGTGTTTGTTGTTAAATATGCAGGAAGAATTAAAATAATTTTCTATTGGCAATATAAAAAAATAGTTAAAATAATGTAAAGTGTCTAATATAACATTTCCAATGTATTTAAAAAATCAGGAAAATGTGCAAATATTAATTGTTGAAAACGAAGCATATAGGCTTTCTTAATAGAGAGCATCTTCCCAAGTGCACCTGTATGTTAATTTTGTACTATTATTACTATTTCTGCTGCAGAGGATCTGGGAATTTCAGTCATCAGCCTGCTAAAGCAAGGATTTCTCAACTTTCCTCCTCCCCTCCGCTCTGCTGAGTACTGCCCGCAGCAGCTCCTAGTTTTGTAGGTAGGTATGCACTACTTATGAGTGGTATGCATGACAGTTTGGGAATCCCATCCCAGAGAGTGTATGGCGAATACTCAGCAACGATTTCTTCAAATGTTGACCTCCACAACCCTTTCATTTACTCATTACTAATAAATATAGATACATGTCACTAAAACTGTAAAGTACTCTTGCCTAATAATCATGATGTTTGTCTCACTGTGCATGTGAAGTGCTAGAAGCACACAGAGCCACACAGCAATAGAAAAATCTCCATGCAGATCAAATCACAATCCACTTGAAACACAAAGAAATAAGAGTCTGGCCAGAAAATTACGTGAAATTTTACAGTGTCATGCTAAGACTCTGTCTAATTATTCTTTAGCGGAAGAAGGGCAGACTTAGACATTACCTCAAACTATATATATTTTTTATATACATATATGTATATATACATACAATAACAATATATCCACAATAACCTACAATAACTATTTGCTGCCAAAACGTGGAGATTTCCCCCCGCTGGCGCTGCGGGTCACCCGATGACACAGTGCCCGTGCCGAGGGAGCAGAGCCTCCCGCCAGCCTCCCCTCACCAACACGGCCGCACCCTCAGACCCGCACTTCGAAGCCGACCCATCCAGTTCAGATTGAGTCACAAAGCACGCAGTTGCTGCTTCCTACCGTGACTAATGCTTCCCTCCACGCAGCCCACTGTTAAAGTGATTCTGTACGCTCCCGAAAACAGCCCAGGTATTTGTGAGCAAGACAGGAGATGGTCTTTAGGGCAAATCGCTACTCCTGCTGCTATTACAGTGATTACGTGACCAGGCCCTGAACCATTTTAAGGCTTTGTTATTTTTCTACCAGAGTATTCTCAAAGTTATATATAGACGTGATTTAAAATAGGAGGGACAAATGCGCAGGGGCGGGATGCTCAGCCCGTCTCCTTGGCAGCACTCCGCGCTCCGACCACCGCGACCCCGGCCCGCCGGGCTCCCCTGCAGCCAGGCAGCTCCCCTTGCAGAGAAGACACGCGGGGCTGATCCCGACCTTCCCCGACGACACCACAGACGGCCCGTCCGGCCACGCTGTGGAGAGAGGCGACGCCGGAGCGGGTGGACCCGCGGCCGAGGGACACCGCCCTTTCCCAGCCTTTCCCAGCACTGCCGGCGCCCCCTGACCGCGGGAAACACTCCCCCCCTCCCGCTGCCGCCGGGCTAAGGCTGGGCTGGGCTGAGCCGAACCGAGGCGAGGCGAGGCGAGCCGGTCCACGCTCCTGAGGCCGCCCCACCCAAGGCCGGACCCACCTCGAGCGACCCCGCCTGACGCGGCGCCCACAGCCCCCGTGGGGAGGGGGCGGCCCGGGCCCGCCCCGGCGCTGCCCCTCAGGCTCCCGCCCCGCCCGGGCGGGGAGGCGCTGGTGGCACATGCGCAGCCGCCTTCGCCCGTCCAGTGCGGCAGCCGCGGGTGGAGAACCGCAGCGGCATCGCCGAGCGGCGCGGGGAGTGGGGCGCCGGCCGGAGGGCGCCGGGGCCGCCGGGCAGTGGCGGGTAGCCGGCTCTGCTCCCGGTCCGCACAGGCCGCCGCTGGGGCGGTGCGGGGCTGTGCGGCGTTTTGGGGCCGGACCCCGGCGTTTTGACATCCCGGCGCTGGGAAGGGCCGCGTCCCGGCCTACGGCGGCTGCGGGGGCCCTGCCGGCGGCTCCCGCCCCGGGCCGGGGGGCTGGCGGCCGCCTGGGGCGCCCAGCCCTGGCCGCAGGGTCTCCCCAGGGAACGCGGGGCCGGGGCCGCCGGGGGCATTTTTTCGGAGGCGGAGGGACGGCGGCGTGCGTGAATTGAGACAAAGAGCGAGGAGGAGGAGGAAGAAGAAGAGGACACTCGGGCTCGGCTACATTCCTGTGCAGAGAAAGGCGGGAGGCGGTGTTAGCCCTTTACGGACAGCTGGGTCCGGCGCTGCCCTCAGCTGCTGTCGGCGTATTTACAGCCGGCTCTCCCGGCCGTGGGAGGAGGACGGAGAAACAACCATGTAAGTTCTGAATTGCTGGGGGTCCTGTGAGAAGATGGGGGATGCCGCAGACGCCAAGGAGATGAGGAAGACTTTCATTGTTCCTGCCATCAAACCCTTTGACCATTATGATTTCTCCCGAGCGAAAATCGCCTGTAATCTGGCCTGGCTGGTGGCCAAAGCCTTTGGGACAGGTAGGTGGCGTCTCCTTCTTCTCTTTCTTTGATGCTGGTTCCTGCTTGGTTGCTTCGCTACTGAGGACGTGCGAGCCATTCCCTGAGGAGCTGAGAAGGAGGGGGGAGATGTGTGGGAAATGCTTTTGGTCTGTTCCCTTATCCTTAAGATCCCTTAACCCTTGTAGGTATTTCTGTTTTTCTTTTGTTTTTCCTTAATTACACTTAGTCTTTTTGGAGTAGTCCCACTGTTTCTATCAGCAAGTAAATTTTGTGTAGTGGCGATAATATAATTTTATTTGAGTGAATCGATCTCTCTAAAGGGTGTTTTATTTATTACTCGGGTCACACTTCTACCATGCGAAAAAAACCCAGCAATCCGCGTTTGTCTGTCATCTTGAAATGTTTCCTGTTATTGCTTAGGAGCTGAATTGGGGACTAGCAATGGAAATGGGTGCGTGCTCTTAGTTTTGACATGTGTGACAGTAGCCTGTAGCCATTTGAATGGTTTAGCAATAAGAAGGGTTTCAGGAAAAAGAGCATTTAATGCCAGGATTTGGCCTGCACAATACAGAAGGCTCTCCTTGTCTGTAAGTGTAAATGGAATCGATTTGTAATGCCTCCAAAAGGCATCAGGGCTCTGTCGTTGAAAACCTTGGACCTTGAGGAATACCAGACCTATTATTCTGTGCCTGAAACATTATTGGGCCTTGAGGAATACCAGACTTGCAGAGGTCTTCTGAGGGAGGCGTTTTGAAAATTTACCAAGCTGAGGGGTTTTTTTGTTTGTTTTTTTGTTTGTTTGTGATTTTTTGTTTTGTTTTGGTTTTGGTTTTGTTTTTTTTTAGTTTTTTGGGGAGGAGGTGGGGTTGTTTGCTTATTGTTTGTGTTTTTTGGTTTCAGTATAGCTGTAGTTTAGTAATAATTTAATTTTCTGTGGATTAAAAAGAATGTGTTTTTTTGAAAGGTGAGGTAGATATCAAAAATCATTACTTTTGCCTCTGTTTTTTGTAAAATAACAGGAAAAGGTTCCTCCTTATGGAATTTTGCACCTCTTACATTTAGGGGCAGGGTGCTATTATGTATTTAGCCAGGGTTAAAGGCATGTCTTTATGATGCTTCTGGGAATTCATGATATTTGACATGATGCTTCCAAAAAGCCACTTTTAAATCTTGTGCTTGAATCTAGTGAAATTTCAGTGAGTGCATCACTTCAAAAAGAAAGAAAATATCAGAATACTGTTTCCATATAAAGATTTGTTGATAAACTCTACTTACTTCTCTTTGTGAAACCTGGACAAGTAATATTTTGATATATGCCTTTATTAACTATGCAGATATGAAAGGTAAAATTGTAGAGAAAATTCTTGGAAGTATTTAATTCAACATTTTCAGAGATCATTATATTTTTAGGTAGCTTGGTTCTATAGGATCTACTCATGGGATTCTGAGTGTACAATGCTTGTGCTATTATATAACCCAGACTTCTAACCTGAAAACTTTTTTCTACTGGAGTTTGACAGATTCTCAACCTATGGTTGAAATGTCTTGGTTTATATTGGTTGAGTTTCTATTGGATGTGTGAAGCCACTTGCAGGGTACTTTTCTGCTACTTTCTATAGAAAGTGTGATCCAAAACAAATTCCTTTGCTCTTTCTCTTCATTACTGGGTCTGTTCTGAGATGCTTGAATGAAACATGATTAGAGGGGATAATTGGTCCATCTGCTCTCTAAACACTGCAAGTAATGTAACAGTAGGAAGAGAGATAAGCACAGACATTTGTAGTGTTTCTGGTCCCAGTTCTTCCACTAGGTTAATATAACTAGAAACTTCAAAGAAGAGTTTGTGGCTGAAGTAGGGACAAACGGTATACAGGACTTGCATGTCTGCAGTACAAATGCTTCCTTTATACTTGGAGTGAAACAGAAGAACTGACCTTCACCTTTTCCAAGAAGGAAGGAAGTTTGGGTTTGTTAAATTATTTTAGTTCTGGGGAATAGATCACAGCCTCAGTCATGTCTTCTAACTATTGCTATATACATTTTTACAGAGGAAATACAAACGATGATAGTGTGTTTATGGATGCCACATCTTATTTCAAATTTTTTTTATCCTTCAAGTATTGAAGTTCCCTAACTGCGCAGGGGAAGGGAAGGGTTTTTCCCTACCATCTATGAAACAAAGTAATGCAGTTCACTTTGATTAGTGACAAGCAGAGGTTGTTACAATCATGTATCCATTAAAGAAATATAAATCTTTATGTATCAAAGGGGTACATCTTTCAGTGGACGGCTTTCACACTCTTAAAAGCATGTTTCAATACAATCAGAGTTGTGGATACAGCTTGGCTACATGTTGTGAATTTGCTCTTACAAAAAGACTTTGAAATAGGTACTATTCATTAACACTAGTAATGGCTTTTGATGTTTCATTGATACCTATGTACAAAAACCAAGAGACAAATTGTTGCTGTTGTCCTTGGTGAAACTGCAACTATAGAGTTTGGCCAGAATAGAGGAAGGTCAAAAGAAGTTGTCTTATTAGTGAGGTGTCATATGAGAGTAAGAATGTATTAGCAGTCATATTGAAGGCATCTCGTATGAAGAATTGTTTAAGAAATACTGATTGAAGAAGGAATTCATATCTAAGTGTTGAGGGTGTGTAGGATTTTGTGCCTTGGTGTTTTGCTGTGAGACAATATATCAGTGTTAGGACGTGTCAGATTAAATGTTTCGTAATAACCAAATTGTAATACCAACTTGCAGTAACTGAAAGGGGGAAAATTAACAAGTGTAAAGTATAAAAGGGGGAATGTTTGACCTTAGACATTAAATCTGCAAATACTAAATTTCAGCCCTGTCTCCCAATGCTGGCAGTTAACCATTTCAGTATAGAAAAATTTCTTCCCAGAAAACTGGATGAACTGTATAGACAGTCTAGCCTTCAACTTCAAAGTATAATGGGACTTACTTCATAGGAATAAGTTGAAAAATGACTTGATGTTGTGTTACTCTGTGTCCTTTTTATTTCTAAAGCAACAGAAGTGGATTTCATTATTTTGGAATGTGAAGGTTTTGCCTTCTCAGTCTGCTATAGTAATAGAAAGTGTCCCTGAAAAATTTGTTATCCGTCCGCCATCCTAAAGACAGACTGAGCTAAATATACATCATTCCTGACAGTTGTTTGTTTAGCCTGTTTTTTGACAATCTCTAATTATAGAGATCCCACAGTATGTCTACTAGTCAGTTTGGACCTTATTTATCTTTAGATGTTTAAACAAAATCTTGATGTCTTTTGCTACATTGTTAAGCCATTACTTACCCTTTCCCTGGTGCTTGTGAGAATGATGGGCACCTTACCTTTTTATAACACCTTTCATATAATAAAAGCAATGTCTGTAACATTATTTAGACAAAACAGACTTCTATTTCTTTTTTGTAAGTCAAACCTTTTTGCTCTCTGTGCTTATTAAGGGTTGGTTTGGGGGGTTTTTTTGTTGGTTTTTCATGTAGTTTTTTCCTGTGGTTGGTTTGCGTGAGCTCTGTACTTTAATCTGGATCTAATGGTCCAGCTAAACCACTACCAGTACAAGGTAAATTAAAAAAATTACTTCATATTTCCAACCTATAATACTCTGATTTATTCATTAAAATATGATGTTTGCCATTTCTGCATCAGCCTAGAATTGTTGACTCATGCAGTCCGTGATTCACTGTAGCTCCGTATCTTTCTCTGCAGAACTGCTGCCTACTCAGTTGTTCCCAGCTTGTAATTGTACTGTTATAGGTTCCAGCTTTGCAGCTATACTTACATAACTGCATCCTCTTTTCAAGCCACTTCTTCCACTTATTGAAATTATCTTGAATTGTAATTTTGTCCTCCAAAGTGCTTTCAAATCCTTTTGTACCTTGGAATCACTTCTCTACAACCTTGTCTAGTGTGACTAAAGATATGAGTTCTTGAACCTGGAAGTACATGGAAGACAATGTTCTTCCCATTTGGTAGGGGGTATCTGAGTACTCTTGGAAAATGGGTTTTCGCACAGCTTTTCATCCAATTTTTAGTTACTAAGTTAAGAATATCCGTGTATGATTCTCAGAAAATTATGTGAACAGTTCTAAAGTCAGGTTAAATCTGTTGCTGCTTTACTATCCATGCAACATATTATTCTGGTACAGTAATACATTTCACTGGCTAGTATGAGATTTTTTTTTTTTTTTTTTTTTTTGGACAGGCATAAATGAAAAGCTAAATAGAAGATGCACAAGTCTGAGCAATTGTCCTAAACATTGTTGTGTTTTCTGAAGTGAAAATAAAATAGTCCACATACTTTTTAACATTAAATGTATCCTTTATAGGTGTTTGAAGCAATGGGTTACAAATGGCATAATTTGCAACTAAATATTACCCAAGAAACTTAAAAATAGCTTTTTCCTGATGATTAATGTTTTCAGAATTCATGTGTGGCTGCTTACTGCTCTTTGCACATGTTGCCAGTAGAACCATGAAGGGGGGAAATGAGCGCTGTGTATCTGACAGAAACAAGTTGTAGCTAAATACTCTCATCTGTTACGTTGGGTGTTGCAGGCCAGAACATGTTTTAATCTTTTTCTGGCAGACCTAATTTCTTCACTTTTATTCAGTCTGGCAGTAGCAAAACCTTGTAGAAGAGTTTGGAGTCCAAAAACAAATGTTTGAGATTCTTGTGAGAAATTTTTTTTATAGATTCCATCAGCTCTCTAAAATAGTTGCTGACAAATTGATACTTCAGTCAGTCCTACTAAAATCAGTGCATTAGACAAATCATCTACTGAGATGTTTTACTTGGAAAGTGTTGTATCACTCCTTTCTGTAGAACACACTTGTAACATAGTAGGTCACTTTTTTTAAAGTAAATACGTAAAATTGTATGAGCTTTTGGATCTGTTGGGTTTAGCAGAGTCCTCTGAAGTTGTGGACTGTGTATGTACAAATGTGCAGGAAGGTGATCAGGAAGATGATAGTTGCAGGATTGGCAGTACATGATGGACCTCCTTTGGGGTATAGAATCTGTTCTTTCAGTGACTCTGCCATTGAGCCTGTTTTGAGCCTTTATGCCTTTACAGCTGTAAGTGCTTGTCTGCAGAATGTAATAGATCTAACAAAGAGACTGTAGCCAAATGCTCACCAGTTTCAGGTGATGAGGTGAAATATATTTCTTCTCCCTATACCTGGTTTCTCTTTGTATTTTTTGACCACCATTGCAATTACTACTTCAGTTATAGTTTAAAATTTTCCTCTTCACCCTATGATTTAGGGTAATGTGTTGGGTTACTTTAGTGACTCCATGTTTAAAGGCGGCTCACTCAAACTTGAAGGCTATTTGTATGCTATTGATCAGGAATGTATCACTTTTTCAATATGAGATCTTACGTAATTTCCATTCTACAGCTAGCTGGTGGATTTTAATGAGCACAACTGGATACAATTCCACTCCTGAAATTAGTAACTTTTAACTACTTGCTCTGCTAACTGAGAGCTCTGAATGATTGTTTTGGTGATCATTCTGGAAAATGAGGATAGAAGTGAAAAACTCTCAAGACTTCATAAGAAAAGTAGAGTGAGTTCTTCTTCCTCCCCCTTCTTTTTTATTTTGAACAATTGGACAATACATTATTACTGGATTAGGTGGTAGTAATAAACATTTCTGCTGCAGCGTTGAAATGTAGTGTTTGAAATCTATTTGCCAAATGTAAGATTTGTATAGTTCTAACTGTTTCCAATATGTTTTCTTTTATTCAGTTAAAAGCAGTCTTACACTAAGTGAACCTGTAAGCCAGACACCAAAGAAGATGTGTCCGTTCACTTCTATCTACTTATGACTGGCAAAAAGTTTTCTTTGGCTTAATAAAGCCTAGTAATAGTTCAAGAAATGTTCATCTCTAAATTTCTGAAAGAGTTTTTTCCATACTCCATAGGCTATTTAAATCATAACTTGTCTGTAATAGTCATCAAGGTGCTAGCTGGGTGAGATAGGGTTATAATTATACTATTATCTTTACATTTCTCATAACTTGCCTCTCCCAAAAATAAGTTCTGAAGGTGTTTATGTTAATGAAAATTGATCCCCTTATTGCCAGGGTTAATTCTAAGTCATTATTTTGTTTATTAAAACCTGAATCAATACACAGGTTTTAGTAAATTAGATGCTAATCCTCCCATTTTAATAAGAAATGCCAGTACCAGATACATTTTGTAGGTTTTGTGAGGAGCACTTCCTGTTGTGCTACTGAAGACAGAATATTGGATGGGATAGATAAATAGTGTGACAATTAATAGAGCATTTCTTACGTGATTTTCTGTGTTCAAAGAATAACTAAAGACTGTTTAGGCTATGAAAGTAGAGTCTCTGCATGTTTTTTCCTTAAAAGGTTTGGGGCTTGTTTGGTTGGTTTGTTTGTTTTTGGTGTTTTTGTTTGTTTTGGTTTGGTTTGGGGTTTTTTTGGTCTTTTGTTTCTTTTTTTGAATGAGGAATCCCTTTTAAGTGCAGAACAGCTGTTGAAGCAGTGGATAATGGTCTATTTTTGTGGAATCTAGAGGCAGGAGGGGAGGATCTGTTTATTCTGTGATGTAAGTTCTGATGTATTTCTGTGAAGGTAAATTCAAGAATCTCTCAAGTTCAGCTTGGCAAGGTGGACAAAGTTAAGAATGGTTATACTGAAATTGAGCATGCTGTAAATTTATAGATGTTGGCCTTTCAGATACTTGTCTCTAGACAGAAGTACACCTACACCCTACTAGCCAAGAACAATCGAAGTGGCAGACTGATTAAACAAACCGAAAAGTAAAAATGATTTTGTAATTTCTACTCTCTCATTTTGTTTTCCACTTCCTGATTAAAAATCTTGTTTCTTGATGGTGTCTCCAAAATAAAATAGTAAACTGAAATGTCTCTGTTCTATTGAGTCCAATACAAAAATTCACCAGAAGTTAAATAATATAATTCTTTCTTCTCTGACCTGTTTTCAATTCTCAGACTCCTGACTTCTGTGCAGGCTCTGCTGTCTTGTGCCCAGATTGTAAATGTGCCACCAGAATCCTTGTTGGCAAGTGGGAGTCTGAATGAGGTAACAGCATGGTTACTTCATGGCAAAAGCATACCTTTGCTGACCTGCAGAAAACTGTCAAGTCCATTAAGATTTGACATATATTCATCTACTAGTTTGGACTAGAAAGTGGTTAAAGGTATTAGAATTTTCATTAAATAATTCTGTTTTAAACCTCAGTCTTCTGCAAATAATTTTTTCTTCTTAATGTCTTTGTGCATTGATGTCAGTAAGCTCTAGAGAGGAAGTTTTCTAGGCTGAGACTTAATGTGGCCTTGTGGCTCCCATCTTTTAATTAGAAAGCCCATGGTAAAATATTTTAACTTGTTTATATTATCCTCAGGAATTAAAAAAACCCAAAACAAACAAACAACATGGAGACCACGTTGACAAAGACTTCTAAGCTTTTGGACATTCTTAAGGCAAACATTCATAAATCTGAAATCATTCCCTGATACAAACTTGAAAAACTCAATAGGTGTGTAAAGGATTGTATTCATCTGTGTAGAAGCATGGAAACTTTACCAAAGAAGCAATGTGTTTTTAAAGAAAGTTTAGACTTTTCACACTAATACAAGTAATTTTTTCCAAAGGAGGAATTCATACTGTCTTCCAAGGAGTAATTCTTACTTATCTGAGCAGAGAGGGTTTTTTATAAAGCAACTTTTAAAAGTAAATTCAGTAGTGGTATGCATGAATTATTTTTAGACCATTCCTTCCCTTTAAAATGGTCTGTTTAAATGGAAAATTAAGTTGCATTTCTCTCTCACAGTGGGGAGTGTTCTGGTTTTGTCTGGAATAGAGTTAATTTTCTTCCTGTAGCTGATGCAGTGCTGTGTTTTGGACTCAGTGTGAGAGCACTGTTGATAACACACTGGTGTTTCAGTTGTTTCTTCAGTGGTGCTTTCTCTAAGTCAAGGACTTCTCAGAGCCTCGTGCCAGCGAGGAGGTGCAGGAGGAGCTGTGGGGGAGTGTGGCCAGGACAGCTGAGCTGAGCTGGCCACAGGGATGTTGCAAACCATGGCTGTTGTGCTCAGGATGAACTGGGGGAGTTGGCTGGGAGGGGCTGATTGCTGCTTGGGAATGGGCTCTCTCTCTTTTTCCCTTTCATTGTTATTATTTTTATAATAATTTTACTTTGTTTCAATTATTAAACTGTTTTTATCTCAGCCTGCAGGATTTACCTTTTTCCAGCTCTCTTCCCTATCCTCCCATCCCACCAGGGAGAAGCGGGGTAAAGAACAAGAAGCTGGGCCACTTAGTTGGGGCTGGGGTTAAACCACAACAGGGAGTAATAATAATCCTGTGTTTGCTTTAAAGCTTTGAGTAAGCCCTTTAGTTCTTAAATTTTTTTTTTTCTCTAAAAAGAGCATCTGCAGGACTCTTGATTCCTTGATTATTTATGAAAAATTACCTGAAGATATGTTGATTACTTTCTTGAAGTTAGCCTGATTGTTAAATTTGAGTTACAGTTTTGGGCTAATGTGGTATTATACTTTTTTGTTCCTTTCTCTGTGTGTTGAACTTGCCCATTAGCTTCATTTATTCTCTTCATAGTACAATATTTACAAAATTCAAAATGTCAGAATTATTTCCAAAATTAAAATTTGTAGTCCTGTTCACAATTCTAGGAAAAAAATAGAGTGGTCATCTAGTTTAGTCTCCTCCTCCAGGAAGAGGCAGCCTCAAAGTTCAAAGAGGTTTCTCAGGGCCTTGTCCACAGTTTTGAAAGTCCCTGTGGATGGTTTCACAGCTGGGTCCCCAGGCAACCTGTACCTATACTCTGGTGGTCTCTCTTGAAAAACTTTTTCCTTGCATCAGCCTGTGACCACTGCCTTTTGTCCAAGTCCATGTTTCCAAAACCTGTTGGTGCTGGAAGAGTGCAGGTAGATCTTCCACCTTCTCTCCAGCACTGCACCCACTATCCCGGTCTCACCTGCATTTTATGTGTCCAGCAGGACACCCCTCTAACGTAATTACCACGGATTTCAAGGTCAGGTGGTACTTTATGGCAATAGGTGCAACAAGGTATTTCTTTTAACATGGGTCATTTACCTCAGAGTTTAATCTGAAAGATTCCTCTTGTCAGCTGGGCAAAGGAATGACTGGTAAAATGCACATATCAGGGATTAGTGTTAAGATTCTTCTCTACTGAACAGAGCCTGTTTAACAATCTCTAGTCCTGACAGAATTGGTAATAAAGGCTTTTGACCCTACTGATTGTTCTGATAATCTGCTGAAAACTGGATGTAGCCTTGAAATAATTCCCTGCCACAAGACTCCAGAGGCAGCACATGCCAATTCTGGAAGGACTTCTACTCCGAGATAGAGTTTTCTCTGTCTGTTACCTATCTCTGTGGGGGTTTTTTGTTTTCTTTTTAAACTCTAACATGAGAACACAGTTTGAATCTTCTATCAAGGCCTATTCTGGTATCAAACAGTTCAATATATGTTATGGAGTGGGGGAAATTCCCGTGTTTCTGCCTGTGCAGAGGGAACTCTGGCAGGAATTTTTGTAAAGAATTCTAATCTTGTTGCACCAGAGATTCCTTGTTTGTATGCTTTCACACTTTTTATACATTCAGAATATGTCTGCAGCCACAGCTTTTCTTCCTAGCCCTTTGTTTCTGTATTCTGTTTTTCTAATACATTTCTTTTCTGGTTATATTTTTACAAAGACCAATGAGGTTTTTTTCCAGATTTATTTTTGTGTACACCAGTGAAGTAAAAGAAATGACATACATGTCATTTTGTCTTTTTCTGTATTTTCAGAAGCAGAACTAAGCTTTATAAATAATTCTATTTGCCTTTGCTAGTCATAATGTCGATTTTTTTTTTTCTGTATTGAGTTTTTAATTACTAAATCCCAGCAGTGGTTGTCATTCTTTCATGATAAATGCATTTATTTCATCTTGTCACTTTAGGATGTGCTTCAGTGATACAGAAGACAAGAAATAACAGGCATTGAGTTTGTTATTTACTGTCTTGAGATTTCTCTTCTGGCTCAAATTTTCAGACTTGAAATCTGTCATTGTCTTCAGTGAATCTGAACCACAGAGTATGTGACTTCTGTTTATGTGTAGCTAAGTACTCCTGCCTCAAGAGTTTGGTTTTTTTTCATATGGGAATGAGGCTTTTTTAGATCTTCTAAGAAATTAAAAATGGCTTTATCGGTTCCTCCCTGTTTCCTCCCATCCCCATTTAAATTCTCATCTGCTTCAAAACATGGGTGTGTGGATTTTGGTTTGGGTTTTTATTTGGTTGGTTGGGTTGGGTTTTTGTTGTGGGGTTTTTTTTCTGTTTTTTCAAAAGCAAAATCTGCTGTGTGAGCATTGTGAGATACTTACAAAAAATGTTTTCTAATCCTCTCTATCTTGAAGAAATAGCATAAAGATGCTTTAAGAGTTGGCATTTGGAGTTGCAGAGGATAAAGTCCTGATGAGAATTGAGCTCCTGATACTGAAGTGGAAATGGATCATTAGGGACTTCAGAAATAACAAGCCTAATGTTTAAATAGACAATGTGTGGACAAAGAGGGAAAAGAAAGAAGGTCAGGTAGGCTTGAGATAGATGAAAACAATACCTGGGGAAGCAGGTATCTAGCAGCTCTGAGATCCTCAGTTAGAAATGCCTTTTGTTGGACTGGATGACTCTAGATCCTGTAGTTAGTAGGTGAATTTGGGAAGTGCAAGAGAAGATGGAAATGTCATTTCCTGACACTGGGAGATATTTTTGTTAGCGGTTTTAATATCATCTTGTAAAAAAGTAGGCCTGTTAGACATTAGATTTGTGTTTTAAAGGTCAGAGTAGCTGTGCTGAGGGTATATTTTGATCTGTATTCTAAAGCAGAGCTGTCAGTTTTCTTGCCAAATGTAGGCTCATGGTTTAAGCAAATTACAAACTATACCTCTCTTTCACTTGATACTCTGAATTGGGAAAAGAATCAGCAATAGCTTACCCTTTCCTACTATCCTTCTGGCATTTAAGGAATGTGTTAATATTTCTTTCACTTTTTGCACTCTATAAAGCATATCTTCTTTCACAACTAGAAGGCAGCTGGCACCTTCCAAAGCCCATCTTGGAAGCACATGAACTGCAATAGAATATGTATGAGGAAGAAGATGATCTGTCATTATCTTGTGATGGCATGTTCTGTTCTTTCTCTCTCTTCTCCTGCTCCACCCTTACTGGGCTGTTTACTCCAGACTGATTCAAACCTTGTCTGTTTAGCCATTTATCCAGCTGAAGGCAAAGGGAATAGGAACTTAGAGTTGCATCACTGCTTTCCTACGCACTTATCTTTTTTTCTAGCAATTAAACAGGCTTTTTCCATTTGGACTTGGGAAAAGAATCACATGCTCTTTATCCCATAAATGTTGTTGGCTTAACTAATTTTACAACAATAGAGAATGAAATTCTTCCAGGAGGAAAATGGAGCATCTTGCAGTGTGTATGCCTGAAAATCTGAAAGTTATTTTCCACTTGACTTGTGATCTAATTTAATTTGATCTAGTACTATATTTAATTAATTTTTAATTATTACTTTTGTGGTAGACAATTATAAATATAGTCTGCCTGTATTGTGTTATGTACAGTATTTGAAAAAACTGTTGGATTGTCCTGGAATGCTAATTTTGGAGTTAAAATCTCAGCATAAATTTGACAAAATCTTGCGTAGCTTTCTGTGGGTGCTAAGCCAGCTCACTGAAAAAGGAGGAAAACCACAATTTTAAGGGAAGTCAGTAACACAACTAGGCCAATAAGAACTCAGTATTTTTTCAGAAAGAAACTGATAATATTTTTTCTTCCTTCTCCATTCTTCTAATTTCAGTTAAAAGCCCATATATTTATGCTTAACTGCTGGATTGTCATCATTCTGTGATGCATGACCTTTGAAATAGACAGTATAATAATCAAAATGCTCCTGCATACATGGAAACTAGAAGGCTGCTTTTTGTCTTGAATTATTCTGTGCTGAAACATAATGTTTCAGTTCCATTTTGTTATTGTAATAGAGTCCAGAGTTTAAAAGGGTGTTGCTCTGCCTTTATATGTCTGACCTATATGATGTTATGCCAAAGGAAATGAGAATGTTTGGGCATGTATTTGGAGAAGCCAAGAAATTTTAATGTAATGATGCTGTGAAACCACAGGTTGGTCTTCTGTTGTAGCCTTTGCAGTGTGAGACACTTGGAATTTTTCTTAAGTTTCTATTTATAGTTCAAATATTACCATTGTATTAAATTTTTCCCAGTACTTTATAATATAATTGCTGGTGGAGACTTTGGCCTCCCCTTGATTATGCTTTCTTGAACATAGTTTTGAGTTCATATATAGTTTTTAAAAAATCCCCTAGTACTCCAACTGTCCTTTCTGATACTGACTTGTGCTTTTTTTTATTTTGTAGAAAATGTTCCAGAAGAACTACGAGAACCATTTTACACAGACCAGTATGACCAAGAGCACATTAAACCACCTGTTGTTAACTTGCTGCTGTCTGCCGAGCTCTACTGTCGTGCTGGGAGCCTTATTCTCAAGAGTGATGCTGCAAAACCACTTCTAGGTCATGATGCTGTTATACAAGCCCTGGCACAAAAAGGCCTTTATGTCACTGACCAAGAGAAGTTGGTGACTGAACGAGATCTTCACAAAAAACCAATTCAGATGGTGAGTGTTCAGAGCTTGTGTGTTACATCTCTTCTCTCTCTCTGTGTAGTCCCAATACCTACAGATCTGTCTTTAAAAATGCATCATTATGTTGAAGTATTTTTGTCAAGAGTTCAATAGGATTCATTACTGGGAAGTTTATAATTGTTTTGGTTTGGGTTTTTTTTCTTCTCATCAGCTGTCAGTGCAGGTGTATTTCTTCTGTATTAATGCAAAAATACACCTATCTTCCTGCTTAGTTCAAATGCTACATTTTTAAATATAGCAGTGACAATATGATCACTTTGATTTCAGTTTTACAGCACTGACTGTGAGTAAATATGTCTGTGTTAGAAAAGTCTGTAAACATTTTTCTTGGGCAGAAATCTTTGCTTAAAATCTTGAATAAAAAAAGGCTTTGGTGTTAGGTAATTTAACTTAATAACATTGAATAGTCACCTGTTGCACATTAAGTCAATGTAAAACATGCAACAATGGTATTTTTTCATGGATACTTTTAATAATATGTCTTTGCTTTATACAACTGCTAATTAAAACATTAGTTCAACTGAGGAATGATTCTATTAGTAAGCTCTTAAGTTATGGCTTTTCTTCTTTGGGGCTGTGTTATAAAAAATTAACTGTAAAAAGGATGTCTACATATGTTTGTTTAGCAAATGGCAGTATGATAGAATAAGATGCTAATATGTTTAAAGTGAAATATTTTTAAAGTTCACCTTTTTATATTTATATTTAATACTTAATTTAAAGAATAAATGAAGTGAACAAAGTATTTGTGGGCAGTGACCCATAGCTGCTGCCAGAATGAAGGTGTGTGGGAATTAATATAGCTATGGTGATTGTAGAGGTCTTTTCCAATCTAAATAATTTTATGTTTCTAAGTGATGCAAAATTTGCAGGACACATGCAATATTTGTGGGTGGTTTAGGAGTGTTCTTAATGTTCACAGAAGTCAAAGCATTTAACAAACAAACTTCCTGTTTATGTTTTTACAGAACTTTATTCTGTTCTTGCCTCTGAAGGAAAATAAGGTTACTCACTTGCATTTATGAGCCTTTGGTCTCCCCATTTGATTCTTTTAATTTGATCCCTGTCTAGAGTAGCTGTAAGAGTCATCTCTTCCCAGAGTTGTCAGTTGAAAAAAAAAAAGGTGTCAGTATTCCCTAGTTCGGTTTGCTGATCTTTGTTTTAGTAATAAAATGCATTTCAATATTAATTTATTTCCCCCATGCTTGTGGGGCCGTTTGTGTGTTTCTTTGCTGTGTTGTTTAGGCATAGTCAGCAGGCAGTTATTGATGCATGAACATCATAACAGTTGATAGCCCCAGGTTCCTGCTGTGCCCAGGGCACTGGTCCCCACTCCAGTACCAGTAACAGATGGGTGCACTGTTGCTGTTGTCAGCTGACAGGTAGCTGGGCTGTGACAAGGACAGAGAACACAACTGGCTTGGGCAGAAACACAGCCTTGTCCTAAACAACTGCTAGCAAGAAAGTGGCTGTGAAACTGTAGACTCAGTACTAACACCCTGAGCCCAAGAGTTTTGCTTGGTCAAACCATGCTGTCATTCCTATGCAAGTTCATAGCAGCAGCATTATATTTTAATTGGAAAGCCTCAACCCTTTTCCTTATTGTACTATTAGTAAAGTTGGCAGAGAGCTTCAAATCTGGCTGTTGCAGTATTGGCAGTCTTTTCTCTTGATGTCTTCCAGTACCTTTTCCTATTATTCCATATGTCACAGTTTCTAAAAGTCTTACAAATTTAAATGTATATCCTGTTTTAGAGCATGGAATAATTTTTCTTTTTCAATTATGTAGAACAGAAGTTTTCCCATGTAATTAACACATATGTTCCTCTAGTAGACCAGATTGTGTTAAACCCATGTAAAATGTAATTTTGAGCAATTTAATAGTGTGGTTGTCTTTCCGTTTGCTAGCCTGTCTTCCCCAGGAATAGGAGAAAGATGTTGGTGTTTGTTAGAGGATATTTCTTGTTATCTTCTCAGATGTGTTGTACTTTCCCTAGATGAAAAGGGGCAAATTATATTATAAAATGGAATTATGGAAAGAGGTTTGAGTATGGAATGTTTTAATTTTACACGTGTATTATAACATGTGTAGCTGTGGCCAACAGACTTGGAATTCCTTGGACTGGATGTTTGTACAGTGACATCTGTGGGGATTAATTGTTGGCTTACTTCACATGTGACTATTTAGTAAAGCAGGCATTTTGGTCTTCTCTCTTTCTTAGGTTGAACTTTTCTAGGAGGCACCTTACATACTTAAGTTCTTGAAAAGTCTAGCAAATGGATGTGCTGCTTTGTGCTGGAGTCAGGATAGACAGCACTTTGCTTGTTTAGTCATGACTGGCTTGGCTGCATTAGTATCTGAGAGGCTGCCAATGCTATGTTCATGTATTTCTCTGTGTGTGTACATACATAGGTGTAGGGGAGCAAAAGAACCAAATACCATGTTATTTCTCTTCTGGTTGAAATTTATTTGGTCTTAGCTCTGCTACACTAGACTTCAGACAGTGCAGAAATAGTCTAGAGCTTGGAATTGAAAGTGTTGAACCAAGAACCAGAGTATTTTTCTCCTGGAAATTATACTTCTGTACAAAAGGAATTATCTGATATTTAAGAAGTTTATGGAAGCTAAGTTTAAAAAATTTTGCAAAGATATTTATGTCAGTTGGCAAGTTCCAATGCATAAAAAAACCCCCAAATCTGTCTTCAGCAGGCACTCCCATATGGAAATGTGAGATTTTGACCTGCTATAGAAATCAGAAATAGCTGAAGAATTCAGCACGGTTCTGATAATGATGCAATAGTTTTCTAATGCTTTCAGCTATAATATGCATAGATCGCTGTTCAAGTCAAGCTTAAATTTATTTTTCCACGCTGATTTATTTTTTTTAATTTTGTATTTCCTTCATAACCCAAACTGACTTAAGCCTTCAAATATGAGATACAAAAGAGGAAGGCAATTTGGATTTTTTCATATTTTTACTCATATAAGCATTGGATCTCTTTGTTTTAAAAACATATATTTCTTCGTACGGGATAAGTCAGAGGAGGCTTTTCTAAAACTTTCTCCATTATAACAAGAATTTTATATTAACTGAATAAATTATTTTCCATGCCAAATCATTTTACAAGAATTCTGATATTTAATCAGGCTGATCACTTGGTATTCATATGGTCGCTTTCAATTTGCTTCAAGTGCAGGGAAGAATAAACAGATTCAGAGAGGAATTAAGAAATGCTTTCCTTCCCTCAAGTCCCTGCAATGCACTTCTACCATG
This sequence comes from Coloeus monedula, assembly GCF_965178545.1. Classification (NCBI taxonomy): domain Eukaryota; kingdom Metazoa; phylum Chordata; class Aves; order Passeriformes; family Corvidae; genus Coloeus; species Coloeus monedula. Next base: position 10,484,844 of record NC_138789.1, read on the forward strand.
TGAGGAAAGGAATAAAAAATCAGCATCTCAGTTCACTTTGCAGGGAAACTGATACTGCATAACTACCCCAGCAGTGGACTTCTGTCCCTAATGTGACAGGGCTGAAACTACCGGATTTTCTGGCTTGAGGGGTAATAATGTCAAACCTTGAATATCTGTTTAAAACCAATGTTGTTAGGGGCTGGAGAGATACAGTAATGTTACAGACTTTTACCAAATTTTCACCAGAAAAATCTATTTTCTAAGCTTATTATTGTATATTGATAGAACGTTCTCAGCTGACTACAAAAAACAGTCATTAACTTGCAAGGCATTTTAAGATATTTAGTTCTTAAATAAAATTTAGTGACTAGATAAAGGTTAGGGAATACCCTGTGTATAAATACTATATCCAAGAAAATATGCCATACAAATATTTTGTATATTTTCAGAGTGGAAAAGTATAAAAGCCATGCTAAGCATAATATAATCAAAAAGGATAACTTTTGTTAAAAAGTTGAAGTCTCAGTTCAGAAAAAGTGTTGCAAGAAAGTTAACCAGCTGAGCAGCTACTTTAAACTTGCACCCATGTATAATTACTGTCATTAATCAAGTAACACCTAAATCCTTCATAAAATTCTACAATTTTCAGCCAAGATGGAAAGGGAATGAGAGGCTCCTGCAAAACCCCAGCAATAAGTCCGTAATAGCTGGTAGGAATAAAAATTGCTATTTTCCTAATTCTGAGACATTTTTTGTGTGCATGGGGTTTAAATATAAAAAGTAATGTGCTGTCATCTAAGTTGTTTGTCCATTTAGCTGTAAATTACCTTCTTCCTTGAAGATGTCTATTGTGATGAAGTCTGGCAATAATTTTGCTGTAGCAGTTTGTGAATCTGGACTACAACTGAGGTACAATTAGGTGTGCCTGTATTAGCTAGTTAGTAGTCATCAGGAGTGCAGGTTTGAGGCAAATATCTGTGTTTCTTCCAGTTACTGCTCTTGTGGTTTGCAATGTGGCAGCATCTCAGGGAGCACAAATGCAGTTTTTTTGAGCACGTAACCTGGAAGCTGGGCCCTAGGATCACACCAACGGTAGCCCACTTGCCGTGGGGTACTCATTTCCCAGGACTAGAGAAGAGCTGACTGAAGTGAATACCCTGAAGAGGGAGCAGAGGCAAGTCCAGGGACCTTTGCACCAGTTTTGCTTTTCTGTTGTGCAGAACTAATTGTGAAGTTAATCACAGCTGGCGAAACTCCTGTGGAAGGCTGGAGGACAGGGGGATTGATAGTGCTAGGTGTGTATGTACCCACAGTCAGAACCTGGCTCTCCTTCTGGGTAAGATAACAGACAGTAAGTGATTAACTCATCCTGCAGTCCAGACTTTTGGTCTCCCTGGCAGACTGCATTCATTGGAAATGACAGTGCCTTTCATCAGCAGTGTGTTTCTCCTTGAGGAAGGGCTGCAGTGGCTCACCTGGTTACTTGCAGCTACATGCTACAGCCCCTGTACTTCCAGGCTGTACAGCTCCTTTAACTCTGGAAAGCAATACAACGTGTACTAAGCAGTTCACAGAACAAAGAAGTAAGATGTGGTTTCTGCCCTGAAGAATTTTTTTTTCTGGTTTTAGGCATGATGCAACAGGTTTCCATTCCATGCTATTGTAAATTAGTTGTTAGATGAAGACACATAAAAAGAATTTGCAGTTACTTGACTTGAGACCATAGATACCATAATTTGTTAGTTAAAGCACCAGATTCTAACTGCCTTGTGATATATAATCATCTTTGATAGTAGTATGTTTCACAGAAGATTAAAATAATGTAATAAGCAAATATAGTGGTGAAACAGAACCTGAGTTCAGTGAGTCTGATGTGCTGTGTAGAACCAGTCTACTGTGGGTTTGGGCTGGGATAATCTAATCTTTAGAGGTTCCATATTTTTTGTTCCATTTCTAGTCTCTTCACATACATTCCCTGTAAGGTTCTCATTTGCTTGAAAACAGGGATCCAGTATTTTTGCTGGACTTACCATGTCAAATATACCATGTGTCAAATATACCATATGTGCAGTTAGCACTGCACAAACACCTGTTTGCTGCAGTGATGTTGTACCAGGCTCCCTCACACACAAGATGCCAGTTCACAGTTGGGCCATGGTAACTGCTGCAGCTCTCCACAGAGTTCATTCTGCACTTACCATTTTAACTTAGGACTTAATGTCCTATTAGCTTTTTTTTCAAGCATGTTTGTTGACTCATAGCCTGGGTATTTTGTTTTGCTTGTATTTAATTATGTTTTTCTTGTATGTAGAAAATGTTTTTTTTCCTGTGTCATGTAAATAGAAGCAGTGTCTTGGGATGTTTTTTACAGTATGTTTGTCTAGCATTCAGTGAGTGCAAAACATACAGGTTATCAGTGAGTTGTAGTGGGGTTTGCAGTACTTCTGTATATCCATATCAGAAATTTGTGGAAGACTGAGATAACCACAAAGGCCTCTGCAACATCCTTTGGGTTTCATGGAATGCTGTTTGCTCAACTTGTGCACCAAATGTGGCAACTAATGTGGAAGGTAGCAAAGCTCCTGACACCAAGTTGTGTCTATAAAGAGTACAATGGAGGGAGGCTTTCCTGGTCCTTTCCAGCAACTCTAATGCTAAAAACCCTAAGGCTGTCTATGATTTCTCTGCTTTCATTTTAGTTGGGTTTTCTGTTGTTTTTTTTTTTTTTGTTGTTGTTCCAGCATCCTTAATTTCAATACAAAAATCTATATAGTGTTTCGGTCTTAGGGTTCCAGCACCGTAGTTGGCATTTCAAACTTGTATTACTGAGAATTCTTGCCTAGAAGGTAGCTAAATCTGATTGTTCTTTCTAACAATTCTTGTAGGGTTGATTTCAGTTATACAGAGCTATTGAATAAACAATGATGCCTGAATTGCCTTGAAAGTACCTTCTCAGAACTGCCATAAAATCCTCGATGGATACAGATGTATATAGAGCTGGCCTTACATTGGCCTTTGCCAGCTGAATGTAGGAAATGTTTACAAATAGCAGCACATTTTCTCATGCTTATTCTAATGTAAAATTGTGGTAACTACATTTAATCTTTTACTAAAATGAGGAGAGAATATTGCAATACGTCTTCCAACTGACATACATGATCTACTAAATCAAACTGCTGCTTTTGGAATAATGACAGGAAATTAAATGCACCTCAAGAGAAGGTAGTACCTCCCAAAGTCAAGTCTCATGCCTCTCGTGAGAAAATAATGAAATGCATTATTATTGTCTGTTGTTTATCTTGTTCATTTCCTTGCAAAATAGTTGTTGTTCTTCTGCCTTGAACAAACTCAAGTTTTGAATCAAAGAGCTTCTGATTGTGTTCTGAGCTGTTATTTCATCTTGTGCTGCTTTTACCCTGGGAGGGGGGAGAAGTGGGGAGGGAGAGGTGGAGAAACAGGGGGTGATGGTGGTGACCCCAAAACAGCCACCTGAGAACAGACCAAAATCCACTCCTGAAGCACAAAAGGAAAACTAGTTAAAAGGAAGAACAAATTTTGAAAGAAATATGTCATAAATTAAGTCCGTAAAGAATGCCAGATACCACGTAGAAAATGCTTTCTAAAAAGGTCAGGAAGTATTTTCATTAACCTTGAAAGAAAGACTATTTTATTAAGCACAGTTTAAGAACATTTTCTTCCTCTTTCAATAGCACTGTTATATGTAGTGTAGTTCAGCTTTTGGCTGTTGGTTTGCGGCTGTGAACTTTCCTTCTATCTTTAAATATGTGGAAAGGTTTATTTAAATAAATGTTTAGGTTACTTCTACTGGGTTAAGTATATTTTGGAGCACAGTAACTGAGCTATTAGGAAAAGATGTATCTGTGAATTGTTTTACAGACTACTTAGAAGGAATTTCTTCATCAGTTTGTTTGAATTATGGTAAGGAAGAGAAATCTTTCTTAATACCCTTGTACTGGATAGCAGAAAGCTAAAAATCTTACATGGTTGTAGCAGGGAGTGACTTGAAGAGCACTGCTTTCTTCCTATTATGGAAAATAGTGAGCAGCTTTTACCAGGAGGTATGGGTCTGTCATGTAAACATAAGGAGAGCTTCACTACCAGCTCTGTGTAGTACATGCACACAGCAACAAGGGGACAAAACCGCACTGACTGTTGAAGGAATACAGTTTGTACTCCCCAAAATGCAGCAGCTGCTCCGGTCTAGTACAAAAGAACATTTTGAATCTGCATTTGTTAATCTGCACACATAATCCTGGCAATCTGCCTGCCTTTATCAGCAGCGAACACACTCTGTCATCGCAGTAGATGTATCACAACAAAATCTTTGTTCTTACAAACTCTATGGAATTTAACATTATGAGATTTTCTTTTCCTAAGGTTGAATGAGCAAAATATCTTAAGGTCTCCATAGTATATGTTCTTGTGTGACAGTTAGGGAAATGCTGTAAATAGCAGTGTATGCCCATTGTTATAGGAACTGGTAGGTTTTCTCTGAACTGGTTGGTTTATATGAACTAGTAAGAAGTTGTATTACCTTGCAGACATGCATCTCCAAATCAGCCAAAGCAAAATCCGGTAGAATTTGTGCTATGTAAATAAACCAGGACTTATATGAAAAGATTATCTGGTATCTTTTTGAATATTTTAAGTTATAAATTGACTATAATAGTGCTCTGTAGCAAATTAACTATCTAGTATAAATGTAAATGATGTTCAGTTTTCCCTCATGTCTCAGAAGATCATGACGAAGGATATCTCCCAGTATATTCCTTTGCCTTCCCAAACCATGAATCTAAGACCAGTGGAAAAACTAGTAAAGGGTATGTCAGAAAGAAATCCTGCAGCTTAATGATTTTAGAATAATGGATAAAGGTACATTTAGCACAATTTATATAATCATCTAGCAGTAGCCAGAGATCCAAATCAGTCGGCTGTCAAGACTGATGACATCCCTCTAAAGCTGAAATGGCAAGAGCTTTTATAAGATCTAAGTTGGGTGTTTGGAACAAAATTTAGAAGGCACAGCAGTCGGTATTTATGACATAACTATATAGAATGTGAAGTGTGTATTGAAATTCTTTTAACTGTTTTGATAAAGCAGTGGCAGGTTAAAAATATTCTGGCCTTTAAAAGAAGAAAATTACAAGAAAAGCAAAGAGAATATGTAGATATTGGGTAAGCATGTAATAGGTTATCAGATTAATTTTACATGATGCAATTGTTAAATACATATAGTATGTAATAGGAAATCTTATTATATAGGGACATGTTTCTTAAATGTGAAACTGATGTATTAGTTACATTATTAAAAGATACTGCAATTTACTTCAATATATGAGTAAGTGGTATTTAAGCAACAAACAACTGCAGTAGGTGCCAATTAAGTGCTGTTGAAAGATAGATGACGTTCTCTCTTTATTTGTCAACAACATTTGTTCGAAGGTGTAGTTACAGAAGTTGTACCACCTCACCCTCTTTTTACTGATGCTGACCTGCAAATTATAAATTAATTCCCAGGGTTCTGGGCTAGGGGGGGCTTTATTTTGCCACATCAGCTGTCAGAAGAACCCTACCATCTGAAAGAAATTTAAGGAAAAGGAGACTTTCTAAAATCTATTCTGTAGTATCAGCTCCTTGATTTCTCCTGTGTCTGTGTGAACACGAGCAGTTTATTCCCTTCCTTTTTGTAGCAGCTCTTTTATGTGGGGGCAGGTATCGCCTCTTGGGCACTTTGTTTCACACACCTTTTCTTCATTCCAAATGCCCTCCATTTGGTGGCTGTCTTTCTTTACAGGCTGTGCTGGAAACTGGACCCAGGATTCCACCTGACCTTGTCAAGGCTTGTAGGGCACATGGCTTGTGGTGTGTTTTTTGTGAGCTAGAGCCTGCAAGGTGACACATGTGTATGTCAGCTTCCTCTCCTGCAGTGACATTCATTGCATGCTCCCTTCAGGTGGTGACAATCTCTAACCTCAGATCGTGCCTTCTGACCAGCGATTTACTGATGTGTTCTCTACTCTGGTGCAGAAGGCTAATACAGACTTTTTTCTGACTCTCTTCTTCATCATATTAAGATTAATTTGGAACTGATTATACCATATGTTGCTAAAACATGCTTTGGTGGAAAATACCCTGCACTTTATTTCCCTTCTTAAGGGCATTCTGTGAGGTAATAAACATTTGTAAAAGCTTCCTGTTCTATGACACAGAAAGAATTGTGGAAATCCCACTGGTATGTTTCTGGGGCATTGTTTTGCCAAGGCAGCCAATTCACTTTGAAGCATGGACTGGAAAAAAAAAAAAAGTTAGGGTGAATTACAGGACTATGCCAGGTTACATCCTAATACATAAAAGAGAAACAATGAAATGGACAGAGTGGTGATGGAAAGAAAATTCAGTTCACAATTACGAAGGCTTTACTTTTTTGTTTGTTTCTTTTCCTTACCCCTCTTCTTAACTTCCTGGCTCCCAAAAGCAAAACCAAACCATCTAATGATAGTTAGAAGATCACTGTAAAGACAGCTGTGTGTATGTGAGGTTAAAAAAAGATGATAATGTTGTGATTGCCCATAGAAAGATTGTAAATTAGTGTAGTTCAGGATATCATTTTGTCAGGGAAGTCTCAACTTCTGTGTTGCTAAATTCTTTATGATAAGATGTATCTTATAGGTAGATACCTGCAAAGGATCAACTTATTCCAACTCCTGCTTTTAGCTTTTCTTCAGCAACAGGAAAAAATACAACAGACAGTTAACTTATGCAGTTGGGAAATACAATAGCATGGTAATACTGAAGTTGATAACGAAATATGCATACACACTACCAAAGAACTGCTAGAGAGAAGCAAATCCTAATTCTAAAAGTATGATGCATATGTATGAAAATTATTATTTTTCCAGGTCAAAGCTTTGGGGGGAAAAAAACCACCAATCCTCCTAAAGTACTCTGCACTTTCAACAGCAGCAGCAAAAACACTCATATGCCTCTAAGCACTGAGGGATAATTTATCTCATTTTCAGGGAAACTGAGAACTTATGTAACAGGCTACATGTACCTTGGTATTATTGGCTTGTTCTGCTTACGGGGGAAGGAGAAGGGTAATACAGCCTTGCTTGTTCTAACAAGATCTAATGTCTTAATGACTTAACACAATTATGCTCTTATCATATCTATGGCTGTAGTGTCAATTATTTTAGGTTCCGTTCCTTAAACAACTTTAAACTTTCTTTTACTAGAGAAGGCAGTACCTTTCTTTCTGATTATTATAGCTTGCTTGCCTTTATTCAGCTGAGGTGGGACCTTTCATTTCTGTGACTTACTTGATTCTCTCCTTACTGTACCAAATTCAGAGGGAGAACTGATTACTCCTGTAATTAATCATCTTGCCACAATTTTTCCCTTCTCTTTAAGCCTGATCAGTGAGGAGTTTTCTTTCCAGGCCACTGGTAAAAATAGTAAGAGATGGTGAGCTGGTAACTCATTCATGTGGTGTTTCTTGAAAAATTCACCAATTCATTGCTGATTCTATGCTCAGGGCTGCACTATAAATCAGTTTAATGTATGCAGCATTAAGAAGTCTCTTTAATCAGAATGTATGAGTATCAAGTTAGATGCCTTACACTCATAATAAGTCTTGCACTTTTCACTTATAAATTCAAGTGAATTTAGAAAGTGGCTTATGTTCTGTTAGTTCATGTTTAAATTAGCATGTGTGCATTTTTCATATATAAATCAAGCTGCTTGTTGACTCCAAAATTGGGGCCTTAAAATTCTTTGTATTGTCTGTTGGCTCTCAAATAAAATCCATTGTTTCACATCTTCTAATCTTTTGGAATGTCCCCAGTGTTCTGAGACTTATTGGAAGAATAGCTCAATGTGTACAGATTACTCCTCTTTAAATCCTTTTGTAGTTTTAAAAATACAGTATTTTTTTCTTTCCCTATTTGCTCCAGACTGAGATGAAGATTTAGGTTAAGCATGAAATTGGCAGACTTGCAGATAATCCAAAGACTATCAAAAATTAATATATTTTCTAGAAGACTGAATTAGAACTCCCTTTAAAAAAAAGGAAATATGTTACTAGTGTCAGCTTGCCAGTCAGTATGTTAACTCCTAACAGAATTGAGCTATTTCTCTGTAGGACAGTATTTCCACCCTTAAACATGACTGTCCTCAGTCATCAAAGAAATGAGCTACAAGCTGGCTTTTTAAGGCTGAAACCTTGGACACCAGCACAAAAGCCTGTCAGCACTTAGGTGGTTTAAAAAGGTGCTGTGTTTAATGGTATAACTGCATGTCTCTCCTGCCACTTACATCACTTTTTCCCCTGTATGAAGAAGCTCTTGGTTCATATTTACTTTTAGATAATGTGCATCTCAGCTACCATCTTGATGACTAAATTAAGGATAAAATCATGCAAGACTGCTTTCATATTATTCTAAAATATATTCTATTTTGACCATATTGTCACTTTTGTTGTCTTATCCAAATTGTAGTCTGCTAAATGGTGGGTTGTGGTTTTTTTCCTGGCAGTTATTTTATCTTGAAAAATACTACTCTTCTTCCAGTACAACCACTGACTAAATTTTCCTCTAAGTTTTCCTGAAGGCATACACGGATGATTTTTCATTCTTTGCATTGCTTCTGTACCTTTCCCAAATATTCTTTGGAAAGAATTTAAGATATGATCTGAATTTGCAAGTTTAATCCTAGTCCAATGACATTTTGATTTTGTCTTTTGTTCTACTTAGGGATGGCGTATATCTCTGTTCTGCTGGTTATTTATTTTACAAATTCTTTCTTGTACAAGTTCTTACAAGCATATTGGAGATAGCTGCTGGACTAGAGGAGAGTGAGCCAAATTCACTCCTTTGCCGAAGGGAAGGCTGAAGTGCAGACCAAATAGCTGTGGACTCTGATGAGCTTCCTTCCTGAGCCAGCAGATACTGAGTAGTTCAAGAGGGCCTTCAGGATGTAGGTCTGAGGAAAAATGTGAGAGATTAGAGGGCTTAGGAGAGGAACTGAGTCTTTAAGGTGACTTAGAGTGATGGCTGGGTGAGAGAAGTGAAGTTTCTCCAGAGACTGGAGCTCACAGTTCATCAATTCACAAAGCTTCCCTGATATAGAGCAACTTAACTTCTTCCCACTTTACACCTTTTTGTTACTAAAAGGTAATCACAGCCAAGTGCTTGGGGGTGTTTCCTCAAAGTGCTTCAGTTATTCTATCAAAAGGGCATCATCAATCTGTGACAATCCCAATAAAGCAGAGACTTCCAGATCTCTGTGTAGGCATGATGTGATAAAGCCTTATTGCTGGGAATATCTTCTTCCAGTATGGTGAAAATTTTTTTTCACCCACAGTATAACTCCCACCACTCCTCCTCTGCTTCTTGCAACAGCATCAGTATACATGGTGCTTTACAGATTAAAATAATACACTGTTAATTTTTTGGCAACTAGACATGCCATTATCTCTTACTTTATTGTCATAATTTCTGGGGGCAAAATAATGGATTCATATTACAACAGGAAAATACTGAAGAAAATAATAAAAATAATAACTGAACTTGTAAAATAATATTATTTAACTTCTCTACTTTCTGCTGTGAAAAAGCATGTTACAGTAGGCTTATATTTACAGAAACTTTTTGCAGTCTTTTACATACTTCAGATGCCTTTTTAGAGGATGCAATTAATTGCATTTGCATAAGCAGTTTGAACATGATTATACATTGAAATGAGGTTTTGAGGTGATATTGGAATGCTTGGTAGGTCACTTGTTTTTCCCTGTTGTAAATGTCAGTAGGCAGTACATAGTGCTTAAGGTAGGGCTGCTTACTATTTCAGTGAAACGTTTATTAAATTAATCAAATGCAGAATAAAATTCGGAGGCTGAGTGAGAAGACTGTAAAATCAGGTCTATATATATATTTATTTATTATTTATTTATGTCAAAGAATTGTCTTTATCTCACCAAGCAGCATGTTTTATCATACTTATATAGCATTGTATCTGCAAATATGAATACATCCAGTACTAGGCAGTACGTTCTTTATCAGTAATTAGAAGAGAATTTAAGTTGCTTCATCCAGTGTCTTGTTGAAATACCAGGGTGTAACAGCGAATTTTCATGTTGGATCAGGGCAACAGAGGAATGAAAAGATCATAATATATATACATAAAATATAAAGAGCTGAGCAGGACTTGTTAAACAAATGTCTGGTAATGGTTGATTGTTCTATTAAAATGATCTGTTTAAAAACCCCAATATTTTAATACCAATATTAGTATATGTAGAAATGATTGATGATATTATTTATCTATTTAACTATGCACCGAAAAAAAGTTAAAAAAATTAGTGGCAGTGCCAAATATGGGTAAGCTAGGAAAAGCCAAATTGGCGTTTTCATTTGCACTCTTGGAACTCTGGCAAAAACAAGACGTTAATCTCTAAATGTGACAACCTGTCTCGTTCATATCTCGCAGGGGTAATGCTGTTTGAATGACTGATTCATTCTCATTAAGGCCTGTTGTAAACATCATTTGCTGTGTGTATTAAAAGCTACTCTGACATCTCACTCCTATAGATATATTGGTGTGTAAATATGTGTATGTAAACAGACGTGAGAGTTACTGAGCCAAATCTACAAATGGGGAAATAAGACGTTAAGAATGTAAAGAGTTAAGATGAGGACAGCATTCGAAATATAATAGTCAGTCATTGATAAAGCTCAACTTGCCAAAAGAATTTGTAGTTTATGTAAAGACAATCCCAGTATAGTCAGTTAGGGATTAATTCAAAAGTCATTGTAAAGGTCATGTTAATCAATGATAGAAGTATTTTAAAGAGTATCCAAGTAAAAGGTTTGAAGAATCACTATTACCATGCCTTTTCTTTATTTTGAACCGTTTCAGAGTTGTACTTTCTGGTAGATCAGTGTGGTCCAGTTGGCTGCCCAGCAGCCTGCAGCTGTTGTGGTGTGGCTCTGGGAATGGGTGTCTGAACAGCCAGCTCGCTTCCAAGGGCTTCCTGCTCTGGCCGTCCTGTCCCAGCACACGGCCCAGTTTGCTGCTCATGCCTGGCTGAAGGATGGAGCTGGGGGCACATTTCCTGCTGTGTAACTGCACATCCTGGGATGGCACAAGGAAGTTGCAGGCTAGAATGAAAGAAGTGAGGGATGTTCATGTTCCTCTTGCCTATAGTAGCTACTCTGGTTGAGCCTCTCTGTGCTTGTTCTTTGGACATGCAAAACTGATTTTGTTTTGTCTTGTTTTTTCCACAGTATGGGTAACTTGTATTAAACATTTACTTTGGTTTGGATTTGATAATATATTTTGAACTACCCAAACAATAGGGTAGCAAGGGTTACAGCACCCACTCTTCGATGGCTAGTATTTGTTTTGCATACAAGTGCAAAGAGGATGAATGGGAAGAGTTCCGGACACAACAGAAAGCATGTGTACTAATGGGAATGTTCCTATCAGTTTATCCTAATAGCTTTTGAATTTTTCCTTTTTCTTTGCCGCAATATGAAGATATAAAATTGTCTTTCTGAAATGAAATTTTATTTAAAGTGAGGATTACAGGTGCATGTATGATTGTTCTCCATCAATAATTATAAGATTGTGAAATAGTTCTTCACTGATGAGATAGCCCAGGTCTGTGCCTGCACCTTTCATCTGTCGTGGGATAATAAAATAATGCATTAAATCAATATATGCACTGTAGCTGCATTATATACACAAAGTACACATTAGTTACTAGAAGCTAAATTACCACAGAGCCCTCTGTTCAGGGAGAAATGATGTGTACGTTCTCTTGTAGGCTTGGCATTCCTCTAGCCTGGGTTCATTCTTGGGCCTCTATAGTACCTCTTGTCCATATGTGTCCAACAGAGAACGTGAAATAAACATCATAATTCTTAAGTAATACATCTTAAAATAGCAACTGTTCTGTGTCTAAGGATGAATAATTAACATTTCTAAGCAAACCTTAAATTATCTAAACTATGTTTTAAAGCACATTTTAAACTATTGACAAGTTTTCATGTTTAATATAATGTTTTGCACAGTCTTTCATATCTGTAACTATTGACAAGTTTTCATGTTTAATATAATATTTTGCACAGTCTTTCATATCTGTAATGTGTACTGTAAGAATTTTCTTTGGCAAAATTGCTTATTGATTTGGATGTATCATATGTCCAGACGACCAGGTAGATACTGAAATATATCCTGCTTATTACCTATGACCAAAACATGTCCTGTGATATTTCTTCTTCAGTGAGAGCTGTATGCCTGCTTTTCTAAGAGTGTCCATTCCATCTTGTTCTATCACAGTATTGATTTTTTTTGTTTGTTTTTCAAATACTACAGATTGACTTGCCTATGCAGACAGCCAGCTTTTTATGTTTGATAAAATTTTCCTTTGGGTATTTTAGGTAACATAAGTTACAGATACTGCCTGCAATTCTGAAATAACACACTTGAAGCCAATGATTTAAAATTGATTGCTGAAACGTCCCATAATGTGTCTCACATGTAGTTCAGCCAAGTTTCTCAGTAATCGTCCTTTCCCATTTACGGATTATGGGATTTCAGAGTTTGGATGCTTGAAAAGAAAGAACAGATGTCAGGCAATTTCTAATTTTAATGAGAAGGAGGTTTGGAAAAAAACCAGACAAACCACAGACATGAAACACAGCAAAATAAGGCATTCAGAAATTAAGGAAAGAAATGGAAAACAACCATTTCTACTTTTCTTTGCTTTACTTAGTCCAATTAGAAAAACCATTGATTAAGTTCTTGCAGCAGTACCTCTCCAGGGATTTTGGCCTGGCTTGATGTCATTCCTCTATGCTTATACCACCTTCTTTTCCACCTCATCCAAAAACAAAACCTGTTTTCAGCTCCTCCAAATGTTCCAACAGTCACACTGCCCAGCAAAGATTTTTGTTCTGTATTTTGTGCTTTTGGCCGATGAAACAATGTTGAGAATCGCTGGAACTGCCTGACTCTTGCACAGGGCCTGCACTGATCCTTGCATGGCACTAGATTGTACTGCTGAGGGGAGTTCGTGTTTACACCTGGTGGTCTCTGAATCCATTGCTTAAGGACAGCTATAAAATACTTTCCGTCTTCTTCCCTCTGTTCATCTTCCCTCCTATTTCCAATTAACAAGGTGATTAATAGTTGAGTTTCATATATGAAGGTCACTGCTTTTGCCAGAGGAAAGATTTCATCACGTGAAGGGCTTGTGTGGTTTCTGGACAGCATGCACTGACATATCTTGTGCTTGTAGCACAAAGTTTCTAGTAATACTATTGGTATTTATTGGTATTCTTGGAAGCAAAGAAAATACTCACAATCTAGTTATTGGCATCTTAAGTAATTATTTTGAAAATCAAAGGAAAGGAGTTACCAGTTTTCCCATTTCTGCCTTGTGATTTTCTCTTCATCTGGTTGCTTTGTTTTGTTTCGTTTATCACCATGCTCTCTAACTCAGCATGCTTTAGTTGGGGAGAAAAGGAGGAGGGATATTTTGCCTAAGAAAATGGTTGTTTACTACAATGTGAATAGGTTACTGCTGCGGCTGACTTCACTGTTTCAAGAGCTACTAATTATGCAACATCTCCTGGAATAATAACATTATAAACCAAAAATGCATGAGGAATGAGAACACAATGGTGTGGTTTATTGTTTTAATCTTTAAGAAGACTTATGAACTGGCAGTTATTTCATTACCAAAGAGAGGTGGATGAAGGAGACTTTCCAATTTGTTTTCATGCCCTGAAAAGAGCTGGTTTACAAACAGATACTTGTGAAGGATGAGAATGGGCACTGTTTTACCTTGCTTGCCAGTTAACTAAGAAGTAGCCTCTAGTTCACAGTGGTCTCCTGTTCTCTCTTAATTCTTTGGGTAAAACATTTTAATATTTTCTGTGCATAGACTGCAGGCTAATTACCCATTTCATTTTTCAAAAGAAAGTTTTCTTGAAGAAGTTGTACCTCCTGAAGATGGCTTTTCATGCCTTTACCAAAGTAACTTTCTAGAAAAGTTTTAGTTACTATGTCATTGACCTTCCCATTTTTGTGAAATGCTGATAGAAAGTCAATCCACTGCATTATTAGTAAGCTGCTTGAATTCCAGATTTTTTTTTTTTTTAAGTTGAGCAACTGTTGGCAACTGCAGTCCTCCTTGTAGGTATCCCATCCTCAGCACAACCCTTTTCTGGGTACCAGTCTGCTCCTGTTGGTCTGCAGCAGTTCCTGATGCAGACAGAGCCTGGGTATGACCCTGTGCTTAGCAGAAGCTTATGGTGATGGAGACTACTGCCAGATGTCCTGCAAAAATCTGCAGCGGTAGATGAAGTGGACATCCTCGGGTCCAAATAATCTATTAAAAAGGATTATTGGTGCAGCACGAGCTCTATGAGGGCACACAGATTGCTCTTTCTTAAGAATAAAGTATATTCCTTAGTACAGTTGATTTGAACAATGAAAAAACAGAACTTAAAGTTTACAGTAATTGTTTTACTCCTGTGTGTGCATATGTAAGAGTCTTTCTCTGAAGAACCAGTACTTCTGAGGTTCAAGATCTGTCCTAAAGTTTGGTGTTTAGTCCAGATTTAACCAAACAGGTGGAAACACTTTTGAATATGTTTATTGAAACAATCATAAAGCACCTTTCCCACTTTTGCTATAATATCACTGTGGGCCATATCCTTGTTTAGCAGCCACTGTTGTGACTGGCCTGTCCTAATCCTTTAATAAGTAGATGAAAAAATGTTGGTCAGCTGTCTGATTTAGTAATGCTATTAGTCAGCAGCTTGTCACTTGCAAGGTTTTACTACTTTAACAGCCATAGAGAAAGAGATTTCTTGTGAGCAGTATAATTTTATGTGTCTGTTTTAATTATTTAACACTGCTGATAGAGTTCATTTAAAGTAGGAGACTAGGAAATTTCTTTTGACCTTGGCTATTATTTTAGCAGAAAATTTTTGTCCAGGTCAATTTCACTCTCATGTCTTACTGTGCTGTGTTATGGTCTAAAAATGTGGTATTCCTAAAAACCTTTAAAGAGAAGGTCAAATAACTCCTACTCTTAATGTAACTGCCATTGCAGTAATGAGTGTGATGACCTTATTTCTCTGCCCTTGCATGGTTAATAAAGAAACAGCAAGGAAGTTTTCAGGAGCCTGTTCATATGCAAATGCGAGAAGATTTCATATTAAGTTTTCATATAAAAATTGAAACTAGTTTTCCTCTTTTTGAAGATAGCATGTTGAAATGACCATACATGTTTTGATTTCTTAAGCCAGTATTTTTCTAGATCAACAAAGAAAGCTAAGCCTAACAAAGATTCTCATGTTTCTTTCCTAAAAATGGATTTTTTTGTATCAGCAATTTAAAAAAAACCACAGAAGCTTTTCATAGGTTCTTCAGCAGCAGTTTTGTGAAAATATGGTGATATTTGACATCTGACAGAATGAAGTTGTCCCTAGGTCTTGGATGCTTATATGTCAGAGGCATTAGCTTCAATACTAAATTTTTTTGCTTTATCTAAGGTGCTGAATGATACACATTTCCTCCATACGTGATAAAAATACAAATTTGGACCAAGAAGGATGGTAACTCTCAAAAACAAAGATGGTTTTTACAAAGAACAGCCCCCCCAAATATCTTGTTTGTAACTAAAAGTAGTTCTTAAAATTCTTTCCCATAGAATTTAAGTCTGTATTTCCAGTTTTGCATTTTGGCAAGTGTCTCACACAAGTTTCAGCTGGGAGGCACATTTCCTGAGGAAACTGAGTAGAATGTAGGAGTTAAAAACATACCCTGGAAGGCCAGTCCCAGAACTGTGTGCAATTCAGTTGGAGATTTCCATTGATAGTTTGCCCCTACTTTGATCATCTTTTGGTTTGAGAAATGAGGGAAAGAACCACAGTTAAAGTTATCTCTGCTCTTGTAGAAAAGCAGTGTTCTGTGTTTACCTTTTTTTTTTAAAGAAAAAGCTTGATAGAAACATGATTATATTGAGAATTCTGTTTTTGAAACAGGGAAGTTGAACAAACCAGTATATTGTTCTATTCATCACTGCAATTAGAGCATCGTTAGTACTATGTGCAGAAAAGCTCATTACTACCATTCAGTTAATCAGAACCTAAGGCCACAGGCAGTAGATGTGTTAAATATTGAGAATTATGTCAAATATCGTGCTCTGTATTACTTGAGGTGATTTTTTTAGTAAATCATTATTGTAATATCAAGTTGGTTGCATGCCTTGTATCAAATGGGTATTTTACATTCATTCAAGTCTTTAAACCTTCTAAAGATTCTGAGATAAAGGGTGAGAGTAACTAACTAGTTTGATCCAAAAAAATGCAAAACTGAAATGCAGATAAGTCAGAAAGCATGTGGTATCAGTTACCTGAGCTAAAAAAGCTGCCATTCAAAACTGGCTGTCAATTTAACTGTCACACAGATGAGCTAGAAGTCTGTGTTGCAAAGTTTCAGTAGTCTGCTCTGGTCCCAGACCAAGCCATGGCATGGGAAGGCTTTGTCAGTGGGGCTTGCAGCATGCTGAGGCACAGTGCCAGGCTTCATGCCCTGAAGAAGACATCCCTCTGTTTCCTTTTCCAGTCTCATCTCCATGAATTAATACCTCTGCCCTACACATAGATTTTATTTTGGGATCTCTGCCTCTTTTTCTCTTTGCCAGACTTCCCCTCTTACATACTTCTATTGCATCACCCAATCCTGAACTCCTCGCCCCAAATTCTGTAGAAATCTGGTTTGTCTTGTCACTGCTCCTGCTTCTCCATGAGGGAGTGGTAGTTCTCCAGCACTCCTAAGGCTGGCTTCCTTCAGCAGATGTTCTGAGATGAATATGCTTTGATACTTCCTGGTGATAACTGCCTCTGCAGGTGTTTGGCTGAGCTGCCATGGAAGTTAAACCAGTAGTTTTCATGTCATTCCTATGCAGGTATGAGTGCGTCAGGAGGAGGGAGCTATTTTTTGATATATGGATAAGACAAAGCCTTGTTTTTCTTTTTTGCACTCCTGTATTCCTCAAAGAGTAGTGGAGCTTGCTGTGACAAAGAGATTCAGATGATATTTAATACAATTATTGCTTGTTCTTGGTTTAAATGACCAGCATAAGGGCAAGAAGACAATGCACATAAGTAATTTTTGTAAGAGACTTTTGGGGTTGTTTTATCTGGACAGGATTTGACAGTATATTCTAGGAAAATCCGGAATTATCTTCAAAAACAAAGTCCTCTGGAAAGTTTGAGGGTCTGGCTATTTACTTGTTGAAATGTGTATAACTGTCTTACCAGTTATCCTGTGTTACTTTCTTGGTTTAGTTTAAACTATCTAACTTACCAGTATTTATCTTTGAAACATGGAGTACTTAGCACAAAGACACTGAAGTGTCTTTGTGGTTTTTACCATTAAGCACTCGAAGTTTCCAGTAAATAAGGTACAGGAAACTTGCAGCTGTTAAGTATATTTTAAAAATTCAAAGTAGGTCATGTGAAACTGTAAAATAAGTCAAAGTTCAAATAATGTGATGAACACCATTTGCTGGTTCTTGATTCTAGTGTGTGTTGTGCAGGTATTTTGTTTCACTATGTCCTGGAGTAGGTCAAGGTCTCACTTGGTTGTGTCATCCAGAAAGAGTCTGGGAATCTCTTTTAGGTACTTAGTTAGGATTGAGTTAGTGGAAAAAATTATGAAGTTCCCTAACAAGCGTAATGAGGAAAAACCCTAGGTTGAACTTAAAAGTGCTATCAAAATGGTTAACACAGCCAATATCTGTACCTAAGAAATCGTTTTTATAGAAGTGAATTACGTTTCCTGTGTCACATGTGTATAGTCAGCCCACCAATGATTTTTTATTATATATATTCATATAATAGATTACTTAATTTAAGAAGCTAACCAAATAGAGAAGGTTACAAAAACACTGAAAGCAAAAACCATTCCCCCTGCGTTGCACCGTCTCGAGGTGCTTAGGATGACTCAGTAATGCCTGGTTTTGCTGAGTAAGCATCTTATCAGAGTCGAGCCCTTGTTCTTCATGACAGTGCAGCAAGGAGGTAATTCAGCATGATCATTCCCGTGCAGGACAAGACTAACTAGACAGCTGGGGTTATTTTAGGATTGTGCTAAGCATAAGTATTGTGTGAGGCTAGAGAAAAATTGCATTCGAAAATCATCAAGCAGAGCAGAACTGACTACTTCAGACTGCTCCGTGTTGTTGATTGAAATATTTTAGAATTTGTTTCCTTTCTAGTATCAAAATTGTCTTCATTTTGCTGTAAAAATGATGGTGAAATGAAGCAATAGCTTTGAAATCTGTAATAGAGTTATCACCTATTGGCTCTGCTCATGAGTTCCTTCTTCACCTCCTGCAGTATTCAAGCCTTGGCCTATATTTTCCCTGAGCAGGAATTCTGCAGTTTTCCACTCTTAGTTGAGACTTGGAGTTTAGATGATATCTCATTATGCTTGCAGATTCATTTGAGACTTGGATTATCTGGGGGAGGGTCTCAGGGAAAGAGGCCTGGAGGGTTAAGCTACCCAGTCTCCTCAAACTGTTGTTCACAGAATCTGCAAGGAAGCTGGATGCACAGACGTGGGTTAAAGTGGTATGGAAGGAGATCCTCACAGTGCTCTTGGCACACCTTTCCTCTGTGTTTAAGCACATACTCACCTGTTATTACTGTCTTTCTTTTACCATGGATATGAGCAACTCTTGCTTTACCTGTCTTTTTTTCTTAATGTATGTGTCCTATACTGATTATTTCATATATATTCTTGATAATCAGAGTAATTGTCATCAAGCCCTTGGAATTACTGTTTTTTAAGTGGAGTGTGAAAGTACCAGGATCCAAACCTCTTCAGAAGGCTTCGGAAGGCAGAAGCAGTTGGTTACACGCTAACCACTGATGCAAGGGAGATACAAAAGTTCTCCCAGCTAAATGTAGAGAGCTGATCTTGTCTGTTCTTTGCTCAAGTGCCTGATCCAGTTGAGGCAAATCTTTAGTGAATTTAGCTAGAATTATATGTATTTGTTGTGCAATATGTGTTTCTGCTTACAAAAGCTAGTCTGTCAAAGATCAAAATTCTTCTCTAAAGCGTAGTGAGTTTAGGGGACTTTTAATAAAAGAGAAAAACTCCAGGAAAGAGTGAATTAATTATATATTTCTATTTAGCATGAGGGTAACAATTATATTCTTTGTTTTCTTTCTTCCCCTTTCTTCAAGTACTGTAGTGGGAAATGGGTTTGTCTGTGTTTTCCTAAAGATGGAGTTGAAAAGAGAACTCTTGTCCTGAATATCACTTAATGGAATATAATATCCTTAGTAGTAGGTAACAATGTAGGAGCTGTCTGTAATTTGTGATATTTATCCATAAGTATCTGTGTGTGCAGTATCACATACACCTTTTGCTTAGTACACTTTCTAATGAAGTTGTTTTCAGTTCTTCAGGGGAGGCGAAGAAAGCTCTGTAATCAAATATTAGGCAGACAGGAAAGCATTAGCAGCCATGCTCAGAATAATTTTTCTTCTGCAGTTCAGTAAGCTTCTTATTGAACTATTCAGCAGTAGAATGAAAAACTGTGAAACCTACATTACAGGGCAGAATCTAACCAGTAATTACATGAGATTGCTAAGATTAGTAAGTTAAAACTCTTGTGTTCTGTGCAGGCTGTAGCTGGGAAAGACAAAACCACATTTGTCTCTTAGAAAATAAAATACCTCTAAGAATCCAGCATTTTGTATTTTTTAATATATTGTTGTGTTCTATTTAAGGCTTTATTGCTTTGCACCATTGTAGTGAAGCAATCAAAGAAAAAAAAGGTTTTTTTGAATTGGCTTAAGACAAATCTCTGTATAACACTTATGTGAAAAGTGTATTATTTCCTGTGTTGTTCACTGCTGCTGTGTTGATCTTGGTTTTTTTTTTTTTGGTGGTATTTCTCTAATGGTTTTGTATAATTTAATGTTACCATTTGGGGCTTTTTAAAATTATTTCTCTAAAATGATTTTTCTTTTTTGGAATTGTACATCTTTATTTATGCCTTGCTGCAATTCTGGATGTGGGAGGTATGTGACAGCATGGAATCCTGCCTGTGTTTTTTAGGCTGTGTCTCAGAATGCTGCCACCTCAGAGGAAATACCAACACTTAATGTACTGTCTTCATCCCAGTCATCAGCAGCTCCTTCAGGGGACTTCCTTCAGGCATTGTGTTCCAGGCTTGTCCAGAGAGACAAGACATTGCTGAGTGGCTCATCCCAGTTTCTGCCCAGCTCCAAGTGGTTTCTGCTTCTCCCTCAGATAGGAAATGTTGCTTCCTTGCATAATTCACTCATAACTGCAGATCTGACTAGTAAAAATGAACTCTCCCTCTGGATTCTTTTAGCTGTACCTAAAATATGCTGTTCAGTGAGAGAGGCAAAAAAACCTCAGAACTTTATTATTATCAACAGAATTTCTTAAAATTTGGGGTTTTTTAGAGAGCTTCAGCAGTTATGCTGACAAAGCCTGTATTTGGAAGAGTAGGACACTGTTTTTATAGTGCAGTTTTAATTTACTCTTTCTCATTGAGCATAGTGAATCAAGAGATGTAAAAGAACGCAGCATGTCTGTTCTTTCCAGAATAAATGGAAGAAAACCAATAGGGCTGTATGTGGAATTAAATAGTTTTCTCATTCTTTTTGTAACTCCTTTAAGAAAAAAACCCAGCAAACAAACCAAACTAAACAAACAACTGGTTTAGATATAAGGTATCATATATGTTTATTTCGTTGCTTGCAATTTTCTAGGGGAATAAATCCATATACGTTACTAGTTTTGAATATTTTCATTAGTAAAGAAACTATTTATAAAACCAAAAGTTTGATTTTTGCTAGCTGAAAAAAGTGGCAATTCGTTGTTTGTTTCTCAGGATAATATTCATTTTTCTTTTTATTATTTACTGTTTTTTACAAGTCTTCTGAGTGTCCTGCCTGGATTATAAAGAAAATAACTTGGAGTCACTTTTGAGACTGAAGATGCTTGTATTTGATTTCTTGTATAGAATAAGGATTGTGACATGGATCTAGCCAGTGTCAGTAAAAGTTTATTACACTTAGTTTTGATAGTACAAATCTGAGGTCATTGTTCCCTCTGTTTGTTTAAGTAGTTTGCACTTCATTAATGATTTGCAAGAAACATTGAAAATGAGACTCAGTTGACTAATTGTAAATAATTTACTTTTCCTAATATATTTATAATGTACTGAGCATACTGGCAGTTCTAGCAGCACTTCAGTGGCTTTCTCTGTCCACTGGCAATCCACTTTATAGGTGTTTTCCAGAGAAGCTGATGATCCAGCATGGGGGCTGTGAAGGCTACTAAATTCCCTCTGGGGAGTTGCAGTGGCTGCTTTTCTTGCAGGCTGGTCTCAGAGCACAGGTGTAGTAGCCAGGGAACTACCCATGGATCAACAGCTGGGGAAGAAGATGCTGCTTTCACACCTGCTGGGAGCTTTCATACCTGCATTCCCGCAGGCAGGGAATGAAGGGTGGAAACAATGCCCTTGTGCAGCAGGCAGTGTGAACAGTTCCTGATCAGCCTGGGTGACTCCTAGCACACTCCTAGCAGTAGCATTCTCTATGAGGCCACTCTTAGTCTGGCTGAAAAACACATTTTTGTGCACTACCTCCTCTAAAAAACCAAATCTATCATTTTCTTGCTGATTCAATGTCTCTTTTTAGTTTTTTTGAAGACGTTCTGAAAATAGCACAAGGTTTTAACCCACGTGCTATTCATTCTAGGCAAGATGTAGCAAGGAAAGATTATTAGAGCAATGACCTTGGATGCCAGAGATGATCCAAATCTTCCCTTCTTTCCTGCATGTTACACGTGCTAAACTACCTTTCTGCAATCTGACCTGGGAACTCCTACCAGAAGCGCATGGATCTGTCTGGCTGACCCAGGCTCTGCAATCCCTCACAAGGATTTGGGGGACTGTACTCGTAGTTAATGTGATACTTTGAACCTTCCTCTGCACTGCATTGCTGGGCCAGCAGAGGAGTGGTTGGTGCATCCCTGTGTAGCATTGCTGCACTGCACACTGGAGTGCAGGCTCCTCAGGAGGCTGGACACAGGCAGTACCTTTCCTTCTTAAGTACTTTTGGGTGGCAAGATTCAGCTGCCCAGCACTTTCCTCCACTCACCTAAGAGCTTATATCAGTATTTGTCCATAAAGGTCTGTAAATAAGCTCCTAAGGCATAATAATGGTGGTGGAAGGAGTTTATTCGGGCTGGGTCCATCAGTAGTGGCAGCAGTTAAGGAGGTGCTGATTCGTTGCCCAGCTGCTGCTGCTACTGGGAGCACACATGGAGTCTGTGGCAGACAGGGCTCTCAGGTCATACCCAGGGTCCAAGGAGAATAAGCTTGTCCCAGGAAGATTGGCTGTCAACTTGAGTTTTGTGAATGTCTTTTAAGTGTAGTTTGCCTTTTTTTGTGAAACAAAGCAACTTAATTGCTTTAAAAAATTGGGTATTTGCTGCTGCCTACTTCTGAGGTCAGCATCATCACTTGCATTGATATAAATATTGAGAGCAGTGTATAGTCTGAATCTGTTCTTCTTTTTCCTGCTGGGAATTCTGGATGTGCATGAACTACGTTAACTGTTACGATTAGATAGCATATTGCTGTGTGACGCATGTTCATCGCTGTTACCATGGCTGTTACAGCTACCTTGTGAGATGTTTGCGTAAATATTTTTTATAGTATTGAAGTGATGGTGTTAACAAGTGTTGGGGATCTTTGTTTGCATCCTGAGCTGTGTTTAAAGGTAGTGTTTTAAAAATACTGTCTTTGGAAAGTGGTCTGGTCTATGGGAAATCTTGCTTAATACTTAGAAAGCTGTTTCTGTTTTTCTTATCATGAAGCAGAAGGAAATGTGTTTAGCTGTAGGCACTGCCTCTAAAAACAACTATCATTTTATTATTCAATCACACGAATCTAATGTAAATCCTGGTTGTCATCCTCTTTTTTTTGGTTGTTGGGTTGGGGGGGGGATTGTTTGTTCATTTTGAACTATTACAAACTGTGAAATAGCCATCATCTTTATATATATATATATATATATATATACACCACCAGAAGAAATGTAACTCCTCTTTTAACAGAAGGTATATTGTTTTAAGCCTAGTTGAGTATATATAGCTGTGGAACCTACACTACATCTGCATAACATAACTAGAAGAAAAATACATGTTTTTCTATCATGTTGAGTTTTTACTGAAGATTAGTACAATCACGTCTTCTTCCTGGATTAGGACTTTAAATATAGATAAACTTTCACATATTAATGCAGAATTTTCATGATGATGAAGGCTGTTTAGCAAGCAGTTTCCGCTTTTATTTTCAGTACAAATAACATCTATCAGACAGGGGGTTTTGGTTTTGCTATGAGTGACAAATTTAAAAGATCTCTTTAGCTCTGTTAAAAGTGATGTGATGTTTGAATTAAACTTGCTTATTCTGTTCACTTTCAGTTCTTTAAATTTGGTGTTAATTTTACAGAAGTTATTTTAATTTGCAATTTAATCTGTTTTCTCCAGTCCCTTATGTTTGTTTTCACTTGTTTTTCATTTAAAAACTGACAACCTGACAGAAAACTTGTAGCATTTACACTTTTGGTCTTTTCATCTTTGTGCCTATGTTCAGAAGCAATACATAAGAAGGTGATCTTTCAGTTTGCAAACTAATCAGGTGTTGGTGCTTCTCATTGTAGAGTGCTCACTTGGCCATGATTGATACCCTCATGATGGCTTATACTGTGGAGATGATCAGTGTTGAGAAAGTCATCGCATGCACTCAGCAGTATTCAACCTTCTTCCAAGCTACAGAAGTACCCTATGACATTGAGGATGCTGTCATGTACTGGATAAACAAGGTATGAGTGCTGGAAAAGCAAACTGGGATTTTCTTTGTTGTCTGTATGATTCGATTAGAGATGAGAGGCTAGGATATGTATTTATGTATGTAGGTATATCGGGACTGTTTTGATACAGACTGTTCCTTCATCTGCTGTTTTTGGAATATAAAAAGATAAGTTTGCAGAAATAAGTTAAACATGTGTGAACCAAATAAATGGGAGGTCTAAATTAATACTGTAATATATACTACATATGACATCTTAGGTGTCACAGTCATGTTGAGAAGCCACGGTGCCTGCTTAAGGGTCTCTTTTTGGCTCTTTATAAGTTGTCATGTACTTTGTCATGATTTAAATGCAAAGGTATTCTGTTTGTTTGAACATATCTTGCTCGTGTGTGATCTACCTTCACTGAGTAATGAAATCAAGTAACAAGGATACCTTGTTAATCAAATGTGACTGAGCATAATAAGCGACAGGTTAGTTTGTATCGTGTAAAGCTAACAAGCAGTGACCTTAGACTGTATCCGACACTGACATTTGCTGGTTTTGCTTCAGGGCTATAGTCTGAAATGTTTGGTTTATCTTTTTAGTTAACTCTGTGTTCATGATTTATAGACCTTTTGAAAAACTTCTAATTTCTGTGACTTGTTTCTTAGAACAGACAACTGAATGAGCTATTTTGTCTCTAGGTAAATGAACATTTGAAAGACATCATGGAACAGGAACAAAAACTAAAAGAGCATCACAGTGCAGAATCTGCAGGAGGTCAAAAGGTAGGTGAGGGAGTTAAAATATTTTAAACAAGAGTAAGCATTTGTCTGTAAATGCTTACTCTTGCAGACATTGAACTTTTAACTGCTTGTTAAAGAAAGCAAATTCATAGTATTCATTTTGTTATTAGTTTTATCATTTCCATGAAAATACCCATTTAAAAGTAAAACTAACAGAGTTGCACTTTTTATAGCCAGTTGTCCTTTCTGACAAATAAGTCTTTGATAGCAGGGAAACATCTGTTACATTAGTGGTAAGGAATTTAAGATTAATGAACACTTTAGAATGAATTAAAACCCCATACAGATCTGATATGAAAAAGACTGGAACTTGTTTCATGGTTTTTAATAGTTTTTTCCTTCATGAATCTCAAAAGAGAGATCTGTATGTGATATCATGGGAAGGATTGCTCTGGCTATGATCCAAAGTACTGGTTGATTACAGGTTTTATTATATATACAATAAAACCAGATTATGTTTGATTCCCTTTCCTAACAGGATTTTTTTTCTTTTGTTTGCAGAGCTCAGTTAATTAAGTAGTATTATATACACATCAAAATAGGTAGGGATAGCAGACAGTTCCAGAGTATGTAAAATTACTTGCTTCAGAAAGATCCTTTACCCTGTTGTGATGTAATTAATATTGAAGAATTGGTAATCAGTTTGAACACCTTTTGGTATTATCCCTGCACTTGAATGCAGAACAGATTTCCAAGCTGCTGCAAGGCTGTAATCCTCCTTCCCATCCTGGTGTGTTCTCACGTAAGCTGCTGCCTCCTTTTCAGTGCCACTTTGAAGCAGTGACAGGTTACCAGCCTGGATTAGATGTTCAGCTTCAAAAAACATGAATGTAGTGAATATCTTTGCATTTGTAGGGGTTTTTTAAATGTAAGGAATGCCAATGAAGGCTAATCAGGTTGTGACTCAGCAAAAGAAAATGGTGGTTCTTCCAATAATGGTGTGCATATATCCTGGTGCATATACCCTGCCATGGAAAATTTAAACTGTTTTCAACAGTGATAGTAACATAGAAATCTGGAGAATAAGATGTCCTTGACAAGTTCATTTCTCAAATTTAGATAAAACAAAGTTAACAGAGGCCAGGCAGATAACCTGTGTTCCTCTGTCCTCTAGTGGTTTTTCTTTCTCCTGAAAAGAATAGTAGGAGGTTTTATGTGCGTTTTAGGCCATCTTGAAAAGAAGAGAACAATTTTGAAAATTGAAAGTGCATGAGAGTCTTAATATGGTAAACAAATATATATCAAAGAGAAAATTATTATCAGAGCAATTCCATAAAATTGTCTCTATTTGTAAAAATCTAGTAATATTTATTTTCACTTACAGTTTGCAACTTCTATTAGGAGTAAAAAGATAACATTTTTAGTTTATAGTTTATCTTCACTGTCAAAATTTTTAAATCAATTGTTGAAAAATTTATATAATCTGTAACTGATGCCATAAAGGGACTTGGTGGAATAACACATTTACCTAAAAATGGTATTGTGTTGTTTTAAATGAATTTTGAAGCTGTAACACAACACAAGAGCCCAGTTCTGTTGGCCAAGGTATAAATGCATTTGCAAAATAGCAAAATCATGCAACAGTTGCCATATAATGGAAAAAATGTGTATTTAAGGCCATCTCTTCTGTACACTGTGTTTTTGATACTATTATCCCAGGTACACGTTATGTTTTTTGCCTCACTAGGGATTCAACTGCATAAATTATATTGTCAAGTAAGGTGCTCCATGCTTGGGGGTTGTATTAGCATGAGGATTATTTAACTCCAGATTTTTTTTGATAAACTGTTCAACTGATGGTTAATTTACCATGAAATCTCAGCTTTTCTTTTAGTCATATGTCTCACACTATTTCCCAAGTTTTTGCTTACTTTTCCTAAAGGTAATGGTCATTGCATGCATGCAAACATCTGAGGTTTAGAAACGCAAGAAACATCCTAACTGAACCCTGTATTTCTTCACAGAGGATTATACTGAATGTGGCTTTACAAGGAAAACTAATGCAGATGCATTGGATGGGTCCACTGCATCAAATCAAGTTGGCCAGCATTTCTAACAGGAGTTCCTGTTAAATTATCATGTGGCTCCTGTCAAGCACCTCTTAATGTTGATTCCCAGATGCCCAGGTGTTTTACACCGATTATGTGTCTCCAGATTGCATCAGTCCATGTATTCCTCCTTTAAAAGCACAGAATCAATGTTGTATTTGCCTTACCTCTGCATCTCAGCAAAGCTGTGAAAGAACTGTAGCTGAATTCCTGTACCAGGTTTGGGTATTGTTGAAATATGTATATAATTTTTCATTTCATGTTGTGCTTTGGTATAGTCATTAGTAACAATAAATATTCTTAGATTAAAAAAAGGTGAGCAGGGGGGAATTAAGTTCTGCCTTTTTATTAACTAAAGCTCTATTACATGATTTTCCATTTTTTGGAAAAATTAAACTGTGCTTCTGTAGATTTCTTTAGAATTTTCTATGCTCATGTTACATTTGTAGCTTAATTCTCAGTATCTGAATTGTTTTATTTTCTTTCTTTGATGTTTTTAAATTCCTAACTGCTGGTTCTATTTGTTTTTTATAACTTAGCATGAAGGGGACCTGAAATGTTCCATTGTTCAGCTTTTAATGTTTTCCACCATCATTTTCAGGGCTTTTTAATTTAGGTTCTCCATGTTACCAAGACAGTTAGCTGTTCAAATGGTGAACTCCACTTGAAAATTTAAGAAGGTTTGCTATCTGCCTTTTCCTAGGCAAAACCTTTGTTTATTTAAGTTTCAGAGTTTCCAAGGTATGGTCAGGTCTTGAACCTGAACTAAATTTAAATTCTGAATGCCTCTTCTGATCAGAGATGGCCAGGCAAACATGGGAAGAATAGATAGTTTTAGTCAATAGGGAAAGCTTTTCTTTAATTTTAATTTCTGGCCAAGAAACAGTAAAATTAGGTACCTAAAAGGTGAAACAAAATTAACAAGTAGATTTTTTTAGTGATTTCATAATTCCCTACAGTTATACATTTGTAAATTAATCAGTTGTGAAAAATAATTTCAGTGTAACCCTCAAGCGTGCCAAACTGTGTTACTGTGTTGTTACAAAACTGTGGTGAATCTTCTTGCAATTAATAGTAAATTTCTATGTTTACAAAAGGTTTAAACATCAAATACATATTATTAGATAATACAAATGATAGGATATACCTATTTTCTATTTCTGGGTAGATAAAATCAGTATTAACAGATTATGAGGTTGCTTTTTTCTTTCCCTGTCTTCTGCTACTAGCTGTCTGTAGAAGATAAGAGAGGAAGGAGTATGTATGATTTTTAGTTCCAGGTAGTCCCCTGTGGATCTTGATCAGCTGGTGATTTGTGGTAACCCCATCTTTTTCTGGTAGAGTCTCTGCATCTCTTTTCAGAATTAGGATTTCAAGTTTTGTAGTAAATAGCTTTGGTTTTCAGGCTTCCACTGAATAATACGTAGTGAACGTACAGTTGCACTGGTTAAACTGCTGATTTTCAGTGTAGTTGGAACTTTCCCAAAAACATGTTATTCTTCTGTCTGCTTCTGTGGTTTAGACTGAATCAGCCTTAACAGATTTAAGTCAAATCCAAATCCTATGAAAGAAACAAATGTAGCTTCATTTAAGTACCTGGATTCTTCAAGCTTTTTTTAAGATCAGTTTAAACAGTGCAACTTCTTGTGTGAAGGTAAAACACTAACGCTGTAGTTCCACTTTCAATTTAATGTTTCATAAATCCACACTGCTAGCAAAACCTAACCTGTCAAGAAGAAAAGTTTGCAGCAGAATCAGCTTCTTGATCCAATCAATGCATAGCTGCATGAACACAAATGATGGTGCAGAGAACATAGAAGAAACAACAGTTAGTGAAAGGCATGCCTATTGTGCTTTGGCACCATAAGATGAGTTTATATGGACATAAATTTATCATAGCCAGTTTTAAAACTTCTTGTTGGGGGGATAAAAAAAAATCATCATGCAAAACTGTAGGCTCTCAACCGGAGGGACTATTTTGTTTTTTCAGCTGTTTTGTTTTGTGAGGTTTTATTTTGGTGGTGGTGGTGGTGGTGTTTTAAACACTGGGAAGAAGTCAGCCAGGATTCTCTGCTTAGTTTGTTTCATAGTGACTGATTTTTATGAAGTTCCAGGGTAAAAAAGTTTATTCTTGCTGATCCAAAGTGACAGTACTGAATTCTCAGGTTGCTGAATTTAGTGACAGCCACTGAACTCCCAGATTGTCCCAGAGACTTCAGCTTTTCTGTATCTCTTTTCCTTTAAGTAGCCTTACAAAAGGTATGCTTATAAATCTTACGGTCTCTTTGCATTTGAATTTGATTATCTAAAGTCTTTCACTCCTTTGAAGCGTATTCAGTCATCTCAACCACAGTTTCAACCAAGTGGGTAAATAAAAGTGCATATTGGATTACTAGTTTTGAGTTCTGTTACTGTTATGCAGAGCTGGTCTTCGGAATTGAAATGAATGTGTGCTTTCTTCCAATGAGTACTTCTTCAGCCTAGCGTTAAATAGACATTGGTGGAGTCCAGGTCTGAAGTAACACTGCACCTTGATAAATGCAAGAAGGGTGTTCCTATCAGTGTTAAATAGAGTAATAGGCAGCCTAGGTCTGATCTTAGCCAATTTAGCCAAAACCTTGCTTTATGATATGGTTTAGAATTCCTGATTGCTGTTGAAAATGAAGACAGTTTGTTTTCAAATTTGCATGCTTTTCCATACACTGACTATATTTCAGTGAGATGATGAGAAACTGAACCCTATGGAAAGTGCTTTAGCTGGGTGTGACAGAAATGTCCAGAGCCACACATGGACATGCATCTTGCAGTTGATTTCTTCTAAGTGCCCTTGGCATTCTCCACTGAACAATCTAGTTAAATGGAGGAGAAGGATGTTGAGAATAGCTGTGTTACGAATGCGCACCCATTAGTGCACGATAGCTTTTTTCCATAAAAGCTCTGTATCATTGCTGCAGTTGTTTTCAAGGTTTCATAGAAGCACAGTATATTAGTAACATAAAATAATAAGGTTCCGTAGCAGTTTGTTCCCTGGTAGTTTGAAACTACATTTTTACCATTTCCAGAAAATATTTATCTTCATTAAAAACAAAATAAATTCTTTCCTGCACTTTCGTAGTGGGGTTTTTATTTTTATTTTATTTTTCCTACAATGAGATCAATAGAGTGGTGATGTTTTCTCTGTGTGTTTATAGTACTGGTACATAATATTTTTATTCTTAATACCAGAAGTATTATGCCAGATTAGTGCACAGAGTTGCAGAAAAAATCAGTGTGCTTCAGATGAGTATTTTTTGATCAAATAATGAGTTTAGAGTTTTATGTATCAGTTCTGATAATTCCTCTGCCAGTAGTCAAAACTCCATCTACATTTCAGGTCATTGCACATCATGCAGCTGATGCTAATGTGATTTGTCATTGTAAAAATATAACTGCCTGTACCTCTTGTTGTCATGAAAACTGTCATGATTGTTTAAAAATATTGTTGAATGTTATTGTTTGGCTTGAAGTAACTAACACAAGCTTCACTGCAGTTGGGTGTACTGTACTACAGTGTGTTTATCCCTTTTCTCATTGCTTTAGCTTCCCTGCTTCCCCATGTGTGCTGCTGGAGTTCATTTTGATACTTGTGATATCATGACTTCAAGTCTCAAATGAATTCTTCAGTCGGATTGCATATGTAGAGTACAATTAGATGTGTGAAAGCATTTCATAAAACTGCATTGATCTGACAATCTTAGCTGTTCATGTGGGAAAATTATAATGTTGATCTACAAAGAGTGCAGACATATTTCACCAGTGTTACTGCTGCTAATTAGCTCAATACGCAGAGGTTACAGTGCACTTATGCTTGCCATTAAATTACAACTCACTGTTATACAAAACTAAGAATGTTAAAGAAAATTGCTTTATAAAAGTAATTTATGAAATCTGATAAAATGTTCCTTTTTTTTTTTTTTTCCCTTTGCTTTTTGCTTTTATCCTTTTTTCCTACTGCTTCCTCTGAAGTCTCCTACCAAATGGTTTTGGAAACTGGTTCCTGTAAGTTTGCCCAACTGCTTCACTTTGATCAAATTGCTTATTTTGGGAATGGCTTTGTCCATGTCATGCTGGTCTAATCATTCATTTCATTTATCTGTATGCTAATTTTATAAGAGATTGCCCTGCAAAGGAGTGCATACTGCAGAAGCCTGTTTTGCAAGGTAATCTGTGCAAAAGAAATGTGAGATATGATGCTGGATAAGGAATTACTTTTCAAGCAGTCAGTGGCTTTGTACAAGGCAGTGCTACCTGTTATTAACTCAGGCCAAATGATCAGGGTATTCGCAAACTACTTTTTCATAAGCTTTCAGTAAGCACATGTTATTTGATACCAATTCACTTTTAAAAAGAGACTTGCAGAAGTAGTTTTTAATTGTTGATGCTACATGGAATCTGAAATCATATTTATTTTAACCATATGCAATCATTACACCATTCATCTAGAGTTCCCCATTTTTTCAGCTGATTTAACATTGCTGTTAATCTCTCCCCACACAAAATGACCCAAAGCAGCCTACTTTTACTGAGATTATAATTTCACTAAAAGTAATAAAAAAATAACTTTCCATGTCTGCAATAATAATAATGTTTTTTTCTCTGCACTGTGTCACCTTGGGGTTGTCATTACTTTCCTCTATCGTATGGAATTCACACTTGATGTGCATTCAGATTGTTTATTTGGCAACAGGTATGGCTGAGAACAGCTGTTTAGGTATATGCAGAATTGCATACTTCTGATATAAATTCCAAAGAACTAATTCCCATCTGTCATTGCTCTAAAGATTACCAAATAATTGATCTAACAGTCCCTCAGATATTTGTTGTCATAACGAATAAAAGATTGCTCTTACACTGCAAAAGAAATTGAAAATAACAAGGCAGTTGCATGTAGGCAACAAAAAAAATTACTCTGTGTCTGGAAAACCAATTTAAAAGTACTGTCTCCAGCAGCCTAAGCAGTGTTCAGATTCCTGACAGTCTATGGGCAATTGCTCTATTAAAGTATTTATTACAGTTGTGACACACACAGATACTCTGCTCTTCACAGTATAGCCATTTAATTTTGTTTTGGAATTAAGGTAGTGTAACTAAATGGAGGGAATAATGTAAAAAACAAATTAAGATGGACCACGATATCACAAATTTTTTGTCTTATTTTGACAAAATAAAGCTACTTCAAAACAGTTTCAGAATGTTTGTGTTCTGTTTTAGTCTAGGGTGTTAGTTTAGTAGTGATTCTCTTCCTTTGCATAAAAATGACATTCAACTATAAAATACTCAATCTGTTGAGAAGCTAACTCCAGGTTGCCTGTCATTTATCCATAAACAACTTGAACTAGTGGTATTTATGTTACTTTGTGTTGTTAGTTCAGTAGAGATGCAGTTAAACCCCGAGTGCTACTGATAATACTCAGGCTGCTCTATTACTTCAGACAGTCTTGTCTCTTCCCTTTAGAATAGAGCACGTTTCATAGTGGCAGATATTCCTGAGCATACAGGCAGCTAAAAACTCTGATAAGTAAATTTATAACATGTTATCTACTGTATGGTAAATGTGTAAGAGCATTCATTATTAATGATTAACTCTGAATACACACGAGCACTTATGACAGAGTAGCTGGTGTGCTGTTGGTTCATCTTTAGCCAGCC
This sequence comes from Coloeus monedula, assembly GCF_965178545.1. Lineage (NCBI taxonomy): Eukaryota > Metazoa > Chordata > Aves > Passeriformes > Corvidae > Coloeus > Coloeus monedula. Next base: position 10,517,319 of record NC_138789.1, read on the forward strand.
TTGTTTGTAGGCAAGTGTCTCGACTATACCTAGACTAGTTTAAGTGGAATAAGTTCAAAGATGCTAAATCGAGATGGTTTAGGATCTCAGAAACAAGATGCCTGTATTAGCATTTATGTTTCGATTAGCTCTAGAGCTTTATAATAAATGTAGAAGTTCGTCTTTTGCATTGTTGGATATATATTTAGTAGCAAACACTGCAGCTGATGAGAAGAGTTTCTTCAAATGGAAGTTGATTTAAAATGCAGTGCAATTACCAGCATTTTTCATTTTTTAAGTATAATTTCTTTTATCTTTTCAACCAAATTGAAACATGATGCCTGTTATACTCTAATGAACCTGGCAGATCAGGTTATATGAGTTTATTTTTCCTGAAGTAGTGTGCTTGGCATTCTCTACAATTAATTAAATCCTCTATGTCCACTTCAAAGATATTACACAGTTTCTAACATGGGTGGGCACTGTTCATAAGGCCAGTGAAGGCATCATCAAAGTACTTTTTCACAGGATTTACTGTGCAACACCACTGTATTGTCAATTTCAAATAATTTTGAATACTCCATTAAAAGATGCTATTCAAAAGAATATGTAAGTTAAACAGGGCTTGTTGGGCCATGATGCTCTGTCCGTCCCTATCCTATATCCTTACCATAACTCATGCTTAATTATAATTAAATTGTGGTATTTCATAGACTTACTTTTAGTCATTTTGAGGAGTACATGCATGGACATAATAACATGGAATTTGAAACATAGGGAATTTTCATCATAGTGGGTCACTGGATTGCTGTAGAGTTAGAAAGAATAAACTTTCACTGCAAGTATAATTGGCCTATTTCATTAGAGATACTAGGGAATATTAAGAACATGGAGAAAAGAGAATTAATAATGCATAACAGAACATGATTTTTGTTTGGTGTTAATGTTTCCTCTAGCACACAAAAATGGGATTTTCATTTTTATACAGCATATTTGGCACACAAATACCACTACACTGAAAGCATGAAGTAACAACTAACTCTCAGAGAGTTTGTTAAAATATTAATTGGTTGAAGTATAAGTTCTCTGGGCCACGTGCAAGCTCTTTATTTTTCTAGAACTGATGTGGCTGCTGTTGCCAGATTAGGCTTTTACTTCTTAGGCCAGTTAGGGGACACTGACATTCACTGAGATAACCCCACATGATCCTGACAGAAATCCAGTGACAGTAAGTACAGCCCTCAGGGTTAGTCTGTGGTTCCACAGACTTTTTTGTGTGCAAAGATGGCTTAAACAATTCCTACCCCACCCATAAAACCTCCATCCCTGCTCATGTGCTCATTCACTGCAGAAACAAAGGAGTTGCTGTAGCTGGGCCAATGGTTTTGCCATACAGTCCCATCAGCAATTGCTCTGGCACAGCCAAAAGATGGAGAGGAAGAGGTAGGAACAGTCAGTTTTAGCCTTGCTGGGAAAAGTGACTTCCACAAAGACTTCTCAGAGCCCCTACAGGGAGACTTGCAGTTCAGTGTTTGTATAGATGGATTTAAATAGTGTAAGATTAACTCAGAAAGGCTCTACTGCTTGTAAGTAGTTCTGTGGGACGAATAGAGAAGTAACCCTTTGCTACTCTTTTAAAAATGTCTTAGTACATAATACTAACAAATTAAAATCTATACCACTTTCTTCCACCTCCATTTGTTTTTCCAGGAAGAGGTGGGAAAAAACTAGGAATGATGTTAAATCTGTTTTTTCAGTAAGCCCTCCTCTCCTATCACAGAAAAAAACCCCAAACTTAAAAATACATTCACTGCAGATAAATGCTATCTCAATATTCTAAACTAATGATCTCTTTATATGCTGACTTGATTTTCAAAATATTTCCATTTATAACTGGGTCACTACATGGTCATAACACTTGACCATTAATATTTCTCTATGTCTATGAGTGCTTATAGTGGCACATGCTAGTAATAAAAATGGATTTGATCAAATGCACATTTCCTTGTTTCTGAATTTGTCATTAAGTCAGTTCTATGAATGAGATTTTGGGCAAGATACTTAGGTGTGTTAACTTCAGAGTCATGGGACTCGCCAGTAAATTGAAGTTGCACTAGCTAAGGATTTGTCTCACTGTGTTTGCACACTGACCATTTTTGATTGTATAATAATGACTTAAACTTTAGTTAAGGTATATAATGTTATTTAATTCAGTGTGCTATACAGAGATCATCAAAACTTGGAAATTTTGAAGGAAAAGCTCAGTATTAACATTGTTCCTTTCCTTTTAGATATTATTTATCCCATTCAAAATGTAGCATAGCATGAGTAGTTCTAAGAAATATAATACTGAGAATATTCAGCTGTTTCTTGAATACTGCTTTTTCACTAACAGTATAAAACCTACAGTATGAATGTGTTTCTTCATATGCTTCAGAGCCTTTGTTTGTCTAAATTTCTCCATTTCAAATTGTAGGCTCGTTACCGGAAGGAGCAAACATTGCTTAAACAGCTGCCCTGCATTCCATTGGTGGAGAATCTGCTCAAGGATGGTACCGATGGTTGTGCCCTAGCAGCCCTGATCCACTTCTACTGTCCAGATGTCATTAAACTGGAGGGTATGTCTGGTGTCCCTTGGCTTAACATGGCCATAAAAGTTTCAGTATCTGTTTGTGCAGAAAGGTGCTTAAAAGCAATATACAGCAGGCATAATTTGAATGTGGTGGGTTTAATATAAACTTTGTGCCTATTTCTTTTTTGCATTTAAATAAAAGGAGCCAAGATGTCCTTCCCTGGTGTGCTTGCTTTTATGTTGTTACACTAAAATAAACATACTTGAAACTACCTGCAAAACTCTTATTCTTGAAGCTGCCTAAGTGCTTTTTGTGAATCTGAGCAGTTACAGAAGGAGAGCTTGGAAGTTTGGAGTTAGGCTCTGCATAGCTGCACTGCATGACAAATAGTTGCAGTGGGCATTCTGGGCTTTTAGTTCACCTGACACCTACCCGTATCAATTATAGAGTAACCAGAAATGTATAGTGTAGAATGTATTGGTGTCATGCTGTTCTATAATAGCAATTGTCTATGATGATGAGCAGCTTCATCTCATTCTTTTGCTCAGCAGCCTGGGTAAAGTTGCACCTTCCTCTTGGCAACTAAGAGCTGTAAAATGTCTTGGCAGCTAACACCCATCATTTTCTGCCTGTGTTCTTTCTATGATACCTTTGATGTCGTGGGAACACTTATACAGAAACATCCTGAGAAATCCAGGAACATGAAAAAGGGTTTAGAGCTTGCTAAAGACTGAAATCTGGAATTCATATACACAACCACTTTGTAGGGAGCTTCCAGCACAGTAGACAAAGACGAAAGGCACTAAGATGGATTCATTCACCTTTCTTCTGCAGCTTGTGAAAATTGATAAATAGAACTTTCAATTTACATCAACATTGCAGCCAGATGTACATTATTATATGTGATCAGGGAAGAGTTAAAACTTGGGTGGTATTGACTGGGGTAACACCTGGTCCCTCTGTCCTGTTCCAGCATGGCTGGGAGCACAGACAGTTCGAAAGGTCCTGTATACCTTGTGTGACCAATACATTCCTCCAGCATCTGACTTGAAACAGGGCAAGGCACATGTCATCTTTGGAACTTTAGTTTTAATATTCTTGTTAGGTGTCCTGACATCATCTTCCCTGAAGATACAAATGTGCATGTCACTGTCTCAGAAGTAAATTCAAAGGTACTCCAAAGCAGCTGGAAACACTTTAATAAGATTTTGCTCATCTGCCCTGTATTTAGGTAATATAATTTTTGATGCACGTTGAATTTTACTGAGATTTGGTTCTGTATTGAAATTGAAGAAGGCAGGTAATAAAAGTACATATGCAAAAATGCTTAAAAATGCATTAACAAAAAAGAGAAAAGTATTTTAGAGTTCTCTGTAGTCTGAAATAGATCAGTTCTTCTCATTAAGTCTTCATTTAACTTTCAAATCTAGGTTTCCTTGAAGGAATGCAGGACTAGAAAGGACTCCCAGCGAGTCAAGAAGTTGGCTATTGTACAAAATTATATCATCCCTTTTATGAATTTATCTTGTTCTATCTTAAAACTGTCAAGCTCTTGAAAATCTGTACTCCTCTTACCCACTGTCATATAGTTCAATTTTTTTACATGATTTTAAATCTCATTCTTGGTTTTTACCTGTGTGCCTGTAGCCTGTCTTATGTGGCTTTGTTGTTCTTGCAGCAGTATCCTTTAGTTTGAGTAGCTTCTAATCTGATGTCTACATTTTTGATAGGTTTTCTTCCTCTTGTTTTAGCCCAGGCTACAAGCCAAGCCTTTTCAGTCTCCCCTGCTGAAGTGAACTTCCGTTCTCATTGTTATCCTCAATAGTTGTCTTCTGCAACTAGTCCAGTTTGGATTTATCTTTCTTGAATATGGATGGTTGTAATTGTACAGAGAAATCCAGACTGACATCCCATTCCTGCCTTGTACAGTGCTCCTCTGTCACTGCTGGAAATAAATTTTCTGATAGGTTTTAGCGTCATGTTTGTTTTTCCCATAGCTGCGTGATGCCAAAGGCACGTATGTTTACATTGGCTAATACATGATAACTCCCTGCTTTATATCACTTTCAGTCAGTGAATCACATTAGAATTTTATTAGATTCAAACTTATGACTTCACATTTTGCATTTCTGAATTTAATCTCATTTCAGTCAGTTTAGTCAAGTATTTTTTCCTATTGATCATCATCTGTGGGGTTGGAATGGCAGACTTTGATTTTCTTCAGTATGGGAATCCTTATCCTGCTAGGATCAAAGCAGATTCCTTTTATGAGGAGACCTTTTATCCTTAACAATTCAAAACTTATGTGAAGTTCTGTCTTACACTGTTGGTTTAGGAATAAAATTTGATGCATGCTCTGGAAGTATATTTAATTCTTCAGTCCTTATTTTTAAGAAGACTGTCTTTTTTCACAGGAGTTATTATTGCTACTTAATATTCCAAGAAGCAGTAATAAAGAGAGAAGAGGCTATCTGGGAGACTATCTAGGCTTAAATAGTAATCAGAGAATTCTGTGTAACTACCCAAATCTGTTCACAGTCACCAGTTCTTTGTCTTTAAATAGCACTTTCAAACAGAGAGTGATAATTCATATAATAGGCTTCAGCTCCTTGGAAAATCTCATCTCAAACATCTCGATCCACAAACACAAATACACAAGAACAGTCTGGTTTTTTATGAAGATTCAGGCCTGAGGACGCTGAAATGTGCTCTTGGGTCCCTGTGTAAAGACAAAGAACTTTGTCTAAGTTCTTTATGTATGTACAGGGAAATGTATGTGAAAATGTGTTTATTTCTTACTGCCATTGCTCTGTAGAAAATCTAATTGCAAAAAATATTATATTAGTGATTAAATGTATTTTTTATTACATGGAAATAGTTGGGGTGAGAGAATAACTTAAATTTTCACAAAAGGCAAAACAGAAACAAATTAACTTGTCAATAGTGAAAAACAAAATTAATTTTTACAAAAATATCTAAATACTTATAAATGCAAAAATAAAATGTAGCTTAATAATTGTTTTCATTTCTGAAATAGAAAAATAAAAGTCTCTGGTGGGGAGGGGGGACAGAAATTGTCTGAATTTATCCAGTAAATGCTCCTGAATCCATAAAAGCCAAAAAGCACTTTTTTGCAAATCTGTCATTGTATCTAACCTTTACTTCTTTTCTTCTTTTTTAGATATTTGTTTGAAAGAGACCATGTCTTTGGCTGACAGCCTGTATAATCTACAACTGATTCAAGAATTTTGTCAGGAATACCTCAACCAGTGTTGCCATTTCAGTCTTGAGGATATGCTCTATGCAGCTTCTTCAATAAAGGTAAAAATATAACAAATAAAAATGCAAGCAATGTCCACCGGACTATTTTGCTAATGATATGTTTAGTCTTTTTTTGTTTGGCCTGCTGCTGTAGGGCTTCTCTTGTGATGTAGCACACAACACACAAATTTCTGCAGAATGAAAAGCTACCTTCTTTTGGCCATTATGTTTTCCTAGGAATTTCAAAGTATTTTTTAAAAAGTGCTTGTGTAAGGATTTGTAAAAATTTGATTTTGTGCAAAACTATTTCCCACTTTATCCTCTTAATAATTAATCAATAAAGTCTGTAATCTGCAATATTTCTGTTAAAATGTAATAGTGATCTGCATTAATTTAAATGTATCAAGGCCTTAACAAAAGGAGGAAATACTGAAGACTCGTTTATGGAATTATTACTCACTATTCTTACTTTTTTCTGTGTACACAATAATTTCATGGGTTTTAATCTTAAAGCTCTTTCACTTTTGTAAAAGTGTAAATTTCTGAGTTAATTTCATTGGAAAATCCAATGGCCTGATGCCCCAAATACAAGCAGTAACACAATCCCAGCAAATACAGTTGTTTGAGTAAGCAATTAAGTGTTTTCAATCAGTCTAAGATTTTGCTCTTTTAGAAAGAGGAAAATAAAGCATTACTCTGTAATTCTTTAAGCCTGTGCACAAAGAGAAGGAGCAACTGAAGGATTTCTTGGCTAATTGTAATTTTAATTTTTCATTATTATGTTTCACCAAGACTTTCTTCTATATAAAACACACTTCATTTGCTTAAGATTCTTGTTGGCTTGCCTTTGGGGAATGAAATGTTATTTTTCTGAAGTCAGCATATCCATTGCAGATGGGATGTAATTGGTTTCTAAATATCTGGGTCATTTCACTGCTTTTATGATTTCCTAGCAATCTCACAAGCAGAGTCACAGAGGCCAGAGCTTGAATACAGCTTTGTTGTCTCCTGTAGGGCTGAACCCAATCCTTTTCAAATAAGTAATGAGCTGCCAGGGTGAGTAAGGGCAGTAGGACCTAAGTCTAGACTACTTAGCTGTTGCTGGTTTATTTTGTGTATGCAAAGTTGCGTAGTGGCTGCTTTCAGTCAGCTTTTGGTGCTCTTAAATTTCACAGGCAGTAATCTACCTACATACTTGTGAAGTCTGCTGCATTGCAGTCTGCCTTGGCTGTACTTCATAGTTCTACAGCCACAGTCAGTGATCTCGAGTAGGACTCCTTCACTGCATTTTGATTGTTTCTCTCTGCTTACAGATCCATGGAATAAATGCAATTGATTATTCTTGTTTTGATCCATGGCAATTACTCATACCATTTTTATAGTAATGGCTTGAATTATTTCTCAAGCCAGTGTGCACTAGGAAGCTTCAATTTTAAAAAAATAACTTTAGTAAATATTTTGTCACTATCCCAATGCATCAGACTTTACACTTTTAAAGTGCTGCAGACTCAGTGATTTTGCTGTTTGTGAACACTGTTTCTAGGTAGGATTTAGAGTTCTTTCAAAGAGTGTATTTCTAGATCTGAGAAAACCCTTTTGTGATCATGTTTTTACAAGTTGCTGTGGCGTGGATGCTTATTTAGATGTAAGTGCTACAAAGCAAGGCTGCCAAGTTTTTCTTCTAAACCTTGGCATGGAAACTTTGGCTAGTGCTGCAAACTCGCTTTTTCCAGTGTTAAGAATTAATCTGCTATAAAAATAAATTCATTGTTAAAGGAGCTCCTCCTTAGTTTTCCAGTGCATCTGATTAGAGTAAGTTTTAATAAATGTGTTTATTCTCCAAAGAATTTATTTGTCACTTTAAAAAAAACTTGTATTGTAAATGGATATTTTAAATATTGCACACTGAATTACACTGGTTTGTGGAAGCTACTTGTATCTCAGCCTACAAAATTTACATAGTATGAAGTTTTAGGATTTATAGAAGTTTGTTAATCGGAAGAAATTCCTGTCTGTTTTCAGAGTGGTTCACTGTGCTTTTAGCTTAAAAATTTCTTACATACATAGTGGTGACAGAAAAAGTAAAAAATACCAACTGCTGATATCTTACTGGAAAAGCCTCAATAAAAAGATCATAGCAGAATTTTTGGAATTACAGTGCTGTGCCTTGTGTGGTCCTAGAAATTACAGTAGGTGTTAAAGTGATCAAGCACAAAGTACCTACCTTACATTCTTCACAGGGCACCCTGCACTGTCCTGTTACATTAAATCAAGGTAGGTTAGAGATAGGGTATGATGCAGAAATTGACCAAGGTGACTGCCTGCTTTTGGTTTGTCATCAAAATGCACAGAAACACAGTGACTTCACTTAGGCATCCTAAGTCTTTGGTAGAGGCTGTCAGATTTTACAGCAGATGAAACTGTTGGCTTAGTTCTGTTTTAGCACAGAGGAAAAATAAGCTTTGTCTGGATATTTAGACAGCTTTAATGTGTCATAATCAAAGGAAGCATAAAGTAAGTTTTGTTGCTCCTTATTGCTCCTTACTTCTTCTCCTCTAAGAAAAATACATTTGTGAAGTTCTTCATAAGATGTTTACTAAGGCAGGGCTACTGATATTAAAGAAAAGAAATATTTGAATACATTCCATGGATGCTTGAGGCACCAACAAGGGACCATACTGGTTCCTGGTTGTTTTCCTTTGAGACAGACAAACACAAGTAGAGAGTGATTACATAAAAATAATCACAATGTTTTCTGAATCCTCCCTGCATATTTAACAAGAGGAAATAATTGAAAATCTTGGATTTCTATTTAGTTGTGCAGATTGCTTTTTTGCCCTTCTCCTTTAAGCAGTTTCATCCTCAGACAGGATTTATTTTTTAAGTATCTTGTTCTTCACCTGTATCTGGGAAAGTACACAGAACTGAAAGAACTGTTTTATTGTGTCTTGACATGCACTTGTTTTGCCTTTTCTAAGAACAAGTTTGTAGAAATAAAAAACCTTGTATAAAGTGCCATCACAAGAAGTATGAACCACCCTGCAGAACTGTAAAGGCTTATTTGCTGCTTTGTCCCAACAGTTGATTAGCACTGTGATGTAATAAGAGGTATGTAGCATTTGTGCTTTGGTTATCTAAGGGAATGCATAATTCCTAAAAGGTTGTGGTATGGTCCCTGAATAGAAGGAATTAAAATAAAAGTATCTTACATGTTCCATTTGTCGCATGAGATAGATGTTGAAATTATTTCTAAAGGAGTTAAAAACCACATCTTTGGTTGTAATTTATTATATTCTTGATAATTTTAGATCAGTCTCTGCCACTTTATTCTAGTAGGGCTATAGGCTTCAAATCTAAGAGCAAGTCATTTGGGAGGTTAACTGTCAAAGAGGGAGCTGAATGACAGCTTGAATCATTTGGTGTTTGCCATGATTTGAGAGCTTATGTGGGAACTTGCCATTGCATCAATTGACAGGCAGTTAATTATTGTCTTTTGTAAGTGTTCCTTTACCTGAGCCTTTAAAAATGTGTGGGTTTGTGTTTTGTTTTCTTAAATAGTGATCCTAAACTTGTACTATTCATTTAATGTACACATGTTGTACATTCTCTCTTCACTGATAGAGGATTGAGGGTGAGACTCAGATAACAATATTAGAGCAATTTTTATTAATTCCACTGCCATTATTAGTAGCATGACTCAGTTATTACTAAGAGAGAACTATTCACACACAGCACTCATTTGCTTACAGAGTTCACACACATTCACACACAGTGATCTTTACTGGGTTGGGGCCTGGCTCTATGGTCTCCCAGAAGCAGGGCCTCATACTGGCCCACCAGTGGCTTTGGGGAACGTGTCCAGAAAGTTTCTCAAGGGGTTCATTTGTCTCTTGGGGTGTGTATATACATATAATCTTTGTCTGCATATAATATCTACTGCCCCTGTGGGCGCAGCCAGGGTTGTACAGCCTGTGGTTGACACAAACGTGCTGCTGGTCCTGTAAGGATCTGGCTGAGTCCTGCTGCTCTCAGCCCGTGGGTTCCTGGGCATTCAGCAGGGCCATGGAGCTCTGCAGCCTCTTGGTTCTTGGGGGGGTGTTGTGTGCTGCCCCTCAGCACAAATGCTGCTTCTCTTTGGCTGCTGTGTGCTGATATCTGTAGAGTCTGCTCACCCAAGCTCATGCAGAAGGCATATTTATTACAGAATGAAAGCTTTCATAATGTGAAATGACGCAAATCTGGGAGATGATTGCTGTGTCTTGACTGAAGGGGCATTCCTCTGACCTAGATGTGGGTCAGACTCTAAACTGTGCAGAATCACAACTAAGCACATGGAATAGGTATCTTATTTTTGCACTTGATTACTAACCAGAAAAAACATTTGCTCTGTCAAATTTTCTTTGATTCAGATCCAGAAGTTCTGTTTTTTCTTTCCACTGCTGAATTGAACAAGAATATATGATATCTAAAGGGTTGATTTATATAAAAAAATATTTGTTGCACTTGAGCAGTTTTGAGTACTTGTACTTTCTGATGTAATACTGATGGTGAGTTTGTAAACAGCATAAGCAGAGGCCGTAATCAGCACCAGAGATGAGAAAAAAAATGTGCAAATACATTGCATAGATAAATCCTAGAAATTCAGGGCTGCACAATGTCCACACGTGTTGCACAGCTTTCCCTTCAGTGTCAGTGCAAAATCCACTGCCAGCCAGGCTGCTCACCTAAGCCTGAACTGGCAACTGGAGTGAGCCCCTTAAGGACCTGGGAGAGCAGCTGGCTGTGCTTGGTGAGGCTGTTACTATGTATGGTGGGAGTCAGTTCAGCCATTCGATTCCCATCTGGCTGGGTTAAAAGGATTCAGGATCAGGAATTAAAAGTAAGCTTCAACCAGGGAACAGTTTTTTGAGATAGTTTCTCCCTGAGAGGGACCAAATGTTCCTGACTCATTATTTAAAGGGAAGCAGCGTGGTTTGCTTTCACTGATGTTAATCAGCTGCTCTTTCCTCTCTGTTCTGGTCTGAAACAAGACAGAGTGGATTTTCAAACTGAGTTATTGTGGCATTTATTAGCCTGTGGCAGGACAAAGGACAAACTGGTAGTGCTTGGATCATACACAGAACTGTAGTTCGGCCTTCTCGAGACAGTTTGGGACACTCCAGTTTTCTGCAATCTTGAGGCATTTATGTTGGCACTTGTATAACAGAAAAGCTGTGGATTTGCACCAGAGGTGACCTTTCCTGGCCCACTGGACAGAGATTTTAATGTGTATAATGTTAAAAATTTTACAGTGCATTTTATGTTCATTTTGAAAAAATTTCTAAAAACCTCCATGGCTGCTTTCACACCCAATTTTAGTGGATGCAAGCCTCATGACGAATTACATTTATCATTTGTGTATATGATCTTACGGTTATTCTATAAATATGCAGATCTAAAAGCTATAGGTATTAGGAGGGTATAATATATTTGAAGTATTTGAAAGGAAATGAGAATGTTTAGCAAATAACAGGATCTCTGAAGCTGCAAGTCTGCCATCTGCTGTTCAGGGGGCTTGAGCCAGCCTGGGCTGCTCAGAGCTTCCTCGGCTTTTATTACTGTTAAAATACTGTTATGCTTCTGAATATTGTGTGTAAGTGCATGTGATAATCATATGGCAAGCTGTTAGAATTTCTGTCACCATAATCAAGACAAAATCTGTGGAAATAATATCTAAATTCTTCTGAGTCCTGGATAGCAACAGTACTACAGATCCACCGCTAGTTTTTCCAAAAAAATTTGTTACTGATCATCAGTCTTTCTCTTTGATAATTCTTAATGTCCCTTTCTGACTAAAAATAACTTGTGAGAAAATGTGATTTCCATCATGATGGCTCCCCACCAGACATCCGAAGTAGCCTCTGTTCTCAGTGGGCTGTGCAGCACTTTCATTTTTAGTTCAGTAAATACTGCTTTGGTGACTTTAGAAAGACAAACTGTCTTGCAGCAGCTCAGGGCTGTGTAGAAGATATTCTGCATAGAATATCTGTCCTTTATAAAATAGTCACACTATTGTGTGTCTATATTTTGTTGAAATGCAGCATTTCAACATAAACATAAGAAATGGGAGTATCTAAATGCAATATTATTTCAGATGGGGACAAAGGCTATGATTAGAATATTTCGTAAATTTTTTTTTGTACTAAAAAATCAAGTTAAAAATGTAAAAGTTTAAGGAGAGGCAAGGGGAGGGGGAAATATTAGGGGAGAAATTATAATATTCTGAAATTGTAGTATTAAAAATCATACTTTGTCTGAGAAGTACATCTGATTTTTTCTTGGTCTAAGCTTCCTAATGAAATCCATGTGTGATACCCAAATGCTATGTTTGACATTCACTTTGAATGGAAAAGATTCTGCTATGTACTTTTCCTCATTCAGTTCTGTCGAACTGAATAAGCAACGACGGGGTTTTTCCTATTCTATTTATAACTTCTGTGTAATAACTGTGGCAACATCTGCCTGATCCCTTCACCATATAGTAAAGTGTAGGAGTACTGTTTGGTCTGAGTACCCCCTTGCCGAAGTAAAGGATTATCTGTGTTAGAAATCTTCAGGAAAAATAAATCTGAAGCAGAAGTGTCAAATGGATACTCAAAATTATATTTTCAAATATACTGATGCAGAATTGAGATTATCTCATTTATTATCAAAGATTTTTTAGCAAATTTTTTGTTTTAAAATGATGTTCTTATCCTTAATGCCTGTTGTTTGTTTTTGAAATAGAATGACATTTTGTTTAGAATTTTTGAAAGAAACTCTTTCAAAGAGCTGTTTAATTATGGTTTCCCATTTTAATGTATAAGCACTGTTTACATGTTCAGACTTTGTAAGACTGGTGGCACAGGTCTGTGCACCTGCTTGAGCCAGCTCAAACCTGGATATTTGCTGATCTCATTCAGTTGATATTTCTAGATATGAAGTAGCACTGAAGCTGTAGAAGCTTTGGCCTCTGAACTCTTCAGCCTCCACAGTCAACAACCTTCTGGACTTCTTGCACTCCTCATGTGCTCTTGCAGCAGAAACAGCTGCTCCTGCCTGGTTTTCCTCTATTGATTTTTGTTGTTGTTTTGATGCAGTTTGTCACCAACTGTCTTTTCCTTTTCATTTGCTTTTCTCCTCGTGTTAAATCTGGTGGCTCCCACACTGTGACTTTCATAGCTGTGTGATGGGAACATACAGTAGGGAGGTATATCAGCAGTGTATTAAGTGTGCATAAACCTTGGAGCTAAATCTTGTTCTAACCTGCAGTCAAGAAACTCTGCTGCTGGTTTTTGTTTTGCATTGAAGACTTGTAAATTTGGGTACATCTTCAAAAGTGTGACCAAAACCACATACTTAACACAAAAGCCAAAATCAGATTCCAACTTCCTGCACTAAAACGAAGGGCTACCATACTTTTTCACATTAAAAATCCCTGAAAAAAGCATTGCCTAGCCTTGCAATGGACTTTTCACTGCTATTTTTTAATGGAAATGGCTGATCTTTGGCAGGCATCTTTTTCCACCCATCCTGGTCCTCTCTGCCCTCCCTGCAGGACATCAGGCTTGAGCATATGCTAGTTACGAAACGTTTCAACCCAATCGGTTGCAATCTGGTCGAGTTATGTATTGGTGCTACAGATCAGTTGTACTGGTCTTTATTTCTAAAAAAACAGTGGAGATTGGAAAAAAAGTGGAGACTGTAAACTGGCTGAAACACAGAGGCATCTCCCAAATGCTGCTTAATCTGTTTATTTGCAGGCTTGTGTTTTAACATCAATTTCTCTCCATCTTTTTTTTTTTTTTTTTCATGTAGAGCAATTACATGGTGTTCATGGCAGAATTGTTCTGGTGGTTTGAAGTGGTGAAGCCATCATTTGTACAACCCCGTGTTGTTGTGCATCCCCAAGGTAATTATGTTATGGATTGGTCTTAATATGCATGTTTTGATATGTATGTGTACAGATTGCCATTGTGTTCACAGATGCAGTGAATATTTTAGTTAACAGGATTTGGCAGTGTACAACTCCCTTAAAGAAGGAAGGAGAGGAGTACTCTTTCTTCATTGTAAGTCTTCATCTCATCTCATAAAACATAATCAGATTTTTTTGTCTGATACCAAAAACTCATTTAAATTGTTGTGGTATAATCACTTGCAAATTTTCCTGACCTAAACAAGCCTAGAATCCATTTATGCCCATGCAAGGATTACAAACATAATAAGAAACCAAGAACAGAATTTAGCCTGAAGTACTTGTGTTGCTGAGAAGATACCAAGAGAAAGAATCATAAATCTGGGGAAAGTGAATAGAGAGCTAATTGTCAAATTGCATTTTGTACCTGATGCAAAGGCACCATCTTCCATCAGCAAATTCTCAAATTCAAAAATCCACCTCTCAGATAGATCTTGCGATCTGTTAATGACAACAAAGGTAATTGAAATGTTCCTACAGCAATGCTGTGATTGGCTTTCCATGCACTAGGAAGAGTTTTTCATTGGGTGGCTCTTACACCTTTTTTTCATTTATATGCTTTATAGCACATACAAATCTGACACAAACCTTTAAATAGGGATAACTGTTTTAGGGTGTGACAAATAACCTATTTTATAGTCAGTCACAGGGTTTGGGGAGAAAAACTTCTATCAGAAGCATTTCTTCCAGAAGAACAACTGTCACTAAAACTGTTTGTTTCCTTTTAATTTTGTGGCTCTTTTTAACTTTATTTGTCTGTATTGGTTCTTCCCTTGCTCTTTCCAGTCTATTTTGTCAGTCTTCATTTCTTTAATTAGTGCCAATATCGGAGCTTCAGAGGATGTAAAGATGAAAGGAAGTGAGAGTTTTAATCTATATAAAGGAATCAATGAAAATTCTTTAAATCTTTGAAAATCATTATTTAAGAGTATTTTGGACAGCTTTTCTACTATGTAATTTAACTGAATACTAAACTATAATAACTTGAACTTTGTTCTTCCTGGCAGCTGAACCTGCAAAAGATGCAGCATCTGCTCACAGCTTGAATGCTAACAGAAGAAATTATGTGGATGGTCCATCTGGTTCTGACTTTGTAGCCAGGTAATGCCAGGGAATCTCTAGAACTGTTTCACAATCTCCTCCTTTCTGTTCAAAACCAAACAGATTTTTGAATTTAGTTTTTTTGCCTTTTTCAAAGCTCAATTATTGAGTTACCAGATACAATCTGTGGAATTTTGTGCAATATCCCATAGGTTCAGCCCTCCCTCCCTGCTGCATGTTCATGTTTGTGCACTTGGACAGCATGCTGTTCTCTTACCAGTTTCCAAAACAACCCTCAGCATTCAGCAAAGAAGTGTCACACAGCCTTGTTCTCTTCAGTTTCGAGTGGAGCTGCTGACCAGGTGTACTCTGAAGGAGCTATTTTTCTGGAATTCACAGCAAATTTTCCAAAAGTTATAATGAAAGTAAACTAAGATAACATAACTGAGTGATGGGTTTAGTTTGATTTGGTTATGTTGCTATGGTACCATGAAAGTCAAATAGGTAAAAATAAATATTTAGGCTATGATGAATTTCTCCACCCCAACTGCCTCCTAATGGGGAGGAGAATTGGAAAGAAAATGTAAACCTCACGAGATAAGAACAGTTTAATAATTGAAACAAAATAAAATGTGATTATAATAATAATAATTGCAATGAAAAGGAGAGAGTGGAATAAACCCCAGGAGAACAAGGGCTGCACAGTACAATTGCTCCCTCCAGCAGCGATCAGCCCATCCCAGCCAACTCCCCCAGTTCATCCTGAGCACAACAGCCATGGTTTGCAACATCCCTGTGGCCAGCTCAGCTCAGCTGTCCTGGCCACGCTCCCCCACAGCTCCTCCTGCACCTCCTCGCTGGCACGAGGCTCTGAGAAGTTCTTGACTTAGAGAAAGCACCACTGAAGAAACAACTGAAACACCAGTGTGTTATCAACAGTGCTCTCACACTGAATCCAAAATACAGCTACAGGAAGAAAATTCACTCTGTCCCAGCCAAAACCAAGACAATGTGAAACATTATTTTTAGTTATACTCTTACAGGTTTGGAAGCAATGTAAAAACATCCTGTTTCCCTTGCGTTCTGTAGCTGATCATACATTTGATGAATTTCTTGAAGGAGATCTAATCGCTCTCCGCAACTGCCTGAAAGGAGGTTGTAGACAGGTGGGGGTTGGTCTCCTCTTGCAAGGAGCAAGCGATAGGAGAAGAGGAAGCAGTCTCCATTTGCACTAAGAAAGGTTTAGATTGGATATTAGCAAAAATTTGTTCACCAAAAAAGTTGTCAAGCATTGGAACAGGCTGCCTGGGAAGTGATGGAGTCTCCATCCCTGGAATTATTTAAGACATGTAGATGTGGCACTTAGTGACATGGTTTAGTGGTGTCCTTGGCAGTGCTGGGTTAATGGCTGTACTTCATGATCTTAAGGGTCTTTTCCAACCTATTCTTTCTATCATAAGGGACATAAATTGTACATTAGGCTTTCTTTTTAATCTTTCTTTTGCCAAGGTAAAGAAAGCCTTCCAGTGATGTGATCTGGACACAGTGAATGAGAGACAGCATTACAATATATTTATAATTTGGAGGCTTTTATTTTGGTTTATTGACTTTATCTAAAATGGCACAGAGGAGAAGGATAAAATTAGCATTTTAACTGAATATTTAGCAAATTGTTGATTGCCAACCCAGATAATCCTGTTTAGCCTTTTCTGTTGGTTTTGGATGGGGTTTTTGAAGAGGGAGGTGAGGGTTTGGTTGGGTTTAAGATTCCTAAGTACATTTTTAGTATTTAGGAATCCATGCTGACTTTAATAAGGGAGTAATATTTCTTACTACCATTAAATGCTGGGATTCCAAATCCTTTCCCTGTATGTATCCAAAGTGTGTTTCCCTTGTAGACAATGATTTTATTTTCTTGTAAACTGAGCATATAAGCCAGGAGAACAAGACCCAGTAGTTTTGAACATATCCTTTGAAGCAGGGGTTCCCAAGGCCTTTTTGCTGTATCTTTCCTCATAAACCAGGGTATTTCATCCAACATGATGATACATCACTGCAGGACAAAGGAAGGGCCCAAAAAGTAATTTCAGATTGTTGGAATCCAACACACAGGCTGCAGGTTCCCTGGCAGAAGAGACCTGACTGCAGGATGTTGGGGTCCTGGGCCTTCCTCCCTGTCCCAACTGTGCATTCCTGCCCCCTTGAGCATTTGAATTGCCATTTCAGCACACAAAGACAAAAAAAATGAAGCCAGTCGGAAAAAGTGAATGTTCTTCTGTCGCCTTAGCTTGTTGAAATGACTCAGAGGATCGGATGGAGAGCCAGATCCAGCACAGAGGAGGGAGTGGGACTGTGGCAGTGAGCAGTTACAATGTCTGAGGTTGCCATGGAACCCAGTCTTGGTGCCAGAATCAGTCTTTTCCCCAAGGAAAATTAAGTGTATAGATTTTCTTCATAGTAGCAAATTTTCACAGGCTGCTGGATTAAATTTGGAAAGCATGCTTTTCTTTTAAGATAACTTATAGACATTAGGATTTTAAAATTCTCACAGAAATCTTGAATGCCATTTAAAACAGATACATCATGTAGCTAATGTGTAGTGTTACTGACACAAAAAATGAGGAATTTATGGGAACCTATACTGAACAATTTAATATACTTATGAAAGATGCTTTTGTAGATTGTATTTTTCTTAAATTGTTGGGAATATCCTTCTTGCAAATATTATTTAGAGACATTTCTACACCATACAGTATATATAATATAATAAATTAAACAAATATTGTGACTGAAAAATGTGAGTTTGGGAGTGTCCAATTCAGTGGACAAAATTCAAAACATGAAAGGATTTAATCCAGCTTGTTTTTGAAGTCTGGCTTCTCTAGAAGTGTTTTACATACAAATCCATGTGTCTTTATGTACGTGTCTTTGTTCTGATCATGAAGAAGCACCTTGATCAAAACACTGAATTATGTTAATCTGATCCTGGATTAACACAGCTACTCAATTACAGACCTTCTCTGTAAACCAAATAAAGTGTCTGTGTAAGTAGAAACAGAGGAAATCTCTATAATTACTCCTTTAGTAGTGAATATATTTTTTTATTTATAAAGTCATGTCTACCACAAAACCTTCTTTATCCACTTCTAGTGCATGTTGCAGTCCAGACACAAAGCAGAAGTTTCAAACTAAGCAACTGCAAATAGAAATGCATGGAAAGTATGTGATATTGGCTGCAGTCACTCAGTTTGGAGGCCAGTAGAAGCTGACTCATTTTGCTCATGTTTGTTTGGACTTTTTACTAAAATCAAACCTAAAAAATGGAACCTTCTAATAGAGACATTTACATTAAATAAATCAGGAGACAAATATGTTAACAAAACTAATGCAGCAGCTCTGTAGCTGTTCGTGTGTGAGAAATATATTTTTGACTTTTTGGCCTACCTGCATTAGTTCCAGGCCAAGGTTCTCTTTTTAGTTGATAAATTAATATTTCCAGAAGAAAATTACATGTCACTTTCTTTCCCATCACAAATTGTCTTTGCCCAGGACATGATGACTGGTTGCTCTTTTGTAATGTGGCTTTCAATGTATTAATTTTAAGATAATGTCTCTTGCTTTATAGATTGGAAAGTCCGGCTTACACACCACCTCACCAACTGCATACTCCCCAGCAGCCTTATTCATCTGCTCCAGGTAACAATTCACAAAGGGGTGGGAGAGGCAATGAGACAAGGTGTTGTCATCTGAGTAAATTGCTGTCTTGCTTATATTTATTCAAACATTACTTATGCAGAAATAGGGGGAGACCTTTACATGAAAAATTAATTAATTTACATCATTGACTTTGGTAATTTATAAAATGTGCAAATGGGAAGTTTGTGTTTGTACCAAATACATTTTGTGTGGTTTTTTTTAATTTGGCTTCTGTTTTGATTATGTGGAAGATGGCTTACAACAAGTATTTGCAGTACATTTTAGTAGGATTTGTAGAATATTTTACACAATAGTAAATTCTATGAGGGATGAGGAGTATAATATATATTTAGAATGAAATTGGCTTTGTTGTTCTAGTTCTATTTTCAAAATGTAAACACTTTTTTGCCACTGCAGTGTTCTGAGTAGTGAAGCAGATTAATTTGTTAAAGCAACAGAAGCTGATGTTAAAATAATTTTCCACAGCAGTTACACTAGGTCCTATTTTATTTCACTTAGGAGTCATCAGAAGGTCCACATCAATGTCTTATGTAGATGGGCATGTAGGGACATGGCCCAAAGAAAAAAGGTAAGTAGTCTTACAAGCTGGTTACAAAATATTGGGGTTTGGTTATCAGCAGTAGTACATGTTCCATTGTAGTTCGGATTTTCCGAGTCCTGTAATAAGAATTCTTGTAAACTACTTGCAAAGGTAGAAAAAGAAAGATAAAACTGTATCATGGATTAAAAACTGGTTAATAGGAAACAATCTTCTGAAAGAAATAATTTATTCTTTACATTGGAAGAGGTATGCTTCAGATATTTGAATTGCTGGCATTGAATATGTTCAGATTTACTCACCACAGTGAACTAAATGTGGTAAGATTAACATGGCTAATGATCTCAGTAGCTTTTAAGCTTGTATTGTTTTGGGGATGCTAAGAACAAGCAGGCTGAATGTATTGGTTTTCAATTAGACCAGCCATAAACTTTTAATCTGTAGGGTATAAACCAAAGTTGAAATGGTAAGAGTTATAGTGGCACATAAACTGTGTCTTTTCACACCTTCCTTCTGATCTATGATGGCAATTCCTATACTCCTAAAATTCCTAGAATTTATTCCAAAGTAGCAAAAAACATTTTCTGAGTCTGAAGAAAATGTTGTTACATTCTACTCTATTGTGCTTTTAAAAACACTATTATATTTATATCTATTTATCTATCTAAAAATATCTAAAAATATCTAAAAATATCTAAAAATATATGCATGTTTATTATATTTGAAGCTAGGCAAAATACAGTAAAATTAACAGTGCCTTTAATACTACCAGCTTAAAATAATTTTAAAACCAAATACAAATATTTCATTATTCTTATTAATAACCATGAGTTGCTCAGTTACTTCCTTTATTCTGATCTCTATTAGGTCATCATTACATGGAGTTTCATTTGACATTCCTTTTGACAAAGAAAAAAGCATTCCAGTATCTACTCCAAACAGAGGAATTCCTAGATCTGTGAGCAATGAAGGCCTTACAGGAAACATCAACCGCATGCCAAAGCATTCTAGAAAAAATCTGTCCTTCAAACCAGTGAATGGAGAAGAGGAGAATCAAGATATTGAAGAGGAAAAGGACATGACACCTCTTAAAGACACAAAGGCCAATCAGTCTCTTAATGCAAATCAAAGAAATGCCAATGAGAGCAGACACTACAGGTTTCCAAATGGAGCTCTGCAAAACAGGGCAGTTCTGGATGATTTTGGCAATCAGATTGAGACGCCAAGCATTGAAGAGGCTTTGCAGATAATTCATGACACCGAAAAATCTCCCAGACTTCTCCAAACAGACCAAATTACAAATGGGTTCTTTCTTCACAATCGGGAAATGAGCATCTTGAATTCAAACATTAAATCAAATCAGACTACCCCAGATGTAATCACAGACACTAAAGGTGCTCTGAGTCCTGTGACTGACAACACAGAAGTAGATACTGGAATACATGTCCCATCAGAAGACATCCCAGAGACAATGGATGAGGATTCTTCTTTGAGAGATTATACTGTAAGCATGGACTCTGACATGGAAGAACCATCTAAATTTCTCCAGGATTATGACATGCGGGCTAGCAATCACAGAGATCAATTAAGTCCCTGTCCCAGCTCAGTAAGTACTAAATCACAGGCAGGCAGCAGTGCTTCTTCGAGCTCAGGGGTTAAAATGACCAGCTTTGCAGAGCAGAAATTCAGGAAGTTGAATCACACAGATAGTAAAAGCAGTGGAAGCAGTTCTCAGAAAACCACACCAGAAGGTTCTGAGCTGAACATCCCTCATATGGTTGCTTGGGCTCATATTCCCGAGGAAGCATCTGTTCCTCAAGGAAGAGACACTACACAATTACTGGCTTCTGAAATGGTACAGCTTAGGATGAAGCTAGAGGAAAAGAGGCGAGCCATTGAAGCACAGAAGAAGAAAGTTGAAGCTGCGTTCACAAAGCAGCGGCAGAAAATGGGAAGAACAGCATTTCTTAATGTTGTGAAAAAGAAAGGTGATGGGGTATCACCTCTCCGAGAGGAAGCAGCAGGAGCTGAAGATGAGAAGGTATTCACTGACAGCAATCGGTTGAAAGAAAAAGAAACTCAAAAATCAGATGACCAAACTAGTAAGATTTCAGAATTAATAAAAGAAAACCCAGAAAATTCTCATAGCAAATGGTTAAAATCTCCTGCTACTTCTGGGGATGCTGAAAAGCAATGGAATTTAGCAAGCCCCTCAGAAGACAATCTTAATGATGGAGATCTCTTAGAATATACAAAATCTATCGAAAAACTAAACTCTTCCCTACACTTTTTACAACAAGAAATGCAACGTCTATCCCTTCAGCAGGAGATGTTGATGCAGATGAGAGAGCAACAGGCTTGGGTTATTTCTCCTCCTCAGCCTTCTCCTCAGAAGCAGATTCGGGACTTTAAGTCTTCTTCAAGGCAAGGGGGAACTCCAGCTCCTGTTGCACCTTTCTCACAGGAATCTCCTCGCTCTACGCATCAGTCTCCACAATCTTCCAACAGGAAGAATGCCTCTTTTCACATTAAAATGCAAAGGACTCCTAGGCCAAACGAACTGAAAATAACACCTCTAAACCGTACCTTGACTGCCCCACGGTCTGTAGACAGTCTTCCCCGTTTGAGGAGGTTTTCTCCCAGTCAGGTGCCCATTCAGACTAGATCATTTGTTTGCTTTGGAGATGATGGTGAACGTGTGAGCGAATCTCAATTAAAGGGAAATCTTTTGAAAGAAGGCAAATCTACAGAAGAGGTAGCAAAAGAAGAAGGACCAAAATTGCCAAAACAGGGTGAGCAGAAGTTGGAGGAAAAGGAGATTAAGCCTATTGAATCTAATGTTTCTGAAGTATTGTCTCAGCCTATCACAGAAACCGTCTGCCTCACCCCAAATGAAGATCAGCTAAACCAACCGATTTTACCACCTCCAGCTCCCAAAACAGCTAACTTAATTGAAGTTTCCCTATCAGATTTGAAGCCACCAGAAAAAAGTGAGGTATCTGTTGAGAAGTATGAAGGTGAGAGTGATAGAGAACAGTTTGAAGATGACCAGAAAGTGTGTTGTGGATTCTTTTTTAAGGTAAGAGAACTAGTGGATGTGTATGTCGGCTGTTAAGCTTTGCTTGAATCTTTAATTGAGATGTGAATGTCACTGATGATTAAAGTCCAAGCAGATGGTACTGCAACTCTAAATGTGCAAGTTTATCTTTTGGACTTGATTAATTTGGCATCGTAAGAGTGGTGAGATTCTACCATACTGTGGTTCTGAGCATGCCAGTGTATCCTTTTCCATTGATAGTTATGGAAGAGTGCTTGGAGGTCTTGGTGAGGAAGATGCATGCTGAATGTAGATTGATTTTTAACATCTGTTTTGATGATCTTGATTAAACATGCTCACATCTCACCTTCACTTCCCCACCTCACCCCCAAATAAAAGTTTTTGAAGTACACAACAGCCTGCATTTTTAAAAATTATTCACATTTTTGAATTGCACTCTGGAGAGCCTTTTTCTGTCTTTTGACTGGCTAAGAAAGTATAGTCTGCTGAGACTCCCTTTTGAAGTTGGTATTTGGGAGCACTCCTTGGAGACTTTTTATTAAAGAGCTGTATTCAGACAGGCTTTTTACTATAATGCATATTGTAAGACAGTGGTCTAGACTTATTTCCATCTTGGAATACCCCAAAATTTTGTGTCATGTATCTAGGTGCACCTAGCTTGTCTGGAAGCATTCCTCAGTTCTAACAAAACACCTGGCTTGCTCAGAAGTTACTTTTATATGGTGCATAGTTATTGGGGTTTGTGATAATTACCTTCATGTTCATACCTGCAGAATCTTCCAAAGCTGAAAGAAGTTTATGCTATGTAGGATCTGAGTCAAAACTAAAATATCTCACTTAGCAAGTTTTCTCGTATCAGTGTTGAATTTTGTTTGACTCAGGAAGGAAAAATTCCATTATGAAGTTTTTAAGAGTCTTAAGAAAAATCTTCAAAAATAAACTTCAAATACTGCAAGAGTATGTTAGGATACTCAGTCTACAGAATTAAGTGTCTAATGACTTTGCAAAATCAGCTGCGGAATTTAAAGATTTTAATATTTTTGGTCCTTTTCTTTCAAAAACGGTTGCTAGGATGATCAAAAGGCAGAAAATGATATGGCAATGAAACGAGCAGCATTGTTGGAAAAGCGGTTGAGAAGGGAAAGAGAGACTTTGCTTCGAAAGCAGCAGCTGGAAGCAGAACTAGAACATAAGAAGGAAGAGACAAGGTAAAGCTACATGTAATGATCAGGAATGGTGAACATAAAAATGTCTGGTTTAGTTAGAAGTGGAACTTGCATGTTAAAAATTTGCATCTTAATATCCAAGTTATTTACTGCTAGAATCAGATGTGCAGAGGAGCCCAGCTGGCCCTGCAGGACAGCAGGTGGCATCAGTCTGTAGCTCGCTCAGGCTGGGAGCTGTGCTGGCCTGGGCACAGCTCCTCAGAGCATGGCTTTGAGGGAGCCTGTACCCCTCAGGGCTCTTTCTGCACAAATGCACAATGTTCACTCAGTTACAGCAATGAAGCTGATAAACCTTAATTTGGTTTTATTGGTAGCAATATCCTAAAAAGTTTAAACTCACTGAAAATTGTAAAAAAATTAGAAAGTCTCTTACTGGTGTTTGAGAACATTGGAGTTCCAAAAATCTGATGCTTGTGTTGTCCTCACTGTACTAGCTGAAATCCTTTATTTGGAAAGTTTCTGCTGCTGAATTTTTTTGGTAAATTTTTAGACGCAAAACAGAAGAAGAACGTCAGAAGAAGGAGGATGAACGAGCACGGCGAGAATTTATTAAGCAGGAATATATGAGAAGGAAGCAACTAAAGCTTATGGAAGACATGGATACTGTCATAAAGCCACGTTCCCTCTCAATCAAACAAAAAAAGCCACGTCCAAAATCTATTCATAGAGATCATATTGAATCACCTAAGACACCAGTCAAAGGTCCACCAGGTAACAAATGTTTATGTGGAAAAAGAGTCTGTTCATGCTAAAACACCAGCTTGGTTTTTGGTCCTAACAAGCACGTGCATTTATGAGTGTCTTGTGCTAAATTGAAACTGCACGTGACCAAACTGGAAAGCAAAATTTGGCATAGAAATGGAAAGATCAATGTCACTTACCTGCTATGCATGCATGCATATATCAACAAAAACATTAGCTCTGAAAACCCAGTTGAGGGACAAATGTGTGTTGCAAGTTTCATGCACACCCATGTTTTCTGCACTAATCTCTTCTTGCACCTGTAGAGCTAAGAATGAATAAAAGTTGGGACATAAGAGATCAATAAATAAAATGGTGACTATAAGGTAAGAATACTTAACTCACACAACACAGACAAAATTAGAATTTGAAAGTTACTTTTATATTTCATGGGTTTTTTCTATTTTGCTCACTTACCAACTGCATGTATAGTTAAGAACATAGCAACACTAACCACGTGGAAGAAGTTAGCATTCTTTAGATACAAAAGAGCTTGCAGTAATAACTGGAAGAAGTATGGCCAATTTACAATTAGAAAAAGTAACCAGATTGCTCGGTGATTCTTTTTGTTACGGCCTCCTCTACCTTCGTTGTTGTGCTGCATTTGCTCTGGCTGCTTCCCTCCATCTTCCAGTGTAATTTAAAGAATTTCCTTAACACCTTCCAAGAATCCATCCTAAGCTTTAAATTAAGTCTCTTAAGCTCTCTTTCAAGAGGACTTATTAACTTTAATTGCATTCTTTGATTTGCATAGTGCCAATATTCCCATGTCCGTGCTTCCCATTAGTGCTTAGTCTGAGCCCATCCCTGGTGGCTGCCAAAGGCTGAGTGTCAGCAAGTGTTTACATGAAGTGCACCACATATGCATGCAGGTATATCATGGGTGGGTGCTAGTCCCATGTAGAAAAGCTCTTACTGACTTTCAGATGCTGGTGTTGGTCTGATGAACAGACTCTCCTACTTGCATAGGTTTATAAGCTTTAACTTTGTTTTTATCCAGGTTCACAGCTTTATCGTGTTTTTTCAGTATCTAGTCTTTCATTGGCATCGCTGAATACAGGGGACAATGAGAGTGTGCAGTCAGGCAAGAGAACACCAAGGTAAAGCTAAAATAACCATTTCATTTAATAAAATTTGATAATCAGCTATGTAAAACTAGCATGAATTTTTTAGAGGTCGTGTATGTATTGTGTACTCCGAGAACAGGTATGTTTTCCTCATTTGAGACATGGATAGTTTCCACTGTCAGACATTCGGGAACCAAGCCATGATCATTTGTTTTGCAAATTTTACCAGGTAAACCAGTTGGGCAGGTATAAATGAGGTCAAAACAAAATGCTGTTCACACAGCCTCTTTAATTCACCTGCTTGTATCTAAGTCTCAATTTGTGGATATTTTCTAAACCTGTATGCTATGTGCAACTACATAGCTGCTTTTCTTTTCTTGACACAGAAGTTTCTTTTCTGTTTGGTTTTTTTTTTTAGCAGTTGTACAGGGAATTATTGAATGCTCACTAGGACTTCAGCCTTTTCCAAACACCAGAATTTATTTTGCATTAAAAAATCACCTGAAAATAACAGAGAAATTTTAATTTTTTTATACAAAATCTGTATCTCATTCAGAGGAAGATTATTATTTCTGTGAACTACTTGATAATACTCAGACAAATACTTTTTTTTGTATAAAAAAGAAATAGGGAAGAAAGGCAGACTAGGAAAAGGGGGTTGATAGGGAGTACTACATATTATGATATTGCATGTCATGTTTTCATGGCCGCTACACACTACTCATCAGCTCTGACAAGACTGAAGCTGGCTTCAATTGACTTCTCAATTACCTTGATGTCTCAAGAACTGACTTCCCAGTTATTACATAAGAAACTTTCATAAATGATCCAATTAGCCTAACATCTCTTGTCATCTCAAAAATTAACAGTTTTAATTGAGAGGGGGATTTCTTCCAGCTATATTAGTTATTACAAAAGGCTTGATGTTGCCCATCTACGCAGTCTTTACAGGAGATGACCCCTGTGTATGGGGCTGTAGTTGTACAGTGCTGTACTGTGCTTGTAACGAGCAGTACATCTTCCTCAGGCTTTGGATCTAATTTAGGGGATTGAGACTTTTAAAACATTATAATGGTAACCAAGTTAAAAGAATTTTCAGTATCTTTCCAAACCCATATTTTCACCTTGTCCCTGCATCGCCATTGTCTTTGATGATGCCACTGAGAGAGTCTCTCTCGGTGATACATTTGTCACCTTCTTCATGCAGGTGCTAATCACAAAAGGTTTAGGATATATTATAAATTGAATTTTCACCTGTTGCTGACTTTACTGAAAATGAGCATGCACACAAATGTTGACATGGTACCACTTTTTTCCTTATTCTGTGCCTTTTTCTCACTAGAAAACTTTCATTACAAGCTGCAAATTTGACTGCCTTTTGCAGTAGCCACAATCAAAAGTATTTTGGATATCTTGCAATAATTTAAGAAAACTTTACTATCTTGCTTAGACCTTTAAATGCAAAATTATCGACATTTGAGTGCAGCCTGAAGAAATACAGCAGCAGAAGTTATTGCTTGTGAAAACAAACATTAGAGAGGAAATTGTTTTGCTGTCTTAAATATAGCAGTTCTCACTACCAGTTGTTGCAGTCATAAGTGTAAATGAACTAGATTTTTACTTCATATTCATCATTCTATCAAGAACTGGTTTATTCACTACATGAGATCACATTGTTTTGGCAGTACATGTTATAAGTAACTCAAATTCCCACTTAGTAATTCTGTTTCACAACCAAGGACATCTATTAGGTTTCTGTCCCTCAGAAGGGACAGAAGTAGCCCAAAAACTGATTAACACATACCTCACCTAAAGACCAACTTCTTGCATCACTCAAAACACAGTAAATATTGTGCATTTAGGTTTATATTTTATAATTCAAATCATCGTGTTCTTAGTACCGTTTGCCTTCTTTTCATATTAGAAGGCTTCTCAGCTGAACATTGTAAATTGTTTTAATAGATTTTAAAACTAATGTTTAGGTCTGAATCTGTGGAAGGATTTTTATCTCCAAGTCGCTGTGGTAGTCGTAATGGAGAAAAAGATTGGGAAAATGCATCTACAACTTCTTCAGTCGCCTCTGCTACAGAGTACACAGGTCAGTGACAACAATATTCAGAAAAGTACCTGCCTGTTAGTGGTCCTATGCATGAAAAGTTTTCAGTTACCTTGATTTGGCTTCCTGAAACTTAATTGAGTTTTACCCTTCAAAGTAGAGGGTAATAATACAAGGTTAACATTTTAAATCCAAAATAAAAGTACTGACTCAGTAGCATTTGTGATAACCAGAATAAACCGCAGTCAGGCTCAGAACAACACATGGGCTCACACATCACTCTGTACTTCAGTAGTGTCTCTAGCAAGGCACAAAGCATTGCAATTTCAACTCAATTTAGAATAGAGTGACAAAAATCAAAAACCAAATAGCAACAGCAAAAAAATCTGTGTAGCAATGCAAATATAAATATTCTGCACCGTTTGTTTCCTAACAGATCCTTTGTTGTTTATTAAGAACTTTATGATCTAAACATAAACACTAATTCTTTACTATATTATTAATCAAATAATAATGGTATTTTCCTCCCTTTTCTCTAACTATACCACATGTGATACTGCCAAGACCTTGCATCATCAGGATTATAAAAGCTCCACTTTTGCCAACCTAATATCACTTTCTTTGTGAGAAGAGTAGCATATGGTTAGGTATTTTCTAGGCTCTTTTTTGCGCAAAGCTTAGACAAACTGAGATTTAATCTTAAATTTAATTGATGTTTGTACGTTATTTTCCTTTCCAAGACTTGGAATTGGTACTCACATGTTGGGTATTTTAATGGTCTAGATCCAAGTACACATATATTTCAGAAATTAAAACAGGGGAGATTTCTTGTTCAAACGGATGAATCAAGTCATTTTACAGACAGAATAACCAGACAAGTGTAAGGCCAGATCTTCCAGGTTTTGGGTGAAATGTTTCTGGAAGTCCAAAGAGGAGAGGCAACAGTTACTATAAGTACTGAATATGCCTCACTGTTATACCTCTCACCTTTGAAATCACAGGTGTAGAAAAAGAAAAAGAAAGCCTTTCCTCTCTCCTGGACAACTGAAATTTTAGTTAGAAATAGCAAAATGTTTTGTTGTTCATAGAAAAGGTCTTCTGAGAGAAAAAATATTTACCAAGGCTGCCAATAATAATGATTTAATAATGAAAGACACATTTGTAAGTAAATTCAGTGACAGCTGAATGACATTTTACCTATTTGTGAAAGTTGTTGTCTCTAACCTTGTTCTGTATTATTCCTGGATTTGTGATTTTATGCATGCAAAAGTTCCACACTAGAAGTGCTTCACAGCATTTGAAGTAACTCTTTGTTGGCTTATTGATTAATTAAGCTTATTTGTCATTCCTTTTCCATAGGACCAAAGCTATTCAAAGAACCCAGTGCTAAATCCAATAAGTATATAATTCAGAATGCACTGGCACATTGCTGCCTGGCTGGAAAAGTAAATGAAGGTCAAAAGAAAAAGATCCTGGAGGTAAGAGTATCTTTCCCCTAAAAGCATAAACACTTAAGTCAAACCAAAGTCAGGCATTATGGAGACTCTTAAGCATAAATACAAATATTGAAAGGAATCCTCAGAGATTATGGCAGCAATTAGTGAAGGGATTGAGTAACTCCTGTGACTTGCTTCCTGTGTAGGCAGAAAGGCTCTCCAGTGCTGTAGAAACAAGAGCTGTTACTTTGTACATGCAGCACAGGAAGCTGAATTAATTCACGTGTTTAATTAATAGTTATTGCTTGTTTTATTGGAGAATTTCATAATGTGTTCACAGTTGTTTTCCCTTATACATAGAGATCCTCAGATTGGGAAATTTAGAACTAAAGCACAGTGCCCTCATGAACAGAAAGAATTGAAATACGTCCCTTCTAGACTCTTCTCCAGTTTCCAAGCAGTAGGGCAAATTCAGGACTTTCTATTAAAGGAAGGTGCCTTCCAGTCTTCTCTCTTACACTGCTATAAACCTTTCTGAAGGTGCACAAATATTGTAAGGGTAAGAACTCAGGGACCAGTTTGCGGGTGTTTCCAGGCAAAAGGAGTAACACAGAGTCTGAACCTTGAGAGTAACAGGACTGTTCCATTTACCAACTATGACAAATACAACAGATTAACTAGATCAAACATCACAGACACTTGGAATCCAGTTTGAATTTCTTTCCTGGAATAAATTTCACAGCAGTATTTCTTGCCCTTTCTTCTCTTGGTAATCCTTCTGCATCCATGTCTAGATGCTGCTTTCTCTGTCTTTCCAGACACTTTCTGGAAATACCAAGTCAGGAATCAGGACAGAGTCTTGCCATTTAAGTAACCTGGAGCAAAATGACCCTCAGAAATCCCAGAAAAAAATAGCTGCAAAAATGTCATGCTTAACTTTAGGATGAAGTATACATCACTTGGTAGAGGCTGTATGTGTTCAGGGCACATGTCCCATAGAAGGTCTGTTAGGTGGAATAGGAATCTGAAGACTTCAGCTAATAAAGAACTTCTGTTCAATACATTTCAACTGACTTCATGGTTTGACCAAGCTTAAGTGGATTTAGGGATGAATGAAATTACATTTTAGCACCAGAGAGTCTTTCAGACATACTGACACATCTGAAGTTTCTTGTTCCCAAACTTGCAAATATTAGACCAGCTTGATGAAATGGATGATGAGAAGAATTTTTATCTGGTCTATAAAAAGACTTTTAGGATGTCTGTTCTTGAGGTACAACTAAACAATTATAGCTGAAATTGTCTAAATAAATTAGGTTTTGTTTGAGATGGAAATCTACCATATCAAAATTCAGACAGGTGAAGCTTAGCAAATTCTAATGATTGAAAACAAGGTCTTTTAGTGGACAGAGTTAGACCTAAGTTTCAGCTCTGGTAGAAAACTAATTCAAAATGAAATCTAATGATTTAGAATGTTATCTAATTACAATGTAAAATTCATATTCTGAATGTTTTTCTTTCTTTCTTTCTTTCTTTCTTTCTTTCTTTTAAAGGAAATGGAAAAATCTGATGCCAATAATTTCTTAATCTTGTTCCGGGATTCAGGCTGCCAGTTCAGATCTCTGTATACGTACTGCCCTGATACTGAAGAAATCAATAAATTAACGGGAATAGGTCCTAAATCTATAACAAAGAAAATGATAGAGGGACTGTATAAATACAACTCCGACAGGAAGCAATTTAGCCACATACCTGCCAAAACTTTGTCTGCCAGTGTTGATGCAATTACCATTCACAGCCATTTGTGGCAAACCAAGAGACCAGTAACTCCTAAGAAACTTTTACCGACCAAGGCATAGTAGATGGGGAAAAATTTGCTTGAGACAATTGTGATAAACTTGCACTTCATCTTTACTGCCTATAGGAAATAGATTTCTAGTTGCCAACAAGACTCTTAGAACTTAAAACTGGACACCGAGTTCTATTATCATGTCCAACTGGAATGTAAACACAGTGTTTAGGAGTGCAGAAGATTAACTCTTAGGTGAATAATTACGAGTGATTACAGAAATGTTTGACTTGTGTGGAGATTTGTATGTGCTAATGCAACATATAGAGTATATTTGCTCTGTATTTTGATTAGATACACTGAAGCACTGAATGTTCCTCTTTAGTGACTCAAACTACATTTTTTACATCTGTTGCCTTATACGTTTGTATTTGTGCTTGTCTTGAAATATTTTTCTTTCACTAAAGAAAAATTTCTTAATATTCTCAATACCATTGAACTTTGCATACTGACTTACAGTAAAGACTAAATGATAAATTGTATGTCACTGAATAACAGCTGAATGGGTCTGTTCTGCAAGATCCTTACTGTGCTGTAACAAAATCAAGATTCATTCCCCTGTATATTTTTAATTCTTTTTCAATTAAATAGTACTGATTTGCTTATAAACTAAACAGTAAAGGAAAAACCTTTGAACTGCTTGAAGTTTCCTTCAAATGAATTATTTAACAGCTCAGGGTAAATTTAGGTGGTGCAATTATTTCTGTTTCAGTAAGTTGCCATCTGAGATGTGTGACTGACCATGTGCATGTTCATAACACCATTAAAACTCAAAGTAAAAAGATTTGGTAGGTCTCTGAAACATTTTAAACAAGTGTGCATTCATTGCTTTGCATGGTTCCAGCTGCAGAGAGAGCACATGGTCAGGTCCCGCTTCCTCAAGGAAGGAATAGGAACTCATGAAACATTCAGAACTAGATCCCTGATGTTGCCTAACAGAGCACTAAATATTCAGAAGAATCACAGAATTCACTAAGTCACAGATCTTTGAGAAGTTGTTTATCTAATTCCCATTGATTTTAAGATCCAGGCCACTTCCTGCCTTCAGATCTGCCAACTCAGACTTGAATCAGTTTTCTAGGGAATAGACATCTGGTAAGAATTTTCAGTGTGTCTTTGTGCATTGTTTTCTTGACACTAACAGGCGATGTCTTGTGACACAGCAATTTTTAAATACATACAGCAAAAAAGCCTAAATGACATTTCAGTAAATCTATGACATGACCATTTGCAAAACCAAACTCTAGGCATATTTCAGTATTATTTATAAAGGGCTGCATTTTATTTCAAAACAGTGTTTGACTATTTTGTTTCAGTGTTTGTTTCTCTTATAATTTGCTTTTAACATAGCACTGTTCTGAAAAAAAAGAAAACACAAACTTGAAGCCTCCCCTAAATCTGTGGCTATTTTGATAACATCGTACACCAGAGAATTTGTTGGGGGGGGGGGAGGGAAATCTCATTCTCAGGAAAAGACTTGAATGATTTGTGATTCTGTTCTGTTTCAGTGTTGTGACAACTCCATTCACATAAGACAGTATTGTGCTATAAGTATGTAGTCCATTCGGTTTCATGGGAGAATAAAATGATGTTCATATTTCTCTCATTAAACTGCTTTGAGAGAAACTGCCTCACTACTACAATGTGCTCCTTTACTTAGAGAAAAGATGCACAGGAATGAGATGTCATTAAGCAGTTTAGAACAGTACTTTTTTAAATTATTATAAGGCCTTAGGCATCAGTGCATCTGGATTATAAACATTTTCTCAAAAATGCTGTCAGTTTACTGTAATTTATGTTCTTATATTTATGTATATTTGTTAAAACTGTAAAAAAAGAAAAAACACTTTAAAATACATGTTTAATATGTATGTGGCTCAAAACTATTTGTGGTTAGCGGATTCCTATTGTTTGCATGTATATCACCAGGATATGTAACTCTTATATTTCAAGTGTATACATATTGTGTATATAGGATATAAATAATATTAAAAAGGGGGGAAAGAGGGTTTGCACATTCTGCCTGTTAGACAGTTCCTACAGATACCATTGTAGGAACATCTTGAAAACAATATGAAACTGTGTATAATATACAGTGATTCAAGAAACCAGGAGGTTGGAATTAACTGACACACATATTGCAAATAACTTCAGAAGAAGTTTTATCATGGGAGGCTTTTATTTCTAAAATCTGTTCTATGATTTAACTGAAGATTTGCAACACCATAAAGACACATGCATCAACCTAATCAAAGTGAGCTTAAATACAGGACAGGAATTCTCTGAGTAATTTAAAATATATCTGAATGTATTATGAAATTTGCATTTGTCAACAGGTTAAAGATTTGTGCAATGTCTAAAAGTAGAATGTGAATAATGCAGTTGAAAATTTCATTGCTCGCAGTATAAGGTTTTACTTAATACAGGAAAAGTAAAACTAGAGATGCTTTTCCTTTTTAAGCCTGCAAATTTTCTAATTACAGTGGATCTTTGGTTGGGATCATGTTTAAAAAAAAGAAGAAAAAGAAAAAAAAAAAGCTTTCCATAAAGGCCAGTATTTATCACTGACCTTTCCAGAACACACTGGTGCTTTCATCAGGGGTATTATTATTGTTGCTACGACTGAATTGCCAAACTCTCATCTTAGTTTTTGGAGCAAAATTTCATATTCTAACAGTCATAATAGCTACTGATTTTTTTTTTTTTTAATGTTAGTATGACTGTTAGTTTTTATTATTTGGCTGTTTAAAGCCAAATTCAGCTATTTAATTATGATTTATTGGGCACTGTTGAAAAATGTACAGTGTATTGTGTGCTTACTTGTCCACTTCTATGGAGCATAGCTTCCATATTTTTTCAAATGCTGTGCTGTAAAATATTGTCATTGCTACTTATGTGGTACAGTGTAGTTTTTTCCTTTCATTTAAATAAAAGCATGGCACCAAAATAACATTTTTTTGTTTTCTTGCTTACCTCTAAATATAAACTAAAATTATAAAATGTTCACATTATTGTTTCAATCTTGTTTCTTCTCATATTTCAGCAACGTGGAAATTGCAGGAAATATGCACCATTGTAATTTCTTCTTTTGTTTCCCATCTTTGATCACACTTGCATGGATAATCTAGCTTTCTGATGTTATCAGAGGAAGGCTATTGAATAATTTGGCTTCGTATTTCATTAGTGAGGACAACAAGGTGTTACCCTGTTCTCTTCAAAACTGAATTTCACAATTTTAAGTCACCTGATAAACTTCTAGGCTCTAGTTAGCTTCCATTTTTCCAAAGCCACAGAAACTTACTGGTCAGGTTAATAGGTTTGCTTCAGACTGATGTCAAGATGAACTGAAGTCTTATCTTTGTCAAGATACTGTATAAAGCATGTGTGTGAAATAGTTTGTACTTGCTAGTGATGCTCTCTTGGACAGAAATGCTACCAAAAAGATTAGGGGTCTCTTCCAGATTCATAAATTAGTAATTTTCCAGTCCAAATCATGTCTTTTTTGGAGTTTTCTGTTGTCCTGCTGGGTTGCAGAGTAAGAGCAAGGACCTGCTGAAAGCGGCCATGACATCCCTGCACAACAGGCAGACTGAGTTGCTGGGCTAACTTACACAGATAAAGAATCTCAAAACTGCAGAGCTGTTTGAAGAGTAACTTCAAGAATACCAGCAACCTGACAGTAGGGCTTTTAATGCTGAATTGAAAGCTACTGTGGAAGGAAATTAATAGCTTGCCCTCCTCCCCCTGAAAACTGGTTATTTTTCAGCCAGCTCAGTCAGTTCCCTGTACAGCATCACAAACAGGCTGACACAAGCAAGGAATTATGTTGGAACACAAACACCCAGTTGCACCCAGTAAAGCTATTTTTTCAGTGGTGAGCCCAGCTCAAAATTTTCATCTAAAAACAGCCATTGTACAGATCTGCTTTAGAACAGACTTTGTTTTTCTATCTTTTGGCAAATAATACCATCCCTGAGAAACTTCAGCTTCTGCCCTGGTTAATTTGACATAATATGACTGTACTGTGTGCCTGAATTTGTACAGAATTTCTGATTCAAAATTTGTCCTGCTGTGGGATCCAGTGCAGAGAGTTATGCTTGGAACAGAAGGGTTTGGATCGATCGCCACACAAATGTGATGCAAAAAATAGCTTTGTTTCTCAAA
The DNA here is from genome assembly GCF_965178545.1 of Coloeus monedula. NCBI lineage: Eukaryota > Metazoa > Chordata > Aves > Passeriformes > Corvidae > Coloeus > Coloeus monedula. The sequence goes on from NC_138789.1 coordinate 10,552,018, forward strand.
TCCAGCTGTACTGATCAGATCAATGTCAGATGTCTTTCTTCCAACAACTTAATGAAAAAGACACAGCTTTAACTATTTAGATCTTTTCAAATGGCAAAGTAACATTTATTTGCTGCCTTGTTACTAATTTGATGAGCTGAATATGTAGCTTGAAGAATTGTGGCTATAAAGATTTATCTTGACAGCCACAGCCCTTTACAGCTGCTTTTACATTTTCTAGTTAAATAAATGAAAAACAACAAAAGGAAAAAAAATCCCCTATAAACACTCTTATTCCAGGTATAGATTGCAGGGGGAAAAAAGTACATTTAACATGTACAGTATCTTTGTTCATTTATAAGCAATTTAGAAGCAATCTGTTCCATTTAGGAAAAAAATATGTGATGTGTGTTTGTATATGCATACATACAGATGCACATTTACCTTCAGACTTACTTGCTTACATACAGAATACACGTTTTATTTAGACAACCACAGCAATGAGTCAAACGTAGTAGGGAAGTTACTCCAGCTTATTTCCTTCTAGCAAGAAAGAAAAGCAGCTCTTACACTCGAAACTACTGCTCCTGTAGGAGGCAAAGAAGCAATATACAACATGCACATTTCAGTACAAACTCTTTGGGAGATGGAGTTCTTTTAATCAAATTTCTGAATTCAAGGATAATACTGATGGATGCTAGACAGAACTGCCTCTGATCAGGAGAGCTAATAACCACCAGGATTCAAGAAAGGACAGAGAACAGCACAAACAAGGTAAGCATTCACTGAAAAAAGTTATTTAAAACTTTCTTCAGAATCTTATTCAGCATTACAAACAACTTGATGTATAAAATGCTTAGGAGTAAATAAGTATTTATCTTTGGATAAGCTGAGATACATGAAGTCACACCAAAGTGAAATAGAAATATAGATTTTTTAACTTTTAGTAGAAATATATGCTAAGTACCTTAACAAGTGCCTTAAACCTTGAAAAGCTGCAGCAGGGACCTTAAACTGCAGTTCTTACTGCAGCAGTGTTACCTTTTCACAGAATTCTTTACTTTAGACAAAATATAGATAGAACTATACTGTTCACATTTTTTAGAGTGTTCACATAAACAGTAAGAGTTGATAGAAACTATATGCAAATCTGTGTAATACCTATGTAACACTGAAAGATTTGTGTAAGCAAGATACTGAATTTTTTCACATGTGTTTAAGCTTGCAGTTAATGGTATGTGAACTTCGTGGAGATGTACTAAGTAATATCTGTATGTACTTTTATGTCTCAGTTAATGGAGCTTTGCAGAAAGACTAAAAGCGAACATGGAGCTTTCCATCATGGCAGCTCTGTCTTATCATTTCTTCATCATCACTAATCTAAGTGTCTGCAGTACAAGACCTGGCAAGGCCCCACAAGCCTGCAATTATTTAAATTACTTGAAGCCAGATTATACTTTGGCTCAGTATTTTTCTTGTTTAAGCTACCTGAAACTGGAGCTATGATGCTGACATAAAGAATTCTATAGATTATGCAAGAATACTGCTGAATTGTCACCTCAAAGTTCTGGAAATCCTTTCTTGAAGTGAGTAAAAACTTTCAGAATAAGGTTTTGGACATAATTTTTTTCTAAGTTTTTACAAGAACATGTAAATATAACATAAAATGTAAAGAGTTGAATGTCTCTGTTACAAGTACAGAAAATTGGGATTGACCCATTTTTAGGGCCAACACACAGAATCAGCTGAGTTGGAAGGGACTCACAAGAATCATTGAGTCCATCTCCTGGCCCTGCACAGGACCATCCCCAAGAGGCACACCACGTGCCTGAGGGCATTGTCCAAACACTTCTTGAACTCTGTCAGGCTGGTGCTGTGAGCACTTCCCTGGGGAGCCTGTTCCAGTGCCCAGCCACCCTCTGGGTGAAGAACCTTTCCCTGATATCCAACCTAAACCCCCCCTGTTACAACTTCAGACCACAGAGATCAGTGCCGAGATCAGCGCCTGCCCCTCCTCTTCCCCTCTCGAGGAAATTGTAACTGCAGGGAGGTCTCCCCTCAGTCTCCTCCAGGATGAACAGACCAAGTGACCTCAGCTGCTTCTCATGGCTTCCCCTCAAGCCCTTCACCATCCTCATGGCCTCCTTTAGATGCTCTCTAATAGCTTAATGTCTGTTTTATACTGTGCTGCCCAAAACTGCCCCCAGCACTTGAGGTGAGGCCTCACCATCTCCCCCCTTGCTCGGCTGGCAATGCTGGGCCTGATGCCCCCCAGGACAGGGATGCCCCTCCTGACTGCCAGGGCACTGCTGACTCACGTTCAATTTGCCATCGAGTGGGGCTCCCAGGTGCCTTTCCATGGTGCTGCTTTCCAGTGTCTCATTCCCCACCTGCAACATTTGTAAAATAGTCACACAAATTACTATTTTCTTTTCTGAAGTGCTCCAAGCACAGACTGCAGCGCCCTGGTTTGTCACTAGGCAATGCAGATCTCCTCCTCCACTAATCCTGATTTTCAAGCTCTCAAAAACCCACACCCAACAGCTTTGCTCTTTATGGGAGTTACCTTCTTTGCAGTAATGAGTAGGGTGTTCAAAGCAAGCTCAGACCATCCCAAACACGTTTCTATGCTTAAGTAAAGAGTTGCAAACAACTAAAGAAGATCTTCCATTGGCTCTCTTCCCATAGGATGCTACTATATGTATCCTCACCAAAACTCAGTAACAGTATGATTGCCCCCCAGAGCAGGGCCGCCAACTACTGCTACCTATTCTTCCATACCTCTTCCTGAAAGGTTAGTTCTTGAAATCTCTTTCCAGAGTATAGGAATTTGCTGCGTACCTGTGAAAGGTCCAACATTCTGAGCAGGAAACAGATTTCTCTTCCTTTCAGGTCTGTAACTGCGAAGAAGTTTTATCTTTCTTGCCATCCAGAGAATACAGTCTCCATAGGTTTGGTCTCAAGACCTCCACTGAAAACAAAGCTACTGCACAAAAGATTAGTAGACTACTGTAAAACCATTCTGAAATCAGGATTAAGTTTAAAAGCCTATGTGTGTTTACCTAGAATTTTGTAGGTTAAACAAAGTTTTAAAAGGACTTTTTGTATCTGTGCTCAGTAAAGTTATACATACCGCTCAGTTTAGACAATTAAAGTTATCTTGTTTATCCACATTCCGATTTATCATCTCTACTGTATCATATGCATTGGAAAACAATTTCATTTCTATAATTACATTTTCTCTTAAGCAGAGCCTCCAAATGCAACTAAGCAACAAATTATAGCTTTGGAAGTAAATGGAAGTATTCAATATTTTACCAGCAAATATTCCTGGGAAGTAAAGTTGGGACTTGAATAAAAGGAACTGTCGAGTTCCACATTCTTTGCACATGCGCGGCAAAGTCACTGCTGTGCAGCCAGGCACACTCCTTGCTTTGGGACATATGTTTGTATTCCAGTTCAGAAAGAAGAGAGAAAAAATAACAAATTTCCCCTCTGCCCTTCAGCAAATCCTCAGCAAAGCAGTCAGCAAGTAGACTTAACCTCACTGACATTTTGTGAATGCGACAGAGAATCCAGTTCAGCTTCAGTCAAATCCCTGACAACCTTACTGGATCTCTGATGCATGGCACACATGCATAATTAACAACAACAACAACAAAAATTAAAAATCGTGCATCAACTTGTCAGAAAATTGCCACCATCTCCATTTTGGCAGGGCCTACCAGTGCACTGCAGTGTGCTCACAAGCACTCTGTCCAAGTGCTGTACTTGCATTTTAACATGATTTTCTGTATCGCATCTCACCACTGCATATAAACACAGAGCAAGACTGTTCACCATAATGACTCTGAGCTGCCATAATCTTTTGACAATCACAAAAATGTAACTGAAAATCAAATTATATATGAATACATATTCATAAAACACAGGCATCACACATGCATACATAAGTAAAGAGCGTGCACTTTGCTGAACAGCCTCCAGAAGCAGATGACAGCATAAGCACACTAAAAAATTCCCTGGCTGACCTGAGTCAGCAGCAGCATCTCATGCAGTACTTCAAGGTGCTGCCAACAAGACTTAAGCCCGCGCCGCACGAGCAAAAAGCCGGGTGGTGGCAGACGGGCAGTGCCGCTCCTGCCCTGCTCGTGTGCCGTGAGCGCTGGGTGCCTCGGGGGCGTCGGAGCGCAGGTGACTGCTCGGGAAGCCCGGGGCACACGGCCTGGCCGCCTTTGTGTGGGGACACCGGGCTCTGGGTGAGTGTTCCCACCGGCAGGGGCACCAGAACGGGCTGGGGAACGCGGGGAATACCCGCTTGCCGGGCGGCAGCTCCGGCCCCGCCCTGCCCGGCTCCCGCCCCTGCCGCCGGGCGGGCGGGTTCGCCCCGCCGCGAACAAAGCGGCCCCGCCCAGCACGGCCGCGGCCGCCACCGCCATCTGTCCCTCCCTCCCTCCCTCCCGCCCCCACAGCGGGGCGGCTCCGGCCCGCCCCTCTCGCTTTCCCCTTCGGCAGCGGCGCCGGGAGGGCCCCGGGGCGCCGCCGGGCGGGCAGCGGAGCGGGCGGGCAGCCGCGAGTGGAGCGACAGCGGCGCCAGACAGACCGCGGCACCGGGCCGGGCCCGCCCGCCGCACAGCCGGGCCCGCCGCCATCTTCCCCTCCCGCCCCGCTGGTGCCGGCGCGCACGGGCCGCGGGGCCCCGCAGGTGAGCGGGCGGGACGGAGGGCGGGGGCCGGCGTGGCCCGGCGGGGATGCGGGCGGGGGCTGCGGCCGCCGCAGCGCCAGGTGGGTGCTGCCCGGCGTCCTCGCCAGCCCCTGGGCCCGTTCGTGGCTGCGCCCGCGGGGGGCGCATCGCCCCGGCTGCCGGCGACGCCCGAGCGCCGCCGCCCCTTTGTTGTGGCCCGGTCGGGGCAGCCCGGGCGCGGTGGGGGCCGGGGGAGCGCTCTATACCCGGGGCCGCCCTCCGGGAGCTGCTCCGGGGCCGTGCGGCCCTGCCCGCCGCTGGTGCTGAGCTCACGTTCCCGAAATGCTGATGCGGGCTCGGCGCGGCGCAGTTAACCGGGGCGGCTGCTGTAAACCCGGCGGAGGTGGATTTCGTATGGAATCGCGTGTGCAGAGAAAAGAAATTGGAACAATATGGGGAATTACAGTCAAAATGCGTTAATTTCTAGTCTTTGGAAGTTGTTTGGCTTTTCTTATTTTCTGCCTTCTGTTTTCACTGTGATGTGAAGTATTGCATAATTTAATGTCACCTTTTTGTCATTCCCGGTGCGGAATGCGCTGGGCAAGGCGTGTGCGTGTTGTAACAGGGACTGGTGAATGCTGAGAGCTCTGCGGTCGCCTCCCAAGCGTGGTGAGACAAGGATTACCGGGGTGGCTGTAGAGCAACAGCTGATCTAAGCAGGGGAACAAAATGGATTACTAGATGGCAAGCCGGTGAAAAATCTGTGTGAGGCAGGAAAGGCTGGTATGTAAGAGGACACCGATTTGCTGTGTATTGGAGTAGAAAAGGTCTGAGAGTTCAGCTGTGCAAAGTTTAGTGAAGGTTTTCTAGTAAGGCCTTAATACACTCAATGCATTTCATTTGAGATAATGAATTGTGTGATTTCTTAGGGTGAAATGGGTGTCAGCGAGCTCCAGTGACTGCTGTGGGAATGAGTTGTGAAAAAAATTTGGCCTATAGTCTTTTTTTTTTTTTTTTTTTTTTTTTGTAAATTCTTTCGATACAGAATAACTGATGATTGAGGGCACTTCAGAAATGGAGCCACTAGGGACTGACCAGGCCCCGAGTGCCCTGTGGGCTCTGTGTAGCCAGAACTCTGGAGTGGCCTCTGGGAAGGCACAAGAGTCAAATGTAAGTGACTGTGGGGTGGATTAAAAGGTCAAATAGCTTAATGCAAAATAGCCAGCTTTTTAAATATGTATGACTTGTTCACATTGAGGTTTTCTCTGACAGCTCCCCAGGATGCTGAGGCTGTGGGTCTGCATCGCAGCTGTCAGTGAACCAAGACTCCTAATTTGGCATTGTGTGTCCCTTTAAATGTGTCACTGCTCTCACAGCATGACACTTAAAATTCGAGCTATAATTTTTTTTTCTTGTATTTCAGGATAGTTGGAGACTTTATATTCCTTGCCAGGTTTTCCAAATGTGTATTCTATGCTATTGGCAAGTGACCTGTTTCAGTTGATAAATAACATATGAATAATGCTTATTGTAGACTTTCACAATTTGTTTTCCAGTATTAAACGTTACTTTTAATTTCGGTCATGTGCATGCATACACATTTTAAATTTCTTCTAAGAAAGGTAGCTTAGAGACTGTTTAGTGCTATCTTTAGATACTTCTAGTTTATAAACATTTTCCTGAAATAGTATATTTATATGCATATGTGAATATAAATATTTTTTAATTTTTTATGGAGTTATTTTCTTATGCTTCTAACACCATGCGAGGATTCCTGCTGTTGGCATGCTCTTAGAACGTGAGTAAGAACAGAACAAGGGTGGAGCTTCTCACTGGAAGGTTTAGCATTAGATATAATGTTCCAAAGAGCTTGCTTAAACATCTTATCCACTGAAGTTAAAGAGAAAAGATGTGTCCGGTTTGTGGCAAGAAGTTCTTTTGTTTTCTTGATGTAGAAAAACAAATTTAAGTACAGAACTAGCAGAAGATAAAAGGGAGTGGACAGGAGGAGGAAGATGTGGAGAAGTGCCATTCTGAAAAGACTGAGCAAGATAAAAAGGTTGCATCAGAAATGTGATTGATACAAGGCACCTGAAATATTAAGCTCTAATTCTCGTTTGCTTTCATTTATACCTCAAGCTAGTGCTTGAATCATTCTTGAGTATTAGAGCTTGAGCTGATCAGATTGTGACGTTACGTGCCATATGCGCCAGCAGAAAGCAATACAGTGTGGTGGGCCAAAGATGCAGCTTGAGCTCTAATCTTGAGTTTCCCTGCTGTTCTTTGCTTTTTAATTATTATTATTTTTATTTATGCACGTATTGACATACCACTGAATGTCAGAAAACCTCATAGAGGGTGATGTGAAAGCCTATGTATATTTATAATTTCATGATAAAATGCTTCTTGTTATTTGACAGCATAATGCTTATAAGAGAAGTCTGAGCTCATCAGAGTAAAAACCATCAGTTACATGAAAATCTTCTCTAGTAGGTTTGCTGTTCTTTTCTAGCTGTTTGTGTTGCACTGGCAGGGAATGCACACTAAATATATCATAGTACTGTTAATGGATGAGCTTATCAGTGCACTTTAACACTTTTTCAGAAGTTCAGTATCCAAACTAAGTTTGGATGTTGTGATACATTTTCCTTTACTGTAGCCCAAAGGTACTGTTACTAGTCCTATATCAAATATGGAGGGTGCAACCATTCTTTACCCTGATCTATGAAAATTAAGTAAATGAAGTTAAGTGCTCAAATTGTTGGAGGCTTTATGTTCAGGACAAACCTCTTATTTTAAAAAAACTACAATGTAGTTTTACTACTTTTTACTTAATGTAGATGTACTCTGAAGCAAAGTAATGAATAATACGCTCATTTTGTCATTAGTATAATATATAAATAATTAAGCCAAGCTTTGAAGTGATGTAGGGTGGCTTCCTGTTTACACCTGTGTCCTGTAGAGCCAGTTGAAAAGAAAGCTGGACTTGGTGTTCCTTTCTTCAAAGGAATTCTTAGTTTGATTTTTTTTTTTTCCTAGTAGTTTTCTGATGGGGAGTCTCAGTATAGCTTTGCCTAAGCCTTACTTTGTCTTTGGAGAAGGAGGTTAATTAGTTTATATAAAAACCACCAGTGTCATAAAGCATTATAAAAGAGAAGTGCAAATGCTTTAGATGAGGTTCTGAATTAAGATGTTAATACTAAACTGCTGGTTAAATCTGTGTTGATTTATTTTTTCCTATTCAGTGTATGAGGGTAGGGTTGAATTTTTTCTCTGGGACCAAAAATCCATATCCAGTTGCCAAAAGGGGAAGTTGAAACAGGACTAAAACATAAGGAAAAAGCATATTTCTACAAATTCTGGGTTTTGATTTGTGGATCTATGTATCTATCTTTCTTGCAGCAAAGCTTTCTGCAAGCCAGAGTTTTAATTTTTTCTTTTGACTTTACTAGCTGAGGGGTGTGCTTATGGTCTTGGGTGTGTCTTTCATGAAACCCATCAAAATACTTGGTAATTGGAGTCTTCTGTGACTAAAATGAGAATTAGACCCAGCCATTTTAAGGAGTTAGGCCATTTCATCTGGCACAACTAGGTCTCTGTTGTTCCAAAATAAACTGTGCTACTATAATCGAATGCTTTGCTAGTCAAATGTTCTGGCAAAAACTTATGTGGAAAAAAATTGGCATACAGTTGTGAGGAAGATGGAAAATTTGGGGGTTTAGACAATAGTGCAAAAGCCTGTGTTATTAGGGCCTAAGTTTTTGTATCCCTTCAAGTTCACTAGCATTGGTTTATGGTGAGATCAGTGAAAAGTTTTACTGGAGTAATTGTCTCTTCCTTTCCCCTCTGGTAAATAACTAATTTCTTGTTAATAGTCTGAGTGTTTTATTTGGTTTATTCAAACTTACTCAGATTCTGTGCATCTTTCCCTAGTAGGAGGTAGATAGTTTGCTAACTCCAGTTTTCCAAGGATGAGATACCTGAAGGCCCTATCATGTTTTCAAGTTGTCTTGGGAGATGGGTTGCCCACAGCCAGTTGTCTTTCCGTTGCTGGATCTGCATAAGTGAATGATTTCATGTGGCAATTCCAAATAATTTTCATGTCTCCTTTTGAGTTACAAGACACTGGGAACTACAGCCTCTCCCGGTGTGGATGTCTTGCTCTGTGTGGTCATCTCCCCTCCCTTTATTCATTTTTTGGATCACTGTGCTCCAGTGTCTCTCCTTGTTCTACTGCCTCCTGCTGAGGGTTCATCTCTGGTACTGGCTTCTTCTCTGGTATTCAAATGATGATGAGAGTGCACTGAAGTCAGGTTAAGACTTTGCTACTGCCAGAAAGCAAAGCTCTGTTTTTTGTGTCAGCATTAGTGCCCTTGTGCCCATGGAGTGAGTAAATGCCTGAGTTGCACCTGGCTCAGAGGAGTGGTCTGGCTCAGCACACAGCCCATCTGTGGGGCTGGGAGCTGGTTGGGATGAGTGGCCGAGTGCAGAGGTGAGAAGAGGCACTGCCCCTTTTTGCAGTAGTAACATGGGATTAAACTGAAATTTTCCTGCTGTTAAATTGTATTCTTGTAGCTGCAGGAGTGCTGCTAGGTGTGGGGGGATTGGTTTGGTGATTTTTTGGGGTTTTTTTAGAGCTCCTGATAAGGCAATGCTGTGTAGCTTGGCTGTGCTAGCAGGTTTCTCCCCTCATCCCCAGTTCTTTTTCAGCAGATCAGCTTGTAAAAAGACTTGTAAAGTCTTTTTACCATTTGAAAAAGAAAGTTGAACAGCTTCTACTTTAAGTCATAGTTAAGGAACCAGGAAAGACTTAGCCAAAAGAAAAATTTAATTTAGGTTCCCTAGGAGGAGTACATGCTACAATTCTCCTATCCTCAGAGGAATTGATTTGCAAAGGAGCTTGGACCTTGTATCTGTGGGAGCTTTAAACAAGCAGCCTGCTGGCCACCAGGGCCCAAGCTACATCTGCCCACTTCTCCTTTCTGCTGGCTGGACAGCTCATTAGAACAGTGAGCCAACAACATGAGCCAATGGAAAAGCTCCTGCAGTGACAGAAGTGAGGAGTGCTGAGGAAGGGCCAGGACCAGGCAGCTGGAGGCAAATGAGTGCATGGGAGTCTGGCAGCCAGCAGGCGCTGTCTCAGGCCGCCTTGAGCTGGCAGCTTTAGATCCTTCGTGAGGGAATAGGCAGAAGTAGACATCCTTAGGAAGGCAGAATGGAAACCCCTGGCTTAGCTGTCATCTGCTACTTCAAAGCTAAGGTAAGGAGAGATGGCATTTTTAGTGTGCTGCGCTTTTTATATTTGTTAGAAATCTTTAAGTTCATATGTGAGAGCTCTACATAATGACATAGTAAGTGACTCTTCTGCTCTTTGAACTTCACTGTTTGCATTTCAGAGAGGAAAATTTTCCATATTGCAGGCTTAGTAATCACAATATTTTCACGCTGCTAGAGGATTGATTTCTTGGTAGATTTGTTTATCTAGCCCCCTATTTATGCACAGGACAGAAATGGAAAAATTGCAGATGCATTGGTAGATCTTAATTATAGCTTCATAGTCAACCTCAAAATAAATTACTTAATCTTGTTTAATTTTTGTAATGCCACTGTGTTCAGTCCTATAAATCTGCATTTTTATTTTTATTGGTATCCAACATTTGCTAACCAAGCAGAAAATAAGGTATTGATCAGAGCTAAAATTCTTTCTTTCCATTTAGGCTGCCATCATGACGGCTGAAGAAACAGTGAATGTTAAAGAAGCTGAAATAATTAAGCTAATACTAGATTTTCTGAACTCAAGGAAGCTTCACATCAGTATGCTGGCACTTGAGAAGGAAAGCGGGGTCATTAATGGCTTGTTTTCAGATGACATGCTCTTTCTAAGGTAGGACTTCTTTTTCTGGTGTTTAAATACCATGTGTATGAAAACACAGGAGTTGGACTGTGATTCAGTCAGCAGCCCCGTGCCACTGAACAGGAGATCTTAACTTGTACCCTCATCTTATTCTGCTTTTTCCTGGTCCTGTTCTGTGTCCCATCCCTACAGTGTGTCCCAGCCCTACAGTCACTGACATCCTTCTGGGAGCCACTCAGAGTGACAGACCAGGCAGCAGCAGCATACATTGACATAGATTCTTTTTTTGTTTGCTTGTTCATTTTAACTTTGTTATTTTTCTGGCACACCAAGTGCCAGAATTCAAGTGGGAAGGAGCCTTAACAAGCACCAGTATCAGTGCAGACTAAGTTGGGGGAAAACCATAGGCATGAATAGAATGGGAAAGCCAAGACCTGTTGGCATCTGTGATGTGTCATAATCTGCTTACCAATCACCTGGTCCTGAAGGTGTAGTTGATTGACTTCTAAAATGTTTTCACAGTATTTTAGTGCTGAGATCAAGGACAAGTGATTTCCAGAGCTTTCCCCCCAAAAATTATGTGCATTTCAAAATAATACTTAGATTTATCTTAAATTTAACAACACAGAAAGGGTATCTATTATCATCAAGGCATGAGGGTTGGTGCAATTTACCATTCAGGATATTGCCCTCAATATTATTAAAAAGAATCAGTGTAGATCCACACTAGTTTTTCAGCATTGATGTTTTCTGTTCATGCCAAAGGTACTTAATAATATTGAAGAATGAGAAAGTAATTTATCCAGCTGTTCTTAAAACATTGAAAAGTACATTTTATCACTGAACAAATATCTCACCTGGCTTCCCTTTTCATTAAAATCATGTATATTGGACTAAAATGAAACAAAAGAAGTGCAGAAAGATTTGAGTTATTAATCCAAATTTTTTTTGTTTCATTGTTAGCTTAGTTGGAGAAACTCATCCTTGCCTTGTAGTCTGGACCTTTTTTAGAGAGCTCTGTGTGTGCATGAAGAAATTGAACTGCTCTACCTGTGCAGTCCAGCCCACAGATTGTGGGGCTGGAGCTCTTGTACTGGGACCCTTCCTGCCAAGCTCTTCCTCCTATATGCTTAATATGGGAGCTCTGTGTTCTCCCAGCCTTTTCATAAAATAGCCTCAGCAGTATTTATATAGTTAAAATTAACTCGTTTTTGAGTTCTCTTTCATTAATTGGGATGTATTCATTGAAATGATACCTTTATCAAAGTCTTCAAGTAAGATGTCTTTTCTTTAAATAAGAATGACAGGTAAAGCAGGGGACACAGGACCATTTTGTCTTTTTTGATGTGCCTTTAAAAGTACTTAATATTTGTCCTTCTAGTATGTCCTTCCCTTTTCAAAATATTGAGAACAGACTTGGATTTTGCTCTTACTGTTAGTCTTACTAGACAATCATCTTGGCACCTGTGCAAAACATTGACTTTTCAAAGCAGATTCATCACCTGTTGTGTATTTAAATTATTGTTTTGTATTTAAATGCACTGCTTACTTAGGAAAGGATGTTCTTGTCCGGTGACACTCAAGGAATGATCCTTTCTTTTACTAGGCAGTTGATTCTTGATGGCCAGTGGGATGAGGTTCTTCAATTTATTCAGCCTCTTGAATGTATGGAAAAGTTTGACAAGAAAAGGTAAAATAGAATGTATGTCAGAGTTCAGGTTTTTTGAGTTATGGAAAATATGTGGATTTCTAAGTATTGTCTATAAAAATAGTAGTTCTGAGTTTTTCACCTTAGTTTTTGGTGGCTTTTTTCTAGTCTGTGTGCTGTTCCTGAAGAGTGTGTGTGTGTTTTTAAACTTGTACTTAAAATACGTGCACACAGTCTGTAATGAGCTGTCATGTGCTGTACACTTTAGGAATATGATGCATGTTGTACAACCTTTTAATAGATGACTGCTCCGTCATACTTCTATTGAAGAAATAATATGATTTCTATACTTGGTTTTTTCTAATTAGCCTTCTGATATTTGTCATAGAATATTTCTGAAAGCAATTATGGAGAAAAATATATCCTGTTCTAAAAAAAAAAGTTGTGGTTACCAATTTGTTACAATTTCTTATCAGAGTTCCTTGTCATGGCAATAGCTATGCCAAACTCACAAGTTTGATGTAAAATAGCCTCCTTGTCTCTAGAATAGTTTAACTACTGGAGCAGGATGTACAGTATTTCTCTTCTCACCTGCAGATTTCGTTACATTATAATGAAGCAGAAGTTCTTGGAAGCCTTATGTGTAAACAATGCGATGTCAGCAGAAGATGAGCCTCAGCATGTAAGAATTGCCTCTGGTTTGGGAATTTTTTTTGTTATCAGAAAATCTCTTGAGATTAGTCTGCTTAAAGGCAGAGCAGAAGCTTCCAGTATTAAATACACAAATTTTAGCTATTACCAAATGGTTTCATAAACACTGGAAAAAGTAGTCATTATTCTTTGGAAATGAGTGTGGCTCCCTGATCTCAAATACAGTCGTACATAAAAGGGTTGCTCGAAACTTTGCAGATAGATCAGTGACCATATGCTGTGTCTGTGGTCCTGACCCTCAGATTTACTTTAGGCCATTGTCCTAAAGTACAGGGCTCTTCTTTTTTTTCATTACTTTTTTTTTTATTCCCCAGAAATATTCTGAAGCAGGCTTCAGAATCACAGAAATTTATTGTGGTAATTTGGGCCAGATGAAAGTTTGAATGAATCTTACACTTAATTTCTATTGGTTTTGGAGAGAAAGGTCAGAATTGGTTTTTTTGAGGGAGCAGATGTGTTCACAAAGGACTCTTTCAGTTAAGTGTGCAAACAGCAGGGGTTGTGGACTTAAGTTTTTGATATGGAAAGAGACAGTGACTCAAACTGGCAAAGAAGGTGTGCAGATTGTGAAATAAGTTACAGTTTTTCATTTATGCTGATGATACAGTAATATCAAATTTCTAAGACAAAAATGTTATGAAATTAAACATTAAGAATGACAGTAGGTTTAAGACAAGTGATTTTGTTTTCCAGACTGAACTGATTTTAATTCTCTGTCCCATTACTCTTACATTGTATTTCAGGGTTTTCTCTTGACAGAGTAGAGAAAGTTAAAAGTCCATAATTACAGTTTAAATGGGAAGTGTACTAGTTCTTTGATTGCTCTATCTGTATACTGTGACTAGATAGCAGTAGAGAAGAAAAATCAGATTAATGCTCCTTATTTTGTTTTAAATGTTACCAAATTTGTTGGCATGTTGTGGGTCAAAGGCTGCTGTATTGAAGTATCTAGGTAACAAGAGTAAATGGGGATTTTTACTGGTTTTTAAATCTTTGTGACTAAAAATGTCAGGGTTTGTGCATTTAACATGGTTCTTGGCTCTTAGCTATCAACAGGCTTTGTCATAAACTTTTTTAACATTTTTGATTGAAGAACAGAAAATCTCAGTATAAAAGCTGCTAATCTAGAGCAATCTACAAGGCTTTTGTGAAAAGCTACTGGCATAGGTTATAGAAATAAAGGGGGAAAATAAGTCAGCTGGCTTTGAGAATGGAAGTAACCTTTTGTGCTACAATAGAATTGGAGCTGCTCAGCTACAGATTCAAAATTTTAAGCCCATCAAACCTGAAATGACATGAAAACATTCAATAAATCTGTAAAAGATGGGACTTGATGGGGGATTTTAGGAAGTCAAAGCATCTAGGAATTTGCCTCTTTTGTAACTGCACTTGTATCAGCAATTTTAGACTCTATATGCTTTTTTAATTCAAATATAAGCAGTAATAGTAATGAATGATAGGAGACAAATTCTGTTGCTGCCTGCTCTTCAAGTGTTCTCTTGTGGAAACACATGTACTACAGAGTGTTGTGTTGATATTAATGTCTCCATAGCTGGAATTTACCATGCGAGAGGCTGTGCAGTGCCTGCATGCACTGGAGGAATATTGTCCCTCTAAGGAAGACTACAGCAAACTGTGCTTGCTGCTGACACTGCCTCGCCTGACCAACCACGCTGAATTCAAGGACTGGAATCCCAGCACAGCTCGGGTTCACTGCTTCGAAGAAGCCTGTGTCATGGTGGCAGAGTTTATTCCAGCAGATAGGAAACTGAGCGAGGCTGGCTTCAAAGCAAGTAACAATCGCTTATTTCAGCTTGTAATGAAGGGATTGCTTTATGAATGTTGTGTGGAATTCTGTCAGAGCAAAGCAACAGGAGAAGAAATCACAGAAAGTGAAGTATTGCTGGGCATTGATCTCTTGTGTGGTAATGGCTGTGATGACTTGGATCTTAGCTTATTATCGTGGCTGCAGAATCTGCCAGCTACTGTGTTTTCTTGTGCTTTTGAACAAAAGATGCTTAATATTCATGTTGATAAACTCCTCAAGCCTACAAAAGCTGCCTATGCTGATCTTCTGACACCTCTTATCAGCAAACTTTCTCCTTATCCATCGTCCCCAATGCGACGGCCTCAGTCAGCAGACGCTTACATGACCCGCTCCTTAAACCCTGCCTTAGATGGGCTCTCGTGTGGATTGACAAACCACGATAAGAGGGTCACAGACCTCGGGACCAAAACTTCTCCCATGTCGCACTCCTTCGCTAATTTCCATTACCCTGGAGTACAGAATCTCAGCAGAAGCCTCATGCTTGAGACTACTGAATGTCACAGCATTTTTGAAGAATCACCGGAGCGGTAAGTGCACTTAGAGCTCTGTTTTTACCTTAGCTTATGTTGCACTGTTTCTGTGTTCTTACGTGCACTGTAACACTGAAACAGTTTGGTTGTTTAAATTCTGTTGTAATGAAAACTCTGTGCAGAAGGTGTTTTCTTCCTTATGATTTTATGATCTAAGTAGATTTTGATATTTGGGGTTGAGCCTGATGTATTCAATTTGGGCTTTCTTAAAGTTTCCTAGCACAGAGCACAAATACGCTCTGAGTATGTAATATGGTCTAGCTAGGGTTTGTGTTCAGTATTACTGTGTTCTTCCATTCCAGATAAATAAATGGACACAGTGAAATGCTGTAACTCCCATATCCTTTCTCCATTGCATTCTGCCCTCAAGTCTCAATAAATAATTCTGGTCCTGACACTGTAAATTAGTTACTTAAGTATACTTGAACAATTTGCAGTGAGCAGCGAAGTCGGTGGAAATGACAGTATGCCATTGTTGTAGCATTCCTGTATTGCTTAAATTGTTACAGTAGTAGCTCAGCTGAAATACTTAGGTCGTATTTTTCAAAGCAAAGATGAGTAAGGCAGCTGAGTGAATGTATTATGTTTTTTGTATCGGACTTTGAGATAGTTGGGTTATGCCATGAGTCAGTTCTTTAATGAAATGTAGACTGCAAACTTGGCTTCTGAGAGAAATGTCCTGGTAAGGGAGAGAAATGGTACTTATCACTTGAGAGTTTATCATCATGTTTCTGCCTGGCCTGTCTTTTGATCAGCAGTTCTGTCCCTTTTGATGGTTATAGTCACACTTCCCTAGAAAGCAGCTGCTGGCTTTTTTGGCTCTTAGGGAACCAGGTGGGTAACTAGCCCTGCACTTGGGTGCAGTGGCCAGCAGAAGACATTTGGGGCTGTGGTGATCAATGCAGGCCGCAGCTGGTGTCTCTATTAGTTTTGCCTTGGAGCAATGTTCCATATGTTGTGTTACAGTAAAGAGCAGCTGTAATTAAACTCAATAAAAAGGAAACAAACACTACCAAACTGATGTCAGTTCACCTGTGATAATGGAAATACTTACAGTAACGTGTGTTTTAATGTTTGTCTTAACACTTACCTTGAAAGGAGCTGTTCTGTTTGATTACAATCTTGGGTTTTACCAGCCTCTTCACCACTGGCATTTTTGTGGATAGCTTAAGTTTTAGGGACGTATCCCTGATGTTACATTTTTACAAAGTGTAACTCCTGAAGATACTAGTTTATTGTGAATCCTCTAATTTTACTGATCTGTATCAAACCTTATCATTTGTGTGAGTAGACCAGGGTAGAGTGTTAAAACTGATTCTCGAGAGGTTTTTTCTTCCCTTTTCAATATTGGAGTACTAGATTAATTCTGCACAAATAACATCATTGTGTGGGCAAAATAAGATGTTTAATTGCTGCAGTTCTTTATGTAGGCCTTTTAATGTCAAGTTTATAGCTTGTAACATGTTTTTTCATTAATAATACATCTCTTGAAGGTTGGGGTTAGAGGGTCAGAATTACAGGATTAGAACTATAGGGTCAGACCCCTAGTTTTCAAGAAGGTGTTACATTTTTTAGAAGAAAATCCACCTTCAGATCAAGTGTCCAGACTGAATGCCAGTATTTGCAAGGGTGGAAACTGAGCTTTATGTAAATCTGGCCCTTGCTTCCTCTTACACATGGCAGAAATACTGTATTTCTTTTATAAGTTCATTAAGCAATTGTCTTTTACTCAGCTGAGTTACTTTTGTTACTGTGCAGAGGTACCCAAAAAGTTTAAAGTAACTTCTTTAAGAACTTTGCTCCAAGTCACTGAGGAAAAAAGATTTTAAGTTGACAAAACTGAAGATGGGCATCCAAGACTTGTAATGTGTTCTACACATTTACTGATTGATTGCCAAACCACTTTGGAAAGAGTGGCATGCAGAAATACTTAAAATACAAGAAAAGCAATATAAACATTTTTCTACCTTGCACTTTCAGGAATGTTCAAGCAGATGGATGTTAAACATCCATGGATATTAGTTTAAATTTATATGTTGATAGTGGTAATTAAACTGATATCTTAGGGAAGAGTTTTTAGTCACACAGTATATCAGATACATTTGTGCACATAATTGCTTTGAAGCAGGAGATTTTGAGTAACTTGGTAGTCAAAGGGTGTAGAGTTCAAGTGTAGGGATAGAAAACATGAAATTTGGGCATACTGTGGTAGTAAGGCTTTTTGGAAACTGGCTGTGCTCTGTGCTTGTCAGGGAGTTTATTTTGTTTAGTGTAACACACTGCAAATGGCATTTTTTTCCTAAGCAATGTCTTCAGTTTGATGTGACTTAAGTAGTTTGCATGCTTGTGTTACCAGATCTTACTCTAGAATGTTACCTTTCTCCTCCACTTGATGTTCTACTCTTAATTTTTCTCAGTTAAGCATCTCTTCTTTTCCATGTTGCTCTGAGAAGTGATACTCCCGTGGAGCCACAGCATCCCATCGGCAGTGAGACTTCGTGCCAGAGCTCAGCTCCAGAAAATGAACCACTCAGTGCAGCACAGAGTCAGGGATCAGCCAAACAAGAGAAAAATGAGGTAGTGCTTGTTTGTTTAAAAATAATGAGGCCTTTTGAGCTGGGTTCTGATCACTTCATAATGATTTGCCTTTGTGTGGAGAACTTCATGCATGACAATGGGTTGCTTTGAATCTTGTTTTTACTATAGTAAAAATGCCATATTACATCTTGTATAAGAAGCTGCTACTTTTTTGTGTCCCCATTGTAAAAAGGTCTGCTGTCACTAGAGTCTGTAATGCAGCTGATTAGAATGCCTTGTCACAGCAGTCCAGCTAAGCTGTTCTGTATATCTTTAAAAGAAAAAAAAAAACCCAGCCAACAATGTTAGATTAAACAGTGCTTTAAGCATCCTCTTCATTTTTTAGTGAGAAATCTAGCATGTAGCTTGTAATTTTTGGTGCTAACACTAGGTTTCATACGTCACCTTACATGAATTCTTGTCTAGAACACAGAGAAATTAAAATTGGGTAATTCCCTTGTAAATATATCTTTGCTATTCAGAATCCAATAGCATAACCTTTTTTTTGATTCATCTTTGCGGACTGTGCCTTGACTATCTATTTTCTCTTTTTTCTTTTCTGTAACAGCAGTATGGGGAAAGTGAAATAATAGCTCAGAAGGAAACAATGAAAACAGTTACCTCTTCTATTTTTTTTCCACAGTTAAATACCCATCTCTAAATTTGGTAATGATGAATAGCATTGAGTGTGCTGTCTGTTCTGTTTGCAGACTCAGGTTTGATTTTCTTAAGTAAACTTTGTCTTGTCTTATGACATCTATATGGGACTGAAAACCAGCCTAACCTTGACAGGGCTGTTTTCTAGTAGGCTCTGGATACTTGACTCTAGACTACAGTGGGGTCTATGGTGGGATTAACAAAGTCCTCCAAACTTGAGGACTTCACTCCCCTCCTGGACTTTGAGTCGCTTCTCTGCTGCAGTGGTGTTTTGTATGCATGTTGGAAGGGAAGGAGGAGCTTAGCTAGGTAGGCTAAGGGCAGGCTTCAAAAGGGGAGAAAAACAGATGCAGGGTTTGTAGGAGAGAATGAGGGCAGGAGATGCTGTGTTGAAGATATTGGCCAGGTTGCTATACACAAGTAGAAAAGAATGTAGTACCTGATGCAATTTCACCTTGGTTTGTTTCCCACATCATAGTGGTGTATGTGTATACCTGTATGAGTAAGAAATTAATTTAAGTCTCTTTTCAGAGCTTTATTTTGCCTGTGTTCCTCTAGAAGCTGATTTAGAAGCCAGAGTTTGTAGAATAGAGCTTCTGGGCAACATATTTTAGGTTTGCATGTTAGTTTGGGTAATAGTGTCGCAGAATCCGAAAAAACTCAGAAGAGTGAATAAAATTGTAACAAACACGTATCAGTCATGGAAAGAAGTATAGAAAAGAATATACTTGTTTAGGATTATAACCCAGGGACTGGGGAATAGTTCATGAATTTCAAACACAGAAAATAAATGCTTTTCACTTCTGAGAATAACTTCGGAGTTTCTGAATTGCAGGTATTCACCATGGGAAACTTCAGGTGGTAAATATTTTGCAAATGCAACAGCACTAGGAAATCCATTGTAAATCAAAAAACGTTATTGTGTCAGAGAACAAAAAATCATCATGCAAGTATTGTTAATTAGAAGAAATGCAAAGGCTGTTAAAAAGGCAATATGCATGAATTGTCTGAACTAATGTGAAGTTATGAGGATGTCCTTATACAACTTAAAATCATAGATGACAAAGCTATCACTCCAGAACACAAGCAAAAAAGCCATACACTTTTTTTTTTACTTTCACTATTTTTTTTCTATTGGTATTTTTCTGTTTTTTTCTATTAGGACAGTATGCAGCTTGGGTTTTTTCTTCAGTGTGGATAATCTGGCCTTGGACTAAAGTGCTTTTGGTCTTCTGTTTATTCATTTTTATCTTGTTCCCAGCTGTTAGCAGAAAAGTGGAGGAAAAATGAGGTTTGAGAATGCAGAAGGCAGCAAGTCCTGGGCAGCTGGCAGTGTGGGAAGCTAAAAGACAGTATGTGAAGGAGAAAAGACTGTGAGAAAGGAACTTCAAGTGTTTGTTTGGTCCAGAAAATAGGGAATTCTAAAGTTAAAACAGGGCACCAATTTCAAAAGCGTAATGTAACACTTGGATAGACCACTGCAGAGTTGGCTGCTGGGAGGGGTAAATTAGGTCTGCAGACTGATGGCAGGGAGATGTCAACATGGCAGAAAATACTGTATTTTTAATGAAAGTATGACTTACATAGTTTTCTGGTTTTTATTTTCAATTTTCAGTCACTTTTTTGTTTTGATCTTAAGTAATACTTTGGAAGTTTTGTAGGAAAGAGCAGTCTCCTTCAGAATTATGGCAGGACTGCTTCAACAGTGAATAGCATAGGCTGGCAGTGCTTTCTCCTTTTAATACATAAATTGTGTCTGGTTTTAAGGCAGAATGAAACCATCACTCCTCAGAGGTGACTCTTCTGGCTTTTTGATGCTGTGTTGAAATGCTGAACCAGAAAGTAAATATTTAAGTTAAATACCACAATTAACTATTTAAATTCCATCTGGGATTCTCATTTCTTTTCAGCTTCGTGATTCCACAGAGCAGTTTCAGGAATACTACAGACAAAGACTACGTTACCAGCAGCACTTAGAGCAGAAAGAGCAGCAGCGACAGTTGTATCAGCAGATGTTGTTAGAAGGAGGAGTCAATCAAGAAGATGGAGCTGACCAGCAACAGAACCTTACTGAACAGTTTCTTAACAGGTTGGGGGAGTTTCATTCTTCTACCCACCCATATCCCTCTGTAACTTCTCAAAATAACCTGGTTTGATGGCTTGGTTTTTTAACTTGTCATTTGTTATTAGATCTATCCAGAAACTAGGAGAATTAAATATGGGTATGGACAGTCTTGGAAATGATGTACAAACACTTAGCCAGCAATGTAATGGGAGCAAAGGGATTGCATCTACCAATCCAGCAAGTAACTTCACATCAGCACCTTCAGATGGTAGCCAGAGGATAGCAACTGATAGCCCAAATCTGAATACAAGCACTCCTCGAAAGTGTGGATCAGCTAACCAGATACCCTTTCCTGAAGAGTCACCTGTACAGGGGAATCAAAGGTAAGTTCCTGGAGAGCATTCAGGACTGGATATATCCTTCTTCTAGCACTGTGGGAGAGCTGTTGGTATTTATCTTTAGTTATCTAATTAATTTGTCATTGAATAGGGGTATTTAGCTCATGATCAGTATTTTCTAAATATTTATGTAGAGATTATGGGGTCTTTTTTTTTTTTTTTTTGGACAGCATGCATGAGGGATAGTGGTTATTTGTTATGGCTTACATTTTATACTTGTTTTTAATTTTTGACTTTTTATTCCATCCTATATATATAGTTCTTGTTTATTTTGTGCTAGACTAAGTTTCTGGAAGCTTTTTTATGAAATACAAATCAGATGAAGGGAGAAGCAGAGCAGAATGGGAACTGAATTTCTTCTGTTAACTAAAAGTAGTGCTGACCTGAAAGTCACACCTCTGTGTGTATATATTGTATCTATATAGAATATGGAATGTTACAGAATGAAAAATATTTTTAACTTGTGTTCACTTGTTCAGTGCTTAGAGTTGCTGCAAAAAGCAACTTTTACCCTTTGTAAAAGTAATAGTTTAAGGGTAATGATTCAGACATGTATAACACTTGACACAAATTAATCAGTTCTGAGAATGACTGAAGCTGTAACTTTAGTCAAAAAAATACTTACCAAAAAATCTGTCCCTGCTCTTGTTTTGTCTTGTGATTTTAAACACTTCACCAAATCAAAACAGTGCATCAGACCATGCTGTCAGTCAGCCACAGTCAGAAGATTCTTCAGGGAATTTATCTAGGACAAGAGGCGATGAGGTGAGTTTTCTCGTTGTCTTTTACCGTGTGTGTTATGAAAAGATTCAGTATTTAATCCTGAGTATGTGACAGCCTCTTACTGTTAAGAGATACTTGGAATGAATTTTGGTTGCTGCAGTGCCTACAATCACAGAACCATTGAGATTGGAAGGGACATCTGGAGACTGAATCCAAACCCACTGCTCAAAAGAGGGTCAATGAGAGCAGGTTGCTTGGAGCTGGGTCCAGCTGGGTTTTGAGTCTCTCCAAGGATGGAGGATGTTCCCCAGCCTTTGTGGGCTACCTCATCCCATGTCTGACCACCCTCACAGTGTTTTAAAAACACCAAAAAAGTTGAAGTGGAATTTGCTTTATTTTATTTGGTGCTCAGTGATTCTGGTCCTTTCACTGGGTACCACTGAGAAGAGTCCTGCTCCATCTTCTGTACTCCCCCAGTCACGTATTTATATACACTGGTGAGATGTACACATGCACACCTTGAAAAGCCCTTCTGATCTCAAGGCCAAATGGTACCAGCTCTTTCAGCTTCTCCTTGTACAACAGATGTTCCGATGGGATGTCTTTTACAACCATTGTTTTGTGTTTTCCAGGCTGAAATTTGAGTGTTGGACTCCAGTCAGTATGGTCTGAAAACCCAGGGAAATAGTTAATAGGGAAATAACTGCAATAAGTACATTCCAAAGTTTCTACATTGGCTAAATAAAAATCATAATCTTAGAAAGGTGGTCAAGAAGTCACAAGGAGGATGATGTAATAAAGCTTAGCATAATTTAATGATAACTTTGTGTTACATACAGGGTGAAAATCTGATTCTATGTTTAATATTATATTTGCTTTAGAAACTGTTTGACTTGGACTGTTTTCACTAAAAATGCATCTTTGTTCCTTGTGCAAGTTTCACACAGATCAAATGTACTTACACACAAATAAACTTTAGCATTGCCCATCTGAGGTGGGCTGTTCTGAACAAAAGCAGGTGGAAGTCTGGAGGGAGAATGAGAAATGTTAATCTAATGTTATCTGTAAAAGTCAGTTGAAGAAAAGAGCTTCAAGTATGGCGTTCTTGGACTTGGAGTAGACATTGTTTACAAAACTGTACTCTGAGAAATCCAGCCTGCTGTGCTGCTGTTTGTTAATACTTGGCTACAGTAGCTTTCCATTATTCCACAAAGCAGTCACACCTAGTTTTAAATGTCCAATTTTACACAGAAGAACCTAATTTGACTGTTATCCTTTTACAGGATGACAAATCAAAAAAGCAATTTATTTGCATTAATACTCTAGAAGACACACAAGCTGTCAGAGCTGTAGCCTTTCATCCCAGTGGGAGTTTATATGCTGTCGGCTCCAACTCTAAAACTTTGAGAGTTTGTGCCTACCCAGAAGTAATTGACCCAAGGTAAGAATGATAGTATAATCATCTATTTTTCTGTGTCATGGCACTTCTTTCTCCTGTACCTACTGATACCTGTACATTTCATACCTTTATTTTATTGTCATAAATAGAGCAATGCTCTCCTTGGAATCCTGAACTGCTATACAGAAATAAGGTGACGTGCTGACGTATATTTGCGGGCTACTTCTTTGCTCTTTCATTACTTGCAAGATGTATTGCCACAAGACCACACCTTTCCTTATAAAAGTGTTATCTTTTGTCTCAGCAGTTGGGCTTTTCTGAGTGTACTGGTTGGCCTGTGGTTTTGATATTCCAGCTATAGGAGTGGGAGAAAGCATGGGTCAGTTGCCAAGCCAGCACAAGCTGGACTTCACAAGATTCAGTTTCTGGCAGGAGAACAAACTTAACAGTAGAGAAGGTTGTATCTTCTTGAAATTTTGCAGCAAAACTTGCCAGAGCATGTCTGTTGACCTGTTTTTACTCTAAACATTGTTTTCTAGGTAGGTTCCTTGACAGAAAAACCACTATTTGTGGTTTGCTGTGCACCTGTATTTTCAGTTTTCTTTCCACCTATCTTTTTAACAGGACAGGGAAAATACACCTGGAAATAAGTGTTGCCACATCAATAACAATCTCCTTAATTCTGCTCAACTTATATTATTTTCTTGGAGGAAGGGAGAAGTGCAAGCATCTAAAACTTCACAATTTCATAGGGAGCTAGAAGTGTGCAGTGATTTTATCTGGGACATCTTCCCACTTTAGGACTGATGTTTGTGCTTCCAAAATGTTAAAAAAGTAATCTGATTTTCCTTTTCCTCCTTAAATATCATCAGTAAGGTAGCCTTTGAAGTTTAAATCCAAAATATTTATGAGCAGTGTATGTCACAACAAAAAAAGGAATTGGTTTCTGTTACCTAATACAAGCCAGCTTACTGGGCTTGAAGCCCAAATAGCCTCTTGACTGGTAAGCAAAACTTGCTGGCTCCTGCACAACTGCTTATTCTGCTTGTTAGGAAAGGTTAGGGCAACTGCAGCCTTAGTTTCTACTTGCAGTGCACAATCTGATGTGGCAGGAGGCATAGTGCATCTGGACATGAAAGGAATACCAAGATTTCCTTAATTCTGAACTTGTAATTCTTCCACTTACTGTTGGTTTTAACTATGCTTACAGTTTGCCTAAAATATTTCATCATGGGATTTACAAGTCAGCAGAGAGATTACATTATCTTAAAGATACTCTAATCCTTGTAACAACATGAGTCTAGACATGCATTCAAAATTACGTGCTTCTCAAAGAGCGGTGGTTGTATAGAATAACTGTTCTTTGAAGCTCTTTTTTTAAATTGTCCTTCAAACTGATTAACTATTCAGGACAGGTTGGTTTGGGGTTGGTTTTTTTTCCTTTCTCTAAAGGTATAATAGTAGTGGGGGGTTTTTGGCACACCTTTAAGATTAAACACTGACAGATACATGTTACAGTTCTGCAAATGTTGCTCAAATAATAACAGTGCTTCCGTGCAGTGGATTGGCAACATGTGATCTCTGATCTGGGTAGATGTTCTCCTGTCCTGAGAGTCAGTGATCCTCAGCTCTTAACGTGTGGTGAATCCAGACTCAAGAGTGTGAGATAAGGTATTAGGCCATTTAGGAAAATCTGTAGTGTGTTGAATGATCCTGATTTAGGCTAATCTGTCATGGATTTCCTCTCTGGCAACAAATAAAATTAGCTTCCATGTAGATTTGCTTCAGTATACTTTACTAAAGCCATGTTAATCTCCAAAGTTTTTTAACAGTCTTGGATGATTGTCTTCTGCCTTTTCTCTCTGCCACTTTTGTTCAAGTATTTATAGTAAGGTTTATGAATTTTTTCAATACCAATTTAATTTGTTGAATTTCTCCTGTTAATGTTACTGGAGTGGTATGGAGGTTGATACTGCAATACTTTATCCTAAGTACTTGATTTCTCCCTGCTGTGAGAGCAGAGAAAGAGCATTATAGGAAGGTAGTTGATTGAAATCAAGGAAATGTAAATTACTGGGACTGTTGCTTTTATTGCAGCCATGTCTAAATCTGATACGGTTTTATAAATAGTAATCTATGGTGTATTTAGATGCTGCTAGGATTCTTGCATTAACATAGAGTGGTAAATCTGTTTTTCTTACACAGGCTTGGCCTACTGTTGCTTAGTTGAACTTGTGCATATTTGAAAGTGGCCATAAAATTAAGTTGTTGAAGTATGAAGGATGTAGAGAAAAATCACACCAGTTTTGGACTCTGGGGATAATGTTTTGTTGTCCTGTAGCTAGTAATTACTGCATTTTATCTGTATCAACCATGTAGAGCTTAAGGGACTGCGTAAGTTCTTTTTGCACGTTCAGTCACAGATACAGTGGGAAAATGGGGAAAAACTGAGAAAATGAGATGTCTTTTGTCTTTGATCGCATATATATGTTTCAATGCAAATAGTCATATGAATTTCATGTAATCCAAGATAACAGAAAAATAGTATTTTCATTTTAGAATGCTTTGTTTCCCTTAGAAACAAAAGGAAATATGATTTTTTTTTCTTTTACCAGTGCTTATAGTACTCCTAAACAGCCTGTAGTTCGCTTCAAGAGGAATAAGCATCATAAAGGATCAATCTACTGTGTAGCCTGGAGTCCCTGTGGACAGCTGTTAGCTACTGGTTCTAATGATAAATATGTGAAAGTGCTGCCTTTTAATGCAGAAACTTGTAATGCAACAGGTACTGTGTGTATATTTAGTTCAAAGAATTTATTTTGAATTACTGTCCAATATTTGTCAAAACCATTCAAATTACATTGATTATGTTTTGTTATTTTTATTCTAGTATTTTAATTTAGTCTCTTTTCCCTTTTACCATCAATGTGGTCTCTATCCAGCAAAGAATCACTGTGAGGTTGGGAGTTACCTTTAAGGTTTTGTTTGGGTTGGGTGGCAGTGTTTTGGTTTCATTTTGCAAGACTCTGGTATTGTGCTATCTCCTGGCAGATTCCTCCCCATTACAGTAAAACAGCCAGATGCTCTTACCTACTTCTAGAGCTTGGTTGTCACTAAGAATTTATTTCCACTCCTAGTTCCCTTTTCTCTTGCCTGGCTCTCTCTTCTCACCCATTTTAGAAAGGTTTCTGTCCCAGCAAATACGACTTCCCATGCCCAGCCCTCCTAATCAATACGCTGAATGTGGCTCTTATCTTTTCTGTTTTGAACTTAGGCTGCTTTGTCCTTCATGGTTCAGTGCTCTCAATGATCCTTTCCTCCTGGCAAAGAGCTCCTTTTGAGTTCACCAGAGTTTACAGAAAGAGATAAATGTACTCTGTAAGAAACCTTGGCTGCAGCTGGCAGTAGTGATGGTCTATGTACATTTTGCAAAGCTTTAGGAAGTAGGAAGTGCAAGCAACACTCAAACCCAAGATTCTTAGAAATTGTATTTGAACTGTAGTAACTGAAATAGTCTGTTCTGTGCTAAAGTGCACAGCCATGTTTGTTCTTGGTGGCACGTTCGCCCTTGCCTAAAATACTCTGCATTATCACTCTAAAGAGCACAGCACTAACAAACAAAGTATGCCTTACTTTGTTCCTTGATTTTTAAATTATTTTAGGACCAGATTTGGAATTCAGCATGCACGATGGGACAATCAGAGACCTTGCTTTTATGGAAGGCCCAGAAAGTGGTGGTGCTATTTTAATAAGTGCTGGAGCAGGGGACTGTAATATTTACACAACAGATTGTCAGCGAGGACAAGGCCTGCATGCCCTAAGTGGTCACACTGGTATGTACAGTGTGGCTTCTCTCACACTTTCTAAGTCTATATTATAATTCTAATAAAGTTGTTGGGTCGTTTTGGTTTGATTTGGTTTAAAGTAATTGTGTTTTTCTTTTTAGAAAGACTTTTTTTTTCCTCTCCCAATTTCTCTTGAGGTATTTTGAGGGGAGTTGAGCAGTGTTTGTTCTTAAATATGTTTGCTGCTAATCTGATGGAGAGAGTGCACACCTCATTCCAGAGAAGGCACAAAGCTGGTTAATGCCATGCACTGGCAATGGATCATGCAACTTGCAGGTTTTCCACAGGATTGTTAAGTCTCTGAATGCAAAAAATAATCCCAATTGTAATATTTTAGTGTTGGATTAATGATGCTTAATCAAATTAAGAAGTCTTCTTGTTCACAGGACATATTTTAGCACTTTATACATGGAGCGGCTGGATGATTGCATCTGGATCCCAAGACAAGACTGTAAGATTCTGGGATTTGAGAGTGCCAAGCTGTGTTCGTGTTGTGGGAACAACGTTTCATGGAACAGGCAAGACTTGCTATCATGCTTCTGATCATTCTGGCATGAAAATAGACTTTGAAGATGTCAAGGTCATATAGAGAGAATGGGGGGTGGGGGTTGTGGCACAGAAGAAAGGCTTGGCTTAAAGAAAGAACCTGTCAGGATATCTATACCTGTGGGGTTGGTTTGTTTGTTTGTTCCTAAAGTACTATTTCCTTTCAGAAGATGGGTAGTTTTTTTGCCTTATGGCTTTCAAACAGACACTTTTAAGCATATTCAAATACAACAACCTAACTGAAGTCCTTGAAACTATAGGACCAGGGTGAATTCCTTGCAGTATTCCACATTATTTCATAGGAGTGACTTTCTTTCCTGTGATGGAACAGAGACTTTCTCACGCAGCTTTAATAGTGTCTTTGCTATGATTCGTGTGTGACCTATGGCTTCAGAGTTTTTAGTGCTGAAATAGAAAGACTTTCTTATTCTAAGCTGGGTATGTTCACCTTAAATTTGAGGCCAGCTTTTGGTGTTCTTTCACAATGCATGATCTTGTGTTTAAAAAAAAAAAAGGCTATTTGCAAAACCATAGTTAACTCTACTGTGTGAATGCTGGGTTTCTGTCCCCTGCAGGGAGTGCTGTAGCCTCAGTGGCAGTGGATCCCAGCGGCAGGCTGCTGGCCACGGGCCAGGAGGACTCGAGCTGCATGCTGTACGACATCCGCGGGGGCCGCATGGTGCAGAGCTACCACCCCCACGCCAGCGACGTGCGCTCCGTGCGCTTCTCCCCGGGCGCGCACTACCTGCTCACCGGCTCCTATGACATGAAGATCAAGGTGACAGACCTGCAAGGTAACACAGGCCAAGGGTCACAGGTTAACTTCCCATTTGGGGCTTTTAATGTTGAAGTTGACAACTTGGCTCAAGGATCAGGTTTTACTTTAAAAGGGGAAAAAATAGTAGAGCTTTGAAGGTTGGACGTGTATATTTGTGATTGTGTCTGTTTGAAATTGGCTAATTGTGTTGCTGAAAGTGTAGGCTGTGAACTGAATCATGTTTTGGGGTGAGGATCTCATTACAGTAAAACCACTGATTAACACTGTTGCCTGGTGAGATGACCATTGCTTTCAGACAACGTTCATAAAATTGACCCTTAGAAAAACTGTAAAAAAGTATAGTAATTCTCATTTTTACTGGGATGAGTAAAGAAGAGGGAAGATATTGACGTGATTTTCTTGGACCATTAAATTTTAATCACCTAGCATAAGAATGCTGGAGATCTGCAATTTTAAGTTGTACTGTGCCCAGTAATGCCTAAAAACTGAAACACTGGGGCCTTTTGTTATGCTCTGTGTGAGAGAGAGAAAGGGGGGTCAAGTACACTTCATAAGGTGAAATACAGATGTAGGCTTTAAGTAAGCAAACTGGTTAAAAAAGACCTGCCACCCAAGGCTGGGATATGGGTTCATGAAATGAGTAATGATTTCTGTTCCTCTTCCACAGGGGACCTGACAAAGCAGCTTCCTCTGATGGTGGTAGGGGAGCACAAGGACAAAGTTATTCAGTGCAGATGGCACACGCAAGATCTTTCCTTCTTGTCATCTTCTGCAGACAGAACTGTAACCCTTTGGACCTACAATGGTTAGAGAGCAAACAAAGGCAACTATGCAGCTAAAGCACAGAGACCCGAGACTACAGAACTGTCAAAACAAGTAATAATAATGAGGCTTTGAGAGAGCAGCAGTTGAGCAGGAGAGTGTCTTATCAAGAGGAGGGGCACTTGTCACTGATTTTTCTGGTTTCTAGGAGGTCTTGGTGTTTTTAGTATATTCTTTTGCAGTGCTTCCAGTCTTCCATGTTGAACTCATGCTGCTGTGACCTATTGTAGTCTTGTTGCCAAAGTCTATGAGGAGAACTCTTCTGTTGTTGATGTGCACTCAGAGTAACATGAATGATGTGTTTACAGTTTGGTATAAATTGCATTCCTTGTTCTTTGCCTCAATGAGAATTTTGTATAGAAACTTAAGTTGAGGAACACTCTAATCAAGTCTGTATGTAACTAGTTACACACACACATAAAAGAAAAATTACTTCCACTGTTTTTTCAGGTTTATTGTATTCATCACTTTTAAACAAGAGCTCAAACTTTATAACATCTCCACAGTTTCAATGTTTTTAGTAAAAGAAAATCTGAACTTTAAAGGTTGACTAGGTAGTAACCACTTCTCGATTATGGTCCATTATATAGTGGGGGTTTTTCTTTCTTTTCATCTAACCTGGGAAAAATGTTGCTGTTTTTACTACATGACTTTGTTTTGAACCAGCTAACATGTTGGAGGGGAAAAAGTAAAATATTGACTTTTTTCAGTAGGAACGTGTAATATTTTACTTTTTGAATGCAACAGAATACCTCTGTGTATAATGTACTGTAGAAAAGAGTGGATTGGCAGCAGTTGTCACAGTGAGCTTAATGGTAATGGCTATCAATTTTTCAAGTAAAAGGGATACCATTAATGCTGTAATAGAAACCAGCATGGCTTAAAATGCTATGTCTGCATGATAATTTAAGAATTGTTTAAATTCCCGGTTCAGAAGCTTATCTGAATTTTATTTCTTGCACTGTTTATGGGAAATTGCAGTTTTATTTCTACAAAACTTTAGATTCTAATGTTTATGTATTGTTATATTTTCATATTGTACAGTTCCTTTTACTTTTTAAAATATAAACCTTAAACTTTAGGTTATTTATTTATTTGAACTGCAGTTAAGTTTTGGATTCTCTTGGTTACTAAATTATATGTGCACTGTAGCAAGCATTTTTAACTATCGTATAAAAGTGGAAAGGTAACTATAGAAGTGTATCTGTGCTATAATCTCAATAAAGACCTCCAACACCTGCACCTGTTTCATGTGTTGTTTTGGATTCTTGGTTTATAATTCCTCAATCCAACTGTGATACAACACTTTGACATATGATTTAAGTATGCCAGAACTATAAAATACTTAAGAGCTTTGATACTGCTTCCAAGTATCGGAATTTGCAGTGCAGTAAGTAATAATACAGTGGTGTAGAGCTGAAAATCTTGTTTATTTTTTATTAGTTACATAGACAATAATATGTATGTATGATCAATGATATATATGCAAAGCTACTTTGGAGGAAAATAGTGTCTCTCTAGTTGTCTCTCTGTGGTCAAAGATGGCAGATTATGGAAATTAGTATATAAATTAATTAGTTAATTAGTATATCTATATATAAATAGTGATTTCCTGACATTAATTTTATTTCAAGTTGTGTCATTACAGATTGGATCTGGTTTTACATCCATGGTTTTACACCCCGCCTCCTGTGTTTGAGTTTGCATTTAGCGCAGGTACGCCTCTCGGCTGTGTGCGCGGGCCCGCAGGCGGCTCCGCGCACCGGGGCGGGCGGGGCCGGGCGGGCTCGGGGCGCTGCTGCTGCTGCGGCCTCTGGGCGGGGCCGGGCGGGCTCGGGGCGCTGCTGCTGCTGCGGCCTCTGGGCGGGGCCGGGCGGGCTCGGGGCGCTGCTGCTGCTGCGGCCTCTGGGCGGGGCCGGGCGGGCTCGGGGCAGCGCTGCTGCTGCTGCGGCCTCTGGGCGGGGCCGGGCGGGCTCGGGGCGCTGCTGCTGCTGCTGCGGCCTCTGGGCGGGGCCGGGCGGGCTCGGGGCAGCGCTGCTGCGGCCTCTGGGCGGGGCCGGGCGGGCTCGGGGCGCTGCTGCTGCTGCTGCCTCTGGGCCGGGGCGGGGCCCGCAGCGCGAGACGGCGCCTCAGGGCCGGGCGGCGCTTCTGCGGCCGCTGCTCCACCGCGCTTGGCGGGCGGAGCGTCCCCCCGGGCCGGGCAGTGCCGGGGCGGCCCCGCGCCGGGTGAACACACCGGGAGTCCCGCGGCCTTTCAGGTACCGTGAGCGGGGCTGCGGGCGGGGCGGGCGCCGCTGACCGGGGCCTGCGCGGTGTCCGGGCGAGGGAGCGGGGAGGGACTGAGGGCTGCGTATCTCGGCGGAGCGCGGTGTCAGTGCCGACGGGAAGGAGGCGAAGGCGGGGAAGAAGCTGGCGGGGCTGCTTCTCTGTGGCCCTGTTGGCTCCTGCAGCGCTCGGGCGGCAGGGCCGGCCTGGGCCGGGCCAGAGCGGGGTCTGGGGCCTGGCGGAGCCGCACCGAGGGGACCAGGCCGTGGCACCGGGCAGGGCAGGGATGTCCTTGCAAGTCTGGCCAGGGAGAGTTCTGCATGACGGTCGCGCTGGCCCATTTGTGGAAAAATACTGAAAACCGAAGTTCAGCAAGGAGGAGTGTTCGCATTGGCAGTAGTTCTCCAGGGATGAGCTGCCTGCACCCTTAGGAGCAGGATCTCTGAGGGAGCTCGGAGAGCGAACAAAGGATGGTGGAGCGGCAGGTGGTGTTGTGGCCATGCTCTTTTTAAAACAGTGCAGGCAAGGGGAACTAAGCCAAAGGAATGACCCAAAAGGTGACCAAAACCTGAACATTTCTCCGTTAACTCGAAAATACGTATCATACGTACACCGCAACGTATGCTAATGAAATAAGACATGTACATGCTTTACATATATGGCTGAAGTCCCTTAAACTGCACCAAATATGAAATGTCATCAACTGAAACTCCACCTTTTACCCTCCGTCAAAAAAACCAATATAAATACAGGTTGAGAGGGGCGGAGGTCAGAGGAGACACCTCCACCTTTGTATCCTGGGACTGTCGGCGGGCTGTGCCTCTCTCCTCCCCCGTAGGAATGCCTGTTGGGTAAGGCTCAAACACAGAGTGATCCCTCAGGGAATTCAGAGAGGCAGCTTCTGTTTGTGATTGTGCTTTTAGTCATCTCTCACTGTAACGTATTTGTTACTGGTTAATTGCTCATATTTTTTGTGTTCACGTGCTCCTGCAGACAGTGTGTTTATCACTGACAATCCAGCAAGAAGTTGCATTTTTGTTGCTCAACAAATGACAGTATTTTGCACCTGAGGGTTGTTGAAGGTTTCCAGACTGTGGTTTGGCCAGGAGAGTTTGTTGGGCATGAGCAGCCTTACAGTGTGTCTGTCATGCTGTTTGTGAATCTGTGAGTGTGGTAGTTCTTATTGAAAGTGACTGGACTCACAGTGCTGCACTGGCTCTGTGCTTCCTTTTTTAGTGCTGAATTGGTGATTTCTCAGAATCAGCACAACCACCCCTAGCCCCTCTCATATCTGAGGAAGTTTATTTTCTGCGAAATCTTCTTCTTCTTAATGTGACGGAAAAAATTGTGTGACTCCTAACACAATACTCATTGTGGAGTTCTGCATGGTTTATCATATTTAGCAGTGCTGAACTCTGTGCTACACACCTGCTGATAACAAAGTCTGGGGTATTGAGCCACTCATATAATACAGTTTAATTGTTGCATATTATTGCCAACATTTTCGTTGGGGAAAAATATGGGAGTGAATTTAAATCTGCTTAATGGAGAACTGAGTTTTTAAAAAACACCACTTGTACTTTTTTCATGTAAGATTGTTTCATTTTTTTCATACAGCATGTTACACCCTGACCTAAACACCTGAATTTCTTGTTATATTCAGTGATACAGGATGCTGTTTCCTTTGGTATTGTGTGCAGTTATGCTGATAGGGAGCTGTAAAGTTCAAGAAGATGAATGGATTGACCCCACGGATATGCTCAATTATGATGCAGCATCAGGAACAATGAGAAGACCTTACAAGGTAGAAGAAGAAAGGGTGCGTGTCTCTCTCAAGCAGCCACATGCTTTTGGAAGATTGCTCTTAAATGGTGATAGTAGATAATGATAGTAGTACGGTGTTTTTAAGGGATTATTATGTTGTACCTGAATCCATACACAGGAAAGTCTTGTGTGTCCATGGTTAAAATTCCAAGGAAAGAAATTGTGATCTATATTACTGTAATTAGCTCAGGACGTTTTCCTGATGAGTTTCTGTTCCACTCAGATCAAGTCATATCAAGCAGGCTTTTTGTATTTTCATAGGTGGTGCTTGATTTGTGCAGGTTGTGGCACCACAAGTTACTGCTCTGAGAAGGAGTGGGTTAAGCAGCTCTTGCTAGTTTCTCAAGTATAGTGCTAAATGTCTTGAAAATCAGGTTCCTAACTGATAAAAGTTGGGGGAGTTAAAGTTAATTATTATATTTTATTTTAATTAACCAGTTTCCCAGCAGTAGGAGCCAGTTTCCCATTTCTCGTGTGAGACTATTGTGAAAGTCCGTGGTGTTTTGTAATGCTGGGCCTCGGTTTTCAGAAGGAAAACTGTACTTTCAATGATTCCTTAACATTGAAGAGAAGATGAAGTAGGAAAAAAAATAGTTCTAACAAGGTGAATTGTCTCTGTTGCCTTGTATGAGGAACTGACTCTAAATATCACGAGATGCATGTTGGTTATCTAGTGCATATGTGTACACGTGGCACTGTAAACTGGGGGTGGTTGTATGGGCACCCTTGATTCTTGCCATTATTCACCTTTCAAGTTTGGTTTTACAGTCTTCAGTAATACTGTTTAAACACTACAGAACGTCATTCTCTGAAGCTTAAAAAATGCACAGTGCATTATTGCTCTCCACAGCTTTCCTCATCAGCCTCCAGCTGCTCCAAGTCCACCTGATAGTCATTAGCATCCCTAAGATGCAGCAGCAAGCTTTGGAGTCTTTAAGCCTGGAGCCCAACTGCTTCAGCTTTTATTAAAAAAGTAGTAGCTTTATTGTTGTCTCCCACAAAAATAGAACTACATAGTAAAGGAAAAAAATTACTACTTTGTCTTAATCCATCTTTTCAGGATTTCTTTTCTGCTCTGCAGTGAGTTTTTAGGTGGGTAGGCTGTGTGGGCTGCCCAAGCCTTCAAAACCACACTTTGTTTCAGCATGAGTTCACTGATTAATGTCCTGTTGTGCTTCCCCGTGGAGACTTCCCTCAGTGTGCACACCTGGTTGTGTAGAAGCAGCACTGCCAAAACTGAGTCTGAGTAATGAACAGGAAACATAGTGTTCTGGAGCAAAGAAAGGCAGGCAGCCCAAAATGGGGTTTGTGTTTACTTGCAGTCTGGCTGGTGGCGTGGCCAGCTGGACTGGGAGTTTGCCTGGCTGGAAACTGCCCCTTTGCTGAGTCAATTTTTAGCCAGTGCCATTATCTAATCTGATGCACTCAGTGGATCACCAGCGCTCAAAGGAGGGGAAAGGGCAGGTGGGGGAGGACAGGCAAGATCTCACCTTCTGCATGCATTTAGATAAACTCAAAGCAGTTCTCCGTCTGGAGCCTAAAATAACAGCAGAGAGGCAGCTGGAGTGTCATTGGGAGAGTATTAGCAGCAAAGATCTGTACTCAGTTTTTAGTTCCTTTGGTCTTTCTGAAGTGATGTGACTGTAGAGGTGTAGCAGGGCATGTTGGTCAAATTGTTGGATTCTAAAAATGTTTTTCTTCTGTAATTTTAGGGAAACTATCATGACTCTGAGGATAAGGCTCTGGATACAGTCAGTACTGAAATCTCACAAAGTTGTTCCAGGGTAATAGATTCCTTGCAACACAAGGTTTGTTCTTCAGACAATTTCCAGTGTTTTATTTTTTTTTAATTAGTTCAGACATTTTCCAGTGTTTTATAGTTTGTTCTTTTTGATGATGCTCTTCTGGATAGTATCAAACAGGTGCATCGCTGGCATAATTTATGCTTTATGGAGGGGTAACCTCTGTGCAGAGGAGAGACTGAAAGTGGCTTAATTCAAGTTGTTGTTCTGCCTACAAAGGTCTGTTTCCTGACATGTTTTATAATGTAACAAAATCAATAGGAGCTAGGGGCTTCTGTCCAGTGTCAACAGTTTAAAGGTGTGGTGCTTGATTTTAAGGGGTGGGTTGTGGGCATAGAGACCATGGCGGTGTGCAGTGGTACAGCTCTGAGGAGCTGCTCTCAGACCCCCTCCCAGGGTGTGGGGATGCTTGTGTGGGCACTGGGGCACTCGCTGCCCTCAGCCATTTGGATACCCAGTGGGATGTGTGTCATTTTAGTGGTGTTTCAGCTACGTAGGATCTTTGGCAGTTTTTTTTTTTTTTCCCCCCCCGATGCAAACTTTAAATGCAAGGAGATCCAGATGTTCACATTTGTTTCTAGCCTTACTGAGGTCAGGATTTGAATATTCCTAGCAGATGTGAAATCTCCAGTACTGGCCAGTCCCATGGAAAGTAGTGTCTTCAGCAACTGCATACGCTTTTTATCTGGCATACTAATCATGGGATCATTGCTAAAATAAAGAAGTTCAGAAGTGCCCCTGTTAATCCTGAGTTTAATGTTGGTATGCTCCTATGAAGAAGCTGGTTTGAGCAAAGTGAATAAAAGTGTCTTTTTCACAATTGCAGATTGCAGAATGTGAGAAGAGGATTGCCAAATCACATGAAAGCCGCAGCTTTTATATTTTTAAGCGATACTTGAATAAGATTTTAAATGAAGCTGGAAAACTTGGCCTTGTAAGTATTTGAATAGTCATTTAAAAAAATACTTAATTAGAATGAATTCATATTACTGCTTCATGTAGCTTCCAGTTACCAAGCATTGATTAATTATGCTGGTGTACTTTAAATGAAATGAAGGGAACTGATTTGCAAAGGACAAGATGATACAAGTATGTGCATCCAGTACTGCTGAGGAGACACAGTTGCCATTTGATCTGTACAGCATCCAAAGGAAGGCTATGTGATTTCAGTGTATCCAAACATCTGTTGCTGGGATGCAGCTATAGAAGCTCCTTGTTCTGCTCATGTTAATGGTTGGAAACTGGAAGGAGCTAGATTTGGGTTGTTGCAGATTTTTAAGGCCTGTATTGTAGCTCTACCATGTTAACCTGCAGAGGGTAGAAGCGAGGACAAGGTAGCATGGGAGGAGTACAGAGAAATTGTCCAAGCAGCGACAGGGATCAGGTTAGGAAAGCTAAAGCCCAGATGGAATTAAACCTGGCTGAGGGCAATACTCGTAAGGAAGGGATGCCATCCAGAGGGACCCTGACAGACTTGAGAGGTGAGTCCATGCAAACCTCATGAAGTTCAGTGAGACCAAATGCAAGGTTCTGTACATGTGTTGGGGCAATCCCAAGCACAAGTATAGGCTTAGGTGGAGAATGGATTGAGACTGTCCCTGGGGAGAAAGACTTGGGAGTGCTGGTGAACCTGGCAATGTGAGCTTGCAGCCCAGAAAACCAAAGCACCCTGGGCTGCATCCAGAGCAGTGTGGGCAGCAGAGCAGGGAAGGGATTTTGCCCCTCTACTCCGCTCTGCTGTGTCCAGCCCTGGGGTCTGCAGTGCAGAGAAGAATATGGACCTGTTGGACCAACTCTAGAGGAGGCCACAAAGATTCTCAGAGGTCTGGAGCACCTCTCCTACAAAAACAGGCTGAGAGAGCTGGGGCTGTTCAGCCTGGAGAAGGCTCTGGAGAGGACCTTAGAGACCCTTTGAGTACCTAAAGGGGGTCCTTATAAGAGGGACTTTTTACAAGGGTATGCAGTGCTAGGACAAGAGGGAATGGCTTTAAACTGAAAGAGAGGAGGTTTAGATTAGATATTGGGAAGAAATTCTTTGCTGTGAAAGTGGTGAGGCACTGGAAGAAGTTGTCCGGAGAAGTTGTGGATGCCCCATCCCTGGAAGCATTCAAGGCCAGGCTGGATGGGGCTTTGAGCAGTGTGGTCTAGTGGGAGGTGTCCCTGACCATGGTGGGGGATTGGAACTAGATCATCTTTAAGGTCCCTTCCAACCCAGACCATTCTGTGATTCTAACTATCAAGCAATAGTAGCTTGTTAGAGTTTCCATATAAGAATCACCTTATTACTTTCTTTATGCAGTGGTTTCAGCTGGGACAGAATGAAATTTCTTCCTGTAGCTGATGCAGTGCTGTGTTTTGGACTCAGTGTGAGAGCACTGTTGATAACACACTGGTGTTTCAGTTGTGTCTTCAGTGGTGCTTTCTCTAAGTCAAGGACTTCTCAGAGCCTCGTGCCAGCGAGGAGGTGCAGGAGGAGCTGTGGGGGAGGGTGGCCAGGACAGCTGAGCTGAGCTGGCCACAGGGATGTTGCAAACCATGGCTGTTGTGCTCAGGATGAACTGGGGGAGTTGGCTGGGAGGGGCTGATTGCTGCTGGAGGACAGGCTGGGCTAAGGGGTCAGCTAAGGGAGCAGTTGTGTTGTGCATCACTTGTTCCTCTGGGTTTTACTTCCTTCTTTCTCTCTTTCATGACTATAGTATATTACCATCACATTTTATTTTGTTTCAATTATTAAACTGTTCTTGTCTCAGCTCATGAGGTTTACCTTTTTTCTGATTCTTCTTCCCAGCAGGAGGGATATTGGAGGAAGTGAGTGGCTGCATGATGCTTTAGCTTTTGGCTGGGCACTTTATTGTCTTTGGAGATTTTTTCTATTAAGAGGTAGAATTGATTTTTAGTAATAAGTAAAATTACTGTTAAATAAGGAACATATTTAGCAATGTAAAACTTATTTTAGTATTTAATAGCTTATATCTGTATTATCCAGTCATGACTGAAGCACACGTAGTGCATATGTAATTATTACTTGTTAATGAGCACTGGTTCTGAAATTTTAGTGACAGGTGAGATAATTCACTTTATTTTTTAGGGTTTTTGCTGTAGAATTTAAGGATTACAAACCAATTGATTTGTGTTTCATGTAGTTTAGACGAACAAAAAGGTTACAGGATCATAGTGTGCCCCCTGTCCCATGTTTTCATCCTGCAGTCTGCTTCTGAAGGGTGCTGGTACAGAATGAATATGATAGGTTTTTTCCTAGGGATGCACTTCTATTTCCAAATAAGCAGCTTTTAACCATTGTTTTGCTTTGCTTTGAATTCAGCCTGAGGAAAGCGTGGGCTACGTCCATTACGATGCTGAGATCATTCTTACAAGACAGACGTATGTGGAGATCCTTAGGTTTGTCAATGAGGAAGCCTGGCAGCCAGGTGCCCTGGATGAGGCACTGAGTGATATTTTGATAAATTTTAAACACCATGATGATCAAGCTTGGAAGTGGAGATTTGAAGATGCTTTTGGAATTGATCTATATAATTTGTTTTTGGTAAGACAATGAAGGTTGATTGTTGGTTTTAATTGCTGTTTTCTTCGGTTTCTCTGTGCAAGGCTAGTCAATTAATATTACCATCTTAACTCCACACATAAAGCAGTCCTTTCCATCATACTTTCAGTAAGTCACTTTTCTTTTATGGTTGCTGAAGGATGTATTTGCTTTAAGAAGGAATTCAAGTTTTTTATTTGTGTGGTCATCTGCTCTTATTGTAGCTTTGGTTTGGGGTTTTTTTCTGGTGTGCTTTTTTTTTCTTGTCTTTTATATCTGTGTTGCCACTCATTATGCTCTAGCACTTTCTTACCATTAGAGCTGACACCTCATGCATTATAGATTTTCCAGGTTTGTCTCTTGTTCATGTAGATGCTGAATCTGTTGGTTTCTGCAAGAGTTGGAATGTATTTATATTGAGCCAAGTATATATTTGAACTCCTGTAGGTCAGAGGCTTCTGCAAATTTTGTGGAAAAAATTGTGTAGTGTTGGAGAGGAAAGAATGACTGGGAATTATAAAGTGCTAAACTGAGGATCTCCAATAAGCTGAAGCTTTCTGAATAAATCTTTACAATTCAAAATACGCTAATGTTTTATGCTGACATAATCTTGCATGTAGCCTGTCTAGATCTGAGGGGTCCCTGGAAGCCAGATGACAAAAGCAAGCTGTCAGTAACCTCTGATAGGGGTCCTCAGGTGGAAAGACACTGAAGTGCTTCTCTGAAGTCTTGCTGCTGGTACCCAAACTGTAACTTTGTCTCTTAACCAAAGTGCAGGAGTTGGCAGCAGTTGTTCTGTGGTTCATGGCAGGCACAAACTGCTCAAGCACTGACTGACAGCAATTTGATAATTTAGAAGTGTGGTCACTAATGTAACAAACATCCTAAGGAAGAAATAACTAAAGATCACAAGAAGCAAGTGAGCAATTGCAATGTAAGGCTGTGATAGGAATGAATACTAGTACTGCCTCAAAACTGTTCTGTCTTGTACAGATGGGCTGTGGAACTGAGGAAACACTTCTCAGCTATTCTGTGTAAATGACACTAGTAAAAACAAAAGTTGGAAGTTTCTTCATGTGTCCTGTCAGTAAGCTTGGAAAATTCCAAATGTGGGTCATAATTTTTTTCCTCTTTTCTTTTTCAGCTACTCTTGTGCTTAGTGTGCATTGTAATTGTAATAGCTACAGAACTCTGGACACGTATTCTTTGGTTTGTTCAGCTAAAACGTGTTTTATTAATAAGCTTTTTCATCAGTTTTGCATGGAATTGGCTTTACTTGTATAAGGTAAGTTCTGTAATCCTAATGGCTTTTTGGCTTAAAACTTTACAGTTATGAGGGAGTTAAGGTTACTTAGTTCCTTTGGTTAGTTTACATAAAGCTCTTAATTAACTGCAGAATAAATGGATAAACATTTTATTTTACATGTTTATGGGTGTGTTAGGCTTAAGAACAAAAGAAACCCTGATAACTTTATCCTGCTGTAGAGGTGCACAGAATTCAGAGAGCACTAGAACTCTGATTTCACCACGTGGGCAAGGCAGATGTGACCTCTAACTAAAGCAGCTTGGTAGAAAAGTTACACAGAAATACATTATGAGGAGGTTTTTTCTTAAAATTCCCTGGCAGAAAGTGTGTTTGATGCGATAGACCAGATAAACGCTTCATTAATGGTGATGAAGTGGCTGATGGTACAATAGGATCAGTTTTATTGAGGAGGAGTTTAAGCTACCAGATCATAGCCCCGCCACAAAATCTGCCCCTCACATCATCAGGATTGAGCTGCAGTTTGTCAAACCCAGGGATAGCAGAGTGCTGGAGTAGGATGGCTCTGGCACAGGAGTGGAATGCCACTTTTCTAAAGAAGCAGACTTTTTCTAAATACATATTACATGGGGAACTGCCATTACAGGGGGACAGTGGGGAAATTCTCATTTACATGGGGAACCACCCCAGGCCTGCTGAGAGCAAACACAGATAGCTGAGGAGCAGCACTCGTGGCTGCAGCCTGCTCACTGTGTGTTTCCCATCCCTGCTGTTCCTGCAGCTGGCTTTTGCTCAGCACCAGGCAGAGATTGCCAAGATGGGGCAGTTTGATAATGTCTGTGAGGAGAAGCTGGACTGGCGGGGAAGTCTTATTGGTGAGTACTTGTGTTGGTACTTTGCAGTAGTAGTTAAAATCACAAAATATCAATTCACAGTATCCCAGAATATTCAGATTTCTTCATTAGTAGTACAGGGAATTTTCTACAGTACATGATTATGTGATTTTACCCTTTTTCCATCCCATAGAACTTTGTCTTCGAGGCCTTGGGAGGAGAGCTGATGACAGCACTGTACTTGGAGCATGTCATGGTGTTATGTCTAACTTCCCCATGTTTCCCCAGCCACCATCCCCAGTACCATTCAGTGCCATTTACTGAAGACAGGCAGGCAGAGTTCAGGACAAGGATTTTTTTTTTTCATGTATCAGGCCTGTGAATACAATGGATTTCAGGAATTGGATCTGTAATTGTTTACTCAAGTGTTAGTATTTTACAGAGAAAGCTGATTTTTTTATTAGCTGTTCTTTCTATCCAGTGCTATAGCAAGTAGATGAAGGGTGGCAGCTCTTACAGAGTGCTTGTTATGGTCTTCCCTTTGTAATTTCTTGACTCTGATCTGTTTTTGATAAATGTTAATGATTTATGTTCTGACTGCAGTAAAACCAAACTACAGAAACAATGATGTCATACATCACTTGTTTATAATGTAAAAATTCCCTTAAGAAGACTTCCTGCTTGTAACTAAAATAGACCCTTGAATCTAGCAAGCAAAATAGACAATTTCAATCTCCTGCAGACTGGCAGATGAGCAATAACACAGAACGATGCTGTGTCAGTAGCTGTGAACACAGTGTGCAAGTTCATAGTTTCCACAGATGTGACTTTTTTTCCCTGAGGCTTCTGGGGTACTAAGCTCACCTAAAGAGCTTTCTTGATTATACATGGCAAAACTTCAGGTTCTCCTCTTTCTTTCCAGCCTTCCCTCTCCTTCCTGCATCCCCATGACTGGATAAACTGTACTGCCAAGCTAATCTCAGATGTGTAAAAATAAATCTCAGTTCTGAACCATATCTAGAAGAGTTCTCTTCCATCTGTAACTGAAATGCTACTTTCTGTATTACTGCTGTGTCACAAAATGTATTTTTCAGTAGTAAAAATATGTCTCTGCTTTGACTTCAGAATGGCTTAGAAGTACATGGACGTTTCAGAACGATCCCTGTCAGAAGTACTATGAAACTCTGCTTGTAAATCCTATTTTGCTGGTTCCACCAACAAAGGTATGCCAAGCCCAATGCGACTGTTCATGTTTGTTGTTTGTGTGACAACACTGGTTTGTTGTTTGTATTTTTCTAGGCCTTGGCAATAACTTTCACCAACTTTGTAACTGAGCCTTTGAAGCACGTAGGACAAGGTATTGGTGAGTTCATCAAGGCACTTATGAAGGAGATACCATTAATTCTGCAGGTTCCAGTGCTCATTATGATGGCTCTGGCTGTCCTGGTTTGTATACATTTCTCTTATATTTAAAAGCTCCATTTTATTTTTTATATATTAAATGTATTTATGTTTAAGTATTATCTATTATATTACTTACTTGTACAGCTGAACAGATTTCTTAGTACAAATGAAATTAA
The DNA here is from genome assembly GCF_965178545.1 of Coloeus monedula. Lineage (NCBI taxonomy): Eukaryota > Metazoa > Chordata > Aves > Passeriformes > Corvidae > Coloeus > Coloeus monedula. Next base: position 10,594,171 of record NC_138789.1, read on the forward strand.
CTTCTACAAGGGAATTTTTTCTTGACAAAGACTTCGTACTACAATTGGTCTAGGAATTAAAATAGCCAAGTTTTGTATTCAAACCATATTCTTCTCCCACTCCCCAAGTGGGATATAATAGCATTGAACTGCTTAAAATCTTAGACTCTCTGACAGTTTATTGCACCTTAGTTCCCATTTCTTCTTTGAGTCATTACACAGTGAGGCATCTAGTTGGCATTTTGTACACAAAAGCATTGAGTTAGAGCCTTAAACATCTTTAATGTAGCACCAAGAAGGAACTGCATCCAGCCCGGCAGTTCCTGCAGCATGCTGGAATTGGAGCTATTTTCTTCACCTGAGCTTTTCTTCCAGAGTCTTTCAGATATGTGACACTGAAATCTGTGTGAAAACCATAGGCTGCAGATATTTGGTGTTTTGCTCAATTTGGTTTTTTTTCCTCTCCCCCAGGCTTTTTGCTATGGTGCAGGATCATCAGTGTCTGCATTAAGATATTTAACGTCTTCTCAGAAGAAAAGTCTTCCTCTGCCTGCGAGTCAGCAGGAGCAAATAGCCTTTGGGCAGTACGAAGGGAGGCCAGCAGATGAGTATTATTTGCAGAAGCATCCTTCTGTCCCCAGAGGCCACCAGGACAGAGGGGATGCCTCCACAAGGCCTCTCCCCACGGCGAGACCGGGCAATGGCAGCAGGAGCGCGGACACGGCGCACAGCAGCGACAAGCCGGATGCACAGGTACCAGAGTCCCCCAGGGACCAGAGTCCCACAGACCAGCACCTGCTGTGACCCCTGGTGCTCTGGGAGGTGGCATTAAACTGAACAGATTGCAATGGCACCTGCTAGAACACATTTAAACAAGAAGCTTAACCCAGATGTGGGAGAGAGAGGAATTAAGGAAGTACATATTCCCCTAAGAACAGTTTGATAGAGGTGTCTTGGATGTGTTTCTTCTGGAAAAATACCTTGCAATGGCTAACTGTGTCAGGAAACTACTGAATTAAAACTCTTTAAAGACAACTTCAGTTTTGAGAGATCAGTACTTGAGTCAGCCTGGGCAATCATGATAACACACAGAAGAAGATAAAAAGCAGTGCTGACGTTCCTGTTAACTATAGAAAATTCAAACCACATTTATACTCTACATTATTTACAGGTTCTGTTGCCCCAGGAAAAAATATCCTTGTCTTGCTTTGGATGAGCTCCGCCCCCTGAGCTGGGATGCACTTGAAACAATAGATGCTGTCACTTTAGACTGCTTAATTAATAGATTGTTATGATTTTTTTGCAGAACAGATTGTACACTGAATCTGAAGTGCATAGACTTGGAAATCTCAAAGCTGAAAACTTGAATGAAGAACCTGCATTTGAGCAGCAAAAACAGGAGACAGGTAAAGCTGAGGGAGAGACTGAAGAAAATGGTGACCCTAATAGAAACCTAGAAGGGAAAAGTTCTGCTATGGAACCATCTGAAGAGAAGAAAAAGATTGTTTTACATGACACCCAGGAAAGAGACTAAGGAAGACCCAAGCTTTTCGTAAGTTTTCTCTAATCTTTACTTGTCACGTGCTTGCTAATTCTGCTCGCATTCTCAAGCGTAGAAGAGAGAACAACAGCAAGCTGGAAGGTGAGGTTGTAAAATCTGGGAGAGTGAGTAGATGTACCGTGTCTGGAATCTGAAATAAAGGTGTTAAGTAAGATGATATGCCTTTAAGTGGCCAAAAAACCCCAGGCTCATGGAGTGTTGCTGCTTGTTGGAAATAAGGGTTGTGTAGTAAGTTTTGAGTAATTCCCATAATACTAATTCCTAGCTCATAGGTCTTTAAAATCAGTTTGCTTCTTGTCAGCTGGGTTGTAGGACAGCCTACAGCTTTCCTCCTGGTATCATGATTTGCAGAGAGTGAGAACCTGAGGTTGTAGCAGTGGTTTTTAGGGCAAGGACCAGGAACTACCCTGGGGACATTCCAGTAGTTGGTCCCCAGAACTCTCCCAGCAGAGCCTGTCCTTCGCCAGAGCAGGAGAGGAATTGAGGTCAGGTACAGCAGCTGTGTGTGACACTGGAAAGTGAGGTGCTGCAGGAACTGCCCCGGGCCTGTGTGAGTTGGTGCCCAGTGCCCACCCACCCCTGTGATTCCTGGTGCATGGGCAGGTACCACGCAAGCTGTAGAGCAGCATGAGCAGCTGGCTCTTGAAAGTAAGTACCCCTTGAAACCTTCTGCTGATTGCAAAACTGTTCTGAATTAATGTGGGAAAAAGTTAACTAAATATTACCAAAAAAACCATCATGTTTCAAAAATCTATTCTTTATTAAACAGAATGAAAACTAGGGTTTAATTTTTTTATAGAAATGATTGTTTTTTCCAAACTCTGTTTCTGCAAAGAGACTAAATACTGAAGCTATTTCTCCTTTTTTTTTTTTTAATTTTTTTTTAAAAAAGTATAAAAGAAAACAGGACCTTTTTTTAGGAGGTACAAATCAGGGGGAAAAAAAATCAAGTTTTCTTTAAAAAGAACATAAAAATTCAGGTCTTATACTAGATTGAGACAGTGGTAGAATCCACCTGAGCAATGAGAGAATTGACAGAGAAAAAAAATCATCATAATTCTGATAGACTAGAAACAAGAGGGAGACCCAGTACCTCAGACACTGCTCTTAAAGCAGCTGCCACCTGCAGGAGCAGGGACAACTCTAGAACTACTGCTCAGGAGTGTGATGCTGCTGCTATTTCTGTGAAAAACCAGGAGAAAGGAGACAAAGTTACTAACTGTAGTCATCTTAAAAAAGGCAAGTGTGCTTTTCCAGCAAACCAAAATGATCCCTGGATGCTGCTGTACAGTACGTGCCTCTGGGGGGCTTCAGCTGGAATTGGGTCCCTTTATAGCCGAGGGTAAGTGGACTCTCTGTTCATCCATTCTCTTCCCTTGCGAGCGTAAAATCAGGCTGAAAAAATCCTCATCTGGTACAGTGGGGCCTTTGGCAGCTCCTGGAGGAGCACATCTCTGATCATCCAGTCTAGAACCCTACAGACAGACCAAGCAGTAAAAACTGCATATGTACAGGAACATACATAGTAAATGAACAATATTAAGTGAAAATGCTACTAAAAGCTTTTGTTTTCAGGTTTAAAGCTAGTAGAGAGATTTAATTTTTAAGTTTTGTTTGAAGTTAAACATGCCAAATTAAATTGAGTCCACGTGTATCTGAAAATAACCCCTCAGATCAGTTCTTTAACATAGTGCAAAATGAGATTTAAGTGTCCTTTGTCTAGAAGAAGAATTTTAGCATTAGTACAGGGTCTTTCTAGTCTCAAAACAACAGAAAGGATGGTTGGCTTCCTTTCCTTACATGGGTACTAAGAAATGGCCACAGTGGTGTGAGGTTTGGGAAGGCCCCTTGCCTGCAAACCCTGCTGGGCTGGGGGCTGTGCTCCTTTCACACAGCCACCCTCCTTGCAAGCTTCTGCAGGCTGGGGGCTGCCACAGGCACAGCAGGGAAGGGGTGTTCTCTACAGGAACAGGCTGCTGCTGGATGGCAGTGTGGCCACAGGAGGAAAAGCACAGCTTTCAGTGGTGGATGGACCTGGGACAGGCACCCTTGAGACAAAAAGGCTCAAAAGACAGCAATCCTTCTGTGCTTGTTTAAAGCAGGAGCATCTGTTCTGATTAGAGGGGATTAAATATTTTTCCATTCCTAAATGAGACAGAATATTTCTAGATTCTTTGCTTGACTTGCAGAAGGAAACAGACAAGCTGCTACAACAGAACATGGTATTCCATCAGGTTGATGAACACTGTCACCATCAGTGAAGGTTCAATTCCAGGTGCTGCTTTCTCACCCAGGCCACCATACTGACTGACCTCTGGAGAACTCAGCATCTGAATTTTGTATTTTGGGATGCTTATCAACCCATCAGATAAACCAGCACGTCTTTTTAATTAACTTCTTTTTGGTCTAATTGGTATACGCACCGTGTTGTATTGACCATCAGTCACCTCACGTGTATGTTGCTATAAGCTGTTATCAGTTAAACTTAACCTCATGGGAATGATGACCACTATTACCACCAAAACCTGGATACTGAATTCTTTCAGCTGATGAATTAGGCTTGCTGGTTTATCAGGTGCCCTCCTTAGTGTGCCAAATCTAAACACTTAAAACCATTTTACACTCCTTGTAATAGCCTCACTTGTTTTCCTTCACTTTTTAATCATTTCTTACTTTTAATAGTTACCATGGTATAAATACCAAAATTACACTTACTAGACAATGGATAATTAAACAAACAGACAAACCAACAAAGAAGAATTGTCCCAAAACTTAAAAAAAAACCCCAGCCCTAATCTTTTGTTCCCTTATGTTCCCCCTTATCTGCCAGATCAATGTGTATCTCAAAGCACATGATAAACTAAGTGGCTTACTTGCAGGAACGCAGTAGCAGGAGGCACAAATGAAGTCCCCAGAGACAGAAGCTGAGGAATTTGTTGTTAAGCACTTACCTGGCATTTAATCAATATATCAAAGAAGTCATCATCCAGTTCCCTGTTGTTGCTGGCCATGAGGTGGCCCAGCACGGCCTGGCTGCTGTGCTGCCGGAGCCGCAGCCCGGGCAGCTCGCTGAAGCTGGCGCGCTGGTCGTCGAGCCGGCGGCTCTGCGAGCTCGCCAGCAGGTCCAGGAACTCATCCGTGTGCGGGGACACCACGGAGGTGGAGAAGGCTGGGCAGGACAGACAAAACAAGTTAGCCTAGGGGTAAATCCATTGCTGTAGTGAGTCTTGCATGCAAATACATTTTGAAAATAGTATTTGGCAAAAACTCAAGTCAAATATAGATTTTACTTTTAAAAAATTACATTTTATCATTGTTTTAGGTGGAGTAGAGGACGTTGCCACTGAAGCAGCTGAGAGTCTGTTCTTCTCCTGGAAGCAGCACCTCTGATCATCCATCCTGTTACTCTGGAACCGACTCAGCAGATCAAAAAAGCCTTCATCTGCCATTGTCTCCCGACTGCTTTTCTGAAAAGGAGAAGATTTAGGGGTATTTGAACTTAAGAGTACCTACAGCTGGGACAACTGCAGCAGAGTTTTAGTCCAGTGATATGTTTGATATTTGTGTATCTGAAATTTATTAAATGAATTTTTTTAGTCAACAACTTCTATAGCCAGATATCATAGGAGGAGATGCTAATGATAGGGCAGCATTTTGGAGAGTAAAATACATTAGAAATGTTTCATTCTCTGAAATGGAAAGAAACAGTGCTCTGATCATGGTACAATTGCAGTTACTGCTCCACAGCCATTAATCCAACAAAACCCCAAATGCCCATGAGAGGAAAAAGAAACAAGAGCAGCAATGAATAGTTGTCATTGTCTCCTCAGGTCTATGACAAAATGACTCAGTTCTTTTATGTTGAACTGACTTCTCTCAAGAGCCTAATAACCTGAAAAGTATGTCCAAAATATCTCTCACTGCCTGAATCAGAAAAACGAGATTTTGTTAAGTTTGGAGAAGTGTGGTGTAGAAGAGACTTAGAAATAAAATTTATGTGCAAGCTGAGGTCTAACTTAAAAACATCCACCAGGAATAAAATATTGCACTAGTAGGAAAATCTTAAAGCTGGCACCATCCCTGAGAGAGCTGTAGAGTGGCAGATTCTGCATCGGTTTAGAGCCACAGTTTAAATCAAGTTAAACTGACCAGGACAGCTGCAGAAGATGTTTTCCACAATTCTAATCACACAAAGATTAGTAAAGGCCACAATCTCCACAGCTCACCACACCTACCCTCTGAGAGTTTGGAACTCGATGATCAATAGAATTACTGGCATCCTGCAAAACTTTGGAGGTGGTGCCATTTTTGTACTTCTTGCCTTTCAGTCGATTTACAAAATGAAGTTTTGCTGAAGTTTTGGCAACCAGTGGTTTCTGTTTAGCAAGAATCTCACTATTCCAGTTCGGAACCTAAGAAAACAAGAGTCAGGAAATTGAGCCTTCTGATTTTATTTTACCAGTACTGTTACCTCTTACTTGCTGCTGCTTTTGCTTCCCAAAATGAGGCAGCTTTACATTAAATTTGTTCATGCAGCCATGAGGATGTGGTTATAATTCCTGAGCTGCTGTTAGCAGAAGCAGGTTAGTGCTGTTACTGGTCAGTCTGCAAACTGAACTGTGGTGTAACACCTGATGGATTAAAACATGATCAAATAGTGGTTTTAATTAAACACACTGAAATTGTCCTTGCTGACTGCAGTGCAGGAAAGGCAGTTAATTTAAGTGCTGAACTGCAGGCACAGCTGGCATTTCCCACCTGGCATTTTCAAAACTGGAAAGAAAAACACAAAAAAACCTCCACTCCATATTACAAAGTGTTAGAGCAAAACAAACCCTTACACAAATGCAGCTACTCAACCAGCCATCCCTGACGTACACAAACTTCCCAATAAAGATTGAAAAAAAGAAGGAGACAAATGGCAGCACAAGAATGAACAGGACTAACCATTTCCTTTCACTGAACAACAGAATGGCTAGCTTTATCAACCTGACAGATTTTTCCTAAAACTTCCTCTAAAATAAACAGAATTATCCACAACTGACAGACTCTTGTAACTCAATAAAAGCAAACCCTTTTTTTCCTGATTCAACATCAGAAATCATGAACAGAGTCACAAATCTTCCAGCAACACTGCCGACCAGTGGATTTCCTTTTCAAGGCTTTACTGAACACCAGCATATGGACTTTGAGAAGATGCCATCCTGTACAGTCAAACCCCAATGCTCAGGTCAGGGGATGTTCTACACACCAGACATTTATGGAAGGAATTTGCAGAATCTACTCAACAAGTACCTTGAAGAAAACCCTTCATAAGCACTAGACTGCAACAGTAGATTAATGCCAAAAATCTACAGGACACATTTCAGTGTATTCAGGGCACAGACTGTTAGAGGATACATATTTTAAAAGTGCTCTCAGATAAAAAGATTCAGAGAGTAAGAAAAACCCAGCTGATAGTGGCCAAAAGCTTAGAAGGTTCCCTGCAGACACCTTGCCCTAGACTAAACACGAAGTCTTGCTAAAGCAGTACCCAAAGAGGCTTTTGAGCACCAGTGCCAACCTCAGCTGCACTGACTGTCCACACGCTTTGAGATTTTATTGCCTGTTTGATTAACAGGCTTTGCCTCACCTGAAGAGACTGGAATTAGATATCCCAGTGTGGAGGGAAAAATACCAAATTCAGTCTGCCACTGGAGTCATTTATGCAGAACTGCCAGCCCACTGCTGAAAGGCAGAATTTGAAGGAAATCTCTCATAGATTGGCACAAGGGTTTTAACCAGGAACTCCCATCTCCAAGAGATTTCTCTGAGCTTTGGGGGAAGTTGCTTTGCCTGTCTGTGACTCAGCTGCAGCATTTCTGAAATAGCATCCTTACTCAAGATGGATGTTGAAGCTTCTGATGGTTTGCAAGTTGGTTAAAATCTCAAAGTGAAAAACACAACGTGTATTTTAAGTGCCTATAAAATGACTGTAACCAAAGAAGAAGTGTTCAGAAGCACTGAGCTAGAGCTTAGGAATTTTACTCTGAATTACTTCCATGCTGCAACCTCAAACCATTTCTATAAAGAGATGAAAGAATTCCCTTGATGCACATTACAGAACCCCATTCCTTCTCATTCATGCAGGGAATAAAGCAAGCTTCCCACAAGCCACTACAACCATTATCTGTCACACACTGACTGTTACCTAATGACAAAAGTATTATTTGTTAGTATTGTTAGACCTGCTGTTTTGGAACTCCTAAGATCAACTAAATTAAAAGGAGAGGCAAATGGCACATCAGCACACCCTCAGAAATGTTTTGCTGCAATCTCAGCAGCAGAACAGAAAAGCAAAGTGCCAACCTTTTCTGGTGTTAATTTCATAAGTTCCATGTTTTCCATACTGTAACGGCGTCCTCTTGGTCTGCCACCTTCAAGAGACAAATTCATCTTTTCATTATTAAAATTTTTGGTGTCACTTGCAAAGCTGTGGCTGTACTCATCTAAGGTCCAAGGTCCAAGACACAGACACAATTAGAACACATGAAGAAACTAAGCACTAATCTGTGATTCTCAATATAAATCCTCCAGAAAAGGAGGTGCTGAAGGGGTCCAATAGCACAAGAACCTTTTTTAGCTGGTGAGTATGCAAATTTGCATACTCAACCATGGGCAGTAAAGAACTCAAACAAGAGATTGTTTTTGAAGTTCTCTGGTGGGAAAGTACTGCAGAAAGAGGCACATACCATTCAAACTGTTTTCCACCATGTGGCTTTCTGCCATCATGGAGTTGTTCGTGCTGTAGCTTAATCCAAGAACCATTTGAAGATCTGAGAGATTAAGTCTGGCAGTGAGTTCTCCAGTTCTGTCTCCTACCTTCAAGCAAATCAAATAAGCAGTTATGTTACCTTAGTGAATACTCACATGGGTAAGTGTAGAGCAGTCCTTGTCCCCTAGACTTCTGAGAGGAAAAGGCTGAAAAAGTTTTCCTGGTTGAAGACTGAGAACATCTTTTTGAAGAAGTAACAACTAACAGGTAACATAACAAAGCCTGAAATAATCTCTGCTAGATTACTAACTTAAGAGTCCATGACAACAGTGTGAGTGGTGACACTAGAACTAAGGAGCTAACTGCAGTGAGAGGGTGGCTGAAACAACGTGGAATCAACGTCTCTGAAATCATTCAAAATGCATTGTTGCTCAAAATCCGATGCATGGACATACCTCTGTAAAACCTCCTTGTGAGTGAGAGCAAAAACCAACAGCCAACATAGCGGGAGTATGAAAATCATACCTCTCTCGAAATCTCCAGGTGCCTTTCTGCAAAATGGATGGCTTGGTCGTGATTTCCCAGAGCAGTGTATGCATTCCCTAAACTCCAGCACGCTCTTCCCTCCCCAATTCTGAAACAACACACATTTCCAGTTACACCTCTACCTGCTGAACACCAGAGGTCAGGTTTTCACAGCACTGCCACAGTAATTTGCTGGGCCAAAAAAAACCAAAGGCAATCATCAGAGGCCATTCCAACACCAACACATTAAATACTGTATTTAAAGGAGTGTGATCTGGTTATAAATAGATATAAACAAATTTAATCAAAATTTTAATTTTTAAGCTCATAGCAAACAAATGAGTTTTGTAACCATGGAACATTGTATAACCTACTTTGCTTTTCCTCAGTTTGCATGCTTTATTAGTCCTCCGTATTCTTACTGACTTAGGAAGATGTACATTTAAATGTAAAAAATTTTGGTTACACCTGATATTATGAAAAAGGCCTCAGAAATCAGGATTGCAATATAAATATTGCTTGATGCTGCGTTATTCTCCTTCCCCCATCTCTTCCTTGATTATTAGCTTGTGGACAAGTAGGAGACAGATTCTTATGACAGTAAGGTGATTTATTATAATGAAGTCATGAAAGAAAGATCTGCTTTTCCTTTCCTTAATTTACACAGATGTGCTGACAGGAGGTGATGTAGAAACAGTCATTCATCAATTTGTCTTTCATCTCAAGACTCATTAGCTGAAATACCATCATGCGTAATTTTTGTTTTCCATATGAAAACCAAAGCCCAGCATTGAGGGAATTCACATTAACGCAGCTGTCACATAGGGAACAATGACAGTAGAGTTGAAGGCAACAGGAGTGTCACACATACATTAAACAATCTCTTAGGGCTTACTTGTCATGTAGTTCCTGAGCAATCACAAGGTGTTTCAAATGATAATCAATTGCTTTCTCATAGTCCTGGAGCAGAGTATAGGTGTTCCCCAGGCTGTAGCAGGCCTGAGCTTCCACAGCTCTGTCCTTCAGCTGCCGCGCCAGCTGCAGCGTCCTCCTGGAAGAGAGGTCACTCACCTCAGAAACCACTGCAAGGAGAAGGTTTCAAAGTGCACACCCAAAAATCAGTTACACAATTTAGTAATGGATTGGCCAATGTTTTGCCAACCTGGTGCCCTGATTTAGCCATCTTACATAAAACTCTTACACTTGCAGACTTACAAAGTCTTCCACTCCCCTCCACTGCAACCTACTTCCACCTACTTTATTAGCGAGCAGCCTGATACCTCAAATAGCATCTTTTAATTTATTGCTTCATTAATAATTTGTAGGAGTTTCCCTGGCAGGATGCACCATTTAATACCAGTGTTACAATACCTACTTCCCCATCAGCATGGCAGGATAGGCCTATATCCACCAAGCCAGCCCAGCCCAGTTGGGCAAGAAGAATTGGAGTGCTAAGAGGGGATCTATAAGCTCAGTACTGAGGGTTTTCTCCCTAAGAACAGGTGTGCTCTGAAAACCCAGTAAGATGCTGATAACACCTATATTGTATCTTTGCCAAGCTTTTACTTTCCCAAGTACAGCAGCAACTGCTTAGTGGTGCAGAAATCAAGAAGTCTGGCTTGAAAATACAGACTAAAGATGTAAATTTATGTTGCTGTGCACCACCTCTCTGAGCTGGTGAGCACACCTGAGGCAGCCACCCATCTCAGGGTAGGAGAGCTACTCACATCATTCCAGAACTCACTAAGAGCTGAGACAGTAATGCCTGCTTCTAGAATAAAGGGAATAAATGCCTAGCAGTGGGAAGATGTTCTGTCTACAGTACTGCAAAGAATCTATTTAAAGTAACAAGAGTTAAAAAAATAAAAAGCATTAATGCTTTCCCTCCCTTAAAAGAGCTAGAATAGTTAAACAACAAAGGAAAAATTTCTTAGCTAAACAGAGTTTTTTCTGAAGTGTATATTGAAGAGATGGCTGTTCCACAGTAAGCTACAGTGCCAGGCACAACAGAATTAAACTGTGCAAGAGGTATAAATTGTGTTTATCAGCAGTCACTCACCTGTAGTATTCAGCAGCAGTTTCAAATTCCCCCAGAAATATGTAGGCATTTCCAAGGTTGCTGTATGCTCTTCTTTCTGCTGATCTATCACCAAATTCCTTTGCAATTAGGAGACGCTTAAAAATGTGAAATAACTGCATTATTTACTCCACTTTATACTGTGTAACATACATTTGCATGCAGAAATGCATGAAAAAAATGCATTCTTTAAGTCAACAATGCTTGATAAGAACAGCAAAACTTGAAGTTATGCCATTAAGATTTAAAACCTTCATTAAAAAGCTTGCAACAAGATCCAACACAATACATGTACTAAAGGTCAGAAGCAACCTGATATTCTGCTAGAACAGAATTCACTACTAGCACATTGTTGTACCTGTTCATGGGCTAAAACTGCACTCCTGAAGTTGCCCAGAAGATAGTGTGTGTTTCCCAGATTTCCAAAGGCACGCCCTTGTGCTGCTCTGTCACCCAGCTCTGTTACTATTGTCAGGTTTTCCCTGTTTTGGGGGAAAGTGAGGAGGAGAATAGCAACTTTTAAAAGGTTTGGGTTTTTTCTCACAGTCATTTAAATAATAATTTAAAAAATTCTTATAAAAAGGAAAAGGTAGAAGTATTCTACTTTGGCCTGTTTTAATGGCCTTCATATAACCATGAATCTGAGTAGGAAATATTTCCTCTCAGATACCAAACTCCACTGCATTCTTATTCAAGCCAGTGTGCTCCCCTCTAGTTACACACACAGGTATAACAAGTTGTCTCAGCCTGAAGAATTCTGCTGGTTTTAACTACATGGGAGGGCATGATAAAAAAACCAGTGCACTGTCCTGTTGGAAAGACCAACTTGACAGGTACCTCAGTTCTGCAAAGAAGCATTCCATAGTTTAGCTCAGGGCCCTGCAAATCTCCCATATTCTAAGGAGCTACATGATCACATCCTCCCAGCCCCCAACATTTAAAGCTACTACTTACTCATAATAATTTGCAGCTTTTTGTAAAGCATTTTTCACATCATCTGGAAGTTCCCCTGGATCATGAGTCCCAGCATTAGCTACATTTTTCCCTTTAGAATGATACACATTTCCCAGATTATACAGTGCTCTTGCTTCTCCAACCTGAACCAGAAGTTAAAGAAGGCATTAAAATTTCATGCTTCAAAGACTTCTGTCATAGCAACTATTTGTACAATCCACAGATAGGAAAAAAGTTCCTTAATTATTTGTGAACACACACTGCCCATTCTGAAGATGTTATCACCTACCCAGTTGTATCCCTCAATCCAATTGTTTTGCATATTACTTCTTTCTGAAGAGCAAGATACATTCCTGAAGTCAATTACCATTAAAAATTAAATTAAAAACAAACAAACCCACCAGAAAATAGGATAATATTTAACCTGGATCTATAGTCTTCCAGGTACAAACAACTGTATTCCAACTAACAGATTCTTACTGCCTAGAAGAAATAATAGAGTATTCACTATTTCCCTCTGAAAGGTGCACAACTCCTTACAAGTACAACAGGGTTCAGGCATGTGTGTTAGCACTTTACATCCAGATTCCAGTATAATTCTTACCTTATCATTAAGCTCTCTGGAAATATCCAGATGTCTTTGACAGCAAACAATAGCTTCTTCAAAATTCCCAAGTACCTTTAAGGTGTTGCCCAAATTCCCACTAGCTTTAGCTTCTCCCAGTAGATCTCCAATTGTCCTAAAATTGCAGAAATGAAGTACCCAGAAAACAGCGTATGATTTAAATCAAGCAGCTGGTCAATGTATGGTAGAGAATTACATGAATTTATGGAAGGAGACTACAACCATGTAAATGTATATGTGTTCAGTTCATTTTATATCTGAACTGCATGCATAAACATCGTTCAATCTGTGGATACAGACATCTCATTCTGTTGGTGCTGTTTGGCCAGCTGCTGGTATTCATGGTATTGGCTCATCTGCTGAACTTTTTTTTTTTTTATTCACATCTTTTAGGAAGAGAATAGAGAGAAAATTCTTAAAGATGATGTAGAAAGACAGAATTAGAAAGAGAAGTTTAACTGCATTTGCATTTTACTTGACTATCTCCTTTTACTCAACGAAATGCTTTACTGTAAGGTTTAAGAGTTACAGTCTCCTCTGTAGCTCAAGGCACTACTTCATTTCTATATTCTAAATGAGACTAAGGCAAGAGACTGCCATTGAACCACTCAGACTGTCATACCTGGGGGACAGCACAACAAAACAAATGCCCACAACATCACAGCAGTAGAACATGTTAAGGCAGGGAGAAGAACAGATTTATGCATAAATTGCAGTTAAGTACATTATATGCCTGTGTCTTTTATTGGATCTATACAAATCAGTAGAAGTCAGATACATGAATAGCATATGAAATGGATGGGGTTTTAATTTCACAGTATTACATTATGAGTTTTACACAGATAAACATTAAGGAGTTCTGTCTAGTAAACAAGAGAGCAGCTTAACAATCTGGAGAATTAGGAACACTAAGTTTTAGAAACACGGAAGGGTAAAGAAAGGGTGGATTTAAAGCAGCCACTTAATCATCCAGAAACCTGGTGAGGCCTCAATCAGTTCTAGGATTATGGTGCTAGACCAAGCATTAGCTGCCAGGTTAGAGGGCAGCCAGGCGACCTGACCTGCCAGGCCCCCCAGCCCTCTGCCACCACCATGTTGACTCATTGGCCAGTGTTAACAGCAGGGTTTGGCAGGAAAATGAACAGTCAGCTGCTCGTACCTACCAGAATGGATGACATGGAGAACAATTACCTTGCAAGAGTTAAATCGTGGTGATGGTATTCCAAAGCCTTTGCATATTCATGCAGGTAGAAATAGGCATTGCCCAGCTGGCTGTAAATAGCACTCAGGGTTCGTAAATCTTCAGTTCCAACCTGAACAGCTGCTTCAAAGAAAGACACTCCAGCCCGGCAATCTCCTGCCTTGCACAGGCGCTCGCCTTCCAGAGCCAGCTCCAGGCAGGAAGCCTCCATCCTGCACCAGGGAAGCAAAAGGCAAAGTCACTCCGAATGCCACACTCTGTCCAGCACCTGAGCTCTGAACAGGGCATTATTTTACTCAGAGGACCTCTCTTTCTTTAGGACAGGGAGTCAGCACCACAGTACAACCAACGAGCCTTGCTTTTTAGTATTACAGAAACTAAGCCTGACATGGAAATTACAGCTTGGATGGTGTTGAACAAAATAATATTTAAACAGGCAGCTACAATTTCTTATTTTCTTTTTCAGTCTCTGAGAGGAAACCAAACACTTCTTTGTCCATATGTAGCACCCACAGGGTTCAAAAACAGTTTTCACCATCTAGATAATTTCATAAGTTACCTAGAAATCAAGCTCTTACTGACAAATACTGATTCTGACAGATGGAAGCGCTTAAATTTTTAGGGTGATACCACAGTAACCTGCAAAATGATTCACAGGCAAAAACCTAAATAAGAATATTCTGTGTATCAAAGACTAATTTCCCCCAAGTTGCTTCCTATGTAATTCAATACTCCTTGGAACTTCATTTCTTATACTGGCACTGCTATGAAAATTCTCAGTGTAAGAAAAAATATCTAGGTTCAATTTAAGACAAAATGTATGTCAATTCAAGTTACTTCGCTGATACACCATCATTCCAGAACCCACTGGAATATTTTTTACTATTATTAACAAGTAATTGTGTAAGTATACAGGTATGAAATACTGCAGTCAGAAATGAGCTTGTAGAATATGACATTTTGAACATGAACAAAAGCTGATAGAGAACTACAGTGCCAAAAACCATTCACATGCATTTTTGCCCCTGTGAGTTCAGGAGTACAAAATGTAACATTTCAGTAAGCATTAAAAAATTTTATCGAAACATCTCCTACTTTCCAGTTTTGAGATGCGAGGGAAGCAGGGCAGCAGAAGATGAGAAAGACGACAGCTCCAGGTCTCAATCTTGAGGCAATATGGTTCTCCAGCTTTTTCAAGATACATGCACTTTAAAAAGCTTACAAAAATGTCAGCATTCCGGTTTCTTAAAGATTTTTTTCAAAATGAAAACTCAGTAAGAAACATTCTGTAATTGTTGAAAAAGCATGTGCTAATATTGCCAAAAGGTGGACAATCAAATGCTGCCTTTTGCAAAAGTTATTTTAATGGAAACACCAGACCACATGTTTTGACTGGACATAGTGATGAAGTTTTTAATATACCTGCAATATTTACATTTCTTTATTTTTCTAAACTAGAAAAAAATTGATTATACAAAATTCTACTCAAATCTGAACAGGAAGAAAATATTTTTGAAAAACCTAATGACTTCCGAAAGAACTAGAACTGGGATCACAAGTACAATACAAACCACAAAATACTACCATACCTGCTGTTCTTCGACATGCCACAACTAAAGCACAGCAAAATGACCGACATGTTTAACTCCTGCAATCAAAAGCACTGTCTGTTTGGTAGTTGGTAAAGATGCTGACAGCAAAAGATAACTCCAGCAAGAAGTTCTTGCCAAGCCCAACTTCTCAGGTTGGATATCCATAACACATGCAGTATTTTTAGGTTTGGAAATTCTTCTCAGAGAAGTTAAAGCATTCCTATTTGCTACAACACACCACTTGGGTCTCATTACATTGTGCATGTGTTGAACGTAAGACAGAAAAAGGCAGAAATGATTACACCATCAGCAACTGAAGGTTTAAGACTTAAAACATTTCATTGGGTAATCTTAATCCTATCCAAAGAGGTTCTCTCCGGGCACCTCATGTTAAGTGACATATCCAATTAGAGTGACAGCTAGAAAATATGGTGCTTCTCAGTACACAGATTTGGACTATTACAGAGCCACACACTTTGGATTTTTAGCTTGAATGGCTAAAAAGAACAGAACTTTCAGCAAAATGTGTGTGTGATGTAACAGTCAAAATGTTACACTGCACTCTGCTTCCGTAAGTGAATTTATTCCATTAAATTAAAAAAAAAAATTTTTTAACTGTGATACATCAGCCACATAATCAGTGAAGAAAAGGCAAAGTTAAAAAAGGTACAAGGCCAATACAGGAGAGTGCTGCAGTCTGGTAACTCCCCTGAGAGACTGCATTCATTTCATTTCACACTACACCAAAAAATGCCAAATGCCAAGGCAGCATTACCATTTCATCAGGGAACTTGAAACATAATCATTTGACTTTGCAACCCTAGATTTATTGTAGCTTATAAAAATGAAAGATGTGGGGTCTTTCATACAGAACACAACTAAGAAGCAAAAGGCTTAGACTGATGAAAATCAGCTGTTATTACAGCATTTCAATTCAACAGAATTACAGGAAAGAAATGAAAATGGGCATTAATAATTGTTTGAGTAAAAAAAAGAATGCAAAAATTAACACTTCTCTTGAGCACAACTCTAGAGAGGTTGTGTTAACAGGTTGCTAGAATCTGTAGAGCAAATTAAAGCTTTAATTCCATCTGGATCCAGTCTTTCTGACCTACCATTTCAAAATCTAAATAAGCTATACAAAAATAGAACAGAGAAAATTAAATATTTATTTCCACAGTTGACTGCACTCAATATTAATATTTTATTCAGGTTATATAAGAGCTATGAAATCACTCAGTTATTTTAAAAGTTTCAAAGTACCAAAACTGGATTCAGAAGAGGTTTGGTTTTGGTTTGTTTTGTTTTTTCCTCCCCTCTGCTACTTAAAGAGCTCTTATGCAAATTAACACTTTTTTTTTGTTTTGTTGGGGTTCTTTGAGGTTTATGTAGGTGTTCTCCACCTGTCACTACTAATGGTTAAACAGCACTTTGGCAGACTAGACAGGGCCAGGTTAATCAATGTTTTAGGAAGTCATTAAATAGTTACAAGGAGAATATGACATTACTTTCTCTGTTCCCAGGGCTGAATTGAATTATTTACTCAACACCCAACGGCCAAACAAAAGATTCAATGTATCTGCCGAGAGGAGAAGAGAACAAGCCCCATTCATCTGTGCACTTGTAATGAGATTCTGTTCCTGCTGAACAGGATAACGTTCTCAGATATTACTTGGAAATGCTCACACAGGGCTTCATTTTCTTATGCTGTTTATAGATGCCTGGACCTGTTCTCTGAAAGGCTGGCATCTCCTGAATAATTTCTCATTTGTAAAACTACCTCATCCTTATCTGTCCCTTGAAGCTTTTACTCTTGCATAGCTCCCCGGTTTTTTTTCTTTTCTTCTCCCCCCCCCCCCTTGTTCTTCTCTGACCTTTTTCACTTTCTATTTTAAATCTTTATTATTTCTAAGAATATAAATCCTAAGTATATCACATCCTTGTTTTTGCCTCCCTCCCTTCAGCTGTTCTCATCTTACAACAAGGACAAGAAAACTGGTAAGAATGAAGGCAATAAGACTCATTGATTACTACGATCTCTGAACACAATTTAGTTTTACTCAGTTCAATTCCAACTAAGAGGACATTTTGCTTTTGAGGGAACACAGCTGTCATCAATTTGCCATGAAACATGGTACAAATAACATACCTAGAGTCAAAACCATTTACGTTGTTATTGTAATTACATCTCTTTAGTTCAGATGCACAGCATTACTAATGCCACAGCATCCTGTAATAAAGCTCACATTCCTGACTCCTGTTCTTACTCTTGGCTTCTCCACATGAGCAGAAGAGAAGCCTCCACAGTGACCACTGCAAACAGCTCCACCACAACTCCACTGCAGCACTGGTTCCGTGAAACTATGCTTGATGGTAAGGTTAGAAACAAACAAATCAGACCAAAAGAAACCACACACCTGAATTCTGGGTTCTTTTGCTCCAGTCAATATAAAAGCAGTTACAAGGTTTTGGTGTATGAATTTAGCAGGCCAAAAGAAGCAAGTTCTACAAATATTCACATTACAGATCATTTATTCATACAGATCAAGTAATATTAGCATTTTGTTTTCAGTCACTAAACAATCAAAGAAGAAAAAATAGTCTCCCTTCCACCAGCATAAAAATTTTTATAGCTGCTAAAGTGATACTGATCAACTGCTGTGGGGTTAAAGAAATGAGTCAGGAACAGACCCACAGTAAAGCCTTTCCTTAGGAGTGGGCTCCAACTTCTTTAAAATCAGTTCTAATGGAATGCCAGAAGGAAGGAATGAGTAGTCAGAGCCAAACAAGCCTGGGATAATACCTGCAGGTCAATTTTTTTTTTAAAACTGGTAACTCCCTCCCCAGTAATTTATGACCTTTTTTTTCCTGCACTAAATTTTAAACTCCAAGCAAGTAAAATATTTCCAAATTATAGCTATCAAAATCATCAAAAAATTTCAGTTCAATATACTGAATTACTCTGCAGCTTCTCTAAGTCTTAGAAAAGTTTAATATTTTTTTAAATTAAAAGTATTTTGCCACCATGCTTTTAAAATGTTAATCAGATTACAGCTCTTGCAGGAAAGTTTAATAAGGTCATGAATATTGTTATTGTTGATATTTTTAATCGCTCTCATTCAAACCTGTACTGAAATACAGCATAAAGCAGTAATACATTGTACCCTGACTCTGCTTGCCAATTTTTTTAAAGGTTTTTTTAGTCTGTCAGTTTAAACTAGACAATTGGCCATGACACATTTTTCACCCATTTACTTCTATAATAGTACCCTGAACAGCTCCTGCTTTTATTAAAGAGTGAGCAAAGACCTTCTGTAATTGTCTGGGGAGGACCGAGAGCATCAGCACCAGCATGGTGGTAGAGGAATGCTGGGAAGCAGGTCCCTTCAGGAAATACTCAGCACAGAACTATCATGCTTATACACTTAGGGTCAAAGCCACAGGATGAAGATTTTAGCAACATAAAGAAAGAAAACAGTAAATCACAGCTTATTTGCTAATTTTTCTCCTTACAGAGCATGAAAAAGCTTCTCCAGCTGGTTGCACTGCTAGCCAGGACACTGGACTTGTATGACATGAAGCAAAGTATCCAACAGCAATCTAACATTGTCAGAATGTTGAAAGGATTAATTTTAAACCATAGCATGTGCTGTCTTACAAATAGAGGTAGTGCCTTATTGCTGTTAGCTAGTGATGAAAAGGTGTCCAAAGAAAGGATGGCCAGGGTAGGGGTGGGGGGAGCACACAAGAACCATATTCTTTATTTATTTTTAAACAATCATTTCAGTCTTCCAGTGTCCCTTCCTATTGAATGAGCTGCAAGATTTGCCCTTCCAAACACCATGCACTACACAATGCTTCTGTAGTTCAGCTCCATTAGAGCGAGTCTGCAGTGCAAACACGTTGTCCCACGTCTGTAAAGGGGATTCAGAAGAAAAATGCTAAAAGCTCTCAGAAGGGAAATCCCATATCCTCTTCACTTGCAAGAACAGTATTTTTGAGTCCAAGGCACCAAGGCAGTTTTCATCTACCAATCAAACCTCTTTATCTTAAGCAAGGAAAACACCTCATCATTCATCGAAACAATAATGGGACAAGTACAGAGAACTTTAGCAGACAAAACTCAGCAATTTGCATAGGCAGCCCAACAGCTAAAAGAGGGAGCAACTATTACCCTGCAGGCATCATACAATTCTACCCCAAGTACAAAGAAATACAGACAATAATGTACTATTCCGCTACCATGCAAGTTCCAATTCTACACAATCATGTAATCACACTAATATAATCTGCTACATAGCAAAAGTGAATTTTCATCATTCAAAAATCAAGAAAAAAATAGGTTTAATTTTCAGTTTCAATAACACTACTAGCAGAGATACCAAACTATTTGTTGAAACTTGTTTAGCTTTCTATTATTAATAGCACTTACTAATTTACAGCAAAATTACCAGAGTCTTACCTGTATCGTACGTGAAAGGAACGATCTTCAGGCATGCTTATCAAAACATTATTTTCCGCCATTGAGTTACATTATCAGTAGAAAATGTAATACTGTTCTGTAGTAGGGTAAGTACTTTATTATGGAGAATTGTTGTCAGAGCACCATTCCAGTTAGTATATTAAGAAGCTGGAGTAAAGATATCCTAAGCTCCTGTAGAAAAACTCTTCTTTGTTACTGAGGTAAGGAGGTCACTGCCAGACATCTCAGAAATGTTCATGTTCTTTCATCTGTGGCCCTTTAAGCTCCATTCAGCCGCATTTCTGCAAAGGGAACACAAGATGCTTGCCTTGAAGTCTCATAGTCAGTTAATAACGCATCAGCATTTGCAGCTGATGTAAAAGCATAACACTGCTCCTACCAAGCAGGAAATGTCAATCAAAAACTTGAAGGCAGAGCCAAAGCCTTCTACACAGACATGGCAATTCCTGTATGCAAGCGAGAAAGCTGAAGAGGTTTAACAAAAACCAACACTCTCTTCTCTTGGAGTCTTTGAAGTATTTACCCTTGTTAGTATTCTTTGGCCTCATGAAGTAACAGGCAAAAACCTTAAAGGATGAAAGGCATACTATAGAACAGATCCCAAAGTGCTTTACATGTAAACACTGCTGCTGAAACACTGATCATCAGCTGAAGGCCAGAAGTGAGAAATGGTTGGCACAATCCCATCTGGAGATTGTCCCACCTGGAATATTGCAAGCACAGCAGCCAGCAAGGGTTTAAGATCCATATTCACTTTTCTCCTCCCTGCTCCCAAAAGAAAAGGGGGGAGGTATGGGAATTTGGAGGGCGAGGAGTGTAAGACTGGCTTCCTATTCAAAAACTCTGCAGCACTGTGATGTGAGCTCCAAACTATGATTCAAAGAAATTGCAGAAGCCAGCATGGAAATATTAGACATGTTTAGGGCTGGCTAGGAAAAGATTAACAGAAAAGAAACCCTGTAATCAAAAGTTTACCCACTCTTAAACATATTTTTAGTAGAGATAGTGACATATTTATGCCTCAGTACTATTACCATCCTTTGCAAGTAAACACAGAGTTGTGTAATTCACAAATGCATATTTCATCAAGAGACTGCAGAGGTGTCAAAATGACAGGAACAGAGCTCAGATTCAGAGCTGTCACAAGAAGAATATGTAAACCTCTATATTTAATTGTCGATATAGGCGATGCCTTTTCCTCTCATTAGTTTTATCAAGTTCCAGCTGTGAAGATTCATGCTTCTTATCATACTCTACCTTGACAGCAGCCCTCAGACAGACTATCCGCATTCTTCCAATTAAACAACTATTTTGCCCTTCCATGCTCATCGCTACAATTATTTGGCATCAACAAGTGGGTGTGGGTGTATTTTTGCAATTATGAAGTGTGACACCCACAGGTTACAATACCACTGCAACCCACACACTGGGCAGGCTGTGTTCCAGGTATTCACTCTGTGGAAGTTTGTCCAACCTCACATCAGGTAACTCATACAGGCAGATGGCCCTAAAGCCACCCAGTCTACAGCACCCCCCCCCACCCCTCCCATGAGCACTCCTGCTGCTCAGCAAATCCAAGGGATTTGGAAGTTCTTTTCCACAGAGGGACACACGACAAACTAAAAAGTGTGTACTTTGGCAACCTCCACATATCATGAAATGATGACTGTGGTAATTTGTTTGCATATTTATATGGTAATGGTAACTAACTGAATAATTTAAAAAGCTTTTTTTAAAAATAAAAAGCCAACTTTAATAAAAAAACCCAGTTATACGTAAAAAGTACATCAGAAGATCTGCATTTGTTCAAATATCAGTTATTTTTAGCAGTACATTTCACATCAGCTGTTTATAGTTTCACTATACCTGAGCTACACTTCTGTCCTCATCCTCTGATTGATGCCACCATCTCCCAAGAACTGGAACCACTACTCCTGCTTTCTTCCCTCCTTACTGGCCATACAGCACATTCCTAGTCTTGTGAGGGTGATACGGACACACCCACATTGGCCAACACATCATCATCACCAATCCAACCAAAATTACTGGGTCTGCTCTTCATACCTCGCTTCTTCACGCGTAAGTCATTAGGGTGTCAATTACACCTTCAGCCATGCCAAGGTGTAATCAGTAACCAAACCTAAATCATATTAATTAGACTGGGGAATACAAAATTCAGGGGGTGGAAGTCTAACACTTGCACAGACAGCATCTCTCAGGTGTAAACTGGCCTTGGGAGGACTGGAGTACAGCAAACTCAGCCTTGCCCTTTCAACTGCTGCACCCTAACTACTGAGAGCATCTCTATGTAACCAAGCCTTGACTGAGATGGTGATCAGCATGGAACTGGCTCAGGGGACACAGGACTCCAGCAGAAAAGCCTAAGGAATTAAGAGGCCTCAGGAGAAGTTCTACACTGTCAGCGTAACTAACAGGTGAAACTAACAAGTGAAACAGGTGTTCTCCTAAACTTGAGTTTTTAATTAAAATTTTATGTAGCTTGAAAAAGTCACTTGGGGCTTACTAGGAAAAAAAGCTGTATTAATACAATCCAGCTGCTTTAAATTTATTCTCTCCACACCTCAGAGCAATACAAAATCTCTATCCCCGTTGAAGAGCTACCTTTCAGGAAAGCATAAATAAAAAACTGAAGTTGTATACACAACTTTTACATGCACAATTTTACTAAATACAGGAATTTGTAGGGTTTTTTGTAATTTCAAAGTAGCAGCAAAAAGTCTGCAGAGAAAAGATTGGGTCCCCTTCAGAAGTGGAAAATTAACCTGGTGTTACTAATTACACGGTTGTTTGATACTGAAACAGAAACAAACAGCAGCATCGCCACCCCCAAATCAAATGAAGCAAGGCAGAAGTTGGGCAATCAACTGTGGCAGCCACTCCACAGCCCACCACAGACAAAACGTGCACTGTATCAACTCTTTTTCAGGAGAAAATGGTGAGGGTTTTGGGTGGGTGAGAGAAATTTAGGGATTACTCACCCTGACTATCAACAGTTAAAGGATCTTCAATTAAACCATCAATAAAATGGTAAATTTGCCTCAATTCAATGCTCGATCTAAAAAAATGTACTTATTGCTGTCAGAAAGTCACTTTTCTTTCTTTTTTCTATTAAATCACAGATTTACATAGAAGCTATATGAATACAGATGGAGTCTGCATGATGAAAGTACATCTCAACCTTCCATTAACATCCCTGCACTGAATCAGTGATACAAATGCCAAGACTGGAACGAGGCTCACTCTCTCTCAAGAGAAATTCTAGAAGAAACCAAGGCTCCCCATCTTTAATACTAATCAGTATGTTTTAAGTTCCTGACAGTGATAAAACAA
The DNA here is from genome assembly GCF_965178545.1 of Coloeus monedula. Lineage (NCBI taxonomy): Eukaryota > Metazoa > Chordata > Aves > Passeriformes > Corvidae > Coloeus > Coloeus monedula. The sequence goes on from NC_138789.1 coordinate 10,617,273, forward strand.
TAGTTGCTACTTCTTTCCCAAAAGCCTGTATGCAAGCTAATAGTCCTAGTCGTCACAACTTCCAGACAGGTGTTTCATGTTTTAAGGCATTTTCCATTTGATTACAATTTTGATTTGCAATTATTTGATTACATACTATAAATTTTATCTCAATGGTAGACAATGAGTTTAATCAGGTTGCAATTCTTAAATACACTGAATGTCTACAATAGATCCTTTCATTTTAACTTTTGACAGAAAACACTATTTCTGCACAGGTGAAAATTCATCAGCAAGCAACAGAAAGCCAATACTGTGATTTATTTGCAGTACACAGAACTAATAGTCACAATACAGTTGGAGAAGATTTTTTTTTTTCTCCTTCATCACCTCAAAACAGTATATTTTAAGCAGCTTCATTTGCTCCTTCCCTCAACCCACACCTTCTTTCTTCGAGTTTATCAGAAGACCAAAAGTATTGCTTTGCTTATATAGTCACATGGCTGGGCAGCTGACAGACCCTGACCCGTCACTTGGGGGCTGGTGCAATATCAAACAGTTCCGTTCCTTCTGCCTTTCCCTAAAGGAGATGATCAAGTCATGCCTTCTCTCCCCATCTGCTATTTCTCACAAATCTGTGGGAAAGGAGTATCTGCCAAATGAAGTCATCACTGACTGAGAGATTCAAAAGCTATTAGAGGAAGGTACAGATAGAGGCATCAACTGCATAAATTGCATTTCCTGAGCAAAACTAGTGACAGGGACTTGTTTAAAGATTAAGACAAATTTCCCAATGGTGAACAAAGTTTGAATTTCCTTTCAGAAAGATGCTATGCATGGGTAGGAGAAAAAAAAGAAAAAAAAAACGATGAAAAGAAGCTTGAACTGGATCATCTGAAAACAAAACAGAGCTTTGCATACCCTGTGAATGAAGAAACAGACGGCACAACAACAAAAATATACCAACGGTTCCATTACCAAAATAGAGATCAGCTTGGCTTCAGTCCTTCAGAATACAAAAAAGCATATAAATACAAATAGCACAAGTAACACTCATAGCATTCTCTATTTTAGTTTTCAATGCTGTTTCAAGGATATTTTCTAAATTTACCTGAATTAATGAATAAGCCTAAAATGAACCACCAAAAAAACCCTTAAAACTTCACATCAAGTTTAATACTGTATTTACATGGTAAACAGCATCATCATTAGCATTTCTGCAGTAATACATATTCCTCTGTGACTGAAACTTTAAGTAAATGTGTGCCATGCTGCGGAAAAGTTAATTTGTCCAAACCTTGAGCACAGTACAAGTGACTAGTCAAGAGAGTGGATCATGCAAATATAAGAAACACTGTGCTAAGACCAGTTACTCTTGGCAGCTTAATTTCAAACTCCTCTGACAGCTGTTCAACATCTGATTAGCTGAGAGCACATAGAAACCACCTTCACTGATGAGGTGGATTTGAGGTTTTATTTAGGATCATGATGATGTGGAGCAATACCTGCCCTGAAATGCTGCCTTTGTCTCCTGATGGATTTCTGTGTTGAGCAGAAAACCCCAGAATAAACCACAGGGATTCTTTTAAAAGACTGGCTTAGCAGCACGCAAGCCACTTTGCAGCATACAATCCAAGTGCAGCTCACATCACACATTAACGCACAGAAGAGGAAAGCTGAAGTTCATAAACAGCTCCCTGAGCTGCTCCTCCCAGGTGTGAGTGATAGAGCTCATGCTGCAGAGCCTGTATCACTACAGAGCATGGCAAAGGCCCCACCTAAACATCCTATGCCATAGGCTCATCAGACAAGCTGCAAATAAATTAAACCACTATCTCATGCTCTTGGTTCAGATGCTTCCTCCTCCACCCCAACTATATTTACCATGCTGACTTATAAATATGGGCCCACATGAATCTAAGATGCATTGCTGAATATTGCAGACAACCCTGGAATGGCTGCAAGGGGTGGGTACTGCACTGGCTTTGGCCCACAGGTGATGTTCTTTCAGCAGACTTGTAATCCTATCAGCACATTGCTCCACAAACCTGGAAATTCACTTACAACAGTCTAACAGAGTTGGAATATGGAATATGAGGTTTTCTCTCCTTTGCCCAAATGACATGCACAGAGTTATCTTTTATATAGGAAGCCATCATTTCCTTGCCAGAAAGAGAATCACCAAATTGTAACTGAGAGCATAAGTCTAGACAGGCATTTTGTAACCAGAACTGACAGATGCAGAGCTAACTACCTTTTGTGAATCAAAAGAAAAGAATTGCTATAGTGAGGGAGGGAAACTTGACTCCCTTATCTCTTGAAATTATTCCATCTCCCTTTTTAGCCAGTTAATGCCCAAGACCTAATGACAGTAACAAGCAGTCTTTCCAGATAATCAACAGAAGCACAAAAGGTTATAAAAGACCAGAAAAATACCAATAATAGAAGTTAAGATACTCATGACAACTCTATTCAAAAAATTAAAATAATTGCTAAATTAATAATTACACAAATACTATCATTATCTGTCACAAACACCTGAGTAATCTGATTGATTTCTTCATTCCTCTCCCTAATTTCTTTCTAGCACTGTACATAAACTCAAATGAAAGAAAAGGGTTTCTGCCCAATTATTTGAGTTTCCTCATCAATTTACTCTAATTTAGTCATCAATATGACTGCAGGAAGAGAAACCCCCTAGTGACAAAGGAGCACAAGTATCCCCAGAAAAGTCCCAAGTAGGACTGCAAACTAATTTTATTGAAAATATTAATAACTGTATGAAACAAGGTAGGGAAAATATTGTATAAAACCCAAAACTACTTTACAAGATATAAATCATACTGGTTTATGAAACTCTATTTGTATTTTTTTAAAAAACTTTAAAAATATCCTAGCAATGAGATAATTTTAAATCTTGAGATGAGTAATTAAAAAAAAACAAATGCTCCACAACAATGACAGGCATCAAGCATTTCTGAGACAAATTTTGCTCACAATGAACTGAGGCTCCCAACACATCCACAACTAGAAATGAAATCATGGACTTGACACTAGAGGAACACAGCTCCAGAGCAGAGTCCAACATCTATTACCTAACTGCTAATATGGCCCTGCATTATGACAGACATGGTAAAAGAGATATTCAATTTATCACTCAATTTGTACAAAGTTTCTTTGCTTGGGGTTTTCTTTATTTCACTGGTTCCCTAAACAACAGATCCTGCTCATGGTAGGTTCTAAACAGGTAAAAGAAGGTTCATCTCCTTCATTTCACAGGTTAACTGCTCTTGGTTGCCCCTGCACTCCCACCTCTGGCATAGCTGACTGGATGGCCTGGCTCATACAGCACTCTGTTAAAGGCAAACAGAAGTCCAGGAGCATTTCCACCTGCCCTCTGGCATTTCCAGTATGTACTTTCCATATATTCTGTAGATTAGGAGGAGGATTTTTCCTCTGTTTGTGGAGTACCTAGCTGAATTGAGTGTTTGGGGCTTTAAGCAATGCTGAAGGTCTGCAACATGCCAAGCCTTTCAAACTCTGTATATCCTGCTTATTCCTTTTTCCCTTCTTTTTCTAAGAGAATCAGTATTTAACTGGAGAACAGCTTGCTAGTTGATTTACATAATTACTGTCCAGTGTGCAGGTTAAAGAACCCAGTGTAGCTAACACAAGAAACCACAAGTATTTTTAATATACAGACACTCCTGCAGATAATTAATAGTAAGCCATCTATTTAAATCCTGAACTAGGGGAATCCCACACTACAATAAAATAAGAAAGGAGAATATGAAGTGCCAGCAAAATATAACTAATATCTCCATCATAAAACTAATCAGGCAACTGAAAACTAATTCTCTATGCAGCAAGATTAAGATTTCAGATACAAGAATAGAGCAGAAAAATATCATAGTCAAAATAGCTCAGAATTTTCCCACATATATGATACATCAAGGTATTAGGACTCCTTATCCTTTTTTCTTTTTTAATCAGAACCAGATCCAAGTTTATTTACAAACTGTCGTTCACAGACTGAAAAATAATGTTGTGCTGCCTTCTTTCCAACATCTCCCGCAACTGGGAATGAGATTTGCATTCAAGCACTTTAAGTGTACAAATGCCACAACAGACTGCAATGACAGCTCACAACACAGCAGTAACTTGTGATCCTTTCATTCATAGTGTAAGTTGAAATCATCTTCCCACAAAATTAGTTTAGTTACCAAGTTCTGAAGGTAAATTTGAACCCTGCTCCTTTGGGACAATCCCATCATGCAAATTAACATATACGAGGCCGCTCCCAGGCAACGAGACACTTGACTACCTTCAGTTTGGGAACTGGAGCATGTTATCCAATGTGAAAGAACCCCACATAGGAAGGGTTCCGCACAAAAGGTTGGCTATTTGCACATAAGCTGATAGAGCAAGTTGATCACAAATCTCTCCAATAAAACATTCCACCTAGCTTAGCTCCTGCTTGGCCTATAAAATCTCTTCAAAAGAGATACTGGTATGTAAAAGAAAGAAGACAAACATTGTACAAGCATCTTAAAAGGAAATTGAAGAAGTTACCTTAAGATTCTATAAATTAAATTTAAAAATATTAATAATCCTTAGAATCACTGGCAGTAAGACACAGTAGCAATTTAAGTGAAGCAATGCAGCTGCTGTTTCAAAATTCCTAGTTGGTACGGTGGTGCTCATTCAGAGACAAATAAATCAGATACTCAGCATAACAAGCTCCTTACCACTCCAGCAAGGTTTTATCTTGCAGGGAGCAGGTGTAGCTCTCACAGAACCTCTGTTACTCAACTGCAATGATCCATGACAGGTTAATGCCAGCGGCACTGCTTGATGCATCACCTGTGCCCCTCAGTTACCAAGTCCTAACAGCAGGCATTAACACCCTCTCTAACAAGTCTATAGCTACAACCTGTAAAAGTTGTGGTGCTGGATGAACACTCACTATAGTGAGAAGACTACGTGTTGGTTTTTTTGTACTGTTTACTTCTTACAGACAGGTACAGTGTATTGATAGCACATCACCTATGGAAATTTAAGGAAAACAGTTTTTGTTGAAGTGCCAAATTGTAAATTGCTTTGCATATTCATTCCAACACTTGAGATGCAGCTGCAAATCTATTCAGAATCTACTCAATGCAGTTCTTCCACCAGTGTGATGACTACTGACTGGACTGCAGTCCATTTTGCCCCCACTGCCATTTTATCCACTATGTACATGCATTACTACACCAATAGAATTGGTCACAGTAGCACATCCTGTTCTCTAACAAACCAACGACCACTAGATAAGGTCCAGGCTCCAAAGTGCTACATGCAAGGAGCAAAATTCCTAAGAGTATACTAACATGGCAACGGGAGGAAAAACAGTGTAGCAAACAGAAATAACAAAGAAATAAAACAGATTTTCAGAGCCTTCTCTATAAACCACATGTGGTTTATGCTCCCTGTAACCCAGCTGAATGAAAGCTTTCCTTCCTGTTAGTAAAAGTTTCATAATACAAATAAGTTTTATTATATGAACAAGAACCATATTCCTCAAACACTGCCAAATGTGAGTCCCAAGAGGCAACTTGACATTAATCATCTGTTCAACACTGTATGTGTTTCAGACCATCTCTTACCAGTCCTTCCATTTCTGCTTTTCCTGTATTTTGCATTCCTAATATTGTGGTCTTCCACAAAATAATACCTTTTTCCCCCGCCATGGATATTATCACTTGTATAGCTGACTTGCTACTAAAGGGCTAAAGAAAAGTTTAGGGTTTTTTCTAGCACCTGGTGTATCTCTTTGCTTTTATTTGCAGGAGCAGTGATAACAGTAACAGGCTGATCCCTCTGAAGGTCTTAAGATGATCGCTCACTCCTCAAACAAAACCAATTTCATTAAGACATTAACCTTAAAAGCTAATGAAACCAAGAGCTTAGTTACAGATATGGGCAGGACAGACTAAGTTGTGGAAAGTGAAATTGATCACACAAAGGGTACAACAAACCTGGAGGACAAAAAGCACAAATATCTTGGCTATTAAATTTCAAAAGTGGAAGATGAAGAGAAATGAAAAAATTATAAACTCTAAAAAAATGCTATTTTTTAGCATAGTTTTAACTACTGAACTCCCCTTATATTCAGTAGTTAAAACTATGGACAAACAGCGCTTTTTTTTTTTTTTTTAGGAAAAAGCTTTTTACTTAGTCTGACCTTTGAACCATCAATTTGTGGAGTAATTCTGCAGCAAGAGTAGCAAGAATGTACAATCCTAAGTAGTTTTAAGATGCTTGAAAGAGTTACAAGAGCATTTAAACAACAGCATGCTAAATAAAGCAGCTTTATAAGACCCACACAAGTTCCTTCTATGAAGAAAGTTTTTTCAATGAAGTTTCTTCAATGAAGCTTAGGTTTCAGGTAAATTTTGTCCCACCTTTATACGGAAGTAACTGGAAGTACAAAGTCCTTCCTATTGAAGAAGAATGCATAACCACAGTCCAGAAGACTTGCTAACCATTAATTAAACTAGTAAGAAGGCACATTTGGACAAGCCCACAAATTAGTTTTAACACACTTTAAAGATATATAAGCAATGAATTCAGAAGGACTATATCATGAGGAGGACTTTTCTGCTAGCATTTTCGGGTCTAATAAAATTCTCAATTAAACAAGAGGTATAAAGTTTCCAGACAAAATTTAAGCAAGGACTAGAATCTCAACTTTTTGAGATGCAAGACTCAGCACATTCTTCCAAATTCTGAGATGGCTGCACAGCTCTCCATGGCAACCCAGGACACATGAGCCCTGGCAAGAATCTAACAGGAACAGCACATTAGGCTGAAAAAGCTTCTAAAGCAGAAGAAAGGCCACAACTTCAAGATGTGGTAAAATTCGTGTCTTGGCAATCAGGTCAATACAGGGATAGAGAACAATTTCTGATTTACTATGCTTCTCCACTGAAAAAATGACGAAGCAATAGAAGGGCAGCAACTACACTAGCAAAACCTACACAGTCTAGTAGATAAATGAGACTAGGTCTGGTATAATCTGAGTTTAGATATGCCACAACACAATGCTTAAGTCAAGCTCTTGAACAAGAGTTTAGAGCTTGTTCCCTGTATAACTCACTCCTCGCGTTATGCTTGCAGATCCTTCGGTTCCGGTTCTTTTAACAGCTTGTTTCATTCCCACCCTTATACTTTTATTCTCGATTCATTCATCTCGTTAAGCACACCAGTACCCAAAGCCGCCCGATGCAGAGCCCTGCTGGTACGGGCTCCCTTCAGAGACACCAGGGCGATCTGTGGCACACAGCCCGCCCGCGCCGGGCACGGGTACCGCCTGCCTTTGTTCGCCAAGGGCGCTCGGCGGCTGCCGGCACTCACCGGGTTCGCACAGCACTACCCACAGCGGGCCGCACCGCGACTTTAATCGCCAAAACACCGGGCCGTTCGGGGCCCGCAGCAGCTGCCGGGGCCGCGTTCGGAGCCCTCGTCCTGGCACCCAGCGCTCCCCGGCGCCCCGCTCACCTGTGTGCCGGGCCGGCGGCGCTCTGAGGGGCCGGCGGCGCTCTGAGGGGCCGGCGCTGCGAGTGCCGGGCCGGCGGGGCCGAGCGGGGCTGTGAGGGGCGGCAGGACCCGCCCGCCCACGCGCAGCCGCTCCTCGAACCCGCCAATCGCCGCCGCACGCGCCGGCCCCAGGGGCGCGGCCGCCAACGGCCGGCGCGGCCGCATCATCCGCACGGACCAATGGGGAGCCGCGGCGGGGCGGGGGGCGGGGCGCGCCCGGAGCTGCCGGGCGGGAGGAGGCGCGGCCGCTGCGGGCTCCGCGCGCGGGGGCGCCGAAGGCCCCGCCCCGCCCCGCGTTCCCACCGCTCCCAGCGCAGGCCCGGCGCTGAGCCCGGGGAATGAGGCAGTAGTGGGCCGGCCCCTGCAGCACAATCACGCTGCCCCCCCTACGGGAATGGCACGGCCGTGCTGCTGCACTGGTGCCCATAGGGAAGCGAGGCTGCAAGATCGCCTCTGCCGCCTCGAGCGACTGCAGATAAGGTGAAACAATGCATTTTATGATGCTGAGCTGCTAATTAATTGCATTTTGTCTGATGCACGGGGATGAGAAGTAAATTGGGAAAAAAAGTTTGTGATCTTCCTCTAGATCATAAGCTAAAGAAACGCTTTAGAGTGGTGAGAGAAAGGGGGGAAAGGGGTTGGGAGATTTGTTTGGGTTTTTCCAGCCTGAAGTTTAACTTTAGTACCTGTCGCGGCTCTGTTACCAAGCTTTTTTTTCTTTACCGCTACAGCAGGATTAATGAGCAAGGACAGGTACCTGGCAGCAGCTACTGTTCCCGATGCTTTTATCATTTGTGTGTTCCTATTTCCTCCAGCAGTTAATGCATACTTACACTAGTGCAAATAGGGAAGCATCCATGTCAGTACGAGTGTTCCAAAAAAGCTACAGTAGGAAGATAATTAACTCTTAAGTATATAGATAACTAGGTATTATTGTCATGTATATTTAATTATAAAATCACTATTATTCGTACATTCCAGATTTTGATCCATGGAATAATAAAAGCTCTATTCATAAATGGCAAAGCAATGGCATTGATATTCTACATAAACTGGATATGGAGACTACAAAAAAGTGCAAACTGTCAGACTGGATGAAAGCACAAATGAGTAATTCATTTTCAGATGCATTAGGCCGTAGCACAGATGCAACTGAAGAGGAAGAAGATTACTTAGTTTATGATGGAGATGTAGGAATAAGCTGTAAATACAACAATAATTCAGATAATCTGAATGACTGTACTTGTACAAAAGGTATTTCTGGTATTTTAAACTTAGCCTGTTCTGAAGATAACAAAAACATAAAAGCAGCAGTCAATTATGAAACTCCTCTACAGCCTGAAGAATTCTCCAGTCATCACAGAGGCACCAGAGGAACAACTGGAGTTTCAGCTGAAATGCCTGGAAGTGAAGTTTGCTTTAAGAAGGAATTACCTGTTGGTAGTTCTAGTAAACCAGATAGCAAAGATCATGTAACTACCTCCAAGATGTCCAATGTCCTCCTGCGTCACTTTTCTAGGGGAGAGTTACTAAGCACATGCCACTTAATTGAATGTGAGACAATACCAGAGACATCCTTTACTGAAAGTATCGATGACACTGGGAGCAAACCTGAGCCTTCAGAACACATCAAAGGCCCTTTAGTGTATGAACAACGGGCAATGGGCTCTGAGGAATATCCCTTAGAAAAGCACAAGGAAGTAAAGGCTCGTGACAAAAATGAAAACTTGTTAAATGAAAATAGATCTGTTTCAAAGGAACATATTCTTTCTGGATGCAGACAGGAATATTCACAATTGATTAATGAGACTGGAGATACACACACCTTTCAAAGCATGAAAGATGAGAGAGCCCTGTTTAGGAGAACAGTTTCACCTTGTGAGCTCAAATATGGCCGAGGGCAAGCTCACCATTGTCTTCCTGACTTCTCTGAAGTTGCTTCAGAAGTTAAAGTACCAAAAACACCTGACACTATTAACTCAGTTCCTTCACTTGAGAGAGCACAACCCTTTCCTATTTTGCTAAGTAAATCAGCAACTGTGAACAACATTTTGGAAAATCAGAATTTCTTCAATTCTGCTGAAGTAGAGAATCAAGAAGAAATGGGTATTTCAGAACTGCTGCGACAGCTACAGGTAATTAAGATGCTTGAAGAAATTCTTCATACTGGATAAGAGGGATTTATTGTAAGGAGATATTCTGTGTCCCATAAAATCTAACATGACTAGTTCATATGGGCACTCTGTAGGTATCAGTGAGTACCTCACTTGACTGAAAAAATGCTTTCACAAATAAAGTTTTGTGGGATTGACTTTATACAGAACTGTCATTACCAATTGTTTAAAGGCCGAGTTTTTTTTAATACTCCAGCATTTAATACTGGAGTATTGTTTGTGATGCTGAAGCATCCTACCAAATAATTAGGAAATTCACTATAAATTGTTATTACTGATGTTATATATAAATGTTTAAATTCACAAAAAATACTTAAAATATATTTTTAAGAGCAACGTTCTATTTTTATACTGTGCCTATGTTAAGATACCTTTGCCTTTTTTTGCATCTACCACTCTCCAGCTACTGAGACTGGTATTTATTGACAAGTCAATTCTTTCTAAAGGATTTTTTTGACAACAATATTTCTCTCACTGTAGTGAATTTATTTTAAAGTTTGTTAGTAATTAGATAACCGCTCCTCAATTTCATGCCCTGACATGGAGCTCACTCACAGAGCTTTACAGATTCTTAATTCCATTCCTAGATTTACATCTTAGTAAATTGCTTGAGACACAAGTTTTAATAGTTTTCCTTATTATTTCCTGCCTGCAAATGAGATGCTGACACACCATGCTGACATCCAGAATCATATTGACCATCTGAGATTTAATCCTAAGGTAAATCTCTCAAAATACCTTTTTTTTTTTTTTTTTTAAGTCATTCTTCTTTATCTCTAGGACTATGACTATCCCCTAAAACTATTTTGTCATCTTCATATTGTATTTCCCATTTATACAAATATATAGAACAACACAGATATATATATATTTTTTCACAGAGGAGAAATATTTGAAGTATTTATACAATGAGACACTTTATACATCTAACTATCAACTCAAAAAATTAAATGCTACTGTTACAGTAAACATTTCATTAATATTTTGTCATTTGAGTTAAAGTTTTTTGTCTAGGTCCATAAGTGTTCTACACATTGTATCTATAACAAAGGTTCTCATTTTAACAGATACTTCCTCAGTCAGACTTTGCAAATGCCAGCATTGCCATTTCCTCAGGAGACATTGGGACACCACCTGATATCATCACATTACGTGCTCCTGTCCCTGTACAACCTACACATGGTTTGCTTAAAGCAAGTAAATAAAATTACAGTAACTATGCAAATGACTGTTTAATGTAATTTGATTACACTTTTGGGCCGAAATTGTAATTGATCAATCTCTTACCTTGTACATTATGTAGGACTGCAGCCTGCAACAGCAGCATCAGCACTACCAGCAGCTGGTACAATAGAAGAAGCACAGTGTCTAAATCCTTCCAATTCACTGCCAGAACTAACACTAGGAGAAAAGATGTCTCAAATACTAAAGGATCAGACAGAGCAACTGACTAAGAAAGTAAGAACTCTGTTTCAATATATACTTTTCACTGATGCTCAAATTCCAAATTCACTTGGCAAATTCGTATAATAAAAGTCTAATATTTTGTCTTGAAGGTGGAAGACTTCTCTAAGCATATGACCCAGGAAACATTCTTTTTACAAGACAAAAAGCTGGTAAATTAATTTATTTATTTTGAGCTATGTGACATGCACTTTAAGTGGCTGTAGACTTACACTTTTCTGGCAAGATGCTTGATATTTACCTCAAATGGATGTTTGCTCTTCCTCTCAATTCAGACTGGAGGCATGAGTTTAAGAAGCAGAAATGAAGGTCTGCAGTAGGTGGATGAATTCTTTAATCTTTTAAGGATTCCAACTTAAAACTATTTTAAAAAGGCCTGAAGTTGCCATGTAAGTTAGGAATTTTGACATGTAGGGCATCAGTTTAGAAATCTTTTTTTATTATTTTACTTAATAATATAATAGAGCAGTGCAGAGTATCAGGTGAATCTATAATATGCAGTCCTGTTTCAATTCAGAGAACTACCAAAATTCTTCCCAACAGCACTGCAAATAGCATCTGGCTTATGTATCAAGACAGTGATAGCTACTTATGCTAAATTTTCATGACATTTTGTATTGAATTATTTCTTATTGATAAAGGCATTAAATCAACTGAAAAGATACCTTGATGCCTTGGAAAGAAATTATTTAAGAGCTAGAGAAGAGCACCACAACTTACAGCTGCAGAACCACAAGGACAAGCCTATCAGCCTTGGAGAGTTTGATCCTGGCAGGTTAGAAGAGAAGTGCTAAGTAGTATATCAGTGTATTTTCTTTGTCTTACAGCTTTTACTTCATTTATCCATTAGAGTTTTCCTGAAGTGAAAATATTATCTTCATGTGGTAAACCAAAAGTTGTTTGGCCAAAATTCACCTTGGGCTTTATATATCCTACTTGTAATTGGGATGTCTATTTGAATAATTCAAATATTTAAAAGGGACTCTTTCACCTCCATAAATTTTTTTCCTATGGGAAATGTACTGTGATGTCCACCATGGTTATCATAGTAAGAAATAAAAGATCACTTTATACAGTTTTAACTAACTGGATTGCAATTGGATTCAGAAGGGTGGAAGGAGGAATATTCAGACTTGGCATGCTGCTTGAAGACATTCAAGAACAAATGGATGGCAGCAAAGGCAGCCTGTCATCTTTGCTGACTTCCTATGAATCTGCCCAGTCTTTTTGTGAGGTAACTGAGTTTTCTTAAATACTACAATTATTCTGTTTTACTGATGCAAGTCTCAAGAACCTAAGTGCAGTTGTGTGATTGTATGTTCTCCTCTGGTAAGAGCATGATGCTTTTAGATGGCATATTACTTCAAAAGAAAATATTTTTAATGAAATATGAACTTCATAATATGTAATTAACTGCAACAGAAACCTAAGTATAAAAACACAGCTATACTGAATGTTCTTAGTTCCAGTTTCAAAAGCATTTATTTCACAGTAAGAAAATATGAGTAGCTAATTTAACTTCTGCAAAGCTGCTTTATTTTGGGGAATTAATGACTGTCATTTAGTGGGAGGAAAGATTACTTTGTCCAAGATTCTTAAGCTGCAGAATTATTAGAAGACCAAACAGTATTGTGCTATAGAAAATTTAGTTTACTCCTAATGGTAATTTTGTCACAGATCATAAATACATATACACACACACACACACACACCCCTCCCCCCCCCCCAAAAAAAAAATCTTACTGCCTTCTACAAATCTACAGGTAAATCTCAACCAGTGCTTTCACTATCAATGTTTTAGGTAACTTGGGCTTCAGAGAAAAATGTTAAGAGAACCTCAGGAGATGCTGTTTGGTAGGAGTCATGTCCTTGCAATGCAAGGCCCATGTACACCTGTGTCTATGCTGTTGTTGCTTTCTACAGAGCTCAGTGCTTTCAAGCATTGCTTATCCTCCAGAAAGAAGAGGTACTGAAACTCCATTTCTTCACAAGAACCATGAGGGAGAAGGAAGTCAGACAACTGATTTAATCCCATCAACAAATCAACTTCCTTTAGAAAGCAAAAAGTGCAATCTTTGTCTTCACATGTAAGTGAAAACCTGGAAACAGCTGTTGAAGTTTTTATAAAAATATCCGTAAAATTACTTGCTGAATAAGAAAATTGGGACAATTAAAATCTCTGAAAAGCAATAGGAATATTTCCAGAATAAAAATTCTACAGAATTCTGTAACTATATATCCAAGAATTCCTAACAGCCTGGTCTTCCTAACTTTCTCGGTCTGAAAGTATTTCCTGAAGCCAAAACACCACCATCACTTTCACCTAGGAGTTAAATCATACTTCTGTATAAAATTCATGACAGCCACACAAATTCAGGACGTGAATGATTAGTCAAAGTACAGTGCCAGTAAAAGATAATTTGCCAATATTTGTGTGGTATTTTTAATTAAACAAGAAAAGGGAGGGATGCAGATCCTTACGTAATTAACCATCAAAACCTTGTGAAAACTCTAGATACCATCTCTGCCCTCCTGGGAAGTATTTTATAGGTGTTATGCATCTCAATGAGATTAGAAACATGAAATAAATGGTCTCCCCTTAACCAGTCTAAGGTTCAAAACAGAGAACTGAACTAAGTTCCAGTAAAGAAGCAGAGCTTCTGGGAAAAGAATGTATGCAGCATAGAACACAGTCATATTAGCCCAATTCTGTCAGATTATTTTATAGGGTAGATGTTAACAGTTGTCCAGTAAAACTCACCTAGCTTCCACCTTTATCTCTATCATTGAAAGAATATTAGTTCAATCTTCTGATCATTATGTTCACGAATGGGTAGAAAATTTTCCAGCTAAACTTGGTGATCCTGTACACCCTAAGTTAAAAATAGACAACAAATAACACAAACAAGGAACTTTGTTGTTGTTCTCTCAGAAAGTACATCTGAAATACTCCTCTAATTATCTTAAGGCATTAAATTAAAGCCTTAATAACAGCTCAAAGTTACTAAGACACCAAGTCATCTTTAATGTATGTTGTATCAAAACACTATCAGTGGTAACAGATGGATGTATCTAAGATTTCATACTACTTTACTATTCCAAAACAGGATTATCGATACCTCTACTTTTAAGGATTTTTAACAGGTGTGATAAGTCAGGTGCTTTTGTCAGACTGTGTCCTTTAACTAAAGAGTTCATTATTTTGCAACTGGTTAATTATTAATTTAAACTTCTGCTTACCACCTTTTCAGATAACTGATACAAGTAAAGTTCTTTCTGTGAATAAGTCTGATTTCTTCTCAGCTAAGAAGTGATCAATCATTAATATAAGATGCTTGTAAGTCTCATCATAGAAATATTAAGATACAATTAAAATATCATTCTGTTTTCATGCCAAAAGAAATACAAACATCCAGGAAAGAAAAACTGGAACATCTTCGCTCTTTGTGCAGAGAAAACCAACTGATTTATCAGATACCAGCCTGAGTAAGTCATGGTGGCAACACAAAGGTCTTAACTGTGCTTAAACCTGCTAGGGAATCCTATGAAGAAATACGCTCCATTTATGTCTCAACATGACAATTGTAGTTTTAACAGATGTCACTGCTTATCAGAGCACAAAACACTAAGAATAAAAAGGAAACTGAAGAGAACGCCAGGTCAAATTCACTGTGGAAGCGTCAGTGACAGACCAATGCAATGCAATTTTCAGTTAGATATGAAAGATTTTTAACTTGGTCAAACATTGAAACAGTTTGCTCTAGGGAGGCTGTGGGATCTCCATTCTCAGAGATATTCAGAACTTAACTGGACAGGGTTCTAAGCAACTTCATTTAGGCTGGTCTTTTGAGAGGGGACAGGGTCAGATGATCTCCAGAAGTCCTGTCCAACCTGAATTACCCTATAAATCTAATTCAGCTTTCTAGATAAGTTTCCAAATATTGCCACTGCTAACATTTTCAAGAGTGTGACAGTGACGTGCACACAATGCTTTGATTTTGCTTTTTCTTCTGATGTGCATTTCATGATCTAGAAGATGATTCCAAGCTTGACAACTGAGACATTTTATATCAGTACTTCCACTTAAAGTTTTTTGATTCAACTTTGTTATTCTGCTTAAAAACAATTTTACCTTTCTACTGCAGAATATTCTGAAGCTTTTAGCACCCAGCAACTAAAGGAGAATAGCGTGAGCTATCCTGCATTGTTTTAAGTCTGAATATACAGGTTTTCTTACTTCTTTATCAGCTGTCCTTGGTTTCTTTGTGATATCCTTTCAATTTAATGTAATACACTGGGACCATTATTGTTTGTACTGCTTTGTGCAATAGTTAAAGCAGTGCCACACTAGAGCTGGTGAAATTCTCATCCTATTCCTATTATGCTGCACTGTTTCCATAACACTATGGACATGGAGATGGAGAACTTCATTTAAAAAAAACAACTAATTCTTAGTCTGAAAATAAGCACCACCAAAAAAATAATAAAAATCTACATTCAAGGCTTGCAGACAGGGCTGAAAGCTAATCTCAAATTCAATCCACACCCTCCTGGGGGTGAAAAGTACTTCCTCAAATTGCAGTAGCATTAATGGCAGCAAAGGGCTCTGAAATTACAGTGCTGAAAGCCAAATAATTACCTGAGTACAGTAGCCAAAGTTTCTCATATTTCAGACCCTTTTAACTTATTTTTTGAATTTTAGGCAGTGATTCAGAAGACTTCTCGGCCTATGACTCTTATAATGATTCACAAAGCAAGGACCTTGTCAACTGTGAAATTCTAAGTCACAGATCATTAAATAGGAGGTTATGTGGTGAGAGAAAAGGTACAGTGATTGCAAAAATATTAACATGTACAAGGAAACATTGCATATAGTTTGTTTTTCTAAACAACATGTCTCCATTTCCAGGACTTAGATGCAGATGCCGCAGGGGAAGCAGATATCAAGTAAAACTCAGGAATTACAAAGAGTCTGTTCTGTCTTGTACCCTATGTGGAAAAAAAAGTTCTGGTTCATCCTGTAAGTATGTGTTACTGAAATAATTAAAAAACAGACTAGGTTTTAAGGGGCACAGACCCACAGTGCACATACCATGCCACATTTAATTTCGTATAAACGGTCATTAGCACTGTAAATCCAACTTCTGCACACCTGGTCAAGCTTAATCTCCATGCACGACAGATTTAACTTTTCCTGGTCCTTTATGAGAGGAATCCCTTTCATATTTCATTTATGGCAGAAATATCTCATTTTGCAGGGCCACATAAAAGAATATGAAAATTAGGCATTACTGTGCCAACTTTTATAGTGCCAGCCATTACCTAACATAGTATAAACAAGTACTAAAGAAAATTCCAGCTCGACATTCATATTGTGTGACATGCAGCAAAGTCAAGGAAAGCCTAATTAAAAAAAAAAATTAAATGTTGAACATCTGAACACCTACCTTTTAAAGTCACTTAGAATCTCTCTCTACCCTAAGAAAAAACTGCTTAAAGAAAAACATAACATTTCATCAAGAAGAAAGTATAAATTAGCTACTTGTCTCTAACAATCCTGTGAAACTATAAATCAAAGTAGTGTTCATGTAATTATTAGGATTATGACACTGATTATTCAACACTTCCCAACTGCAGTCTTTCACTGTATGAAATTGAATATAAATCTGCATTCCATTTGCCAACTAAACTCAAGAGCAAACACAAAAAGGTTAATCTGTCCTCATTTACAAAAAACTTTAAAACATATTCAAGTTTTATTCAGCAGTGATAGTTACTTGATCTTTTATTTATGCTAAAGAGAAAAAAATGTTAAAATACACAGAAAATTACCTTTTTTGTTTTAAACATGGCCTCAACAACTCCAGCTTATTCACAGAAGAGAATCTCCACTCAAAAGGCTCAAAAAACCAAACAGCCAAGTGATGTTGTAACCAGACTTTGTGAAAGGTAAGCTGTAGGAGTAACTATGTAGTACAACAGAAAACCCCACTGTAGAAGATTCAGCATGGAAAAAACACACCAGTCTCATAAGCAGTGCATGATATATATTAGAATTTCACTCTTTAGTGGAACTAAAATATTTACTGTAAGAACATGTGTAAATGATTCTTAGATTAGTGCTTTACTCCTTCTAATTTACTGAAGGGTAAGAATGTAACTCCTTTAGCTGACACATTTAGTAATGAAAAAAATTTCACTTGAAGAGGATGTTTCCATTCAAAAATTCAAAAGTAGGCCTGTATTATTAGGATGCAGCTCTGTTTGCTACCAACTATTTCTCTATAAGTAACAATCCTACCTTTAATTGTTGTTACCATTCAATTATACTGTGAGACAGAAATAAAATGGATTTGTAACAGTAGCACAGACTAGACTGAAATGCAAATGAGTTTTGTCACAGTATTTTTTGACAGCTTTACTCAATAGCAGTAATTGCCTGGAAGTACAGCAGCTGCACTTGAGAATCAGTGGCATAGAACATTGTGAGAGAAAGTTACAGCAGCAAAAGAGTGGTGCTATTATGAGAAATTTCCTTACTCTGCATCCTAGAACATTTTCTTTCTTATTGCAATACAGATGGAACACAAATAATGACGGGACTGTGCTTTACAATTCAATGGAAAATTCTACTCACCATGAATTAACTTGCAACCGAGTGATATCAAGGTGTATGTATGTAATTCATAGTTTAGAAATCCTTTTTCTTACTTAAATTGTTTGTATTTTATTCTATGTGTCTTATCTTTAGGAAATCCTTTGGGGCTGCCAAAATCTGCTGTTCAAGCACATGTGGTACAATTATCCTTTCACATCAATCCATACCCAGCAAGAAATCTGCCCAAAGCAAATCTACAATCAACATCAGAAACAGAAATGCCAATGATTCCTATGCAAATGTAAGACTTCAGAGTGAAAATTAAAAGCCACACAACTTTTTGAAAGTATTACCTCCCTTCATCATGGCATGGTTAAACATCCCATTCTTAGCAAGCTGATTACTATAATATAAGCATGTGTAGTCCATTTGAGGGTAAAACAAGAGGGAGTTCAAAACCCAAGCATTTTAGCTTATATGTTAGTATACTACGTCACATAGGCATGTACAGGCTTGTTATGCAACTTAGTCCCTGTATAAATGGTGAAATAGACCAAAAAATAGCACTGGATCTTATCTCTAGAATTGTGTTTCATATACTGAAACCAAGTGTAGCTACACAAACCACTATCAAAACCTCAAGAAAGCCTTCTCAGTACCAAAAACATGCGCCACACTGGAGCTGATACATTGGAAAGGTGTAAATATCCCTCAGTTCAAATGAATACACAGTCAAAGAGAGAAATAATTAACAGATATTTCCAACTTGAATCCTGGAGCAGTTTATCACATAACTCAATTGTTACTTCTCAACACGTATTCAGAGTGAAAATCATGGACAAAACCTTAAACATCACCTTTTTCCTACACCTATGTATACATTTTCCTTCACTATTAACAAGGCTACATTTTATTATTTCCAACAGATTTTAAGTTCTACTCTGGATCATGCCATAGAGATAGCAAACAGTTTGAAGAAAGCTACAGAACGAATGGTACAAGCAGTTTCAGAAGACCTAGCTAAAGTTAAAAGAAAACGGTTTTAATTACCTAGTTCAAATGCTATATTGTTCTGCTGGTTCATACTGAAGTGTTAGTATCTCTGCAAAAATAAAACGATGAATACAAACATTAAAAAGTCAGCTCACTAACTTTGTCAGCTGTTCTGTAACTATTAGTGCTAAAGCAAACCAGAGCATATAGGTATTCCATGTTTACACTCAGAACTGTAAAACAAATTATTAATTCTACTGGAAGTCTTAATAGGTTGGCTAATCCCCATTCCTGCGTACAGATACCTTCTCTAAGTATTCACTTAAGATAGCTTAATAAAAATTGGCTTAAACAAGCAAAATTAACTTTCTGACTTTGATTTTCCCCCACTCCCAAGTGTGAGAATAAACCTCAGTCATTACTACATCTCTTTTCTTCCCACGCTTCCACAGCAGCTGCTTAATCACACCAAAAGAAAACAGCCTCTGTACCTGAGACATCTAGAAGCAAACATCATGCTAACATACCAAGTCATAATGAACTTCTGGAATTACTTTGGTTTTAGAGTGCCCTACATTGAGAGTTGCTTGTTTTTAAGAAACTTCCTTGCGTGTTGCAATGACCAAATTACACCATTTGTTGTTTATGTATTTGTAACAATTAGACTGGTTCCTTCAATGGGATGTCCTTAATTTGTCAGATATATCTGGCCTTGAGATTTTAGCTGATGGTAAGTAGGTTGGAAAATTTTAAAATATTGTAGAAATTCAGCGGGCCAAGAAAAGTCAGCTATTATTTTCCTTCTAACCATTTAACTGCAGTGATTAAAAGCAAGCAGACAGTTAACAGCCATGTTTTATATTCACTGAAGCCAAAGTATATAAGGACTGATGAAAAACAGATTAGAAAAGCCATTGTATTCCTTAAAGAGGACAGTCATTTTCAGGGAAACCTGAGCAATTTCATCAGTGGTGGATGCAGAAAAATCCAGTCCCTGTTCATACAAGCAGCTATTGCTAAACTCACTGCCATGTGCCACTTACTCACACTAGCCTGGGTCAATGGCTTTTTTCAGGGCTTCTTCCACCCTTCACAGCCAACAATACCATTCAACTCCTTTCCTCCTTAGCCGCTTACTGCAAATCCTCATAACTTCATCTACCTCTGCTTATTATCCTTGTTTTTGCTTTATTTAGCTTAATGTTTGGAATGTCCCCATTAGTTGCAAATTAACTTAGTTGAAGTAATTGTTGCAGCTTCCTAGATGCAATTAAAAAAGATTAATCTCTTTCATAAAAATCTCTCCACATCACAACAGCTAGACCTTTTGTTTATCCTGGATCCCTGAGCCTGCTGCTCTGTGCCTGACAGCAACTGCCTAAGAAAGATCATACTGAATAAGGCAATCACGTAGTGACATTTCCTCAGAACATTCTCTGGCAAATTGAAAGCCCATAATCCTTCCACATCAGCAGTATCATTTATACTTATTAGCCCTACAAATACTTGTCTTATGTTGAGGACTTTCCCCCCCATATAACAATTTAGAGCATGTCATTACTGCATGACATCTCAGATGCTGAAGGTCCTTTTGTTCTGATTTGACAACGGCAGGTTTCATGTGTTACTTCACACACTGAATAGGAAGATAACCCTTCAGTGTGAACACTAACAGGATTTTTGAGGCTTCCATCACACACTCCACCATCTTTTTTTCCCCTTGATCAAGGATCCTAGTCTAGCCATTCTTGACATGAAAATTTTTCCACACCTTTGATTTTCCTTAGTCATTTCTGAATCTTGTCCAGATTTTCAGATTCAACTTTAAAAAAATCAATTGCTGGGCCCACATGCAGCGTTAGGTAAGTATTTTAAGATGCATAATATGAAAATACAAACTTTCAAAATTATAATGTACCTTGTACATGTACTCTGAAATACTAAGATTTTGTTTATCCTGATACAACTCTTTCCCATTCCTGATAAAACTACTTTTGATCTAGAAGAAATATAGCAGAGAAGATCCTTGGGGAAAAAACCCTAAATATCTTGAACATAACTTCCACTTACTCCCTTCACAAGCTGTTTTAAGCCACATATTGGTGTCAGATTTCCTATCATAAAGCATCTCTATTATTCCACCTTTACAGTAACATTTGGCTTTGCTTTGCCTGATGGAAAAAGTGGGTAAGGGATACCAAAAAAACAGACTAAGACTTTTGAGTCATCAGCTTTCAGACTGAGCTAGTGATA
Organism: Coloeus monedula; assembly: GCF_965178545.1. Taxonomy (NCBI): domain Eukaryota; kingdom Metazoa; phylum Chordata; class Aves; order Passeriformes; family Corvidae; genus Coloeus; species Coloeus monedula. The sequence goes on from NC_138789.1 coordinate 10,638,312, forward strand.
GCACTTAGACCTGAAGGAGGCACCTTGAAAAGGACTTAACTGCTGAATATACAGAAGTAATCCAAAATTTTGAGCTGGTATTTCTTCAACTCTACGCAATAAAAAAAAAAAAAAAAAAAAAGAAAAAGAAACCAACACAATGGATTTTATATACTACTGAAATCAGTTATTTTGGTCCTTAAGTGTAATACTGATAATAGTTATTTTCTTCTGTACTTAACTACTTTTCAGCTTTAGGAATGGGAAAAAATATTGCAACTACAACTATATGGCTGTTACAACAAACTTGGGTTCTGCTTGCCAAAGGTGTAAGAAATATATACCATTTTAGTGTAATTTCTCAGCACCAATTTCAAAGTGTGACTCTTTAGTAAGTAAACATTGAACACAGCATTTCTTAGATAAGTACTTTTACTCTGGATTTTTACGGCGATCTTTGGAGTTATAAACTAGAATTCAGGAAAACAATACAGATATTTCTGCTGCATTTTTTTAAGGTTGTGCTGTACGTGGCATTTGATGAATCAGTTGATTTAAGAGTGTTGCTTCTGTAGTCCTATGGAAAAAAAAGTCAGTGTACATTCAATTCTGAACTCATTTAAGTGTATTTGAAAGCTACAGCCACTTACTCTCATCACACCCCATGTCCTGCAACATTTTAGAATCATTATGTCATGTTCTCCCCTTTCATTCCTCTCTGATGTAGGGGGGGAACTTGATCTTTTTCCACCTTCTAATTAACTCTGAATGAACTTACCTAAGAAAAATCTCTTAATGTATTAGTTAACCTGATAGCAAAATAAAGGGAAAAAACCCAAAACCACAAAACAAAAAATAAATACTCTTATCATTGTAAACAATGTAAATAAAAAGCCATGAGTAATCTATTCCTCTTCATTATGACATTTCTCTTAGATTCTACATGCAACAAATTAACATTAAGGCACATAAATACAACACCCCTTTAAAAGTTCAGTAATTTTAATTAAGTAATTTTTAAAGAGAAATCAAAACATTACCAGTATTACAGAATTCATACAATTTGATTTTTTATTCCCTTCAAAGCAAATGTAAGTATTTCTTTCTTAGTATATAACAAGATAGAAAAAAAAGTGAATTCTCTTGAATACATCAAGTTTTGTCATTTTGTTTGCTTTGTGCTTTTCTTTTCCAAATTACCAAGCCCTTTGAATTCAACTGCTTCCCTTCTTTTCCTCTCCTTTCTCCTTGCCTCCACTTCCTCAAAGAGACATGCTTAGTTTTGGAATTTCTGTATCACAGGCAATTCAGCTTCTGAAACAGACTATGTAGACAATCATAAGGAATTTGCTAAGAAATTAACTTTTTTAAAAAGCTTCAGTAATAATCTCTGTATATACTTAAAGTGTACTTCAGTGCACGGTTGACAGCATTTATCCAAAGATATTTACTATGATTGGAACTGCTCAATAATTCTGTGATTAACTATCTACTTACCCAGCACCATCTAAAAAGCTTTTAGATTTTTCACAATTACACATATTTAAAGAATTTTTCAGTGAGTTATTTTTACAGAAAATACTACACCTTAAGACACTGTACTTGTATGAAACATTTCACCATAAACTCATATTTACAAATTTTCTCTTGAAGTCCCTACCCAAGAGCCTAGGCCTTTTTAATTCAGTCATTTTTAGAAATAAATTCTATTATAGAAAGGTTTCACAGTTCTCAAAGACAATTCCAGTATACATATAATTACAATAACTTTTACCATAATTAGTTAGGAACAAACATGCCCTTTTGAAAAAGCACTTGCAGTGTACCACTAAATAGAACCTAAGAAACACATGTGCTTGTCTTTTCATCTCTCTGCCTTCTACTCCCCCAAAAGCAGCAAATTTAAATTATAACATGACCTTCCATTAGGAACCATGTAGTACTGAAGTGCAGTATTTGGAAAAGTCAGTTCCATTAGAATATGTACATAGTGTTTGCCTTTTTAATGCATTATAAACATCCCCATATCTATTCATCCTTAATGCAGACCATATCCCTGGGTTTACTAAGGCTCTTCACATCCTCCAGTAGTCTTTTAGGTGTCAAAATATGAGTAGAACCTGACAAGAGAACATAAGTATGAACTGTATCAGTCAAATTCTGACTTTCAGACGTTCCCTCTTTAAAACATGAGTTACATGCCAGTGTTTTTTTACTGTACCTGGAAAACTGACAAGTACAACAGTTCAAAGTGTGTTCATATAAAGCACCATCATGTAAGTGTCACCATTACATAGACCATGTCCCTCTTCCCACACTCAAACATTCAGATCAGGATTCTTACTTTGAATACAACTTTCAAGTCGTGCTCTGCCCTGTTTGAAAGACAGGCTTGAACCTGGGCCACTTTTCAATTGTCCCAGCCTGCAAGAAACCTGCCATTCTGTGAAAGAGTGAATTAATGAATGAGAGGCTTTACCTTAGAATCAAGAAACTATCTGGATTCAAGATTATCACAAACAATGTGTTCCATAAAAATACCAGTTACAGAAAACTGGCTGTTACTGACTAACATTTCCTTGAAAAAATCCAAGTCTTGAGCAGCAAAGAAAATCCTTATTATTCTTCAGTAGTTCACAACTACCTCTCTTATTCTCATAGAGAGTGATTATAAATTCTGCCATGAAGGGTCACCCTACAGTTCTGAAGGCAACAAGGAGTGTCACTCTGAATGGGCTAATATTCTTTGAGTTCTGAATCAGGAACACAGCCAAATTTTAATCTTTCAGTAATCCATGTGGAAATTTGGCAAATATCACCTCCCCTCAGAAATGAGAATTACAAACAAAACTACAAGAATCATCTCTAAACAAAAGGGAAGATGGTGCTGTGGTGAGTGCCAGATACCACAGTGAAAGAGTAACTTACACTAAACATGGTATTGTAAACAAGTGTCAGATGAACAAATAATCTTGTTAAACTACATTCCTGTTGTCCTGGTCTTTCCATTCCTACTCAAAACTAGAACCAGCATTAAACCTACCTCAACCGCTACCAAGGAAACCAGCAAATAAAAAAATAAACCAAAAAAACTCCAACCACACATAAATGCACTTACAATACCCCTGAACGTTTTGAGGCAACAGACTCTAGATCTCAGAATCAAGGTTGTCATTGTTTTAGGGAAGGGTATTTATTTAAAATCATGGTAGATGGGAGATAGCTTCCATCTGAAACTCAAGACTAAGTTTAAATGCCAGATGTAAACATCTCAAGCAATTTAGAATGCTTTAGATGACCCTGCATCCAGCCATCAGCTGGCCCCACAGATGGACACAGGTCTTTGGTAAGGTTCTGTATCTAGGAGCTCTGTTCTATCATATATATGTACATGTTTTAGCACCTAATTATTTCCTGTAATGCCATTTAAAATTCATTTGAAGCACAGCAGCTAATGAACAAGCATTTACTACCTCTAAGGTGCTGGGAGATTACTACACCAGCTTCCAATTGCCAAATCTTAACAAGGGGAGTTTTCAGGACACAAGCAGTTAATCACTGCATGGTTTATGCAAAGCCTCTCAAGTAGCCACAACAGAAACTAGAAAATGTTGCAAAGTCAACTGAGCTACATTGAAAAAGTGGTTTGAGGTTTATTTGCTTAGTTTTTTGGGTAGAATTTTAATTAGGATTGTTGGGGTTTTTTAATACTTATCTTCCTTCCAAAGTGAGCAATTTTGCACTAGTTTGTCAGCTTTCCTACTTCCAAAAGCAGTGAGAGTAGCAAGTATCACTGAAGGTAAAGCACAGGCAGATGTAAAAGTTTGTGAGGAAACTGCAATGCAAAGAAATAGAGGTCTCTTGAAATCCTGTTTGCTATACACTGACCTATTTCTCTGACATAATTCTTCTGTAGAGCATAACTGTCCTTTTTGTCCTTAATGTCTTGTGGCAAAAAAAATCCCTCCAAACACCAAACAGCCGAGATAAGCTGAAAAGATGCTTTTAAGTGCATAGCTTTAAGAAATACCATTGCCTATGGTATTAGCGTGGTGAACCAACAGAGGGAATCTAAGAAAAATAATTTTTACATTTTCCAGAACCACGTGTAGTACAGCACACAGCCCACCCTTTTGCCAGGGCAAGCTTACCAATAACAACTTCACAGGACTTGTAGGCCTCAGACACTTCGTAAGCGCTGCGCATCTCCGAGTGTGTGACTCCTCCAATCACAAATATAATCAGCCTCGCGCTGCTCCTCCGCTCCTCCCTGTAACTCGCTCTAGGTTTCTGGCGTGCGCTGCGAAAGATTTCGTAAGATGACATTTATACAGCTTGCCTGATTAATTTTTGGTTAAAAATTATACCTCCACAAGCAGTAGTAATTTCTGTCATGCAGTTCATGGCTTGATTATAAGTTCAGCAGCAGTATTTAGATAAATTGATAACTTGTTTTTATTAGTTTTTTTTAATTATCACATTACTCAAACTGTTTAGGTTTCACCAGGGGGAAAATAAATTCAAAAGAAAACTTTGTTGCACACACAGCTAACGTGCCAAGGACTCTTGCCAAGAAGCTTAGTCCTGCATGTTACCAATTCCAGTGGCATTTTTCATGAGGTGTTCATTTGAAAAAGCTAGTCTTAGGTTTTTCAGTCTCTGAGCATGAACAGAATCTCCAAAGAAAATATTTGGCTGTTATCAAATCAGATTCAGATAGCTAGGAAAAACAAAAGCAACCTGAAGCTCCTAGAAGTCTAATACACATGCAGTAATGGCAGACTCAGGTTAAGTCATCAGCAGTCCTGATTCTCTCTCTGCTACAGTGCCTTAAAGATGGCCACATTTCATCAGCCTATAAGACAGAGATCAAGTTCCAGCGTACAGGGACTTGCTCTAGTACTCCCTTGCACTGATCACCCTAGTGCCTATCCAGGAACCTAAGGATACACCAACAACAGTCTGATTAGCAGTGGATGTAAAACACCTGTTTTCCTAAGGCTGTATATCTCTACTTCTTGTCTTTTATTTAGTAAGGTACAAATTCCAATTCAAGTGTGTCTTCCACTTTTAGGATATGTTTGATGTTTCCCTCCCTGAATTCCAGCATCTGATTAGTGCAGAGAGCATTCCTGAGACAGGAACACTTTTAGTGAGCATTCCTGTGACAGAAACACTCTTAGAGTCTCTATTCATTTGTCTCACCATTTAAATAACAGTACAAAAAGTGATAAAGCTCTCAGATTGGCAAGTATTGGTCAGGAGGTTCAAGAGCTAGAGGAACTAAAAAGAGAAAGAAAGAACAGTACACCTTAGTGAGCTAAAAAAAAAGATTTCAAAAATCACCTCTCAACGATAATTATTAAATATGCAAGTGCACATTTTACATTCACTAACAGAGAATTCATTTCAAGATCTCCAACTCTCCTGAACTTGTCTAAACCACTCCCTGATAATGGGTCAAATGCCTAACAGGCCTGTAGTTCCTAATGGGAAAGCCTACAGAAGAAGAATTTAACTTCCTGAACTCATTAACCCAAATAATGTCACCACCACTAACAGAGCAGAGATAACTTCCAGAAGTAAAACATTCTTTTTACCTAAGTCACCGTGCTGAAAATTCATTCCCAAAACTGCTTCAAACTAATACTCTCAATGGTTTAAACTTCTCATTCTGGGAATATGAAATGTTATTCCTAACCTTGAAGCAAAAGGGAGATACTACAAATAAAGCTATACATTACTAAGAATTATTAAAATTACAACCAAGTTGATTATGTTTTAGATTAAATAAAAATATAGGCTTGGCACATTAGCATTACCTCACAAGTTATTTCACTGTTCTGTAAGCATACTTCTGTAAGGCTTTAGAATGTAAATAACAATACTGAGATAGAGGTAAAATATGTTTCAGGAAATTAACCCATTTACCTCACTGCTCCTGAACCATTCCAAGTGGGAGGACACCGGGAACAATAAGGCCAGTCTTTTGAATCTAATTTGTTTTCTATAGCATCCTGAAGTGCAAAATAAAGACACACTTAAAACAGCCATACAGACCTTAACCCCACCAAGCTTCAGCTTTCAAAAAGGATGCAGCTCAACAAATAATTGCAAGTAGCATCTCATGAATAACACTCCTATGTAAAAAAAAAATGCTAGAACACATAATGCTAACGTATTAAAAGTGTTTTGTGTATCAAAAGGAATTGGTAGTACATGTCCTTTTTTATAAACATATTATTAAATTAACTGCTCCAATTTCACTAGCAGCTTTTCATCTGTAATGACACTAATGTATTTAATTTCTATATAGCAGTGTATGAGAGAAGTCAGAGTCCCCTGAAAACACAAATGAACACGTGAAAGCCACCAAGATCTATGAATGATACCACTGGGTCAGACTAAAGGTCCAGTAAACTCACTTTCCTGTGTGACAACAGTCACTGACTGATGCTTAGGAAGAGGTTTAAGAAAAATCAAACTATACCTCTGGCAAGTAACATCTTCCAGCCTCTACCACACTACAGTTTAGATTTGAATTGCAGTTTAAAGACCCACTGGAGTTAAAACCAAGAAGATACAGATCTTTAAATTATACCAAACACTGCCAATCCCAGGACAAACTGTTCTAAAAGACTTCTGGCTTTCCCTTTCACTTGCTTCACCTTTAAAATGACCTCTAATAAGGAGTATTACTAACAGCAGTCTAATATTCTATATTAGTGACAGGCTAGAAGTGATTGCTTTGCCCACCAGATATATTTACCAAAATTAGCTCAAAGTACCATGGAATTCAAAAGATTGGTTATAATGGCTCACTTGAGTAAATTTCTGCGCTGCACCCATGAATTAATTAGTTGGTCAAATTTACCTCCATAACATCTTTGATAACAGGAGTCCACCTAGAAAGCTGAAAGGTTTCTTCTTTAGAGCGGTCCCTTCTTGGATATTTATGCTGCTGAGCAACAAACTGAAAAGATTTTCAAAATAAGGTTGTATTATTTAGTGTTTGGGTTTTTGAAACTTACTAGCAGTCAGTAGCAGAGGGAAGGGGGATAAGTATGAGATTTTAAAGAAATAATAATAATGACAAAGAACAATAATTAATACCTCTAGAATTCAGGATACACTAGAAATACTAACTTCAGAGACAAGGAACTAAGTTGGCAGTTTCCAAAAACAAAGAGCTCAAGTCACCGTCTGATAATTGCAGAGGGAACACTATGGGTATCTTTCTTTAAACAACTAGCATGAATAATTTTCAAAGTATTTATCACTTAAATGCATTACCAAAAAAAAAAAAAAAAAAATTCCTAGTAATTATCTGCTTCCAAAACCAGACCGGGATAATATTGCTAAGAGTTGCTGAAAGAGCTGTAGGTCCTCAGATGGTAGGAAATCACAAAATAAATAAATACATTCTTACTGAAGAGATAACAGGAACATCAAGGTATTTCCAATTTCTTATCATATCACTATCACTTTCTATTTGTACATTCTGGATCAGCTTGTCCAAGTTCTCCTGGGTAGTTCCTTCAATATATGGAAAACAGACAGCAATTACCAAGTGACTGTGAGTAAGACCAGTTTTGTCTCATACATTCTGGGCTATTATTTAGTCCAGAACTTTTTTGTTTGTTCTGTGTGGCCAGTCTAAGTTTAACATACTATACTGTAGATAAAATTTTGTTTAATGGTACATTTTTGAGACCAAAACACAATATTGTTACAGATTCCTCAGACCAACATTCTGCCAATTTGCTCCTTCTCTACAACAAATTTTTCCCTACTGACTTAATTTTCAGGATGCAATGGATGTGGAGCTCCCCATTTAAGAGCTTGACTATTGCACGCATGCAAGAATAAGAATGATATTAAAACACGGTGTGAATCGCACTTGAATTACATCTCAACTCCTTATAATAGTATCTTTGCTACTAATCTGAGAGAAGAAAACAGAGGATGGACAGTATTTCTTTCAAACCCAGCTATCAACTCCAATGTAGACTTAGGTTAACTAAAACCACTATACAATCCAAAACTTGAATTCAAGCTCATAGCACTGAGGAAAAAAAACCAGGACAAATTGTCATACCATTTGTGCTAAAGATATACAGGAGAATAGCTCTGATTTTGTCATGGCTGTCATGACTTTTGTTAAGCAGAACTGGAAGGAGGACCCTCATAGAGTCTTTTACTTTTTGACCTTCTGCATCAGTTCCAAGAGCCAAGTCCTAAATTAATAAAAAATAAGAACGGATACCACAATTAAAATTATTAAAGTAATTTAAATCAATGTTGTTCTGTGTGTTTTGAAACACATTTTTATGAAACCACAGGTTTCAGGAAACAATCAAGCTGTAGCAATTTAAACTCTGTATGACAAGTCTGACATTTATTTCAATAATTACAGCATTATAATAACACTATGTAACACTCAAACATTTAAAACTGTGTGATATCTAGAATTCTTAGAAATGTAAATTATAGTCACAATGTAATGTCTCACCCTGAAAGGTGCTTTTACCAGACATTTAAAAAGGGCTTTCCTCTGCACAACATATTAAAGCAACCTCCTAGGAGTTTTGAGCCACGAAAACAATGATCCTTACACAAATCAGCCAGATTTCAAAACAAAAGAAACCCCAAAACTCTTAGGAACACCTCCTTATTGGGAGATTAATAGCCTTGTATATTACATTTACTTTTAAGACTACCACGTCAAAAACTGATCACAAAATAAAGGCACGAGACACAGTAGTTTAGTCAATTAAAACAAGCTTCTATTCCTGCAAACAAAAAAGCTATACTTGCAATACTTGCAAAGTTGTTGTTTGGTTTGTGGCTTCTTTAAACATACCTGTTCAGTTTTACAGAGCCTTTCTATGTTAGATTTGAACTTGCTCATGCAATCTTCTGCTATGTTAAGATGCACAACTTGCTATAAGACAGAGAACAAAAAAAAGAAAATCACAAGTTGCCTTTTTTTCTTGCATTTTTTTCTTGCCTATTTCTACTGGTTACAAGAGTCAATCCTTCAACTATCCTTCAGTACCATCACGCATTTTCTGTGTTTTCCCCTTCACTTAGAGACTGACCCCTATAATACCTTTTAAAACATGAAACTGTTAGGATATCATCAATCCTCAAAGCACACAAATTATTTCATTTTTTTACATAGTAAAATGAAACATATGGAAACAAGTTTTCTTCTCTAAATTTTACAGCAGATGAACATATTAATTTGGAGAACAACTATAAAGCACACTACAGGAAAATCACAGACTAAAACTAGACTTCAGTAAAACAAAGTTAAAGTGCACAAGAATTATTTATTGTGAAGTTCTGATTACAAAAGACCCTTTACCTTACTAATCTCTTTACGATACAGTGGCATCTTCTTCATCAACTGGGACAGAGCAGATATGGATAACTGTGAAGAAATTACACAAGTTGAAATTTTGTTCCCCCAATGAGTGACAAGTTGCAGCCTTGCTACCCCTCAAAACCCCTCTGTAACAGGTCCATGAGTTACATGGATCTGATCAGCTGAAAGTAACTAAATTACCAGGAAGAACAATACCTCAACTTAAACTTACCTTTCCTTCTGCTGCTTTTGTTTTTGATGAAGCTTCTTTCAGAAGTTTTGGTATTTCTCTGAAGAAAAGCGGAAAATAACGAAAGGCAACAGCACATGAGTTCTTAAATCTTTTCTTACAATCTTAAAAGAAGTGTGCAACAAGAACTTCTAAATGAAAGTAAAAGCTTGAAATACAGGTCTATCTTCAGAGAAAAGAGTGATTTTACAAAGGAAATTTTAACCATTCTATTTGCACTATCTTTATAATGTCATTTGATGCAGCAGCTTGGAAGTACTGTATGCAAAATAATCCCTTCAGATTTAAAATATCTGAAAATACTTGCCAGGAAATGACTTGATTTCCATTTACCTCAAGAAAAATAAGTAGGATTAATATAATTGCATACCTGGGTACATACTGTATTTTTGAAGCAGGATTTCTTCCTGGCATTGATTACTTAACTGAATACAATCTGTATTGCAAACCACGTTCACTACTGCCTGTATTCCTACTGAACAGCTCAAACACTTTCCCTCTCAAAGAGACCAACCAGCTGGGTTTGTTGTTTATTCACATACTCTATCACATCTGCAATATGCTTGTGCCGCATCTTCACCCACAGGTCATCATCTTCCTCCAAAATTGCCTCCTTTTCCTTCCCACCAGAGCCTTCTGTTTTGTATCTTCCAAGAGAAAATTCAGACAATTATTTGGGGTTTGGGTTTCCCCCAATTATCATTGCTTATTACAGTACTATTTGCAACATAAATGGTAATAGCAGCAATAGACAAAGGTTTTAATTTACAAGCCAAGTTATTGTCCAACAGAATATAATTTACAGAAGGATTTTAAAGATTACATATTTAAACACAGAAGCAGCAGATGAATTTTAGAATGATTCTTTGGGGCAATAGCTTCTAGACATACTTTTAAACCAACAGTAACTACAGTTTTAAACACATTTACATGCACCTCAATTTCTCTTCAGCTTTCAATGTCAACTTGCGTTTGGTTTTAAATGCAAACTGCACAAAGTAATACACACTGCAAATTGCTTTCTCTGGGTATTATTAGACTTCCATAACTGAAGGAAAATGAAGTCACATTCACCAACAAAATGCTAAACAGGACAAAGTATTTCACATATAAAAGAAACATGCTGCACAGCATTACAGAGCAGCTATTACGTGACTATAAACAGCAATAAACCTAAAACAAGACAGCAATCATGCCACATAATATTTTCACATTCAAAGAAACTCACACAGTGCAGATTGCCAGAAAGCAGAAGAATGAAAAAAATTACAAGATTAATGACTACCTAGAAAACATACTCAGCTACATCTTCATATCCAACAATCAAACCCAGATTCATAGAATTCTACACTTTCTATTAAAACGTTCACTCAGTGCTTCTGACTGAAGACACACATTCCTCTTTGCTTGGCTAAACAATGAGGCCATTGGGTCTCTTTTGCTGTAGTGGGTCATCACAAAGTCCTACCAAAATCCTTGTTGTCAATACAATCAAACAGCAATGCACATAACTTACGCAAACTAACATACACTACTCCAAATAGTGCTTACAAAGTGAACACGACTGACTTAAATGTGTATTTACAATAGAAACATGTAAATTTTAACAACTACGTAAGTTAAATTACTGGAGCTATAGAAGTGAGTATTCCTGAGAAATAACCTAGCTTTTTCTCAGTATTTAGTTAGTGGTCTTGTTTATCTTGTTATGCCAAAAAAGTTGAGAATATGAAAGAAAATCTAGAGAATCTCAATGTGCATTACCAAGGCTTTACTTCAAGAGTAGTACAAGGTTCTTAGTTCTTAAAAAAATGCAATTTGTTGGACTCAAAACTTAGCAAAAATGCTCATAAGATCCTACCTAATCTCAACTGAGGAAGTCAACAAAAAGATGAAGTTACAAATCCAAGAGGAAAGACTAACAATAAGTGAAGCAACCATTACGCAATATAAGCGGCTAATATTGCCACGGTGCAACTGAGCTAAACAATTTCAGAGATTTTATAATCAAGAATAAACTATTTAGCTTTTTTTTTTAAGTACTTGCTTGTAAGTATCATTTTCAATGGGTAGCAGATCATATGCCATTGCCTGGAAGGTGAGCTCATGAAGTACAGTTGATACAGGGTCAAAGCCACGATCAATTATTATTAGTTGGGAGTGGGTTTTAGCCTAGAAAGCCATCAAACAAACACAGAGTTAAGACACACAGTACAAAGTTAATGCATGTTAAATCTATTTCCATTAAGTCACAGCACTGCAGATATTTTTAAAGAAATAACTGAAAAACACTGCAATACAGTCCAAGTGTTTAAACATTTTAATTACATGCAATGGTTTCAAATACTAATTTTAAGGCAATGCTCTTAGCCCACTGCAATGCACTCAAATTTGAATTTTATTCATCTAGTGAAAAAAAATGTAAAAGAAAAACAAACAAAACCCAAAAATGGCTGTCCACTGAGATTTCATTGATAACTTCATTGTTTGTATTGCAGATCAGATAGTGCTGTAATACAGGAAAAAACTCCAAACATTCAACTGAAAGTTTCATTTTGGGATTTAGTAAAGTGGCGGTTGCAGCAGGTACATTTATTTCTGTAGCAAAGTGCAAAGTCATACAGTCAGAATGGTGTACCCCATGATTTTGCAGCTGCCCTAATCAGGCCTTATTTGTAGTGACAGATCAAAATCATTATTTATGTGAACAGCTGGATCTTTGTGGACAATAAAACCCTTCAGGGGAAACATTTCAATTCTGCAGGAAGCTGTTTCTACACATGGCCTTATGGAAGGTGATATTAAAACAACATTTATCAACTGTCTTCAGGTTTGTAACATCCCCCCACATTATCACAGGGCTAATTTTTCAAATAAAATGAGTTCGATCACACAAATACAGACTTACTTCCCCAGTTCCTACCTCTACATTGCATTCATACACAAAAACAACTAAATGGCAACTAGTTGCCTTTATTATTAAATAAGATCTGGATTTATAGAACTTAATTTTTAAAGAATATTCCAAAGATTTATTTTTCCCCCAGACTTACAAAAAAAAAAAAAAAAAAAAAAGAAACAAACATTTTAGTTCACTTTCTACCTTTATTTGACTTTTCTCATCTGTTCTGTAGTAGTTTTCAAGAGCTTTTTCAACAAGCTGTGCAAGTTTGCTGGCTCTATCAGATAGTCCACTGGGAAAAAAGGAAGCATGCAAAAATAACTTACATTTCTTCCTAAGAATACTAAAATGCTACTGTTAAAACAGAAAGCTCCCTAGATTGATCCTCTGGTTTCACAAGTTTCTAAACTCCATTCTGAGTATTTCCAATATATTTTCACTTTTACATTATGATTTCACTCTTTAAATGCTTCAGGTATTTCACTTCGTAAAAACAGCTTCAGCCAAAAGACTGACATTAGCTGCCATATGGCCCAGCACCTAAAGTTTCACACAGAGGTGGCAATCAAGAAAGAAAAAAAGAAAAGGAGAAAGGACAGAAAAAAAACAGTGAAGCAGTTATTTGTTACCTTTGCAGAGAATAAGACACCACTTCACATTACACCACAGAATGCAGTCCTTGAATACAATTTCAGAAGCCTACTTTGACTTCAAAGATACTAAATCTGTACTCCCTTTCAAAGCTCAAAAGAGGCATTCTTCCCAATATCTCTTCTACAAGAAATCCTGATCCCATGTGCCACGGCAATTTCTGAATTCCTTGGTGCCAAGCAGAGCTGCAAATGGCCGAACAGCAGCAGTTCTGTTACAGGATTGTGCATGTGTCATACAAGAATGCAGCATATCTGTGACATCCTACTGACCAGACATGAAACAAGCCATTCAGAACAAGACAGGGTATAGACAGTACTGTCACATGCATGTACACAAAGAAAAACACTGCTCTACCTACCCTTCACAAATTCCTATCGTTCCATATTTCAGACTTGTGGATTAAAAACAATTAATCCACAACTACAAGGAAAAAAAGAAAAAAAAAAAAAAAAAAATCAAACTATGCTGCAGCCTCAAGCTATGACCAGACAATGTTGTAAGCCCTAGAAGTGAAAGCAATTACTATAAAACACTAATTTTGCCTCACCTTCTATATCGTACTCCTGGATTCTCATCTAGTGTGGCACATAAGGTAACAATTTGTTCAGCCATTACTTGCAGTACAGCATCTTTATCCTTTGTCTTTTCCAGAGTTGGACTGTAGCAGCGGTAGAATGCATCTGGGATGTTGAGAGTAAATACCTATGTAAAGCATAAGCAAGAAAAAAAAAAGGCCTAACTTGCAGATTGTCAAAACACCTGGTAAAAAGTTTGCTAATAATTTAAAACTATATGCTGCAAGAAAAAGTTATACATAGTATACATAAGAAAAAAAACCAAACAAACCCGCACTTCATTCCTCTATCCCTGCCCTGTTGAGCTCATCTTCTTGTTCTCAGACTTTTTCCCTACTACTCTCCTACGTAAAATACTCTGTTTTTCAAATTGCTTATTGTCTGTTCAGATGGAAGGAAGAGAGAGACAGGAATAACTAAACACCCTTCAGTGTCTTGTACAGAGCCATACAATGCGATATCAGAATGATCATAGAAGGTATCAAGATTAAATTTGTTTAAAATAAAACTTTACATATTGTATCTGCTTTTAATATGAAGAATTTACCTTCAATAGCTGAAATTCTTTAAATGCATTAAACCTTGATTAAAGCAGCTTAGTACTACAGAGATGAAAAGCTTTTTCAACAGTTTTTTAAAAGGAATGCAAACATGGAAACAATCCTATTGTCAGTAAATGGATTTTCTCTAGCTTCAGATGGACTCTGTAACTACAGAGCCAAAGAAGAACGTCCATCCAGATAAAGATGTTTGCTTCACTCGAGTAGATAATCACCTGGACTTTGCCCAGAGCTCTGCCTGATTATTTACTCTTAGCATCCCAGAAAGCAGGCAGACCAGTTAAAAGTGTTCCTCTGCTAAAGATTCAAAATGTTCTCACAACCCCAGATACTGAGAAAACAAAACCACAGTAAAAAAAAAGAAGAGTGCTTCCCAGCCTAAGTGCTGCTTATTTTCAATTTCAGAAAAGTAGTCCTGATTTCTGCTTTCATGGTGAGTCCTCCAGAGAGCCAGGACCCCAAAATTTTTGTAGGCTTAATTGGTACAGAAGAGCAGCTTTGGCAGGGCTCCCAAGAACAGTTTGACACAAAACTTGCAAACATCAACCTCACTGGAAAGCAGACAAATAAGCCACAATACTCATTATCTTCTGATGGATTCTCAGTCAAAAAAATAAAAAACCCTTTGTAATAGAAAGGAGTGTGTTTTCAAACTAGGAAACTGCATTACAGTAAGACAGGGCTAGCAGCAATCTCTCCTATATTCACCTGCCACTTGGTATACATAGGAGTTGTCACCCTTGATATGTTGATAATGTTTGACATGGGAAACATTCATGGTTAGTTCTCCAACTCCCAGAACTGGGCAGAGCTTAGAGGCTTTGCTGTCTTAGTGAGTATCAGTGTGCATTTCAGCCCTCTGTGTCTGACGAAGGGCATGAGCAACAAACTATTTCTCAACACAACACTGTGTGGCTGCACATGGAAAATACCCACTGCTTTCCATTGTCAGTCTAAATTTTTAATTGAGAAAACAGGGATTTCCATGTTCCCCTCTCACTGAAAAGACCATCAAGTTGTAGTAGTTTTTGTTCCACTCCAGTTCTCTTAGTCTATTTGCTCTCCTTTCCTGATTTTCACCAAGTCCTACTTACTCTTATTCCTATGCACCAACCTACCCAATCTACCAAAGTAACACCTCAGTATAAGCAGTAACAAACTATTGCTTACTAAAGACAAACCAGAATACTTGCCTTCTCTCAGGGAACAGATTCCTTCTTTAACCTCCCTGTTGCAGCTGACACCAAGTTTTGCAAACAGGTCAAGAGCTAAGAGTAAACCTCTTAATACAAGAGCATTTGTTTACATTTGAAAAGCATAGGCAAGCACTGGAAATATCTCACAAAGTTTGTCAGTCAAAAGCTACAATCTATTTAATTGTTTTCTGAAAGGCCAGCAGCACTTGAAAATAATCCTCCAGACTACTGTTAAGACTAAGAATTAAACTTACCTGAGACTCATAAGGGAAGAAGGAAATGTTGATCTCCTTGCATCTCTTTATTGACTTTGCACATGAAGACTTAATTTTATTGAAGAGGCTGTCAGAACAAACTAGGAAAAAAAAGAAATTTTAAGTACAAATAATTTGTACTATTCCAGTTGTCAGCTCACTTACACGCATACAGTAGTCAGAGCAGACAATTCTAAATTAAGACCCAATTAACTGTAAAATAAATAAAAAAAAAAGCCTACTCTTCCTAAAGTGAAATAGAACATATAATCAATATTTTGCTTATGAGACCTTTTTTGAGAAGCACCACTGTTCAATTCACACTGGCTTTTTGCAAGCAAAAAGTTGTTGAACACTCATTAGCAGTCTTCAACTTTAAAGGACGTTGATTTTATCAAAGTAAATGTTTCTGCTATTTCTTGTCATGTAGGAGAGGGGAAAAAAACATTTCCCAAGCTACAAAAAGAAATAACGTGTACGTATCTAAGAGCAAAACACAGAAATATGGAATTCCATTACAGATCTCTAAGCTCCACACTTCCAGGTTACATTAAATCTCAGTCTAGAAACTGAATTTAAATAATGCATAGATGACACAAATACTACACAGATTTGGAAGTGACAGAGTTGTTTCTCTAATTCAGGATCTATTCCTCTCAACGGGAAAGGTTTTGGCAAGTATTCAAACTGAAAGCTTGCCCACTTGCAACCAAGGAGCATACAGCAAGATAGCAGTATTTTTCCAGAACAGTAACTGCTGCTTCAGCATGAAATTAAACAAGAAACCAAGAATTTGGCTTGAGAACATCCAGTAGCAGATATGCAAAGCCCACAAAGACAGACACGACTCAGTCTCTGCCTTCAGCAGCACATTTCTGGTTTTTGTTTTTCCCTCTTTACATGCCATTTTAGTCACGCTGACTGACTGCAGGGACACGTGCAGTCACATTAACCCCATTCCCACTAATTGTCTCTGCTATGCAATTTATGTTGTGCATCCAAGGGCTAAGCAGGCTCCTTCTTTCAGGGAGGGGAAAAACCTGGCTCACAGATCTGAAGGATCTACCTGAAGCAACCCATTACCAACACAGCTCTTGCAGAAAGTTCTCATGCAATTATGTTTTTAGTTTATTTGTGTATATTTTGTTTATGTAGAGATACATAGTTTTACTTGAACTGTCTTCCTCCACACTCTCCAACAGAAGACTGGAATACTTAGAAATAAAACTACATTACCTAAATTAAAAGCAGAGGTGGAGAACAATCAAGACTGTTTGGTAATTGTGAAAGAAATTACTGTTGCCACACAGCATGGTGACCACAGCCTGGCAACCCAGATATATGGTTAATGACTTGAGTCTCAAATCTTCTTGCAAGAAATAGGACCCAAACTTTTCATGTACTCAGCCACAGAAAAGAGAAGTGAGGAGCTTACTTGCTTACCTAGATAAGTTACCAAACTACAACCCAAAAGCTTACTTACAGTCAGTGAAATACACGTATGCTGCTTTGTATCTGCTGGATGATTTAGAGATGAAGTCATCAATCAGTCCATCTACAGACTTATGGGGGCAGGAAAAATGAGGAAAAAAAAACCAAAACATCATGCCAGTGTTTTGCCTTTCTTCACATACCAGACAATTCCAGATGAAGAACAATTACAGGTAGTCAGTCAGGCACCAAGCTCATTTTAGGAAGCACACAAATCAGGGTATTTGTATCATTTTCCAGCTATAACAGTGCTGAGATTTATTCCCTCAAGAATTTTTAGGGAAGTAACAGTAATCTCTTATTAGAGCCATTACTTTGAATTCTATTATCCAAGGTATTGTATATTTCAATGTATTATGTGATACATCATCTCTTTCAGTGAAGTTACAGTTACTAAGCAATGATACAGTCCCTCCATTGACCACAAGGTACATGTTTGCAACATATTCCATGATGGCACTACATTGTCTTTTCATTTGGGGAAATTAGGCATCACAGAGGAGTATCACAGAAAACGTAGAAGTTCAGTACTTCATAGCTGTACACACTAAATAAACATTTTAAAATAAGGTCATTTTTTCAGTCTGAAAGATTTTGCAATACTTTAACATACTAACCTTTTTGGTGGGAGTTATTAAATATATTGCTTTCATGTGTGGGACAGGCTCACGGTCTTTATACACATTCTCCACCACTACAAAGTAAGAAACATTACATTTTTATAATTAAGAGCATTATGCATCTTTAAGGAAAACACTGTACATATATTAATCCAGAGCTGATAAAAAGAGAGTAACAGCAACCAAGTTGTCCCCAATATTAGAGGTAAGGATGTACCTTCTGCCAAGAGCCTTGATTTATTTCTTTGTTATTTTATATACAGAAAGTTACCACAAGGCTTCTTCAACTCCCAGTCTAGCAACAACTAAAGTTGTAGGACTAAATTCTTCCTGGGTATTCTACACCAGCAGAGTTTTGCCCTCCAACAGAAGGTAGGGCAATGCAAACATGCTCAAACTATGTGGCCCAGTATGAACTGTCTTGGCAAGATGGTTCTTTTTCCAGCACACTGAAGGAGAGCAAGAGAAGTTATGCAGGGCATCATTTTGGACTACAGCCTCTTCTGTCCTTTGTTTGCCTATTTCCTGGGCAATTACTCTGTTCCAATATAATTGCAGACACAAATTAAGACATTTTCAGCAAGTCAGCTTCACTCATCTCCTGTTTTTTCTCTGTTTAATAAAGTCATTACCATATAGTCTTACAGTACACTAGCTTGAGAATGCAGAGAGATTCTTGTGGCTCTGAAATTTTGTGGGGGAGGAACAAGGAAGATAAGTAATGTCAGACATCTGGATGTGGAAAGACAGGTTCCTTTCAGCAGTGTACTCACTAAAAAGAAAAGGTTTCTTCTTGATGAAGAGGATACATGCTCACTGAAAGTTTCTCACAAAGGACAAGTAGCACTTCTTATGACTAAAAACACACACCAAAAAGCAAAATTGATACAGCTTTGCTATTATATTTCCAGAATAATCATGTTATACTGAATAACTGGAATAAGAACAGTCTTGTGGAAAAAATAAGTCTAAACAATGCCCTCTTACACAAGCATTTCTGAAAATCTAGACCTAAAGCTAATTAAAAACTGGTTCATTTACATTTTGGGTATTTATTTCAATTTGAAAAATAGGCATCAGCAAACAAACACCCATTGTCACCTCCCAAAAAAACCCACCAAAAACCCCAAACCAAAAACCACCACAACAACCAAGCAAAAAAAAAAAAAAAAAAAAAAAAAAAAAACCCCGTAAAAACACAAAACACCAAAAAAGCAACCAAAGAGAAAAACCCCCTTACAGACACACTTTAGAAAAAAGTATTTTTAAAACGGATTTGAGCTTTCAGGCAGAGAAATGTTTGGTTTTTTCATTTAAAAAACCCATCACAATTGGCTAATTACTGTAGAAGCCTGAAAGTCTACTATTTTAATAACCCATAACTACTTGTCTTCATCAACCAAATAAAGACAATTTCTTGCAAGGGTAATATCAATCTCAGTCTTTCCCTTTTTTTTACCAGGATATTGCCATTGGTGTATTAGTAAGAATTATGCTTACCTGTGATACCCTCTGCCAGTAGATCAGTCATTTTGCAGCACAGTGACAGTAATTTAGTAGTGTAATCATCTAAAAGCATTATCTAAACATATTTAAAAAAAAAAAAAAACACACAAGTATTTAGATACATTTATCAGCTATATTAAACCCATGTCATTTCCTCGACAACCTGCCATAGAAGTTTGAAGCTGAAACTATTTTATTACTCTGTATTTCTTCATTACCTGCATACACCAACATTGCGGGGGAAAATTAATCTCAGAAGGCAGCTCCCGATGTACAAGAATTGCAAAGATGAGCTCCATCTTAAGTAAGTTCTTTGTTCCCCCTACTCATACTAGAAAGTACTTTGAAACTTTCACTTAGACACAAGTCTTTTGAATTCCTGCTAATTTACCCCATGATCTGGTCAAATGTATCTGTACATATTTTAAACCTGTTTTATAGCTTAAGCAGTTCTAACAGGTATCATACTGCTCCCTGTGTACTGCAGTGCAGTGTAATTTTTGAAATTAATAAAGTGCAAATCTTTCAAAAGGAAGGTTAAGATAAACACAAACAGTTTCTAATTTTTCTTCAAAACTAATAAAAGTAATAGAGACTACTAACCATTTCTTCTTCCTACTAGCCTCTAGATTTTTCAATATGTATTATACAGAGCTCTGAATTACCAAAAGTAAAATTAATTACTCGGCCGGAAACAATTTTAAGTGAAAATGCCAGCCATTAATGTTATTTATTTGTTCTCTACTCAGTGATACAGATTTCTTGTTCAAGTGATGACAGAATTCTTACAAAAATTATAACAAAATTGTACCTTCCATTCTTCCTCTTTTCTAAAGTCATCAAATACTGCTGATTTTAGCTCTGTAAGAAGAAACAGTTTACCAGTTAGAGGAATCAAATTGTTACTAAGAAAGAAAAAATAATTCACCCATTTAAGACTCATATGTTC
Organism: Coloeus monedula; assembly: GCF_965178545.1. Lineage (NCBI taxonomy): Eukaryota > Metazoa > Chordata > Aves > Passeriformes > Corvidae > Coloeus > Coloeus monedula. Next base: position 10,658,618 of record NC_138789.1, read on the forward strand.
AGAACCCTAAACAGAAAAATAAAAAAACCCCACACTGATAAATACCTCCACAGAATTCTTGATCACAAACTGTCCCTGCCTGTTTCTAGGTCTGTACACAGGTGTAATAACAAATTTTTAACCACATGAAAATTTTATTAACATTCATATTTTCTGAGAATATACTTGCCAATTAAGTAGTCTTTAGCATTATACAGAATTTCTTTTAATAAACCGAGCACCCAACAGCTTTGTCCAAAATCTCAAATATATTTTTTCTACAATATTTTATTTTGTTTGCCTATGAAAGACACCAGAACATACAAATGCATAATTCAGTTGTCTTGAACCTTGTGTCTGCAATTAAAAAATAGAAGTCAGTTTTCTCCCATAATAAAACTTTATTCCAAGCTATCATTGTACCAGACACTGTGTACTTGCCCCTGCAACATTCAAACTGTTACTTGTTTTGCCCTCAACCTGCAGCTGCTTCACCCAAATAACTGGCCTACAATGATTTACAGGCTCTCAAAATTATTTGTCTCCTGCAAGCATTCTGCACACACTAAAACCAAATCCAGGTTAGTGCTCCATTTTTGTCCAGGCTTTCACTTTCTTCTCACATATTTTATACCAACCATACACCCTAACTCCCTTTTCAGATTTTGTCTTCTCTGAATACATTAAATTAGTTTACAAAGGCATTTTTTTCTTCTACCTTTACTTCACAATCTAGGTAAGAACTATACACAACTCTGACACAACAGCAGGCTGCCAAATCCATGTGTGGGGAAAAAAAAAAAGCAAACCACACCTAGGCAAAATTAATGACCCATTTATAACACACTTCCTGAAGAAAGGACTGTAAGAAAGGACTGTAAGCAAGTGCTACAAAAAACAGAGTTGCAGAAATGCTGAATCATTTACAAAAGTTAATATAGCTATCTATGGCTAGGCTAGACCTTATTATACAAGTCTAGAAAACCATTTAGAGTTGTGGAAAAAAATTTAAATGACAGAATTCCTTGTGGAAAGGACTTTATCTAGAGATAAACTATATACAGCAGCTCTCAGTGTATTTCATTATTTTATCCACAGAACTACTGCATCCCAAATACAGGTAGCTTTCACTGTCCCCGTAACTATGAACTTAACCGAAAACAAACTTGTGTGAATTAACTTTTCCACACACTTCTGTGTGGAAAACACCACACACCACAGGTGTAACTTCTGCGCCTATCTACAGAGCAGAACAAGATACACACTGACAAAAGCTGCTACATAAAGGATCAGCATCACTATTTTCAGACAAATCAGCCTTAATAAAACCCCCCACTTACATGTTTGCTGAAACATTAGGAAGCAGCAGTTTATGGCCTTCGATTACCCATTAAAAAAGTGCCAGATAATGTCTAAAACTTAGTTCATCAAATTTCATTGTTGTTGCAATCGTGGAAAGAAAAGAGGACTAGCTGACTAACTTCATTTCGGAAGACTCCTCTTAACTAAGCCTGCAATATAAATCTTTTATTATTCACACTGCTTCACTGTCACTCTAATCTTTGTTCCTCACACTGGCAACACCATTTTCAAAAGTCCTTATGGCCCTTAATGACACACTAATGCTTTGATCACATTCCTTCCTTTTAAAGTCCACATTTTCTACAAAATATCTCAGGACAAAACACCAGCTTTACAAAGGCACAAATAACAGAGCAAGAAAGCAGGACAAGCAAAGCAGCAAAAGTGGGTATTTCTAAAAGTCAAGTTTTAAACAAAGGTATCTAATTCATACAGGCAGGGTACAGGTGCCAGCAACTGAGCACTGAACACCAGAGTGACAGTCTGATTTCCTCTTTCTCTGCGTTTTCTATATTCACTTCCAGTGACAAAAGCAACCAGATCGCAGCTTTTGGGTGGAAGCAGAGGAGAAAAATAAAGACAAACCAGCAACAGGGCCTTCCCATTTCAGGGACAGTCACCAGGCTGGCTGAGCAGCTCATGGAGTCACAACCTCAGTACAATTAAGCTCGGGGTGAGGTGGCTGCTAATGCCTTTTCCCCAAAGGTCTCGCACTCCTGAAATATTATAAGCCTTTCTACTCCAGCAAGGAAGGGGGCAGTTACAACTTCATTTTCTGTAACAAACACCAGCAGAACCTGCTCCTAAACACGGAGATAAAAATTTGCAGTTCATTTGTAAGACTACCTGGGAAGACCTTCAGCTTTTTCTACAGAAACCCGGGAAGCCCAACACTAAGTGGGAAGTGCCGCTCCGTGAGAGAAAGCAGAAAGCCCCTTCTGAGGCCGGAGCACTCTCCAAAAGTGGAAGCTCGGAGGTAACAGAGAAGTGCTTGAAGAGCTGACTTAAGTTTAGGCTCTTCAAGAGCCGGTCCGGCGGGCTGTAGCCTGCAGAGCTCACCCTTATTTCGGAATAAGGCACAAGCGTCTCTTTGCAGCGCTGTCACTGCGCACACCCGTAGCAACGCCGCAAGCCGGGACAGCCACCTCCCACCACCGCGCCGAGTCACCACCTGTAATAGCCGGGAGAAGCCGCCACCCACAGCCTCCGCCGGACCCTGGCTGCCCACAGAGCCGCCCGACCCCGACCCGGCTCGACCGCCTCAGCTCCGACACTCAGCACGGCTCCAGACCCACTCTCAGGTGGCACCCCTGGCCCCACACGCCGGGCTACGCGAAGCCGGCGCCTCAGCGGTGGGGGCTCCCGGCCGGCCGGCGCCCACCGAGCGGCCCCGGGGCGCACGCACCGAGTGGCCCCGGGGCGCTGCCGCCGCAGGGCTGGGGAAAGAGCCCCACAGTCACTTACTCTGCCACACGAAGCTCTTCAGCCCCCGCACCGCCGGCGCCATCTTGCTGCCAGCCCCGCCTGGCAGCGCTGCCTTCCCCTCCCTCTTCAGGGGCGGTGGCGGAGGGCGCTGCCTGATCCCGGGCAGGGCGGCTCCTGCCGGCCGGGGTCAACCCCTCAGGAGCCCGGCCCAGCCCGCCGGGAGCCAGGCTTTCTTCGTCTGCCACCATGGGGTCCGAAGTTCCCATTGGGAAAGTGCCTGGTGACGAGGGTTTGCCCCCTGAGGAAGGAGCCTCCTGCTGCTCCTTCCTCAGGGGGCAAGGTGAGCCCGGGACGCCGGGAGCCACTCCCGACCCCCGCGGCGGCCCCTGGCAAGGTGTGGGGAGCAGCGGGGAGCTGGAGACTGCCTGGCCCGTGTGGCTCCGCGAAACCTGCCCTGGTCCCGGGTCCCCTCGGGGGGAAAAGCGGGGCTCCCTCACGAAAACGGCCCCCGGGTTTCCGCTGACATGCGTGTAAACCACCAAGGAAAACACTGTCGGGTCACAGAACGACAGCGGCTGTTGACGCCTACAATCGTCTGTCAGAAGTTACAGTTCGAAGACATAGAGTAGTGTTCTCAAAGGGAACCAGCAGCTGGAACAGATACGAAGGAATGCGAGGAAAATTGCTCTTTCCACAAAGCCAGGTATGAGGAAGACTAATTTGCTCGCAGTCCGTATGGCAGTGTGCCATTCAAAGGGGAGTACAACGAGGGCATCATGCCCGCCAGAAAAGAAGATCCTTGTAAGTGGGCAAAAATACAACAGACAATGAGCCGAAGAGCAAATTTCATTTGGCTTAGTTATTTTATGAGTCTTGCATAAACCATAGAGAATCTCCATTCTATAACAGAAGGGAAGAAAGCCCCACCACCCATGCGGCCAGAAGCCGAGTGCTGTGGTGGCCCCGTGTCACCAGGGTTTGGTGGCCGCTGTCCGGCTGTGGTCCAGCAGGGAGGAGCGGCCAGCCCAGCGCGACCTCCTCTCCCCCGGGGAGTGCGCCTACAGTGACAGCAGCGCTGGGAAGCAGCGCTGGGCATCGGCCGCAGCTCGCCCCCGTGTGAAACTGGAACGAAGCTCTGACAAGATGTGCAGTGCAAAAAGTAAATCATTAGCGTTTATTGGAGTGCTTCTCGGCTGCCTGGAAATGGTGAGTGCAACTTACTTGCTGAAAGCTGTTTCTAGCGACGATACTGTATTCTTCGGAAAAGTAAATTAGAAGTTAGGGTGGAGCAGTATCAGACATCCGCTTCCACGTTGGTATTTAGTTACTATTACAGTTTTGCACTATTTACATGTGACCGAAAAATAAAAGAATATATTAGCACCCAGGGCCTTTCAAAGTGTGTTAACAACTGCAAACAGGATCAATAGGCAGGTTCAGAAAGGAAAATGCAGAAGCAGTACAATCTGCATACCTGTACCAAATCTCATTGGTTGCATACTCTTTCCATGCTTTCCATGCTTTCCATTGCTTTCCATGAGCAAATACATCATATCAGTAAAATGTGTTCATAAACATAGTATTTTATGTTGTTGTTACTAACATTCTTAGATTTTTAATTTTCAAAATAAAATATTTCACATTGTATTTCTAATTTTGTCACATCTTCCTTTTCAGATATTTTCAGCAAACACAGGTAAATCTTCAAAATGGTATTTTGGTTTTGCCTGCCTATTTTTGAATGGGTCTGAAGAGAACATACTCTTTTCATTTTTAATAAAATATTCTGTAAATTCTAGCAGCTTTATAAACAAAAATTGTTTTCGTGTTTGATTCAGGCTTAAAAAGTTACGTTGATGTCTTTATAAATTTTAAATCTCATTTTTAGGAGTCACAGTTCTGTTGGACACTTGTACAAATACTCAGATTTGTGCCTTGATACTAGCGTGAACCAGGGAGAACACTCAGATTAACTAATTCTGCCATTCATTACACAGCTGTGCTACAAATGGGATTCACACTGTCCCATATGTGCACCCAATTAATTCTTGTATATTTTAATAATTAAAAAAACAAACAAAAGAAACATCAAAAGAAAACTCCTCCACACTCCTCAAAAAAAAAAAAAAAAAAAGAAAACAAAAAACCCCAACCCAAACAAACCAAAAAGACCAAAATCAAAACCACACCAGAAGAAGCACAATCTCCTATGCACACAGCTACTCAACTAAGCATTAAAGTCTGCTCTTAGTCCCAAGCAAGTCTTGTCAGTCACAGTCAGACACCCTCTTTTGCCCCATTTGTAAAAAGGGTCCCAGATATTCTGTCTGACTATGCCTATGGAACATTTGCAGATGGGTCTTTCACAATCTTTGAGCAAAATACTGCACTATATATTTTTTCAGTTTGTTTTAAAATATTGTCTTTAGTAACAATTCATAAAAATTTCTGTGCAGGAAATCCTTACTCAGGTCTAAGTCTTGCCTAACAGTCAAATAGAGAATATATAGCACATAGATGTTAGCACTTAACTGAGCAGCTGTGTGTAATACTTGCTAAGGTCTCCCAAATCCCACATGAGCTACCTTGCTATGAACAACTTTGCCTCAAGGCATCTACTTCATCCCAAATACTCCTACATTCCTTTTCTTAATTTTAGGTGGGATGTACCTTCATTTTATCTTTTTTTTTTTTTTTCTCTTCTAGTGTTTTGCAGCCTTGCATCATGTGGAATTGCTTTATAAATGCTGAATTTAGCATGCAAATCCTGATTTCTGAACATGAATTACTCGTGGTTAAGAAATAAGTTCTGTGTAGTTAGTTTTGTGTCTGCAGTACACAAGAGCTCTTTCTGAATGGCAGAGCATAACACCAAAGCATTTGGTTACAATATTTGATTTGTCATGTTATTGTACAGCTAAGTATATCTGCTCTGAGCAAGGGGTTAGGTGAGTTTCCATAATCCCTTCCAAACTAGATTATTGTGTGTTGCTTTGATATAGAAATGCCTATGGTTCAGCATCCTATTTCAGACTGCTTTGTATAAACATGCACTTCTTCTTCGTATACATTGCTTTGTATATTGCTTTAGTTAGTAACACAGTTAATTGGCTTTAAAGGAGAACCTCTCAGTGTAACCTAGGTTAAATAATGCTATCTTACAGTAGTGATTTCAGGGTACTAGAGTATTTTTATTGAAAGACAAAATTTGGTCTAGAATATCACAAGACTCTCTGTATTTCATTAATGTTCACTGAAAGTCCATTTAACTTAATTTTTAATCATCCATAGAAAGTGTAGACTATTTGTCCTACATTTTGTCTTTGTGAAATGTTCAAAGCACACAGTGCTCCACGGGGCTGAGTTTCCTAGCTTCAGTATGTCTATCATTATTTCCATTTTAGCTCCAGACATACCTGTTATTGAGCAAGCTTATTCAAAACTTAGCAGCAGTATCACAGTGGAATGGAGAGCGGTACCGGGGGCTACTAATTATATGCTGACTGCACAAGATGAAGATTCCTTCGTTGAAACTATAGTAAAAAATTCTCCAGGCACTGTGATGGGACTGAAACCTGCCACCTTGTACAGAGTCACTCTCAGATCTATAAATTCAGGAGGAAAAAGCCAGCCTTCACCTTTCAAAAAAGTAAAAACAGGTGGACTTTCAAAATCTTATTTCAAATTCTGTAATGTTGTTATAATAGAAAGCATTCATGCATGTACCAGTCCTGAATTATTATAATCTTGTATTTTAAATTGGATTGATCACATTCTTCTTTCAGTTTTTGAGGACTAGAATTCAGCTATCTGACTTAATGACTAGGACAAGAGTCTGAATTAATGGTTTACTTTATGATGGTACAGTAAGTTAAAAGTTCAGTTGGGAGTTTTACTAGAATTGGTATGAATATATGTATTTTACTTTAACAAATGGCATAACTTGAAGGAATAGAAGAAATGAAGAAAGAACCAAAAGTATTAAATAGTAAGATACTTATTGTGAAACTTAAGAGGAGAGGAAATGCAGTATCTTCTTGGTGATTTTCATTCAACACATGCAGCCCTTCACACTTTCTGTCCAACTTTTAATCATTTCACAAAATGTGCAATACAATAACTGATGCACCAAATCACTTTCCAAATTTATTCTGTCAATCTTGCATTAGTTTATTTTTCTGGTTTTGTTCTTACTGAATTTGTCTCTCAGGGTTAGCGATTGTTGTTTCTGTGTATTCATTTCAGATTTGGTCCTTTCAAACTGTACTACTGAAAAACCAAAAGCTTAATTTTGTTCCTTCTCAACAGTCCTGGCTGCTCCGATTCTGTCTGTTCATTCTCTGAGTTGTGACTCCATTGCAGTGAGCTGGAAAGCTGTGCATATGGCAGCTGGATTCTCTGTGTCACTCATGAGATCAGATGGTTTGGGCAGAATGCTGAAGGAGAACACCACCAATACATCCTTGATATTTACAAATCTAGATCCAGGAACTCTCTATACTATCAAGGCTTATGCCTGGAATGCCAATGGGATGCCTGGAGATGATTTCATGTATAACCAAAGAACAAGTAAGAAATTTTCTTTTATGAAACCAAGTCAGCATTCCAAAAACAACGCAGCAACAATATACCAGGAAGTATTTATGTGTATGTGTCATTGTGTTATGTTTTTTCAAAGATACATTGGGTAGATTTTCAGATCATATTATTTTTGCCCTATCTCAAAGTTTATGAAATCTCAGATGACATGGCTATGTTTAGTGAATATTACTGAGGCAATGATACCATTTACTGTCACTAAAGTTGTACCTAGGACAGGTCTGGATAAGGGTTACACTAACTTAGACTTTGATTTTGAGGATTTTTCTAATTGTGAGAGGCAAATATTCAAATAAGCAGGGAGTTTCAGCAGTGGGCAACTAGAACTATTTATTTTTTAAAATGTCATTTTAACATGAATGAGGGTAGGGACTGCACCAGAAAAAAATTCATTTAGTTTGCAAGTTATGAAAAAGATCATGCCTGTAGGCTGTTAATCTAAGTTAAACTTATGTGTTCCAAATTGATATACCATAGGTCCTAAAGCACCGGTGGATGTTAAAGTAGCTTTCTGTAGTGGTGCTTTAAGAGCCGTTGTCTCTTGGATGCCAACAGAAGGAGCTCTAACTTACAGTGTCACAGTCTCCGGTGGACTCCTGAAACTGAGGTGTAACACATCTTCTGCCTCCTGCATTGTGCCATCCCTCCAGTGCAGCTCTGAGTATTATGTTTCTGTCACAGCATACAATGATGCTGGATCCAGTAAACCTACTGATGCAGTAAGCTTAAAAACTAGTATGTGTCACTGATTTGTATGTAGCTTGTGGCATTTTAACATATACTTCCTTAATTTCAAATGTAAATGAGTCCATTGCAATTCACAAGTGATTCTCAAGTAGTTAGTTCTGCTTTTGACCTTTGTTCATAAATTATGCCATATACTTTTCTTACTGCAGGGGTAAGAGCCTAAACAATCTTCATATTTCTGTGACAAAAACTTGCAATAGTATATATATTGTTGGCCAAACCAGTAAGCCTGGAGTTTCCTCTTACCAGAAGTACATGTTCTAAAGTCAATTTTCTGGGTGTGAAACTAATGTAAGGAATAACAGATCTGTCCTACTGTGTCAGGTCTGTCACAAATTGATTGGAACAAATTTGTGAGGAAATAGCATTAAGGACTGCCTCTGGGCTTAGAATTGTTCTGGGCCAAGTCAAGTTGTTAGTTAGAAAGAAGGTCAACAGAAGCATATTCAGCCAAAATAACACCACTAGACTAAATTAAGAAACCATCAACCATTGCCAGGACAAGAGCTTGCTCAGTTCAGCTACAGCACCACTTCTATGTCAGAGATTGTTGTTTCCTGACCTGTTAGATGAACTGCCCATGTAATCAAAATCTAAACTATTTCTTTTTATTATATGCTACTTGAAATACACAACATTATTTACTTATTTGATGTAACCTGCCTTATTTTGACTCTTCACAATAGGGGTTAGGAGATGAATCATGTGAGCAACTCTGCAGTGCATCTAACAGGATGAGAGAGCCTTATGCAAGAGACAACTGTTAAGCTGTGGGCTGTAATCTCAGCCAGCACTGCTTCAGCTAGATCATGTATATTCATTCTAATAGCAGCAAGCTACACTTTATTGAACTAGAAAGAAAGTAAATGCTATTTAAACAAAAGCCATGGAGTCTGCAGTTTAATGTGGCATTTTGGGATGCCAACAGGAAGGAAACCTAAGCAAACTCAGATACAGCCAGTAAGTTTTATACAAAAATATGAAGGGTTTTCACATATAGAGGCTTTAGGATGCCAACTGCTATTCATGCTAGTATTCCAATTATCATCCAGACCTACTGTTTGTGAGCACACACTGTGCCAGTTCCTTTTGAACTGTGCCTGGTGTCACTGGTTTTGAAGTAGTGCCTGGTGTCACTGGTTTTGTTTAGAGGGCTCCTTAAGCAGATGTTTCTGTAAAACATGATGGTAGCATCTATTTTGTTCTGTAAAAATCATACCCACTTGTCATCTAAATGTAAGTAGCAACCTCTGTAAAGGCAGCTAAGTTGCTGTTTCCTTGATCAAGACAGAGCAACTGTTCAAGCTTAGTGGAATAATTCTGTATATCCCTGATTTTCCTTTATTCCCCAGGAGTAAAACTTCAAGAAAGAAAAAAAGATTTGATATTGAGACTACTTTTCTTTTTACATGTTTTTTTTTTTCCAGTTCCTTGTGCACCAGTAAACATATCAATTGAGGAGGATGAACCTGGACACTTGCTGGTATTGTGGTCCAGCGTCAGTTTTGGTCATTATTATGTGGTTTTTGTGAAGAGTGATGATGGCTTGGAAATGCAGTGCAACACATCATATACTCAATGCCATTTCCAGTCGGACTGTGGCTTCACTTATTTCATTAGCGTCTTTGCATATAACAAGGCAGGGCAGAGCCCTTTAGGTGATATATTCAATTACACTACTGGTAAGTAGCCATGTATTCCTGCAAATTCATTTGGATCCTTTAACTGTGTTTATGGTAGAGCTGTTTGGACATTTTTATGGGAAGATAATGACTTAAACTTCTATTTTTATTCAAGTTTCAGGCATAACACACGAAGGCTGGGAGAGAAAAAGAAACAGTTCACATTGCAATTAAACTTGCATAGTCAAGTGCAACAACATGCATACAAACTTGAAAACAGTTTAACGATTAACAATCATCAGGCAAGGACATATGAATAATACACAGCCCTGGCAAAACATTTGAACTCTAGTCCTGTCTGGGTTTTTTTTTTTAGGTTTTACCTCAGGAAGGGTGTACCAAAGTCTTAAACTTCCTCATGGGAGTTTTCATGCTTGGAAAATGAAAAAAAATAGTAAGTTCAATGGGAAATTGAGAAGAACATTGTTAGGGTTATATAACTTTAAAACTTATAGCTTTAAAAATTTTAAATCAAGGATATACATAATTCCTGTGCCTGACCTAAACACTAGTATGTCCTGTATCGATTTGGAAGGAGCAGAAACCTGGGATTCATTAGACTGTTTGCACAATATTGGTCACCTTTGGAGAAGACACGAAGCACATAGATAAACGAAGCAAGGCTCGTTATTTGCGTCAGTTTTCCACGCCCATTCGAGTTTCCCTTTCTGCCTTTTCTGTTCCCAGCTCCTTGTTGCCCCAGTGACTTCAGGGCCGTGTTCATGTCAAGCGACACCGTGCGGGTCACCTGGGCTCCTGTGCGAGGCGCTGACCTGTACGAGACCAGAGCAGCCGGCGGGAGCGGTGTGGTGCTCTGCAAGGACACGGCCACGGCCTGCATCCTGTCGGCTCTGCAGTGCAACACTCCCTACAACATCACCGTGTACTCCGTCAGCGAGGCCCGGGGCAGCAACACCTCGTGTGCGCCGCAGTACGTGGCAACAGGTAGTGTGATCACTCATTTTCCTTGAGCTGAAGAACTCATTATTAGTTATTATAGTGATTCGTGGATGGGAAACATTACTGGAGTGCTAAGTTACTGTTTAACTCTTTTACTAAGTTTACTGGTAAAAATTTTAAAAAACCAAAAACCCAACAACTCCAAAACTGAAAGTCTTTAAAAATACACTATAAGAAGGGAATTTATATCGAATTTGTATTGAAAGCTTCTGATAGCTCCAGTATTTTGAAAATCAGAATTACAATTTATACACAAAATATTTAGGTTGTCTGTTCCGTCACAATTTCTAAATTCTCACCAGGAGTAAAGCATGTAAGAATCATACTTTTCCAAAGTAATTTGTCAGTTCTAACTGGAATTTAATTTTCATGTGTAACTTATATAGTATGCATAAACAATCTCTTTAAATACTATTAATATGAAATATTTCAGCTCCCTGCAGTCCTGAAATTAAAAATATCTCAAAGGAGGGTCTATCTCTAATCAGTGTGCTATGGCAATCTAACGGTAAAGAAGCTACATATGTTGTCACTGCCAGAGGAGAGGCTGGACTTTGGCATTGCACAAGCACCGGGAATTCCTGTACCCTAATGGATCTTCCCTGCGGATCTGCTTTCTCTGTTAGTGCTGTAGCAAGATCACCAGCAGGACAGAGCTTACCAAGCTACAGTGTCCCTTTAGAGACAGGTATGTGGGAATTGTATATAGTTCAACATACTTAGCAGCATAATATTAAAATAGTTCTATGACTCCATGGTTTTGGCTTTTTAAAATTTACAATATGTGCACATTGTACTGTGTATTGCTGGATGTCCTTTTCATAAACCTGTCTGTATCTTTGTGTGTGTGACAAGGAAGGATCACTTGGCAGTTGCCTCAGACTGAGAGGCCTTAGTGCAACCAGTTATCTTCTGGCAGAGCTAACTAAAATGTAATAACATAACCCACTAATGTATTGCATAACTTCCTTGTCAGCATTTTGATATTTAGTATTACCAGGAGAGGCAATGAGGTAATGTCCATGTCAACAAATAAGCAGTGTAAAGAACAGATTAAAACACATCCTATCCACCATTCCTGCTATTAATTTGCTAACAGGATTTTGTCCTCGACCACCTACCCAGACAATCCCCAGGCCCAGTACAGAGATTAATATACACTAGGGTCTATTTTTAACAGGCAGTTTGGCTGCAGTTATTCTACATTGTAGAGGAAGAGACTTTGAGCAGAGACAGAGCTGGACTGAGATATATGACTTGAGGGGTAGACATGGACCCTGCTTAATTAAACTACAGATGTACTCTGATATTCTGATGAAAAATCATAGTGATTTTTAGAATCTTGGTGAACAATCATGTCATTCCAGGGTTATAACCCACAGTTAGAGACAAACTGATCTTACACTGACATTCTGTTTATTAGAGGCTTGCCAAGCAGAGTCAACTATTTTTCAGCACACTGGGTGTTTGCCTGAAAAGTACGCACTTTGTCATTCCTTTGCTCTTGATCATGTACTAGCCTACCTGCAACCCCCCAACATACCTTCCATTTTCCAGGTACGAAACAGAATTCACTTCTCTATTTTTTGTTCTCTTTCAGCTCCTTGTTGCCCTAATGACCTGATACTAACTCAAGTGACACAGACAGTAACCAATATCAGCTGGTCTGTTGGGATGGGTGCACAGACATATGTAATAACACTGGAGTCTCCAAAAGGACAGGCAAAGTGTCACACTCTTCAGAACTACTGTCTCCTGGGATGTATCACATGTGGAACCAACTACACAGTATCTCTGAGAGCCATTAGTGAGACGGGTTTGACATCTGGCTGCACCTATCAGGGATATTCTTCCAGTAAGCAAATTGTAAATGCAATTGGGAAGAAAAACACTCAATATACAACATACTTTGTGTGGTGCTCCTCTCATAAAAATAGCACAGCTGAAATTCAACACACAGCTAATAAACCTGCAGTTCCCTCTTAAAATAAATGCACTTTGGATTATTTTCATATAATTAAGACCTGTCCTTATGACAGCCATCAGTTGGCCCTATAAAGAAGTTCTAATAATATTGCTCCAGAAACAGTTTTTAAATTTAAATTATGCTATGCCATAATTCAATTTTAGAGACCTCAAAAGGATTCTGGGCATTCTAAGGTAGGCCTTGTGCCAGGTAAGAGCAACAATATTCCAACATGTAAAAACAATAGCTGAATTAAGTCCAGCTCTATAATTTGACTCTAATAAAACTTTTTTTCCCTAGTTCAAGAATTATTTTGGCTTTACATGAAATGATAATTTCTCATTGAAATGCTGGTAATCACAGTAATCTGGTTTAAAGTGCACTCTAGAAATTTATAATACACTGTGAGTTCACAAAATTTGCTTATTAATGTTTCTTACTTTCTTAGGTGCTTGCTGCCCTTCCGGGGTGAAGCTCTATAGACTCAGCAACAATGGCATCAGGGTGTTCTGGCAAGCTTCTGATGAAACAATAAACTACAACGCTGATTTACGTGGCTCAAAGGGCAATTTCAGCTGTACCCCCAGCTCGGGTCTGAGTCACTGTGATATCACCGAGATCCCTTGTGGGGATGTCTACACTGTGGTGGTAGCTCCAGTGACTGACAAGAAGCCAAAGCTCACATTTTGTCCTAAAAAAATATATTCAGGTAAAATTTTCTTTGAGCGGGCTTTTTTTTTTTTTTTGTCCATGCATGCTAGACAGCTAAAATGCAATCCAAGGTTATGCAGGTAAAGGTGGCATGGAATAGAGCTTTCTGCTCTAGCGGTGACTGCAGAGTAAACTTTATGGGTGCAGTCCTGCAATATATGTGGTGGGAACTTCACAGCAGCATTTTGGGTCTGGGCACACTTACCTAAACAGGTGCCTCTTAACTGGATCACCCATATCCTGGTGAATACAGAGAAGTTAATTTTCACTTGGGAGGTTAGGAGTGGTTAGAGTGTAGAAGCAAATAAATGAGCACTTTTTGTTTTATGGATTTTTTTAAAAAAAGAAACAAATCAATATTTTCAATTAATCGCTCCTAAGCACATTTTTAAAGTAAAAATTGTTTAAAGGGGAGGAAATTACTTAGGGATTCCTTTCCCAGGGCACAGATTTAATCCATTATAAAACTACTGCTATCTGATGGTATTGCATAGTTGTATAGATGGACTACATACTACAGACTAATAGTGTTTTCCAGCTTACAACCTGACACCTAACATTTGTACTACTGTTTCATGTCATTTCAGTCACCTGTTCTGGAAGCTCTGTTGGAATGGGTAAGAGCAGTACATTCAGTAAAAATTACTGAAGTTTATAAAATATTTGTGCATCATGTAACTTCAAATAAGATGCATATAGCGTATAAATTTGATAGTCAAGGCTTCTGGTAGTGTTATGCAGGTTTGTCTCACCCCCTCCCCCCATCTTATAATGTATAATTTAAAAAAAACTATATTGTGGCCTGCATACTATCATGCATGGTCACAACACTTACTCATCTGATAGCACATAATAAACGGCAGGTTTGTCTTTTACAGCCTCGCCATATCCCATTACAAATGAAGCCAGGTGGCACTTCAGCTTTCTATTTTCAAAAAGGTAAAAAAAAAAAAAAGAAAAAGAAAAAAAAGAGTGCCTTACCTCAATCTATTCCACCTTATTTCTTCTGGGGTTTCAACAGGATAGTCTTGTGCTATATTTGCCTATGTAAACTGCTAGAAACAACTTCAAAAGCAGCCACTGAAACAAAAATTTCTCAAGACAGTTGCTTTTCCATAAATGGAACAGTCTTAATTTCCAAATTCTTTTACAGTGATTTATAGAGGAAAGAGCAATGCAAAATACATCTAGATGAAAATTCTGGTTCAGATAAGAAGGTGAGTTATAAGAATTGCAATTCATATTAGAATGTATGAATCAAACTTTTCCTGTTGATTAAATCTTTGGGATTGGAAGGTTATGCTTCACCAGACCTGTATATCATAAGCATAAGCAGTTTGTTAAAATCCATCATATTTACCTCTGAAATCTCATCTGCTCCTACTATCACTACTAATCTATCCTTTTCTCCATTTGTAACAACCTTCTTTCCTTTCATTAAGCCTTCACTTCACTATGCTATAGTTCCCCAGAAACACCCTTAAAATCCAATCAAAATATTCTTCAGTACTCATTTACCTTCTCCCGGTGTTCTAGACTATTTTCTGCTCCTGTCTCAGACAGATGGCAAGAAAGCACTGCTGATTTTTTCCCCTCTAAGGCTGATCTCCTTTTTGCTGCTGCTCACCTACTGCTATCCTGGATGTTAAGGTTGTTCACAGCACCATTCTCCCTAAATGTTCTTTTCAGTCTTTTCTCTCCTGAAGCTGGAAAGACCCATCTGTTCTTAACTGCAACATTCACAGCTGCTTGAGGACTGGAAGGAGGGAAGCTGAACACCTAGCCATATGTGAGACCTAATCCAGGCAGGACCTTTTCTCATACTCCACAGTGGTTACTTTCTCAGTTGACTTCGAAAGCAAAGTTTAAGGTCAATGGTTCTACAAACACACGTGTATTCTAACACAGCCTTCAGAAGTTGATGTGTATAAAGGTATCCAAAGACAACAGGGTTTTTAACACTATCTTCAGTTTATAAAAACAGACACTATCCATTCTGGAAATTGCCTTTTTTCAGAGAACACACTAGGTATTAGGTATCTCAGCCAATGCTTCTGATCACTTGCACAAAATCTCATGGGAATCTCACGCTTCAGTAAATTGCTTGTAGATGGCTCAAGAATTATATGCTGCTTCTTAGAAAATGATCTGCATTTAGTCACAATCTAAGAAGTCTTTCTTTAGGAAACATTTAAAACTGCCCTGCATTAGTTAATAAAAGTTGGTTTTATTTCTCACTGAATAAAAAATTAAACAGCTTTCTTCCTTGAGGGTTCTATTTAAAGATTTCTTCTTTGCAGACATCATTGCCAAACACTGTCACTACCGTGTGTTTAACTGCGTTTTCAGAGATCTAAAGTAATTGGTTTCTTTTGCAACCAAATTCAAGCCCCAAACTACTTTTTTTGACCTCAGCAATTCTGCCAATTCCATGCTCTAATAGTAACTCTAAAGTACTTTAAGCCACTCTAAACTGTTGGTGTATGTTCTCTTAATTCTCCCTGGCATACAGGCCTTAACATCTCAATTACACACTACAAACATCACAATGCTGTAGTACTTTTGAATCAGCTCCTCTCACTTTTGCCACTGAAAAGAAGTGTAACTGTATCAGAATGTATTATTTACATGTCTGTTGGGGGGGAAAAAAAAGGCAAAAAGCTGAAGAGGAGTCACGATTTCAAGAAAAAGCACATTGATTCAGCTCTAAAAATGTGGGTAGCAGATGTACACAATTAGCAAAACAGGGAGGAAAAGAAAAGCAATGAAACAGAGCCAGATACACACCACCTACTGTGGCAGTGTGTAAGTCGGAAGCGTTGTTACTCAGGCATTAAACACTGTCTAATAAAATTGTCTCATACTTAACACTGCTGATATGTGAAACAGCACTGGCATTCACTGAGCTGATTAAAACATGTGGTCAGGATTGGTTGCAGGTTCTCTCCAGACTGAGGTAAGTACACTATTATGGGTCATGCTGACTTCAGATCACAGGATAGGACAATTAGATGTAGTGTTTTTATAGATGCTGTTTCTATCCTATTTATTTATATGAAGCAAAAAACCCCCAAGCACTAAAATTCTCAACCAACCAATGAAACAAAAATCCTACCAAAAAACTCAAAGCAACCCAATCCCATAAACCTCTTGAAAGAAGACTTGAGAACCAAGAAAATTCCTGTTGAAGATGTGAAAGGTGGCAGCACATTGATACGCTAAAATGCATGCTTTCAGAGCAGTATCTCTGAAATCACTTGTACAGGTTATTTCACAGTAGATGCCTTCATTAATGCTTACTTAAAAAAATTAAATTCAATGTGTAATAGTAAAGATGTATTAGTTGGAATTACACAAATATGAACACTTGCAAAAATAAAAAGTATATCATTCAAATACACATTATTTTTAATTGTATCTGACACAGAAGTAATAGCTCAAAACTTAGGTTGTTTTCAATCCACTGAAGGAACTGGAAAAATCTACCCTTCAGCTGATTTCAGATTTGACCCAAATTTACTGAGATTTAAAAAGTGTTCTACCACATCTAACTATTGCTGGTGAAGAGTAAAAAGGAGATACAATGACATCATTGCAAAACATCGAGTGGCATTTAAATGCCGTTTTACCCTGCCTGATAGCTGGTGGCCATCCATACGTAAAGCTACATTCGCGCTTCAGTGGGGGAAAAGGCTCAAACATCTACTACAGCCAGCAGAATTCATCAAATTTCTTCAGGTTCCCCCAAAGAGGAGAGCTTGTATACTGTAGGCTATAAATATTACTATTCCAGTACTTAGTGTTGGAGTGACAGGAAATTTCGAAGACAGACGAGGCTTCACAAGGTAACTATCCCAGCTAGGCTATTATGGACATGCGGCATACTATGGAAATTTTGGGTTCATAGTGCTTCAGTCATGGTCATTTTACCCTGAGAACTGAGGAGTGAGTGCACACTGTGGGACAACAGCTCTGCAACCAGAGCTCCTCCAACTACAATTGGCAGAAATTTTCTTCTAACGCCCCCAAGATGAATGTCCAGCGCAGCTGTACCGCACTGTAGCAACCACATCGGAGTGGGCAGCACTAGCACCTCCACTAGCTTACCCCTGCTCATCAGAGCTGCTTTCACAGCCCTGAACAGTACCTCCTGGCTTTATGGAAGGGCACATAAAATAAGATGGCATCAGAAAGACAAAAAGGAATTAGAGTCCCTGGATACAAACCAAAGAGCTGTATGACAGTAAATCCCAAGGATAATGTCAGACGGGTGTCTTGGTTCAAGTAATTTTCATGGGTCTTGGTTGGCAGTGAATATTGTGCTGTCCATTACACTGCTAACTCAAGTACTAATATCAATCATGTTAAATCCAGAGGTCAAAAGGACTGCTTATTGGAAAATAAAAGCACAGTCCTCAAATTACTGCACTTGTAAAGAGATACTGGCACAGGCCAGTCTTTGCACAAGCTGTATCAATATGTTCACCATCTTTGTTGTAGCAAGACAGTGCTTCTCCACTTTCAGGTCAAAGATTGTCTCTCAAATACCTGTATTTTTTCCTGCAAATAAACCATTCTTTCACTGTATTGCCCAACAGTGGCAGGAGGAGGAGCCCAACAACTGGAAATCAGTAGTCTGTTTTCCCTGACAAAACACTGGTTTTGCAGCCTCTCTGCCCAAGAACATACTGAAGGTTAAAAACAAGGCCAAAAGAAACCCTCTAGACACAAACAAGATAAATTAAAAGTTGTCCTCACTGTTTGGACAGAATCCATGCAATCCCTTGGCAGACTGCAGAGACAGTTCTAGTAATCTACTAGACAAGGTATTTCTTTTTTTCTTCAATATTAAATGAAAGCTCAGTATTTCAGTTTAACGCTGAAAGTGAATGAATTTGTTGAAGCTTAAGTTTTGTTTCAAGCTGATTTAAAATCAGGTACCACAAATATAAACAGACAATACTGTAACAACCTCAGTAGCAAAAAATTTTGATTAATAAGGATCGTGGTGATAAAGGGAAGACTGTAACAGCTCAGAAAACAGGAAGAGCAGGGAGGAAGAAAAAAGTTTGCTTCTTGGAATACTGTGGAATGAAGTATATTGTTAGAAGTCAGAACACTGATTCTCTTCGATGTTTAAAATGAAATATGCCTAGATGACCTGCATCACACAGAAACAAAAAAGACATAAATATTTTATTTCTACCTCCAGGTCACTTCACCATTGAATCCCACTTCATGTTCTTCCTATTTTGGGGCTGCTGCATTTCTTTTGTTTCCTACCTCTTCATTGTAAGTTACTTATTACATAAAATCCCTTATTTGTACAAAGCACCACTTTATCTGAAAATAAAACATGGAAGAACTAAAGCACTCTTTAACTGGCAATGAACGTGCAGGCAAAAGCTGACAATACAAAGGAATTAATTGAGAGTTTATTCCAGATGGTTCTCCTCACTTAGTATACAAGTCATCAGAATAATCTATCAAATAGACTTGGACTTTAAAGATACGATCTTTTTCTGTAACGCATTTTGGTTTTTGCTTCTAACAACCTGTTTAAAAAAAAAAATCTGCCAGATGAAATGTTCAGCACAAACTGTGATCTTTACTATTTGTAGAAAATATGAATTAAAAAAGGATGCTATCAGTTAATTCTTATTTTAAATGTTTACACTTATAAAAATGCTTTGGAAGCTTGAAACTTAAATCCTTTGTAATATTTTTCTTCTTCCTACCTCCCTCTTCCCATCTTAAATGCCTTTATTAGCCCAGGATTATCATAAAGGACAGCGTGCAGCTGCTGATTAAAAACATTAAAGGACCACAAATGGATAAACTGTGTTTTTAAAAAAAAAAAAAAAAAAGCGTACATGGATTTTTTTCAAACAAATAAAATGCATAGATGGCTACGGTACTCATCCGTCAACCTTTACAGTGTCCGCTTGAGGTAGCCTTTCTACAG
Source organism: Coloeus monedula (assembly GCF_965178545.1). Classification (NCBI taxonomy): domain Eukaryota; kingdom Metazoa; phylum Chordata; class Aves; order Passeriformes; family Corvidae; genus Coloeus; species Coloeus monedula. The sequence continues at coordinate 10,678,014 of NC_138789.1, forward strand.
AATTACTAAACAAGCCCCAACACAATCTAAATCCTTGCATCAAAACCACTATATCTGAAAGTCCACTCAATTTAACACCACTGGTGATCAACATAATACATTTTAAAAGCTTTGGACAAAACAGCAGGTACAGTGGACATAAATGTTAGTTCTAAATCTGCAGCCCTCAATGTACATCGTACACACATAAATATCTCAGCTATAATACACATTCCAGATCCATCCCTAAAAGCCATACTATTATGGAAAGCACAGCCATGCTAACTTCAGGATACAAACCATAATTCCACGTCTACAAAAGGAAAGTATAATTAGTGGCAGTTTATTGCCTCATACAAATTTAACCAACATGGCAACCATGCCAAAGGAATTAAAACATTTTCAGGACATATGTACAGACTGTACATTTCAGAAACATCTGAACAATAAAAATGCAAGAACAATCTCTGCATTACAAATTAAACTAAACAAATGGTTTGAAACCGTCAATGCATTGAATGGGTTTACAAAGGCACTTCCCTACCCAAAATAGGAAATGACAATCTGCAGCCTAGAGGGAGGTTGGAGAAGAGTGCTCATCAACTACTGCACAATCTCAACTTTAAGAAAAAATAAGCAGGATTTAATCAAACATTTATAGGATTCAATGTGATCCACTTCTGAAAGAATTCACAGAGTCTCATCTTTGTTTTTCTGTTGCTTTTCTTGGCTCTCTCGTTCTGTACTTTGGCTCCTTCGACGATCGTGTTTGTCAGAATGGTCCTTGCTATCACTGTGATCATGTTTGTGGGAACGTTCTTTGCTTCTGCTACGCTTCCTAGATTTTTCTTTGCTGGGACTCTGATCTCGTTTTCTGGACTTCTCAACACTATCTGTTCTTCCTCTGCTTCTACTTCTACTTCGTTTATTTGACTTCTCCTTATTTTCATTTTTATGTTTACTTGATTTTTCTTTGCTTCTGCTTCTGCTGCGCTTACCTGTGTTCCTGCTTCGGCTCCTACTCCTATGCTTTCTTTCCCGGCTTCGACTTCTACTATGCTTTCTCTCTTTCTTGGAATCCCTCTTGTCGTCACGGTGTTTCTTCTCATCTTTGTCATCCTTGTGTCTTCTCTCCTCTGTGTCACCCTTACTTTTCCTTTCTTTTGACCTTTCTCTAGAGCGATCTCTTTCCCTCTCACTACCTCTTTCCTTATCATAATCTCTCTCTTTTTTCCGACTCCGTTCATTTTCTTTCTCTCGCTCCCTATCCCTGTCTCTTCTATCTCCTTTCCTGTCACGACTTCGACTCCGGCTTCTGTATCTGTCCCTGCTTCTGCTTCGCCTCCGTTCTAGTGAGCGATCAGTACTTCGAGATCTCCGCCTTTCTTTTTCTCTCTCCTTTGCTTCGCGTTCTAATCTCTGCCGTTCTCTTTCTCTTTCTAGTTCTCTATCAAAACTAGATGATCCATGGCCTTCCCGATGGTGACTTCTGCTTCTCGATCTTCTGGGAGACCTCCTGGGACTGATCGATCTTGGTCTAGGAGACCTTTTAAAATAGAAGATATTCTATGTGAAACACCTCCTTCAAAAGTTAAGAGACCCTCTTTCCTTTCCAATTTATACTTTACATACACAGCCTGTATTTAATCTTGAATACCAAGTATCATCTGATTATTTTAATCCACTAGCATCCATAAACTGTTGCCTTAAAACCTATCTCAGTGAAAAGACAACATGTTGCTGGTAATAAGTAGTTCAGTATCAAACTTTTAACATTCATTTTTAAAATAATGGTTGTATGACCTTGAACGTCTACGTTCTGCATGCCGGTCTATTTCTTCCATCCCCTCCTTGCCATCTTTCTTGATTTTTCTAGGTCTGCTTTTAATTTGCTGGTCAATGGCTTTCTGGACTGGCACAGGAATTCTTGGAAACAACGTGGAAAACCATTCAAGCTTAGTGAGGAAGGAACGAAGCATCTCCCCTATGGTCATAACGCAACCCCCACCTGCCTTGACATCCAGGTCCTGCAAAATACAAGCAAAAAATATCCTGATGGTCAAAAATACTCTTTACTGATTAAAAAAAAAAAAATGCTGCTACATTACTGTCCTATTGAAGTCTCATGATTATGAAAGTTTACTTGTCTCATATTCTAGTACATTTCCTTAGAAAAATTCAAACTCTGCACCCTTTGGATTTGGCCGAATGTTAACGATAGGGAATGGGACTTAATATATATGCATGCAGGCACATACTAATCCTGCAGCCATCTGGATGGTAAGGGACTGTCGATGAAGAGATTAACGCAAAATCCCCTTACACAGTCTGGTTATATGGTATGATCTTGCATTGTATTTAAATGCCACAAAGTTGAGAAGTCCTCTGAAACTACATTTAATACTCCATTTTGTGGATGTACAACTGTGTACCATCATACCCAACCCTGTGGCCTAAATCATTTATGAACTACATCATTGCCTATCTAAAAATGATCACAGAAAAACCTCTAGTACAAAATGGCATCCTAACAGAATTGGAAGCAATAGCAAACCAACTGCCATGAAGCAGTGAGGTTTCTAATTTAGAAATATGTAAAAAAATAAATAAATGAACAAATAATTGGAAACGCATAATCCATGATGACCATTGTCTCTGAAAAGGGTCATTACCGCATGAAGGCCTTCTTGCTATGCCCTCTCACAGCTCAGGACATGTTAGTCAGCTATTGTCAGTCCCAAACCTATAGTGCAAGCACACAAGGAAAGTGAGATTTGTTATCTAAACAGGAAGAGAAAATCTGAACGTAAAACTGCTTGCACTCACACACATTTAAGTGTTCAGATATACAGTTTTTCCAAATATAATCGCTGCAGAGATCTAAAGAAGAAAAAGAGGAGTTAAACGTAGCACCTGGAGAGTACGTACAGTTAAACAAAATAAACATAAGAAGCATTTTGAAAAGTAACTCTGTATCCTGGGAAGGTTTTCATAGCAGCATGACAAAAGATGAACTGCTTCCACATATTTAAGAACTGGAGGGAAAAAAAAAATCCTGTAGGTTTAAATAGTTCCATATATAAAAATTTGCTTCATCCTATTGAGCTTGACCAGGACTGGTAAGAAACTTAAGCAGCCCCAAGCAGTTTTTCTACACAAGGCAAAGCTACTGATAGCAGCCAGGAAAGAAACACTAATTCCAAAAATATATTGGGAGATTTTAAACAACAAGAAATAAACACATCTTGATAACCAGTATCTGCAAGAACTGAAATGTATAAACTAAAAAAAGAGCTTAGAATAATGAACCAGTTAAGACCTGCATAATGCATTGTACTTGTGACTGCTTTACTGTCCCTAGAATTGACTTTGTGGGACCCTGTGTATGAAGCCACCCCAATCCTTCTCATAAAATACAGTCCAATGTTACAGAGGAGAGTTCATATTAGTTAACCCCACCTGGGGACATTACAGTGATTCAAGCAAGAGTCAAATTTGGTTCATTTTTATTAAAAATCTACTACAGCACAGGTTTACCTGAAATTACCAGCTGCTTCCTTTGCACAGTGTTTTTGATACTTAGCATGAAAGAAGCTGTTTAAAATAAATATACTGCATTGCAGTCAGATACAGGTATAATTAACACTATTTTTAATACCAGTATTTGGACATCGTTTACAACTACAACATTTGAAATTTCTTCAAATAGATGCCTACAGTCACAGTGAAGATGGCAAGTGATCCTTCCTGCTCTGCTCTTTAATTTAGGATGTAGTTTAAAACCTGCTCAATAAATACAAATTGCAGCAGTATGTAGCAGACTGTGTATTCAACTTCATAGCCCAAAAAACCTCACCCACCAGCTCTCTACTGTTTCTCCAAACAGTGAATCAGGACTAGGATCCTAAAGGTATTCTCCTATCAGACTGCATAATAACATAGCCTCTTTACTGAACTTCTTTGGTTAGCAACCCACATCTCCTTATCTGCCCCATTAACAAAGACATTAAGGCTCCAGAAATAATGCCACCTTATGCAGTAATCAGGCTTTTTGCTTCTCCTCTGAAGAAATCCTGGGTTTAGTTATCCCAGGACACGAAGACTAACCACAGAGATTTTTGGCAGTACTTTCCAATGTGAATGTTGGTTTCTACCATATAGTTCCCACTCCTTCATGTAAGCATCAATTCCCCCATCCCAGTAATAAACAGATAATATAAATTTAGCACTTTCATGACTTACTACACCTTACCTAAAAGTAACTATGATTTTAAAAAACACTGAGAAGACACATTCACACAGCCTGCTGTCTGCACTCTGATTCAGTATACTTGTTCCACATGGCTTTGTAAATCTGACACAGTAACATCTTAACCAATGAAAAAAATCTGTTAGATCTTTGAAATCTAAGAGAAATAACCCATGTCCCAGCTCAAACCTGTTTCCTGCACTAATTAATGTATATAATGTAGACAAGAACATACCATTGTAACATTCAAATTACAGAAAACCCTATCAAGAAACGTTTAAACCTAAAGTAGTAACGTGAAAAGAAACGAAAGAAAACAAATTATTACCCTCGCCGACATACCTCTTCATCATCAAGAAAGGATTCAAACCAGTCCCATAGATCTGTAGGTGGCTGTGTGTACCTTTAAGCACAAAAACAATGTAAAATTTTAATAGAGCTTTCTGCATATCAGATCAGTCTTTAGTTGATGATATTGATACTTACCTAATATACATAAATCCAAGAGCCCTAATATATGGGGAGTCTGTATGAGTGATAAGGCCCATCACTTGCTTACGAGTGAGCTTCAGTGTAAATAATTTGTAGAGTAGACAAAAGGCAGTAGACACAATTCCTCCAGTTCCAACACCACGCACCTTTCAAAAGCAGAAAGTTAGGTGAGGATGTAGGAAGTCATAAAGACATTATCCCAAACCTACAAAAGAATATAAGAACTAACACAGGATAAAATCTAAACCTACAAACAAAGCTATGTGAAAAAAGTAACACTACTTACATCCACAGCTTTGGAAGCAAGAAGAATATATCTACTCTTCGTAATAATATTTTACATCTAGAGGCTGAGCCAACATACAAGCATATTTTATCTATGCTTGGGAAAGTTATTTACCAGACAGAAAAATTTAAGAAGGCACGTACTTCTACTTACCCCTCCACACATCCCTGTCTGGCCTGCTGTTTTCCTGCTGCCCTTCTCCCATGGTTCAACATGGGTAACCTGAAAGGGTGAGGTGGGGGACAGGAGGAAAGAAAGAAAAGTACAGTTACAATCTCCATAATGTTTAGGTGCCTATAAAAGCCTGATTTAACAATGGATATCCTAAACCAATCTTAAAAGACTGTCTTCTAGCAAATTCAAGATCAAGTCTGCTTTGTCATTAAAGCAAAGCACTTGGCTTTTTAAATTACCACATTAAGAAATTACAGCCAAAATCTTGAATGAGATTTAAAACAAATCCCGTAAACCCAAAGGAAACATCCATGCTTATTCTATATTCCACATACTTTCAAATGCTTTATGACTAAACCCCATCATTACTATTTCCTTGGGTGATTAAACAACTGCCTTTATTTAAACCACCTCCTTACAAGTTTAGTGATAACTGCTGATGACAGCTACAGAAGTCAAAATATACACTCATATTCTTAAGTCTCATTTCTGAAGTGAACTTAGCTAGATATTTCTCTTCTTTATCACTTACTCTTAGGACAAAAGAAAAATGTTTATCAAGGGTAGTATTTTAACATAAAGTCAATGTTTTTTTCTTTTAGACTGCAGTGATGTTCTTAGATAAAATGATTCCTAAGTACAAGCAAGTAAAATTTGCCCAAGTCAAATCTTGTGAGAAACATTTAGGGACGAGTGCACAAACACAGTTAATCAACACCATTCCTAAAACTTGACAATAACGAGTCATAAAAAAGCTCAGAACCACCTAACTGCCTATCATACGTTTGAAATTCTGAAATTCAGAGAAGCAATATCTGGCTCAATAAACAAGTACATTTCCTAAACAGATCAACTTAAAATGTATGTAAAAGACATAAAAGGATACAGTGGTGCTACAATGGATTGGGAATAAGAGTTCACATTATACAGCACTTCACAAATTAAGATTCTTTAACAATACATTAAATAAAACCAATTATGTACACAATCACATGACATCAGATATACACTAAAAGCAGAAGTTACTGAACTTGGTTTGCGTTTTTTAGTTGCTGTCTTTGCCAAACAGGAAATATGAGAGATGCCAATACTGTAGAATTCAAAATCCACTATGACTTCCTGTACTATTACCATGAGAAGTTGACAAATACTAAATAAATAATATTGCATAACCTTCTGGTTATATAGTATTGCCTCTCAAAGGAAAGGAAAAGTATTTTTTAGTCAAAGGATCGAGTATAACACTATCACAAAATTCTAGTCTTCAACTTTTAAAACTAGTTACAGTCAATCTGAACATGCTGGTTTTGACAGGTATCAATTAAAACAAGCAAATAACAAAACCCTGAAAACATTATTCATTTTAAAAAGGCATATTTAAAGTTTTGATCCCACAAAGACTGCTGCGCATGCTTAACTTGTTGGAAATACACAGACGAAATGAAGCTGAAGACATGCACATGGTGTTAGGGTCAGGGATAAAGAAAGAGGAAGTCCTGCACTTTGCAGACACAGAACTGAAACAGGAGCCCAGAATTACAAGTGAATTAATTCAAATATCTGGACACAGTCCACATCTTCAAAGATGGTCCTTATCACTAGCTGCCTGTGTGACTTACAATCACCTTTCCTGATAATCCAGCCCCCAGCACTCTAAAATTTTCTAGAAGAGCCACTTGTTTCTCAAAGACAGACAAATACACTTGAAAATACAGTGGCTATGATGGGTATCACACTCATTAAAAAAAAAAAAACAAACAACTAACAAAAAACCCCACAGCAATTATTCAGTAATCTTAAAACATGAAGAGAATTCAAATCTTCTTAATATCAGTGAAGCAGCTTAACCATCAGGTTATCTTCTCCCTCACAGCCATTACTCATGAGTGAGTAAGGGACTGAGTTTTCTCTTTATTTAGCATGCAGTTTTGAGTCAGTAACTGTCAAGTTCAGGAAACAAATCAGATCAATATGCAGATTTTTAATGACATGTCAAAATTCTTCCCAAATTCAAGACAAAACCAGTTTGGGAATGAAACAGTAAGACATGCAAATGAACTATTTGACCTACTGCTGCTGAGCTCCATCAGTACAAAGATGACAAATCACATAAAATAGTTTTTAGTGCATCTGAAGGGGTTCACTTTAAAAATAGACTAAGACCTCAAATTTTCTGAAAATATGTTTCTTTTATAATTTTTTCAGCTCTAAAAATCAGTTGCACAAGTAAACTCTGCCACTTTCCATTCAGATAGTCGTAAGTCTCTCACTGGAAAAATGCTGTCGACAATATATGTTACAGTAAGTATTAGGAGAAATAAAGAAACAGCTCCAAATGACAGAGCACAGGCAGAGAAACGCTATCATTAAGTGGAAAAACAGGAGCATAAGTAAACTCAAACTGCCAAAAATCTCAACACACTGTGGTGGAGTTATTTTCCACAATTATAGCGCCTTAAGTAACTTGATTTGGCTTGGATAAATGAGACAAAAAGGCTACCTTTGTTTTTTTAAAAATTTATTTCAAATATACTGAAACCCACCAGCTGACACAGTAACATTATCGAGCAAAATGAATTCACCTGAAAAAATATGCCAATAACGACCAAAGCACAGGTGACTAACTGAATTATCTAAGCTTGAATTCTCTAAATTTTGGTCTCGTTATCAGAACAAAGAAAGTGGCTGCGTCGATTAGCATTAATTATGCATACCTCTACCTGGGAGAGTGGCTTGATGGAAGCCTCGGTGCAAAACTGATTCAATCCTGCTAACAAAACAAGAACCGAGACATAGGTGCCCGGGTACAGACCATTCATCTCCCCATCACATCCTACCTAACGCCAAGAGAAGCATTAAAAAGAACTCGTTAAGTTGTAAGCTGAGTTATGGAGGAGGGAATCCTAACCTGGAACTGCGAATGAAAGCCACACGCAGACACCTACGGTCACCACCATCCCTTCTGTGTGGTTACACGGCGTGCTGGCAGCTCCGTGCTGCGAGGAGGGCTGGTCTCTGGCAGCGCCAGCAGATCTGCGCCCTCCCCGCTCTCTCCGGCTGAAGGCGCAGCCCTTAGACGGCCATTTCGCCCCCACCGCCCCGGCTCACGCTGCCCTCTTCAAACCTAATTTACAGCTCCGCAATTCCAAATCCGACGGCGGAACACGCCTCTTTGGTGAGGCAGAGAAGGCAGAGCCTTGGATACCCCCAGCTAAGCAACACAACCGATATTTACTCCCATACCTCACCGCAAGATAAGGGGCGAAAAGGCGCGGGCCGCAACCAAACCGGGCCCGGCGCCAGCTCGGCCCGCGGGCTCACCTTGAAATAGATCTCGTCCACCACTTCGTGGTAGGTCTTGAGCTCGTAGAGCTGCACCTTGAAGTAGGGCGACGAGAGGATGTTGGTAAGGATCATGGGGTTTAGGTTCATGGTCTTTTCGTTGCCCCACAGCGGCAGCACGTTGCCCTGCTTGCCCGAGGCCGCCGGCTTGGGGCCCCCGCTCTGCAGCGGCTGCTGCACGGGCGGGACGGCGCCGGGCGGATGCTGGACCGCCTGCTGCCCCTGGCAGTTCGCCACCGCGGGGCTGTTGTTGGCCATGGCGGGTCGGCGCTCGGGGCAGGCGGGCCGCGCACACGGAGCGGGGCCGGCGGGCGCTGCCTCAGCCCCGACAAGATGGCGGCCGGGGAAGTGACGGCGGCGCCTTCCGGGGCCGCGTCACCGACCCGCGGGGAGCGGCGGGGAAAGGCGGGGGTGCTCCGGAGCCTTGGCGCGGCCCCTCCCCGCGGCTCCTCCCGCTGACACCCCGGCCGTTTCCCGTGGCACTTCCCGCCCTCACCTCGCGGCAGCCCGCGGGCCCGGCAGGCGGGACATCTCCGCCAGGGAGAGTGAGGGGTTTCTGTGGCCCGAAGGGGGACAGCTGCTGGCACCGTTACACGGAGTTCAGTAGATTGAGCCATCGATTTAGCAAAGTTGGGAGACTGGTCCCTTCGGTCCCGTGTCGTTGGGAATGAGGCCGCGGCTGGTGCTGGCCACTTCTGCCTCCACAGCAGTGGAGAAGCAAAGAAATCATAGAATGACTTGGGTTGGAAGGGGACCTTGAAAACCATCTAGTTCCAACGCCCCTTGCCATGGCCAGGGACACCTTCCACTAGACCAGGCTGCTCTGAGCCCCGTCCAACTTGGCCTTGAAGGGATGGGGCATCCACAGCTTCCCTACTAGGGAAGGGGAAAGGAAGAAATGTTGGACACATTCAGTGTGCAGGAGCCTAGGAGGGCAATGATGGCCAGGGCACGGCCCAGCCTGTTCACTTGACACTAATGCTGGGTACGAGGCCCACTCCCCTGGCCAGGACCTGGCTGAGCAGCTTCTGAGAACCCTGTCGGACACCCAGCAAACAGTAACTGTCCCCTGCTGCTCAATTCCAGATCAACAGCTCTTTCTGAAACTCGTAATACTACATACAGACTTGGAACAAGCAGACTTAGGTTAAACAGCTAAGAGAGAATCCCTGCCTACATATAATTACTAATAGAAAAGAGAAAATCCTCCAGTTTTGCCTGCAAAAGCAAAAAAACCCCAAACCCAATACAACTAGTTACATAGTTTGGTGTCAGTCTTTAAACCTAAAGTACAAAAGGGAGACAATGCATGATTGAGAAGAATTGCCAAAATACTCTAAACATCAAATGACCGTGCAAAAATAAACTGGAAGTCCAGTGAAATGACTGCAAGCTGGGCATAATGTGGCAAAGTATATTCAGAGAAAGGCTCCCCATTGCTCAGCGCATCAGGAAACAGGTACAGGGAGAAGGTGGTATGAAATCATCCATGGGAAGAGCATCTCTATGTGCTAAAGCTATGCTAGATTTTTAATTTAGAAAAGAGGAGATAAATACTGTTGGAAGTAACATTAAAATACCTTCACTCTTCATTACACATTGAAACCTTGAGAGACAGTTTATTTTCATTACCCTGGCCCTTCAAGTACATTAGAGCTTGTACTGTTGCAGAAAAGTGTTCTTATCAGGGCCCTGGCATGTAACGGTTTCTCTAAGCTGCCTGCTCTGCTATCAAGGCTTTTCACTCCTCTTTTCTAGGAATAACCACCAGTCTCCTTTTGGCCTTCTCTTCCTATCTTGGCTGATTTCCAAAGACGTTCCCAAAATCTTCATTACTTACATGGCTCTACCATATTGATGCAGTAAATATCATTTAACAATCTCATATCAAATCAGAGAACTAAACACAAAAACTAGTTCTAAGGAAGTGTCTTTGTAACAGTGATCTTGTTCTGGAGGCAGTTAGCTGGAGTAGTAACCTTTCTTTGAACATGAGTGGTTTTGTTATTGTTGTTTAGAGCACATCCTTAATTTATATTGTATAACCACTTCAAGACAGCCCATACTTCTGTTGCAGTTTATATTACCCAATTGTGTTTTCATGCATTTATGTTTTCTTGTTGGAATACTTGGCCAGTATGTTCCAAACCTCAGTATTTTTTACTCTCTATAAGATAATGTTTTTATACTTTTTTTACTCTTTGGTGGTGATGCTGAAACCTCATATAGTTTCAACCTATAAATCCATTTGCTCCAAATTACATTTCCTTCCCTCAAGCATCCCAGCTGGTTTTTATATAGAGTACAGACAAAAAGAAAAACAAAACCAAACCAAGAACCAAACCCAAGAATCTCAAAATGAGGTGATTTTCACTTGCAAACTGCAAGGAATGATAGATAATTATAAAAGAGTAAGAGGATGGTGAATTATGTGTAAGAGCAGCTTCATTTTTCATTCAAACATACGAATTCTGAATTTTTTCAAATGGACCAAATGTGTTAGTTGAAGCAGAGGAGAAAAAATACTAGTACTTCAGTCACTAAACATCCTCTGAATTTGAGTTGAAAGCACTGGTGGTTAGCTCTGGAATTATAGATTAAGCAGTATTGCTGTATGTATATTTCTGTCAAATATCAATATGGACTAGTGTCTCCTGGCAGCAGTGCTGCATTAGGTTTCTTTTGCTATCAGATTTAATTATATGCACAGCAACTTTATGGGGAAAGTACTGGAATTGCATACATTTTTCTTTCTCATCCCAGTTACTGAAGGAATTAAGTGTCAGCAGTTTAAGATTTCTTGATTCATGACTTTATACAGTGAGGTGCATTTATTCCAGTATAGTCAAATCATTTGCTGCTCTGTGTATGGTACAAAAGTAACAGGCTTCTCTAAAGAAAACCTGCTTAATTTGTGGCACATTGAACTAACACGATTTGAATATTCAGTTTGAAAACAGACTGTAATGTGAAAATTACATTTAAACTGAAGTTTCGAAGTAACCTCATTGATTTGGACCTCCTTTAAGTAGGGGATGCACTAGGTAACCTCTAAAGGTCCCTTCCAACATAAATTATTCTATGTCTTGAGACTGTTAAGTAGATGTACCACTGCATAAAGGGAAAATAAAAACCAAAAACCCCAAAACTTTAACCACAACTAGACTACATCAAAGAAACTTATTTTCAGCGAGAAAATAATTTTTAAAATGTATTTGATTTAATGGGGAAAAATCAGAAGAATTTTTCAATACTTTTTTAAGCAAGTAGGTCAGACACCCTTGAGTCAAAGCAGATTGTCCAGCTTAAAACTGTGAATAGTGCTCACCGTCTCTTTCATGTTGCCAGTCTTCCAAAGATTGGCTCTCCAATCCAATGTCATCACCTGACATGGAACAATCAAAAAAGACATCTCTGTGATTGTATTGTTCATAGTGCAGAATTATAACAGCTGATAATTCTGAAGGTTTCACTTACAGTGGTACATTTCAGGGTGAATTCTTATGAACTATTAGGACATAATGTGAATTTACAATGTGTTATTAATTGAATTTTACTGTAAACTTTACTCCTGTTCTTTTCTGTACTTTTTTTTGTTCTTAAGAATCCGTTACACTGAATTGCAAGTAGAATTTCACAGGATACCAGAATCCATAGCATTGTAAGCCGGTAAGTGGAAGACTTCTATTAATAAACTTTAGTATATCTCTCTGAGGTAAAAAACCACTGTGCAGGGCTTATAAAATCGTCTAGTTGAGACATAGGTACTAAGTGATGGTTCAGGGTTAAACTATTACTCAACAGCCAAAAAGGGTAACTGAGATATTAAAAAAAGAGCATTCAACCTGTCTTTTTTTCTTGCACAAGGTATTCACACCCTTATTTCAATTACAGTGCATTTTCTTTTCTAAAAAGCAACCTAATTAAAAAGTAAAAATCAAATTACTAGACTAGTCAGAGATATTTAATGGGAATTATTTCCTGTACAAACATAGGTACTGTGCATGGCCAGACTGGGTTATGCAGGTCTGTAAATCTTAATGGGGAGAAATCCTACAAAAATAATTGAGGAGATGTTAAATATACTTCAAAGTAAATTTTCTGTACAAGTAAAGATTGCTAATATTACAAATTGCCCGTTTATAATCCCAACCGATTGAAATAGCTACTCTCAGGCTGCCAAACTTGCACATACTGGTTTTGGTGATTTGCTGTTCTAACAGAAGAAAAATAATTGTAAAGTTGTACAGACAGCTCCCTACTTCTAGCACTCATAAACCAAAATGAATACAAAGAAAAGGTAACTACTATTGTATTCCAAATCCTGAAAACCAAAGAAGTTCAAACAATGCAATAACTTCAGATATCTGAAAGAACCACTTGGATTCCCAGTTTGCAAGCACACCTACATATGTTTCCTGTCCTAACTATTGGGTGAACAGCACAGCTGACCTGCTCTGAGCTACGTGTGGTCTGTCTAGGCCACGAAACTTAAAATGTTAGCCAAGAGTTGTCATATACATTTCTAGTATGTTCTGAAATCATAAAGGGCATTGAATTATGGTCTAATTTATCTGACATATCTTTATCCTCGCTGCCACCAGAGTCCTGCCTCCTTCTAGGTCCCAGGCCTACACTATACACTATCTTGATTAGTGACAGCCCTGCCCTGTGATAAGTAAACACTTTACATGCTGTTAACAGAAGAAATGGGACATTTAGAACCACGCTTTTCTTTCTACTTTCACCGTGCAGCCGTGCAGCTGCCTGCTCTTTGAGAGACAAATGTGCCCCAGTGTGGAAAAGACTTACTGAAACCCTGCAAAAGACATCGATTTTGGATTTTTGTGCTATCTACCTCACTCCCCCAAACAGGGCTAGTTCACTGCGTATTGCAACCAGCACAATAGCGCGTTTCCCCTCTGGGGCGTAGCAAATACGGCTTCAAACACAGCAGCACCGCAAAGCGAGTAGCATGAGGAGCGGCGAGATTCTTGAGGTTTAGTGTAAAAAAGTCGGGACACCGCTCGCCGCCGCCAATTACCTTTTAATTACACTGAGGGGGGCTGCCACGGGTAGGGACCGGTACAACAGGTGGGCCCTCGGACGGTCGCTAACACTGATTTATCGTCTCGCACAGAGGTGCTTTAGGGAACATCCCCCCGCCCTGAGGGCTGTCAATAAGAGCTCCCAGCGCGCCCCGGAGCTGCCGCACTTCCGTCGGGGCGGCCGCTTGTGCCAGGCGGGAGCTCAGCGTGGGAGAGAAGGTGGAGGGGACAGAGCGGGGGAGCCTCGGGAAGGGGATGGGGATGAGGATGAGGATGGGGGTGGCAGGGTCGGGAGGCAGTGGCTGTCGGGGGCCAGGAGCCGGAGGGGGTCAGGCCGTGGGTGCCGCGGGTGGCCCCTCATGTGAGGGGAGCCCAGCAGGCCCGCTTAGCTCCTGAGGCGACGGGGGACTGCCCTGAACATCGAGCCGGCTTTCGTGCGTATATATACACAAGTACATACTTTTATTTATGTGTGAAAGACCTTGTAGAGCAATCACGTTGTGTGCAGACTTGGCCCAGATGCTTTGGTTGTAGTCTCTGTCCAGGTGTGCTGGATGGAGAGTGACAGATTATGAAATTTGCTTTTTTAGATTTGTATATGATTTATAGTTGTTTACATAAGGTTACTTATATAATTATACATGGAAAGAACAGTCTAATCGTGCTAATCCCAATGTTTTTGTCATTCTCTGAATAGAACTCAGATCAGGTCTACCCTGCTTTAACTGGGACTCAAGCACCAATGAAAACGGCAAACTCTGTAATTGGATATGTTATGAAGTGCTTCAGAAAATAGGAGTTCACTTTTTATTTTAGAGTTACCAAAATATTATGGATAAGAACTTTCAAGAAGAGTTTACACAAATTATTAAATTTAAACCTCCTTTATACAAACAACGGCACCAGTTCGTTAAAGATTTAGTGGAGAAATACAAACCTAAGAAGGTTGGTATGTTTTGTCTCTGTAGGTTATAAACTTGAAAGTACGTTGATACTTGGTATCTCAGGAAGACAAAACGCGTAAATAACCTGTTGACCTAACTACCAAACAACAGTAGTGGAGGAGCTGTTAAAACCAAATGGTCTTAGCAGACACCTTGTGATATGTTGTTTTTCAGGGGTACATAAAATTAATGTTACTTGGTGTGAACAAGAGAAATGCCTTAGACTTAGTTTTTTAATGTAGTGGGCATTCTGGTTTTAATTTAATGATGCGGAATTTGGTTCAAGCTGCTTTCTGCATAGTTGGGTTTTGCTTTCCAGAGCTGTTAGTTCTGTGTAGCCTGGTTTACCTCATCATTTGCATACATAGTCTCAGATGAGAAGTGACATTGGGAGTGTGGGATTATGTGAGACTAACTCATCTCCACTTTCTTAAGGTCTTGTGGCCCTCCACCTGTGTTGTCATGTGTGTCCCCACTAAAATATCAGAACTCTTGTTTCACTGCTCACTGAGAAAAGTTAAATCATTTAAGCAACATTCTGTAGTGTTTACTCTCTTCTAATGTGTCCTCCCCACTTCCTTCTGCAAAAGATCTTCTCAAGTGTGCAGTGTTTAATCCTTAAACTGATGTTAATATTTTAAGGGGCATGCAAGAAACTGATGCATCTGCATTACTTACGTAATCATACTTCTAGTAGCTAATAAAAATCTAATCTAATCTATGAGGTTGTGGCACTGTAATCTGCTTTCAAATGGAATGTATTTACCAGTGCTGCCTCTGTCTTTAAAGGTTTGAATTTTCTGATTTAGGATGTGGAAGGGGTGGGAGGGTGAACTTTCTGTTTTCACAGAGGGTAGATAAGCTGGATAGAAACAACTCAGGATTTTCACATGGAGAACAGCAGAGTGCTTCAGCCTTGACAGAGCCTGAGAAGGAGCAGTGGGGGTTGGTTTACATACTCAACTATCTTTTTGGCTTACAGGAAAGAATATCTATTATTTGACTTCATGGTCTGAATGTCCCCAGAGTTCCCTACTTAAACATTAGACTGAGCCTGTAACCTTGTTTTATGCTGATTCTTTGCTAGCTTGGATGCTGGTGAGCCTGTTCTCAGTGTTTTGGAGGGAGAACAGCACAGTGAAAAGCAATGGTGTATGTGAAAATTGCTGCAGCTTTGATACTCAAAATCATACCTTATTGTTACTCACATGAAGGACGTTCTCTAGAGTCAGTGGGATGCCCTGCATGTACGTGTTTATAGCTGTAGTAACAAAAGGTTAATTATTTTTTTAAAATCTCGCAGGATCCTCATATACATTTTTTTAAAAGAATTCTCAAGTCTGCATCTATCCTGCTTGCTTGCAGCTGTAAATTTTAGTTATGATTGTGAAATGCTTTATCATTAAAAAGTTATTTTGACATAAGTATGGAATTTTAATTTTATGAAAGTCTCTGAAATTACTGAGAAATACATAGCATTTATAAATTGTTTAATATTGAATTTACAGGTGGCAGATTTAGGATGTGCTGATTGCAGCCTTCTCCGGATGCTGAAATTCTGCAGTTGCATTGAAGTGTTAGCTGGGTTAGATATCTGTGCAAATGTAATGAAAGAGAAAATGTAAGCTCTCTGATTGTTTTGAGGTTTGTGTTTGGTCTTGACCTAGTGGTGTGGTGGGTTGTCCCTGGTTGGCGGCCAGGAGCTCACTCCCTTCCTTAGCTGGACAGGGAGAGAAAATATAACAAAAGGTTCATGAGGTAAAGGACAGGGAAAGATCATTCACCAGTTACCATCATGAGCAAACCAGATTTGACTTGGGGAAATTAGTTGAGTTTATTATCAAAATCAGAGTAGGAGGATAAGAAGTAAAGGAAATTTTAAAAACACCTTCCCCCTACCCCTCACTCCTTCATGGGTTTAACTTTATTGCCTATTCCCTAGCTCCTCTCCTGCAGTGTTGCAGAGAGATGAGGAATGGGGATTACAGTCAGTTCATTATGTGTTATTTCTGCTGCTGCTTCCTCCTCAGGGAGAGGAGTCCTTCCTCCGCTGCAGAACATGGTCCAGAATGGGGGGATAGAGTCTTCCATGAACTTCTCCAGCATGAGTCCTTCCCATGGGCTGCAGTTCTTCATTAATTGCTCCAGCCTGGGTTCCTTTCCACAGGGTGCAGTCCTTCAGGAGCAGGCTGCTCCAGCATGGATACCCTACTGGGTCACAAGTCCTGCCAGCCAAGCTGCTCCAGTGTGGGCTCCTTTCTTCTGGAGGTTCCTGCCAAGAGCCTGCTCCAGAATGGGCTTCCCCTCAGAGAAGCCTCTCCTATAGCCCCCTGCCTACCTTGCCATGCAAACCAAATGCAAGTGGCATGTTGCAGCATTTCTTGTAGAGGCTTTCAAAATTAGAGTAATTGCAGAAATAGCAGCTTGGCAAATTAAGAGCTGTCTTTGGATCTGTGCCTGGGGACTCCTGGGCTGCAGGTGCCCGTAACATCACCTAATGTAGCCAAAGGTCTGGGTCATGGAGAGGCCCTCAGGGTGTGCACATCTGAGAAATAACACTGTTTGTAAAGGCACTAATACATGGTGTTGGGAATATCTGCTTATGCTTATACTGGCATTATTGTCTTCAGAAAGATCAGTTTTGATCTTTGAAATGTATATGTAACTTTTAGTCACAATGGTGGGGACTTGTTCTTGTTTATTGTTTTGAAATAGGAAGTTTAGCTCAGTGTGTGGTGTCTGGTTTAGAAGCCTCTAAAATGAGAGGTTTATGTGATCTTTGAAGCATTGGTCTGATGGATGAACATAGGGTTTCTTGAAAGCAGATTAATACAATTTCAGTGAATATGTAGGATCTAGATGCTGATGTTATCTCTTGCTATTTTTCAAGAATAAAGAGAAGTAACCTTTTATATTTAATATTTATTGTGTGCTTTGTCTAGTGCAGTATTTGAGAATGAAATTTGCACAGGTACTTTGGTTTCTCAGTGCATTTTACTTGGAAAAAATATGTAATATGCTTGTCTAAAACTCCCCCTGAAAACCCTGCTAAGCTTTTCTAAACCAGACTTACTGTGTGTCTGGAATTGAGCTATTAGTAGAATCTACAAGTGGCTTTCCAAGTGACTTGAGAGTATAATGGAAATTTTTGTAAACACAAAGGACAGCTTCTGGATTAACTTCTGCTCCTTCTGTCCTATTGTATGTAGTTACAAAAACTGTTTGTATTGCATATTGGTTCTTACATCCATGTAAAGTAAAGCTTTTTGAGATTTATGAGGTATCTGTGCGGGGTGTTAGCTAGTTTATTTGCATGCAGCATTTATCTTGTCTTAAGGTCCTTTCTGTAACATCATATTTTTAATACTTTTGTAGGCATACATTGTCTCCTCTTCCTGTTGATTATTTGCAACCATCTGAAAGATCCCTAACTATTACCTTGCATCATGGTTCAGTTGCCCATAAAGATCCTTGCATGCTTGGTTTTGACTTGGTGACATGTATTGAACTGTGAGTATTAGGACAATACAAAATGGTTTTTTAAGTCCATTAGAGTTAGTTTGGAATTTTGTCCATGCTCCAAACATGCTCGATCAAACCTTTCAAGCAGAAGAGTAGAATTAGAAAAGTAGAAAGTAGAAGAGGGGCATCTTCTAACTTGTGTTTAAATTACCATGCTAAGCAATTCAAATAGTGCTTATGGTGGGAAGAGGATACAAAACACAAGAGGAGATTTGCTCAGACAAAAACCTCTGTGCTGCCACTTGGCCACAGTGCCAGTGCTCATATTACTGAGCCAGGTGTAAAATTACAAGTTACAGATAGAGGTTTGGGGGTTTTTTGACTGGTTGTTAAAATTACAGTATTATGTTTTCAAACACAGACATCAACTTACTCTTTCCAGAATAGAACACCTGGAAGAACCAGAGCTGAAGAAGTTTCCTGAAGTGGTGTTTGGTTTCATGGCTCCAAGCATAGTTGTGATCAGTACTCCAAATTCTGAATTTAACCCTTTGCTTCCAGGAGTGATATTATACAGGCATCCAGACCACAAATTTGAGTGGAACCAAGCACAATTTCAAAGCTGGTAAGGTACTGAATATCATGTTCTGACAGCTCTGGGTGTCCAGTAGTGCAAGAAATGAATGGCTGTGCATTTTCCGACTGGTTCACTTATGTGGTTTGCTGTCAAGTGAAGTGTCACCTCCTGATTTGGTGGTTTCTTTGCTGTTGAGAGTAGTTAAGCATTTTCTGTGGGTTTTGTGTTTTATGGTGGTGGTGAAGTTGGCTTTTACTGTAACTGCTCTGCAAAAAAGATTTAAAACTTTTACTTACTTTTTATATATCTTTATTGCAATTAACACAGTTGAAGTGTAAGGAAGGTATCAATTAACCTTTTTGAGTAATACCTTGCTATAGAAATTCTTCGTGAAATCCAAGAAATGTGCTTTCTATGTATGTGTAATCAAAGCACTCAGAGTATGCAAGCAGATTTATTAAATAATCACAGTAGCGGGGCATGTTGAACACATGTTAGGATAGATAATGAATAATGGCCCAGTGAAGGATTTAATGCAAATCATATGCACATGACAGAGGATTATATGAGATCTATCTTACCCTTAATATCAGTAATGTAATAAATATAAAATAAAGAGGGAGTGGGATTTTGTGGTAACAGTCAACTGTCAAGCATTTGTGGAAGAAAATACATGGTACAGTAAAGAATGCCATACCTCAGTAGCCAACTCTTGGGTATCTATCTTGGAAGTTTTTCCCATTAAACTATGTTGTTTCTGCCATATACTTTAAAGTATCCAGTGATTTTGGAGTAAATAGTTTTGCAAAGCTGGAAGCATATATTTTTCCCTACATAATGATACTAAAGCCTGCCTGTTATTAGCTACTTTAGAATACCTTAGTGACAATTTCTTTGACTTTAAGTATATTTAGATTTTGCTTTTAGATAGATGTGAATTAAAAGTATTGATATCACTGAAGAAATGGGGGGGGGGTTTGAGCTGTAAACTTGAGAAAGTCTTTGTGTTGTGAAATAAAAATATTACAATACTCTCTAAGACACAAGAGATGTTAATTTAATTTTCTTCTTTTTCATGGAGAATGATGCAGGTAGGTAGTGCAGTTTTGATTCCCTGCCCCATCCCTTTGTTCACACTGGCTGATGTACTACAAGATAGTTTTCATTTAGATGTTATGTACAGTGTTGTAACCTTGATTAGGTAGATTTTAGTCTTTATATATTTACAACAGACCACACTTTCTCTATTAACTGGTCCCTTGTGGTTTAGGGGTGTGTATATTTTTTATGTGTTCTTCTCAAATATTATTCTTGAAAATTGGTAGTTTTTAGCTGACTTTCAAGTTGGTGACTAAGCAACTGTGGGCATTTACATTCTGTGCACATATTTTAGAAGAAACAGTAATGTTTTGATGGCTAAATTACTGATACTAAATAATTCAGACTATGGTAGGCATCTTACAGCTCGGATACAGCAAGCTTTGACAGTGCTTATCTTCAGGCATGGGAGTTAGAGAAATTATGTTCAAGCCTTCACAGCCTTGGAGTCTTGCTTCTCCTTAAGAATGCATCTTTATCACATGGAAAGATGAATATTTCAGCTAATTGGAATAATTTGTCTTTTTTAGGGCTCTAGCGACTGCTAGATGCTATGATTACTCTGTGGAGTTTACTGGTGTAGGGCACCCACCAACAGGAATGGAGAAGGCTGGGTTTTGTACCCAAATAGGTGTGTTTATTAGAAAATATCCTCAAACTGGTGAATCTGTTCAGTATGAGAAGCCCACTGAAGTAATTTACGAAACAGTAAGTATGATTTTCTCCCTTTAGAGATATGAATAAAGAGTAAAGTTGTCTATGACTGCCTGTGAGGTGTTATTAGCATGGGCTACTGCTACTATCCAGTCCTAGCTCCAATTTTCACCAGAACAAGAGAGTCTCATTCTTTGTGTTTCCAGTTGTACAAAGGCCTTAAACTTTCAGGGTGTTTGCCAAATGACAATATGGATAACCATTCTTATCTTAAGATACTCCTATCCTTAGAATGAAATTTTTCCTTTCTGCCAGCTATTTTTCCTCTAGTCATTAATTTTACTTATTATGTGCCTGTTGGTAATGATACAGATTTTTCAGATACATAAAAAATAAAAAGCATTTCTAACTAAATGCCATGTGGTATAAATCAAACGTTTTTCAGAGTTGACATGAAGTAATGATGCAAAAGTAAGTAATACTGTTGGAGTTTTTTTCAATTTTATGAGGCCTTAAATTAATTGTTTCAGTGAACATACTCTACTATTTCAGTTCTTTGTGTAAAAATATGTAAGTATCTTCAAATGACTTGTGACCTGAACTAAAACATAGTGGTGTTATGGTGTTATTTTTTGTGGTTTCCAAGCTATAAAAACACCTATAATTTCTGTATTTGAAATTTCTGTGCATGTGAAATGTCACATGTCATCTACTGCCATTAATAGAATCATGAAGTGCTCTTTAATGCTCAACAAACTTGAAAATACATCTAGGACATGTATTAGAAATTGCTTATATTATCTCCTGTTACAGGGTCATTTTGGAGACAGTTTTGACATGGGTATCCTTTGAGTTTCAACAAGAGTGTTAATGTTTGTTTCTTATCAAATTTTTATTATGTAGCTAATTTATAGGAATAAATCAACATTTCAAAATGTAATTGGAAACTAAGAAATAATTATAGACAGTGGAACTTCATTGGTAGCATGTTGGTATAAAGCACTTCGTAGTAAACTGGTGGGAATGAGAGTGCCTGTTTAGTTTCCTTAACTGCTTTGGAGTATAGTTCAGTGTAGAACACACTACGAGTTCAGAGATTTCAATGTCATAATTTATTTTTAGCATTCCCTACAGCTGTGAGAGCATATTTAATGTTTTACTCTGAAAACAATAAATGACATGCTATAGTTTTGGTTTCCAGATGTCAGTTCAGAAGTAGTTTAGAATCTCCATCACTTTGGCACTGTCCCCAGAACCTCATAATGAGTAATGTGAGCAGTAAGAGAATTATTAAAAAGAAGTAAAGAATTGCAGGGCTTTACACCTCTCCTGATCTACACGTGTAGCTTGCAGGTATAGCCTGTTGGGTTTTGGGGTGTTTTTTTAAAGTTCCTTTAACTGCCAGTGTAGTTGTAATACAGAAAACCAGCTCATATTGCCTAGTTTTTCTGTAAAGTGGAAATGTTTAATAAGCAAAATAGGATTGAATAAAAAACTGTATTCACATTTTTGAAGCTTTTTTGGACAGCAAATGGTAAAATCTGAGCTTGTGATAGTGATAAATATTTTATGTATTCTTGTACATTGTAAAGGTCTTCAAAGCAGTGTACCCAAGTCTCAAAGATGAGAAGTACTTGCAGAATGCAGTGATCAGTGAAGTTATTTTCACAGCTCAAATCATTAAGCACCGTTTAATGTCAAAACATGAGGAGTACGGTAATGATCCTGAGAGAAAATCCAAATTCCAACCTTCAATGGACTGTTTTTCAGACTATCTTGGAAAACTGGTTGTTGAAAAAAACATGGAACCATTTGTCAGTGGAAATGAGGTTTACATACCCCTTGCAACAATCTTTTCTTTTCCCAAAGTGAATCGACTTTGTGGTACCTTTGAGAAGTTATGCAAGCTTATTGCTGGCAAGGTCACACTGAGCAGTGATGGTTCTGCTGTGATGGTCAATATTGAATGTGAAGATGAAGATGATTAGATCACAGATTCCTCGTACAAAGTTCAGTTAAAGTAAAGAAAGTGGTTCTTTTAGAAGCTGTTAAATGGTGTGTTCTATATGGTAACTAGACCACACAATCTTTTTTAACCTTCCATCAGTAGTATTTATCTGTCAGCACCTCTCATTGAGTGCAGGTGAGTGCTTCTGACAAAGGTAACAGTCACTCATAGGGGTTTCAAGTAGAGTATCAGGGGCTAAAAGGAAATAATTAGTTCTCATGAAGAAAATGAAGTATTTCTGTTTGCTTTCTATTGCCTTATTGTAGCTATCAAGTATAGTTTGTTTTGTCATGTACTGTGTTGTGCTGAATAATGTGAGTGAGACAGGTTTAGGGCAAGTTTTTTCTTAATTTCTATGAAATCTATAGATGCCTTTTTCAAGATGAGTATATAGCCTTGATGAAAACCAAATGTTGTTCCAGCTGAATTGAAATAGGAAACTGGCATCTTTGTTCTGTTTTTGGAAAAAAAATAAAAAGTTTAAGAACTGCTGTAATTGTGAATGCTAACCTGGCTCTGGTGTACCTGAAATATTTTTTGTTCTCATGTGCAGCTGTTGTTCAAAACTGTAAAATCCAAATACAGCAGATGGAAAAAAGTTAACAAGAACAAAACTCCACAAGAGAACCAGAAAAATCTCCCAACACTACCATCAAGAAAACAGTGCAGTATCCTGAATATAAGGGAAATAAGGTATATAGCTATTGTTTGGTTTTGGTCAGAATAGTTGAACAGGATGCTTCTGATCAGTGTTACAAATTAAAAGATTTTCCTTCTCTATTAGGAAAAGAATGGGATCTAAATGACACATTTTCCTGATAATGTAGATGTATTGAAACTGTGTGAAAACTCAGAAGCAGAAAAAGGCAAAGCATTTTAAAAAGTCATCCTTAACTGGAAGAGAAACTGAAATGGATTCAAACTGCCAATTAAGTTTGTCATTTTTTGCATTAAAAAAAAAAGAGACAATTGTTTAGGTACTTATTCCAAGCTGAAGACATGAGTTTATTGAATGTCTGAGAGATTTGTATTTAAATACAGTTTAAAAATTCCATAATCCACCAGCACATCCCAAACAGTTTACAACATGAAAGTCTCCAGTATTCATATGAGAGTTTACGAAAAAGAAAATACAACACCTAAATGTGAAGGTTATGTTCCACTTTAATGATGCACAATTACATAATCACTTCATGAAGAGTTGTAAGTCAAGTCAGGAAAATAAATTACTAGGATACAGTTTTATGAAAAGCTGGGGTTTTATGTCAACTTCCCTACTATTTAAAAGATCTGCTCAGGCAAGAAAATATTGTTTCTAGTAAACAAGTTATCTAATCTATGACAATTAGCTGTGTTGTTTAACTTAAAATAGAATGGGCTATGGAAATTTCCTTGAGAATTACATAAGTAGCTGTACAGTGTTTTTTAAAAGTCTGTTTTCCTCAAACTACATGTAGTTTTCCTAGTAAATGTAAGTAAACCACCATTTAACTACTACTGGTTTTAATAGATTTGCCAACAAGTATAGCAGTGTTAAAGAGTACTGAAAGCACGTATTCAAATTCTTGACATCTTCTGCTTGTAATGGCATTCTTTTGGTATGAATTAGTTATTTAACAGGAAAGGAGACTATAATGTTGTGAGAGAGAGTTGTATGCCAGCAGTTGATTAGTTTCTGTTTAAAATTCCTATGGAGAACAGAAACTGATAATACCACACACTTCTATTAAGAGCAGCTAAAATAGAATCTTTGTATTAATTCCTTTACCTAATTAGATACTCCAAAGAGATTATAATTAACAGTAGCAATAAAAGTATGCAAGTACCAAAACTGAGAATTAGCTCATATTCATCATATTCAATAACAGTATTCTAGCTTTAAAATCTGAAATTTCCTTAAAAATACAAATAAAATTTTAATAATTCTGCCATGGATTTCTGGAAAACCAAGTCTGCTTTTCCTAATTTAACCTATTAAACATGGCCTACTTTTACATCAATAAAAAGGTGTCAAACACCACTCTGAGCAAAAATTTGAAGCATTCTGAGCTTTCAAAAGTCGCCACACTATTTCTAGTTATTCCAGGCCTTAATTGATAAACAGTACCACTAAATGTAAAAAAAAAATTAAGTCATTTGCAGTTTACAATTAATTACACCTAACACATCCTTCTAAAAATGGATTCTTTCATATTCTCAATGAAAATTTAAAGAGCTTGCTCTTGCCTGTCAGGCAAATGACTACTTGTGCAAATTTAAATACAGTACATTGACCTAATGTAACAGTGGACAGATAGCAAAAGAAGTGTTCAGCAAAGCTGTTGCACACCAAGACCTTTTCAGTGTGCAGATAGGTCTACAATAAAGTGCTTCTCTTAACAAGTTATATTAATGATAGTAGAGATGCTTACCTAGATTTAAAGCTTAAATTCCTTAGTAAATTGTTTAATCTCCCTGTACACCCCCAATCCCGCAAGGCACATTCAAAACATAAGCAAAGCACTGACTGTGAAGGATTAAGCTACAATAAAAAACATTAAGTGGTAGTAAACTACTGACTAGGTTTGTAAACAGTACCATCCCATTGCATCTCAATGTTCATGCATTATTGAAGTGAGTTTCTGTGGGAGCACCTGCTGAACTCCAGATTTAACAATCGAGGCAACTTTCTTGATAATACACTACTGTGCCTTAGTGTTTTGGTGTGGAAGCTCACTTTTTTCATCACTTGAACAAAAAAATGTCACATTTGATGCATTTAAGCCTGTAGACTTAATTTACAGTTAGCACAACTGATTAGTGGCTGCTTTCAATCTATTTAGTTTTGGGGATTTGTTTTAAATGTATGTGACATTCACGTCTTTTGTTGAACCTCACAATGAAGTTGTGCTCAGTACTCTTAAGAGAAGGTTTTGGTTATGTTAAAACATAGCTGGCCTGTTTTTTGGAGGCCATAATTTTGACCTGATAAAAACTGACTCAATATGAGGAATTAGCTTCTGTAAAAATAAAATGGCATGTAGGATCAAATTGAGTAATTATTTTTCTCAGGTTCTTTTACAACCAACTTTGAGAAGTTTCTTTAGAAAAGACATTATGAACAAAGTCCATTACCACAAGTGATCTCTTATATAAATCATTGAAATGGGACTTGTTTCATCATGCTTCCACAGATGTTTCACAGATATTAAGTAATTCCACTAACATCAGAGTTTACAGAAATGGTCCAAGTGGTCTCACAAGGTACACCTAGCTAAACATTGCCTTCATACCACAGAAGGTGATGCTCTATGAGCAAGAGGCATTCCACTGCTTTTCAGAAAAAGAGTACATTGAGTTCATTTTGTCTTTCTCAGCTCTTGCAACAGAGCAAACACTACCAGAAGTATCAACATCAGGGTTCCAAGTTTTCCTCATTTGACATCCAGTTTAGCGTTTTATCACCACCTGCTCATATGCTCCAGATCCTACTCTGAAAGTTTGAAAAAAGTTAGTTCAATGTTAATTTAAATGAAAGCTAAATAGCAAGTATCACATATCAGGAAGTGTATTGTTTAAACAACCCAACCAACAGCCCTTCCAAAAAGACCCCAGCAAAACCTCTCCACCCAAACAGGAAATATCAAACCAGCTAAATGTGAAGGGTAGAAAACATTTGTCATTATTACCATGCCATGGAGTCACCTACATTTTAATGCATTAAAGAGATTTTTTTTTGTACTACAGTCAAAATGAACAAAAACTAATGTTACTGAACAAGAAGTTACTGTTGGACTTCACTAGAATTTCTTAAACATCACCTTTAGGGTACCCCTCCCCACAGCTATATCATATGCAGCTAATACTCTTCATATACATTTATCCATAAATAAATCAATGGGTCTAAAAAAACCAGAAAGTGATCATCATCTTACATTAAAATAAAAGAAAAACATCTTCAGTTGTTTGTTTACTCTGAATTGTAAATTAAATTCTCTCACCTCCCAGGTGACAGCCCATACTGGATGGTTTTCCACAGCAAATTGCAGTACTATGTAAAAAATTAATAGGGTAAGCTCTGCCTTAGTATAGTATTGTGCATGGACTGTTCTGGCAACTGCATTAGGACAGATCTCTGTATGCTACAGGAATGTGTTCTGTACCCATTCATGTGATCCTAGACAGCCATTAGTATGCCCAGCTTGCAGATAACCCAGTGAGAATCATCTTTTAACCATCAGTATTGCGTGCACATATAAAATGCAATTATGTTATGAATCTCAGTATATTAACAGCTGCCTTTATACCTAAGTTCATAGTAATTACTGAAATACTGAGGATATTCTAATTTCTTGAGCTAAAAATATTGAGTTACATTGGACTGCAGAAACACAGTATTAGAGCATATTGCCTGGTTTTCATGCTTTCTCATCTGAAGATTAACACATTCAGGTCAAGTCATATATCAGGGTATTTGAAGAAGGTTTAGAGAAGAAAAAAAAGCCTCTGGTTCTAAACTACAAGACAATCTGAAGCAGATGATCAAAAGAAAGAGTTTAGGACTGCAAATAGCTGAAAGATGAAGAAACCATTGAAACAAATGTAACAAATGGAAACAGGATTTGTGAGGAAAAACTGAAGAAAATTAGGCTTGTTATCAGGAAGACGTAACAGTTTGATACTGTAAAGGTAGATGTGTAAAACACTTAAAATTTTCTTCCCACTCCATGGTAATGTAGTAAGGCTGTAGAGCTCACATTTGAAACTGGTGTCTGTTTCCTGTGTCCATACTGAAACATTGCTTGCATCTGAAAACCTTGGAACTGAGACTCTTCAGAAGCTCCGAAAGTTAGTTCTCATGGCTGACACATCAGTTCTGTTTTGGAACTAATCTGTGTCCTATTTTAAAAACTGACAATCTAGATCTTCTAGTGCTTTTAAATGATACAGAATAGAAAGATACAAAGATCAAGAATGTAGATGCAGAATAATTGCTGTATAAGATGCATTTTTATTTAGTATTGCCTATGGATTAGTTGTTCAAGCTACATACCTGTTAGGTAGATGGTGGCTTCCAAAAGAAGTGCTTCCACCAGGGCCCACAAATAATCTTAAACCTTCTTCTAAAAGGCAAATGAATTAAAATATGTTAGCTTTCTTTAATGTTGCCCTAGCTAAATCTAAGTAATTTTAAATCTACCAGTTCTGTAGCTGATACTTTCAGATGCAAATACTTTACGTAATGAGGAACCAACTCCTACATGGTGTAGGTTGGAGGAGCTACCTTTGTCATAGATTAGTACTTGCTCTTTTAGCCTTGAAGTAATGATCTGGGAAAGCTCCCTGAGTCATGTGAGGGTATTTTCAATTTCTGGTAGACAAGATGAAGCAGAAAATTTAGCAATCCACATGCACAGTCCTTATGAATACAAACAACAGGGACTGTGAAGAGAATGGGTTTTCCTGAGGCCTGTAAATATACATCAATTTTCCCTAAGCTTCCTTATTGATCTCCATACCTTCTGCACTTGAGTCTAAACTGAAGTCTTGACTCTGGAGTATTTTTTCAACTATATCATCAGCATCAACTCTGGTAGCATCAACCCTCTTCAGCTGTGACTCCACAGAGTCTTGCTTTACGGGATGTCTGCAAAAATAAGTATATGTAGAGCTCTTAGACATGATAAAGTAATTTACTTGTGCTACATAAGGCTTTCAGATTAAGTGTACCTGCTTTGTTTTTCCGATGGTGCATCTTCAGTAGATGTGTCAGTATCAGCTTCAGTTACTTTTGGCTCAGTCTCTTCACATGGCTCTAGAATACTTCCAGTTCCTGTTGAGGTACTTCCCACTGAGGTACTCCCCACTGAGGTGTTTCTCCTGTGGCAGAGTTCAGACAGACTGGATGATCTAGAATGACATGTGCTATAACCTGTTGGGAAAATGCAGGAGATAGGGGTTAGGTATGTTCTTGACAGGCCAGGTCCATCCTAAAACCGGAATTTGTGTTCTGTCTTCTGAAGGGACTTCAAAAAGCCCTATGAATGTATGTGCATGCATCAACTAGACAACTGACTTCAGGTTTTGTATTCTAACACATGCCATTTTCTTTTTGTTCTAAGTAATTCCTGTTTATATCATAACAAGTAGAATGACAAATACCATCCCCTTCAGCTTTTAGAGCTAAGTCTCCATTTTTTTTACTCATGGAAGAGGTAAAAGTCTCATTCAGATACATTAATTGGAGGGAGCGAAGGGAAAAAGCTGTCTTGCATCTGAAGACATAATCCAGTGTAATTTTAAGAGGGGAAAAAATGTTACCCTTGCCACACCTGAAACTCCTAGGAAAATGCTTTCAACGCAAACCCTTTTTAAAACATAAAGTCAACTAATTTTCTCCTGTCTAAGCCTGTAAAAGAAAAATAATCCCCAACAACTCATAACAAAATTGTGAACAGCTACCTGACAGTTTTGATTGCTGACTTGCATAGCTTGATGTTCTGGAATGTCCACATGCACCAAGTTCATCTGGGACTGAGGCACTCTTTGATGAGACATCTGCAACATGTGCAAGTCAGACAGTGTTCCTAAAGCCAGCTTTATTGCTACTTTCCCTGTAATCTTGATTAGATTCAAAAGTCATATTTCCCAGAGGAATTACAGACTTGACACTGATTTTCTACAAACCTTTTGAAGATTGAAGTGCTGCAAAAATGTTAATGAATATACATTCTTTAAAAAAGTAAAAATCATAATATGTATCTGAGCAAAACAGAGTACCATTGGGTTAGAAAGATTTGTATGAAATGTAGCTGTAAATTTGTGTAGTGTCAATATTAAAGAGATGACCATGCTTTTCTCCAGTATCATAACAGAATGTTGTGCCAGACGTTTTCTGTCTGAAAAGCTAACCTGCATAAAATTTCAGCTGTGCTTGAAGTAGAAACTCACAAGCCATGTAAGAAGGTTCCTCTGCAGGCCAACTGTCAGCATCCCTTTCAGATTTGAAGTATTTTGTACATCTCCTTGAAACTATGATGCCAGTTATAAAAGCATTGAAAAATTAAGAGCATTATTCTATACCTGCTATACCCAGATGCGCTACTTTTAAATTTTCTCCACCTTTCCTGTCTTCATGCAAAGACTCTGATTCTCCAGCAATTGCTATAGATGTTGCTGTGGAAGGAGGTCTGTAAGAAAAAAAGGTGGTTAAGATTTGCTGTACTTCTGTTGTAATCCCTCCAAATCGATCAGCACATAGTTTTCATTTCAAATATGTTGGCATAATTCATACTGTGCATCAATTTAACAGACCTGCAATTCTTTTCTGAAAACATGCTGCCTAGTCCCCTATTGAAAGAAATGAACAAAAAAAGAAGCTTTTGCTATTGAGCTTAAGGACATTTTACAGAATCAATCTGCTCAGCCCTCAGGCTTCTGGAGATCCTGGGAAAGGCTTTTCCTTTTCTGATGATGGGTGGAGTGATATGTCTTTAACTTGAAGTTGTTTCTTATTTTTGTTAAGTGTATGAATCACAGGACAGTTTACATGCTAAGAATATATGTAATTCAGTACTTGATGGAATACACATAAAGGTGGTACGTAAAAAAAACCCCAGCATGCACAACAGTTGGCCAAGTTGGCTTGTGTGCTGTGACGTACTCCTGGCTTTGTTTCATCCCTGTTACAGGACAGGAAATGATTCTGGGCTGATAACCCTCCCAGCTCCTAATAAAGGGGTCTATGAACCATCTCCATGTATTGCCCTCTAAATTCTACCTCCTACAAAATAAAAAAGCATAATGTATGACATAATTTATATTTTAGTTCAATATTAAAAGGCTTTTAATAATGCTTAAATGCTTGTTTGAGTTAATACCAAGACCCAAAGGGAGATTTTATTAAAATACTAAACCTCTTAGTTTGTGTTTTGCTAGAGCAAAAGAAACTAATTAGAAAATGACAGAGCGCAAGCAATTTCTTGCGAGCAAATACAACCAAAATACATTTCAAGATGTTACCTACAGGGGGTTTTTTATGCTTTGTTCTTTTCTGCTTTGGGAACAGACTGTTGGTCTGCATACAAGTGGGTTGACATTTTTAGATTTGACATATTCAATAAATTAGTCACTGTCTTCATGTAGAGTAACATAGCCCTTCTTAGGTTATGTTTGAAAGTAAATAGAGAAAGAAAAAAGCACGTCTAGAAATACAGTGCCTGTGTGACTTAACTGTATAACATACTTTTGAAAGCAAGAACGGAATGGTTTCAGGGATGTCATCCCATATCAAACCCCACGGGTTCGAGGCTTCTTCATAAAATATGTAGTTGGTTCCAGATTGTGAAACTGTTTTAAGGTTTATTTTTCCTTCTACAAAGGACATCTGGATGAGATAAATTTTTTGTTCCGTTTGTGTTGAAAGTTTATGTTCCAGGAAGCGGTTATATCACCAGTTTGGAAGAAAATGCCAAGTCTGAATAATTTGAGTTAGCGATTTCTTCTCGGAATTCAGAAAGCTATTTAGGTACTAATTTAAACTCCTTCAGTACTAGGCAGTAAAAAACAGAAATACATTTCTTTGTTAGTATCCAAGACTAATGATTTTAGCCTTTGAGGAATTGTTCCTCAGTTCCAGTGACATATTTATTAGTAGGTCTGACTCTAAAGTAAATGTACTAAAGTTGTTCTGAAGTAAAAAAGGTGCTAAGTAACTAGGGATACAGAAAAGTTTTGCCCAATCAGACAAATTCAGATAATACCCTCTTGCTATTTATTCAATAAGCACAAGATGAGATTCTACAGTGTTCAGTGTTCTATTCTTCTCATTAAAGGTTAGTAGAAGAGAAAAGAAAGGACATTTAGTGGTGTAAGGGTACATTGAAGAGTTCTGTGGTGAATCACCTAAGCTAGACTGGTACAGAATCACAGCACAACTATTACACTTCCTTAACTACAGATTAAGGACAACAAGGTCAAAGGATCCTCAATGTATGGCAGTGAATTTTCCTAGCTACCTGCCCCCTCAGAGGTTACCTCTTGCATCTTTTACTAACTTGCAGAATGTCTTTGCTAACTAAATGTCTGTAAGTGCATTCTCTTGTACTAAGTTGAATCATGCTTCTGTTGTGTTTGTCAGGGTCTTTTTTGCAAATGAATATTTCAAAATCACCTGAGACTTGTGAATAAAAGGTATAGCAGCACCTTTTCCAGACACAAGGATTAGTCAGATCACCCCGTACCAAGTATATTTATATAAGGTTGCTGCAGGAGCAGTTTCCCTGAAGTGTTTTTTTTTACATTACAGATATACAGGCAAGTATTCTGTGCTTGATACTAAGAATCTAACAGCAAGAAGATCTATGACACTTCTACTGGCAGTTTTACCATGTTAGTCATTATTCAGCTACCGTGCCATTTATTTGTGCCTTTTTTTTTTTTTAAAGTACTGTTGCCAGATTGGAGAGATGTGAAAACACAAATCAGAAGTGTAATTCTCAACATGGAATGTACAATCAAAACACCATCCCACAGAGATTTTTTACAAACTTACGTTTTAAAGCACGGGTCTCCAGACATCAGCTGCATGTTGATCAAAACCTACACATAAAGAAAACAAAATCCACCATAAGGAAAAGAAAAATTGGTCTGTGACACATACATGGTCATGTAAGTAAGTTATATTTGCCACAAATGTTACATTTAAGGAAAACAAAATGCCATAATCATACATGCAAATAAACACACTAAGGCAAACAACTGCATCTTTTTTCTTAATAGGCATACAAACAACACAAAATACCATTTAAAGTAAGATATTTACACATACAAGATTCTGAAAAAGACACATAGATCAAGGAGAATCTTAGAATTATTAATAATTAAGATGTCTTCAAGGGAAAAACAGAGCCAAGAAACTTAAAACCTGAATGAGCAAACAAGAGTATTGTTTAGACCAGTAGGTGCTGAATATGTTCTTTGCTGAGGGTGTTCAGCAAACTGCTGGCTCTCAGGACAGGTTGTGCTAACATCAGAGACACAGCAAAACCACACAGGGTAAATAAGCCATAGGACACAGTGCATTGAAGGCCTGTTAGGCAGGTCAAAGCCATCAATTACAAGTGTTCTGGACAGTCTGTGACTGTCGGAGATGAGAAAATCCATGCATAGACAGTATACTGAATGTGGGAAATTAATCCCAGTGTCTCAGTAGGAAAAGAATTTTTTTTTTTAATTGCCTGAAACATTCTTAATGGAATTATTTTCAGGTTTATGGAGCTTATTCAGTTTTTTAGCTCCCTGGACTAATGGAAGAGAATGTCAGAGTGGGTTTCTTTTAAGAATTCTCCCCAACTGTTACAGTGATTACTATCAAATAAAAACAGGAAAATCCCAGGAGTCATGGAGGTATTGAAGGTAGCTTGTACATAAATAAGCCAATTAATAGATTCACTCTCAGAAAGATGCACAGAAAGTTACTCAGTCTTGAAGATACCATATATTAATTTGTTCATTTTACAGCTCCCCTTAGACTAGGAACACCTTTTAAAAGCTTTTCTTTTACAGCTATTCAGCTCCATTTCAAAGTGTAGGACAAATTCTGGTTTTGACTGTGTGGATTTTAATGATTGTCTCTAAACAACACTTTTGGTTTTACTTTAAATAGCTTTCCTTCCAGAAAGAGGTTCAGTAAATAAGTTTAAATTTCATTAAGTGCTTAAAAATACCACTTGTTCTCTACTTTATTGCTTTAAGTATGATAAAGGAAATAAGTTACTTTAAGAATGGAGTTATCTTGTCTTGTATTTTTGGTATCATAACCTTCCAGTAAACAGCGACGAGTGGTATTTCCCGATCCAGCAAACTCTGCTAGATTTAGATCTGCAAATCCCAGCTGTTAAGAGAAAATGATAAAGTTAGTAGTAAGCATTTGACTAAATGAAGGTACTTGATAATTACACATTGAGTACCACTCAGTAGCAGTTTCTTTCAAATATGTATAAGAGGATGCCTATTAAAGGGAATGGACTGAGGCAAAAAGCAGAAAAAAACCCCTGAGTGTAAAATCCAGCATAGTTCCATTTTCAGTTAAAAATTTAAAGTGCAAAAAGAGAAAAAGAATGGGGAGAGTTTTCTTTATTTTTTAATGTGAATGTAAATGTTTACTTTTACTAACCCTTTCCGCATACCAGCTTGAAAGAAAAAAGTTCTGGTGGTATAACACTGTTACATACTTACTAAACACACTGATTGACAGTTCCAACAGCACTGTGTCACTACAATGCACATAATGAAATCATGGGTATTACGTACTATTCTGTAATTACTTTAAAAGGGCATAAAATGGCAAGAAAGAAAAGCTTATCTGTAGGCAAAATTAGCTACATCTCAATTTACCTTTGCATATGCCTTTCCTCCTTTTAATTCCTAGAAAAAAAAGGAAAAAAGACACACCATTAAGCCATTAAATAGACTGACTCAGGATTTTTGTTTGGGTTTGGTTTTTTTAAATCTCACCACACATTTGCTAGACTGCTGTTGTCATTTAGACCTTAATATTCATAATGCCTTTGGAGCAGGCCAGCAAGACACTGTTGTCTTGGAGAGAGGAAGGGCAAGTGCCCGATGCCAGCTGGCATTTGGCTCTTACAAGGTCTGGCCCCAAAGGTAGGACATGCTGCCTGCAAAATTCTGGTACTTAGCATGGTTCAAGGCTTCTAAGCTTACTGCTGTTTAATGGAAGTATCAATCAAGGGCTAACTTCATAAACACTGAGGAGTAATTCCTTTGCTGCCCTGCTGGAAAAGGGTTTTCTTCAGTAAGAACATAAAACCCCCATGAATTAGTCAAAGTAAAGTAAGTAATAAGATTACTACAAAATTTTGACTAAAGGAATACCTGATGTGATTGCAGCTAAAATTTGCTTTATGGAGTTTATCAGACATTCAAAAATTAAAACAAAGCAAAGGAAAAAAAGCACAAGAAAAGAGGAAAGGAGGTGAAAAAATCTACTTACCTTCCGTACAGACACCCTGCAAGTGCAAGTATCCAGAATCCCTGTTGTGGCACTGGCACTGATTTTACACATAAAGAAGAACTTTTTCTTCCAGCGGACACAATTTGCCTGTACTACCTCCCTGCAAGTAGAGAGCATATGCTCAGTGTTAGTTGCACATATGTTCAGAAGCATACACTGCAGTAAGACAGCTCAAGAACAAACACTGGTTCCACTGCTTGTGGAATGGTCACTTCATGCAAATTCTGTTCCAAGGCCTGAATAATCTCCCATTCTGCTCTTAACAGTGTAGCATGACTAAAAACTGTTCCAAACCTTGAACACAGTATTAGACCTCTAGAAGAATTCAACAGCCATGTGTTTTTGCAAATGAATGAGAGCGTAATTTCTGCAGTTTGCATCAGGAGAGTGAAGTCTTCCAGAACATTAGCTCCCAGGCACTGTCTCCCAAGCTGCTGAGCTTTGCAGTGTGCTCAAGATAGTATCTTTGACAAGCAGTTTTTCAGTTCAGAGAAAAGGAGCATCATACAAGCAAAGCTACATAAATTTGAGGCCTGGAAAAGTAGAAAGGAGATGATGTGCAATAACCAGACACAAAGTAAATACACTTGGGACAAATGAGAATTTCAGCTTCATACTGTGAGCTTGCCATTTGAGAGCAAAATAAGCTGACACATCTGAAGGGATCTGTTTCTCACTGGAGGAGAACAATCTGAGTATGATGCAGCTGAGACAAAGGCAAGATGTAGGATGCTTTCAGTTACAAATGTCATTTTATAAGGCTCAGACAACACATTCTGTTTGGATAACTGACCAAGAACAGACTCCAAAATGAACAGCTACAGGGAGGACAACTAGAAAACCCCTGTATCTTAAAAGAAAAAAATACATCTAATAAAAATACACTGGTGATTCAAATACTTGACAGACCAAATAACTTTTAAGTCAAATGAGAAATGGTTATGACCAAAATGAAGCATAGTCAAACACCCATTTAAAACTGAGAGTTAGAAGGCCTCAAACTACAGAGCAAGTTTCTAGAACAGTTTTCAAGTAAGAGAAGTAGATGCATAGGAAGTCTTTACAGTATTTTACCACGAGGTTGGCCAGTTTTTCACTAACGGGGGACATAAGGACTGTAATTCTGAGGACTTGCCTCAATAATCAAAAGTTCTTTTCTAGCCCCATGTTTCTAAACTCACAGCTTGGAACTGTGAAAAAACTGATAATTTTTTCTACCACTCTGATCACTGAAGTACAGTCTTCACATATAAAAATATTCTTTTTTCCTCTTCCATTTTTCTAATACATACATTCCTATGTTTTATACTAACTTCTGACAGCAGCTTATTATCGAAGAAGCAGTTTGATAGCTTTAGCAGATAGAATTCTGTGGTTGTGCATAAGCTGGAGCCAGAGTTCATCACGTGTATAGAAAAATGAAGAATTGCAGGGTGCTCACAAAAGCTCCCTTTGCTGTGCTGGTGAGACTGTCAGCTCCAGTACTCACTGGCACTGTGACTTCCTAAGGTGGGAATAAGCCAGACTGCCTAAAATGAGTCAGTTTAATGACCACAACAGATGAATAGATTCTGATGATACAACACTGAGTCATATTCAAGCATGTGACCTCAAAGGAACATGGTCTGTAAACACCATGATCTACTCTTTATCTAGTATGTTTTACATTGCAAACTTTCCTGTACTTTGGGAAAAAAGAATCCCATCCTGCTGTCATGTGAGTTATTTAAATACAAAAAAGAACAGAATTTTAAAAAGCCAAATTACAAGTAGTTACATCTCTATTGAAACAGGCTCAGACAAGAAGACATCAAGTAAAATACACCCTTAAAAGGGATAATTGATAACTGCTAACATTTGTGACACATATAATACAGTGCCACTAAAAGTGTTCACTTGTCATCCATACAAGTCAGAAGATCCTTCCTCTTTACATCTGTTTGTTACACAAGTAGGACAGCAGCCATCATCATCCTTCCCACCCTCTCCTTGTCACCCAGGACACCACTACCAATAAGAGCATCACTTCTGCTGCTATTCATCATTTTGCTAAGTTCTTGTAGTGTTTTTACTTCTGTAACATCTCCAGTTAGTAAGTAATGATACTTTTTTCCCATTGAAAAAGTGTTCTTGTAAACTCATGAAGTCAAAATGATGTGCCAAAATCTTTGTACAACTTAGTATTATGGTTCAAGTTGTTCCTGCTTCTCACAACAGCCTTCTGCTTCTGCAGCAAAGTCAAAGCAGCTGCACATTCTACAGAGTGTTCCAGACATCACTCACATTGTAGCTAAAGATAATGCAGTGAACATTAAACGTATTTTTGCTTGTAAGTGCAAGATAAATGTAAGCAACATCTGCTTGAGAAATGTAAGTGTCCTTAAAACCTTTCAGGATTTTGAATTTATTTCAACATACCAATACTACTATATGGATATCATGGTTCAAGTAAGGAAGATAGCACGAAACCACTCTGCTTTTGATAGATTCAGTCCACTCATATCACAGGTCAGGATTTGCAAACAAGAAGTAGAAGTGACAGTAAAAAAGCCTCAGTTGTGGATACTGATGGTCTAATTTTTGTAAAAATAAAATCAAAACCAGGAATACTGCTTTCTTCTCATGAGGATGTCAAAAAAAAAGTATCATTAGTTTCTCTCACTGGCACCTAAATCACAAGACATTAGAAAAATTTGTACACAATTAAAAAAAAACCCCAACTGCCCCAAATCCCACTAAACAGTTCTTCTAATTCCACTGTATAAAAGAAAGAATTGATGTATTTTAATAATTTTTTAGTAAAGAGGAGTACCATCTAGCTATTCCCATCATGCTGAAAAAACAAGGTCAAATAATCAGAACATTTCACTTCAACAGTAACATCTAAGTTTATA
The DNA here is from genome assembly GCF_965178545.1 of Coloeus monedula. NCBI lineage: Eukaryota > Metazoa > Chordata > Aves > Passeriformes > Corvidae > Coloeus > Coloeus monedula. The sequence continues at coordinate 10,715,237 of NC_138789.1, forward strand.
AGATTCTTAGTTAAGTGCAAGGCCTTCAGAAAATAAACAGCTGTATTGATTGGCTGCTATGGAAATGAACCCAGATAACTTTTGGCAGCTGTGCCGGTGCCGCAGGCACGCTGGGGAGAGCTTTCCGTTCTGAGTCAGTTTCCTATGAGCCTCCCGGTCACTTTACCACATGCAAAGCAAAACCAGTTGTTTTCTTAATCAAAACATATCTTCATTACCAAGATGCACTGGAATACGTACTAGGCTGTAGTGCTTCAGTGTAACTTAATAAATGCTGTCAGTAATATGTAACCAAGAATAAATTCAATAAACAGATAGTGTAAGATAAAGTGACTCCAAAGTATAATGTAAGTTACCATCACTGTTTCTTCTTTAGAAGGACAATTTCACATTGACTAAACTCCAAATACAAGATTTCAGCTGTAAACAAGACCTTATTTGTATATATTTCATATACTGTACACAATTGCCACTTAAAATGTTGAATAAAAGTATTGGATTTTTCTTTTGACCCTCAACAGAGGAAAAAGTAAACTCAAATAAAAGAAACAATAAATCCTAATCCAGTCACCTCCTCATCCTAAATTGTTAAAAAGAGATGGACTTTTTTTTTTTTTAAGATGTTGTGTTCATTAGATTGTTTGTTCATGGATAAAATCTATGACTAATGCCTTGTTCAGCAAATAGCTACAAATGCAAAAATAAATCACTTTTAAGGACCTTAAGTGTCATAGGAAAGATTCCTTCTTGATAAATGGAAAAGCTTTAGCATGAGAGGCTCTGAAATAAAGAAGCCAAAACTCCTTGTGGACATTTACCAAAAGACTGTGTTCCATTAATCGGAAAAATTAAGAAGTTTTTATCCGAATTATTCTAAACAGCCAGTTAGAATCTTTAGCTATATTATGTTAAACTGCTTGTGTTTTTAGTGCAATTATTTTAGATTTATTGGTTACCAAAGAAACAATAAATTGGGATCATTTGTTTTAAGAGGCTATTCAGTCTTTGTATCAGACTATGTTCACATGAAAATACTTCCAGAACTACTTTTAGATTCAGCTGGGTCAGTACACTTCTTTATGTCAAAGAAAGTGGTGTTTGCTTATGCATCTTACAGCTTGTGGACAGAACATGAGTTTTCTACTCACTGTAAATACCTTGAAAAAAATAGCTTCTTCACTACATGAGGTAAATGAGCATATTATTATCTTTTAAGGCTAGTCATTTGATGAGAGAGTCACCTAAGTTTTGCTTGTTTATTTTAGAAGAAGAGCTATCATGTTGATAAGATGGCCTGAGGGCAGTGAGGCTGCTGCTGCTCCATGCCTCAGATGCAAGCAGCAGCGAGGCTTAAGAGGTATTCCCGGGAAGCCCCCACTCCCCGCACACAGAGCCGGCCCGCTGGTCACAGGCACACGGGCCACTCAGCCAGCCTTAGCCCACCCCTGGGGCTGAGCACGCCGGAGGTCTGCTAGGTACATACATACATACACAGAGACGTGTATGGCTCCCAGGATATCCCACCTGCTCCACAGTCCAGCTTGATCCCTGAGCACATCAGCTCCAGAAGCTGGCACCACAGGCACACGGTGCTCTGACTCCTGGTCCCACCCCAGTGGCTAGCATTTGCTTTAACACATCTGGACTCTCTAGTTCCTGGCATGCAAGTGGTCTGGCCCACAGTTCCAGGCCAGTTGCTGGCACAGTGGACACACAGGGCCCTGTGACCCGAAGTCCCACTGCCGTGGCTTAAATGTGCTCACTCTGGCCTCTCCTGTTGCTGGCAGCCCAGGCCCTGTGACACACTCTTGACTCCAGTTGCTGGTACTCAGACATCCCCTGTCCCGCAATGCGCACTGAACAGAGAGCCCTTCCCCCAGGAAAGGGGCCACAATGTAGTTCAATACAAAGATACAACAGACAGTACTAATTAGAAACAGATTAGACAAATGTACCAACCAGCAAACTATTTACCCTTTATCCCCTTAACTCCCTGTTTTTCCCCACACTTGTTCCTCCTCAAACTCATCCCTTCCTCCACCTTTCATTCCTCCCCAAATTGTCCCATAATAAGCCTCTTCCCCTGTATCCCATGATGTGTCTGATAGGCAGCAACTCCCCTCAGTCCAAAATACGTTTTACCAATATGATGGGTTTCCTGCCTGGACAATGGGGCTAAGGCTCTCCTGGGGCAGCCCTGGGAGGGGCCCAAGAGTGTCCACTTGTCCAGGCCCATAATTTCAGTTCTCCACCTGCCTGTGTGTCCCTGGGCTTGTGTAGATGGGCTTTGATGGGGCTGATGGTTCCTGTGACAGGACTGGGAGTAGCTGGACATGGGTATTATTTTAGGCCCTCCACCCTCCCCTGCCTTTGCTTACTGTACTCATTTGTGGGCGGGCAAATGGACTTCTATCACCTAAAGCTTCCTTTGATGGACCCCCCTCTGAATAAACTTAATACAGATAGCTCTGTCCTTCTGATACAAATACAGTATTTAGTAGACTGGAGTTACAGAGTTATTTTTAGTCTAGCAAATAGTCTTTTAAAATGGGAGCAATATCCCATTCATATAGATATTTTATATATATATATGTGCTTTTTTTATGCATCTAACATCTTTCTTCTGCAGAAAGCTGGAACACTTAACAAAGGCCAGTGTCACGATCCTACCTTACAGAGACAGGAATTAAGGCATTAACCTACAATCTAACAGTGTAGCCACACTCCCAGTGGCTTCAGATTCAAGTACTTTACACTAAGATTCAACCTTTCCTAGGCTATCTTTAGTATTAGGATGGTATTGTTGGATATAGAGTTCTCATATATACTATACATTAACACATAATGGTTGGTTTGGCATGTAAGAGAAGAATACCCTCTTGCACTCCTCCTACCCAAAATCTACTTCCACGTAAAATTCACACAGTGTCATAATTGAAGGAAAGATACAGGTACCCGTGCAACAGGGTCCTGGAGCAGTACTAAGCTACACTTTAAATTGTTATCCAATAACCAAATGCTAAACTTAGGCTTCATACAGAAAAGTGCATCACTTGAAGTGCTTGGAGTATGAGCTCCAAAGTATATGCTGTAGCAATAAGCTTATGCAAAGCTTTAATGTATTTCTCTGTTCAGGAAAAAATTCAGTTTACTTTTCCTTTAATATTTTGTTTCCCTCACGCCTGAGGCATATAAGATGATATATTTTTTCCAACAAAACCATTTTTTCCTAAGCATTGCTAAAAAACCGAACAAAACCAGTCATTTACAAACAGAGCTTGAACGGTTCACAAATTTCAGGACTAAGCAAACAGCTGGCTCTGCAGGAAGAGCTCCACTTGTTTACAGTGCACAGCTTCCCACTTAATTTGCTGTTAGTACGTGCAAAACTCGAACATTTTCTATTCCACATGTTTTTACTCATAATAAAACAGGCTACATTTTTAACTAGCAGCGTTTCACGTCAACAATTTCTTATAAAATACATATAAACTGATTGTACATAAAAAAACTGCTGGTTAGAGGCAAATGCAGAGACCTAGAAGGGAATTAGCACTGTGAAGGGCAAACTGCATTAGAAGACTGAAGTCAGCAAGTCAGAGGAAATTGAACATTTGAGAGGGTATCTGCAGTACTGTGCTTGGTTTTGGGGCCTTCTTGGCAGAAGACTGTTGAACTGAAGCAAGTCCAGGGGGTGTGAGATCAGAGTCTGGAGTCAGGGATGAATTCTTCTCTGATGCAGGAGAATTTGGAAACATGAGATTTTTACAATGTGATTGATGATGAGATGAAGGAAGATCTAATTGCCATCTGCAGCCATCTCTACTAAGTTAGAAGATGGAGCCAGACATTTCTTAGTGGGGAACAGAGAAAGGAAAAGGGGCAATAACAAGATAGATTCCAGTAAAATAAGGGAACAAATGTTCACAATAAAAGTGGTGAAGCAGCTGGGCAGGTTGTCTACAAAAACTGGCATCTCCATTATTACAGAGAAAGCTCTGAGCTTCCTGATCTGAAATTGGTCTTGCTTTCAGCAGGCAGTTGACTATGTGATCTCTAGCATTACCCTTCACCCTAAATTATTCCATGAACAGAAATAGTCCTTAAAATATGAAGGCAATCAGGTGCTGTGGTACTTGCAAATGGCAAGTTTATGGGAGAAAAATACTGTGCTCCATGTTCTGTGCTGAGGTCAGGGCGAAAAAACAAACCAACAAAACATCACCAGCTCTTTTAAACCAAAGTGCAAGTTCTTCTGCACAAACCAGGTACCTTAAGCATGAAAGCTTTTCCCACCATCTCTCCCTCTTTAAGAGATGTCTATCATGTATCTCTTCTCAGAAACGTTTTTTGTGACTAGTTAGCTGTTGACCTATCTCTTATCAGTACTTATAATTACAGTAACAGACATCTCACAAGATTGAGCCCTTTTCATATCTGCAATAACCAGTTACACCCCATGCAAAGAACAGACTGTACAAACATTTTACTTTCCCCTAATGTAGCCCTAAGATGTACCCCTTCAAAACTAATTTTATATTCTTCACTCCTCTGATTCTTTGTTTTTTCTCATGCATATTCTTTAAATCAGTTGACTAAACACATTTTATTGTAACTATTAATGAAAGGAGAAGTACAAACAAACTACACATTGAAAAAAGTTATACTTTGTGTAGAGAAATTCTTCTTACCTTTTCCTCCCTACAGAGGACAGGGTCTGAAAGCTGCTTAACCAAGTGTCTCATCACAACTGAGGAAACATTAAGTGGACATTCAAGAATCTGAAAAAAGCAGCTACAAAATTGCAAGGTAGCATTTTTATCCCACTGCCAGTATTCCTCACAGTACTTGAAAACTTAGTTTGTTTCAGGTTCCCCAACTGCAAATCCAGTTACAGCTGAAGAAGAAGCTATTAGAAGTAGCATTATCCAGCTCTGAAGACTGTCAGCAGGATTCATACATCATGCAGGAAGATTAGTGTGATAGGGACAGTGATTCCATGTGACAGGTATGTTTTTCTAACAAGTATTGTTGTTTAAAAACAGAGAGCTGGTTAAGCTGCGTTACTAGGAGAGTTTTCCCCTTTCAAATGCAATAGCAGCAATCAGGAAAAGAATGGTAAAAAGACAACTTGAAGAATCCGGTGAGGCAGAAAACCTACTTGCTGGTGTCACAAAAAAATAGATGTAATTTGAGACAGTTGAGAAGGAGGTGGCCATGCGTCATTAGAAGTAAGAAGTACTTATCCGGCAGATAAGAAGTCAATTTCTACAGAAAACAACTACATGCTCTAGCCTGTATCTATTAGGAATAAGAATATATTCATGCATGATCTCCCACAACTTCTTCTCAAGACTCAAGAGTGTACGTAAAAAAAACCCGACATTGGTGAAATCTGTTGGAAAATAAAATGTTTTGATGAAAAAAACTTACAGCTCTTGGCCACCTTGAATCTGTCTGTCACATACAGCAATCATAATCAGCTTTTTAGTTTAGAATGTTGCTGTGCAAAAGAAAGAAGATAAAAACATCAGCAGTCTAAATTGCCAGAAATCAGATCTGAAAGCAAGGGGAATATGACCAAACTGAAGGCAGCAGTCAGAAGAACACACCAACCAAGTCCTTTTCTGGAGTGGGGTGCAGCTGGAAACCAAGCTAAAAATGGAACTACCAGGCTTACAGCTACTGCAGGCTCAGTCGATAGAGTACAGCATTAAAAGTACACCCTCAAGAAATAAGATCCTTATTTCCAAAATTTCTTGGGTTTCCTCATATTCCATCTGTTCATTTACTGCTGATTGAGCAACAGCTCAGCCTATGAGCCTCAGTTATCTACTCTAGGGGCTTATCAATTATCAAATCAATTCAGCCTGTTAAAGTGAGGGCAGTTGCAGAAAGCCTATACTTGCTATATATTTATATCTACATTAGAATGGCCACAAATAAATATGCTTCATATTTAGTCAGATCTGTACCTTAAAATAGTATTTTTTTTCTGTTCAAAATATTCATGTGTGTAATTTCTGCCCTGAAGTAATCTTCTGTCCTTTGATGGTGCATTGGACATTATGTGCACACTGTTTCATGACCAGGAAGTATATAGACACACAGTATCCTGGAAAATGCACAAGTGTCATGTATTAACGTATCCAATTTCAAAGAGAGAGATCTGTTGTCATTGGCCCAGGGAAAGGTACAAAGGTACCTCGCCACACAGGAAACCAGATAGGAAAGCTTCCTAAATGAAAATGAAGTTTGTTAGCATAGCTCTGCATACATGCACAGTATATTGGCCGAAAATCTACCCCTTATTCTAACATCTGAAAACACAATGGTAAAGATCCAGAAGTCATGCTAGAAAGCAATTTCAGAAAGGGGAGGGCAGGAATTACACTGTATGGCTGATTGTCAATTTGCTGAAACTACCAACCTGCACCTCCCCCCTTCCACAATGCCCTTCAAGGTTTTCCCTGTTTTAGAGTCAAAGCTTATAACACATTCATTCTCTCCAGAACTCCAGGGTTCTGCTCTCCCAAAAACTCTCAGACATTTTTCCCAGTTTAAACACTGCTGCCACTTGGCTGGTCAATGTCATTGGATCGAAATTTTATTTGGCACTACCAGATTACTTTAAAAGTTGAATATTTTGTCAGGTAATTAAAAATTTAGTATTATAATACAGAATTTTATTTTCCTACAGTAAGTATTCACAGATGTTTATAGGGATGTTTCAAATCGAAGTTTTCTAACTGGAGTTCTAAAAAACTATATGCAAACACCAAAATGCAAAGTGATGTGGTTGCTATTTACACACCAGCCAGATCACTGTGTACTGCACTACACAAGCTGCTTTCACCTGGTCACAGAATTTCTGTACACTTCAGGCACACATCTGTGGGAGCCTGAAAAGTAACTGGGCTGTGGCAAGTCTCCAGTAACGTGGCCTATGTCTCCATAACATATTTCTTAGGTAGCTCTTTCTCAAAAAAGATCTGAGAAGCAAAAAAACCTATTTTTCAGTAGCTTGAATTTTTATCTGTCTTCTTTTCATCTTACTTCAATGATCAGAGGGATGATGAAGGTACCACATTGCTTGCAGGATCAGGACTTTAATCATTCATACAGCATGATCCATAGAGGGCTGACAAGACAATCACTTGAAACTGTTTTCATGACGCTTGCTACATACACGTGGGCCCCTATTCCAAGGCAACTGCTGCCCTGGGTTTTTATGACGTTTTTCTCTGTGAGTAAACTTTGGAAATAAAATGCTAATAATGTTAGTGTGGTTTATAGCCTTTTTTTTTTTAAAACTTTCTAAGGCAAGAGGCAGCAGGTTATTGGTCTGTATGGGTACCAACTTGAGAACCTCATAACTTCTCCCAAAATAATTCGTTTACTAGACCTCAGTGAGTAACAAAAATAAAGCTATTAAGAAAACAGAGTCTGTTTCTCCCTGTATTATAAAAGTTCTGGAATGAGTTTGTCTATTACTTTCTGAAACAACAGAATTCTTTTATAAAGCTAAAAAGATCACTACTTTAGGGATATAGCTGCCAGCTCACAGCAAAACTAATAAATGAATGCAACTAGAAGATGATGGCCATCAGAAGGTTTGCAGCTGAGAAGTTTTGAAATACTGCCATTCTGATGTAAACTTAATTTCTTCCTTACTTATTCAACCCTTTGCTGAATCACCACTCTGAAAATTCATCTGTTAATTCTTAAGCCAAGAGCAAAGGCACTCCCTAAACTGGCACTGAAGGATCACTGCAGAAGAATTCTTTACCTTCCTACCAGCATACCCAAACACCTCTCAGTCAAGCAGGAATGAGTTCACTTACAGGGACCCTGATATACCAGCATATGTTCCATTGCTGTTATTTTTTAAGCCATACCCCCAGAAAAGAAAATGGAAGAATTTCTAAACTTCAACTCAGACACAATTTTTTACATTGGTTTCCCTACACATACTCCATCCTACCACACACATTTTACTCTAATAGACCATTCATGAAGATATGAATGTAGGCTTTCAAGCATTTAATTTTAGCATCATAAATAGGCAAGGTAAAAAAGGCTCAAAATCACCATAATGTGTCAAAACCATCTGCTCAGCTGAAAGCAAGTCCTTGAAAATAGAGATCCTGCCCAGAAGACATATGTCAGCTTGTGAAAATTGCTTCAAGGCAATAAGGGCTGGAGTAGGACAGTAATGGCACATTAGTGCCTGAATCATGATCGTCATCATCATCATCTATTACTTATGAAGTCACTCACAGGAAAAACGTTGAAGAAAGACACGAAATGAGAACAGAACACTGATGAGTTGAACGACTTCCAGCCACACAGAAGAAAAATTTATCTTTGGTTATACATGCTAGTATAATGGAATGGTTAAATAATGAGGTTCCAGGCCAAAGTTCTATTTTTATTCTCTTCCTTTTCCTTGATTAATTTAATTTACAGAATCAAAAGCAGATAATTTAGAAAGCTCTGTAACAACAGTATTTTAACAAGGAAATAACTGGATATTCATGGATTTGTTACTGTCTTCTCCCAGAATTCTACAAGACATTTTCCAGTAAATTGTTTTTGTAATAGTATTAGAGTAAAATAATGCATACAACAAGTGTAATGGGAGGGGAGTCTCCTCCTCCTCAGACCTGAAGCCACAGCACACCCATCCTATTGACAATGTTCTGCCTCTGCCTGGTACTTGGAAAAAATTAACACACTGGCACTCTATTTACCCATTGCTACCAGTGGCTCAGGGAGCCACTGTCACAACAGATGACTGCTCTATTGCTGAGGCACAACTAAAGGCAAAAAGAACGAGGGAAAAAAGACATGGGCCTCGTTGCACTTGCACTACAGAACTGAGTATGAACCAGGTCAGTAACACACGACCTGAGCACTTAGAGGAAAAATTGAGGACTTTTCCATGAAACTTAGCTCTCTATGTAAATATCTGTAGAACGAAACACAGCAAGCCAGTGTCCAGGCATTAAACAATAAGGTGGTACAACTCACAAGGGACAGCTCAGACTACAGGCTCGGGGACAAGAAATTCGCTTCCCCTCCTGTTACCCGTCCGCTCATCAGCTCCAGGCATTATGGCAAAAGCGACCCGTTTCTCTGGGACAACCCTCATCACTCAGGGATTAATTTCCCCTGTTACTCCGTGTTTAGGAGCCTCAGTATTTAATTTACAACGTTACGACTCCACGCAGACGAGGAGATACAAGTGCTCCCACATGTGTTCTCTCGCCGTTAACGCTGGCAAAGCAGGCGAGATGAGAAGACGGCCAGCCTAGCCGGTGCCACGCCGTGCCACAGGAGCTTCCCCTTCGACGAGAGGAAAGGCGAGCAGCACAGCCACAGCCGCCAGGAGCCCCGGGGCAGCCACCCGCTCCCTTCCCCGGGCCCCCGCCCTCCTGCCCGCCCGCGCGAAGCGGCTGAGCCCCAAGCTCGCCAAGGCAGCCAAGGAGCGGGCGGAGGGGCTGCGGAGGCGGCAGGGCCGCCCTTGCTCTCGCTGGGACGCGGTCTCGAGCGGAGCCCGTCGGACGGGGGCGGCCGCAGCCCGGCAAACCCCGGCTCGCGAGTCCCGGAGGCACCTACCGGGAGGATTCCCCGCTGAAGCTGCCCCCGTCCAGCAGCCGCACCTTGCAGAAGAGGATGCCGTTGACGAAGGGCACGGAGGAAAGCTCGTCCAGTTCCAGCTCCACGCGGAACTTGAACTTCTTCTTCTTCATCATGATGAAGGCCATGGGCCAGGGGCTTCCCGGGGGCCGCCCCCACGGCAGCTCCGCTCCGCTCCGACCACCCCGCTCCGCTCCGCTCCCATGCCCGGGGCGAGGGCGGCACCGCGGGACGGGCCGGAGCGGCGGCGACCGCTCCCAGCTCAGCCCCTGCCGGCCGCGGCGCTCCCGGCCAGCGCTTACATGGCAGCCGGCGCCTCCCTTTCAAACCCGCCCGCCTCCGCTCCGCCCGCTGCCGGCAGCGGCGGCCGGAGCCATTGGCGAGCGCTGCCGCGAAAGGCTCGAACGTCGGCGTGCGGTTTCCCGAAGAAGTTGGCCCGGGTCGGAGCAAGGCTGTTCAATAACGGGACCTCGGCGTGCCGCTCCGCACGCCCCACACGGTGCCCGGAGCAGTGACGTGGCCGCGGCCCCGGCCGAGCGGGGCTTGTGCAGCCCGGCCCGGCAGCTCCCCCGCCTCCCAGGGACCCCGCTGGAGCCGGGGGTGCGTCCCAGGAGCGGAAACCTACTGTGCTGCTCACAGCTCTTCATTTAGAGAGCATTAACAAAACAAAGCATTGTTTAGGCGTCGACGTTTCCACTCTGAATTTAGGTTCCTTCTACTGTAATTTAAACCTTATAGGGGTCGTGTACAGCCGCTCAACCACCTAATTTACAACCAGCGCCGCTTCTGCTACAAACAACAGATGCTCACGATCTTGTAGAGGAGGGTGTACACATCTGTGTTTACATTTAAGAACAGTCCTGTGGCATCGATGATTACAACGACACACATGCATCGCTCTTGTTTAATGTCTAGTTCAACAGCAGCACGTGCTCTCTAGGGAACAGCTTTGTATTAAAAAACCATTTCAGGAGGTTTAAACATAAAGCAAGCTCGAAGCAGCCCCCATCAGCAGATCAGTTTCCTCTTTACAGCGTTGCGCAAGAAACACACAGCATGTCGTCCCACAACCAGGCACTTAATCACATGGTAAGAAGAAGAATTGGTAAGATTATGCAGGCAGTGTGATGCTGAGCCCCTGTAACCTTCTTGCAGCTTGTGAAAGTAGTGCTACCCCTCGTTCAGTATAAATACATAGAAATATACTTTTCATAGAATACATACCTGATGAATACAGATAGTGCAAATAATACACAGCTAAGTATATCAGAATGTCCACAACTGTCCTGTAGCGTAATCCTAGGGAGAAAAAAAGTAGTAGTAAAGAGTAAAAAACCCTCACAAACAAATATAAAAATGGAGTGTCTGAAAAAGAAATGCTCTTGTTTTTTTCCTGTCCTAAAACATACATAAAGAGAATTTATATACAGTTTTCTAGTTAAAAATACCTACAAGGGTAGTTCTGACGCCATTGTCAGTTTTGCATTCCTAACAAAGAATTCCCTACAAAACTCCTAAATGTCATAAATAACTGGCCCTGAAAGAAGTGTTTTTACTGGAGTAAAATTAATAAAAAGATATCTTAGAGATCTAGGCATTTGGCCTTGACCTATGGCTTTCCCCTTGAGACCATTTCTTTGGTGTGCCTTAAAGTAATCCTGAAAGTCTTTTCTGTTTAACAGACCACAAGAGCATACAATATATCATAGAAGGCAATTCTCTGGGTACTGCGTTCATCAGTTCTCTGTTCAAAGAAATGGAAGGTGAAAAGCTTTCAGTACCTAAAGGGACTAAATTAGTACTTAAGTTATACTCAGATCCTCCTTTCTTTTCAAGTAAGAGACCCAGTTCTAGAGGGTTTTTTTTAAAAAAACTGGCTGATGAAAGAGATTACATGATTTACCTAGAAGCTCCATTGCATTAAGACATAAAAAGAAAAATAGGGTTACAGGCCAAATAAATTGTCTGTTAAAGCTCAATAAATACAATCAATCCAGTTATTAACCAGTATCTTAAAGAAAAACTGGATTATTTCACTCAGTCAAAGAAATAGATCAGTAACCCTCATAAAGTATAAAAAAGCCTGTGTGTACTTCAAGTATTATCCCATGCAAGGACCTTCCCCATATAACCAAGTGGCTCAGGCAGCTGTAAGAGTTTATATGCTGAGAGCACCAACAACAACCCTGACCAGCCTCACCTGGGCCCTCACCCACCCCCCTGCTCAGGGACCCCATTTAAGCTCAGCCATGAGCTAGCAGTCCTTATTTGAACCTTGTTTTAGCTCTGTTTGTCTGTTGTGTCTTTGTTGTGCTGTCTGTGCCTTGCTGAAGGCCCTGACCTGTAGGCTGATCTCTTAGCTCAATTTCAGAGCTTTCTTTTGGTTGTAGGTGTGCCTGGCTGTGGTTGCTGTTGCTGGAGCCTGAGATGTGTTCCCAGCACAGCTTCAGGGCTGCCCCTCTGCAGTGGTCCTTCTTCTCCCTGCTCAGGTCCAGCTGGGTGGGCTCTGGCTGGGGGGCCCTACCCTGCTCTCTGCTGAAAAAAAGGCAAAGAAAGGTGCCAAATGATTTTAGGAGGTTTGAGTCAAAGGCAACCCTTATCTGAAAAGCCCAGTCTATTCTGGGGCTATGTTTATGTTCTGAACAGGTGACTAGAAAAGACTATATTCAGTATAACCAGACCAAAAGAGTCAAAGTCAGAAATGGCGGAAGTATAGATTTTAAAATATATTTAGAAACTTTAATCAAAAGATTCTCAGAATAGCAGAAGAGTTTTTAAAAAAACAGATGAACAGTGTAGGTAATGTAGCAGTGCTGTGTTGTCACTGATAAAAGACTTCTGTAAGATTAAAGCACTGGAGAGTTTTGTTTTTAGGATAAATTCCTAAATCTTTAAAGAAGTTGGATGTTACAGGTACAAAAACTCAAATATTCAAGAAAAACATGTTTTACAAAATGCCCCAGTTACAGTAGAATAAAATAAATAATCAAGAGCTGTTTACTCTCCTGAAGAATGTAAGATTTCAGTTATAAAATTGCAAGAGTTAATAGGCAATGTCCTTTATGGACAGGTGGTTCAGTGGACAGCTGAAGCATAGTTCTCTGGGATTTTTAAATCCTGCAGAGCATTGTCATTGTTAGCAGTTGTGCTAATGTGATCTGTATTCATCCACTTGGCCTGTATGTTTTCTGCAGCACCATTTTCCTGCTGAGCACTTGATTTTTGACCTGTAGCTCTTTTTCATGAGAATAGTAGCATCAGAAAAGCAATGAAATGCTTCCTAGGTTTGGCTTTAGATGGTTCAGTGCTCTGGTTCTGACATAAGGTCTGGGCTCCAACCTGCACCCAGATCAGTGCTCCCAGCAGCAGCACATTGTAAGCACTTTGTCTTGGTCATGGAAGAGATTCATTTGGATGCCTGAAATGAAATTAAACTAAAAAGTGAGGTTAGTGGGAGCTAAATGCAATGTGTGTATGTGAACTCTATAATAATGACATTTCTCATGCTGCTTTAAGAAATACGTGCTGAACTCTCAGTCCTCCAAATGTGTTTGTACCTGTCTAGTACAGAGCCCCAGAGCTGTCCCTTGGATTACCCTCTGAAGGATCCCTGCCTCCATGTGGCTTGGCTGTTTAAAGCTGTGCTGTAAGCAAAGCTCAGGTAACAGCCCCAGTCCTGGGATGTTCTGTGCCCTCCAAAATGGGGATGTGTCCCAGGAAAAGTCAGAACCCAGCTGAACCTCCACTGATGATTTTAAATCATGATTTCTTAGCTTGTAAATTATATTTACCTGAATTACAGCACCAGTTTGTCTTAATTAAGATATTGTACCTTTTTCATGCTAAACCAGTCCAATACTGTGTCCTAGACAAGAACCAGTAAAGAAAAAAAGTGGAAATAATAAAATAATCTAAATTTGCTAATAGTTTATTATATGATAGAGTCCATACTATGTTTTTTTTTAAGAATTATTTTATAATGTTAGTTTAAAACTGAGCCAATTACATCTATATAATGAAGCAAGTATACATTTTACCTTAAATAAATAAGAACTTCGTCTGTTGCCTCTTAAATATTTATTGCCTTTGTGTTCTTTAATTATATTCTCCTGTGTGTGACCTGAAGATTGCTCCATCAGGTGGCATAAAACTTCTGGATGTACTAATCAGACCATTTTAGATGTGCAGCAGAACTGGATTTGATGTCATCGTTTAAAAATTACTCAGCTTCCCCTTAGTCCTTGGAGTTATGCCAGAAATGATTTCTGGCTCATGCAGTAGATGATTTTCAAAATTTTAGGATTATTATGAAGAGCTTCCTTACTCATGGAAAAAGAGCTACAGTGTCTAGAGCAAACACCTAATAATGCAATTCAGCTGAGTTATCTTTTAGTCTATTAATAATATATAGCAAGTCTGCTTCTAGTCTCTGAGGTTTTGTGCTATTTATAGAACACCATCTAAGTGGACTGTATTGATGTAATTTAAATATTTATTGTGTATGTATTGATATAACACTAATTAAAAGTTTTTTTCTAGTAAGTTAAATGCATGTATTTTTCTGCTATGTTTTTGCTCTTCTGATACTAACCAGTGTTGATATCAAAAAGCCTTTTAATAGTGAAACCAATACAAATGTCATAGAATTAAAAAAAACAAAACCAACCCCCCCCCCCCCCCCACCCCCCCGCCAACCACCAAACATTTAAATTAAGATGTCTTGGGCAAAAGTATTTCTTGACTCAGATGTCTTTTGCAGCTCCTTTGCAGTTCCTTCAAGCAAGGTAAAAATCAGTGTGCAAAGTCATTCAAGACTCCTTTTTAACAAACAGGAACTTTGGTACAGCTCCAAAACCTCTCAAACAAGGTCATTTGTAGAAGAAATTATAGTTGGGGTAGAGCTAGCTTCCAAATAATAGGCAACACTCATTTTCTTGTTGATGTAAATGAGGCAGATCTCTGGATTTGTGTTTATAGTCACTGTCTCAGATGTCCATGCAGGAGGTAAACTAGACCTAAGGAGTGTCTGCATCTTCCAAAGAGCAATGGCTTTCTCAGGTGTGTGCCTAATGGTTTATCTATCAAAATGTGTGAAATAACCTGAGGCTCTCACCTCTTTATTATTATCAGCCAGTCATACTAAAGTCAAAGCTTTTAAGCCTTCTGCACAGCTCTATGCTACTTACTCCATTTTCAGGGAGACCAGTGCACACCTGAAGAATGAATTTCACTGTTGTGTCTCATCATGGATAAACAGTTGGATCTGCTGTGCAGGCAAGTCAAAGCAGAATCTATCTGCCCATGTTCATTGTCGAACCAGCAAGCTATTACCTGCTTTTTCTCTGTGGCCTCCTCTTTCTTCCTACACAACTCTGAACAGTATGACACACTATATAAATTATACCTATGCAGGATGCATTTATGAAGGCCAAGTCTGCCACAAGTAGCTTCTTTTCTTATTGCTTCAGGAAGAACAAACATATCTCTTCCTCAATTAACTTGAATTTTGGACCATTGGCACTAACTTTTCACATGTATTAATGACAGGTAGAGTGTTGGCGTTACTTTTTGAGTGGTTCTAATTCCTGTATGGTCTTAATATACAAATACACCATTTAGTATGATACTCATGTAAGAAAATAAGTGTAACTCGTTGAGACCTCAGACAGCAACAATGCTGGATATTATTAGGAACCTATTGGTAGGCAGTGAGAGCTTAGGGTAGCGCTGATTTTCATTCATAGATACACGTCATCTATCCAGGTATTGTATTCAGTAATGAGTACAGATACTGCTTGCATATTCTGATTAGGGATAAAAGAGAATGCTACTTCATTAGATAAAGGTGTAAGGATGATGGTATGAGGAGAAAAATGGAATCAAAGGCTGTACTACTTGGCAGTATAACATCACTGGGATGCAGTGACCTTCAGCAATATTTACTTCCCTTATTCCAGATGAGGGTAAAGTATGTTCAGGCTCTGCCTGTTCCAGTATTTTCCAGTATTTCCCACAAACTGTGGAGGACCACCTCTTATGCCTGCCATTCAGAGAGGCTGGAGGAATGGGATGGCAGGGACTTCATGAAATTCAACAGGGACAAACATGAAGTATTGCATATTGGAAGGGATAGTCCCTTGCAACCACAGGGAGCAGCTGTGCTGAGAGGACACGGGAGTCTTGGCAGAGAGCAATCTGAGCACGGGCCAGCAGCATCCTGGGCTGTATTAACAGGAGCGTGGCCAGGAGATGGAGATTATCCCATTCTACTCTGCACAAGCTAGATTGTATCTGTACACTAGTCTGGTTCTGGGCTCCCCAATGCCTGGAAATCATGGATAAACTGGAGAGTTCAGCAGATGGCCACCATGGCTGGAGCACTTGCTCTGTGAAGAGGGGCTGAGGAAACTGAACTTGCCAACTGGGAGAAAATAACTGGGGGGACTTAAAAGGAGGACTCCACCTTGCTGGTACCTACAGAGTTTACAAAGGAAATAGGATCAGGCTTCTCGTAGTGGGGTATGGTGGGATGATAAAAGACAGCAGGCACAAAGTGAAATGAGAACAGCTCAGTGTTTAGAAGGGAAGATCTTCCTCCCTGTGAGGACAGTTAGGCTCCAGGCCAGGCTGCCTGGAGACATTGTCCAGTTTCCATCCTTGGAGGTCTTCAAAGACCTGAGTAACCTGGTCTGAGTTCATGGATGAGCCTGCTTCGAGCAAGAGGTCCCTTTCCACACCACTTACTCTGCAACGCAATGAACCTGTAACACAATCCAGCAGTCTTTACATATGCAAGTCCTGGTAGCATGTAGACCTTTTTCA
Source organism: Coloeus monedula (assembly GCF_965178545.1). NCBI lineage: Eukaryota > Metazoa > Chordata > Aves > Passeriformes > Corvidae > Coloeus > Coloeus monedula. Next base: position 10,731,701 of record NC_138789.1, read on the forward strand.
AACGTTAGTCCATGGTCAGACACTGTAGCACATTAGCTTTATTAACTGCTCTGTGAGCAAGGCTACAAAGTTTTTCCTATAAGGCTGTGTATTGGCTGAGTCTGCACCAGGAAAGCAAGACTCAATTCAGTGGCAGCTGAAATTCCTTTTCACTACAGCTCTCTTGTGGAGAGAGAGACTGGTGACATTTTCTATCCATTTACTCTTAGACCACCTGTGTACTTTTCCATTAACTCCACTGATTTATTTATGAAGCCATTATGGAGCAAAAAAACCTAGACGTTTCCTCTTCTAATGTTTATTCTGTTAGGCCAAGTAGCCAAGCTCTTTCAGACTCCCCTTAGGTTGGGATGCTCTTCATACACCTTCAGCTGAGGCTTCCAGCGCTAGACTAGAATGGGGGGGACCAGAATGAGCCCAAGTATCCAAACTAGGTATTTTGCAGCGTTTTTGCTGCAAAAAACGCTGCTGCTTGTGCTGGAAACCTTGAGCTGGTACAACCTTGTACGTGCGGGCAGGAGCACTATGACGAGCCCGAGGGGCTGCGGGCCGCCCTCTTTCCTCATCGCACATTTCCCGCCCAGCGGCGGGGGTGGGCGGAGGGCGGCAGGGGCGGAGCGAGCTCCAGAGCTCCCGAGCTCCCCGCCCTCCCTCCGCCCCTCGCCGCGGGGCCGGCCCTTCCCTCCCCGGCAGCTGCGGGCGGTGTCTCCGTTGCGGGCGGTGTCTCGTCCGCGCCCAGCCGGCGGGAGTCGAGGGGCACTGTCCGTCTGTCCGCGTTACACGGCCCCGACATGTTCCAGCTCCTGCGAGGCTTCGTTCTGCCGGCGGCCGCCTGCGACGGGAACAGGGATGGCGACTCCCGGTACGCCAACCTCTTCAGAAAACTGGACCTCAACGAAGACGGGAGGGTGGACATTGCCGAGCTCCAGACGGGCCTCCGGGCCATGGGCATCCCGCTGGGGAAGGAGGCGGAGGAGGTAAGCGCGGGCCCGCGGTCTGTGCCGGCGCCCCGCGGCAGTGGGGAGGGGAGGGCGCGGCGCGGCCGGGGCTGCTGCGTGCCCGGGAGCCGCGGCCGGCGGCTTGGGGCCGCTCCGGGATGGAGGCGGCCTCGGGCCTGCCGTTTTCCTTCCCCGGGACGCTGTTCCAGCGCCGGGGGCCGTGTTGTACAGGCACGCCCCGGTTGTAGGCGAAGGGTCCCGAGCGCGTACGGCTGTCGGTGGTTCCTCTGCCAAGTGGGTTTACTCATCGTGTGTGGACTTTTGACATCCTTTAACTCCGTGTTGAGTGATACTCGGTAGCATATTCCTCTTCCAGCATGATAAATGATGGTAATTTACAGCTTTTGTCCACCACTCCACCCATGCATAATCTAGATCAAAGTAAATTAATGTTTGCTTTGGACAGCAGGTAGTGTAAATCTGCATAGCTGTAGGTTGCAATTTCAGAAGTAGTTATTTAAGCTAAACACACACACATGGAAATGATTCTTCTTGGCATGGACTGTTGTCAGATACCGAGGCCCATTATTAGAAAATGCACACTTGTAACAGTGGCTATCAAACCAGGAAACCGACAGTGCTGAAACTTTGTGGTGTGGCTTCTGCAGTGATCTGTTCGACTATTACATTCCTTTGTCCCTTTTATCAATGTTGTGACCTCAGAAGTCAGTAAAACTTAAGTCATCAAGCATTCCAGTGTGATGCTGACTTACATTAGCAGATCTGACCTGTTACCTGGAAGAGAAATTCTTTCCTGATTATTTTTGGTAATCCCCAGGGATCAGCATATAAAATCATTTAATGCACAATTCTGTAGGCACAAGTGTTTGTGTGGTAAGGCAAGTCTGTGCTGACAAGACACACATAGGTTCATTTAGGCTGAACGGGTACAGGTGAGATCTGTGGGGGTGAACTACTACTGTAACAATTCTGCTTGTTTCCATGGCATTCCACTGCCATGCCTGTACTAGCTGTTGCATACTTTCTGATAGAGGTGCAGGAAAAGGAACTTAAATTTCAACTCCAGTGTTAAAAGATGTGTTGGGTCAATAATTCAGTGACATTATGCTGACTGTGTGATAGTTTTTCCCTGTGATCTCATTTGGTCTCTGTTTTGCGTCCTTCTATTATATTTAATTCTCTGTCTCCTATACTTAAGAGAAAATATCCAACAGGCCTCTTGAGTTGAATGGTGTTTATGCAAGAGTATAAATGAAAGCACACTTTCACTGCAGTATTGCTGCTGGTCAAAATCATCTTTGTAATAGGCACGTTTTGTGTTCTTAGGTTTTCGTAATTAAAGGAGGGACAGGTTGGCCTTTTTTTATCCACGAGAGTTGTCAGTGTTCAGAGCATGCTAGCTATGAACTTCAGTCACACATTATACACACATTGTTGTAAACCTGTTGTACAAGTTTGACTGTAACAGTTTGGGATTTTTACTTACATTGAACAATGGGTAAACAGGTGACCAGCTAATTTTCTGGTGTTTAACAATGGTGGTCTTGCCACATAATTCACTGAAAGCGCTGGTGTGCTGCTGACGATCTGACAGCTTAGAATTGAAGTTCCAAATTCTTTCTCAAAATCAGTGATCTTCATTAATAGTGCACATCTGAGTAGGTGTGCAGTATTATTTTCAGTTGCTTCAGGATAAACTGAAAGGGATACCCATGAAATAGATAGACATACCTGGATGTAACAGAGAGCAGGAAATGCTGCCTTAGTTGTTAAAGACACAGAGTAAACAAAATAAGCCATGAGTCATCTTCTTATTTGGGAGGGGTGGAAGAATCATTGGAGTGCAGGGAAACTTCTATATGCTCAGTGTTTTAAATGATGGTGGGCACAGTTTGAACTAGAAACTAGGCTGCTGCTGTGTGCCTGTTAATAACTAGACTCCTTGTAATACAAGAGCCTCAATAAGACTTGCTGTCTGCTTCTTTCCTGTCTTTATGTAGCTACTCTGCTTCCTGTACTTTCTTGCAGCTCAAAGGGACCTTCTCCCACTTCAAGCTCTGAAGTGATGTTGAATTCATTTTCCTTAGTGCTTGGCAAAAAGGTGTTTTATTAACGAAGTCAGATATTGAATCATCATATTTGTATTTGGAGAGGCAGAAGTAGTCTTATAATTACTAATAGCTAATGAGTAAGGAATTGAGACATGAAAATATTATACAATGGGGCAAAGTGTTATCTACTGAACTGCTCAGCCCTGCCAGCATTAGTGGCACCATGGCATGGGCAGAGCTTGGGATATCCTTGGTGCCTTGTGGCTGGGTCAGAGTTTCAAGCCTAGTTATGTTGATGCTGTTAGGTTTCCAAAAATCTCTTTGCAAGGCTGGCTTTCAGCACATAGGATGAAATCCATGTACCTGGGAGTCTTGGCCATTGTTCTTCTGAGCTGCACAGCTGTTTCCTGGCTAACCCGTGGAAAAGGGACTGTTTGAGTCTTCCTGGGTTTCACTGCAAACTCAGTTGGTTGATCCAAAGTTGTACCATCTTCACAGTATAAATTAGTGTTTGTGCTACTGGTACTACTTTGCTCTTTTGTCTTCAAGTGAAGTTCCTCTCTAGAAGGAATATGCATGTTTTTAAAAGAGACAAAGCTACTATCCATTAGAGTAATGGACTACAGGTATGCACCTTCCATCAGTTGTGAATGTGTGTGGTAAGCTTTGGAGGTGGGTTGCATCCTCCTCTAGGGAAGAATCATTTTTCCCCTATAGCAAGACATCATAGCACAACATGTCAGAAAGAACCTCCTGTGTTCTACTTGACCTGCCTTCTGGCAGTATCTGACAAACAAAAGTAAATGACTGGAAAATCTGGAATGTGTGCTGCTTGGAGGCTGCCAGGGTGACTCCTGTTTTATGTTGTAGCATATTACCTGCCAGGAACGGGCTACTTTGCAAAGCTTTGCAAAAGATTCCTGACATAATGTGTCAACATCTGTGAAGGAGGAGTTCAGTGTGGTAACAGTCAGATGTTGCTCTACGAGCAGTATTAACAGCTATTGTACAGTGACTTTGATAAGCAGAGACACAGAATAGATGCTGGGATCAGATCACAAATGATCTCATGCTGTGTCTTCAGAGCGCCGTGAGTCTTGTAGGCGGGAGCACCATAAATGGTGTGAGTGGTTGGATGAAGAACTATTTTTGTTCATCCTTTCCTTCTGCTGCAATCAGTCCTTACAGTAAATCCGTGGGAGGTGAACCCCATATTTCAAGCTTCAGTTTGGGACAGGAACAGCCAAGTATTCAAATTCAGGTACTATTTATACATTGAGTTCTGGAGCTAGCAGTAGGAAGATGTTACTGAAATGAATAAGTACATTCTGGAACCAGTCTAATGATCTTATTTGGACTAACTCTCTGTAACAAGTCTTTGGCTACATTAAAACTCTTGGATAAAGAAACAGTGTGAAGAGACACGTCTGTGTGGTGGAGACAGGGCCTAATGAGACTAAATTTTCAACAATCACACTATGGTCTGTTCAGAATAATTGACTGTTTCTGAAAATTTGAGTCCAATCAAGTCTAAAAATATGCAGAACACTTGAAGTATGTTTCTGCATTTAAACCATAGGAAATTCAGAATTCTGTCATGTGAGGCAGGCCCCTGTGCTGTGTTCCACTGCTGTGTCTCAGCTTGAGGATGGGTGAGAACGGGGCCAGGTGTGTATTGTTTCGTTCTGTGCTTTTCTCTGTCCTCTAAAAACTGCAGCTAGATAGTGCTTCAGAGCTTGACCTTTCCATAGCAGTTCTTAGTCCAGAAAGCACACACTTGTTTAGTGACTGAGCTAAGATTTTCCTTAAATATTTCTCCACTGCTTTAAGATTTTTGCACTTATTTTAGTTTTGGTAACTTCCCCTATGTGGCAAAATTAGAGGGATAGTAGACCAAGTTAACTGAAGACTCCTTCATCATGTTGTAGCTTGGCTAGAAACAGAAGAAACACTGATTACTTTGGCAACTTAGAGGAAGATACATGGGCATCTTATATCACGCTGTATCTACTCTGGGAATTTCTCATACCTGATATGCTGCAGAGTCACAGTCTTAAAAGCTTCATTACTTCCCTGTCTCTGTGTCATTCTTTATATGAATTGAAGCTTTCTCTTACCTAACCTGGTATTATAGATTTAGAGTAATCTGGCATTTTCAGCTTTTTATCAAAACAGATGTCATGTCATGTGATTGTAGAAAACTGGAACCATTTAGTTCCTTTAAGCTTCCCTTTTCAGGTCGTAATAGATGTGATGATTATGACTGCTTATGGGGACTTAATTGTGAAATACTGCAAATATCTTCAGTAATGTATTCAATTTGTAAATTGGAAATTGAATGTATTCAATTTACTTTGCTTCCATTGTAAGCAAACAATGTAAATCATTATTTAATTTCTATGTGTACAGCTTCAGAAGCTTTTAACTGATACATGCTGTAGTCTGCAAGTCTCCATATGAAAGAGCAAGATGAATCTTAAGTTTGTTTTCCTAACACTTTAAACATCCAAGGAGACAAAATGAATTATTTTTTAAAACTAACTTGATAGGTTTTTTTTCCTGAATAGTGACAGAGTACAGTGAATGATTAATTCTTCCTCCTGTTGCTGCAAAGTGCAAGAATGCAAGAATGCCAAGAATTCCCAAATATGGGAAGCCTCACCTCTGAGACATCTCTTAACCGCTGTGTTGAAATGCTTTGCTAAATCCCTGTCTTGAGACAGCCGTGTGTCCCAGGTGAACAGGCAAGGTAAACTGTTAAATCTTTTGAGATGGTTACAGCCAGGATGCATCTGGAGCAGAGTGGTCCTGTTTAATGGGAAAACTCAGCATGCTCAAAGTCAAAAATATGAGTGTAACTTGCAAGGAATGCTGAAGGAAAGTTCAAGGGATAGTTTGCATCTTCCATGTATGCTATTTCAGATTCTTGAAATTTAATTCATAGCTATGAGTTGAGAGAGTTTATCCAGGTCCTGAGGAAGCAGCTTCTGCAAGGCATTTTGGGAGAGCATACTCACACTTGCATCTTGTCCTTTTTTGTCTCGTTTTCTAGAGATTCTGTTAGCTGAAATGGACCAGTGAGAAGATCTCTGCTAGTGCTGTCCTGTTGCAGGGAAGAGTGGTGCTTAGGACAGGGAACAGGAAGAGGAAGCTCTGCAGCTGATAGCAACATCTGCTCCTGTCAAGGGTGCAAGTCTGCTGTACTGGAGTGAGGGCCTCCTAATGTATGTCGGGGGCAGGTTTAAGGGGCTCGCTTGGATGCTGTTTACATGTTGGTAGTATCCTTTGGGAGGCACGGGAGTAAATATGAATGCTAAATTTGGACAAGTTGGGAGGCCTTTGGAGGCAGTGCAAATTCCTGTTTTACTCAGTGTTGTGTTGGATTTCTGGAGGTGAGGTGTCAATCTAGTTCATGTGTTACATGGACTCACTGGGCCATAATGCTGTGTGAACACATCCTCAGGCCCTTTCCCTTTATGCTGGATTTATCTCCCAACTGATGTAGTTTGACAAGGCTGACTTTAATAATATTTGCTAGTGTTTTTTGGGTTATCATAGTCTGCATAAATTTGTGTAGTCTTAGCAGATATAAATAGGAATAGGACTGTTGTCAGGTATGTGTCCAGTAAAGAGAGAAGTGTTGTGTATACTTCAGCTATGACTGAATTTGGCTTCCAATAATATTACAACCAACTTAAAAATCGTAGACTGCAGAGCTATGTGAATGGCTAAAAAATTTTAGAGGGAAAGAATTGAAAAAGGGGAAAAAAAGGGAAAAGGGTATATCATGATTGGTTTTATATATAGTACTTCTGATTTTAAAAGCAAATGTGAAATGTGGGAATGTCTAAAGGCATGATGATGATCTTACTGTGGTGGGAGGTCTTTGCAGGATTTGTATCTGTGCTCTTTGGAACTCTCGCTGCAGATTGCAGAACACATAATTGCTACTTGCACTAGTGGTGTATCTTGAAGTGCTGTTTTGTGCTTGTGTCTTGTAGATAGCTTGATAGGAAGCCAGTAACTTCTTGATGAATCATTTCCTTTTAAATATTCTTTACATTATATTAATTAGCTGAAACAACAAGCTAATAAATATATTGGTAATCCTTTATACTCAGCAGCCCCACCCTTCATGCACAGTTCAGTTTTGTAAATAGAATGTGAAGGCTTATGCACAATACATAAATAATGATATGAAATAATGTGAAAATTAGACTGTGAATTTAAAAGAAAAGTCTAAATAAAAACATTGAGATTTCTAGTCTGTTGCATTCTTGGTCTTAACACTGTAGCCATGAATGTGTTAAAGTTCATAACTTTGGCATAGAGCAATCTAATAATTCATCAGGACGCTTACAGAGGAGGGTAAGGAGTTTTTGATGTGTATATAAAGCCTGTCTGTAAATTTTTTTTTTTCAACAGACCTGCTGACTTACATTTCCACACCAAATACAGAGGTCTTCTGGAGGAGTAGGAATTCAACACTGCAACATGATTTATATAACAGAGAAATTTTTTTAAAAATACCTTCAGTGTTTCAGTCTACTTGTGGCCTTTCATGTTGGTGTTGCCTGGTTGTGCAGGAATTTGAAAACAGCTGTATTAACAAAATATGCAACAGAAAAAGTAGTAGAATTTTGAAGAAAAAAAAGAGGAGAAAAGACAAAGGTGGCAGTATCAGGATCAAATAGGTCAGCACAGGAGCATTTTAGTCTGTCTGTATGAAGGCCTGTAGCATTAAAAAGAAGTTCACAGAATCATAGTCTTGTTTGGATTGGTAGTGACTTTTAAAGGGTCTTGCAGTCCAATTCCCCTGCAATAAGCAGGGACATCTTCAACTGTATCAGGTTGTTCAGAACCCCCCAGTCTCACCTCGAATGTTTCCAGGGGTGGAGCATCTGCTATGCTCTGAGCAACCTGTGCCAGTGTTTTACCACCCTCATTGTAAAAAACTTCTTCCTTATATGTAATCTAGGTTGACACTCATTACATTTAAAACCATTACTCCCTGTCCTATTTCTACATGCCTTGCTAAAAAGTTTGTCCCCATCTCTTTTATAAGCCCCTTTAAGTACAAAAAGGCTGCAATAAGGCCTCCCTGGAGCCTTCTCTCCCTCAGTCTGAAAAACTCCAGCCTTTCCTCATAGGCACCTCATAGTAGAGGTGCTCCTGCTCTTTGATCATCTCTGTGGCCTCCTCAGGACCCACTGCACCAGGTCCGTGTCTTTCCTGTGCTGGACCCCAGCGTTGGACACAGTACTCCAGGTGGGATCTCCTAAGGGCAGAGTAGAGGGATGGAAGCTCCCTTGAGCCGCTGGTCATGGTTCTTTTTCTGCAGCCCAGGATATGATTGGCTTTCTGGGCTGCAAGCACACATCACTAGCTCATGTCATCATCTAAACTGTTGTCCTATATCTGTCAGTAATTAACAATTCTTTATGTGGTCACCATTTCATTTTATCCAGTGAATTTTCCTTATTGCTTGGGGTTACAGTTTTTAGACAATGAGAAAAGAAATGGTGTGCCTTGAAAAATAAACTTTTGGGTCTGGGCCTTTGTAAAGGTGAGGTGATCCCACAGTAAGGCTGTAACAAGAAATGGCAGGTTTTATGTGGCAGGCATACTGAACATTGTTTCCCAGGACTTACAAGCGAGTGTTGGCACCTTGGTTGGTTCCTGCTCTATTGTTGTAAGCATGCCTATTTTAAAATGCATCCAGTTCTCCTCCATCTGAGAAGCTGGTGACCCAGGCACTGGCAGAGTGACAAGTGGCTGTAATTATACAAAATTTGGTAGTATATTAAATGCAGAACAGCAGAGTTGGATTCATTGTTGAACTGAAGTGGGGAGTGATTGAATGATGGAGTGTTTTGCTTGTGGAGGCTGTGGAATCTCCTTCCTTGAAGGTGTCCAAGACTCAATTGGATGTGGTCCCCCACAGCCTGATCTAATTTGATCTCAGTAGATATGCTTTGAGCTGGGGTTGTGTTCAATGGACTCCAGAGGTTCCTTCCAACTTGAATTATTATTTGATGCTATGAAGGGGCAGTTTGTACCTAGAACTTAGTGTGCCAGGCTCCCTACAGCATCCAGTAGGTGTCTTCCTGCTGGCTATGGCCATGGGGTATGGAATGCCCAAGGAGGAAGTTTCTGCCCATGAAGTGGAAGACGAGCTTCTTTCAGTGTTCCTGTTAGTTCCACAACCTTGCAAGTTACTGATTTTAATCTGAAACTTTAACACCCACACAATTAGTTCATTTCATGACATTCCCTGGCAGCATAGGCTTTTGTTTGCATGAGCTTTTAGATTTGTACTGAGAGAAAGACACATGTGCTACATGTTTTTGTTCTCTACCAGTTTTGTTTTGCTGCACTGAGAGTGGCTGAGACTGGCTTGAAGTCTGGAAAATAACTGTCAAAACAAAAGTAGGAAATTGAGAGTATGTTTGTGCTTACCCTTTTCTCATTGTTGCAGTGTGAAATCCACTAAATCTTTGGCAGATGAACTGAAAGGTGCCTGCCTTCACACACAGAAATTACCAGCTCTCTAAACTTCTAGAAATTCCAGTTTTCTTTGGCTCACATCATCCTCAGCAGTGGAGGTTTTGTAATTAGAATTTAGTTCAGGTTTTGTCATATCTGTGAGACAGAACAACACTTTCCTTGTTCTGTTTCCTTTTGGTTTGTGTAGTTCAGATAGCAATAGGGAACAGTAGCAATTTGTGTCGAGTAGAACTCATGCAAAGTGATTACAAGTGCCATGTAAGTCACCTCTTCTCAGGAGAGTGTGGGAGCCCAGCAGGACACTCGGACCCTGCAGCATGAGGTGCCATGTGTGGAGCAAAAGATGGCTTGGGATTGCAGGATCTTTGAGAGGGAACTCTTCAGACTAGACTAGTTTTTCATGGTGGGGTTTGGTTAGGTTGGGGGGGGGGGAGAGTTTTTTGAATGATTAATCTATTAGCCTTTCTTAATTGCTTGTTAGAAGGTCATGGTCAGGACTGTATCCATAAATACCCATAAATGTAAGCTAACTTTTTTTTGTTATGGGAAATTCTGAACAGCTCTAACCATATTGACAGAGGCATGAAACTGAATTGATGAGTGCATCTATCTGTGTTGACAGGTTATTAACAGAAATTACAATCAAGCTGGACTTACGACTATACTAAGAACATTGTTTTTCAAAGCTGATACCAAATCGCAGTTATCTGAATATGTGGTATCTTGAGTTGATTTTTATTGTGCAAAATTTGCTGTATTATGGGAAGGAAATAATTTGCTCATTTCACTGTGGCATACCACATAATCTTCCTCCATTTCATTAAGAAATCCTCGATAATCTTATAAATTTTAGGTTTTTGAGATGAAATTTTAAAGCACATTATTTTTTGTAGAGGGATAGGAAAGACAAAGGAGGCAACATGAATGTGTTTAGATGTCTTCAGTCTTTTTCAGACACCAAATACTAGATATACTCACCAGTTTTCTGCTTCCTGTATGTTTAGTTTCTGTAGCCTAGAACTTGTTGGACTTTGGTCTTTTGAGGTCCTCTACTAATTAAAGAGGAGTAAAGAATTAAAACCGGATTTTGCAGATTAGAACAGCCATTCAAATCTTGTTGAGAGTTACTTTATTCAGAAACTACAGTTGCGCAAGGCAGTCTGCTAAATAGAAGATTCTTGGAAGAATTTTTGGTGTGTGCTTTGCACGTAACCTGGAGTGCTCTGAAACTGCAGTTAGTGAGGAGATTGTGCTGTCAGGGTGGTCTCCTGTCCGTCTGGAACTGAGTGCTGCCCCCCTACGATTTCACACATCGAGGGAAACCACAGGGACCAACGTCCAAAGGAGGGGATAAGACATAATTTCCCCTTAAATCTCCTGTTCTAGAGCAGGGTTCTGGGCTGGTTTTCCCTGCTGGCTTCCTGCAGGTCCTGCCAGAGGAGGTGGCAGTGCTGTGGCAGCATGAGGAGCGATGGCAGTGGCTGTGGCCTTGGCTCTCCGTGTCCAGAGCTGCCCTTGCTGCAGCGTAAAGCTCAAGCTCCTAAACCCTGCAGAGCTTCTCCAGGCTTTGCCTTGAGCACGAGCCTCAGCAATTACAGGCTGCTGCTTGTGGGGCTGCTGTGATTTCCCTTTTCTAACAGAGATGGTGAAGTTTTCTGGCCCTTTGTTGGTGGAGAAGTGTCTGCCTGGGCTGTGTTTCAGACTTGTTCCCTGCAGTCCTGGCAATTGCATACCATGCACTCAATGCGTAGTTAATTTTACATGGAGGTGTTTCTATGTGTGGACAGTTCCTAGGAAGCACATACAAGAAAGGAAGATAAGTGTGTTTGTATTTGTTACAAGTTTGTTTAAAATTGTAGTCAGGGCTTTAGTTTGAAGCAGAAAGCCGTGTTCCCTCAAACGCTGAGGGCTGGAAGTGCTAGTGGAGCAAGATCTTTGTAATTTTTTGGTCAGCATTTAAATAGTTAATTGCTGTTTGTTTTTTTCACCTTTATAATTCGTAATTAATAGGCCACTTGATTAAGATGATTGTCAAGGTTCTGCTTGTTTATTTTACTGGCAAATTTCATATACAGGAAACTCACAGGCTTAAACTTGTTCTCTGTCAGGTTTTTCTCCTGTCCCCCACCTCTTCCTCCACAAATTATTTGATACCTGTAGGTGTAACTTGCCAGTGCTGGTAAGAAACCTTAAAATTTCTGCACAGAAAAGTTATATAAATAACAAATAACATTTTCTTAAATATGTATTTACTGCTAAGTATTTTCTCTCTCTATGAAAATATTGAGTGTGTTAAATTCTGAAAACAAAATGATGCTTTGTGACCTGCTGTAATTTGGACAAGTAAAATACTCATTTTTCTCACAATAGAAAATTTTTAAAGCTGGAGATACTAACCAGGATGGACAGCTGGATTTTGAAGAATTTATGCAGTATCTTAAAGAACATGAAAAAAAGATGAAACTGGCATTTAAGAGCTTGGACAAAAACAATGATGGTATGCCTTGATTTATTTTATTTGTTCAAACATTGTTTGAAGAAACTGTGCATTAGAAGTACTTTAACTTATATTCTTTGTCTGAACTGGAACGAAAAATTGTGAATATGGAATCCTTACTTCTTTTCCTTAACAATTGCATAATTAAAGTTTGCTATAGATCAAAAAAATAAATTATTATAGTCTTTATTCTTTCTATTTTCTCCAAGTACACTGAACTGGGGCTCCTTGTTCCCCAGATGGAGAAACTGTAAGGAAATTTCTGACTGCTTCTAGCTGTTAAAGATAAACCAGTTTTTAACTAACTGCATTTGCATCCCATTTGCTTCATCCTTGTAGTAGACAATCAAAACATATCATCTGTGTTTAAATTGATTTTTAAATCATCTTTGCAATTATTCAGCTGTTACAATGAGGTCCAAGGTGCTAAGTTTATTAAGATTTGTGTTTTAAATATGTATCATCTTTATTTTAATGTTTCAAGGAAAAATTGAAGCCTCAGAAGTTGTCCAGTCCCTCAAGATATTGGGTATAAACATTTCAGAAAAACAGGCAGAAAAGATCCTGCAGAGGTCAGGAATTACTATTTTTTGAAGCAGTTTAATCTTCCTTGTATTGTTAGTTTTTATATTTTTCTATTTCAGAGAAGGGGATAAATGGGATTATGACTTTGAAAAGTGTTGGTAGTTACTATTGGAGCATCTGGTTCTGGGAGGAAAATGTTACTTTATTTCTTTGTAAATGTTGTTGGTAGAAAGAAGCGCTGTATTACGTTTTTAGATGGAATAGGACAGATGCACTTGGGTAAGAGAAGCATAGTATTGAAAGGCCATGGCAGATTCAGCCTTGGAGTCACTGTATGGAATTTACAGTCAGTTGTTATTGATGTGATAATCCAAGTTGAAAAAAAAGCAGGGGGGAGGGGAGGAGGAAGAAAAAGCAAAAACCCAGAACAAAACCCCACCATTGCTATTTCCTTACATAGTTTTGTTCAATTTCTTTTCAGTATTGATGCTGATGGGACAATGACAGTAGATTGGAATGAGTGGAGAGATCATTTTATGTTTAATCCAGCTACAGACATTGAAGAAATAATTCGATACTGGAAACATTCCACTGTAAGTTCAACTTCTCTTTTAACCTAGTGCAGCTCTTAAGTTCACCTCTGCTGTATTAATTTGTGTTATTGAATATAACAGCCTCACACTTGTATTTCAAGCCTATCTGTATTGTTTGGTTTTCCTTTTCACTTCATGCTCTCCCATTTACAAGCAGGATTGTGTCATGAGTTTCTTCTGAACAAAGAACTTCAGCTAAACTTAGCAAATAATTATCAATAATTCTTTGAATGGAATCCTTTTTCTCTTTTGGAGAAATCCTACAGAAGAATAATAACCACAATATTAAATATTTTTCTTCACACATTAAAGTATGATTTCATTTGTTGAAACAAATTATATAGACATTTTAACTTGGTTCTTATGTTGAAATTAGTATTTGCAGTTATATAGTATCATTATAATTATCATAAAATCACTGGTGTCTTTACTGGTGATTTTCTGTGCACGTCGTGCTCTTTCGTGCCATAGATTTTATTTTAAGAATACAGAATCTACAGCAATAGGCTATCCACTGTGCAGAGAAATGTTTTAAGTTTTTATTGAATGGAGCTGTTGACACCTCCATTCTGATTTTTAAGAACAGTAATAAAGTAAGTAACAGTAATCCTGTTTGCTAAATATCCTTCCTGTAGATTATTGGAGGAAATAAGGTTAGATACCTTTGAATATAGTGAGACCATTTATATCTCCAGGGATTAGTCAGCATTTCCATAATAAAAAACAGTTTATGAGATCTGAAAGCTTTGAGTGTTTGACACTGTACAACCTCAGTTCAGGAATACTTGCCAAAAGGGAGTTAGTTCCCTGTTTGCTGAAGAAAGCACTTGAAGCACTGCTAGGAGATCAAATAGTCCTGGTCCCAGCTTACTTAGTGGAAAAAACCTCTGCTTTAATAAAATGCTCCTTACTATTATTAAACATAAGATCTGTGTTTTTCTTTTTTTTTATGGAATGTCATTACTTGCCCCCAAGAAACAGCTGAGGGAGTCTCCTGTGATCTTAGTGTTGCAGTCAGCTGATGACCCAGTTATCTCAGCTGGCAAAATCCAGCTACACGGTAACGCAGCTGGTCTTTGAGATAAGAGCAGATGTGAGACCTCCCAGCCTGGCTGGCATTGACAGACAGCTCTTAGAATTCTTACAATTACAATTAAAATTAAATTTTAATTGCTGTCAGACTCTTCCAGGCAGATAGCTGCATTGGCATAGAAATGTTATGGTAGCTGTGGCCTTTCTGTTATAAACACCCTCAAATTTACCTTTTTTTTCCTTAGTTACATTTAGGTCTCGGTACACATAAGGTTTAAACCCTGGTAGATATGCATAATATCTCTTAGAACATTGAATTTATATTTTGAGTTTTGATTGATCTTTTGATGTTTCCATGTAGTTGAGCAACTGATGACACCTTATGTTGAAACCTCAAATGGGAGAAAGATGAAAGGATTTTCCAATTAACGTGTTCTGTGTTCAATATCCAGAATAGCTGGTGCTTATCCTTTTTGTCCAGTGGCTATATTTATAGTCTGCTTTCTGCAATTTTGTTCCAAATGACCAGGACAGTATTCTGTCTACTAACAGAGAGAGAATGCAGCATAAATTAGGGATATAGTGTCTACAGTTAAAATTACTGATAGTTTAAAAGTTTTATCAGTTAACACACTTTCTGGTCAGTACTTATCAGTTATTAATGCATTCTTATTGGTTTTGTATGTTTTATTTATGTGTAATAGCAGATTTGCATTATCTACAGTGTACTTTTTCTCATGTATCATGATTATAAGTTACACGTAAGAGCAAAGACTATGTTTAAGTGACATGTGAGATTTCATAGTGTTATGTCTTAGTTTTATCATTAAAGCCTATATTAATGTTGTTTTTTGATCAAATGCAATGGCAATGCAAGCATGCCCTCCTTAGTGAAATTTCAAATTTTTATAGCTGAGAAAAGTAATTAAATGTGCCTTTCAGTATAACTGATGATAAGAAAATCTATAAAGGATTAGTCAAATTTTTCATTTTGTAGGGTAATACACAGCAATTACCAGAAATAGAATATCGTGATATATCAGCTGTAAAAACCCTGCTTTAAAATGTTGGGGAGGGTGGGGGAAGGAGACATCCCACATATGTGTGAATAAATTACTGTGAGAGAAATCTCTTGTTAGCAACCTTAGGAGATTACCAAACTAATCCCACAAGGCTGTCTGGTGAAAGGTTAGCTGCAACATATAAGCATTTGAGCTTTAGTGCTGACTTTAAAGGACTGCTGATAATGACAGAATGTCTTTGCTTGGGCCGTACTCAAGGAGGAAGTTTGTTGTAATTTTTAATGATGATGGTGCAGTCTTTGAAATGGTGGGTCTGTGGTGTTACTGCTCAATATCTATATAGAAGTCACTTAAAGTTGCTTTTCATTGAACAGCCATGCATAACAAGTTAATTATAGAAAGTAAATTAGAGATATTTTTTATTTGTAACTAGCACTTTATTTGCACATTCTTAGGTAGTATATTAATTTGGAATTAGAACTGTGGATAAAATTTGTGATGGAATGAGATAGTTATTTGCACATCTTTGCTTTGGATTCATAAAGGTATTGGATATAGGAGATAGTTTGACTGTTCCAGATGAGTTCACGGAGGAAGAGAAAAAGACTGGGCAGTGGTGGAAGCAGCTGCTGGCAGGAGGAGTGGCTGGTGCTGTCTCTCGAACAGGTACAGCACCCTTAGATCGCCTTAAAGTCATGATGCAGGTAGGTGCAATGTTAAAGAATTTCTTGGTTTCCAGTGTATCACTTCAGTTTTAAGAGATCTGTTGGGAAAAAATTGAGGGCCAAGGTTAGTATGGGAATTGAAGAGGTCTGGCAATTTTTGACAATTTCCATATTTTGTATTCATAAGAATAGTATTTTATAGATGTGGGAAAAAATGTAAGCAAAATATTACAGTACTTGTGCCACTAAAATGAGATCTTTTCAGTAGTGCATATGGTTTCACTAGTTGATGTATTTAATCAATTTAATACTGATGAGTTTTATAATCTAATCAGAACAGTGTTGTCTACTGTGACTTTGGTTTTGTTTTTTTTAGGTTCATGGTTCAAAGTCAAACAAAATGAATATAGCCAGCGGTTTTAAGCAAATGTTGAAAGAAGGTGGTGTCCGATCACTTTGGAGGGGGAATGGTGTAAATGTTGTGAAAATAGCTCCCGAAACAGCTATTAAGTTCTGGGCTTATGAACAGGTAGGATGATAAATCAGGAATGAAAATAATTCTAAATAAAGTCCTGAATCACTCTCACTGTTCATTATTGGCACTGTTGTATTATATAGGAGCTCTTGTCATGGTTGGGGATTTTGTCATAGTAATTTGAGTGACTTTCAGATTTAGAATAGTTTATTCTGAATAGAATACTTACTATTAGTCAGATTTTACTGTTGTTTTATAAGCAGTGCAAATTAATTATATCTGTCACATGTTTTAAACTGCTCTGAGTCTGCATGGCTTTGTATGGAGACCTGCATTAATATGTAGATTGTTGCCTCAAAGTGACAGCAGGCAAGAAGTTCTCACTTATGCTAGCTGAACTTACACGGGATTCATTTAAAGTCACATATCACAGTGCTATGTATGATGCCCTCATCCTGGATTTTAGAGTTATATTTACCTCTGAATCAGCTTTAAGCATCATGTTAAGGCCTAATCCTCCTTTGGAAAATGAACTCCCATTCTGGTGTATTTAAATGAGCTTTACTTTTCCTCTGTAGGGCTTGGGGCTTGCTAGTGCCTCAAGTAAGATGGAATGAGCATACTGCACATCAACTGGGAGATAAAAGCAACAAAGTATCAGATAAACTTGGGGGTGTTGCAAGACTGAACAGCAAATTTTGGTGCCACAGAGTAACCTTGGGCACATTATTCTTTACTCTCGGAATGACACAGTATGTACAGCTCTCAAAGTGCCTCTGAAATTGCTAGTTGATCTTTCATTCTTTGATTGGACAACTGGATCTGCAAGGGAGTTTGGTTCCTCTTTGTTTTCTGGAGTTCTTAGTGTAGGTACCCTTTTGCTGGCTGTTTGCAGAACACCTATGGAACTGTGGGTGATTGAGGTATTTAACCTAAAGAATTCTTGCAGGCCGGAATGTTTATTGTGTTCTGGAGAATCTTTTTGGGCTCACAAATTTAACTGTAAATACATGAAAAACTAAGCTTGAAAAGACATTTTGTACTGTACTCTTGCCTTTTATAGTAACTCTTGCCACACCTAAAAAACATGTATGTTTATTTCTGTTTTAACTGTACAGTATAAGAAGATACTCACTAGGGAAGATGGCAAGTTAGGCACTGTTGAAAGATTTGTATCTGGTTCTTTGGCTGGAGCAACAGCACAAACTTCTATTTATCCCATGGAGGTAAGAAAATCTGCTTCCATCGGAGCCTGCAAAATGTTTGTTTTGTTTCCAAAGTAGACCCCATTTTGCTCTTGAAAATATTGTAAAAATTCCTCTCTTGGACATCCTTTCAGAATTTCAGTGCTAGGCATTTTAGCATCTGTGTTCTAAGTGATTCTTGTAATTTTTCCATATATTTCGCTGTATAATATTTTTTTAAACAATATTTAAATGAAACTTAGTTAAGGAAAAAATCACCCAAGAACATTTAAAGTTCAGTACATATTCAAGAATTTTGTGAATTGGGCATAAATCCTTTTCCTGCTATATATAAGCAAGGAATGTTCTTGTCTGGACAGAATTGAAGTTCTGTTGTGTTATGATGGGAAGCTGTGTCTGATAAGGACAACAGTGTGAAGGAAGAATGTAACAGCTACAGCTCAGACTGGGTGGATTTGCTCTTCCCCCTGTAGGACATACCTGTAGGTGGTACTACACATTGCAATTTAACTAGTGTTAATACATTAACTGCTGTAGTGTAACAATTGCACAACATTTCACAGAAATAGGATGTACTTTCTTTACTGCTGGTTCTCCAGAAAGTTCATCACTTGTGCAGATCCATGTTGGAATAGGTGTTGGGTCTGGAACTAAACCAATACCTACATCAAGTTTGGTAGTAATGGCAAATGTAACCTAAGAGGCTTTTTCATGGGTGGGGATTTCAGTAGGAATAGAGCTGTTTTCATTGCTGCAGCGATCATGGTCTCTTTAAAGAGCGTCCTTGCTGTTCCAGAGGCTGAATCCCAGCTGACCTGAGTACAGAGATGGGTTAAGTTAGGGAATAACTGAAACATGATGTAGATTGTCTGGATTACACTGATCAGTGGAGACAGGTGAACTATTCTAGAATAATATCTTCTGGTCTTCCTCACAAAGGTATGGTAATGTCCTAGAAGTGTTTTCAGGATGCTTCTGAGTAAGAGCAAAAAGCCAAGTGCCTGAGAAAGATGCAGTCTAAAGAGGCTTTAAAGTAGACCAAATTGTTGCTCAGGAAATTCCCTTTGTGGTTTCTTCTGGATGCTGTTACTAATTTCTTAGTTCCAAGATGCAGGACAGATTTATTTGCATTATTAATTAGGTACTGGGTTTCAGTAGTGAGACACAATCCTTACATTCCTTAACTACCTCTCTAAGTGTCATACTTTTTGAAAGATTATTTTCTTAATATGCTTTAGTGTTCCCAGACCAGAAGTGCCATCTGCTAGCATGTTAGTGCTCTCAATTGTTCCTTAGCTAATACTTCTATTGACTATTGGCTATACTGTTGCCTTCAAGTTGATCAAATAACTGCCTGTTTTAATCAAGAAAATAAAGCTAAAATGCAATTTTAAAAGGCTAAGAATTTGTAAGCTAGTGTATGGTAATGCCTGGTGCTCTGCACTAAGGACAGAACCCGAAGAAGCCTGCTGCTAACAATGCCTTACCAGTAATCAAAGGAGATTTGGAACACCAAAGTGCAGAGCAGTTCTAGAGAACGGAATAAGCAGAGATATACTGTGTATCTAACATAGATTAATAAAGAGGTATGTAATTAAGGCTATTTTTTTCTTTTTAGGTTTTAAAGACCAGATTGGCTGTGGGTAAAACAGGGCAATATTCTGGGATGTTTGACTGTGCTAAGAAGATTTTAAAAAGAGAAGGTCCAAAGGCCTTCTACAAAGGTTATATTCCTAATATTTTGGGTATAATTCCTTATGCTGGCATTGACCTTGCTGTTTATGAGGTGAGTTTAGATCACTGAATGCATGTAGCTGCCATTAATTAATTTACAAAAAGCATAAATATTTTTTAGAATTTGTATTATTGTATTATTACAGCTGGTTCAACTTTAAAAAGACAAATGAGACTTTCTGTTACTAGACCCCAGTGTTTCTGTTTGCCCCTCTTGAGGAGTGCCTGGGCAGATGGGCCCTTCCATGCCAGAGTACCAAGTAGGAAATGCATTAAGAGAGGATTGTACAGACCTTGGCAGTACAACAGGCTTTCATACTTACCTAACCCTGTTAGACTGGAGCATACCCATTCTATAGGAAATATGGGCCTTTAAAAGGATATTCATATTATGGTCCCTATCCTGCATTTATGATAGTTTATACTTTTTTTTTGCCAGTTGTTGGATTTATGAGTGGATTATATTAACCTGAATTGCTTGTGTGTCTCTGCATGTCACCAGAATTCTTTCTGGCTGACACAGCTTTTCTGAAGTTTGAAACACTGCTGTCTTTCCTTTCCAGAGAAACTGGCACCTCTTTCACCCACCAGCAATCAAAATCTTTTATCTACCTTAGATAATGTGTTGCTTCAAAGTATGTTAAATAACTCAGATGCACAGACTAATTTTTTTTCTAGTCTAGACAAATATTTTTTTGGCAGTGCATTAGTAATCATCAGAACTGCTTGAACAAACATTTTTAAAGCTGTATGAAATTTCTTTTCTACAGTTTGCATCCTTGTTTCTGCATGGGATGATGTGCACAGCTGTGGGAGCTTTTGTTGTACCCTGTGGGGTTTCCCTCCTCCTCTCCCCAAAGTGTTACAGGTGCATGGGCACTGTTCCTGCTGCTGGATCTTTTAAGGATTTCTCTTTTAGGTACTAGTTGTAGTAGTCTGGTTGAAGTCCTTCCCTGTGTGCTAAGGTGTTTAACCTGTGCACTTCAAGCATGTAGGACTGGCCCAGTGAAATTGGTGCTTTTCAGGATTGAGCCTTTAGGATTTGTTATGAATAAAGAAGTATTTGTTTACCTTTTTAAATGCAGGTCTCTTGTCTTACTGTTTAATTTTATACCTTGGCAGCTCTTAAAGAGTACGTGGCTAGAACATTATGCATCGAGCTCTGCTAACCCAGGTGTTTTTGTATTGTTGGGGTGTGGCACTGTTTCCAGCACATGTGGGCAGTTAGCCAGTTACCCTCTCGCTCTTATCAGAACACGCATGCAGGCTCAAGGTGAGTTCTCTTGTACTGAAAATGCTTCTGTGTGGTCACATTAAAATTGTATCATTTGGGATAGCCCTAGCAGAGGTGTAGGAATAAAAAGAACAAAAAAAACAACTTGGAAAAACCAAAGACATAGCTGGAAAATTCTTCTTAATGTTGATCCCTTCTCCCTCTTACCCCCAACACTGTTGTTCTTCATACTCAAATTAAAAAGTAACATTTCAAGCACTGGTGCTTTGTGTATTCTGAGAGTCACATTCCATACAAGACTACCAGACACAGCCCCTGTCACAGTCTGGAAGCACTCTTCTAAACTTTAGAGCCTTTTCTAAATTTTAGAGATTAAGTGACAGGGCTTGCATTGTCCTGTGAGGGTAGACAGTGATGTTTGCTCTGTAGGACATTTCCTAAGGATAGTTTCATAGTTGAGATTTTTGTTTGATAGGTTTCTGCACAGACTTAAGGATGGGAGCCTAGATTTCCAAAGGAACATAGGTGGATAATGCTTTTCAATGGGATTTAGACACATGGATATCTCCCAAATGTCTGGGATTAAAAGATCTCTTTTCAGTGGCCCTGTGATAGTAGGCTCACGATCCAGGTGTTTGATGCTTGCTCAAGATTTTTAACATTACTAGAGGTGCTACATAACGCATTATCTTTTTGTTCTAGCCTCGGTGGAAGGAGCTCCACAGCTGAACATGGTTGGTCTCTTTCAAAGAATTGTTGCTACAGAGGGACTCCCAGGACTTTATAGGGGCATAGCCCCTAATTTTATGAAAGTGCTTCCAGCTGTCAGCATCAGCTATGTTGTATATGAAAAAATGAAACAGAATTTGGGAATAGCATGAAATGAAGGAAAAAGGTGAGATGCTTCTAACGTTGGAAACACCAGAACAGTAATGTTTTCTGAAGTAATCTGCTCTCACAATCAGAGACAGATCTTTATAGAGAGATGCTGCAACTTCCACATTTGCTCTTAAGTGGGAAGAAATTTTCTTAAATTTTAGTTCACCATTTCTAAACAGATACATATATTGCACTTTAAAATGTTACTGAGTTAAAAAAAAAATCAAGAAACTGTCTTTAAATCAACAGTATGTTTTTATTTTTAGGAAATCATGCATATTTTACTCATTGGGGTTTTTTAAAATTTGTCCTTTCTAAATGTGTATTTGTCTTGAATCAAACCAAAGGTAGGAGAAGTTTATACTGCCTTGATACTGAATATACGAAAGTGACTTTTTGTTTTGTCATGCTGCCTATACTCAAGCAATTCACAGGTGACATTTTGCATGCCTAGAAGTGAGCACTTCTGTTATTTTTGAAGACTGAATGTTAAGTTCATAAGAAATAGGATCTTGGATATACACAATGATGGAATAACACAGTAAAACATAGCTCATCACCTTTATCTTCAGGCAAACCTTTTTTGGTTTTCGTTATTTAAAGAGCCTGAGAAACTGCTGTTCTGTGGTATCGCAATACCTCAAGTGGGTTTACATGGTATTTTTGTAATACAATCAGCAATTTTGGTAACTTGCTTCACTGGACCTGCTTTTCATTGCACTTGTAAATATCAGCACCACTAACCATGGCAAAATTTGGGTTACAGCTGCATGTTTTATAGGCTCATAATACAAAGGAATAGAAGAAGCATGGATTTTAGATCCGTTCTGTACAAGTGCAAGTTGCTAATTAAAAAAAAAGGTGGAGGATCCAGTATTAAGCTGGTAGTAATTGTAGTACAGCCAATAGCAGAGCCCTTCATAGCTGTCTTGGGAAGAGGAATGCTTCTCATTTTGGCCTCTCCATTCTTTCCCTTATTCAGAGGGCTACAGACCATGTGCTTTCAGCCAGTAGAGGATTGCATTATTATGTAAAGGTTTTTTACAGGTTTGTCACACGAGATCAGTCTTCCGTGCATGCTGGCTGTGACTGTGAAATTGGGATAATAAAATACTGTTTTGTCCAAGTGACCAAGTGGCAGTGCTGGCCTCAGGTGCCCATCAGATTGATGTTAATATAGCAAGCAAAGCATGCACACAGACTTGTTAGTGCTTGAGAAACAGCTCCTCCTCAAAAAACAAAGCAGCACTTCCTCAGTGCAGAAAGTTAGGTATTTCCATGTACGAGTCCTTCCAAAGTGACTTCCTTTTTTTGTGTGTGTGTGGAGGGGGACACAGTTGCCTTCAGGCCTGAACACTGAAATAGATTAACAATTATTACCAAACTCATTTGTTAGGCTTTTTCTGCTTTCTGTAATGTGTAGTGTCTTAATCTTGGTAAATTCGAGATTATACTTACCTTGACCTTCTAAGAGCAACTGCTCTTACACCACTTCTTGAAATGGGATTACTGAAGGAGAACTTTATTCTGTTAAGGTCATTAAGGGTCCTCTTTTTAATTCTTTTTTTTTTTGGGGGGGGGGGTGGAGGGTGGGAGGGGTGCATGGTTTTTTTGGTTGGTTTTTTTTTAGTAGACAAATAAACAAGCAAGCAAAAATAACTGCCTGAATCTCCCTTGTTCTACATTTGCTTTGGGCCATATTTTTCAAACAGCAATTACTAAATTTGTGTTTAGTGCTTCCATGGCTGGTGTTTGTTCTCCATAAACTGATACATAATAACTCCATAAAACCTGTATTATAAATTGTTGTTTTATCAGATTTCAGAAAATGGCAGCTCTAGCTGTATTTTGGCCTTCCCTTTAGGGAAACGTTGGACTTTGCACTTTAAAAAAAAAAAAAAAAAAACACCAAAACCCAAAAAGTCCTTCTATCCAAATAATTTATATGTATAATGCCTTTCTGATCTGACTGTTTCTTGCTTTTGCCAATATTTTTGTACCTTTGTGGGATTTGCGAGATCAGTTGCTGATAATTTTGTTTGACTGTGACCAATGAGCAAATGTACTGTGTATGTGATGTAAAGATGACTTTAGCAGTTTCCATCTTCTAGATTTGTTCCATTTTGTTTATAGTGTGCAAGTTCCATTATGAGTATTGAAATTATGGTGACCTTTTCAGATGTTGAAAAGATGAGCTGTTTCAGATTTGATTTTTCATTGTGCCTTGATGATGACTGTGTTCAGTTGTGTATTCTTTGTCTCTTAAATGTATGTTTACCTTTCTAGCTCTATAAAACTACCAGTTTCTAATAAATCTTTGTTTACTTATCTGGCTAGAGTGTGCTGATGTGTTTTTTTCATGGTCCCATAGATGACACTTCTTTGTTGCATTAGATGCATAATACTCAATGTAAAAAATGGAGGCAATAGATCTAAAAATACGTTTCAGACTAGACTGTGCTTTGCTATTACACTGATACTTGAAAACATAGTTTGAGATAAGTTGATTGTCATCCTGTTTAAAACTGTCTCATTGCTTAATGGAATACCACATGTTTAGTATTTTTGCTCATTCATTGAAGAGTATTACACAGTGATTTGCTTCTGTGTATGTTGTGTGACAGAACTCTTTAATAATCAGGATGAACATACTTGCTTCTATTACTGCTGATCTTGCTTTGTTGTTAATCTTACTTGTTAGTCAAAGGATCAATATAAAATCTTTTCAAGGTAATTAACTTAATTTACTCTGCATGTGTAGCATGGCTATGCTTGTTAGCAGCCAGCTCTGACAATCCCTTTTGAGTTTTTCACACCAATCCTTCAAATGTTAAAGATAATTGTAAACAAATTAGGGAATTTTCTTGTCTCTGATTGCTGCAAGTACAGTTATTGTAACATAAGATTTAGAAGTTTTAAGTAATGGAAGAGGTAGATGCACAGTGTATGATTCCTGACTTAGTGAACAATTTGACATTCAATTTGACTTGAGGCAAGAATGCTTTTAACTGGAAATGCTCTGCAAGAAGAACCCAGAGGGGAAAGAGAAAGCTTATTTGTTTTCCCTTCAAGATGTATGTGGGGTGTGACAGCTATTCAGTACCATTAACACTAGAAAACACTGCAGAAATGGAATAAAATCTAATATAGTGCTGCCAGTGTGCGTCTTCCCCTCTTGACTCTGGTGGGCTTCCTGGCAGGATATGCCTGCTGCAGCAGTGGCATTTCTTACGGTGGCACTGATGCCATGAAGATTTTTTGCCTTTTCTTTTATACCTCTGTTATACCTTTTTACAACTTCTGTATTCTTAGTGCTTTTGCCTACATTCTTGCACTTGTTTGTTTAGCTAAGAGACTAAACATTCTAGAAGCTTTGTAAGTAGAAGATAGTATGCCCCAGACCCCAAGGTCCTCTCCAGAACATTCTGTAAACTAAGATAGAACCATCCAGGGGAAGGTTCCTTGGGGAGGGGGGCTCATTCAAGCCTCTCATTGGGGAATTTTTGATAGATATGCTAATTAGTAAGACCTATAATGTTATAGCAGATATTTTGGGGGTGTGCATTGTGGTGTGCATTTTGGCGCATTTGACCTGGATGTGTGCACCTAAAGATCCTTAAAATAAACACCAAGGTAAAATCCCTTTTTCCCTTCTAACTGTGTTTGAGTCTTAATTTTAAGACAGGAAAAGGCATCAGCACCAGCCCCAGCCCAAGGTTCCTGGTACACCTGCTAGTGGAAAGGTGAACTCTGTCTGCTCAAACCCCCTTGGCAGCTTTCCTTTCTGCTAAAGAATGCCTGGTGCCCAGCACTCCCAGGTAAGACTAGGTGTGGGCCTGCCTGGTGCCCAAATTAGCCTTCAGAGGCCCAGGCTGAGGTGACTTCTGTCCTCTCCTGCCTTGCTTCACACCTGTGAGCTGGCTGCACTTGCTGGCATGCGCAGGATGTATTGGCAGCTTTGTCTTTGTGCCTTTCTGATATGAAATGGTTGAATAAGGTACAGCAAGAAGTCTGTTGCAGTATCTGATATTAGCACATGTAAATTACTAAAATATCAAGGATGTCTTAACCTGCAGGCTATTTGCTGTGTAAGGAAGTGTGGTTTTTAAATGCTTTCCCCTTCTGATGTCAGAGTTGTCTTGGGAACAGCTTTTAGGACTTAAATTAAAGCAAGATCCTGATCCTAAACTGTATGCTGTGGAGAACATAATTTATAAGAACTGGATGTTTAACACAGAGGGATTTTGGAATATTGACAGTCTTGCTGTATAACTTAGGTCTAGCTTCTAAGCCCTCTTGGTGTCTGAAAATGTCTAGATTTTTTTTTTTTTGTTTTGTTTTTTTTGGGTCAAGATTTGCCCAGGGTAAAAATTGTCTGTGTTTTGGCAACTAAATAAATGCTCGAGTATTGTGCACCTGAACTCTTACACATTGTATCTGCTTTGCTAAAGGGCTAACAAAGAAGTCTGTTTTGTACTGTGTAAGTATTAGAAAACACCCATAGTGTGTATACACATGTATATACATTTACATATGCATTGACATATATTTATGTATATACCTGTATAAAACCTTTTCTTCTCTGCACCAAGTTTGTGCATCTCCTTTGTGCAGTGGCTGGAACAGCTTCCAGAATGGTCTTTCACTTGAACACTCTTGGAGCCCCAAAACTGCTGTCCCTGCAGAGCTTCCCCCTGCAAAGATGAAAGTAGGAGATTGAGAAGTAGACTCTCTTAAAAAATGTGTTGGTTGGCACTCACGCTAAAATCCAGAACGGTTTGTCCTCTCTATGCTCATGTGAACTGGAGTATCTAGTGCCCATCCCCTTGGAGTAGGTGTTGGCAAAAGCCATTTGCTTGCAAGGTGGGAGTACAGTAGATGAGTTTTTGCATGGGTTCTCCTGCCATTTTAAACTTAAACCTTTTGTTAACATATTTGACCTGGACTGTAGCTCTTGCTGAGGCTCTGATATGGAAGTGCTTGCACTCTCCCTAAAGCAAATGCCATGGGTTTTAATTGTTACAAACTTGTGGTGCATGAACTTTCTCTTCATCAAGCCTAACCAGCCCCTCTCCTCTGGGCCGTGTTTGCAGGAAACGTGCAGGCTGGGACTGCATTCGAGCAGTGCCATCTACTGTCGTGTTGTAACACCCATTTGTGAGGGGGAAGGCTGTTCAGGCGCAGCATTCGAGTTCATTCCTTGCAGTTATCTTCACAGCAAAGGAAAAGCAGTTTATAACAGTGCAGGATAAGCCCAGCTAAGCCATGTTTTTATCACAGAACATGGAATCTGTTGGAAGGGAACTACTGAATTGCTGCTGGCCCTAGCAACAGGTCTCTGTGGTGGCGTGTCCTTGCAGCCGGATTCCCCGTGCCTCGGTACCATGTGTGATGCTGTTTGGTAATGAGGCCATTTTGCTTTCCCTAATTAAAAATATTCCTTAACTTTAACTGGCTTGCTGTGTAGATGCAACAGCCTCTGCACCTTCTAGCAGTTCCATTCATTGCATTGATACCACTTTTACTGGGGACTTCTGTATGTTTGCTCCATCTAACCCTACCAGGTTAACATAGCATAGCTTCATGGATTTTTAAGTCCACATTCTTAGCACTTCTTTTATGGCCTCCTCTGATAACTGCAGGCCAACTAGCTTCATTAAATTGCTTCGGTGTGTGTCTGTCACATTCATTCCTTCCAGTGTAAACCTAAGCAAGCCTTTCAAATAGTTGGGGCTGGGCAATAATTGACTAAAGGAGAAGTTGAGAGGCTGGGGTGTTTTAATAGGACTTGGTTTACAAATAGGATTTCTGAGTAATCTTAGTGGTACAGATTACTGTCTCAATCCTGGCAATAGCTTTGAAGCCATCCTGAAAATAGATGCATGTGAAAAGTGTCACCTTTGCACAATAAATACTAAAGCTAGCAATTCAGATTCTGTATGTATCTCAAATGTAAAGGTTTTTACTGTCAGCTCAAAGATTGCTTGCAGTATACAGGAAAGAACTACATTTTAGAATTCCTTTCCCAAGTTTGTTGCTTCTTATTTCTCACTAGCTGGACAGATTTGCAAAAGTTTCAGTAGGTAAGAAGGATTGAGATATAATTGCAAATTTTCGTGGTAATGAGGAAGGATGTAAAATTCTGAATCATCCATCACCACAGTTATCTTGTTCATAACAGAAGTACTGAAATTATTCTTTATGGGTTAGGAAAAGGTTGCACTATGTGAGTGGAAAATTCCTGAACTCCCCAAAACTCCATGACTTGCTCATATAAAGCCTTCTGCCTCTGGGGTGGCAGCAATATGTAACCTATCCTCATTAAATGTCTGTACTAATGAATGAGTGACAGTGCACACATCTGATCCATCTGCTGCATAAATGTTTAATTTTTCTTTTGCCAATCAGCCAGAGTTTGGCAGATGCTGCGCAGCAGAAAAAAAGATGAGTGTGGTGTTGCATTTCTCCACAGGGAATTGGAGCTGGAGTAGAAGCACTTCTGAATCAGTCACGACACTGCCATCCCCTTGAAGTTAATTTGGCTTAGACATCAAATATTGCTCACTGGTCCCTTAAGGAGTATCTGATTTTAGTTTGCTTCTCCAGTTGCCTTCTCTACCCTAGAGATAAAAGGGATAAAGGAAAAGTTTTACTCAGTATTCTCACTTGTTCCTGCAGACTTGTACTCACTGTCCGTATCTTGCTGTGAGGCATTTGCTGGGCTGTAGTCTAATGGCACTCATCATTTCCACAGTATGACATTTTGATGGGAAACAGCGTGATCCTGTAGATAAGAGTGTCTTGCAGATGGAGATTTTCATTTCAGTTCTACTACTGATCTTACGTATGTCCTTTCTCAGCATCTCTGGTCCTGGTGTTTTCCTGTCTTGTAGGTGTTAAGCTCCCTGGGACTAACATCATGGTGTGATGGTTCAGTGTAGCCTCGGGTTGGTTTATGATACAAATAATATTCTGATTAAAAATTAAGCTCTTGGCCTACAGCAGTGCTTGTTAAAGTATCATGCACTTTATTGGCAGGGATTTTTCTGTTGGTTTGATGATTAAGATAATGCTACAATGTGAGAAGAAACCTAAAGGAAGCAGGAAAGCAATCACATTCTAAAAAAAGTTGACTGCCAAGGCTGCCTGCTGGGATAAATTCATATTAATCTTACAGATAGTCTTTCATCTAAAAAGATATTTGGCTTCCTGCTTGATTATTGTTTTTATCCTTTTCTCCTAGTTTTTTTTTAATTGGCAGTAATGTTTTGCACCCTAATACTCCTAACACTGCCAGTAAAGAGTGTATCTCTTTCTCTGGGAGAACACTGAGAACCCACTGAGCTGCAGTGGTAAATTCTGGTTTTAAAGAAGAAGAAAAGTGTCAAACTACAAGGCCCAGTGTTTTAACTGCCTTCTTCCACTGGAAATCCTCTCGGCTCTTGGAGAATACACGTGGATTGAGGGGATCTTGTGCTCTCCGAACTAAAAATAATAATATTCAGGTTTTGCGCAGGGCTTTCCACGCAAGAGCCAGGCAGTGCTGGGGCGGGAAGCGCAGCCCCGGCAGTAGCCGCTTCTCGGCTCCCTTTCCTTGTTTTCCCCCCTTGTTTTCCCCCCTTGTTTTCCCCCCTTGTTTTCCCCCCTTGTTTTCCCCCCTTGTTTTCCCCCCTTGTTTTCCCCCCTTGTTTTCCCCCCTTGTTTTCCCCCCTTGTTTTCCCCCCTTGTTTTCCCCCCTTGTTTTCCCCCCTTGTTTTCCCCCCTTGTTTTCCCCTCCGGTTGCTGCCCTGCCCGGCGCCGGCTGGAGCTCCCGCGCGGCCCGGCAGGGGGCGCACGCGCCGCCCCCGTCGGACCCAGCTCCCTCATGGAAGGGCTGAGGAGGATGCGGGTGGGAAGCTGGGTGGGAAGCTGGGTGGGAAGCTGGGTGGGAAGCTGACTGTGAGTGATCCGCAGGAAGGACTGGAGTCGCGACATGTCTCACTCTGCGGTTCTCTGCCGTCGTCAGGCTCTGGGCGTGCAGAGGGCTGTATGGCCGAGGTGAGAAGTGAGCATGAGTGGAGGGAGTGAGGGAATGAAGTGAGCAATGAAACCTGAGTCTGAAGGTCAGCAATTTTTTCCTGACAGTGCAGAAATCTCCCCAAGGGATTCCTATTGCTTGAGACACTAATTAAAAATAGAATAAATCAAATCTGTGGAAACATGTATCACAGACAGTCCTTTACTGCTGTAGGTCACTTAGGACTGCAATACTCACAAAGACAAAAGGTTTTTGATCACCTTTTAGCAGTCAGCAGGACAGCCTATTTCATCCTCAGAATCTTGATTCTATTGCCATTTTTTGCTGGAGTTTGAGCACCTGGGAAGCCTGAGGTAAACAGTCTCGAGCCTAAGTGATGTATGTAGGCAAATGCAAAGGCTCAAATAAGCATTCCAGGCTGAAAACTGATGCTCCGTCTGACCACAGTCATTTCTCATGAGAAACTTTAAACAAATAATTGGATGTTTCATTCTCACTAGTTGCATTAATCCTCTTTAGTCATTCTGTATGTTCATCTCCTTTAATTTCCCATTGTGCTACAAGAAACAAGTCAAATAGCATCTAAGATCCCCAAAGTTCTGAAAGTTTTCCAGATGCCAGAAGTTGACTTTCAGGTGGTTTACTCCATGTAAAGATACAAGGGCTGGAGTTCACCATGAAAGCTGGGTGGTAAAAGGCCAATGCTCAAAGCATCTATTGCAATCCCCAAAAGTGGTTATTTTTCTGTGGAACTACTTGAAACTTGAAATTACAGGCTCTTTATTTAACTTTCAAATATATCTTATTCATACTTGAAGTATAAACACAGGAATGCACTTGTTGAGAATGGGCCTTTCTTCAAAAATGACCCAAATTCAACAAAAGCCTTTCTGTGGTTCTCTCCATAAGGTGCTTTGCAGAAGGGGGAAGCTACCTGTCATGTCCTAAGTAAGCCTCAGTTTTGAAGTTCTTAGTGACTTGATGGCTTTTAACTGCTTGTATGAAAATCATTCAAGTGCCTCCTTAGAGAGGGGATGTCCTGGAAAAAGCATTCCCCCATGCACCAAACTTTCCACAGGAGCACTGTCCCAGATCCTCAGCAGGACATTAGGGTTGGAATAGGTCTAGAGCATGAGCTGTTTCCTCACAGTTAGCACTGTTTTCCAGAGGTCAAAGTTCAAGAATCTTCTTAGAGGTTTCAGTAGCCAGCGTGGGAATAAAGGTTATTAACTTGTATTCTTGAAGCACTTTGTCCCCCATTGCATGCTGCTACAATAGGCAGCTACCCACTCTCCCATTTTTTTGAGGCATTTGTGAAGTCACATATATGGGATTGAAGTGTTCTGCATGTACTTGGGATCTTATCAGAAGGGAGTGGTGCTTAATGGACATAGACAGTGATCAATTCAGTACAAAATACCAAAAAACAGTTTGTAAGGGGATTTTACTTTTTGTCAGTTATACCTTTAAAGCTATTGATCTGCCAGAGAGTGTTTTGGAGGTTTTTTCTATTTATAGGGATTGCATATTTTGATGCGTCACCAGATGATTATAGAATTAAGACATAAATGCAGTTCAGCTTTAAGAGTTTAAATCAGTAATAAATATTTCATTAAGTTGTCTTAAACTGGCAAAGTGAGGAAATACACAGTGTTCATGATTAAACTCATAGCTCATGTTGTTGAACCTCAGTTTGCAGTTATATATCAGTAGCTAAATATAAAGTGTAAGGTCTTAAAGTCCTATTAGAAAAATAAGAAGTGTGCGATGGAGACATGAACAAGAGATGTAAAAGTGTGCGGCATTTTGACTAACAACTTATTCTTAATTTCTGTTTGGTTCTATAGGCAATCTCCTTTAAAAAGTGCTCATTCTAAGAGACAGAAAATTAACATCTGCCAGCAGATATCAAAGCTGAGAGGATAAAGCAGCCTTTCTCTTGTATCTGTGTACATACAGACATTTCAATGTTTTTATTTAAACTGCTTATCTCCTGATCATTTCTCACAGCTTATTTTCTAAGAACATGTCAGATGTTTTCCCTTTCTAGTGAAACAGGCAATTTTTATTCACCTTTTTTTGAAACTTACTAGGGACCTTGGGAAAAGATGTTATGCTAAAGCAGAATGTGTTCAGCAGCTGGTTTGTCCTTCAGTAGGCACTGGCCTCATGAATCAATGTAACCTAAGTCAACTAAAACTCCTTTTCCCTTATGCCTGCAGTGTGCTCTCTCTGGAGGTGAGTCCAAGGGCTGAAAAGTCCTTTCTTTACAGACTGGCTCTAGTCAGATTGAGTCACTTGGGGAGATTCTGGACGTCATTTCCATGCAGATTGTTTTTGTGTATGAAAAATGCATGAATATTCCCTCAGGTGTTAATTAATGCAATTTTTAGTTATTGAGAACTTCAAGCAAAAAAATCAGAGTGTTCTCAGACTGTATTCAAATGTGCTCCTTACACCTAATTATTTGGACACATTCCTTAGGAATGTCTGGCAGACAAACTTCTCCTTCCTTGCTATATTCTTGTGACTACACTCTATCTTTGTAAGAGGGGGGGAACATTTTGTTTTCATTTTTCCTTAGCTGGCTGTAAAGTAGGAGAATTCATTATCCATTTCTGTTCACAATAATTGAGTTTGTGCGTTTTAATTTGCTGGATTTTATTGGCTGTAGTGGGGAGGTAAAGAGGAGGAGTTTGAACAACCCCCTTTGATCACACTTTAAATACTATGTTTAATATTCAGTTAATTTAATCAGTAAACAGCAGGAGATTGTGACATTTCTTGGGAAGTTTTTCAAATGATCAAAAATAGCTGGACAAATGATAAAAATAGAACTGTTTCCCTCAGGACAGTACTAATGAGCCTACAGTTTGGGTGGGATAAAGACACATGCAGCAGCTTTGTATGTTCATGCTCTGTGTAGTATATGTGACCCTCTGGAATGAGGATCTGAGAAAAACAGGTGTTGACAAGGAATTTAATGCATGTGGAGGAAAAAGATTAATCACTACTGGTTCTGATTTTCAACTTGACCTCCACAAAAGGAAAGTCCCTGTAACATCTCAAACTGTGTAATGAAAACAGCTCTACTCCTTCGTGATGCAGCTCATACTGCTGCACTGAAATCAGTTCTGAAAGCTCAGTTTCTCTTGTAGTCTCCCATGTTGGCTCTTGGAGCTTCTGGGAGTTAAGACAATGAAAATTAACAGCTTGATCCCATTAAGAGCTTCCATTATTTTTTTCTTCACAGAGCTGGCTCTTCTGACAAAGATGCTACAGGAAAATTATCAAATAGGTTCTGAACAAACCAGTTTTCACTGGAGGGAGTGACTGGCTTGAAAGCAGTGCTGTTAGTACCAGTTTGGGTGAGAAAGAACTTCATTTTTATGTAATCCATATTTTCAGTCAAACAACAGGAGAGTTTGACTTGCCATTCCAATCATAGCATGAAAGGAGAACACAAAACTGTGTGCACACTTGGCTATTGCTTAGGAAATACTAACCAACAAAACAATGTTGTAACTGTGTTACAATTTCAGAGAAGCAGACCTGAGTAGCTTATTCATAGTTGGAGAAGTACCCTAATTGCATCAATATTTAGTGATGGTAGTGTGGAGCACAAAACCTATTGACCTCCTCCTGCACACCCAGTGTACTCACAGTGCACAAAGCATTTCCAGATAATTCTGTGTGCAGTGGCCTTGCAGGAGCAAAACGGCTGCACAGGATCTCCATGAACAAAACCAGAATTACTATTTCTGCAACAGACCTGGAATAATCTCAGTAGAAATTTGTGAATAATACAAAGCAACAGAATATTTTAGATGGCAATTTTCACTTTGCTTCTATCTGAGAAATTAAAATGTGAAAAGACACCTGTAATCCAGTGCTCAGTAGGTTAATTTAATACGAACTATTTTTAAAACTGAGTGGCAAGTCATAGATAATGGTGATCAATACAGTATTTTTTGATGAAAAAAAAATTCCCTGGGATGACATCACTTCTTACATTGTTTTAGCAGCCTTTGAGCTAGGCAGCCCCAGACCTGAAGAGAAACACGTATGATGTGAGGAAAAGAAATATATCTCTAACTTTTTTTTTTTACCTCTGTTTCAGACTGAGTTTATTTCAGTCTCTGTGTTCAGATGAGCCACCTGAAATTTGTTTTGTTGAGTCAGGATGAGAACATCAGCTCTGACATTAATTGCAAGTTCCAGTTCAAGGTTGCCTGATTATTTACATAAGGTAACATTTTTTTCTTTAATGTCAAGATTGAAGAAATTGATTTACACCTGGTTCACAAAGCACCTGCCTTCAGCTTTATATCAAATATATAGTGTTTGAAGTCTGTCAGTGGAAGCCTCCCTGATGCCTCTGCCTATCTGTGGAATTCAAACTTTTTTGAAAAAAATTGCTTCTAACCTGCAGAAAATATTTCAAAATGTGTCCAGTGTGCCACCTCCTTGTATGTCATCTTTCCAGCCAGCTTTGCAGGAGAGCAGCATCACAAAGGTCCTGCACGCTGTTTGGTTTTGTGTCAAAATCCATGTAATTGCTGGGAATCAGGAGTAAAAAGATGTGTACCAACATAGCTGCTCCTTCCTTTGTGCCATGTGAGTTGTGTCACTCAGGTGGACACCTATTACACTGCACTGTGCTGGTGGGGTCTGGAAATACATCTAATTATAATTAAATGAGGCAGACATTGAAAACTTTCAGTAACTGTTTGATGTGGAATATTGATCTGATAGCAGTTGCCTGGGGAGGGATTTACAAGAAATACATATAAACAGCATTGCTGTCTTTATTCTTGAAAATTACTGTAACTATGAAGATGAATGGGAGTGAGTTTAAGATGTGCTTTCTTTGGTTGTACTTGCCACATTCCTCCCTCAGGTGCAGAAAGGTAGGTATATTTAAATAGTTACCTCTCTGGGTCTTGACACTGTAGAGACAATATTCAGAGATAAAGACACTATACATCTGATGGAAATTTTACTCAGGGAGAACTGAAATGCCACTAAATAATAGCACCATGAAAATAACACTATTTTTAAATCTTACACTGCTTCCTGTTATGCCAAGCCATTAAATTTTCCGAAGGTATTTCCATTAAAGATCAAAATTGAACTGTTGTGTTGTATAGCAGACAGACATTTTGGTGGGTGGAGAAGTTTGATAACTCTCCCAAAGTCACAAGAGAAGTTGGTGACCACCAGGAATAGAAGTCACACATGCTGACAGACAAGTCTCTGTGAGCCACAAGACCATCCTTCCTCCTGCACACAGAGAAGCACTGGCATGAAAGGGAAGTAATTTCTGTGGGTTTGGAGAGGCCTTTCCGGTGATTCTGGCAGCATCAGCAGAAGGACACACGCTTTTGATGTGAAGGGCTGTCTGCATGGCTCAAATTATTTTGTAATGTTGGCTGCTTTCAAACTGGACTCATTTTATGAGGGTTGTCTAAATATTCCCCATGCAGGTAGAAGGCCAAAGATGAAGCTACCATTTTTGTTGAAGGAGTTAAAGAGTGGGGGGCAAAAAAAAAGGCATATAATACCCATCTGTCCTGAGATGTGAAGCCCTTTGCTCTGTGCTGTAGCAGGCATGTGTGCAAAGGAAGAGCTTGTAAAACTGGTAAGGAGAATTGTTCTTTATTGCCAGCTTTTAAATCTAGCTCTGGCATAAGTAATGGAAAATATGGATAAATTATATTCAGCTACCTGTTTTATTAGCAGTTCTCATATACTCTCATATTTTCAGTGATTAACACCACTCCCCAGTTTTCAGTAGTCAACTGTCAAGCCATTTTGCCTCCCCCGCCTCTTTCTTTTCAGGCTGTAATTCCAGCAGGAACCGACAGTGTGAGTACTAACACTATGTAAAGCAAGACCAGAGAGATAGCAATTAACACTCAGGAGCAGTAGTTGGAGAGTCAGCTGCTCACCAGCCTGGGTCACGCCGTGTGGATGCGGCTGAACTGTTTGTGATGGGAGGGAGCAGGCAAGGAACACAGCCCTTCCTGCCCACACCATGGGATGGGTGCTGCCTTGGGGAGTGGTTATTTGTGGAGAAATATCTTTTCCTTCCTCTGACATTTTGACCCAGAAGAATGGGTTAGAGTGTAGAAGCATCAGGATGGCTTTCGCAGAGCCTGGCCCTGCCTGTATGCTAGGTTTTATCAGTATTAAAAATCGTCTAGTCCATATTTCTGTAATTATTGGAAAGACAACAGTAAAACAGTTTTCTCCAGAAGCCTTTGTTTATCCTCATAAATGTTTTGGGAGATGAAGGAGGTTATTTGCCATCTTGTAGTATATTAAATAAACAGTGTGATTCTGCAGTTACTGTATACTGTCATCTTGAAATGGGGTGGGGATGATAAAAAGAAGTGATGTTTAGTCATCTGACATTTGACAAGTAATATGAATACATTTTTCCATATGCAACAGAAAGCAAAAGGATTTTTAAATCATTATGTAATGTTGATGCAGCAGGAGTGGCCAAAGACCTTAGATAGATTGGAGGTCCCATAGCTTTAGGTGTTGAGCAAACAGTAAATAAGTATTTCTGCCTTAAAAAAGCTTACAAATGCTGATAGCCTTTTTTTAGACAAGACTTTCTGTGAGTGCAGAGGGGGTTCTTGTTCAGTCATGACTTAGAGCAGTCATCTTGAAATTGTGAAGGAAGCACAAGGTAGAGTAAGTGCAAATGAAAATGAAAATTGTAGAAATTGAAAGAGAAAATGCATTTGTGGGATAAGAAGCTGCTGAGCGTGAAAAAGTGCTGAGCCCAACTTGTTTCAGTGGAAATTTATCTTATGTAGCAGCTGGTAAGATCCAGAGATATTTAGGTTCCCAAATGTGTGTCATGCTCTGGTTGGCTGCAACTTCTCATGTGGGAGTCCACCAAGTTTTCCTTGAAATAGGCTGAGCACTAAGGTACATAACTCCCCCCTGAACTCCACTGTGGCTTTATTGCAATGAGAGAAAAGAGACTCTCCTAAGTACTTAAGCCCATATTTTTTTTTGTGTTAAATCCCTGAGTCTTAATTCTGCAGCCTTCTAATAGAGAGTTTTCAACATCTTAAAGAAAAAAATGTAGTCAGTGCCTTACTGCATCCAATTGGGTTGATATTTACATACGTTCCCTTCTGGCAGCTTTCCTTCTGTTAATGTCGCTCTGATTAGCTGTAAAAGATTGAGGAGATATTCTTGAAATAGGTTGTTCCTAAGGGCCACTCTGATGTTTATCCTCTTATAGTGTGGCACAGCTGGGAATGGCAATTTGCTCTTGTAACAGGTTGACCAAGGATCAGCTGCCGTATTAAAAGATTAGTACCCGATAATTTCCAGCGAGCTGTTCTGTAATAAACTCAGCATGTTGATGTGGACTTTCAATGTTTGAATGTCTGTCTTCTTTATGTAACATTTTATTTCAAGTCAAGCAAAAAACCCCCAAAACTCAAAAAAAACCAGCCAGCCAAACAAAACTCCCAAAAAACCAACACTGTCACCACCCGATGCCCCGTATTCTATGAATTTACACTCTGATGTTAAGAAACACTTTGATTTTAAACTTGTAATTTATGTAATGATACATGTGTTTAGACATCTGGACAACAGCTCTGACAAAGCAAGCAAGCCACTCTTAACTTAAATAGGTTGCTATGCTGCCGGCCAGAACAAATGAGAAATATGTGGATTCAGTAAGAAGAAAATCAACCGGTTAATTTGTTTTCAAGGATTATTATCGTTGTTGAATCTTACTTATTAATGACCTCTGTATAAACAAAATTGAATACAGCTGTTGTAACAGTGTTTGTATTTATCTAATGACCTGCTGTAAGCAGCTATCGCTGTAGCATTACATATCCACTTACATCTCATTTTCCAAAGTGCTTAGCTGCTACATGATGAAACAACAAAATAGTATTAAAATTATTAGTATTTAGTTCATTAAGTATAGCAGCACTCTCATTCCTTGTTGCCCTCTTAATTCTTCAGAGTTAGAGATGAGGACTTGTGTGGGTCTTATGCACCATACAACAAACTTTCTGTATAGTAATTGGTAGGCAGGAGCTTTGGCAGTCTTGTGTCTTGAATGCTGATGGATCTTTTTCCACTGCCCTGGATACAAGAGTGCTTTGATGTTAGTTTGGATTTTAGCCATGGTAGATGCTACGACTCTCTATTTCTCCAGATAGAATACGGTGTTCTCTGACCAGTTTTAGTCAGATGTTTAATGTTAATTTTTATATGTAAAATCATCGATGCAAGAAAATGGAAAAATGCCCTTGCCCTCAGAGTGACACTATGTTTCTTTAGCCTGTGAGCAACACAAGTAGGAGTTACAGTGTTTGGCTGTTGGCCTTGGGAGCTGTCATAATGTCAACAAGAGTTATGAGATGCTTGCGTTGACTTCATACTGTGTCCACAGTATCTCTGTGCCCAGGACACTGGAGTGAGTGATTGCAGATCTTCTATGGATGCTGTGGCAGCTTCTTTTGAACTGCAAAACAGCTGTGCCAGATCTGCTCAAAATAATTTAAAGTGTGCTGGATCTGCTCACTTGAGCTGTGTGTGATGAAGCTGAGTGCATACCTTTGTTGCAAAATGTAGACGATGCGTTAGTAATTTAGCAGATTTTGAAGCATGGGATGTTGTGCTCACGAGAGCCAATTTTTTTCATCCTTAAACAGCAGCATCTCTGGTTTACATATGATAAGAGGAGATGCTATTTGTAACAATGTGCATTTGCTCATTTTGGTATGGGTTGTTTGAAAAAATCTGCTCCTGAAGGGTTGTTTTCCTTGTTTACATGGCTGGCTTGTGAGGGCTTTAGTTGCTTGGTTCAGGTTTGCTGCTGCCCCACTTAGCATCTAAAACGTCTTGGCAAGGAGCATGAAGTGTTTTTCCTCTTCTTCCCGGAGGCTCTGCAAAAGCTTCTGCACTGGCTGAGCCTGCCCCTTTGCTGTATGGTTCAAAAAGAAAAAGCAATTTCCCCTGTTGTCAGGCAGCCTGCTAGTAATGTGCCTGCTTGCCTCAAGAAGGATCCCAGCCCCTCTGATGCTCCTTATGTAAGGAAGAGGGGCTCATAATACTGCAAAATAAAATCCAGGAGGGTGCCTTCAGCCTGTGATTGCTTTGGAGGTTGAAAAAGCAGGGAATTTAATGGAAGAAGCTCTGAAGTCAATAAAAGACTGTGTTTTGCCCTTGCTAGTCTTGGCTTGAGATAAAAGTAACCGTGGATGATGTATTTGATTGGTAGGAAGCATATGCAGTGGAAAACACATTAGCATTTCAGATTTATAATATTTTGAGTCCAACACTATATGTCAAACAATAACCAGCAATTTCAGCAGCAAAAGTAAAACCCACGTGAAAATTGATTAAGCAGCAATACGTCCAGAGGGCAAGATATTTTGAGTAAGTAGTTGGCCTTTGTTCTTGCTTAAATGTTTTCAACCTTTCCAGTATTATAAGTGGATTGTAGATATGTTCATAATGTGTATTGGTGTTTGCAGTCAAACAGAAATCTTGAGCTAATGTTAAAACTTAGTAAATAAGATGCAGGAAGAGATATGTCACAGTGGATATATTTTTAACATGCAAAATAGACTTTGTTCACTGTATTTTAGAAGGGAAAAATCCCCACATATTGCTAAGATAAATAGATCAAATTCGGGGTTGAGTTACATAAAACTTAACTTCAAATCAATACTGTTTAGTCACGTTGTAAATAGCTGAAAACAGAGCTTGATCATCAAAAGACTGCTAAAAGGCCGAGCATCCTTGACAGTCACCACTACTTTGAGCCTTACACTGAAATGTGAAATTCAACCTCTCTATTTCCTGCACTGAGATGCAGTTACTGAAGATATTTACTGTATTTAAGTTTTACAATAACTTCATTTACCTAATTGTTAGGTACATTTTGTCACCCTGCTGTACAAGACCTAGTAACTGAATGTCAGGCTTCAAGAACTTTCACTTGGCTCAGCAGAAACTCTTCTCCCAACCTATTTTAGTTGCAGCAGCTGCTTCTCTTCTCACAGAAGTGTTGTTGAGGGGATGGCTTCACAAAGGCATTTCTCCTACCCTCCCCAGGAGGAGAGTACCTGGGAAACTGAGCACAAGGTCGGGATTCCTAAAGGACTTAGCACATTGTAATGCAGAAAGAAATGAGACTTCTCATGCTGGTGTCAAACCTGTAACTGAGAATCACATCATGCCTCTGAGCTTTGTACTCTGGAAGTGAGAGTAGAGAATCACCTCCTTCCTTTCAACTGGGTCGAACAAGTGCAGCAGAGCCTGGCTGTGTTGCTTCCTTAATCATCCATGTGAGAGCTGCTATCTTCAGTCTAAAGGAGTCTGTGGGTATCTTAGGTCATCTTTGCCTCACAATGAATCTTGTGTCTGCCAACAGACATTCACAGTGCCAGGGCTTAAGGTGTTTCTGTAACACTCAAAAATAGTTGTGCAAATTTTTGGAGATAACTGGAATCCTTCTCTCTTCTCAGCTTTTTCAACTTCTGTGTCACCCTGTCTCATAATCTTTCTTTTGCACAATGATGTTGTGAGATAATAGAAGTTTAAAATTTTGTCCAGGACCAGAACATATGTATGAAGACTTACTAAAAAAGAGGTCTGTGGAGTGTTATCTTCTCTCCCTGCTAAAATCATTCTGTGTTTACCCGTCTCTGCTACCACTGAAGTAATCAAAAAAAGAAAGAACCAAAACTATGTTCTCCAGCTCAGGCGGAGAAGTGAAAAAAGAGAAAATGCTGCCTTTTGCACCTGGAACTACAGTATTGAGAATCATACAAGATAATAAGACAGAAATAAATATTGTTATATACTTGAATTGTAAATTGTTTGCAAATATCAGCCAAATGCTTGATTGTAATTGAAATTGAGGAATTCCTGGTCATTTTGTATAAGCAGCAAGTGATTTAGGTCCACAGGTGGAAGCTACTGATGACTCCTAGGAGCTGCACCTGGCTTCCTCAGTGGAGCTATGTGGACAGCTGCTCTTGAGGAAGCATCTTCTGAAGTTATTTTAGTTGCTGTCTCAACTTTCCAGGCTGTGTCTTTACCATCTTTCTTTGCTAGAATTATAATAGTGGCATAAGGCAGAGGTGCACACTGTTCCCAAGCAGCCAGGCCTCACAAAACCTAGGCTGTCCCTTCCTTTGGATCAGGAGATCTGTCTGAATGCAAAACCAGCCTTCTCACTCAGTTGTATCAGAACTGTCTGGATTTCTCACAGAAGTTTGATAGAAATTAATGCCAAGCAAATTAGCTGTGAAATTTTAGTATATAAGGTCTGCATGTTGCACTTGATTCTTGCCTGCCTTAAGCTGTGTGCCACTATTTTCACAGGTGCAGAGCAAGATGTAGGAGTGGAAATTGCCACCAACTCAAACCCATAACACTTTGCATATTGGAAATGACTAATTGAGGTGCAAAGCAACAGCTTTCAGAATGTGGTCTAGAGTTATTAATAGAGGCGGGGTTTTGCTAGGTGAGGAAAGGCAGAGCCGTTTGTTTGTGGTTTTATCTTTATTTTTTCTTTTTTTTTCTTTTTTTTTGTTGTTGTTTTTGGGGTTTTTTTGGGGGGGAGGGGTGGTTTTTGTTGTTTTTTTTTTTTTTTGTGGACCAGTAGAAATAAATTCGCTATATTTTTTTAATCTTTCTCATAACCTTGTTAGTTTTCCACTAGCTAGCATGCATCTCAGTGCTGAATCTTGAGCTCTGCTTTGATACAGCTAATGAAAAAATTGTCACTCCTAGCTGCATCATTAGCCTAATGTTAGTTAATAATACTTAGTATTTTGCACAATCACTTGTATCTTCAAAGCACTTAACAGTTATTAACTAATTAATCCTCACAACATGCCTGTGAGTTGGAAGGTAAATAAATATTAACATTCCTCTTTTAGCAAAGGGGTAACCAAATAGGAAGATTAAGTGATTTGCATGGACTTAGTGGCAGAGCTGGCAAGACAACTCCTGTGCCTTAATGCTTGTGCTTATCCTTCCAGCCACACTGGCTCAGTGTGAATTAAAGCCTTTGCCATTATCCTGTGTAGCCTTTCTGAATATTTTAGTACCGTTTCAGATCTAAAGTTTATGTCTTTGGTTATAACCTATCATACTGAAGGATGGCTGCTGCCCAGGGGTGCAGACCTTCCCATGCCCCATTACACAAGGTGTGGCAATATTAGAAGGGAGGCTACAACTCCCTTGTGCTTCCCCCCAAAAAGCCATGCCAGGCCTGTATTTAGAGTGTTCAGAAGAAAAATACTAAGCTTCTCATCAGGCCTGATTAAAATATATGTAATATCTGGCCATTGCTTTTACAGAACAATATTAATTATTTATATTGCTGTTTCACTCAGTGCTGAATCAAAGCTAGAGCACCTGAAAATGGTAAGTCTTTCTGTGGAGACCATGTTGGCAATCACAGTCTTCAAGAAGCATTTGTGAAACTATGGGAATTCTGTCTGATATGCTTAAATATAGTGAATATTTTAAAATTATGTAAATTATTTTAAGCAGCATAAATTATTTTTAAGCAAGGCCCCACGCTTTCCTCAAACCTTCTGTGTTCTGTGAGATCATATCCTAAGTGTCTCCAGAAGGCTCTGGGTAAGTTTTTGCTTTGACAAAGCCTACAAACAAAAATGTGGTCTAAATACCAGAAAAATGTTTATGTAAGTGAACATAGAGAATGTAATTTTTAATAGATACGTGGGTCAAAGCTCAGCTTCCACCTTGTCAGCCTCCTCTGCTGGAAAAATCACTTCCATGCTTCTACTAGAATGTGGCCACAGTAAGGGGAAATACCTTGGCAATAGCTTTGGCACCAAAGGTGGAGCATGAGCTTGTGCCCTGGGATCCTCTCCAGCAGCTGCAATGGCCTCACATGGCTCAGTTGTAGCCCTTCCTACCCTGAGAATCCTACTCTGCATTCCCTGCACTACAGTTTGGCAGTGGGGAAAGCTCAGCTATGGCAGCTCCCTGGCACACAGGGACACCCTGCTGGGGTAAAGCTGGGCATGGATGCCCTTTGCTGGCAGTCAGCTAACATGTGTACAGTGAATGAGGAAATGTGGCCCTGCCAACCTCCATACCTTTCACTGTGACAGTGTTTGAGCTTTTTTGTCTACTCTTAGACATATCTTGGGGGCTCTTTCACAGCTGAGAGATTTAATACCTTAATGCTGCTGATCTTCTAAACCTGAAGGCTGAGATATTTGTGTCCTCTCTCCCCGCAGCCTCCCTGTTCGTGCTGGTCTGTAGTGGTATGCTGAAATGTTAACAGTTGCCATGATGTAGGAAGACAGCAAGCTGTGGGACAGGGATGTGTCAGGTAGCAGATTCTCATGT
Organism: Coloeus monedula; assembly: GCF_965178545.1. NCBI lineage: Eukaryota > Metazoa > Chordata > Aves > Passeriformes > Corvidae > Coloeus > Coloeus monedula. The sequence goes on from NC_138789.1 coordinate 10,774,494, forward strand.
CCTCCTGTGTCAGCTTCTCCTGGTCAGCACAACCTGTCTTTATCCAGATTGTTCCTGCTTGGCATTTTGACATCTGTGCAAGGAGTGGGCCAGAACTGAGCTCAGTATTTTGTAGAGCTATCCCCTGTTTCAGGGGAGTTGCTGAATTATCCCTGTTTCATATTTGTTAATTGCCCATTAGATCTGGGTGATCTGCCAGTGAATAGGTTACAGAAACTGGAAGCGTAAGTAACTTTAACTTGAATTTAGCAAGAGCTTTCAGAGACACAAGGTGGAATTAGGATACTTGGAAAATGGTTTAGTGTTTTCTAAATGCTTTGCCCTTGCAGTTGGTGCTAGTGAGGTTGCACCTTGAATCCTGTGTCCAGTTCTGGGCCCTCACTATTTTATTATAAAAACCAACAGAAAAGCTGGGTTTTATGAAATCCCAAACTTAAAACTTATTGAACTTTAACACAAACTTATTTGCTTTAACACAAAATAGCAACTTGGCTATTTTTTCCTGTTTTTCTGATAGCAAGAATACTTCACATTGAATGAGAAAGTTTGTGATCTTTTTTTTGATCCCAGATTTTTTGGTAGTTCAGTCACTAGTCCAAAAACTATGGTTTGTACATGCTAGTGTGAGTCAGGTGCTAGGTTTATTATCATGTGCATCTGGGTGAGATTATTCCTATTTTTTTTTCTCCTAGTGGTTGTGTTGCTGATGGGTTTCTTTTACTCAGAGCAGTAAAATATCTCTTGCCTGTGCCAGTTTGCTTCTATATGGTGGCTGGCATCTCCTTTCCCTGCTTGTTTGTAGGAGCTTGGAGATACCTGCCAAGAGCTGCCTGAGCAGGAGAAGTATGTGGTTCCCTCCTGCTGTTCATGGAAGGACTGGGACATACAGCGTGCCTGTAACAGGGTGTACCCACTATCTTCTCCATGGGGTTTCACTCATGCTCAGAGCTGGTTGTAGTCTGACACTGCTCACAGAACCACTTGGGAAGCTAACAAATCCTAGAAAGGTCATGGGGAAATGGTACCTGTGTTCCTCTGTACAACAGAGAGCTATTTAAGAGGATATTCACCTCTCACTGTTTAGACCATAGTGTGCATTGTAAAACTGTCCTTCAGTTCCCATGACTCCCGCTGGAATCCTGCTAGCCAGTGAAATGGGCTGTGCTGCCAGAGGCAGAAGGACAGGGTGTGGAGAAAACACAACGGCTTTTTTATAAAATGCTCTCCTGATTTCCCATCCACTTAACATCAGAAAAGGCTCTTCTGATTCAAGTACATATTTAATATTCTATACTTAAAAATTCTCCCTGCTCTGTTAAGCCAGTGTCAAATCTCAGTGGAAGCAGCTTTGTGCTGCTTTTTAAGAGTCCACACAGCTGCACTTAAAAATGACTAATTTTTCATGAGAGTAGGTGCTGCCAGCAGGATCCTCAGAAATTGTGGGCTGAACAGTTGCTTTATTTTCAACTCTTGCTGTAACTAATAAATTGGGTTTTGTGGATTTTCAGAGAGCAAAGTGATCCCAGTTACCTTTCTTAGCAAAAAATAAGCCACAATACCTTCCTTTGCCTTATTGAAGTAGGACAAGTATTTGGCAGGGGCAGTTACAGAGCTGTCAGCAGGCTCCAGGTCAGAGCTGGAGCTGTGGACTATAACAACATTGCTTGAGGCAAGTTGAAAAATTTGATTGAAAGGAATTTTCAAATACAGGCTTTTGTTCTGCAGATTTCTAGGTATAAGGAGGGTGGGAAGGAAGTGAGCCTTGTGACAGATGGGATGGCTGTGGTGTTCAGGTACCCCCTCACTTTCTGGGATGAAGACTTTTGTGTTTCTTGTGTGTTTTCAATTTCACATAAAGGTGAAGTCCTCTGTTGGCAGCCTCATCGCCAGTCATGGGTAATACATAATGCTAGCAAATTTAGCAAGTGTGCCATTTTTATTCAGCATGACACAGTGAGTCTTGCAACCTGTTTGCTATAGGCGTTGCAAAACTGTATTTAAAATGGCAGCTGGAAAATGCGGGGTTTCCACATTCTTTTTTACCCTTTTTCTGCTTTGATCTCTGGCTAGCTCGGGAAGGGAGAATGGAAGATGCCCTCAACATGTTGTGTCTTTGTTTCCCAGGTGTTGCACCTGAGCACAGCTAATGCTGCCTTACTGTTTTCCTCACTTGAGCAATGGCTGGGACCATGGTAGTCTTTCCTTCCCTCTGTCCAAACCCAGCTGTTCTCCTTGTGCAGGCACACGCCGCTTAGCCAGTTCTCTTCAGCCACTCATCCAGCTTTCCCCAGTTACTGGTATGTTTTGAACAAACACAGATGAGGGGAAGTATGAGACACCATGTTAAAATGCTTCCTGCACAGTCCCCCAAAGAAAGGTCCTTCTACAAATGCTTGACATACAGATCATATTCGACCTTTGATCATCTGTCATTTTATTGTAAGAAAGCATGCCATCATTTGCCACCGTTTAAAATAGACCCAAAGGAAGTCAGGGCTTAATCTTAACCTCAAACACATTGAGCCCTGTATTTCCTATCCAGCCATACACTGTGCTATCTGGTTTCCTACACCTCAGGCCTGCTAAGTTTAGTTCCTCTCAGCCAGCTGCTAAGAAGGAAGGGAAACTGTGTTCACTGTGGATAAAGCATTTGCTGTTCACAGCTCTTCCAGCCTTATGTACTAAGTGTTAGACAGCAATATAGTTTTGAGATTTCTCAGTGTTTTAAAAAATGTATTTTGAATTCTTTTCTCTCTTAATTTGCTCTGTGGGTTCATACCTTTAAATTTTCGATGCCATGCTTTCTTGGGCTTCTCTAGGAAGAACTTGCATGCTTAGGAATAATCATTTAGCATTTATGACTATCGTGTGGTTAGACCATTGCTAAATTAAACATTGGAGTGTTATGCATTAATTAATATTCTATCAAACCCAGTGCAGTCACTCAGGTCTTTCATCTTAGAAAGTAGATGAATGAGTGGAATATATAATGTCCTATACAGAAATTGAGATTGCCCAACTAGAAATCTTTATTTATCATAGAAAGTAGCTGCATAAGATAGCTGAGGTAAAACTGACCTATTTTTCCTCTAGATCAGTATCATTCCTTGTCTGTTTGCTTCAGGCAAGCAGATTGGAGGAATTGACTAATTTCCTTCTTGGGGGTATTCTCAGGCCCTGCTATGACAGCCACAGACCTGTTTCAGTAGTGTGTCTTCTGAGGACCTTAAATATTTATTAATTTTATCGCTTTCTTTTCCCCCCTAATGTTCAGTAGAATGGTGATAATTTTGACATAACTGTACCTGCTGGGTTATTGGGCCACATCTGGCAGCCACATGCCACAATGCACAGGTAGTTCAGCATCCATGAGCTGGAGCTGGCTTTTTGGGGAGGATTTGGCAAGCCTGTATCCCTGCTGCACAGCGATGTATTTTCCCAGTGGTAGCACACACTTCTGGCAGAATTTTGGGTTTGGATTATTTCCAAAGCAAAACTCTTAGCAACATTGATATCTCTGTGAAACGTTCAGGATTGGGAAAACTCACTCTTTGTCCCTCATGATTCTACTAAACCTTGGTTAAATTCTTTCCTTCTGTCGTGTCACACATCTTCAGCATTTCAAATCATGGAAGGGGAAAATCCTCCTGATGGAAAGGATTTATACACCATTACAAGAGACAGAAGGCACTGAGGGCCTTATTTCAGTGTTTGTATAAAGCTGCTGTTTTGCTTTCCTATGGTTGCACACAGTTTTATCTGAGTTGTTTTAATGTTTCCATAGTCTTATATCCTTCCACCCCTGCTTGGTCATTGCTTTTAAGTGGCAGCACTCATAAATTCAATTCTGAATTTGGTATCAGAATCCACTTCTCTTAACAGCAGGGTGAATAAAAACATCCAGTTGGACCTAAAATACAGTAGACTTAGGTGGAATATTGATATACAACAAAAAAAAAGAAAGGTTAACTTCATCAAATGTAACATAGGGTAGGAAGTGCTACCCTGCATTTTTATTTTAATACATGGATGTATCTTATTTCTGCCCACCACCCATCATGTAATTACATAATTTTAAAATGGCATAATTTGTGAGCTTCAACATTCTCATTTTCAATTAGAGACAGATTGGCCCTGATGTCTGCATAAACTTTTAAAATTAATTATTTAAATGTGTGAAGGAAAAAGCAAACCACAAAGTTAGTACAGAGCATTGTCCTAAAGATAAGGACATAAAATGCACAGAATGGGGATGTAAAGCAAGTGCTTCAGAAAAAATTGTCTGGACTGTGTAATTGAATTTATGTAATCCAGACATGGAGACAGAAGAACCTGTCGGTACTGCTGTATTAGTCTGCTCACAGATGGCTGAAAATATTTTGTGAAAATACTTAGATGCTAATGGCTCCAGAAAACTCCTATAACACATCTTGGACCAGTCAGGACTGGTTAATACCAAATTCAAAGCAGAAGGCCAAAGAAGACTTTTGTGATGAGGAAGCTCCTAATACACTGAAAATAGCCTTGGCAATTTGTTGCCAAACTTACTGTGATACCAAATGAGAGTGGGGATATATTTGTCTATTCTTGCAAGGGTGGGGATTCATAATCTGCCATCTCTCCTTCAGCTGGTGTGTGTATATAGCTCATCTTGCTGGCTTTAACACGAAGTGCAGGAACACTCAGCCTCAGTTAGGATGGCTAAATAGCCCAGATCAAGGAGCTTTAATAAATGCTTGCTCCAGGCCCAGCTCTGTTGGTAGAAGCATCTCTCAGAAGCATCTCAGTGATCCTTCCCAGTTACAGATGATTCAGAGAACTATTTATTATACTTATGTAATTATGAAGGTTTCATGCTGTAGGTTTGAAGTAACAACTTTGGTTTATATTGGTAATCTTAACACTTCACCTGCATTTCCCTTCAGGAACAGACACCTCCATTCTCTGGAAAAAAAGATCAGCAGGAAAACCTAAACTCATCCTTTTGTTTGTCATGTGTTGAACAAATGGTGCTGACACCAGGAAATGTGCAGCACTTGACACGTGCATTCTCTAAGTGCTTGGATGCAGCTAGCAGGCATTGCGTGCCGTCAGCGCTTCGCAGTGCTGACAGCACCCTGGCAGCTCATCGTGGTGGACTGAAAAGAGGATAAACGGCTATATAAAGCATATGATTACATTTTTAAGTGCATAAATATGTACATTAGTGAAGACTCAAAAAAAATTAGCAGCTATCACAGACTAATGTATTATTTAAGCGACTTTTTGGCGTGTAAATATATTTTAAACTATTTTAAGAGTACAGTATTTTTTAAAGATGATAGTTCAGACTTTGAAGGTACCTGTGGTGGGTCAGAGGAGCTGTGCAGGTTGACTGGCAAGTTATTGCCCTTGCAACTGCTATTCCCTTTGTAACAAGAGATGAACATGGTTTGTTCATCTTAACAAACAGAGGGGCAGTTTGGCAAACTGAAGCAGCAAGAGCGTGGAGTTAGGTGATTGCCTGGAGAGGTGGGGTAAGGTGAGAGAGTAAAGGAGAGAAGAGGCTGGTGATTTCACAGCCCTCTAAGGAGACGCACTGATGGCAGACCAAGTCTTGGAGGGAAATACTTGGAATAGTCATGTAAGATTGCAAGCTTAGCCTTATCCAGCTCAAGTGTGGATGCACAGACAGGCTGCACAGACCCTTGGCTGTCAGAACCAGGCTGCATTTGCACAAAATGCTGTGCTGCTCAGGTTCTCCTGTAGTGAAAATACAGGTAGAGGCTGTAAATCCCCAGCACAGTGTCCTGCAGCCACCCGTGAGACAGAGCAACCTGACCAGCTGGTGACCCCAGTGCTCACAAAGCACCAGTCTCAGTCTGAAGGAAGGTGACCATTCAGCAAGCTGGTATAACTACAGCTCTGGCTGGCAGGCTCTGGCTGAGAGGACAGACTTCCAAAATAGAATTTGAGGAAAATCTCTGTGTATAAATCAGTTCCTTCAGGAGCTTTAGGAGAATGCTGAACATGGGGTTTACAGGGACATCAGCTCCGGCCTCTGCTCTTCTGCTTATGGCCCAATTTTCACTCTTCTACCCAGGTCCTTCAGCCATTGCTTAACGGTATGAGGGGAAGAAAATGCCATGTCAAGGTGCCTTAACCATCATCACACTATTTACACCCTCCTTGGAAAATTGCCCTGGTTGTCTAATGCAGATGAAGGCAGGCCACAGCAAGCCAAGGCCTCTGCCCTGTTACCCTCTCTTCCAGTTTTACCTCTTCCTGTGACATTTGTGTTTAGGTTCGGTTGCACCCTGCCTGCAGGTAGGAGTGAGCCAGGGCAGCAGCCAGTTCACTGCCCTGGATGGTGTGAGGATTCACCTCTGAGACTCTGGCATTCAAGGGGGTCCTCACAGAGATCACAAGGAGTGACCCTTAGAGCTGAAAAGAACTTGGTGAAAGATTTTTGAGACCTTCATAGGTAGTGATGCAGAACATATATATGTGTACAGCATCTAGCTATCCATTAGGAGAAAAGCATGAATGGACTTGGAAGCAGGGAAATATTCCTGACATTACACTGCTGAGTTACTGTGCACATTGCATGACATCTGTGTAGAGCCTTGAGTAACGGATGACTAAGTATCATCTGATTCTCTGTTAATAAAAAGGAGGTGAATATGCTTATTTCACTGAGGAAGGAAATGATGAAACTGGGGCAAAATACTTGGAAAGAACTGCATTTCAAAACCCCCTTTTCCTTCCCAGGGCAAAGCAGATGCTGCTAGCAATTTCAGGTGGGGTTGGGAAAAGCCAAAATTATAAGGAAGCAGTCTTGCTTTTAAGTCTTTTTGAATTTGATAGTGAAGGATAGAAATTTCACTGTGTATGTTTCCAGTGTAAAGCTATGGAGTGGGCAGATTTCCTGCCTTTAATAAGAATTGAGTAATTCAGACACATGCCCAGCTGTGCTCTGAATTTGGAAATCAAGCATTGCTTTCAGCAATGACTTTTAAAAAAATTTGATTTTCTTAATATAAATCATCTTCTAAGGTGACCTTGAATGAGGCAAATCAATACAGGACTGCTGAAAGCAGCACTTGCTCTCAGCAGAAATACTGATGCCAGAGTCGAGCAACCCCAGCCAACCCCTGCCCCATGGCAGCCCTGCCACACCTGACCCTGGCCTCTTGTCCAGGCCCTGGGGAGCCCCCAGCCCCCTCACATGCAAGAGTAGGTAATGTGGAGGGTGGCTTGAACTCATGGAGGTCCTTGGGTTGTAGCACAGCAGCAGTCTCTCGGGGAGACACTGCAGATCTTCAGCTTGTTGAGCTGGTCTGTGAGATGGGCTCACTGGGATCCTCTGAGCAGGAATAATGGTCTTCAGTTAGTCTGTAGCATGCCTGGGATCCAAGGTGGTGCAGACTGAGCAGCCTGGCTGTGGCAGTGCAGTGAACATGATGCACAGTCATCACTCACTAAAGGTTTCTATTATTTTAAAGATGTGCAGGGAGAAGTTACTACTCTAATGCTATCACATACATATATGCAGGCTTATCTTCCTTATGCCTTCAAATATTCCTGCACAGGAAATGACAGAAATGCAAAAGAACACAAGAAGCTCTATAGCCTGTGCATCACTGTAGTTTCCATTATTTCCTGGATTTGACTAGCTCAAAAATACTGCAGGAAGTGCTTTTTCTTGTGGTATTTTTGCTTCCTCTCCCAGAAGAGTGGAAGCATTACACAACGACATGTGAAAATGAGAGAGGAATCCATGCTGCCAGTGGGTTGGGTCGTGGGAGCACTGGATTTCTGCTTTCCGTGGCTGTTCCCATCTCAGCAGTGGAGGGCTGAGGTCTGAGGGCTGGTATGGCAGCGCTCGGCTGCTCTGAGCAGCCAGGAATGCCTGGTCCTCTTTGAGGAGGATGGGCTGTGGGCAGGCACAGAGCTGCCATGAGGGCACTGGGATCACTTCTCACTCCTCATTACTCTATGCTTGCAGAGAAGCGGATCAACCTGAGGTGTTTCTTTGCAGCTTTAGGCCAATTTTTATTCTCAGTGAATCTGCCTAACACTCACATACAGCTTAATAAACACCCAGGAGGTTGAGCCAGTTCCTTGTGTGTACTTCATTGTTTTGACACATTTTGAGATCTCGTTTGGAGATGTGAAATGCCTGCAATGTTCCTCCATCCAGGCTGCACCCTGGCCAGTCAGCATTCACTCTGGTGAGCCAGAGCATATGCATTAAATCCTGCATTAAAACTCTGCTGATAACACTGTGCTTATTAAATAATACAAACATTTTTCCTGTTTGCCAACCAGTGGAGATCCCTAGTACACACTGGGGAAGCATGAACTATAAAAGCCTCTATTCTTTTTTAATTAGGCTGTATCTAATTAAAATCATTGCCTGCCATTACTAGCATTTATAAAGTATTTTCCAACCCAGCATTACTCATGGGGCTATATGGAGACAGATTGCACTGCAGTCTATTTGGGATGTGTCTGCCTGTGCTGTGCAATCGTCCTTTATCATCACAGGCAGGCAGTGTTTGTTCAAATTATTATTCGGTGTGTACTGCCAGCCATCCAGGCCTCCACAGTTCTTTTTATAAATTCACTGATTAGCCTATTTTGAATATGAAATACGGATTTGAGATCCAGCTTGGGGCTCTGAACAGACAAATCATTTGAAGGAGGACTGTCCCTAGAAGTTGTTGATGGGGAATTTAACAGCTCAAGATGCCAGGCTAGTTCAGGAGTCAGCTATTGCAAATGATATGGAAACACCAGCAGTCTTTCTATTAACCCTTGTGGGAATGGAAACCATCACATGCGCTCCGAGCAGCCTGCTCAGGCTCGGCCCATGAGGAGTGACTCTTTTGCAGGGAAGCAAAGACCCTGGCAATGGCATGGCATAGGCTGCCACAGGCAATCCCAGTAAAACCAGGGTTAGCCAGCAACACCCACTGGAGTAGAGCCAGGTGTTCCTCTAAAGAGAGAGCAACCGAGAGCCTGCATGGAAGGATGGGAAGAAGCTGCGGCAGGCAGAGGTTTTGCCTACATTTGCCTGAAGAACAAAAGCGTGTCTGAAGAGGGCACGGGGTGTGGTTGAGAATGGATGGGGAGAAATGGACTGGGAGGGAACCGCGCCCAGAGGGAACTGGGCCAGCTGGTTTGTGCAGGGCAGGAGCAGTCTGCAGGCCCAGTGTTGAGGGATGGATGCTGTGTGGGGCAAGGGGACACTTGGGGCTTAGGGAGGTGCAGGGAGCTGCCCACAGAGCTGAGAGTGGCTGCTTCAGGTCAGGCAGTAGTGCTTGAAATGATCATGCTGGTTTGGCAGGATCTTGGATGGACGCATGTGAAGTAATGTGCAACATGTCAAACCCCCAGATTTACAGGCTGAGAGCTGATTCCCAGGTGTGGAGGAGGACTGCGGGTTTGTAGGCTACAGGGTTTAGAGCAGCAGCTCAAAGGTCAGACATCCTCTACTCAGGAGGTGTGTCTGCACTGGAAGGATGCAAGGGGTGAAGCAGAGTAACCCCCTAGAGAACCCACGCTCCTGAGGAGAGGCAGGCAGGAAGCAGTGCTTCTGCTGGGGCATGTGCAGGGCTGCTCCCCTTTCCTGCCCTCCACAGCCCCTGCTTCGTGCCCCCCACCCCACCCTCCAGCTCCCTCAGATTGGGTTCGAATGGTGGTGCAGATGTGAGGGGTGAGAAGCGGGCGAGGAGATGGGAGCAGGGTGCTGAGTGAGAGGACACAATGGCAGTGGCAGCCACTGATGGAGCAAGTGAAAGTAAAAGGTTCAGCTCCACAATCACAGAGTGTATGGGTGAGCTGAAGCTGTTGCTGTGTTAGTGCAAGGTTTACAGTTGTATTTCAGCTCTTTTTCACTTTCTGTGATATGTTTTTCTTCCAAGTGTTATTACAGTGCATGAAACATAGGTGTGATGCTATTATTGTCTTTCCTTTAAGTCAGATCATCCCAAGTAAGACATGACAAGACATGGAATTAGGCTAAAATTAAAATCTTACCATATAAATTTAAGTTTTTAGTGTAGGGTTGCCCATCTGAGATTACACCAGCTTTATTCTGAATGCTATACCTAATACAAAATAAGATGTCATACCTGCTCTGCAAGCTGATAATCTAAAAGGCAGGGCCTTTAAGGAGAAAAGGCAATATTTTTAGCTTTATTTTGTAGGTGAGGAACTGGGACACACAGACTCAAATTACTCCCATGTCATGCAGACTAGGAATTAACACGTGTTTTGAATTTCCAGTTTCATCTTAACCACAAAACCAAATTTTCTCTTTGAGTAGGGATGGTTTGTTCTGCTTTTTAAAACATTTCTTATATGGAGTGCTAAAATAATTTGAAGATCTTGCTGTGCTATGGTTGCTCCCTTGACACTTGGACAACTACTTTTATGTCTGCAGCATTTTCTTCTCCCACTGTGGATCAAAATAGAAATTTTCTTACCTTGTGAAAGAAAATCTTTGCTACGAGTACTTATTTTTTTCACTGTACCTTGAAGAACAGTTGCGTGCATCATCCAGTATGAGCTTTGCACTATTTCTGGTGTTAAAACAACAACAATAAAACCTCCTGGTGCTCTTTCCCACAGATAAACAGTGTGGTAATTAATGAGAATACAGTTATTCCTCAACTGTCACTCAATTGGCTTTTATGGGTCATTCTTTTATTTATCTTTAATTACATGTAGAGAAAGAAGAAGCTGAGGTTGTGCATGGGACAGGGCTGGTTGTTGCCATCTAACAGGGATGAGCTTTGGACTTATGTTTTCCTGCTGTAGAACACAAAAAGAGTCAGTGAGCTAACACCCAGGTTAGGTCCTGGCAAGCTGGTTTTTGCCTCCACACTGCTGGTGGAGCAAGCTGACTGTTTTCTGAGCTGCTGCTGTGCTGAAGCTGCTACTGAGCCATTTAGGTTGGCATGATCATGTTCTGCTGGGAGCCTGATTTACCTTCAAATTTAGGCCTTGCACCTTGAGAATTGAAGGCAGCATCTTGGGTGGATTTTCTTAGGGGCAGCTGTTTTTACCAGCAGAAGGCACTGGGTTAGACTGCCTGGATCCCAGTGCCCTTCAGCAATTTGTTCTTCATGTCTTAATGCAACGGTATTGTTCCAGATGCCTGAACTTCTCACAGGAAAAGCACAGGGAGGAGGATGCTAAAATTAATTTAGGGTGATAACAAGTTTATATTTGTTCTGATCTTTCCCCTGTATGGCTGTAAGAGGCAGGAAATTAAAGGAGACCAACCTTCAGGCTGGGCTGCAGAGGTCACTTGCCTCTTTATATCTCAGAAAACCACACTCCCTCACACCCCAAGCAGCACTAACCCTCCATCGCTCACCTGTTCGGTGTCTGAGTTTGCTTTCCTTCCTGAGCTGAGCATGTGAGTTTGAGAGCTCACACACCAAATCACAGAAGAAGAATGGGAAACCTGCCCGTTTGGTTTCATCTGGTTTCACCGGTTTGCAGCCACACTGAAAAGAATTTTCAGCCTGAAACAGCACTTTATAGCAGAGGAGTTGCTTTTCAGTGCCATTGAACACAAAATGATTGCAGGTCTTTGGAATCACATCTCCTCCAGCTCTGGTCTTCCCTGGCACCACCAGAAAGATGGACCTGCTTTAGATCACCTGGGCTTTGGCCAAAACGATCTGTGTCTGAAAGAAAATACTGCCAGAGCAGTTAAATTTAGCCTTATTAATTATTTCTGGCAGCTCATGCAGCACCAATTAAACAAGGATTTAATTCCCCAATGATTTTAGCAAAATTTTCACTTTCAATCTGTTTTAAGTCCTATATATGCAATCTATTAGAAGATGGTCGCTTCCTGAATAGTTTAAATTCCGGTTATTTCATGAATGAAAAGAAAGGATTTCTTTACTGTCAGAAATCATTAGTATATGTGCTTTTAACTTGTCTTTTTTATTAGCTGTACCATGCTACTTCTTGCTTGGTTGCTTTTGTTTGCCTACTCTCAGACTCTAGAGATGCATTTACCCTAGATTTCTACTTGTCAGACTTAGTGTAAGAAAAAATGTGGGGGGTTTGTGGGGGGTTTTTTGTTTATTTTCTGAAGAGTACAGCCAGACCACAGGCAGGTATTGTTGTGTAACTACTCATTAGAGTGGCACGAGGAGCAGGACAGCAATTTGAATGCCTGTAAGGTAATAGGAGCTTATCCCCAGGCGCAGGGCTGCCCTGGCTGGCCCTGAACCTTTCCAGGAGGTGTGTGGGAAGCAGTGTAGCCATGCAAGCCTGCTCAGCAGCAGATCTGTGTTGTCACCTTGTCCTACTGTGTGCTGCATGGACCCCTGCTGTGTGCCAGCCTCACACCCTGGGTGAGGGCAGGAGCTGCCCCAGCCATATGTCCAGGCACAAGGCTTCTTCTGGGGGTGAAAAATGGGTGAGTGGCATTTCTATGGTGGACTTTTCTATTATAGTCCCTGCTATCCAGGGAGCTGCTGGCTGTGATGCCAGGACATGCAAACATGCTCTGGAGACATCAAACATATGGGGCATTACAGACACCCAACACCTTGGTGATTAAGGAAACTGCTCCTTCCCTGCACTAAGGTTTATATCATAATTGCATTAAGAGTTGTAATATCTTGGTGGGTGTAATTGTAGATAGGATATAAACTTGTGTGTCCTATGAATAGGTAAAGCATGTAGTGTGTGTTGAAAGACAGAAGCAGATGTTTCACATTGCTCAATAAACACTTTCCCAAGCTGTCACATCTTCATCCTCAACATGGGTCCCAAGAGAATCAAAGTATAACGTTTGTAAACACGATCAGGTGCGAGTCAGCAAAAGGAAAGAAGTGCAATATGAAATGATAAATTGCATGTTTATATGCTCATCTATCATAATATAGGGCCTGGGAAGAATTTTAGCTAAAAAATTAATCACAATATCTTAAAAAGGAGCATCATGCCCCCTCTATTTAATGCAGGCTCCTAAGTTACTTCTCTGTGGAAACGATACAAATGTAACACTCATTTCCTTTGTAGTCACACCTGCAGTCCCTTGTTCTTACAGTTTCTGATGGTAACTAACATGAAGTAAGAGCTGGTATCTTCCAGGAAGCTCTTCTTTTAACTTCATCAAGCTTAGTTTAAATATCCAGAAATGCTTGCAATGACAGTAAAAGTAATTATCTCCCTAAATTCCTAGTGTTTGAAGCACTCCTTTATCAAAGCAGCTGATTCTCTGCTGATGTGCATCTTGTGTAGCTGTCTGTGCTTGTGTGGAGGCTGCGTACACCTTTTCTGCTTCGGCAGCATGTCAGGTGTCCAGCAGTACCAGAGGGATGCGCTTTTAGGGTCAGAAAGGGCAGGAATCAAATATCCTGAGAAAATGTAGCCCTTGCTTTGAAACATTAACTAACTTAGGCAAGTTAGAATGGACAAAAAGACCCCACTTGTCTTTTCAAGCAGTTCTTTAAGACTACGTGAGTTCAATATGGAGAAAGAACAGCTTTTAGCTATATGCTCCTTCAGCAATCCCTAGCACTGTAGCCGAAAGTCTCATGTGAAGCTTGTTGATGTTGTCTGCAATATTTGATTGGAAGTTATTACCTGAGTTTGTTATTGTTTTTCCTACTGAATTAATGGGCCTTTAGTGCTGGAGCAAAGTGATCCCCATTTCACACCCAACACTATACTTGGCAGGGCCAAAAATGCCAGAAATGTTCCGAATGAACAAAAGATGAACAAAGGCTGGAAATAGGTTGTCACTCACTCTTCAGGCAGATCATGTGTCAAAGATGCAGCTGGCTGGAGTGCAAAAGGACAAAAGCATCCCTGGCTCCCCTGCAAACTCAGCTGAGGAAAGGTGCTGTCACACACCAGTAAAAGCTGTCTGTGCCCCAACAGATGATGGACAAATCCTTATCTCTGAGCTCATTACCTGGCCTTGAATTTAAATATTTTCAATTTTTCTTTATTTTCTTTTTGTTAGAATAATTATTTTAGTTTTTGACTGTCCAGATGGCATTTTACTTGAATGGCATACACTTGTGTGACACTTCAAAGGCTTCTTCCTCCATTGCCATTTTTGGAGGTTTCTGTGCCTTTTGATTTTTGGGAAGTCCTGGGGTGGTTCTTGCTCTTTAATTTTTAAGTAAGTACCAGGTTGTTGTCATCCATTGTGTTTAGAACTCAAGGTCAATGCTGTTAAAGTGAGATCACTGATCAATGAACACTGATTGCCTTCAAGACAGTGCTCACTTTACTGAGGATCTCATACTAAAAGTGTTCTTAGGCATGAACTATGGTCACTTCAAGGATTCAAATAATCTTTACTTTCTATATTAATTTTGTTTCATAAGTAAAGCTCTTTCCTGTGACAACCCTGTAAAGCCAAAGAAGCCTTGCTGTGAGCTCATGTGATAAAAGCCAGGATTGTTGCAGAATCATACACAAAGTGCAGTGCAGAGGGACCAGGTTAGCTCCCAGTGTAATTCCAGCCTCTGCAGCTTGGTCTGGAGCAAAACTTGGCTTGACCTTGTAACCAGCAGGTTTGTTTATTCCTGGGATGTAGAACCTGGCTGGCCATGCCCATCCCAGGAAGGGTACAAGAGCCTCCAGGCCAGGTATGGCAGACATCCTACCTAGGAAAACCTGATGCTTAGACATGCTGTCTATAAAAGGAGTCTTCTGTGGACTTGCAGCAGCATTATTAGCTGATATTCCTTGTTGGAAAGTTGAAGGCAAATAACCTATAAGAAATAGCTCAGTGTTTCTGCAAGACTGATACAGCTGGTTTACAGCAGCATTCTTCAGAGCCGTCTGTGTCAGATGTCTTTGGTTTGCCTGGCTGTGTCTTGCAAGGGGCTGCAGATTGTCAGCTTTGGGATTTCCCTTGAAAGAATTTGCTGTGATCATAGGGCATCAGGAAACCTCTTTTTTTTCTGTAGAAAGATGAGGGGATTTGGAAAATACTGAATAGCATGATCAAATAATTTACAAGTCTGACTTTGAGTTTGTTTCCTTTCCCTGAGCTATTTATGCAGCACATGTTTGAAGGCAAGCTGTGAGTGTTATACAAAGAAATCTGCTAGCATGCAGTCTCCAAGAGGAGATTTAAGATTTCATTTCAGGCAGGATCTGGATCACAGGAGCTAATAGGAAGAGCTGTTTACACTGCTCTGGTAGCCATAGCAAAAATTTAGTGTGTTTAATGCTTGTATTTCCATACTCCATTTCTGCTGTGGTGAAGGGTATTTGCATGCATGGACTGACTGAATGAAATGCCCACTGATGTGAAACCATGTTTTGTCATTAATTGCAGAAGCTAAGGTGAATGTAAGAGGGAACATGGAAGCTTCATCTCACCCACCAGTGTTTATTGCCATAAACCAGTGATGGGTGTTGTTCTGCTGGTGAGCTCTGGTGAACTGGCTGTTCTCCTGTGGTAGCAATGCCCTCCAGGACTCTGGAGTCTTGCCCCAGAGCTGAGAGGCAGCAGAGAGCAGAGAAAAAGGTCTGATTTCCATCTGCCCACCCTGCATGAACACGAGCGAATTAACTTCTCTTTCTCTAGTTACAAACCTTTAATGTAGCAAGAGCATGAGCTCAGTGCAGTAACCTGGGCTACACATCTGAGTTCAGGTAGTCCAGCCAACTCACCAGAAGTGAACAATTGTGGCTCTTGCCTTCTTTTCTGTTTTTGCACTGTAAATGGTGCTTTCCCTCCAGCTACCACAGCCATCCCTTACTGGTGAGGAAAAGCAGTAATGCCCTGTTTTGAAAAAGCAATAACTTTACAAAACACCCCTTAGTTGTGATCTCAACGTGGTAAAGAAATGCAAGCAGTCTACACCACTCCATCACCATCAACAGTTTCATCTTTTCCCAGAAAATAGGTAGATTCCCTGAGATCCTCAGGGCTGTATGGGGATGCAAGCCCTGGCAGCAGGGGAGAGCCAGAGGTTGAGATTCAAGGTATTACAGAGGCTCTGCTGAACTGGCAGCTCCCTGCTCTGTCTGCAGCATGTGGTTCTGATGGTTTGCCTTCCCTCCCTGCAGACAGAGGTAACTTTTGTGTCTTAAATCTCCAAGTACACATAGAATTTGACAACTGCTTTGAGTTCCTGTTAGTGCTGGGCTTGCACAAACCCTATACTTTGTGACAAATACTGCAGCTAAATGCATTCATTAAGAGAAAGTATGAAGTGGCTGCTTTCCCCTCTGCTCATGGTCTGCTTGGGCTGGGACTGCTGTCAGGCATTGACCTGCTGGCTTCAAATGTCCCTTCATGACCTGCCCTACCACTTTGTCCATATCAGAGTCTTTCAGCTTGTGATGTGCCTTTCTCTCTTGACCACCTCCTTTTCTTCTCATTTTTTATCCCTTTTTTATCTCATCTTCTCTCTTTTTTTTTTTTCCTGTCTTCCTAGGCTCCCAGATCCTCCTTCTGTTATGAAACACATGCAAGAACATAATGGCAATAGCTCATGGTGGTTGGTATGGTAAGAAACTCTAAATACTATGATACTATCCCAGAAATTAGAGCTGGTTGCAGGATCTATTTTTTTAGTTCAGGTATATTTGAGTGAATGGAAATACTTGAAAATAGAATTCTTTCTGAGAAAGTTACCCTTTGTCCTGGTGTAAACCAGCAGAAGGATAAAATTCATTGAAGAGGGAGAACTCAGCATATGGCATGTCTGCATGGCTCAAGTCAATGTCAAGACTTCAACTGCCTTCAGTGGAGTCAGGATTTCTCTAACAAAGGGAGGCTGAACTGCTAGATTAAACTGCCTTGATTACTGTCACTGGAAGCTCTGCTTGATTAGACACAACAGAATTTGTCCTGTGGAAGAGGTTCAGGCGAGTGAGAGAGCACAATGGAAATCAGCCCTGGAAAAAGATCTGATTGTGAGAGGTGACCTGAGCTCATACACTTGAGGCCTTATTAAAGGGAGACTGTTCAGTCACACAGTTACAATGGCTATAGCAGGGAAGGAGTTTTTCATTAATTATTCAACAGAAGGGAGATCTATATTTTGCCTCAAACTGACACTTTTTACCATCTGCTTAAAACATAACTGTCTACTAACAACTATTATCCACATGGGCTTTTTCTCCTTTTTTAGAGTAATCATTATGCTAAACTTCCAGATTGTTTAAGGTATCTGAGGTCCAAGTATGAGCATGCTGTTACAAGTAGCTGATACTTGAAATTGCTATTCCTTTTCATCCGTTTGACTGACAGCTAATTAGTACATTTGTTTTTCTCAGTTGTAATTGTGATCCAGCAGTGGCCTTGATCTTGCAGTTATATCTGAGCTTAACTGCAGTCCTGCAATCCCAACAGGCTCATTTTTAAAGGGCATAGTGACTCAAATTCATGCATACTATAACTATTGAAATTAGCACTTTTCACCAGGAATTAATTTATCTCAGTATCTACAAGTGCCCTGGACACATACAGAGAGTTGTTAGTAGTGGGCCCTGAACACGAAATGAGCAACTAGACTCTAACTGCTTGCTTTGAAGGTGTCATTTAAACGAGATTTTCTGTGTGTCCCCCCCAGGCATCCCACCTCCACTCCTAGGGAAAAAACCCAAACCAAACCCCTCCAAAAAACTACATTTGCTGCTTGGGGTCTTTGAAGGGCACCAGATTTATGCTAAACTCCATGAACGAAGCATCCTGAAAATAGAAATTCAGACGTTTGCTTTCATGGGTACCTGAATTCCAAAACGAATATAAACAAACACTTCTTATATGCCAAGAAATATTTTTAAAGTAGTTAATGGTAAATTAAACAGAAATTTGTGGCTCTTGTATGATGAGTGTTGCAGCAGAGGACTGTAATCTTCTTTGGTCCTGCATTTTTAGAGTGCTGTACAGAAAAGTGCACCCGAAGGGCTAACATGGCTTTGTAGTTGGCTAATCCTTCATGACTCCGAATGCCATGCTACAGTAAGAAACCAAGACAACAAGGCTGTCTTCAGAATAGAATCCTGCACAACTGGAGGCTGACCTCTGCTGAACTCTGTCCCTAGAAGCTTGTGCAGGCTGGCTGGGGACCTGGAACTGGCGGAGCAGGCAGTGAGGAGCCGCGGCCCCGCACGGGCACATGGGCAGGCGGCTGCAGGCTGAGCTGCACAGCTCCCACCCGAGAGTGCTGAAGGACACCTTTTCAAGAAGGGGCGAAAGGCCATGCCAAACATTTCCAGTGTTGCTCTTATCTAGAAGGGGAACTTTCTTAGATCTATACAACTCGATGTTTGCCACACTCTCATTTTGAGAAGAATGGTGGTAGATGGGTCACAGTATTGGAAATAATTAATTAAATTTTAATTGTAAAGCAAAAGGACACTGTAAGCATATCGTTGTGCATATACTTTTGTATCCATTTTGTGTGCTTTAAAAATCCATTTTGTATTCTTTCCTCTTACATAAATGAATTTGTAAATTCTCTCTCATCCTTGCAGATTGGGCTGGAATTCTGAGCTACGGGTTGGGACCTCATTATCAGACATTGCCATGCACGGCAGTGCTTACTTAGCCAGCCAAACAGCAGCTGAATTGCACCTTATCAGCTGTGCTCAAACAGCGCATTTCACCACCCCGGTGGCTGAAACGTGCTTCTTTTCAGATGCCTTTTCAGATTCATGGCAGACTCTGCATATGCACCACCTGCAAACAAGAGCTCCCGAGTGACTGCTGTCCATAGTTCTGCTGTCTCCAGCGGCAGGGAATGAATGTCACAGCTGGTGGAGTTAAAGGCATCCATTATCAGTGTAGTACCAATCATTCTCCATAATTCTGGGTCACTACAAATCCTTGTATTATTGCATTTATAATACATAAAGTGTTTGAGGAAAAAAACCAACCCCCTTTATTTTCATATGAGGATGATGTTGACAAACTAGCAGGGGAGATAAAATTGTAGAAAACATGACAATCACTAAACACTCCAAGACAGCTTTCAGACAAGTTTAACCTATTTTGTATTCACTTAGCCACCCAACAGGAAACTCCATAAACCCACATGAATTCTGTTCGAGGAGGTTTGGTTTAGCATAACTGGGTGGCAGAGCAGTTAAGCTCTCTCTGGCTGAGACACCTGGGAGCCATTAGTTTCCCGGAGACTGAAGACTGGCTTTTGGGAATGGCTGATGATTTGCCTTGCATCACTGCCTCAGGTGTTCTGCATACCTCCGGGGCTTCTTAGTGGCCGGCCCGGTGCTCGGTCCTCCTGCCTGCTCAGCGTTGTTCCTGCTTCAGGGACTACATGCCAGAACAGCTTCTCTGCAGACAGATCTTTGTCTGGCCCTTGCCCACACTTCATCTGACCTTTGGTACCTCTCTGGGAAAAAGAGAAGTGAGTGTGAACAAATCAAACTCTGTAATTCCACCTACGTTCATTTGTACACCCTATTTGTAAACGCAGCGAAGGAGGCAATATAACACAGCTATTTGGGAGCTGAATGGGTAGGAACAACTCTCCCTTGGAGCAAGGGAAAATATCTTTTTTGTGACTGCACCATCAGATTCTGCACCAATTCATGCTGAGAGGGTTTGCTGGGGATGAATTTGTGCTGGTCATACTTGTGTCTTTTTGTTACTGGCATGTTTTTATTCCTTTAAAAAGCGCACTTTGCATCACTTTATCTAATTTGGATCTGAAACCTTTTTGATGTCATATAAGCATTTATTGCCATTAAAATCGTGCCTGGTGTATCGACATTTTCAGGCTGTTTTGTAAAGCGCCTTTTACACAGGGTGGGGGAAATGCTGTAGTGTGGTACACAGGCAGTTTAATTTCACCTCTGATTTCTTTGGTTGAACCTTGTGTACAAGTTGCAATGATTTAAGAAGGTCTGACTACAGGAAACACGGAAGAATAAAAATGAGAGGCAAGTTAAGTGATGTTTGGACACTGAATTTTCTCTGTTTTTCTTTAGCAGACACCTCTGCTATGCCTGTGGGTGGTTAGATCTTTGGCTTACTGGCAAGAAGTCCGTATTACCTTCACAAGCTCTTTAAGGCAAGCTGTGTCTGTTTTCACTGTGCTTTTAATGCAACCTGCATCCTAACAGACAGTATTGCTTCTTTACTGTTGTGTGCCAGAACTAAATTTTTGCTTCTTCAGTGAGCTGTTTTCTGGAAATCCCTCACTTTCTTGAGGGTGATATGGTCCCCACAGAACACAAAACAAGTTCACAGATAGGCCAGAGTTAACTGTAGGACTCTTCACAGGTGGTAATGAACCTCCACTCCTATTTTAGTCCTGGTATAGCTTTTTAAGAAAAATGGAAAGAGGGTGAAATAGTTTAACAGTTTGGGTTTGTGATATGAACCACTGACCTCAGCTAATATAAACCTAAGATGTAAATGCACCTTGCTACTAAAGCAACTTCTGTCTTCTCCACAGCAGTTTTATGATCTTTTAAGGTATAACATACCTGTAAATGAACCCCTGAGAAACATCTCAGTGTGGCTCTTTGTCTTCATTCAGATATTATGAAGTCCACTTTCCACTGCTGCACAAAGAGGGACAGCTAATGAGGGATATACTGCTCATGTGTGCCACTTGGTACTTTCATGGGATGGGTAAATCTGAAGTGCCTTAAATTGGCACACATCTACCACTATTTCCGGTATAGTGAGAGCCATGTAATTAATTTCTAACATTAATCTACCTAGTAGATCTGAATTGAATTTTTTTTTTTCTAAATCATTATTTCACTCCAATTGTTTTATCTCAAGAGCAATATTTCTCAACCAGGACTGGGAAAGTTCTGATATCAGCATAGTGGATGGGAGATGATGTCTTAAGATACAGGATAATTTTTGTCTGTCAGTGTCTTATCTGTTGTTGATTTAGGACACTACTGGTCATATTAACGAGGTCTCTGATTTGGATACACGGCCTTATAACCCAGGTTATTGGTAGCTGTAGATACCACTGACTTCAACTGAAGTGAGGATTCTAGACACTAAAATTCAAGATTTAGTATGAGGTGTGTTTGGGGTTTTTTTCAGAATAAATGTTCTTGGCACCTGGGGGAGCAGGGTCTCACACCATATCTAAAACTGAGCCTGCAGAAATGGAAGTATACAACTTTCAGAGGACATATGAGGATTTTTGTCCCGAGCTTGTGATGGTTTATTTTTCTGAACTGAAGATGAAGGTTCCATGGCCCCTATTACTTTCATTTAGCATGGTTGTCCAAGCTGCTGCAAATTCAATCCCAATGGCCTGAATAAAGAGCCCCCTTATCTCTTAAATCTCTGCTGATTTGCAGTCTAATGTGCTTTTAATGCCCAGCCTCATTAGACAAACAATACCCAGGTACACTCACTTATAAAAGGTTAAAAAAAAGTAGGTAGCAGAATGTTCTGAAATATTTATGTTCTTTATTCTTGAGGTAAGACAAGTACAGGTAACTTCAGAGATGAAGCTTCACTGCCAACTGAATGTTTAGAAATATTTTGCCTGCTGAGTTCTCTAAAAATAAATGTGAATGTTCTGTTGTTAAAAATTATTAATACTTTTGACTCATAAGCATAAAAGGAAACTTTCATTTACAGAACTTAGATTAGTATGTAAATACAGATTTAACATTGTAAATGGAAAACCGGAACAAGTGTCTCAGAGATTCTATGCAACTGCCCTATTTATTTTAGCAGTTAACACAGCATGAGACTAGAGGCTGCTAGTAAATTGTGGCTTTAGGATATGAAAAATTCAATTGCCTACTAGCAGTAATTTTAAAATAAATATTCTATTAGTAATAGAGTTAAAAACATTATTCCAGATGTTGTCTCACTGTTTGAGTAGGTATTTAATGAATGGAGAGAGGGTGAAATAGTTTAACAGTTTGGGTTTGTTTTTCCAAGCTTTAGGTAGAGACTTTCTATTTTAACGTGAAGTTTTTTTCTTGGTTTTCTATATATTCAGACTACATCCAGTGCACAGTGTTTCCCGTAAGTGCCACACTTTCAGCAATTGATCCCTTTTTGCATGCCGGAAAACCTTTCTGGATTCTTGGTACTGTATAGGTTATGAAAAAACATAAAACCCATCTTTTCCTTGCTTTAGGGCTTACTTGTATCAATTTCTAGCTTTTCCTGTCTTGGTTATATGCACTTGAACACCTTGACTTCTGAGAAAAATACCCCTTGTCACCTGAGACCACAAAATTATTTTTGTCAGCATCTCTTTTCCTTCTGTATTGAGGGAAGGGGGAAGTTTTTGCTATCCTGTAATCTGATTTGGGTTTGCCTTGAAATCATCATCAGGCTGTTGAAAACAACCTGTGGCAGATGAGAAATGGAGATAAACTGGGGGAAAGGGATAAAAAAACAGGAGGAAGGTTACTATTTTATTTACTGTTTCAAGTTGCTTGGATTCTTAAGAAGTCAGTCTTTTTGGTATCTTGGTTAAAATACATAAAGTAGTACAAGACAATTTCCTTTCTTTTGCCTGCCCATAAATGTTTTCCTTATCGTAAATGCCATTGCTTCCTGCTGGCAGGAGGTGAGTGGCTGCCTGAGTCTGGCTTCCCTTTTTTGTTCAGCACAAACAGGTGGCACATCAACAGCCTTCTCCTTTTGTATGAATGGTTTCTAGAAAGCTGAAACTTGGCCTTCTGGATATCAAATATCCTATTTTAGGAATTCAACATAGGATTCTGGACAGTAAAATGGGACAAATTTCTGTTAACCTCAATAAAAAGGAGGTTTTTGTCAGGAGAGGTGAGCCCATGCCTTCATCTCTTAAGATGATTATTTGGTAGCTAGTTGTTAGAGATAGGCAGTCTCTTTGACTACTTTAATGTCTTATTTTCACATTGACTAGTCTGGGTGGATTTTCCCTTGCAGCATCGCTGATTTCTCAAATGCTCAGATGCATTTTATGCATTCAGGCAATTTTTTACTGGAAACAGTGTCTTGGTGTTCATTTCATGTGTTAGCATTTAGATTTCCTTTCCATTTATAACTACCTATACATTGATATATCAAGTTATTTCTCTGCATCTTCCAGGTCTTTATTGAAAACTAAACTCAATACTGAGCTCCACACATCCTCCTCCTTTATTTCCTTTGCATAATTTTTGTTTTCAGTGCTTCATTTAGATTTCAGGTCAGTTGTTTATAACTTCTTCCATGCTAATTTGAAACAGTTATTTCAAGTAAAACATAATGCTCTGCTGAAATTCAGGTGGTATTGTAGTAAAAGACAGTAACACAAACAAATTATTAATAAGAATGAAGTAAAAGTAGCGCTGCTTTTTCACTTTCTGCTGCAAAATTCCCAAAGTAATTCTGAAACTGGAGCCTGTAGCTATAGGATACAGCCAGATGCATCTGGGAGATCTTGATCCATGCTGATATTCATGTGCAGCAGCAGCCAGAAATTACTGAAGAATTCTGGTCGGCCATCTTACCCTCATTTATGTGTACTGTGAGATAAGCAGGCTCCTCATGAAATCCTGGACTGTGGCCACCTGTCTGCTAGTCCCATCCAGCCAAGTGGAAAGAGGCTCAAGGGAGGCTTCTGGCCAGGAGTGGTGGCAGTTCAGTGTATATCCAAATGTGAGGAAGATACAAATGGCCAAGACACAAGACTGCATGTTCTTGCTTGCAGACGACGTGTAACTCAGTTTTTTTACTGGTATAATTGAGTGGGTCTAACTGGGACATGAGCCCTGAGCATGAGAGCATGGCTGGCTCAGCCAAGACTTTAGTGGGCCTTTGGTATCCACGAATGGGGGCAGTTCATTGCTTGTGCTTGCACTTCTTTCTGCCTGTAGCATTTAAAACTGCAATCACCAGAAGGCAGAAAAACTTTAAGCACCAGAACTGATGAATCCATTAGTAAAGAAGGGAGGAAGTAGGAAAAAGAAGTGAGGAATGATGCATTTTGGGAAGAGATCTACCGTTTTGTTATCTTTGTTTGGTACCTCGAACAAAGTGGGTTTGTGCCTAGGGCTCATGGCCCTAGGCACTATTTTATCTGCAAGAGTAATTAAAGGAGAGGGCATGTGTGTACATATATTGGTTTATTATTTTTTGTATTTCATTGATTAATTTTCCCCAAGCTGAGCAATGTAAGTGTAGTTCAAATGCAGCAACTGTGGTGACACCAGGAAGTAATTATTTCAGGAAGCTTGTGAATGTGCCCTTATTAAACAAATTCAGGTGGCTTGTTTTTGTTTGTTTTAAGTAAAGCAACAAGAAAAGAATAGGAAAGTTGCCACCTTCATGGGATGCAGTACAGGACACAAGTAAAGAAAAAAATTTATGATTATGTCCCGAGTCAGGAGACAGCTGTCTCCTGCAAGCAGAAAAAAACATGCAAAAGCTGGGTTTTTTGTGTGTCTTTTGGGGAACAATTCTCCTTCAGACTTGCTGTTCTTTTAATAAATATTTCTTTTTTTGTTTTTATTCACTGCTTTGCAGTATTTTGAAAGGGGAATGTATGGCCGAAAGGTTTTCTTTATAGAAAATCCAGAGGAAAAAATGCATCAGCAAATGGCTTATTGATGCATTTAAAAAAAAAAAAAGTATGTATTGTACACTGAACATTGTGAAAATCTCAGCTGGGATCTGTCTGCCAGATCACCCCTGGTGAAGCCCGGGGAGATGGACTGAGGTGACTGTAAGTTGGCCCCTCTTTCAATCCAGATAGATCTATGGAGTACAGGGAGAAGAACAGGATGGAAATAGGACAAACTTCCAGTATATCTTCAGCAATTGGTTCATTTAAAGTACTTCATATTTGAGGTATAGATTTTTTTTCTTTTTTCTCTCTTTTAATTTTTTTCTATTAATAGCACCCCCCCCAAAAAAAAAAAAAAAAAAACAAAAAAAAAACCAACCAAAAAAAACCCAACCAAACAAAAAAACCCATATAGAAGTAGCTTTTGAAGAGAAACGAATTTTAGGATTGGAAGAAAAGTTGAACTCCTTCCAATGAATGACTGAGGACAACGTAGGAGGCTGAAAAAGGTTGTTAAGAGTGCTCTTAAGAGAGGAGGAAAGTGAATGTGCAAATATTTCTGCCTTCTGCTCTAGCAAGACTGTGCTGACCATGAATTTTGGCTTTGAATCCATTTGCCCCTTCCCTTCTCTCAAGCATGTAACTCTTTGCAGAGAACTATTTTTCTGGAATTTGTATGGTTATATGGATTCTTCTCCACTTGGAAGAATGTTGCTCAGTTAATTACATGAAATACAGTAGAGAAACCAGTGTGTTTTCAATGAAATTTGGTTCTAATATTGTACTATAACATCCTATGACTTAGAAGCAACTTAAAACTGCAGTGTAGGTTTTTCAGATATTTAGAATTTCAGCCATCACCTTTAAAGCGCATGTATTGTTTGGATGCAAATTTTAGATTAAGGAATGTTGGACTGCTCGTATTAACCATGTAAAAAAGATTGGATCGGTTTGAGCAACCAGCCTGAAGTGTTTTTCTTGCTATTTATGAATCAGAACAGTGCTCGTTTTTGGTATCTCTGCAAAGGCATCCAAACCGTTTATGTTGCTTTCATAGTGCCGTACCACCAATCCTGGCTGGAGGTAGCTGAAGTGGGGATGAGGATAATGTAGTGAAGATGGTTTTCTGTTTCTTTTATCTATTTTGCTTTTCTACTTTCTGCATTTGCTTCAGTGTTATGGTTGTTGTCAGCCTGAGAGTGGATAGCTTGTGGGCACAACTGAATTATTTTCATACGTGACACAGATAAAAATATATTTCTATGAGAAAGTGTTTATTGTAGTCTTGATCAAACTGCTCTATGTTCTTTATGATGGATGATGATATCCAAATGATCACAGCACAAACTGTTAGTTTCAGTCCCTTTTGATTTAAATTAGGAATTAAATTCTTTCTAATTCTGCCTGGTTGCAGGCAGTCTGATACTGTGATAGCATGTTTGTGTTGCAACCTGCCCTCTCCTCCAGCTGCTCAGGCATAAAACAATCAAATGGTCTGAGGAGGCAGAGGTACCTGTTACCCAGTGTTTGGGCTGAGGTTGTTAAACAGAGAATTCACATTTCCTGAGAAACGGGAGCTGCATGGCTGCGACCACCCAGGTAGGACTGGAACAGGAAGGACCTGCTGGGAAGGAGGCACTACTGAGGCAACTCAACCTAATGTCACACTCTCCCATGTAAAATGATTTTAAAGAGTTAAAGCTCAGCTGCACTGTCACCAGTCCTTTGCAATGAGGATCCCTCTTTTGATTCATGCAAAGCTGCTTGCTTCTAACTGGAGTTTGCATTCAGTTAAAATGTATTTGTGCTCTGACATGTCAGGCCAGGCTATCTGAGCTTCCTCTGCACTGAGCAGACCTGGGAGCCTCTTTGGTTTGCCAGCCCAGATAATGTATGCAACTTTGGGCATCTTTAAGAGTGGAAACAAATGCTGTTCCCAGATGACCTTGAGCAACACTTGTACCTTCTAGTGAGGTAACAAGTCACACCTGTCTCATCCCATCACCTGCTGGGCAGTGGCACAGGTGTTACAGATCACGGAGCTGGATTTTGGGTCATGATTGCCTTTGTCTTTTTGGGCGCATGCAATGCAAAATGGTGAGCTGTCCTGTGGCATGTTCGGCAGCCAGTGGCTGCTCAGGAAAATGCCTGGAATAACAGATATACTGCCTGTTTAAAGAAAGAAAAAAAAAAAAGTGAATCAGCATATTGACCTTACTGAAACATGCAAATCACTTGCTAGGCCACAACTTCTGAAATAAATTCCCATAATGTCTGTATTAATTCTTTTAGAAACTATTAAAAGGATTTGTGCGATTATTCTGAGCTCAGACAGCAGTAAGTGTCAGGCTTTTAACTGAGGAGGTGTGGAAACCAGCAACAGTGGACTATCTTGAATAACTGTGTTAGTGTTTTGTTCTTGGAAGGCTTTTTCACCCTGGACTGTTCGTTTGTTTTTTTTTTTTTCCCCCTCACATAAATGTTAATAGTACTCATAAAGGGTTCACTGGTTAAAAAAACCCCATGTTTTTGTATCCTTTTAAGAGTTGTTTTTTTTTTTTTTTTTTTTTTTTGTAGAAATTAAGTTTCCAGCACTGCTTCAAAAATCAAAAAGAAATAATAGCTTTTGAGTTTTGAAGGATATCGTGGTGTTTGTGTTGTCTGGTTTTGGAGTCTGTCACACTTAGTAACTTAAAATCACTTGTATTTTTTTTTAAGTTGTCTGAATGCTTGCTGGAAGTCATTACAGATTTTTAAACATTAT
This sequence comes from Coloeus monedula, assembly GCF_965178545.1. Taxonomy (NCBI): domain Eukaryota; kingdom Metazoa; phylum Chordata; class Aves; order Passeriformes; family Corvidae; genus Coloeus; species Coloeus monedula. The sequence continues at coordinate 10,801,752 of NC_138789.1, forward strand.
TTAAAATGCAAATAAAATTCAAGTAATTGCAAAGTACTTTAGGAGAAAACAGATGGGAAAACAACACTATGCCATGATGTGTTCTCTATCGTTTCTAGAAGTCGCTCAGAGTATTCTGCTTGAACCTTTTCTGAGCACTCAGCTGTTTGCTTAGTGACAGGACAAAGGACTGACAGTAAGGCAGAAAATGCCATTGCGCTGCTATCTACACCTGCGTCTCAGAGCTGCGCCTTGTGTGCCGCAGGTGCTGTGTTTACGCCATCATCGGGCGAGCAGACGAGACAAGAACCTTCACGGATCGGCCTTGGGAGCTGCCCGGCGAGGGCTGCCAGGGGCTGCCAGCACCCCACGCCCCTGCCTCCAGCGAGGCCGCCGCGGAACGGGCAGGTGCGGGCGCGCCGGGCTGGGCGGGCGCGGGGCGCGGCGAGGGGCGGTGGGAGCCGCCGGACCCGCCTCCCGGGGCGGGCGCGGACGCGGGGCGGGGCGGGACGGGCCGGCCGGGGTACCGGCGGTGGCGGGAGGGCGCAGCAGAGGCCGCCGCGGCCGCAGCATCGCGGCGTGGTGGCGGGGATGGAGCCCTGGAAGCAGTGCGGGCAGTGGCTGATCAGCTGCAAGGTGCTGCCGCCCAACCACCGGGTGACCTGGGACACGGCCCAGGTCTTCGACCTGGCGCAGACGCTGCGCGACGGCGTCCTGCTCTGCCAGCTGCTCAACAACCTCCGCAGCCACTCCATCAACCTCAAGGAGATCAACCTGCGCCCTCAGATGTCCCAGGTGAGGCTGCTCTCCCCAGCCCCTGTCCGCTGCCCGTGTCCGCGCCCTTCGCGCCGCGCGCGGGGTCTCCGCGTGCTTTGCCTTGCGACTTGTGGCGGCGCGGAGCGGCACCCGCGGGGTGCTGCCGCTGCCTCTCTCCAGCCCGGAGCCTCCGCGCCCGCAGGGCGGTGAGCGTGAGTTGGACCTGGGGCAGTCCCTGCCGGCACCTTCCCTGCGCGGTGCGGCCGTCCAGCCCGGGCTCGGCGCGTCCCGTCCTGGGTGCTGGGACAGGGCTCAGCTTCAGCGCCGGGCTGGCGGCTCCGGAAACCTCCGCAACGGGAGGCGGTTCGGGTGAGAGTTCCCCGGGCCCGTCGCGGGGTGGCCGTGGGAAGAAGTTCCCGCAGTGGTCTCAGGGTCAACAATTGAACATCTGTGTGCGTTACTATTTAATGTGAGCAGGCTACAAATCAAACGACCTCTTGCTTCTAGTTTTTCTGGCTACACCTAGGGACGTGGTGGGGAGGGAGGGCGCCGGGCCGATGTGGCCGAGGAGCGGGGAAGGCAGAGCAGGGGCTGTGGGAAGCGGCGGGTGAAGCTCTGGTAGCGCCAGTGAGCTGCTCTTCCCAGTTTTTTGTGACTTACAGAGTTGATTGGAGAAGACTGATTAGTAATGAGAAATCGTATTCTTGGTAGCTGGTTGCTTGTGTAGTACTATTTTAAAAAAATTTTATTCAGACCCTTTTATTTTTGTCTTTTTAAGTTGATATTTGGAATAATTATTTAATACCCAAGTGTAATTCCTAATTCAGCCCTGGTTTAAATGCGGTTTTTAGTTTGGACTAATGCTTTGTTACTGTGACTCATAAAGTTGGTTTCAGATATCGAGATAAGATTATATTAATAATTCAAGAAGAGACTATATATACATGACTTCCTGTCACTGCTTCATGCACACCTATGCCTTGGCAGAGGTGGTGGCAGCCAAGCAGATGTTGTCTGGAAGGAAACTAACTTCTGAGCCTGTCATGTGTTTTAAAACATTGAGAAACAGACGTACTGTAACATTTCAATGTTACGGTTCTCTTTTTGATTTATAATAATATTGCTATTGCTATTCACATTTAGGATGCTGGCAAAAAAGCAGTAGTAGTGAATTACACTACTTTGTCCATGTCTTTGTCGATGTTTGCTTATAAACCCAGTTATTTTATTTCTTATTAATTTTTTCTTTTAGCAGCTGTGTCTTACTACCAAGGCAGCATTTTCTGGAAGCTCAGAGTGCAGAAAGGGAAAATGTAGTTCAGCTAGTCAGACTCAAAGCTCTGAGACTCTTGCACTAGATGTGAATGGCATAAAGGCTATCTCAGTGTACTTGAGAGCTCAAGCGCCTGCTTGAATGGCATATGCAGAGGCAAGACTTCATGTGAGTGATGGAGCTGCACAAAGGGTGGGCTTCTCTGAGTGGAAGAAATCCAGTTCAGTTTTTTCTCTGTACCATTACAACTTGTAAGTTTCAGCTCTTGCTAAACCAGAGCCTTGGTTTATATTTGGTTTTTTTTTTTTTAATGAACTAGAAGGGTGTTGTCATGATATTACACAGTATTTTTGAGATGGCTAACTCATTGCATCATCTTGAATTCTAGATTAATGTTGATTATCTGGACCACTATTACTTGATTTTATTTTTGATGAATTAAAACCGTGGTAGTCTCCCTCTGTCTACTAAAACTAAGTATCAAAATGCTTTGTTGTCTTCTTTGTTAGAGCAGGTTTGGGAATCAAGATTAATACTTATTTAAGTATGTTTGAACTATGGATTATAATTGTAGATCTTGGATTATTTACAACGGTTGTCTCCTTGTTTGCTGTATGCTTGAGGTACCTAAGTCTACAATGCTGCAGACTGCACTCTCCAGTGGTGCATTTCTTTGCCCTACACTGATTTTACTTTTTAAACAAAAGGAACTGTTGCTGGATCAAAATCTATAATGGGTGACTCCACATAGTGTTAAATTTACTGGGAATGTTACCTTTGTGTTCTGTGAGTTCAAGATTCAGTGATCTTAGTGAGGTTCTGTGGGGTTTTTGAGAAGTCTTTGGAGGACACCCTTTCTGCTGGAAATGATCACTCAAGTGAAAATTTCAAAAATTGTTGAAATTGAAATTCTGCCAGTTGCTTGTAGTTTGTGGCTGAGACTGTAAAGAGCTCATAGTAATAACTTACGGAGAGGTCTCAGTGGCGTGAAGATTATTCAGCTGGTGAGATCTGCTTGGAGTTGGGCCCTAAGTTGTGAGTTTTGTCAGAATAGTACTTGTCAGTAAACTAATACTGCATCACAGTAGATTTGCATCATAAAGTTGCTGTGTCATAGGAACTTGGGGTCTTGTAGAAACGCAAGCTAGCTCACCTGTTCCTTGTGGGGTAATGAGTTACAGGCACTGGAGGCAGAGCAGAGTAGGCATTAGGATGAAAATCTTTTTGGCCACTGACTGCAGAGTCTGTCTGAAAATGCTGCTGTGTCTGTACTGACTAGCTGACCTGTTTGAACTTCATATGGCACTTATCCCTCATCTTCTAAAACTGAGCTGCAGCTCCTGTATTCCTTGATCTGATGTTGTTTTCTTCCACTTAGTCTTAGAATGGGTCAGGGGATTCTTACTGCACAAGTTTTGATCAATACAGCGACTGAGAAGGGTGGATAAAAGCTTCATGAATGGGCCTCATTGAAGTCAGACTGATTTTGGCTGTGTCTCTTACTGCAGTTGATGTTTCAGGCCTTTCTCTATGAACCAAGTTTTCATGTCTTGGAGGCTAGTTACAAATGCACCAGCTCCAAAGAACAGGAAAGTGGGAGGCAGTGCCTCTGGCAGACCTGGGAGTAGGTGTCAGTCCTCTGGCGTGTCAAGTCTTTTTCATTTTGTTACATATTTATTTTTTCAGAATAAATGTGACAGATCACACATCAGTGATGCTCATCAGCTCTGCTCAGTAGTCCTTGGTAACCCCTCATAAGCTATATGAAAAGTGCAGAGGGATTGTGACTGATGCTGCAGTGCCAGATGCTGCTTTTTGGTGGAGTCTGATTCAAACAGGAGCACTGTTGATTTGCTGGGGCAGGAGTAGAAACTGAGATTGATGATGCTCAGCATTGCAACACAAGTGTGCTTGACCAAATGGCAATGGGGGTGTGTTCTCTTTTATGGGCTGGCTAGCACAGGGAACCACATGCCTTTGTTCCATCACCAGCCATGCACCTTGTCACATCTGTTTTCAAGGGTGGACTGTTTTATGCATTTGAGATCTGTGGATTCTGCCCCTTTACCTTTTTGGAGATAATGCCTGTGCAAGAGAAATGTCTCAGTGGCTTTAGGCTGCATAACATTGGGGTTCGAACCTTTTTGAATGCTGTCTGTTTTCATCTGCATTACTGTATGCTTATGAACATACGTATATTTGGTTAGTGGAAGTTGTCCTATGAAGAGCAGAAGCTGATTCAGTCAGTTACACTTTACAGACAGTGAACCTCAGATGTTAAAGTATAAACCTTGCATATATAAAGGCTAAGCAGCACTGAGCCTTCCTCTTCCGGATTGCCAGCTCAGTGCTGCCTGGCTCCTGTCTGAGAAGCTGGTGTGTCTTGGTGTGAGGTTCCCTGTGAAAAATTACACATGGGCTTTGTATGAGATTAGAAATTCAGGTTCAGGGACATGCATGTCCAGGGTTTTTTTTTCCCACTCTTAACAGAACAGAAAAATGTCAGCTCTATTAAGAGCTCTTGTGTCAACGCTTAAACTTTGTTGTTTGAACTCCCACGAGCTAACAACTTGAGTTAGTTCAACCTGTGTGCGTGCCATCAGAAAAGGAAATGTAAGAGGTGGATCAAGTAATACCTTTTGGCCTTTAACTGTAGGGGAGCCTGTCTGATTCAGTTAGTGTTTTGAAAGTGGTCTTATTGCAGGCACCAAACACTTAAACACTATAGCTGCTCGGAATGGAGCTAGAAGAGGGAATGCACTAAATGAATAAGGGAGGTGTGACTGGTGTGCTGGTGTGTTGCAGGGTTTCCCCTGAAGTGGAGCATCAGTCTCTGGTGACAGTGGGAGCATGGAGCACTGAAGCTCAGTGTCTGTCTTTAGAGCTGTTCACTGTAATCATTGACTCACCTCACATGCTGCCTCTTGGCTAATGTAGGCTGGTAAAAGTAATAAAAATAGAAGTGATCCATAACAAAAAGTACTAATCTTAATGTTTAATCATAATCAGACAAGAACTTAAGTAATTTCTCACCAGAAATGTAAAACCTAAACCAATGGATTATGATGGATTTGCAGAAGATGTCGTCTGTTTAATGCTTATCTTTTATCTTTAGTACTTAGCAAACTAGTTTTGAAATGGTTTTTGCAAGGCATTTAGTTAACTTGTGAGAGATTGCTAAACAGGAAAACAGCACTTAATGCAATACTGGCATGGGAGTTTACCTAAAGGGGATGTTGACACAGATTAAATATTAAAAATAACTATTTCCTATTATTCTAATAAAAATAAACAAAATACTCCTCACTTAGTATTAAAAGTTCAAGTATTTTCTAATTTTAGGGAGTTTTTTTGGTGTGACCATGTTGTCCAAAGGAAGTTGGTTATCTTTGTCATCCATGTAATATTTTGGTGTGGTGACAGAGCGTTTTATACAGGAGTTTATTTTTCTTGGTTACAGTGGTAGCAGGTAGTCTCAGGATGTGTTTGTGCTGAGTGAGACATACCTCTCTGTTTCCTCTGATCCTGCCTTTGGTGTGAGGCTTCCCCATTCCCCCTAGGTGACAACCCTGATTTCCTGTCCTGAGTGTGCATCCCCCTCTGTAAGCTCCTCACAGCTGGATATGCTGTGTTTTCTTGTTAGGTTAGGTGCTAGGAAGTACCACAAAGATACATTTAGATTAATACAGTTTTTCTGAAACTGTAGAACTTCTTGTGCTTGAACAAGAGTGTAGAAACTGGTTCAGTTTTTGTCAGTGTAGAAACAAGAGATGTCTTTAACTGCCCCCTATTCTTCTTGAATTCTTTGAATCTTACTGCATATTCACATGCATTTAAAAGAATTCAGTTTTCAAATGTTTTCAGTCTCTTTGCTTACTTGCTGGTACTTTGGTCCACTTAGCATCTTTACCACATTTAACTTTATTTCCATGATTCATTTAAATGAAAACTATATTTGCCATAAGATATATTATCCAGAAAAAGCATATTTATCTATATGTATGTTGTGTGTACATATGCATATCTTATATGTGTTGAACTTGATAAAATGTTTTGAACAAATATTTGTTCAAAGCAAAACCTTAATATGACCTCTGTTTTGTGCTAAGAACAGACTGATGAAAAAGTAGTGACCTGGTTTTTCTAGGTAATTCTTCCTACCTTAAGAAGATAAAGAAAATAGCTCTTGAAAACTGATGTAATGATTTTGACTCACATGGATTCTTTTGCATTGCAGGGGGAAGGAAAAACTGCAGTTGTAGTCTAGGGTAAAGCTTGCTTTACACGTTATGTTTATTATACAGTTATTAAATGCAGCATATGTATCTTGCCAAGAGGTGTCTCAAATGTTCCCTTCTGCACAGAATTTTGGTGTGCTGGCAGCTATGTAATGCATTTACAGAAAAAATATTTGTGCTGGTTTCTCACAGAGGCTGTAGCATGTGCCAGAAGTGGATAATATAAATTAATGTCTGTGTATGGCATGCTGCTGTGTCATGTGGGAAAAGCCAAGTTTTTTTTGAGCCTTGTCTGACAAAGGTGGGAGACCTGTGACAGTGGCAAGTTGAAGGACTGCTTATGAAAAGAAACAAATCAAATAGGTTAAAGGAGATATATATATATATATATATATATATATATATAAAAGAAGTAGGAGGAAATAATCAAGGGAAACAAAATTAACTAGAGAGAATGGTCAGAAGAAGTTGGGAAGCTGGTTTTAAAAGGATATCAGTAAGCAGGACACTTAAGAATTTTGGTATTTATTGCAAGATAAGTACAGAAACTCAATTTTGGATATGCTGTGTTATTCTTTAATGATAATGGATAGTGGCTTTATCATTGCTAGCATGCCAGTCTGTTATAATGTGCTGCCTTACGGCTGTGAGTTGCAGGAGGTTATTTGCCAGGCTGCAGCACTGCACATCAGGCTGGGTTAGCAGAAAACATCAGTACAGTTTGTGCGTTGGATAGATAGAGGATCTTGGATTTCTCACATGCATCCCTTTCCGCTCTCCTTTGAAGGTCAAAAGAGTTGATGAAGTCATAGTTGTAAAGAAATAGAGAGTAAGGAGAGAAAGGGCTGCAAGGGGAGAGAGAGGCAAGGCAGCTGCCAGGGGTGAGAGGCAGACCCCGCAGGGAGTGTGGTGGTGCATCCATCTTGGCCACGCCAGGAGGGCCCTGGCATAGCTGAGCCTGGGTTTCACTGGTGTGGGTGTTGGGGAGGAGGGTTAACTGGGAGCAGCAGCTAGCAGGCTGCTGAGAGCCATGGGCAGGAAGGACTTTAGAGAACAGTTTGATATTGGTGAAATAGAGGAGACCCTTCTGCTGAAGTCGTGTTGGCTCCCTGACCAGCAGCTGACCCAGAGGGGAATAGGACAAGTGCCTGTGGCTGCAAAGGAAAGCCGCTGGGGTGTGCTCCCCTCTCTGTGCTGCTACATGCCGGGAGAGAGGGCAGCTTCTGTCCAGACCCGAGTGTGTCACTGCCTGGAGCAGGCAGGGAAGTCCTGGCTTGTGCACTGCATTGTGTGGGCATCTGAGTACAGAGGAATATGTATTGTTTTATTAGATCACTGACAGTTTTATCTTCTTTAAGTTTTACTTGATATAGAGGTGTCAGTTTTTGAACTTGTTCCCCCAATACTAAAATTGTACCTGTAGTTCTTTGCAGACCAAACTGAACAAAATCCTCCATCAAAATCCTTTGATTTTTTCTTCTCCTTTCTGTTGCTGTGAAACAGCATTGCAGTACTTCCATCTTATTCCATAATACTTCATAGGAATGTTTTGTACTACCTTACATTGTATTATTTCAGTATTTCAGAAGTTCTATTTCACTGAGAAATACTAACTGATGTGCAGTTTATTAAATGGCTATTAATTTCTTCCCCCGCACTTTTTAATGTACTTGGCATAATCTGAAGCTACCTTTTCTTTCCTCTTATTTTGCTTTGACAAGTCATGTTTAAGACTTGAGGCATTGTGAAATACCAGTTGTTTGCTAAGACTTACGATGTGTAGAATGCAATCTGAACTGACATCTGTATAGTAAGGCTTTGAATTTTTGTACTTAAGAGAAAGATATTCTGTCAAAGCTCAATGAATGCTATTGGCTTCAGCTCACCACACTGTCAAGTGAGAATGTATCTTTTGGAAAAATATTGGTCGATGACCCTTTCTGTCATCCTATACTAAATGTCAATAGTGAATGCCTTGGTAACATGAAACACTGAAGGACTATTAGTAGGATATTTGTTTCTTTGTTTATTCAGAACATGAAACATTAGACACAAATTGCATACTATAGAGGTATTGCAGCAATTTGTACAAAAGCCACTCATGTACTATTTAAAATCCTTTTGCAGACCTATGGTTGAGTTGTCTTATATTACAATCCAAAATATTTTTGACCTTTACTTTCATTCAGATTTTTATTTTATAATTGGTCAATAAGTATTCAGTTAATCTGTCAGTACTTATTTTTTTGCTCATTCTATCTGTGAAACTTAATTTGAATCATATAGAGACTATAGTATGATTGCCTTGCAGAAGCAAAAAAAAAAAAAAAATTGCTATAATCAAATATTTTCTGAAAAAAAAACCCCAACCAAAAACACCCAACAAACCAAGGCATTTTTAAAAGCATATTTTTAACTGGTAAAGCTTAGCAGAACAAGATGATCTGTATTTCCAAAACCCTTCAATATGCCCTTTAATCCTTGGCACCATCAAATTTACCCAATTGTTTCTGAGTTATATAATGGTGTGTACTGTATAATCTATACTTAGGGTATTCTGTACCATTGCTTGTTCCTTCATTCACACTGTTTCTACATGGAAAGAAGCCTGACAGTCAACTAAAATGGAGTGATTAGAACTTGGCCCTTAAAAATGTTAATTGTCACAGCAGTTGCACTTCACTGTTGTGTAGGAAATTTGATGCATTAAGAAAGGAATGTGTTATTTTGCTTGCACACACTCTAAGATACTGTAAAAATTACAGCATCATCATAGATTGTGTAATTCCTTGTGTTCTGCTTGCATGTTAGCAGTCAAGATTTAAGTTATACTTATGTGTTCCAGTGATTGACTTCAAATTCCCATCAACTACTGCCTCATGTGGCAGTGATGCCTGATATCAGCTGATAAAAGGCCACGATGGCCATGGTATTTTTTCCTCTGAATTGCTCAGGATCTCTGAATAAGTATGTCTGATTCCAGCACAAAGAAGGTTAAAGGTTGATGGAGGACCACGCCTTCTCTGCACTAATATCCCTTCAGATTTTAGGTGTCTCTGGGTGGAAGTATGGTGATGACATAGTGCTACCATGTGAATTGTAACTTGAAGTGAACACTCATTAATCCTACTTATCTCTATAGGATTTAGATCGAGCTTTGAATTTCTTTTATCTGGAAAATAAGTAGAGTGTAGGAAACACCAGTGAGAATGTTCAAACTGTTGCTATTGCCTGAAGCATCTTTCACTCTCAAAACAGAAAGATTGAGACTCCCTTATTAAGTGCCCTTGCAGGCTCCTGCCTTTGGTCTTATGGTCAGTTGATGTGTGGTTGGTTGAAAAGGGATTTCTGCTAAGGTTTTAAAACCTAACTTACATTGAGGCAGCTGTTTTGAAAACCTCTTCGTGCTACCTTGTGGCTCAAGTTTTGCATTTCACAGTAGTACCAATTTTGCTAAATTGTGTGAAGTTGTGTGTGGAAATACTAAGGTTTCACTTTCTCTTAATGGTTTACCCTCCATGTATGTGCACAAAGCAGTGCAGGGTATCGGGTTGTATCACATACTTTTCTGAATTGTCAAGTGCTTATTTTTAAATATTGTTGAAAATTCCTGCTGAACTTTGATTTCCCACTTTCCTTTTCTCTCTTTTTTTCCCCCTTTCTTTTGTGTGTGTATCTCACTTAGCTTTTTGGATGCTTGATGTGAAGTAATAATTTTTCGGCCATACCCCAGAGGGCTTGTTTGGGACGTGTATGTATCCTCTTAGCGATGTTTGGTTTGACTGAATTCTTAGAGAGTTTTTAAAAGTGCAGAATATGTTAAAATCTTAAGTGGCCTTTAACAGGTGTGTAATATCCTGAGGTTTAATGGGAGTCTTAAGAGTTAACTTGAGCCATTTTGTTTTGAGTTCTGCCTGTCCTGATCTTTTTCTCCATCACAAAGAGGGTAGTGCACATTTCCCCACCACTGTGTCTTGATGTTAATCACTACAGGTAGTAATGAGAGTTATTCAGAGTCTGTGTTCATTCAGTTTGCAGTTGTGGTTGGCAGCACTGAATATGGTGATGCGTCTTCTCTGTGGATTGTGCTGAGGCCGCTGGTTTCACTGCAAGTATGCCGAACAGATGGCCCTCTTTTAAAAGCTGAGGTTTAACTCCCCAATTGTTCTCAGTGATGCCTTCAAGCAGTGTTGTTGTTTAGAAGTACTGTGCCTCAGTAAGTGCTGGTAGCTACACTTACATTGTGCTGCTGCAGGTTTTATGAAGCTTTATGGAAGTGACTCCTGTAATCCTGTTGGAATGCCTCTATAGAAGTATCATAGCCCTATAGTTTTCCTTTCTGCTGAAGACCCTGGTAAAATGATTAGCTGAGATGAAAGGCTTTGCTGCCTGGGACATTTGCCTGTTAACGAAGACGGTGATGGGAGAGTGTGGATATAGGAATAGCTGAGCCATGCTGGCTACAGGGTGAGCTGCACTTCATGAGAAGCTCCTGAGCAGCACACTGGAGCATATTTCAAATTTGTGTGTCTCCCCAGCTATAATTGCTCAGATTCGCAGACCTCTGGGGAATCTGCTTAATTTAAACTATCTGCTTTCTCTTTTCTGAGCATGTAGGTTTTTGTTGCTTGGAAGCCCCATTGTGCATCACATTATTTCAAGAGCACAAGCTCTAGCAATATTAATGTAATGTGAATTATTCTCTAGTGTTAAAAATAGCTCCTATGAAGTAAAAGAAATAGATAATTTTAAAAAAAGAAATTACAAGTTATTTGCCATGACCAATAAGAGAAACATAAGAAAAGAGCTAATAAAAAAAGTCCTCAAACAAGAGGGGGAATGTATTATGTAACACTGTCTCTTAGCACACCTCACTAGGAAGAGGCCTGAGGAGTGGATCCTTCCATCAGTAGTATTACAGTGATTGTAATGTGTTCATGTGACCTCTGCTTGGCAGCGAAGAAAGCCTGAGATGTTCTTTTTTGGGGCAAAATTGCTGTCTTGGTGGGGTTTCTCTGTGTAGGTCCTCTAAAGGTAGTTGTCATATTAATTAAGGACTTGTTCTTTCTGGCTCAGAACTTGTGTCCATTTCCATGTGATGGAATGGCTTTTTAAGTCTTAAAAACGTTTGTTCGAATTTGTGGCCCAAAATGCGTTTTACTAAATGTTTAGGTTTGGAAATAACTCCTAAGTGATGGATCTTTTAATTCCAGTGAGGAATGAGTGATTTCATCTAATGTTGTGTCTAATCTAAAATCTGTGGTGAAGCAGTTCAGCAGGAAAATTAGCCCTCAAAAGGTTTTGCAGGAATGCCATTCTTGGAAGATGTTCTTAAAACTATTTGGAAAAGAAATGGGGTAGTATTCAGCTTTTCCTGTTTTGTGCTGAAGAGTATTAGAGTTTGACCTCAAAATCAGTGTTTCAATAAAGTAATGTTAAAGTTTAATGAACTTAAAATACCTTTCATCTTGTTTTGAAAGAGCAGCAGAATTTAAAATGTTAGGGTTTCTGTAGAATATTTTATTTTCCTGACAGGTTTGGTAGTGACAAGCTTTTTTCAATCTTCTCTGTTTCTCACATTTTTCTACCTTGACTCACCTAGGTGAGTCTTGATCTCACCTATCAGAAACCCAGACTGCTCTGTGATTAATAAGAAGTACTGCTGTGACAGGTTTGGTTGGGTTTTTTTTTATTATTATAATTTCACCTCCCTTGTTTATAATTCTCACTCGTTTTGACTCATCTGTTCTGCAGTTTGGTTGTACTTGTGCTCTCTCAAACTGGTCTGTATTAATTTCGCCTTCTACATTTGCCTTCCCCTCCCACTTGTATTTTCTTCTCCTGCCAGTGCATCTGTTTCCTCTTTCCCTTCTTTCCTGATGCTCTTTCTTCCTTTCAACTGTTTCCACTGCCCTGTTGTCTTCACTGTTCCTGTTGGCTTCATCCCTCTGCAGATTGTCTGAAATCTGTTTCCTACATGGATAAGAGCACGTCTCCTCCGGAAGCTGCATGGATGTGTTGGGCATGAAGGCTCTGGTGGAAGTTATGCTTTTAGGACCAGTGAAAATAGGATTCAAAGGACCGGACAGTGCTTGACCAGCAATCTCATGCTGGGCTGTTTTAAACTGCTTTTCAATGACTACTTCTAGTAAATGAGTCATTATTTCAAAAATTTCTGCCACCTCCCTGTTGCAGTCAGAGGTTTGCAACATATGTGAGGGTGTCCCCAAAACTGTTTTGATGCTTTGCTCCAGGTGATAAAGCAGATCACTCTGGTGGAGTGATGAGGATAAAACCTAGTGCTGGCAGCCTGCAGGGTGAATCAGACTGGAAACTTGCTCTTTTCAAAGGCAGCGTTACTTGATTCCTGCCCTTGCCACCAGCCTTTGGATGTTTGTGCCACCATGCCAGTGCTTAAGCAATATTATTCTGTGGTTGTGTCCTGACGGAGCAGGTGGGGATGATGGGAATGGTACTTATTTTTAACTACTTCCCAGATTGATTTTCAATGTTGCTTGCAAGGCAGAAATAGCCAGTCCTGCTAGCCAGTACGTTCATCCTGCTTCTCCTTCATGTTGGACATCAGGCTCAGTGGTTTCTGTATCTTTTTTCCAGTGAATTCCACTCCCTTATCAAAGGCTGATAGACATGATAATTTTATTTCTGCTCCCTAGACTGGAGGTGAGAAGACCATTAACACTCCAAGTGAAACAGCCACTACACTGAGTATCTGTATTGTGAGATACAAGCGTTCTCTACACAGTGATGTCCCTGATGGCTTACCTTGATAGCAAATAGTTTGTTTCTTCAGGTTTCTGCAGTTTTGCTTGCTTGCTCTCTGTGGATGGACATAGTGTTCATAGCCCTGGTATAATTCATAGAAGTTGCAGGCACAGAAGGGGGTGATGCCCAGCTGGTTATTCCATGGAAGTGGATGTGCTGTCAGCAAAAGCTCAGGAAGGTCAAGGCATCAGTGGCCAGTGACTGTTCTGTAAATTTGCACCTTTTGTCTTGGTTTGTTCACATTATTTCTCTGCTTGAGGCTGAAGCCGTTCAATATTACCATTTGTGAGTTATTTTTTTAAAGGTTCTCATGGAACTAAATGAAAATTTTTTCATGCAGTTTCTCAGTTTAATGGAGAACATGCATCTGAAGAATAATTATTGTGAAGCTCATCCCTTTATGCTTGCTGATGTTATGGTTTCATGTTCTTTGAAGTACTAGAGTAGCTTTGCAGTATTTGTTTCATGCTGAGATACTGATGAGAGCTTAATCCAGGTCAGTGATTTTTTTACTTTAGTATTGGATCTTAATCCAGGTCAATGATTTTTTTACTTTAGTATTGGATCTTAATCTGGGTCAGTGATTTTTTTTTTTACTTTGATATTGGATCTTTCATAACTTGTGAATAATTTGCCACAGATACCCTTTCAGAACTGAAATACGCTGCTGTGAGGAAGTGGCTTTTGCTTAGTTTTCTATCATGCTTTCCTCATGAAAGTTCTCATTGTAAAGTCTAGCCTGCTCTTTTATGCTTCCTTTAACTTTATTCACTGTTTATAATTGTGAGAATGATTTTTAACTAGGGAAATTCCTTTTAAAATTTGTTCTACTCTAATTTAGTCATATTCTTTTCCAACCTTTACAATTTCTCAGTATTTACTTACCAATTATTAGTGTCCCAAGTGGAAAATAAACTAGAGATCTTGAGTGGCTACAGATTTCACTGAAAGGACACATGATGGCTGAACAATTTGTGTGTGGTGGGTTTTTTCTCCCCCTCAACTGGCTTTGAAATGGGTATGCTTTTTTTTTTTTTAAAAAAAATAAAAACTTCTAAGTTTTCACAACAGTAGTCATTGACAAAAAGAAGTGATTTCCATATTGTCTGTTAGGAGGTCCTTGGATTTCCTACACATGTTCTTCAGTGTCCTCTATTGCATACAAGAAATGACCACATTTAGCAGAGAGTAACTTGACTTATTTTGACAAATACGAAAATGGGGCAATTTACTTTTTGCTAGTTCTCTGCAACTGTCAAAAAAATTAATCAGAAATACCCTTGAGTGGCAAGGCATACTGATACTGAAAAGGGAATGTCATTTGAACCAATTTATTGCTCCCTCTGCCATCCTTAAATCACTGTGAATTACAGAGAGCAGATTTGTACAAACTTCAGGTTGTGGTGTTTATTGATGGCAGGGTGTACACCTAACAGGCTTTAGCAGACGTCTGGATACCTTGTGTCTCCTCCAGTGCCACTGCTGCCCCTTTCTGCCCTGAGGAGACTCCTGAAGCAGGTGGGAAGACTTGAGCAGAGAGGCTGTGGGAGAGTTTCCGGGAATTTGTATGGAGGTGTTTGTGTCCTGATGCGGTGGCCTCTTGCTGGTAGCAGATTGACAAAAATCGACAGATTTTGGTAGAACCGTGAGTCATGTTCAGAGGATCAGTTCAGTCAGTTGTATGTGGCACAGCTGTTTTCAGCTGCGGAACAATGAGTCACAAACTTGTGAGTTTCCAGTCCTTGCTAAAGAAAATACCCACCATAGCTGCTCTTGTGGTTTCGTTTAGAAATAAATGAGCAGTGCAAGAATTAAATAATTAGACTGACTAGGTCAAGTACTTACTGTATACTGATTTCTGTTTTTTTTTTTTTAAGAACATGTATTGACAAATGGCATGTTATTGTCACAAATAGAAAAATGCTTGTTTCTGAAAAAAGTGAATAGGATCTGAATACAAATACTTCCTGAATCATATAGTCAGAAAATCAGTTAGAAGGGTCTATTCTAATTGTTTTGCCTAATTACTCTCCTGCCCTTGTTTCACATAACCTCACTTATTCTGATCTATTAAAAGGCTGTTGCTGAATATTTTTTCTGTCTAGTTGTTCACACTAAATTATCATCTTTCAACAAATCAAACAAGTTTATCTTCTGCTACTGGACTCCATGCTGCTATTCTGCTTATCTGACTTAAAGGCAAGAATCAGCCTTGCAGTATTGTTGTGTCCATTTTTCTGAAAACCACTATTGTTACTTTTGCAATGCTGAGAACCATCTCCATAGAGAGGCAGAGGAAGATCTGTCATTGTTATAAATTCCCAGTTTCAAATTGCATATATATTGATTTTGTTATTCTGTCTAATCTTGTCTCAATAAGATATTATGCCTTTTAGAAGATAGTAACTAGTCCAGGATCATACTGTGTTTTATTTGGATTTCATTTTATTTAGATGAATAGTCTGTAGAACAAAACAATACTAAACAAAACTAGAAATAAAACTAGGTTTTCTAGACAAAATTTAGGCTTCCTAGACATTCTTACAGCTTAGCTCCAATGTTTGCATTCAATATGTTATTTAAAAAAAACCACTTAAGGAACCATTTGTGTTGAAGTGGTGTTCTGTGAGGCAATTCATAAGCTGATGCTTGTTCAGAGGCCTGAAGTATGTTACAGCAGCTGCTTGTATTGCTTTTGTATGTGTTCTTTTGTATAATAGATTTAAAAAAATATTTGCCTACATCTCGTAGGCAGATGCTTTCATGGTCCCTATGTTAGGTTGTATGTTTTCCTTTATGTATGCATCAGTGCCAAAACCAGTTATGGGTTACTGCTAATGATGAAATTTCTAGCCATGACAAGAATGACTGTTGATTTTTATGTAGATTTGTGTAAATAGCCAGTATCTTGCTGTCATTTTGGTGTGCCTTTTTAAACTTAATGTTGTTGATGATACTACTTGTAAGATGTCAGGGATGTATTTATACAACCAGCTTAAATTGTGTTGTGCTATCACACACAGCTGCTAAAGTACGAAATATTAAGTTGTTCTACATGCATGACCACCTTAGATTTTAATAAGATTAATTTTATGACTAAAACAGGATCCAGCTCTCTTCACTAAGTTCAGAAGACCAGCAGAGCACTGATTGAGGGCTTCCCAAGTTAATGGTTCTCAGATCTCCTTGGTAGACTAGTTTTTCTGGCACTGTTGTGTATGTTTCTTGTAAATTTAAGAGATCTGAAAATACGAGCATGGAACTAATAGCAATCATTTACACAGCCCTTCTTTCAGGGATGAGGAATATCTTTTTACAGGTGTTTTTAAAGTGCTTCAGTAAACTTGCTTTTCGTGAGGTCACCAATATATGTGCAGTGTTGTTCTGAAGTTATTCAGCTGTGAGTCAGTAGCATAAAGACTGGGATGAGTTCTTCACTCTAAAATGATCCTTAACACAGTTCATCATCTATGAACACTTGGAATAATGTGCCAAAACTCGAAGCACATTGTACTTTAATAATTAGAATTATTATTTTCGTGCAGTATTCTGTAGTTCTTTTCCCAAGGTGATTCTGTAGCGAGAGAGTGGAAATGTCTGGTGGCAAGATACTTGTACTTGACAAGGCATTGGTGGTGGCAGAGTGCTCCGGGTGGTTATGGAAGTGGGGCTCTCGTGTGTGTGACGTCTCCTTCTGCCCCGTGCTCTGAACAGCTGCTCTTGGGCTCCATCAGCTCCCCATGACTTTTGTAGTCTATATTGCAGGAGCTGCCAGGATACAATAACAGTAAAGCTTCTGCTAGTAAGGCTGGTTGGTTGCTTTTTGCACTGCTGAAGGGCTTAGTTATTGTGGCATCTGAGGCTTGAGGCTCAGTGGAGACGTTAAGCTTGCTCTGCATCTTGGGCTTCGTGCTGCTCTCTTGCTGAAAAGGCAGCTTTCCTGTGTGGTCTTTTATGGTCTGCCATGTACTTTACCTGCTGAAGACTGAGGAACAGATCTTTTAACAATTATGTTGGGTTCTTTACTGAACCTGCCTTCATGTTTTTTCTAATGAGCCGTTTGAAAAAACCATCTATGTTACAGTTACTTAAGAGCAGTTTTCTCAATT
The DNA here is from genome assembly GCF_965178545.1 of Coloeus monedula. Classification (NCBI taxonomy): domain Eukaryota; kingdom Metazoa; phylum Chordata; class Aves; order Passeriformes; family Corvidae; genus Coloeus; species Coloeus monedula. The sequence goes on from NC_138789.1 coordinate 10,818,890, forward strand.
GGATTGTAGAAAAATATGATATTAGTATCTCAAGACTCAGCACACAGTATGGTGCAGTAATGCATACTTCTCACTGGTGCTCACATACTCCATTTAAAACCCTGATTGTACTGCATCAAATTGCTCAGCAGACTAAGAGTCCAGATAATGCTAAATTATACTCTGCTGCTCAGGTTTCAGAGTATTTGTTTATTCACAATTTGATTATTTTAGGCTATCAATAAATACTCATGTTCTAGGATTTTAATTTTTTTTCTTTTCATATTTTCATAAATCTCCTTCATTCTCATGAGACCATGCTCATGATTGTGTTTTACTTTGCGAGATGCCAAATTGACAGCCTTTGAAATGGAGTTTTGGACCATTTCTTGATCTACCTCAACTATTATTGTGAGACAAAGTATCAGTATGATTTAGCTGTCGCATGAAATGGGCCATGTATAAGAGGTGACAGTTGAATTTCTCTGAGCATCCACATACTTGCCTCTGCTGAGATGATCACAGCTGTTAATTCATACTAGTGGAAGTAAGTATTTATGCAATTTTGACACATCTCCCTCACTAATTTGTGTTGCCTTCAATGATGTGTTTCATTGTGGCAGACAGCTTGGAGTGAATGCAGCCTTTTAGACTGCAAGTGCCTACGATGGTGTACAACTGGAATGCTTTATGTCAGCTTAACCTTTCTTTCACTGTCAGCCTTCTTAAGGAAGGAGACCTACTGCAGCTTCACAAAGATTCATCTGATTTTTAAGTTGGTGGCGTAAATTAAGGGTCTAAAACTTACCAATTCTTGCATTATACAGATACTTCCCTTGAATCCCTTAATTAGGAAAGTTACATGTTCTGAAGAAATGAAGTGCAGTTTACCTAACACTGGCTGGATTTCAGAGTGACACAGTGGAAAACAGTTGTGGGTAAAAAGATGTTAGTCTGTACATTTTTAGATTTGTATTTTAACTGCCTTTTCTCTCAGAATTTTTGGAAGTTGAGAACTCTTAATGTTTTTGTGTCTTATTTATCACAGGAATTGCAGCTGTGGATCAAACCACAGTTTCATCTACTTCACTATCTCATCATCGACATCCAGACCAGATTCTTCAGAACAGTAATCTGTTCTCATAGATAGCTGTGGAGGATGTAGCAGCCAGGGGATTTTGCAAAATGCATGTGCAGAAGCTTGTTTTGTGCCGCAAGCATTCATTATGCTGTTACGCATTATGGCTCATTATGCCATTGCAGTCTGCTGCATAAGCCACAGTACTCCAGTATTCTGTAGTTGTGGTCTCCTGTTTTAAAAAGGATGTAATAAAATGAGAAAAGTTCAGAGAAGGGCAGTGGAGGTTTCTGATGGTATTAAACAAACAATAGAAAAAGAAGAATTTGTCAGCTTTTCACAAGAGGCAATACAGGGGAAGACTAAGAGGCCTGAGAAAAGAGAAAATTACGTGCTGTCCTTTCCAGTGTAGAAACAGAGGGGGTGTCCAATGGAAATGCAACTTTTGAGATGCCAACTGTATGGTACTCAGTGCAGGAAGGATGACATTTGGTGGCAGGTGCATATGTTGAAGCTCCAGAGAAGAAGCCTTTACACAAGGTGTAAAAATGCAGTTGGTACACTATACAACTGAATTTTTGCCTCCAATCCTGCAGATTTACTTTTGGAGTTTGTTTTTCATTCATGGCTATTCCCACTGGTTTGTGATTTGGGCTTTTGGACTTACTTGTTCTACTTATTTGACTTGCAATCCTTGAGAAGTATTCTCTGAATATATTGGGAGCCCCTGTCCTTGCCACGGAGAGCATGGTCTAATAAACTGCAAACCTGAAGTGACACACCAGCAAAAATAGAACAGTGGATTTTTAAAATAGGTAACTAGAGGACAGTCAGATTCATACTGGGCAATTTGTAGAGAGATGTAATTGCATCCTTAAAGTCTTGCTAGGAATTTATTCCATGACCATAAGAGTTTGGAAAAGAATACATATATGCAATTCCAGAAAACATTAAAAGTATTTAATGAATCATGCCTGTTAACACTAATGACTGTTAATAAGAATATTGTTCCTTTCTCTTGGAAATCAAAGACCTAGTACATGATCTGTATCTGCTGGTAAGAAATGGAAAAGCATAGTAGTTATTTGGGTTAGGCTCACCTTTAACAGGAATTGACAACCCTGTGTAGGTCATTAGCCCCCCCCCCTCCCCTCCCCAGTTGTGTTGAATTTCCATGCAGGTTTCAGTGCTGACAGCTTTCAAAACTTTTTAAGTGTTTACAAAAGAACAAGTTAGTATATGCTGACTTAAAAATGCTCTTGAACCCACATTGTAGGTGTTTGTTAAGGGATTACATAGTCGAGGTCCAGGTCTGGCTTGTAGGGCCTGTGTTCGGGACACTACAGCCACAAGTTATTCACAAAGGAGATCCAGTTCAGATGGTGAATTCAGTGGTGCTTACTTTTAGGTGTAGGGTAGAAATAAGTGAAAGGGAGGGTGTTTCTGTAATGGAGGTGAAGTCAGGTGTGGATCCCTCAGGTGAATTCTGTGCCTTTAGCCTATGAGGCAGCCCTTTGTTACACCTTCACAGGGCTCCTTACACCCCCAAATTAATTTCCCTTGCACAGGTGTAGGGAAAGTAAGATCTTCTCATGTTATTGCACTAATGTTAGAGACTTGGTAAAAACCAAGCAGAGTCATGAATAAAAGATATCAAGATACAATGGAAGCAGCTTTTTAGTGTGCCAAGCTAACAATATAGAACAGATGTGCTGGGTGTTCTTTTGCACAGATGTGAAGATCTGTGCATTATACTGCTGCTGTAAGGTTTTTCATGGTTTCAGTGTGGATGTAATTTTTGTTTTCTGACTGTAAAAGCGTTGAGAGCTAATTTGTTTGAGGCTTTCCATTCCTTTTGATGTTTAAATATATCAGTTAATCTGGAGGCTTTAGGGTTCCCCCCTGCCCTGCAATAAGTTTAAATACTTTAGGTAGGTCTAGGTTTTGAGGTTTCTGACAACTGCTAATATTTCATCAACTAAGTTGAAATATACGTGACTAGAAAGCTTGTGTTGGGAGCAATGACAATACATCCAAGTAGGAAATCACTGTCCTTCACATTTTGCCATTTGCAGAAGCAGTTTTCCATGTCACAATTGTAAATACACCTTATGGCAGGCACAGTGACTACTGTCTTACTTTAAATGGCAGTTTCATAAACAGTTTAGCCTGGAGCATTTTAACACCAGAATTTTAACACATCATTTTCTTGTGTTTGACTTTTATTTCATGTCTCACACAGTGTAATCATTAGTGAGTCAAGTATTTTATTATTGCAGTGCTCTTTGCCCTTGGATCTCTCTCTCTTTTAGTCTATTTTGATTTTCTTTTTTCAACTTCTGTTTTAGTGTGTCTGTCCCTTTCATGTTCCTTTTCCTGGGGTCCTCTTTTCATTTCCTTGTTGCTGTCTTCCTCCTATTCATGTTCTTCTTAGGACTATTTTCCATGTTCCCTTTGTCTTCCTTCTTTTTGCATTAGCTTGTGAAACACCGAGATCTTTAGAGCAAGACATTTTAGAGATGCAGCCTTGGGATATAAGACAGATAGGGCTAGTTATTTGAAAAGGTAGCTAAGCACAGGAACTCCCTAGCTAATCTCTTTGTGCTTTGCATGCTTAAGACTGTGTTCCAGTTGCTGTTACTGCAGGTACTGCAGAATAAATTAAGTTTTGCTAGTGGGGAACAATGGGCTACTCTAAAAACTGCCCTTTGCAACAGGGTGCTGTCCTGAGTTCTCCCACCCCTTGGGGGTAGCAGTCTCTTGCCAATTACGCTTAGGGAATTCCTGTAGTCAGGGCTTAATGGTCTAAGTATTCCCATGTATTGCCAGTTTCATGGCTTGTGGGAGCACTTGACTTCAGGGACCCAGAGAATTTCAATGCTTCTTTGCCCTCACTTGCTCAACCAGTGCTGTAATGCCAAGGAGAGAGTCAGTAATGCATAGCAAATCCTGAACTTTTTTCCCTGCCCTCTATTCACTCCATATCACTGTTAATAGAAGTGGAGCATCCTTTGTGCTTCCTCAGCTTTTTTTTTTTTTTCAAGTTTCAATTTCCATTTTCTTTCTCTGAAGCACAGAGAAGAGCAAATGTACATAAACAAAGCTTCATACTCAAGCCAAAATGCAATAGACACAATTGAATAGTAGTCAGTTAGGAATTTTAAGAGCTTTCCTATGAATATTTAATTACTACATTAACTGAGCAAATAAAGAACATGCTATTAATATTCATACAGTGTTAGCAGTGGTTCAGAGGAATTTAATATGTTTTATAGTTCATACAGCATCTTTTGTTGTGTAGGCCTTCAAAGACTGCCCACATCTAGAAAGGTAATAACACTACAGGTCTCTCTAGCTGTTCCTTAGTCCTATGAATTAAGGAGTGTCTGCTGTTCTTTGCACAGCACATTTCCTAGTAAAATTCTTCAGTTATGTAATGGCACCAGCACCTTAAGCAACTGTACAAAGAGCTCAGTGTGGTGTCCCCTCCATGTTTATTAGTTTACCTGCTTTGTGGCTTTTTGAGAGCAAAGTTTAGGAGGTATTTACCATTTGCCTGGTTTGCTTCTGCTTAGAGCTTTAGAAATACTGATCTTCTGAATGACTGAGGTGCTTTGCAGAACAAGAGGGCAAATGCAGAACGTAGAACTGAATTCCTTTGATGTGAGTGACGCGTTCTTCCTGTGTGCATTAGTTTCTTTTTTAAAATGTAATTTGCAAGTTAATAGATTTTTATCTAAGAGTGAGAAAAAGAATAATGCTTATTTGCCTGGTAGCTTCCATTTGCCTATTGAAAATAGGAGCATTCATCCTCTTGTGTTGACTTAGTCTTGAAAATTCCTTATGGCCCTTTTACCTTCACTTAGTAAGACTCTGGCTTTAAAGATTTTTCCAAGAAAAGCTGCACACACATGAACAAGAAAAATGTTACAAATGCCGTTCCTGAGTCTGATATTACTTTTTTCTCTCTTGCTGGCTTATGAACAGACATTAATAGATATTGAATTAAGACTTCATCAGTGGGTCCATTCTTCATTCACTTACAAATCCTTACAGCTATTTTTTAGTGCATATAGTGATAATTACTCCTTTTGGCAGAGCAGAACTAATCTAATGTACTTTGGCTGCTGAAATCTGTGAAGGAGCCAGGAATGATTTCTGTGTTGGATTGTTAACCCTGACTGTATAATTCTGTCAGTACCACAATGGGGCTTTGATTATCTAGTAATCTGGTGTTAATTAACATACAGAGAGTAAAAAAAAAAAAAAAAAAAAAAAAAAAAAAAAAAAAAAAAATTAAAAATATTGTGACATCTAATAGAAGTATAATGTGCTCCTATTTTGGTAACCTTCCTTTTGGGACTGTTCTGTCAAAGATGGGATGTGTTGGGGAACTGTCCAGCCTAGCTTATGGAAAGGAGGTTATGATATATGAGCAGCTGTATCTCTAAGTACCTAATTTTCTCCCTGTATTGGATGTGGCTGAAAGAATTTTAAGGAAGCTGGAAGTTTCCTATGTGCGCACACTGTGTAGGAGCTGATGAAACCCATGGGTCTGTATCTCTAGTTGCTGTTGCTCTTTTATGTGTGTAGGTTCAAGGTGCAATTTTGGTCTTGCTGGTGTGTACCTATGCTGTGGTCACAGGATCTTGACTCGGTGACTAGAGGTCATGGAGCTGTTTGCTCACAGTAGCCAGTTCTGGAATCTCTCTCAAATTTGGACTCAGCAGGATTTCAATAGCATTGGTATGAAATTTATGCTGTTCCTATTAACACAGTTGTTGCAACAAATGCCGAAACAAGTGAGAAGCCAAAATCTGCAACCCTCAGGGCATTAATCAACTTTGTGAAGGAAATTTTGAGGAGACAAGTTCTTCTGTTTTGGTGCTTTCTTTCACTGAAATCACTTGCGCTTACCAGGCTTGGTGACAGAATGTATAAAAGCAATTCTTCCAGTTAAATCCATTATGAAAATTTTCATATTTCTCCTCTTGTTAACAAGTGTAAGTGCAGTATTTTCAATTTTTCATACATTCCCAGGAACAGAGTGGAAATAAAAATGAGAGATTTGCAGCTAATCTGTTCTCGTCAGCATTCCAGGAACAGATAGGAAAGGTCAGGAGCTCGTGTTTTGCAGTAAGCACTGGGGGTATAGAAAGAGCATATAAGTGTTATGGCAATGATTGCCTCTTCTAGTCTTCTGACTTCTATTCTTGTATAATTCTGCTTTTCTAAGACCACAAATAACCAGTAGAAAAATCTCACATATTCACGAACCTGTATGCGCTTCCTTGTATGTAACAGCAGTATTTCACAAATTAAAAAAACTAAGCTTTTGTACCTTCTGAGATGTGTGAAGTGAAGCCAGATTTGCTCCTCTCATTGCTTCTTTTATATACTTGTTTTGAAAGTCTGGCCTTTCCTCAACTTTTTTTGCCATAACATGCTTGCTGTAATGTAAAACAAGGCTTGCATATAAGGCTCTTTAAAGACAAGGCAAAGGCAAATAGCTGCAGCTGTGTCGTTTATAAAGTGGTGCCATTTAGAGGAGGAATAGGAGGGGAAAATTTCAGGACTTTCCATGATCGACATGTCTTATTTTTTCCACAGGAGATAAAGTGGATTTAGTGGGCAGTGGGCTAAGTAGAATCCTTTTTCTAGGTTTTTACTCTTTTATCGTAGCTTCTGCATGATGGTGGGTAGGAGCAACCAGCCTCAGTCCTCATGCAGTTATTGGCAGCCTCCTGAAGTCTGTGTGGGGCTGGGAACACAAAAGGCAAAAAAGCCAGCGAAGTGCAGTGATGAAGGGATGGGTATTCCCCATTGAGTGTCCGGGATCCAGTTTGGTTTTAATACCCCTTACAGCCTAGCATCTGTTTAGACTGTCTTAGATAACTCAAGCTTCAGTGTGTTCCTAGTTTGTCTGAATGCAGTATGGATGTCTGACCCAGGCACAAGGGAACTGCCAGCTTCTCAGACTTGTAACTAAATATCTGTGCTTGTGACTCAGTCATCATAATAAAAAGGAGGTGGAAGTTGAAATAAATACAAATAGTTTTTTTCCCCCCTTCCCACTATTGGTAATTAAAATGATAAAAAAAGTGAATTAGAACTCTCTTTCCTGAGTACTTGTCATTTCTTGGCCTTTCAGTTTTCACTTGCCTGACTGGTGTTGCTATGTTGGAATTTCATTAAATGTCTTGTGGCACAATTTGATCTTCAGAGCTCTTTGTGTTGGTTTCTGAGCGCCTGTAGAAGTGCTTTTAGTACAAAGGATACATCTAGGTACTGAATATTATGGTCTGTACCAAACAGACCTTTATTCCATTGAAGTACCTCAGTGCCAAAATACCTTTTTTGAGAAATATATCTTAGATTATGTGAATAGAGGTTTTATGATTTTTTTTTCTTTTTTCTTTTGCATTTCATCTTTCACTTCATTAAAGGTCTGGTTAGAGAAATCCTTCTTCCCTGTGGGCAGCTTCAGCTCTGCCTGTGCTTTTAGTACCTAATTAGTCGTGTCTATTCAGTACCCTTTGTGAAATATTTCTATGCATTTCTGTCAGTGCACATAACCATGTTGTGTGTGGAAAAAGCCTCAAATGAATGTTTTTGTGTGAAGTGGCAAATATTGTGGTAGAAAACAGCATACTATTTCTGTGGAACCTGGTATAATTTGATTTGCCCACTGTCCTGTGTTTAAAGTTCAGACAAATACAGGCCCAATTATATGAACCACACCTGCTTTTTTAAAGGTGGTTGACATACTTTGTTTTCAAAGTTGCTTGTCATTTCAATAAATGTTGTGATAGTGCCTCTTGCAAAATTAAATTCAGTGCAGAATGGACCCGAGGCCACTAGAATTCTAATCTATTCCACAAAACCACAGTGGTTTATCACAGGAGTTTTACCATTTCAGCAGCTCTGACAATGGCTACATTATGGGTTTGTAGCAGTGTGACTTCTTACGCTGTGAAACATTAGGATGCTTTAGAAATGTCTTCATAATCTATAGGTGTTAAGATTGAAAACTGTTTTCAGACTCCTGAGCCCCAGTCACAGAATCACAGAACGGGGATGGGTTGTGATTTCTGTCCATCTGTCTCTGGATGTAAACTCCTCTCATGGCATGAGCAGATGAGCGAGCGAAGTTGTATTTTTCACTAGTGTTAACTTTTTTAGGCTCATGGCTTATACGACCTACAGCAATATTTTACTGATCTGTGTACTGAGAATTCTGGATTGCTGTCTCCTGATATAATAATGTAGTTAAAAAAGGAGTGACAAAGTGCATCATTAACTATTCCAAGGGAATGTTTTAAAGTTATGTTATTTTTTTTTATGAAGAGAAACCAGTTCTTGTGCTGAAAGACAGTGTTTCCTGTGGAAGAGAGACTTTGAGTAAGGTTTAGCCCTCCTTGCATCCTCTGAAAACTGAGTACCCAACTGCTCTAATGATCTCTCTTGTGGTGTCCTGAACTATAATGTTTTCTTTTTCAAAAGAAACACAATAATGCAGTAGGTTTCCAAATATCCTGAGGACCGTACTTACTAATGAGAGACTGCAGACTGTTGGTGCCTTTTTCTTACTGCCAGTGAGGAGGGTTGTCTTTTTTAGAACTTCCTAGATTTTACCAGTATGCTCTTTTTTAATTTGGAGGCTTCTCTTACTAATTTGTACTTCTTCATACAGTAACCGCAGCGATAAAAATCTTTGTTTTCAATGAGGGAAACTGTTTCTTTAGAAGACTGCACTATAAAATTTTGGAGATAATTCTGAAACTTTTCTGGGTTATATAATCAACTTTTCTGAAACATGAGCAGCATGTAACAAGGGTTTTAAAATTTTTTTTCTCATACACTGTACTACAAAATGAATTCATTTAAATATGAACATACTTTTAGTTTTAGTAATTTCACAGCTTTATTCTTGTAGCTGCTGTGGTTAGCCTAACAGTTAGCAGTAAGAATTTCATTTTCATTTTCCAACAGAAAACGGATGGATACTGAATCATTATATGGCCAACTAAAACTCACTAAGCAGTCTTTGAACTCGCAGGGGGTTTGACTGTAATGTCAGGATACCTATTCTGCTGAAGGCACTGCCTGGCACACACTCAGTGATGATGTGGTCCCATCTCAATTGCAGGTGGATTTGACAAATGCTTACCATGTGGTTTCTAGAGCCTACAAGACATGTCATGTGTTAAATGGTTATTTTATATTAGATTATAATTGGGTCAAACCTGTTTAACATAATGATACATGTTAAATTAATGAAGTGGTATTAAAAAAAAGGGGGGGGGGCAGGGGAAGACAGGGGGATTAGATTCTTCTTTGGTCTGTTAGAATATTCCGAAGAATTTAATTTACTACTTAGAGTGCAGGTGCTTCAACATTTCCTTTAAAACACGTGGGCTTGTAATTTCTTGTAATATGCTTTCTAATCTGCTCAGATATATTTCATAGTAATGATAATTTAAACAAAATGCTGATGCCAGAAAACTGCCTCCAAATTTAAAGAAATTTGAAGTAACCAATAAATCTTGTTGGAAAAATGCTGCCATCTTTATCTTTGTTTGTAGGAGACGTCTGTTAAGAATAGTTGGAGAGATTTTGCAGAAGGGAGAGGACATCTTGTTTGTGAATAACTGCTGATCCATTAAATGGTTCTTTTAGCTATATTAGGAAGCTAAATGCAACTTGCTAAAATGCTCTTTAGCAAATCTAGGTCAGATTTTAGGCTCATGACAGCTCCTGTCTCTTCCTTAACTTCTTGCTCTCTTTAGAGGTAAACAATTTAATGCAGCTGTAAGCTTTCTTTGCACTGTCAGACTTCAGCACTAATATAAACTCAAAACTTAGGTTTCATAAAGGAAGCTGAATTTTCCAGTGAGAATCACATCCGTCAGTGGTTTTGAGAATTTTGATGTAAGAAAATAGATGGGTATTCAAGTTGAATCAGTATTGTGCACTGGACAAACCTAGTGGCCATTGATAGCTTTTAAGAAAAATAATAAAAAATCTGGTGAAAAATATAGCAGAAAACAATAGCTTTGTATGTGCTATCTTTTTAGAGCTTCTTTTAAAGACCAGCTCATTTTCTGATTCTTTCTGCCAACGTGATGGAGGAAGAAGCACATATGTAGAACATCCATTGGCCTTCTAACCTTGCAATTTTGACTTCAAACTTATAATCTTTGCAAAACTAGATAAGCTTGCAACATTGACCGAGCAAGCTAGACTAATTCTTAAAATCCCACTAGGCATAAAAGCAGTCTGGCATAAATGCAGTGTTGTCCTCGAGCAGCTCAGTGCATGGCTGAGGGATGAGTGCCCCATGTGAGCTGGGAGGCACGTGCTGAAGAGGCTCTTTGGAAAGGGGGAAAAGGGTGAAGGCTGCAGGTCCACCTGGTACAGCTGTGAATCCTTACTATTGATGAGGCTGTGGTCAGTCACAGGTGCTTTCCTGGGAGCTTTGGGTTGTGCAGGGATGGCTTTTGTGATGCTTTTTGATGAGTTTGTTGGCTGTCCTGATGTCCACAACCATCTACTGGAGCTGTCTGCTCTTGTAGTATCTCTCGTTGAATCAGTGCTTTCATATGTGTGCCCTTGCTGTAAATCTGGTCTATCAGGTGCTCTGCTTTTTCTGTGCCTCACTGGTTAGAGCTGTGTAAGACATGAAGTAGGGCTGTCTGTTGAATTGATATGGCTGTGACACCCAATATCAAAAATACTGCTTTGATGAAAACAGGAAGTTGTAACATGTAGCAATTCTATAATCCATCCAAATATGAGTGATCCTCATGAATCCACGAAAACATAGAGAACTCTGTTGTAATATTAAGTTGCTGTGTCAGTACTTTTAAACATGCATATTCAAAGCATGGTGCGGGGTCCTTTGAAATACTGCTGCTTATAAATATTGTATTTTCTTTTGAACTGTGGCTCAAAAGACTACAATAGCATCTTTATGAAGCTGATGCCATCACAAGGTGCTAGTACCTAACGGTGCTAATCATCATCAAGAATGCATATTGCCCTTTTTAGCTACCCCTCTGAAGTTACCAATGCTCTTGATAGTTACTGCCTTTTGGCCTGATAAGGTCTGGCAAACAAAATAATCCACAGGAAAATGCATTAAAAGCCTTTTAAGGAGATAATTGTGGCAGAGGCTTTATTCTTTTTCAGACTCAGATGATCACTGATGCATGTGGATAACTTAAAAGGAAATGGCCTTTGATTTAGTACAGAAATCAAGGTGGTCTGAGGATCTTAAATCTCTGCTAGGTAAATTTAAATGACTTCACTGCAAGCTTCATCTGCTCCTGTACACCAGATGGAGAATATGTATTCGTAAAGTCTTTAGTGTGTGAAAACAGTGCACATGCATTCATTAAACATTCAAACTAGAATCTAGCAGTGAAATGCTTGATTTATGTATGGATAATAACTTCCACATATTAATAATACCATTTTATTAAGGTAACTTATCTGTTTTGTTCTGTGCTACCTGTAGGGAGCTGAAAAGTAAGTGTGTATTTAGACTATTACGTATCTAGTAACATATTGTCATGTCTGTTTATGTAAAAAGAGAGACAATAGTTTCTGTTCACAAAGTGTCTACTCAGAATTTGGTTAATGCTTTTGAGTCTGAAGAGAGCTTTTATGGCTGAATTAGGACCAGTGGAGGATCACAGCATTGTGGAAGTGCTGATTTACAAATGTATTGGTGAATTATATGGTGTTTGTGACCAAGTGAGCACATATATTGCTAATTTACTCACTTGACACTTAGCATTTCTGTCTTCTTCCCCTAGTTTCTCTGCTTGAAGAATATAAGGACTTTTCTTTCGGCATGTTGTGAAATATTTGGAATGAAGAAAAGTGAACTTTTTGAAGCATTTGATTTGTTTGATGTGAGAGATTTTGGAAAGGTAAGGATCCTCTTGATTATATCTCAAGTAATACCTGTGTTCTGCTGCTTGAGTATAGAAGACTTTTCTGGTAGCTGTGGTATAGAAGTTGTGACTAATGGATGAGCATTCATTTTGAAAAGGTAGTGGGGAAGAATTAAGAGAGCAGAAAAATTAGGTTTGTATTGGAGGGGCTAATAAAGGGCAGAGAAAAATACTTGGCAGGAAAATTCTAAGCATGTGAAAAGCCAAGATAAATGGTTTGAAAGATGCTGAGTTAAAGGTAAATGAAATGGAAGAAGATAACAAACTCTGGGGGAGTGCTGTCAGGTGAAATCACTTTGGCGTAAGTTGTGTAGGTTCGGAAACCCTGGGCCTGTACGTTGTGAGACCATGTGGCACAGAACATGTTTCTTCATTCTCAGGTGCTTGAAATTCAGCCAGATAATTTGCCCTTGTAAAACTTGTTTTTGACAGTTAGTTGTTTTTTTCCTAACCTGCTGTAAAGCTCAGACACAGCTATAATTGGTTAATTTGACTATTCTAATTTGCACAGTATATTTACAGTATGTTTTGGAAGTCTATAACTACTTATTTTACATATAAAGCTTTTTCCAGTCTGTTGTTCAGCCTCCTACATATGTTTGATCTGTCATTGCCAACCTGTGTTTAGTTCAACTTCAGTTTCTGCTTTTGAGTCATAGTATCGTTACCCTAATTTCACAGGAAAATGTCTAAAAATTACCTAAGTAGCACTAAAAATAGTTATTTATTCAAATTTAGTATATCTTAAGCATTATTGGCTTTTTTAGAGATCATAATTTTACTATCTGATTTTTATGCACTGCTCTTTTTATAAGTAGGTGTAGTGGTAAAGATGACGTAAGAGTGCAAGAATGAATCTGGGCTGCAGTACGATTGTTTGAAATGGCTCAGTGATAATCATTAAGATTATTTTTCTCAATCTTTTGTCTGGTTTTAAGTCTTTTGAGCATTAAATTAGATAACCTGGTAATCACACTTGTTCTTCAGTTTTGTTGAACATCTTGTCCTCATAAATCATATTTAAGACAAAGGTTTTGTTAAAATGTGGTCCTTTTATACATGTTTGGCTCATTAAAAATGAGATTTGTTTTTGTCTTGATTGTGCAAGTAGTGGAGGAATTTAAAATTGTTGGGTTTTATTTCTTTGTGTGCACTAACAATGTCTTATTTAAGGTATTTAAGTCAGATATCTCAGTGCTTGATTCAAATCTTTGATTACTTTGCCTAATGCATAGAAATTTTTTCGTATTGTGTGCTCTAATTACTTGCAGAAAGTTTCTTATTTTCTGCCACGTCAACATGTCCTGTTTTTAACACAATCTAGTTTTGAAGAAAGATTTTGTAGTGCAAATTATTATTCCCACATAATTGAATACCCAGTAAACAAGTTCTGAATTAATGGTGAATTTAACCCAAAAATGTGTTTCTGGTACTCTTGATATGCAATTTTAACAGAATTTATTTTGGAATATTATTTTATGTAAGTAGAAAAACTGGTTAAAAGAAATACTGTATTCCATCCACAATACTTAGTATTTAATTTCTCTTTCCAAAGTCAATTTGGATGTGGAGATGTGGATTTTTTTCCGGTTTGCTGCCACAATATAGCACAAATAGACTAATTATCCCCTGGCACTGATTTTTCAGTTTTAGTGCATACAAGTAATGACTTCTCTAGTCTAGGTCACCTTTCTTGGAAAGCTATGAGGTGAAAATGCAGTGACAAATTTGAGAGGTGCTGCTGTGCGTGGGAGCAGCTGCTCGTGCTGAGGTGGAGATGCTGAATTGAACAAGGCTGTGCAGTCCTTGCAATAACTGTGTTGGGCAGCTTCTAGGTGCTTGATGGCTCTGCTGTTCAGCTGTTTCCATTGGGTGCTTGTGTGGAAACTTGCCATGCACGAGTGGAGCTTGGAATAGACTGTATTCAGAAGGGCTGGGCTATGTTTTATAGACTGTGCAAATGAGCACATAGTGAGCTTCTGAAAGGGGCTGTGAACTTCAGGCCATCTATGGAGGTGGAGGGAAAAATGGCAACTGTATTAAAATTAATAAAATTGCAAGTAAAGAAAAGGTATGCTAAGTTACTTGTGTGCCTTTAAGTGTGTAGTTTGTACAGTTAGCAGAAAATATCTCAAAGTGGCATGAGATTTCAATTGCCTATCTGATAATGTACTTACTACTTTGGAAATTCTGATTGTTAGTAACAGTGGTGAGAATAGGAAAATGTATCTTCTTCAAGTTGTTCTTTGCTTTTCAACTTTCCCCTTCATTATATTTTCCTGTGAATAACAACTGCAATACAGCTATGCATCTCCAGCTTCGTTGAACAGAAGTTGTATGTATTCAAAAGGCCAAAAAAATAGTGCTACAGATTTTTCCTGCTACTGCAACCAAGTCATCCTGCCATTTCTAAAGGAATTCTTTGAACTGCTCTCTCTAAATGTGTACAAAATATGAATGATCTTAAAATGGTCACAGGTGCAAACAAAGAGGAGTATGATTTAAAAGCACTGTTTTGCAAACCGTTGCTCAAATAGGTGATGTGATGAGTCTGTTCATTACCTACAACCTTTTACGCATTTGAATGTACTGGAAGCTGTCTTCAGATGTCAGAAGCTGGCGAGTCTTTATTAGTGGTGAGAGATAAATAAAGTGTTGCTGAGGTGGCTCCATAAAACTTATCTGTTACTTTTAAATGTTTCAGTTTAAGTTATAAGAAATTACTACTGAATTTGTCACTTTAAGATGGAATGTTTTGTTTAGTATGACAGAGTTCAGTGACTATTTAAACATTCTAGTGGAGGGAATAGGAGAAATGTGTCAGCTGTAAATGAACAATATGCCTTCAAGGAAGTAAGGTTGAAGGGGAAAAATAAGGTGAGAGAGCTGGTGAGGGCAACTGCATTTTTTTAAAATATTCTGATATTTTTCAACTCTTCAAAGAAAATGGCAGACAAACCCAGAGCATTGTGGAAGTAGCAGCTGTATCCTGCCAATATAGTCATAAGAATTTTAAGAGCCTCGTGAAATACTGGTTAAAAAATGTTTGTTGTAATGGTGAAACTTGCACTAAATAATTAGGGGTAAATGAGCTGTTTCCAGATGCTTTGACAGAACGTATGAAAATTTGACTTGAACTTTGTGCTCCACTTTGCAGAGACTTTGATCTCTCAGTGATTAGAGAAAAAGAAGGGTGTATGTGGAGTGGATGGGAATCAGAGGTGAAGCTGAAATAACAACATGTAAATAGCTAAAGAATAGGTTAAAAAATTGAAACAGGTAATCTCATGAGTTTGTTTAATGTGTACATTCTGTATGAATATTGATATTAGCTGTTACAAGATAAGTCTTCTTCTGTTCCAAATAAAACAGCACAGAGTTTCTTATTTTTAGACTGACTGTGGTTGAAAAAATGAGGGGCTACATTACACAGGAATAGGAAGGTTCTTTATATCTTGCTTTTTAAAACTGTATATAGCTTGATTTTCTTGGAGTTCTATGGTATGCATCCATTCCCACTCATTCACCTTTCTATCAGTAAATTTCATTGTTGCTGAATTAAGTTCCTGACAGAGCATGAAATGCTCTCCCACGCACTGGAGGTGCCAGACAATGTTTTCATTATGAATTCCATGCTGGAGAGTCATTTTTCACTACCGCAGGGTTGTCAGGTTCTTCCTTTCTACCTGTGTGCCAGAATAAGCAAATACTGTTGGTACTTGTTCTTTCAGCTCTGAGCCCTGTGCACTCCAACAGCAGACTTTGCTGCTTGGTGCGCCACAACAAATTGTTGCTATCCCTATTCTCTGAAGGAAGCTTGTAGCTAATGTGTTGCAGAAATGGGAATCTGAGGATGAGTTCTGGTGTCTGTTGGTGTCAATAGATGCCTCAGAGAGCTGTGTTTGGGGTCCTGTGAGGGCAAAATGGTCTCCAGATAGCGTCAGAAAAGCCCTATGTGTGCTCTGCTTTTAAATTTTCTAAAGAACATGTAACTGAGCATGGAGTGTTTTTGTGATATATAACTGATCTAATAGGAACATAGCAATAGACACCCCCCCCCCCCCGCCCCCTGTAGGGATCCTACATTAGATGTCTCGAAATAATGTACAATATTCAATTGTGATTTTAAAAAGACAAGGAGATCAAATATCAAGTAGCACCAATGAAGTAAGTACCTAATTGTTTAAAAGCATATAACATAATGTCTGGTGTAGCTTACTCTCTGGTGGCACTTAAAAGGCTGGTTTATGTAAAAGCAAGCAACTGATGTGAAAATACTGAGTTGCATATACTTGAGTCACATAGTTTGTGGTCATTGTAGTCACTGCCTTACTACAAATGAAATTTGGGTAATGATGCAGGAGAAAGTCATGTTGACGTTGAAAATCCTGGTGTGTTAGTATTCCCTCAGGTTTAATGGATTCCAGGAAGATTGGACAGATGTGCATGAGATACACACACCAAAATCAACACAAGAAGAAGTAACAGTTATGAAAAATTATATACCCTTCTAGGAAAAGAGAGGAGGAAAAGTGTCTAAAAAATCTTCAATAAAACTGAAACAGTTGAGATTATCTGCAGTTGTTTCATGTTTTATTAGCTGAATTTAATCACTGGGATAATAGAGCAAAATATGATCACTTTGCACTCATAAAGTCATATCAAAACTACAGAGCATGGGGGAACATGCCAAAACATTATAGTGTATTTCTGTAAAGATATTAAAATGAAGAAAGATTGAACTGATAAAAACAAGCCTATCATTAAAAGTAGAGCTATGTATCTTCATTGTCTAAGCTCTTTTAGTTGTAAAATAAACTTAAAAAAAGAGCTTAAATGTTTGGTCAAGAATCTAGCTGTACAATTGTTTTTGGGAGTAGCATTTCAGTAGGATGGACTGGTTTGGGATGAATGACACTTGAACTTCCCCTCTTGTGTATGTGGAAGAGTGAAGAAACAGAAGATATGGACAGGTTTCAGTTTTCTTCTCCATGGAGATGCTTTGGACAAAATGAGTAAGAAAATACTAGCCTGTTGCAAAACTGCTGAAATGCTTGGCATGTGGGGACCTTGTTTGTTTGTTATCACTGCTGTTTGTATAGAGTTATATAAAAGTCAAACACAGTAGCCTCCCTAAAAGCATCCCTTAAATAGTAAAAAAATCACTTCAGCTCCAAAGGACATAAATCACAGTTTTGGGCAAAGCATTGAGGTGGGTGAAGAAGTGGGGTGAGTAGGTATAGCTTATGAACCACCTTTTTTGGAAGTCTCTGAAAACTTGCAGGAATGGTTTGCCATGATGTGACCAGGGAAACCATCACCAATGCTAGACAAATTTAGTGTCTTTAATTGTAACACTGTGTTGCAGTGGTCATTGCCAAGTAGTCTACAAATTTCTGGGAATATAACTTCAGTAAACCTAAAACCATTAGCAAGAGCTTATAGCCTTCTGCATGAGCATATGGCCTGAATATTTCAGGATTATGGTCTTGAATGTTTTAGTGAGAGAATACTAGTGAGAGTATGCCTCACTGGTCTTTCAAAATGGATTTTTATGAATTTCTTTCAGGTCTGTTATAACTTTTCAAGTTATAAAGTTTGCTTCCAATTGGTGAAAAGGGTAACAATAATGTTTGGGTTTGACCACGTAACAAAGTGTTGAACACGCCTGTCATAGGTTAGCAAGCATAGTCCCGGAAGGGACGTCCTTGCTAAGGGGTGCTTACAGTTTCCTCTGGGAACTGATAGAACCTATCAGCTGGCCAGTTTGAATATGGACAATTCTCTGAGCCACTTAAAGTTGTGACCACCTCTGTGATCCACATTTAAGAATAGGCAAACTCCCCCTCCAAGCTCTCTCTCGTTTCCGGTGCTGGCACAGGTGGCTGCAGGCCCCGTGTGGGGGCCAGCGGGCCCGGCCAGGCCCTGCTTGGGCCAGGCTGGGCCAGGCCACGGCCATCCTGGAGCCATGGACCTGTTCCAGCCGTGGAACCCCCCCCACTGCCTTGCCGTGGGCAGCCGGAGCGGCTCGGCTCTCCCCCCCCTCCACTTCGATAAGAAAAATTCAACATTCCAGCTGCAAAGCTGCAAGGCCGAGGTGAGATTAACCCTTTTACTGCTGTGAAGAGCTGAAACCTGAGGGAAGAGAGAGAGGAGATGCTTAAAGCTGAAATTCTGTTGTGAAGCTATGATATATCAGAGTATCCTGTTGTAATTTCATGAAGATATGGGGGGTGGAGTGTTCAACTCGTAGGCAAAAGCACCTGTGCTGAGATAGGCAGATGCTGACGCAGCTGTAATTTCATGAGAAGTTTGGACAGGGAGAGATGGAAGCGATGAGGACTTTTGCTCCAAATGGGAAAGGAGAAAACCTCAGTCCCTAGAGATGAACCAGATGAGGACTTTTGCTCCAAACGAGAAAGGAGAAAACCTCAGTTCCTAGAGATGCTCCCAGAGATAGTCTTAACGATGAAGATGATGAAGACCCTTTGCTCCCAGGGAAGGAGAAGGGCCTCTGTTTTTGTTTCTGAACGGCTCAGCCTTAAAATTGTACCCCAAGAAACTTCAAGAGCGGACCCTCGAAAGCAGTTGCGGGAAAAGCTGCAAGTCGGGGGGAAAGGACTCGCACGCAGGCAGAGACTCCTCTTCCTAAATGGACTGAACAATATTTGGAAGTGGGCGGCTGTCTCGTTGTGATAATGTTTTCATAGCATGAGCAAGAAGAGACTTCTCTTTCTAAATGGACTAAACAAGGTTATTATGGAAGTGGTAAACAGACTGAACATCTTAAGGGTTGTTTTTTCACATTGTCAGTGGGAGAAGGGAGGAAGGTGGGGGGAGGAGGAGAGTTCTGAAGGTGGTATAATTTTTTTTCCCTCTTTTAGGTCTGTTAATAAACTTCTTTATATTCTTTCAAGTTTGGTGCCTGCTTTGCATTTCTCCTAATTCGTATCTCACAGCAGATAAACAGTAATGAGTATTTTGGACCAAACCACTACACTAAATTGGTGTTTCCGCCCGGTTACAAACCGAACCCGTGACAACGCCACAAATGTTTGATCATTAATGAAAAATGATTATCCAAGGGAGTGCTTGGGATATTTTTGTTCTTCTATAATGTGGTTCTGTTCAGTTTTTCTGCAAATGTTATCAGTTAGAAAGCCAAGGTTAACAAGAAACTGTTAATATGAGAAAATAAAGCTGAGTTTCTGTACTTGTTTCTTTGTTCTTAAGATGATCTTGTCCAAATGTTATCTGTATCTGATTGACCTATCTTGGGGACACTAAAATCATAACATTGATTTCTGGTAGTGTGCATTTCCTTTCGAGGTGAAAGAAGTTTTTGAGGAAGAGGGGAGTTGAAGCATGTATAGTTCTAACTAGGTTTAGGACTTAGTCTTCTCACACATTTGTTTATACAAATGTTTTTAAACCTTATTAATTCCCTGCAGTGCTTGTAATACAAGCATTTCAGTAACCAAAAGGTGGGGAAACTGACGTCTAAACCCCGACTTCCTGAATTTGCAAATATTGGTCTAAATAATAATAATATAAACTACAAATAAAACCAAAAAGTAATAAATGAGTGACTTGCAGAAGAAGTTCATATCCACTTTGAAGAGGTTTGTGTATTTTTTTCTGTGACAGTGAAATTGTTCACCGCCAGAGAATTGTAGGAAACATTTTTTTGTCTGTCTTGAAATAAGAAGGTCATGTTCAAGATACAGTAGGATGCTTATTCAAAAGTAGTAGTAAAGTGGGCACCCAATTTAAATGTGAAATTATTTTCTGCAGGACCTAAATAAAAGGCGTTCAGTTTCTTATTGGTTTATCCTTGAAGGGTCTTGATTACATCAAGCTTAGCTTAATTACTATGGTGTACTGGTAAACTGTTCTTTCCTAGTGTTCTGTGTGGTTCCTCTGTGCCTGGCTTTTTGTCTGAGCAAGAGGCTGACCCAAACAGCACTATGAATTACCTAGAATACGGTTTTGCACTCTTACCTGCTTTTCTTGTTGTTTCCTGCAGTTCACTTTGAACCTTAGCTGACTGTATCTTGATAAAAATCAAAGATAAGGCGGCAAAGAAGCGAAAACAAATGAAAATGGTATTAAGAACCGAACAACTTGAAATATTTATCAGTCCCCATGTTGCTTGCCAAATGTCTTTTGTTGTGTCCATTAATGATGACAACAGCAGTTCAATTGGCTTGATATATTGTTATGCATAGTTATAAAAGAATAAATTGTATTACTTTCATTGCTCCATTCTAGTAGGAAAAAGTTAGAGAATTACTAAGTACACTTGCTAAGTTTGGTTTTTGCTTCCTTTTTTTTTTCCCCTGGGAATGATGTGAAGTTCTGAAAGACGCCTCCTAACCCTCCCCTCTCCCCTCGACCTTTCCCCCCATCTCTTCTATATAATGAGTTTAAAACGTGATTGAAGGGTGTCTGTGCTAAACCTCCACCAGAGTGATTGCGCTACTCTTGAACTCTACTTCAGAGGCACAAATTGCCAGCTAGGGAGATGTGGTTTCAACCATCACCTAGGCAGTGTTTCGATTTCCTCTGAGGAGTTAGGCTTGTGTGAGCTTTCTCCAAGAGGAGCTGCTAATGATGTGCTGGGCCACACCTGGGAGCTGTTCCTATGCTGGGAGAAAGCCAGGCAGGCCATGATTTTTCTTCTCAGTTTGTAGAGATCCCCCTCTTCCTGCAGGCAAGGGGAAGACTGCCTTCAGCTCTGTATGGCTGGGAGTTCTATGGAAAGCAGGAATGTACGTGAGTGAAAAGTTCAGTAGCTGCTGCTTGTTTCTTTGTAAGTATCAAAAGCTCAGGGTTTGTTTAACCTGAAGAATGCTGTGGTAGTTAGGTTTATTGTAGATTAATTCACTGCTTTTTCTGTCCAATTTCAGTAGAAAGCGAAAGCTGCAGTGAATGGTTTGCAGCAGGAAACACTCTTTGAGTATTTAAGAAAAAGGAAATAAATAGTATGAATTAATGAGAAATGTTTGCAAACTGTGTTAGAGGTGGTGACAAGGATAGAGAAGGGTCTGCTAATCAAGAATTATGTTTTCTGGTTCTTAATTCTGACACAACCGTGTTATGAGTAAGTGTCAGCTGCACATGCCTTTGGAAAGCATGCATACTTGAATAGATGGGTAATGGAAAAATATGTCAGAAGAGTGTATTCCAATGTATTTATCTACAAATCTGAAAAGCTTGTGTTTTATTCGATTAGATCACAAAGATTATGTTGCTCGAAAAATTAATGCATCTTTCTGTGCAAACACTGAGCATATTTGGGGACATGGCTTTTTCTTCTCATCAAAACATGTTATAGCAGAAATGTGGGATTTTAGGTTTTCAGTCTTAAATGTTAACTTTGCATGGAATGAGATTTATTTGGAAAAGTTCTATTGAACAGGTTGTTTGTATTTTCATGGCTTTCTTCATGAGATTTTGAAGGGGAAACATTTCTAGTTGAACACTGAGGATTTAATTTTCAAACCAGCCATTCAATAACTAAATCATTCAGTGTAAAGTTTTATGATGAATATATTAGCTGATAAACTTGGCAATGTGTTTAGAAACAGTTGTAAATAATGACAACCGCTAAGTAGAAAGTATTACAGAAGAAATGAAAGTATTGGCAAATAAAATTATTAGCAAAAGTGAAATTAAATGGCAGACTTCAGGTACTGCTAACATCTACAAGCAAATAAGACCTGAAGTTTCACCCAGTTAGAGTTTAAAACTGTGAATAGGCCAGCATGGGTCTCTATACCAGCCTGTGAAGAGCCTTAGGGAATAGTTGTACTGTATGATGCAGTAATGCAGCACGATGCTGAAAGGGCTGGCAAAAGGATATTGTTTTCTGGAGTGTACTATTCTGAGCATATTTTCATACGTGAATTTTAACCATAACATGATAAATTGCCAAATTAGAACTACATACAGGTTCGAGTAGGTTGCATTTAGGTCTTCAACTGGATCCCTTTTTGTTCTATGAACATGTAAGGAGCACTTCACAGAATTACTTAGAAAAACCAACAGAGGGCTAGTTCACGTAAGTATAATTCATTCCCCAAGTCAACTTTTAAGTTGCTGGAAGGTTTAAGGTGTTTCTAAAGCAGAACTAATTTGAGCAAAAATCCATCAGTGACATTGTGGAAGCACATGATGTGTTTCTTGCAGTGGCTAATTGATACTAGCTGCGTAATTCAGTGTACTATGTAATCCGTTTTTTAACCAAAATATGTAGATTACTTGAGGGAGGGTTTAGTGCTTGTGCCATTGAAGGAGAGTAGAGCAAAAAATTGAATGTAGGTCACGGGTGGGTTGAGGAGTTTTACAGTAATTCCCATTCAGCCTTCACTGTTGCCCAAAACTCACAGCACAGTTTAAAGAGATGCTATTGATTGCATAGTGACTCAGTAGGGCATAGTGTAGCTTTTTCCTCCCCCAGTGCTAGATAAAAATAGAATGATCTTCCTGAGTGGTATGAGGCATAGCCCCAGCTGTGTGCCCTCTGACTGCTGTACCTGAATATACCTTGGCAATTGCGTCTGGGCTCGGGGAGATAACTAGGAGGTGACAGCAGCTTTGGAGAATAAAACATGGCATGAGGAAAGGACACAATGCTAAGCTTGTGGCAGCCCTGTCCAAACAGTTGACTTAACTTGTCTAAATATTATCACTATCAATGTCCTGATAAGAGGTTGTAGTTGCCTTGCAGTGGAATGATCCTATGCGATGTATTCATGCCTGTAAAAGCAGCGGAACAAGGAGTAAGACCTAATTTTTTAATATCTTTTTTTTACCTTCAGATTTTCTTTCAAATGCTTTCTCACTTAGATAATAAATAATAAATTAATAACTGTTTGAAACAAGTGGCTAGCCAAGAATAGCTGTGCACATTTTTAAGATTATTTACTTGGCTGTTGCAATTTCTTATGATTTTATCATATCTTTTGGTCACCACCAGTTTGTTTGAAAAGTACTATATATATATACACATACACACACACATAAACATGGCAGCTTCTTGTAGCACTTATTTGCTCTACTAAATATTGTTGAGTGATACAGTTCTGGGCTTATTTTGAGACTGAGTTTTAGTGTTTTGATTTGGGGAGGACCTCCCTTAGAGTTTTTCATCTAACCGAAAGGAAAGCTGAGACCAGCTGAATGCCTTAAGTAGTGGCTGGACACAGTCTGTGATCTGTGAGAAACAATCTGGGTGTTGGTAAACAAGCTTCATTAGGAATATTGAAGTTCAATTAACTCAGTGAAGTTAATGAAAGTTCTTAAACCGCCTGATTAGAAATGTCATACCATTTCCAAAGTGGTGAGGTCTACATTTTTGTATATGCTAACTTGGAGGCTGGATATAGGCTAGATATAAGATGGTTTTTCTCAGTTGCATATTTTGTGGCCAAAAAATGTTTGTTAAAGGCATGATCATGTCTTATTAGAAAACAAACAGGTTTTTCCTGGCTAAATTAGTACAAAGTTTCTTTAAATTAGGATAAATATTTTTATTTATATTAATATTACTAACACATTTTAGCATGTTTTGTCATGGAAAAAGTGGATTCTAGACCAGACATCTGATACAAAATTCTCAATACTCTCTCTTTCTATGGACATTTCCTTATAAAATGAAGCAAATTGGAGTATGAATTCATCTATTTTTCAGACCATAGGAAGTAGAGTAGTTTTCCTATATCTAGCAAGCATCTAGCCAAAATTTAGTGAAAGAAATTGAATACTAGGAACTTAAGCATAACATATATTTTGATTTTTAAACTTTTACAAACTAATACACGTTTACATTTTGTTTTTTTTGGATGAAGATTTGCCACCCACAACTGGGTGGCATGAATTTGGAATCTGGAGGAGTCACAACCAAACTGATTTTAAATCTTGCCTTTGTGTATATTATTAATTAGATTAACCATGCTGATGCTGGATAGAGTTAAATGGGAGTGCATGAGAATATTTCTGTTCAAATTGTGGGGCTTTTAGGTAATTCCTTACGTCTGGTTGTCCTGTGGAAGTGACTAATCCACCTGTGTCTTGAACAGTCTGCTAAATACTAGGAAAATGTGCCACTTCCAGACTTCAGGTTAACAAAGCAATAACCACAGCAAGTAGCAGAGTGCTCTGACCACGGGCTCTGGGCAGCAGAACTGCTGCTTTCCTTCCCCCATGCTTGCCTCTTGATGCTGCCCTGTGTTCACCCTTGCCTTACACACAAAGAATGTAATCTATCTGATCATTCCTACTTAGCCTTTCATCACTTAATGTTTAAACTAATTTTCTGTGGTTAGTTACTATTTACTCTTCATCACTGCCTTGTCTCCTTTGCCGCCTGTGTTCTTTGCCTTTCTCACCACTCTGCCCTGCAGTCTGGTGTACATCCCCATCCCTACAGTGCTTCTTGGGCCTTTTCCATTTATGCATTTCAGGTTTGTTTCTGGAGTTTTCTTTTGTCTTTTGGTTTTTGCTAGAAGACTGGTCCTACTATTCCTGTGCTTATTTAAATCATCTTCAGATTTTTCTGTGTGGCAGATAAGTACTCCCTACTCATCAGAGGAGAACTGTGGCTCTATTGAAATTCCTTCAGTTCTCTAGAATCTGAATATGAGGGTCTCTTCCTTAATTTTTCTCCTCTGAAGAAAAAATAATCTAGTTTCAATTGCTTCCTCTTGCATCTTATTCAGAGCATAGTTTTGTATGTTTAATAGTGCAATGAGAACAGTCTTTGATGTTGTCTTGTACCACCAAAACTCAGAAAAGGAAAAAAGAAGTCTTAGCACTGATATTCTGGTAAAGTTTTATTTCCTTTGTCTAAGCCGGAAAAAAAAACCCCACTACTCTAGAGATGAAGTTGTGAGAAGGAACTTAGAATTTTGTCACAAATTGTTCAATAAAATTATTTTAGGATCTACAAGGTATATGATACTGTCATTTATTTGGAAACTGTCAAAAGGAGGTTTTAACTAAGCTGTATATTTTATTTAGAATAATATTTTCTTGATGAAAGTTGATATTAAGCAGTAGTCAGTTTGTAATGCAATAGACAAGTGTTTAGGCAAGATTATTCATGAAACTGTCTATACTTAATGTATTTCTCTGTAATGTATATTGATCAATACATGCATATATGAACTGCTGTGATGTCTCAAGAAATCTGGACCTGTACCAGATTTATTTTTCCTGAATTTCTCAGAGTTCATTTATCAAATTCCAAGATGAAGTTAACTGATTCCTCATTTAAAACTGACCTAAAGAACATTGAATCTGAGAGGAGGGTTTAGCTTTCTATTTCTTACCAAATCAGTACTCATAAATGACTAAAAACTACTCGGGGTGTTTGAATCGAGAACAAGGCTTGTGTCATAGAAAAAAACAAGGCAGTAAAAAATACTTGAGCAATAGCACTTTTTAGAAGCCTGGACTATGAACTCCAGAAGCTGATCAAGATCTTTGCAGAGAAAATGCTACATAGAAAACAGCAAGAGTCTTGTGCCAATGCACAGCTCTGGGCTGACCTGAAAAATACCATGCAAGGCAGGGAAGTGCAGTGTGCTCTGTCATGTTTGTGCTTTTATAGGGCATTTCTGCTTATGTGTGTTTGCAGAAGCAGAGACTCAGGGTAGTGCTGGCAGTCTGAGCTGTCTGAGGCATAAAAAGGTCTAAAAGACAGGTTCTTCATTGCCTACTGCTGATGTAGATGGAGTATGTGCAAGTAAACCAACAGGCAGTGTTGTCAGGATGTTTCTGGTTATGACTAAATGAAAAGATGTGTCTCATTTAGGAGAGTGAGTATGAGTTAGTGAGCATAGACTTTTTTCCTCCTTAGATACATTTTTCTGGAGTCATGAAAGATGCCTTATTGCATTACTCTATTGAGAATGAAAACCTGAAAAGCTGAGTTATTTTCCAAGTGATTGCCCAGGAATGGAAAATGAAGGTGAATACAGGTGCTGGTTTCATAAGCATTTGAAAGTATTTTTTTTGCCAAGTAAAAATAATGTAGGCTCATGTACAAATTGAGCTGTTTTCTATGCTAATTAATGAGATGATTTGGAAAAAAAATAATCAGTCCTCTAATACAATGAAAAATATGAAGCCAGTCATCTAAATTTACTAACATTAACTCTTGTTCTGCTCTTTGTGTGCATGTTGGAAACAGTTTGCTCAGGCAGTGAAATGGGTCCCTTTGGTAGGTATGGTACCAGAGTAACGACTTGCTTCCTTGCTTGTTTGCAAGTATAGAACTCCAGCTATGAAGGGGAATTCAGTTATAAATTTGTTTGATAGTGTAAGGTAAAATGTTAAAAGCAAAGTCAGCATTCTCAAGCATGTGTTGTGACTTTGTACCACTGTTTCAAAGCTGTTTGGCTGGTAGGAAAGAATCCATCTGACAGGGTGCCTCAGACCTTATGATGGCTTTGAATTGATCCATGTTAGTTCACTGGCAGTCTAAAGTCTTAAGGAAAAATGTTCCCTTTCTGTGAAGCTTCATAGACACAGGATCCCTGAACTAGAAAGGCAGAGAATCCTGTCAGAAGCCATTTTCCTTGCCCGCTCTGTTGGATCTTAATGAGTTGTAGTAGTTGTTCTGAAGATGGAGACCATGTGGTGCATGTTCTGAGTGTCACAGACAGTGGGAAATGTAAGTACATTAGTAATCAAAAATCCACTGAAGTGTAAGTAATCAAAAATCCACCGAAAACTTAAACTTGTACTGCAGTAGCCTGGCCTGTTTGTTATATATGCAACACTTAATTTTGACCAACAACTAGAGCTTAATCTTAATATAAATTTATATTATAATTTGTTGTATGCAGGTCTTAAGGGCTTTTCTCCATAGGCTAAAGTGTAAAAGTATTGGATAAGAGTGGTTTTAATGGCTGTATTATCCTTGAACAGCAGTGATTAAAAGTTTCCAAAAGCTGTACCTAAATCTAGACTGTGCCATATCCTGATCTTATCCACATACCTCATAAAATCTCTGCTGTGTGCTCTGCGTGCTGGAGGTACCTCAGCTACAGCAACAAGCTAACAGCGTTAATGCAGCTAATGAAGTTTATATGTTGATGTTTTTGTTCATTTTTGTGGAAAATATGGATAATCTCCTTTTTTTTTTTCCTAAAACAAATTACCATGGAGGGAACTGTTACTTTCTTTGTTCTCATTTCATGTTTCATTTGCTTTACAGGTTTGATTTCAGTTTTCTTACCTTATTTTCTACTTATTGAGGGGATGTTTTTGTAATCTCAAACCCCTTCAGAAACTGTCTACATTAATTCTTTTGAATGAGATTTTTCTCCTTCCTCAAGTGTCTCATTCTCCTTCTTTCAACTTTCTCACATCTTTCTCCTGTTGACATCTCTTGTATTTCCCAAAACTTCTGTCTCAGCAAATCCTCTGACTTTGCTCTTGTCTGAAGATGACATTTCATGCATCTGCCTCAGTTAAGCTGGTTTTGATGCTGTTTCATTGCTACTATTTTTGGTATGAGTGCAGCAAGGGAGTTACTGTGCTGTTGGAAATACCTGTAAGCAGTAAAATTAGTGTGTGCCAAGTAAAAAGGGAGGAGCACAATTTTAAGGAACATTACAGGTAGTGTGGGATAAAACAGTGTGTACTGCTGAATAGCTTTTAAAAAATTTCAGCATTGAGGCTGTTTCACTCAATTTAGTGTTCATCAGCTTGTATATATTTTGATCTTTGACATTTGATGTAAAAAAATGAAGAAGGTAGAGGTGTAACTCAGATTGCTGCTGGATATGAATTGCAACTTTCAGTTTGAAATCTCCCCCTGTGACATCTGACCCATAAAATTTTAACACTCTAGCACAAATACTGCCTTTCATTGAGACCATAATATCTATGACAAAGTGCTAGGAGAATACTGGTATCAGATAAACTTTATCTTTCATGTTGTGTGTTTGATAAAACCACTTACGCTGCCATGGTTAATTGCAATATATTTTTTCCCAGTTTATCTCCCCAAAATGACTTCGTGCATTGACTACAAAAGATGTGGGAGCCTGTTTTTCACAAAGCATGGCCTTTTCATGTGTGTTTTCTAGGTGCATCTGCTTGCCTGCAGTTGCTCTTGCATTTGCTCACAGTAGGCTGCTGCTGAGATTGACTGGAGCAGGACTAAATGCTTGGGGTATTGGGTTTGGTTTGAACTCACTGTATTGCACTGAAATGCACAACTAAATTCATGTCAAGAGTGTCATTCAACTCATATGTACTACTGGTGTTTTTATCATAAACAGTGAGGACTGAAGTTGGCCTTCGATGAAGTTTTGTGATTTGTTACCAATTCGGGATGTGTTTAGTCCTGTGCCCTTTCACAAATGTTTTTAAGCACAATTCCACAACAAATATTTGGAAATGCCTATAAACCCTGTAGAGTAAAAGTGAGGTACAGTCCTGTGTGCTCTAAGAGGCAATATTAATGTCAGAAATTACTGCCTCTACTATGGCAGAGCTGGGAAGTATGCAGTGGACTGCACCTGCCCTTCAGAATAACATTTTAAGAAATCTGTCCCTTCCCTCTCTCTCTGCGTATCAGTTCTCAAATGTAGTTTGTGACATGACCAGAGACTTGGGTTAGAACAGTGAGTGAAGAGCATAAAAGAGAGGACAAAAATTTCTGAAGTCAGTAGAGATGGTGAAATTCCAAGAGACATCTTAATAGTAAATACAACTATATGGTTAGTGATAAGTATTTCTGGTTTACTCTTATCACAGTATCTACATCTAAAATAGACAGTATGATCCCCATCACAGACTTTAAGAACTCTTAATGTTCTTTTCAACCTCCAGACAAGTGAAAGCTACAGAACAACATTTAAAAAAACATTTTAAATAACGAGAGGAATCAATCCACTTTCCCTTTAGTTCTGCAATTCTGCAGTGGCATTTTGGAAGTGTAGCACATAGATAATACAACCTGCAAGCTGCTGCATGTTCAAGGTAGTAAGACCATAATTAAGCAGTAGAAAATAAAAATAGCAAGTTAGTTTGTCTCGTTCATTTTGTAATTCAATATAAGGATCCCGCTCAAGGAGAACTGGGTACAAACATGATGGGAATGTATTTTTCTTCACATTTTCTTTCACTACTGTAAGTGTAGTTAGAATTTTTTTTTTTTAACCTGAATGAACAGATGATTAGGGAGAAAACCAAACCACTGCTCTCTTACCAAGTTTCTATAATAGAAGCTGATAATGCCACTTCCGTTGCAGAATGTCTTCTCAAGTTTAGATTTTTTTTTAATCCTGTGTCAAAGCTGATGATTTTTAAAATGAGTGGAAGACAGTGAAATGTCAGAGTTATTATGCCATCCTTTTTACTGTGTATCTTTTTGTAGTGTTCGAGGCAAGTGCTTTTCTGTTGGACTGATCTAATCCCTTGTCTCTTCTGGTAGAGTAGAGAGATCTAAGAGTGCGAGGCCTGAAAGATTGCTGTGGGCTTTTGTGAGCCACTGTGAGTGAGTTGGATGGCAATTGCAGCAAAGAGAGCAGCTCACTTCCCTTTGCACTGTAGGAGGGAAATTTTTTTTTCTTGCAGAGAATAAGGGGATATACAAGGTGTATTTATTCATAAAAAATATTCCTATTTTCATTGATTGTGTACTGGAGTAAATTAATTTCATGGTTCAGGAGTGATTTGGTGCCACTAAGCAAAATCACACGCTAGTTAAATTTGTATAGTCAATGGTTAAAGTAAACTCAGAAAAGGGAGAAGTGTGGCAGTGACTGGTTCACCCAAGACAGGAAGAAAAACTCTTCCTCTGCTTTTAGCAGAAGAGAGGAAGAAAACTCCATTGCACAGCCTCCTCTGAGTGTTTTTCTTGCTAGGATCAAAATTGACAAAAATCTGTTTAAATATTAAAGTGAAATAACACAGTGGGAGTGAGGAAACCACACGTCACTTAAACTGCAGGATGCATACCTAAAACAGTATTGGAGGTGCAATCAATAATGAATATGAAAGCACTAATTTCCTTCTAAAATATTTGTGTGCCAATTTTAGACATCCAAGGTCAAGAACACCCAAAATGTATCTACATAGTGTACAAACTGGTGGTTGCAGTTTAGAGAATTTTCTTGTTCTTTTCAAAACATGTAAAAATAGTCTTTTGAAGTCTGTGAAAGGGCAGGAGCAAAAGAAATGTAACTTTGGAAAACACAGAGCATTGATTTATGTTCATTCCTATTTAAAAACCCCACACGTTCAGTCTGAACACCTTTGGTAATCTCTCTGGTCATTAGGGATTTTAAAAGGAATGCTTACATTTAGGTAAAAGAAAAAGATTGTATTAAAATACCCTGTTTAAAATGCAGGAAAAAGCTATTTCTTTCATGATTGATTACTGTTATGACCCCTATAAAATATGGTAAAAAAAATGGTATCATCAATAAGAGTGTTCCAAAAGCAGTGAAAACAAGCACTTGATCAAAGCTGAATGCAGCTCGAAGATGCTGTTTCTAAGTATAGGTTATCCTTGTAATCTTTATTCTGAAGGGGACTGGAATGACTTAATAGCAGATAGGTTTTGCAGTACTGTCCTAGGAATATCCTTTTGTATTCTTTTGCCCTCCGTGCAAAACCGGAAATGTAGTGAATGCACCAGAAAAGGCAAACTTCTATTCCACACTTAGAAGAACTGTATGCTCTGAGGCAGCCTGCACTCGTGCTATTAGTTGCAGTGCTCATAACACAGCAATGCTTGAAGTAAGGTTGCCATTCTTTAAGCAAGATCTTAAAAAGAAAGAAAAAAACCCAACCGAAAAAACAGCCCTGAACATAACTCCCCAGAAGGCATGGTGAGGGTTGGAAGGCATTCAAAGAATCAAAACCACGAGCTGCAGACAGGAAGCAGCTGCTAGAACTCCGTCCCTCCATGCTTGTGTTAGGGTGTCTTTCGGCCTTGAGGACAAAATGAACCAAGAAATGAGCAGGACTGTGCTGCTTGTGCAGTTGGAACTTTCTTGTTTCCTTGTAAGAACAGAGCCATCTAGGGAACCGTTCATGCTTTTGGACTAGCAACTGTAGCCTTGTCAGAGATGTAAAATTTGAAAAATGGCGTTTTAAGCACATTTTTTAAAGTGTACGTACATTTGTATCCATTGTTGGATATTGATTAGTCAAGACTTGCTCATTGTAGTCCAAATAACATGGTATATTGAGTTTTGCAGATTCCCAGAGAGCGTTTGGTTTTGTTTCTCCTTCTTTAATGTTTAGGATTCATGTGTGCAGTTCTGTCAGCTAGTCCCACTGTTCTAGTTCCAGAGTTTGCATTGTCAGAGTTATCACTTCTGATAAAAGGAGTAAAATGTTGCAAATGTTCAGTCTGCAAAAAGAGGAGGAGGTATTTGGTTAGTGAGGCATCCAACCTGCTGTAGATGCTTCACATCTGTAATGTAAACATATGACGTTTAGTGTTGCTTGATGTAAGTTAGAGATGTGAAAAGAAAACAACAGAACTCTTCTTTTGGGTATTTCTAACTTAATGTCAGGTGTTCCATTTTTATTACAAGGGGTAAATATTCTTGGCCTCAACCTGTCCTTTTGGACATCAGGTCATCTGTCCTCATATCTTTCTGAGGGGCTTGGAAAAATTATGTTCTACAAGCTCTGCCTGCCTTCCTGGTGCCTAACTGCCCATCTCACCTCTCCTTTTTACAAGGCTTTGGAGAAAAAGTTGCATCTTCTGTAGCTGTTGATTCCCCAGGGCTTTTGAAGTCCCCGTGGTTTGCATCTCTGTATTTAGCTTATCTGTGAACAGAGCGGCAACACCCAGGAGTTTTTTTGTCTTGGCTATTTTTTTTTGTCTATTTATTTATTTATTTATTTATTTATTTATTTACTCTGGAGAAACTTTCCTGCCCTTTCATTGTGGAGACACTAGAGAAAATGCATGTGGGATGAGACTTTCCTAGGGCAATGCATGTAGGGTATGAAGGTCTGCAATGCCCAGAGCCAGCCAGGCTTCCCCCTGCAGCACAACAGCCCCTCTGAGCTCCTCTCTCGCAGATGGAGCTGAGGCTCAGTGCTCAGCGGAAATGCGCATGACTGCCAAAAGCAGCTTTTATAGCAGTTGTACCCTTGCTGCCTCTGCATGAAAGCATTTGGCACCTGGTTTCAAACCTTTTTTTCACCGTTTCTGGCAGGCTTCTGTCAGTCACAAAGACTTGGCTCGGGGCTGTGAATTTCTCTGCCATGGTTCCCTGGGACAGTCAGTCTGTTTTCCTTACTGCCACTATTCCAGTGCTAAGCCTTGATGGGAAAGAGGGATGAAGTAGTCTTCAGATGTGTTTCCTTAGGATGGAGTTCAGTGGAAATGGAAAAGTGGACATGGACAACAAGAGAGCCAGAATCAGGATGGCTGAAGGTGATGTCAGTGAGAAAACAGGCAGCATCCCGCAGCTGGTGATTACTCCAGTGGAAAGTAAATTTGTGGCTTTCCTTTGGATTGCACCTGTCAGTGCTCTACACCTGAAGCCTGGATTTCATTATCTGAATGAGGTGAAAATCGGGATACAGCTATATGTGAAGCTGTGTGTAATGAAACGCAGACAATTGCATTTCTACCTGCTGGAGGTCTGTCCTGTTCCTAAGGAGGTGTTGGTGCAGGTGCCAAGGCTGTAAATTTTCTTTCATATCTTTGTGTCTGTATGGCTTTGACACTTCAGTGCATGCCACAACAGTATTTTAATACAGGCATATTTGCATAGCTGACATTTGAAACTTGGTTTTTGTTTTTAAGGGCCTGTTACAGGTGCCAGTATGTGAAACAAAGGTTTACTTTTAGGTCATGTTTTTTCTTCTCTCTCTCTCTGTTTCCCCTCCTGCCCTTCCCTTCTTTCCTTTAATTTTAACGAGTTTTCATTCATTTTCCCTTTTCGGAAAGTCTTCATCCTTTCTCCTTCCCTAGAGGCTTGTGGTTTGATTAAAACTAACCTGAACCAACACAGACTACTAACATGGTACTTGAATAAGGCAGATGGAGAGAAAATGTTCAATTTAACTTACGAACACGCTTTACTTGGACTAATATGCTCATTGGATCAGCAGGTGTGTGATCACCCTGGAGTTGTCTGGCTACATGTCTTTTCTTTTTTTCTTTCTTTTTTCTTTTTCATTTTTTAACCAAGTAAAATGGAAATATAGCAGTTCCTAGAGTTCTTTTGGTTCAAAGGTTAGTGATGGATTAGTGTACGGTATTAATACATGTTAATCAATGTATGTTTCAACCGCCCCCCATCCCTTTCTGTGCCAAATGAAGTACTGATCTAAGGTTGTCCAGAGCCTGGTAAACTCTACAGTAGCAAATGATAAACCTTCTTTCTTAATATAAGTCATTTGAGAATATATTTATGTATAGCAATTTCATCTTATCTCTGGGTGACAGACACAATGATGTTTCTCTTTCACCTGCTCCTCACCAGTCTGATGTATGAGTAAAAACAGCTTCATGAAACTCACTCAGCTTGTGGGCATGACTAGCAGTTCTGGCTTTAAAGTGTCCTGGATATGTGGCGCTTAAAATTGGCCTCATAAGAGCCTCACCCCATGATGCAGAAAATGTATGACTTTGTGTTCTCTAGGAACATTGGATTTCTCTATGCATTGGCTTTTTGTTTTTCATGATCTGCCCAGAGCTGACTTTTACTGTGTCTTAGGAAAACACATCCTGATTTAAGTGCCTGCATGGAAGCAACTGCTTTGATGATCTAACCACAAGTGAGTCTTTCTAGGTTTTATTGGCATAAGCTAAGAAACTGTTGCCATCAACACTTGTTGATCACTTAGTATTTTCAGCTTAGGTAAACATCAGAAATACAAATATGGTCGTAGTCCTTACAGCAGCCGTCAGTAGCACGGAATTGCTTGTTTGGGGAGACAGTGAGTTGCAAAATGATTTACTTCTGTTTCTTTTAGAAGTGGAAAAGCACTTTAAAAATGTACTCAATCTGTTATTTAACTGCATGATTTGCAAGTTCTTTTTTAAAGAAAGATTAAAAAGAGACACCACCAAAATACTTTAGAAAGGGACATTTTAAACTCAGACACACTGCTGCTATGGAAAGAAGTAAAATAGTCCCTCTTGTGTACTGCTGCTGTAAGCAGGCACGGGAATATCTGATGTGATTAACTGAAGAGTATGGCTGCAGGAAATTACAAAATAATGTTTTGGCAAGCCATATTAAAGTTCTTACATAAACTGGAGAGTCCGATGTACAACTGTAAGTCAAGTGAAGCCACAATAAATACCAAGCCAAAAAAATGCTGTTAGAGTTATTAATGAAGTAAAGAGTTAATGTACAGTGTGAGACTATTGTTCTTGCCAACAGTGCCTGAAACATGAATGAGTAGCAGAGCCACTAACCAGGGTGTAGGCTGAGGTGTGCTTCCTCCTCCAGGGCTGTAGATCTGAATTTTGTGTCATATTTTGCATAAACTGGCTATGTATTGAAAAACAAACTTGGATATTCACGTCTTCTTGAAGGGAGTGTGACTTTGATGTGACTTCTAAAGACCTGCTTAACCTCTGATGGTGTTAGGCAGTGCAAAGGAGCTGTGCTCGGTGGGCGCAGTGAGGCTTCCTTTTATGCCTGGAAGCCTCTTGCTAATATCTCCCAGTGTCAGGTTCCCTGCAGGAGAATCATGTAGTTACTGAGTTTTTCAGTGTGAAAGAATGTAGTTATTGTGGGATGTTTTGGGGTATAAATATTTTTTTTGTGTGTGTGTCATAGCTGGCCAGAATGTCAATTAGGAATCTTTATTCAGTACCTGTTTTTTGCTGACGGTTCTAGTAGTAGTGTGTGTGTGCAAAGCTCTGCAGCCCTTGGTACATTTGTTGGGTGCAGAGCAGCACCAGGCATGGAATCCTTGTTGTTCTGCACTTTGGACAAGCAAGGAGTGCTATTTTTGCACTTAAACTAAGATCCAGTTAAGCCTCATTCAAACAGGGACATTTGTCAGAATCCTTGCTTTGGAAGAGAACTGGGCAGTCATTTAGGGTTAAACACATAAAAGGGTTTAAAGCTCTGCTGAAAGGAAGAGAGCAAAGCAAAAAAAAAGGCACATGAAAAGTGCAAAATTGAATGTTAGGGACTTTAATGTGTATGGTACATTGTAATTTTTGGAGTTCAGACTTGCACTGTATTAGAGGTCCCCTTGCATCAACTGTAAAGGACTTCAAACTTGTGCTGTTCTGAAAAACTCCTGAGTCTTTCTTTGTCAGTTATTGAAAATCGGACATTTTGCTGCGTTTGATTTTGTTTTGATGAATGACTATTGAAATTCTGTTTCAGGCAACTCAGCCCATAACTACATAACTGCAATTATCCCCATGAACTTTGAAATTTGGGAACTCTTAGTTGTTCCTTCAGTGTCTCAGAACCAAAGAACTGAAATTTCATCTGGGAGGAGAATCTTGCTTTGCCCCACTTTTTGTTGGAGCAAATACGTTTGCATGTATATGATTTGAAAAAGTGTGTTGACCAGAAGTGGTAATTTCATGTACACTTACTGGTGTAAGTATTCCTGATAGTTTATTGGAATTCTTTAGGGAAGCCACAACTGCAAGAAAAATACTCCTTGGTAGACATGGTTCTGTTTCTTGACAGCGCTGTTTTAAGCTGTGGTTTAATAGCAGTGGTTCAGTGGGTAAGCATTATCTTTTATTCTGTGGAAGTTGTATCTGTGTTTTAATCTTAACTAGAGACTGGAGTGCTTAATGGTCTCTGTTCTAAGAGCAGGGAAGATTCTTGTAGTCTTCTGTTGTCTCTAGTCATACAGTTCCTTTCTCTGTCCTTTTCTCTGTGTGCATTTTCTTGTAAATGATTCTCTGGCTTCCTCAGTGTGTGTGGTGTCATCGTGTGTCTCTGTGCCTGCCCCCTCCAAGTTTTCACATCAGTTCCTGAAAAAGTGGTTCTGTTCCTCTTACTTGTAAATCTTGCTTTTGTTTGTGTTCACAATGATAGCTCTGAAATATAATTTAGCAGTACACTTTGGGAATAACATTTGCTAGTTGCCTACCTAAAATTCACAATTTTATTTGTACAGCCTTTTTCCTTTTTTTTTTTTTTTTTTTCGGTTATCTTGAAGCAACTGTAATTAGCTGTGAAGAGTAAGCCATGTGTCTACTGGGTTTGATTATGCTAGATAAGTGAGAATCCCTCTAAGGAAAAGGGTCTGTGTGGGTGGAATAGTTTGCAAAAGATTTTCGTGTGCTGGGAAATACCGTGTTGAAACAAGTAAGGGATATTCAGTTCACCAGACTTGCCCCTCTTTGTTTTGAGAACCCTTAAACCTCCTGTAATTTTGCCAATCAGTGCCACCCATGTGTCAGGACAGATCATTTTGCCATTGAATCCCACAGCATCTTGTCTTGTGTGGCTCAGCGGTCCTTGCAGTTCTGCACTGGGATTCTTGCAGGTGTGCAGAGGCAGGTTCTGGTCTGCTACGGAAACCAGAACTCCCCTGCAACAGTAAGACTTGTTAAAGGAGTCTTTTTCCCTTTTGACCTTTTGATTAATGTGAAATAGTTTTTAATCATTTTGTCATCTATTCAATCAACTTTTATCCACAATTTCTAAAGCTTATTCTAGACCATATTGCATTTCTTCTGTTCATAGGGGAAGTATGTGCCCCACCTTTGATTATGTTAATGGCATATTTATTAGTTTTTATTATTCTTTGTCTTTGCTGTAAGGCAAAACGAAATTTTTTTGTGGCATTTATTTTCACAGCAGCTTAAATGAACTCCAGATATTCCTTTCACAGGATTAATCTAATGTTAATTCTTGATTTTGCTCATCTGCCTATGAAATATGATTCACTGTGGAGGCTTTGTAACTTCAGTTTAAGCTCTGTAGTTTGTGAGATTTCTCTGTGGTTTTTACTTTGTCATTCTGTGCAAACATGTAATTTTCCTTCCTTTGAGAGATGCACTTTTAACTCTCTTTCATGGTCAGGGTAGTCTTGTAATTAGAACTTCAAAAATAAACAACTGAAATGGTAGAGATTATTCCCAAATGCCTGTGAAATGTAGAAAAGTAGAATTGTTGTACTGAATTTTGATACTGCTGATAAAAGCCTTATTTGGAGATTTCTCTTCAGCTTAATTTGGATTTTGATTTGAAAAGATACAGGCTGAAACTTCTGAGGAGTTCAGGGGAAACCTGGTCATTGGAAGTGTGGAAGTTCAGGCAGGGTATAATTTTGGGTCATCTTCTCTCTCTAGCAAATAAGACTTGCATATCTGAGTATAAGAGTAAGTATTTATGACGGAGAGGACATGCTAGGCAGAATCAAAGCAGGTCTTGTGTTAATTCAATTGCCAACAAAACAACTCCGTGTATGTGACCGTGTATGTGTTCTACCCTTACTGATGCTCTCCCTCGCTATCTGTGTAACCTCCGCGGTTACAGGAGTATTCTCTTAGAATGAGATCTTCCAGACTGCTGCCGTATTCCAAAAATGAAGAAGAGTTCAGGGCTTCGTTGTGCAGCTTCGGTTGTGGGGCCGATGAGAGCTGGCTCAGCTTTGGCCCCCGAGGTTGCTGAGCTTTGGCCCCCGGATCGCTCCCAGCCAGTTCCCCCCGGGGCTTCTGCTGCCTTGGCCTTTGGCTCCCTCTGCTGCCCACCGTGCGGCAAAGCTCAAAACCGTTCTTCCTGCAGCTACAATAAGAAACCCAACTGTTCGAGCAGTCTGTAGGATCAAATTTGGTTACAAGTGCATCCAGGTCCAATTGCAAATTGTGTTTGGCACAGCCAGATTTTCTCTGTTTATATAATTTGATCTGAAGTGGTACTGCTGATAATGAAACAATCAAGAACAAAATGTTTTATTGCTTCTGTTCTACAACTTATCATAGTTTCTATTTCCTTCTTCTGCAGGTGATAGAAACACTTTCAAAGCTTTCCCGTACTCCTATTGCATTAGGCACAGGAATAAGGTATGTTACTGCTATAGGGAATGGTGGGAGTAGGGCCTCTTGGTGTGATGCTCCTTGGAAAAGTTGTTACAGGCAGGATAGGTGGTGTCCCCCACTAAGAACTTCTCTAGCTATAAGCCACTTTGCCCAGTGGGCAGCTAACCAAGGCTCTGGGCCTCTGAGGAGTTACAAAAGCTGTCTACTGAAGGGCCTGAGCTGTGTGTCCTGCTCATGGTGAAACAGGAGGTGAACAGAGGAGCAGTATTGCAGAACTTGTGTGATAATCGTGACACATGAATCATAAATCAAGCTGATGCAGTGCTGATTTATGTAAAGACAAATGGGGTTTCTCCTCTTCCTTGCTTCTAGAAAATCAGCAAAATTGGCCAAGTTTGTGAGATTCTTGTTTTCAAAAAGAAACCAAAAAACCCTGAACCAGACCTGAAAGTTTTGACCTTTTTTTTTCCAGTTCAAAAATGACAATGATGTATGTTAGTGGTGATTTATAACAACTGCATGCAGTAGGGTTTGTATTATATTGGGTGTCAATCCACGTAACGAAGTGTAAATACGCATATACTGTTCATCAGAAAAAGGGGGGAATGTATAAACACATTCATATACAATAATCTGGGTGAAAATTTTGGAAATCAAAAAGAAGCCCACTATATGACTGGGCTACTGCTATCTGTAATTAATGTTATTTTTCATTCTGTAGGCCCTTCCCTACAGAAGAAAGTGTTGATGATGAAGATATCTACAAAGGTCTTCCTG
This sequence comes from Coloeus monedula, assembly GCF_965178545.1. Taxonomy (NCBI): domain Eukaryota; kingdom Metazoa; phylum Chordata; class Aves; order Passeriformes; family Corvidae; genus Coloeus; species Coloeus monedula. The sequence continues at coordinate 10,857,660 of NC_138789.1, forward strand.
ATTTAATAGAGTATGTTGTTAATATATTAATTAAAGATTTTGTCTTTCAGTTGCATGCTATTGTTTGTATTGTGTTGTGGAACATATAGTTTTAATGAGAATGGGATATTTATTTCATTTGTAAATATTTTGTTAGTCATTATGCTGACCAGGAAGAATTAATTATGAAAACTTTTTTGAATTATTGTGATACATTTGTGTATATAAAGCAGCATGTTTCATAGAGGCTGCTGGTAGCAAAGTAAATAAAAAATGCATTTCTAAGTTACCTGTCTGTACTATAAGAAAGCTTTCAGAAGATTGCAAGATCACTTGTAAGGGACTCAAAGAAATTGTCTTGAACTTGGAAAGAAAATGCATGTTTGGATCTTAATTCAAGTGGATCATTTCCCTAAGGTCAGTGAAATTCTTCATATGAGTGCATTTACCTCTTCTGGGTAAGTGTTTGCAGGATTGTCAGGATACTCTTATATCCTATGGCTAGGATCTCTCAAGATCCGTGAGGAATCATGTTGGACAAGGGCTAGATCGGAGCTCACTGTTCCAAGGCTCAAAGTTCACCAGCACTCATTGCATGTCATGTGCTGCAATGTGGGAAACAAGCTGCTGTTCACACCAGGGATTTTTTTTTCTTCAGTGCCTGTAAAGAAGGGAAACCTTACCATGATTGGCATTGCTCAATTTATCACTTTCCCTGCAAAGCTTGTCCTCATCTCTGCAGCCAACTGTCTCATAGATAATTGTTTCACTCTGTGTAGCCAAGCGTGCAGAAGGTGGGAGTTGCAGTCTCCTCTGAGACCCAAGTGGGCAAGAGGTGGTGTCCTTATCTCTTAGATGGGGTGGCATTATAACAGTTTAAAAATAATAATTCCACCACTTCTTAAATGGGTATATAAATTCAGCACTGGGAGACAGTCTTTCATTAAAAAAAAAAAGCTAACAAAGCATACCAAAGAAATTGATTTGTAACTCTTCTTGTGCAACTAATTATGAATATTATTAACTGAAATTTAATAGTTGCATGCTGTCTCAATTGTGGAGAAAGCAATTCAAGAATAAGAAACAAATGTGCCATTGAATGATGCAAATGGCCCACATTTTTTAGTTTCCATCAATTATTAGTAAGCTTGCTTGAAATTAATTTAATTGTCCCTGAGTTTAAATGGTGTCTAAAGAATTCAAAATTAATTTAAGTCTTTTTGTCAGAAAGAGCTATAGTAGTTAAATGTTTCTATCCTTACTCTTGCCTTTCTGCTAGCTTTTTTTTCCCTGGAGCAGAGGTGATAGAATGGAGTGTGTCTGCTGCATCTGACATCTGCCAGTGTTTAATGTGAAGTGCTTGCACACCATCACTGCTAGTGGAAATAGAGATGTTGGACTAACCTGTTGTTTTTTACTCTGAAGGATTTCAGTGTTGTCTTCAGCAGGAAAAATCTCAAAATTGTCAGGATATCTGATCCAGTTTCTATATTATTATTGTGACACAACTGCTTTCAACATCTTTTAGAGTTCTTTTGTAGACATACGCTAAGAAATATGAGTGAAAGATATGGGCTTGATATAGCGCTAGCACAAAGTCAGTAACACTCTAGCAGGGCTGATTGTAATGAAATTGAATTAGCCGAGGGTAGAGTTGAGCATTGACTTTCAGCTTTATTTCGGCAGTTTGGGCAACTGGAGGATATCGCTTGTGCATACTCAGTTTCGTTGGACTGTCTGTTTTTCAGTTTGATTTCTTTCTTCATTTTTGTGTAGCTGAAGGTTGCATGAGATGATCCAAATCCTGGTTTATGGTGTGGAGGTACAGTACCTCAGTGCTGACTCTGCAGTCTTTGATGTATTTTACCCCAGTCCTTTCTTCAGGCAGTGTAGTGGTCTGGTCCAAAATACTCATTACTGTTTACCTTCTGTGAGAGAAGAATTAGGAGAAACGCAAAGCAGGCACCAAACTTGAAAGAATATAAGGAAGTTTATTAACAGACCTAAAAGAAGAAAAAAAAAATCATACCACACCTTCAGAACTCTTCTCCTCCCACCACCTTTCTCCCTTCTCCCACTGACAATGTAAAAAGACAACCCTTGAGATGTTCAGTCTGTTTACCACTTCCATAATAACCTTGTTCAGTCCATTTAGGAAGAGGAGTCTCTCTTGCCCATGCTATGAAAACATTATCACAACGAGCCAGCCGCCCAGGTTGGTTCTCTGCTCGCATGTGAGTCCCTTCCCATGACTTGCAGCTTTTCCCACAACTGCTTTTGAGAGTCCACTCTTGAAGTTTTTTGGGGTACAATTTTAAGGTTGAGCCATTCAGAAACAAAAGTTCTCTTCACACATCTCTGGGAGCATTTCATCTCTAAGAACAGAAGCCCTCTTCCTTCCCTGGGAGCAAAGGGTCTTCCTCATCTTCATCTTTAGGACTATCTCTGGGAGCATCTCTAGGAACTGAGGTTTTCTCCTTTCCCGTTTGGAGCAAAAGTCCTCATCTGGTCCATCTCTAGGGACTGAGGTTTTCTCCTTTCCCATTTGGAGCAAAAGTCCTCATCGCTCCCTGTTCAAATTTCTCATGAAATTACAGCTGCTTCAGCATCTGCCTATCTCAGTGCAGGTGCTTTTGCTCTCAAGTACAAGTTAAACGCTCCACCCCCCATGCCTTCATGAAATTACAGCGGGTACTCTGATACATCATAGCTTCACAACAGAATTTCAGCTTTAAGCATCTCCTCTTTCTCTTCCCTCATGTTTTCAGCTCTCCACAGCACTAAAAGGGTTAATCTCACCTAGGCCTTGCAGCTGGAATTTTGCTTATCACTGTCAATCACATGACCTCTGCCGGACATCGGTGCAGCTTCAGCTGAATCTTGGCCGCCCTGGAGAGGGGGAGCCGAGCTGCTCCGGCTGCCCACAGCAGGGCTGGGGGGGGTTCCATGGGTGGAACAGGGCCCATCGGCTCCAGGATGGCCTGGCCTGGCCTGGCCTGAGCAGGGCCTGGGCCGGGCCCACTGGCCCCCACACGGGGCCCGCAGCCACCTGTGCCAGCGCCGGAAACGAGACAGAGCTGGGGGGAGTTTGTCTATTCTTAAGTGTGGATCACAGAGGCGGTCACAGTTTTAAGTGGCTCAAAGAATTGTCCATGTTCAAACTGGCCAGCTGATAGGTTCTGTCAGGTCACAGAGGAAGCTGTAAGCAGCCCTTTGCAAGAACATCACTTCCAGGACTATGCTTGCTAATCCATGACAGGCAGGCAGAACTGTAATAGTGTCTCACATCCCAGTGTAGTGGGATGCCAGGCAATGAGGAGAGGCAGCTCCTCTTCACTGGATGTGGTGAGAAAAGGGTCAAAGAGGCAGCTCCTCTTCACTGGATGTGGTGGGAAAAGAGTCAAAGAGAAGAGGGCAACTGAATTGTAATCTTGTGACAAAACTGTCCTGATGTATTGGTTTTGCTGTCTGGTTTAGTTTCCATGTGGTTCTAAATTAATGTAGTCTTCAGTATTGTGTTGATTTTGTACAAATTTATTTTAAGTTAATTGAGAAAAGAAAATTAATGGACTTAATTTCCCTTAATGAGTTATTTTCATTAGATATTCTATTAATTAATCTGTTTGTTTACTGTAGAAACTTTTCCCGTGAGTAGTCCCTTGTTGAGCTGATGGTACTTTGTGCTGCATAGCTCTTTTTTTCTTGTCTTGTCTTTTCAGTGAAACTGGTGTTGAGGAAGATGAGGAATTGTATGATTGTGTCTATGGAGAAGATGAAGGTGGGGAAGTTTATGAAGACCTAATGAAAGATGAAGCAGCACAGCAACCTGTATGTTTTCCAATTTCTAGCTGCTTTGGAACAATAGCAGTTAACTTTTTGGAAGTTGAAATGATGCCTTTATAGATAGTTTCAGTGACGCTCCTGCTTACTTGCATCTGGAGTTGTTGCATCAGAGCATTATCTCCTGTGTAAGACTTTGCAGGCTGTTTGGGTAAAGGGGAAAACATTAACTATAGTAAGTAAAAAAAAAGTAATTTTTAAATGAATTGCATAATTATTTTGTTGGATAGTTTTGACTAATAAAATTTACCAGCTATTTTAAGAGCAGTTACTGACATTTTCAAGTGTCCTACCTCCAAAATTGTTACAATATTGGGGAATTATTGTGTTTAATATTGTTTCAGCTGTTGTTTGGACAACTAGCCTAACAAGGACAACTGAGAATTGTTTCAAATTTTTAATTTCTTGCTTATTCAACCATGTAGTTTTTGTTGATCATTTGGTTGTCATTATGTTGCAAAGTAAACTGTTCCACTAAGTTTTCTCTAGGAGTAGCTGAACTTCAAAGGCAGCTTTTCTTACCTGTGCTGGTATCACACATTATTTCTTATTCCTTCTTTCCTTTTGTTTATTGCACTCAAATGATAGATTTTTTTGGTACACATAGCAAAATTGATATGTTAATTGCTGCTGAAAGTGTCTGTGTTAGTGATTTCTTTGGGTTAGGTGACCACAAAATTGAAGTAAAAGGTTTTAAGTGGAATCCCAGGATTTTTTTGCATTGCTCATATGAGTGTTGAACAACAAACCCCCAAATTTTGCAAATGTATGTGAACTATTGAGTACAGCAACTTCTGTATTGGGGCAAATACTGCAAACATTTTGAACAGTATTGAGCTAAAGATAAAAAATAGCTGAATGTCTAAATAATGTCAAATTCTAATACTTTATAGAGGATAATAAATTACAGTCAACTGTTACAATGTCTTCTTACTCCTACAAAAGAATTTGGGAATAAATGATACATTTGAGATGAGGGTGACCATCAGATGATGATGCTCACAAGGTACAGTTCTTCTGATAAGGCTGTGTTTTTGCAAAGTGGTTACTTGTGTCTGCATCTGATAAAGACGGAACCTCAATGTTCATTGTGGGAAAATGAAGAACTGCACAAATTGGGTTTTCAAGAGTAATTTCTGAAATTGCTGCACCTGGTAGATGAGTGAGAAGTCATGCTCCGCTTGCAGGAGCTGGTTGTGGAGTCATATGGAGACAGAGAGAAGGGTAAAGGAGATCAGCCAGAACAGTGACCAAGCTTTATGTACCTGTGTGTTTGCAGCTTGGTGTCTTGTTGAGATGGTAGGAATACATTTCCCACTCTAAGGTAGCCAAGCTGTCTAGGAGCTGTATGTGGCTCATGGACAGGGTAAGTGTGGCTTCCTCTTTGCTGTGCTGTGCTTAGCAGGTGTGTCCAGTAGCCTGGCAGCAGAGAGGGAGTGGAAGGAGTCTAACTCTTGAACATACTAGGAGCTAAATATTCAAATTTTAATCTAGAAATTTTGCTCTTCCTAGAGGAGAAAAGTCTTTTGTTCAAAAGCTGAAAGTGTTTTTTCTGAATGGAAAGAACTGTAGTGCTAAATTTCTACTCCTGACTCTCCCTGTATTTGAATAACATCTAGTCATCAGGTCTGTGTGCAGCACAGGGATTCTCTGCACTGGATGAAAATAGGTAAGATAAACCAGGGATATGCTGAAGGATGTTGCAAACTGATAAATAGGCTTCAGAAAGGACGTGATAGTCCTGTTGCTTATAAGATACTGCTTATTGTGTTGTTGGAGAAAACATTTTGGATCAGTTACTGCTTCTAACTGCAAGAGCCTATCCAGTTACTGGTGTCAAACCTCCACGCTGACCTCTGTACCTCCAGATTTTCTGTGCCTTGCTTGACATGAATGGTTCCATATCATCTTCCAGTTATTTACTCTTTTATTTGAAATCAGATTTTATTGAAGCTGTAATGCTGTAAATCCTATCTTGGGTACGAGTGCTTGTAAACTATTTTTATGGAGTCCTGTAATTACTGATAATTACTTCCATGTCCTGTGAGTGGTGGTTTACATGGAAAAATCCCAGGGTCTTGTTGGAGACACACACATACATATACAAGAGCTGAACTTTGAGGTCGCTGCACTTCCTGATCTGAGGACATATTCCTATTGGATCTGAAGAGAAAGCTCCCCTTGAGAAATAAAAATGGAAAACTGTAAATAAGTACAAGGATTAGACTGAATCCAATATTTATGGCAATGTAAAGTTGCTTACATGATTTAGCCCCATTAAGTTTAGTGGAATTATTAACTGCCGAGTGTTTTAAATAGGATTTCTCAGTCTGGATGTAAATTAAATGTGACCTTGTATTTCATCTTCCAAAGTACCTGCTGATACTTCAGTGTTTTATGTCTAAACATTAACTTTTCATAATATTACTTTGATTTTGATTTTACTAAAGTCATCAGCTAATTGAACATTAAAATACTGTTGGTTATTGCTGTCATCTTTGGAGGCTGCAGTACTCAGAGAATGTCAGGAAGCAGTTATCCTAATTGCGTAATTCTAAACAAATAAAACCATTTGTTTTCCATTAGGTGCCTGTTAATGACTTAAACTTGACTCCATTGTAATTGCAGAAATGTCCTGAAAATGACATAAAAAGCTGTTGTCTTGCTGAAATAAAGCAAACTGAAGAGAAGTACACTGAAACGCTGGAATCAATTGAGAAAGTAAGATGCTGCTTTCAGACTTGTAACATGCATTTTTATAGCAGTCTAGAAGATTGACTATTGTAATTCTATGTATATATATTTTTTTCTTGCAGTTTTTCATGGTGCCATTAAAAAGGTTTCTGTCAGCGTCAGAGTTTGATACTGTTTTCATCAATATTCCTGTGAGTAATTGCATATTTAATGAAGAGTTATGAGGTTCATAGTTGATTGTGATATATTTGTTACCGCACAAAATGATTATTTGAAATACAATGTACAGTCTGTTTATGTGGATATTTGTTGATTAAAAAGGATGTGCACTACCAATTTTTTTTTTCTGCTTGAGGGAATAAGGTAGATAAATAGTATTAGTGTGTGAGAGAGTGAATTGCTATAAACTGGAGTATTTTTGATCCTTAAAAGCTAATAATTTCTAGAAGTGAATCTTTGAATAAATGCTCATATTTTAATGATGGTACAAAGTTGCGACTGTTAGGTTACCTATCACTGTATACTGTCTATTTATAGCTGCTTTGCAAATCCTTGTAAGTGCCTTGGCTCTTACATCATTGACACACTTGAAAGTTATCATAACTCACAATCTTGCATTCGGAATCTGGCGCTGGAAAGGATAAGGAAATCCTCTGTGAACTATCTAGGAAACCTTGTATTGAAAACAATAATGGTCTCTGTGATCACTACTTTGTGCCATTTATTTTTGGCTTAATCAAAACAGTATGACAATTTACATATATTTTTAGTTGATAAGTGTTCAGCATGTCTTTACTCTGTTTGACTGTAAAGGAAGAGATCAGAAATGGTCTGAAGCCTCTCTCAACACAGACAAATAAAAGCAATGTTCTTTTATGAGGCCTTTGTAAGGCAAGGGTCCCCAGAGTGTGGCCCATGGGCCACATCAAGCTATTATTGCTTGTAAAATATCACCTCTGTTTTGGCCATCTCTGGCATGTCCAACAGGTTCTTAGGTTGTAGGAGGAGGTGTTGGGGATTTTATTTTATTCTATGAGAACCTGGCCTGTCTGTAAAAATGTTTTGGTTGCTGTTCCAGCATGATCCTGATAGAAGGTAAGTTATGACAGTTATTATACTGATGGTACCTGACCCCTTGCCATATTTGTTCCTCAGTAAAGTTATCACTCTGCCTCTTAATTGCTGTCATGTCCTTCACTTCGAATATTAGTCCAAAACACTGTCACAGATATCAGTAACTAACTTGTCTTCTTGAATTACATCAGCTGCCTGTAGAGATCCCTTTGCTTTTGAACTTACATTTTAAATTTATATTGTCTTACATTAGTATTTCTTACTCATTGCAAATAAAGCCATGATGTGTCCTACCTAAGCTACTGTACACCTCTTTCCTAAGGCTCTGTGTGCCCAGGCGTATTGACATGTTTTTTGAAAGACCTAGTTCCAGTCAGTGGAAACACTGCACAAGGGTACAAAAAGGGCTTGAATGCTGTAAGCACAAACAGGAAGGTCAGCCCACTCACTACTCCTTAAAGGTGTGTAAGGGGATCGTGTAAGAGTAAAAAGAACAGAACCTGTTTATTTTAAACTAGGGAGACACACAGTAAATGGTTACGTTTGGGTTGTTTTATTTTTCTTATTGTTGTCAGCATTCAGTATTCTGCTGTTAGAAGATGCTGCTTGTTTCCAACTTCAGGAGCAGTTCATAGGCATCCAATAACCTTAAAAGAAATACAGGACTTGGCTTAGCCAAAAATATTTGCAAACGCTTTGTCTGCTCAGACCTTGTCTGTGTGGCAGTTCCTCAGCAGGAAGGCTGGAAGGCAGTGGAAGCTTGTTTTAAACTAAAAATAGCTGTTACAAAGAGTTCTGCAGCAGAGTGAGATGTGAAGAGCAAGTGCTGTGTTCTCAGAGCAGGATGGATTTTCCTCTGTGAAGGGGTTTTGGTGAAGGATTGTTTCCTTTGGGTGATGTTACAGTCCTTAAATAGACTCTAAAAGATGCTTGCTGGATCAACTGCTGATATCAAAATACTTTATTTTGTAGAAAAAACCTCCAAACCAGTTACCCCAAATTACTCACCAGTCTAAAGAGAGTGCCTTTCACTGGCACTCATATTTCTGAGTTTTGTTCTTTAAAGTGAATGTATGGTTCTATATTTGTGTATGGCTCTATATTTGTGTCTGTATACATCTGTCTATATTACATATATATATGCCTTTGTATGTACATCTGTCTATGTGTGCATCCCTATATAGATGCACTTATATGTGCACCTGTGCATGCTTTTGAATTATATATATGGACATACAGAGAGAAAGAGAGATGAACCTATGTGTAACACATACTGACGTGTTGGAAAATTCATTAACTTCAAATGATGATAACATCAGTTTAGTTTAAAACCTGACTTTGAATTAGAGATAGAAACCCAAAAAGACCCATTGTCCCCTTAGCATTAAGCTGTTTTTCAGGGATATTGCTTAGTTGAGTCCCTATGTGCTCCTTAGAAAATGTGCTCCTGTTCCCACTACATTAATTAGGAAGAATTTCTGTAATAGTGTCTGTCTACTGCAACTGAAAATTCTGAGGATAAGGCCATACAGTTGCTAGCGACTGAATTGGATCTGTTTCAAGATTCTGCACCCTCATCAGTGATGTGGTTGACCCTGTATATACTGTTAGTGTGAAGTGAAATGTTTTAACTTAGTTCTCAACTCAATATTGAATATTATTTTTGTAGTATATAATTTCTTGCATTAAATCATCTTCTATGGCTTGCTCTTTTAAACAGTTCTCTCTTTTTCATTCCAGTGGTCTGTGTACTACTTAGTTATCCAGATTTCAAAACTTCTCAACCTGTTTTGACTTAATTTATTGTGAATTCTCTGACAGTGTCCATACAGTGTTAAGGCTGATGCAATGTCTTGTAGTTTAGGTATAATAGTGTATAAGCAAAGGAGAGTTGCAACAACAATCAAAGAGCAAATCTTTCTGCAATATTCTTTTCTTTCTCTCAGACATTAGTTATGTGCTGTATTGGGAAACTCATTATGATTGCAGTTAATTTAGCATTAGGACATCACTAATTGACCAATGTAATGTACAAAACTAATTTTTCACAGCTCAGGGACATGAATCATTACTTCATCTTGTCACTAAAGCATTTACTTGACTTGCTTAATTTTAAAATTATCATTATAAATTGAAGGTGAATTAACAGTGCACATTCTAAGCTAGAATAAATTAGTCTCTAATAGGTAGTTCTTGGAGTTTAGTTTTTCTTGTTGCACTATACAGAAAATGTGCCAAACCTTGAAATTAGATTCTATTCTCAAATAATCTGTTTTTCAATGTATTGAAATTAATGGGTCTAACATGAAATAATTTATTTTTATATTCAAAGCTTTAAGCCATTCTGTTTTTATAAAGCTTTTCCCCTCCCCATTACTGTTTTTAAGGATTTGGTGAAAATTCACAGGAATCTTACACAGGACATCAATGATTCCATTGTTAACAAAAATGGTCAGAACCTGTATCAAATTTTTATTAACTACAAGGAAAGGTAAGATTTAAACACTCTTACTAATTGTGCTAATATGTGCTCAATTTGGTATTTTACTGTATTTTTGTTTGATGAATATTACTGAAACAGGATTAAATTCAATGTAAGTATACTTATTAAGCTAGTTTTGGTGTTTTGAGCCTGAAAGTCAAAATGCAACCTATTGTTTTATGACCCCTCCCTCTTAGCCCAGTTTTGGCAATATCATTACTTAGACAGGTAACATATATCTTTTTAAGGAAACTTAAATATCTTATTATACACAGCATTTTTTTTCATGCACACAATCCCAGATATTTTATAGTATGTACTAGTATTGTTTAACAGATTAAAAAAAGGGTATTTATTAGGGATATTTCAGATTAAAGAAGACAAAGAAGTCATAAATGGAAAGACAAGAAAGCAGATGTAGAAGAGAGAAGAGACTACGGTCTTGCTTTACCCTGAGTCAAAGGTGGGACTTTAAAGGCCCTTTGCCTTCAAGCTCTGAAAATCAGCCAAGCTGATAACAGGATAGCTGTGGCAACATGCCATACCCTGTGGGCTAATTGCCAGTTTTTTTACCAACCTTTTCATATTGTTCCTTCTGCCAGCACTGAACAGCTGTTGGACTATATAGATTAATTTATATACCTATGGTACTTGGCTGAAAAACACTTATTCTGTTGGCTACATTGCTGACCTGTCTTAAAGTAACCCTTGGGTTTTTGGTTAAAAATTAGGTCCTTCTGGGAGCAGAGTGGGAAGGACGTAGGGGAGCTAATTGGATTTGCTTCAGGGTGATGTGTGAAGGAGGATTATTGCAGTAATAATTGGTGTGTGAGAAACTGGACAGCAGCATCCAAAGAATGGTAGATGGGACAATTTTCCAAGGGAGGAGGGTGTCCCAGGCTGCCCATAAACTGTCCTGCTTTCAGAGACCCTCTGTCTCAGCTTCTAGTTTGGAGCAGGACATAATTATTTCCCAGGCTGTTAAACTTTCTGCTGCTGTAGGAGGGAATCAGGGGACAAGGAGTTGTTCTGGAAAATGCTTATCTTTCAAAAGTTGTTCTGAAATGTGTGCCAGAAGAGGAACAAAGGGCACTGAGAAGAAATACCAAGTTTATATTATTAAAAAAAGGGAACAGAGGTTGATGCAGTGTCTGAACCATACAGTGATTACAAGTAATCAGAAATGATACATTTTAAATCAGTGTCATCACCTTATTATGAAAAAAAGATTTAAATAAAAGGGTAAAGGTTAAGTGACAGTAGAAGAAATTTAAGAGACCTCAATGGAAGGATTGTAGGAACCCACCAGAAAGGGTTTGAAGCATATGGAAGAAATCACCTCAAGAAACTGATGAAAAGGTGAAAGAAGAGAGCACTCTTGGCACTGGAACTAGCAGAAAGAAGCACTCCACACAGAAGCAAGAAACTCCTGTCATAAAACCAGGCTCCTTCAGAAAGCATTGCTTCACTTGACATCTATTGAAAATTTCTTGAGATTTTATATGCTGTTATTTTGATCTGAGAGCTCACACCTGATAGAAACTGTTGGCAGATCAGTGTGGATAACCTACAAGTTCTTTAAAGGATGGCTGTAATTAATCCTAGTAAGCCTGTGCTCCAGATTTTATTCATTACAGCCTTGGAAGTCTACATTGCTGTAAACACTACAGACTGTTCTGTTCAACAGAAATTTTGCTTCTTTTTAATGAATCCTGTATTGATCAGAATGTATTTATATATATATGTGACTGTTAAAGGAAATGCATGATTTTAGGCCATTTTGAAAGTAGAGCAAAACTGTTCTCCTGAATAGTCTTCATTCATTCATGCTGCCCATTTGAACACATGGCTAAATTCTATCCTTGCTTATTTAAGCACTGATCCTTTTGAAAGAAGGATTGTGAAAAAATGATCAAGGGTTGTTCTTGAATAAACAAATGTTCCTTTTATCCTTCCTCTTGCTTTGATTTAGGTTGGTTATTTATGGACAGTACTGCAGTCAAGTGGAGATAGCGATATCGTGCTTAGACAATATCTCTAAGACAAAAGAAGACGTTAAATTGAAGTTAGAGGTATCAGTATTTTTTAACATAAATATATATGTACACACACTATACCATGTGTTTCTCTGAGTATGTCCTGCTTTCACTGAAGTCAAAACCTTTATGATGACAAAACTAGCTGGGCTGATAAGTGAATGTGTTTCTCTTCATTCTTTTGGAACCTCTGATCAAATGAAAATGTGCTCCATATACAAAAGCGCACAGCCTGGTCCTGAAGTGAAGGGAGTTTTGCCACTGACATTAGCAGAGTTAGGGTTTTCTTTCAGGAAGTGACCATCAGTGATACCCTTCCATTTATCAGGATATCTCAGCTAGAACACAGAATTGCAGAACCACAGAGGTTGGGAGCGACCTGTAGGCTGAACAAGCCCTTGTCCCATAGCCTCAGGGTTGTCTGCCATGACCCCTGGGTCCTTTCTGCAGAGCTGCTCCCTACCTGCTCAGCCCTCAGGGTTAGCATGTCCCTGGCTAGTGCCTACCAGGTGAAGGACTTTGCTTTTGCCTTGTTGCCTTTGTGTGAGGTTTGTGCTGGACATGCCCTGATAGGTGTCAGCTGCACCTCTGAGCTGTGCTGTCTGCAGACCTGCTGTGAGTGTCCTGTGTCTTTTGCTGCAGATCAGTGCCAATGGCATTAAAGCGCAGGAGGCCTTGGACAAAGCCCTGAAGAGCTCTGTTTGCAGCTGTCCCTCAGGTAGTGCAGGAAACATTAGTCACTGCACTTTTTGAGCCTCATAATCCAGTCAGTTTTTTATAGACCTGGAGCATAACATCCCAACCTGGATATTACAAGATGAAGCCTTGGAAAAGTCAAGGTAGACTCTCCCCACCCATTCAAAGATCTAGCCATTTCATCGTGGAAAGCAGTCAAGTAGGTCAAGCATTGATTTACCATGGTAAATCCATGCTGGATATTCCCCATATTTCTTCTTCATGTGTCCAGATACTGCTTCCAAGAGGTCTTGCTCCACAATTTTTGCAGTGAAGTGCTGAAGTGAGACTGACTGGCCTGTAGTTTCCATGATTACCTTTTGCCTTTTTTTTTTTTTCCTTCCCCATAGGTATATACATAGTTATTTTTTTTACCTGTATGGGATGCCTAATTTCTGTTCCCTTTGTTCTACTCTCTCATGCATGTTGAAACATCTAAGAACAAGTGACTAGATGCAGGCTTTGTTTAGTATTGCCGTATCAACTGTTTTTCCTCACTTTGTTGATATTATTTATCATAAGGTTAATATAGTTGCTTATATGTCACTGAATTTTCATATATATCACTTAAATAATTTTATTTTCTAACTCTATTGTCTTACGTTTTCTTCTGCTTTGAACTAGGAATGTTCCAAGAGGGCCAATAATGGGAAGTTTACATTGCGGGATCTCTTAGTGGTTCCAATGCAGAGAGTGCTGAAGTATCACCTACTGCTCCAGGTATCTTACTTTTGAAATTTAAGGGGGCTGAGAGAAAAATGTGAGTGTTTATCATCAGTGGGTTGTAAAAATGAAAGCTAAATGTCCTTATCAAAGGAAGGTGATTGACACTTACCTAGATAGGTTATGAAATAAAATTCAGTCAAGTGCAGGGTTTCTCTCAGAGATCATTTCTTAGAGCTGAAGCATATCTGGGGGAAATCGAATAAAACATGATTGTTTCCTCAGTATCTGGACCTTTCATTGTTGGTGTGTTTAAGATGGTTGGTAGTACCAAACCATAATCATGGTACTTGGAAATGTGAACCATTACCCCCCAAAAGAGGCAGCTGGGCAATCCATACAGCATACATTTAAGGTACTTCTTTGCTGTCATAAATTGCAATTAAGCCATATTTATTTTGAGATGCTGCTTGTTATAACCCACAAAGCATTAGCTTTTGCAGTTAGTCCTGTAATAAGGGTGGAGAGTCTTATAAATTTAATTTGATAGCTGTGCCGGGAGACTCATTAGTTCAGCTGCAAAGAAATGTGTTACTATATTAGACTGTCAGCCCTGCTGATGCTTGTAAAATGTCATTTTAAAAAGATCTACTACTTATATATGGAGTATAATTTTGAGTCTGCAGAACAACATACATTTTGTAATATTAAATTTTTGAAATACTTCCATAAATGAGTCATCAATATGTTGATCAATGCAAAATTGGAAAAAGCAAAACGAATGGTATGACTTCTTTTAAAAATCCCATGGGATCTGACTCATGATTTTATAATCAACATGTATATTCTGGGAAGATGATATACAATGTCACTATGCTCTGTGTAACACTGTCTATATGTTGTACAAGAAAAATATTTTACAGACTTGGAAAGAAAATAATGAGTAAATTATTAGAATTGTAATGCAAATGTAAGTATTAATTATAATTATAAATAATAATAATTATTAATTGTAATATGAGTATAAAAATACTATTTAATTTCTTACGATTTTACTAAGTTATGTGAGTGGAAATGTATTATTGCCTCAAATTATAAAGAAGAAATGACCTGTTTCCCCAAGAGGTTACACTTCCGCTTCATAAAGCCTAAGAAACCTGTATTTTCCACATGGGAAGTGACTAAAAGAATTCTTTGAACGTGTAAATTTGTATGTTTTCTGAGTCAGCTTCCTCTTAGGTATAATGAGACAGTGACTTTTAAGCTGTGCATGCTTCAGCTGAGGTTTTACTGCCAGCATGGATCCCTGTCTGTGGACAAGTGCATGCTTTGGAAGAGGATGAAATACCATGTAGCTATGTGTAAATGAACTTGTGTTGTTTACCTGGGCTTCCAGCATGCACATACAGTAATGATCTGATTTGCCAAGTTTTAAGCACTAGACAGACTAAATTCACTTCTCGTGATGGTTCATTAGCAACTAAAGTCAGTGTTTAGACTGTACAGCAATCATTCCTAAACACTTGCCAATTAACTGCAATAGGCCCCACTCACTGACAGGCTGCTCACTGTGGGGATGAAAATGCCTATTCTTGGATTGTATTTTCTGCTTTATTTTTTGGGGGGTGGGGATGAGCAATGATGATTTCAATTTAAAAAGTGACAGACATTGGGTGGAAAGTTTCAACTGCTTTGTCCACAGGAGCTGGTAAAGCACACTGCTGATCCCATGGAGAAGGCAAATCTAAAACTGGCACTTGATGCAATGAAGGTGAGTGTTTATGGCAGTGAAGGATTTATGTCTGCTGGCAGTTAGAATGGTAGCTCAGAACTGTATTTCCTGGAGGAGATCATGTTCTTCACATTTCAAACATGTTTTCACAGGTTCCTGTGAGCTTTCTATGTCATGGCAAGTATAAAGATGAGGGTTTTGTTCAAGTCTGGGAAACAAGTTCAGTAGTTTTCTGAAGCAGAGGGTTTGTGAAATGGAACTTCCCCATTTCGGGTTACTTTTGCATTTGCTGAAAAACAGGTGTTTCAATCATGTTAGTCTTGCTTCTGAAATTTAGAAATATTTCTACTACTGTAAGCCAATTTGAATCAAGGTCAGTAATTTCCCAGTGTGATGGACAGCTATCTTTCTTTACAAGACCTTTTTCTGTCATCCTAATATGATCTCTGTGGCTTTACCTTTGAAAGCAGTAGCATCTTTCTGGAGGTAGGGTACCTGTCACTATACAATCACCTGCAAGTGGTACAAACAAATACTTCATAGGCTAGCTTTATAGAATAGCTGTGCTGCCTTGTGCATAAGGTAATATGTGTTCCTCTGCACAGCTTCAGAAACAAAGCACAGGTCTGCTTCACTTGGCTTCAAGATGGTGGCATTCATGTGTTGGAATTGCGAAGTTTTTTCTAGTCTTTGTGGGGAAAGGAGCCAGTGTGACATAAATTATATCTCCCGTTGTAATCTGTATGTTCCACAGTAGATGCTGAAGTCAGACTAAGTTAGTTTTGGGTCACACAGCTGTCTCCTATTTTGTGACTGCCTTGAATGCCTGGAATACAAACCAGCTCACAAATGAGATTTTTAGTTCCCTATTTTGTTATCCATTTTTGTGCAGTGAGTGTAGAGGGATGGACACCATGATAATTTCCCTCGGAGAGGTGCCTGAAAAGAGGTGGCACAGTGTTTCATCCATCTAGTAGCAAGCCATGCATCCTGGTTGCTGCTAACTGGCTAGGAAAATAACTCTGTTTTATATTTACTCCTGCTTTTTCATTCCCATTTGCTGGCTTTCTTCATAGTTGGTGTCTGTTGGACTGAAAAATCAAAGAAATCTCTTGCCAGAGTGGCTGTGGCAGATACATGCTGGCTGGCAGGATGTAACCAAACAAAATATCACAAAACCTCACCCCCACCCTCTCCAAACCCACAAACCCCCTGAGGTATGAGCGTCTTTCCTTTAGGTTGCAGCATTGTTCCCATTCTGATTTACTGTAGTCCCTGCCACTGTAGTAGAAATAACAGTGTAGCATTGGTGTTTTGCTCATAAAAACCCTGGTGTCTCTGCTCAAAAAGAAAATGTCTTTGGAAAAACTGCTAGCAAAGTGGTACTGCCCCCCAGGAAAGACAGTTCTTGGTAGAGTTATGCTGTTGGATTTCCTTTAGCAGCAAGAAAGGACATTATTTCATTTCTAAGCTAAGTCTTTAGGACTGATGTGAGTGTATCCTGCACAGATCCATTTGGGAAACTAGCATAATGACTGCAGCTATTCACAGATTCTGATTAAAAACATCTTAGGAAGAAGATGTATTTTCCTCCCACCCTCTGAATTTGTGACTGTGTTGAAGGGATACTGTAAAAGCAAGTTAGGAAGATGAGAATGCCTTTTCCAACTGCTGCTCTCAGCATCCCTGACCTTACCAATTACCTTTTCTGCTCACTCCTCATCTCTAGCCATAAACAGAGAAACCCCAGCAAATTGTCACTATTACTCAAGCATGTTCAGAGCATTTTAAAGCCTTCAGTGAAATGTGTACAGTACATGTTCTGGTAAAGGGCACAATAATGATCTCTGTGACTTCAGGTAGTATATCCCTTTTAAAATCTGCTGTGTAATGGCTTCTCTCTGCTGTGTGACAGTAAGAGCAAAATCCCACTACTGGGGCCACAGCTTTTTCTCTTCTGATAAGCACCCAGGTTTATGATTCGTTTACATTCTGCTTTTGAGTTGCCTTATAGATGTTTTCTACTATAGTCTCTATTTTTTTCCTATTTACCTCAGATATGGGATGTTGACTGCTTTTTCAGTAGTGTGCTGCATAAATTATATTTCCATCTTTAATCTTGAAAATAAGACACTAAAGAAATTCAGAAAAAATCAGCTCTTTTTTTAGCATTTATTACTTGTTTCCCTCTTTCTTGATACTAAATTCATGTTCCAATAGATACCATGAAGAGTGTTGTAAGTATTATTGAAGATATGCAGATACTTTTTTCCTTCTTTATTTAGGCATACGTATTGGTAATTCTTGAATGATAAAGAGAATTTCAAGAGAAATTACTAAATATGTAGTTAAGTCAAAGATAAAATTAGAAATAAACTTGTCAAAATAATGTATTAAAGCAGTAAAATAATGTATTAAAAATGTATTTTTGCTATTAAAAAGGTTTTTTTTTTTTTCTCCCTTTTGCTTGTTGGTACTCTAGGACTTGGCTCAATATGTAAATGAAGTAAAGAGAGATAATGAAACTCTTCGTGAAATTAGACAGTTTCAACTATCAATAGAGAATTTGGTATGTAATGTTTTTAATTTACATACAATTTTTAAATCACTTGTGATCAAAAATATTGATAGATGTATTTTTTCCTCATTTCATATGAGTTTATAGTATTCTTGGTAATATTTAAGTATAAGTATGCTTGATTTAGAATGACATGGGTATTAGAGTGCATAAATTTCTGCTTTTCTGGCTGTCAGTAGTTAAATATATTTGCATAGTTAAAGGTTGTACAGTGACTCTCAGGTGTTCTTGTAATGGGACATCCTTTCCCGTTTGAAGACAAAAATAGAATGGACTGGTTCTTTATAGTATGTAGTTTAGATGGTAGTGAGGAAAAGATGTTTGCTGGTCTGAAAAGTCGTTTTTTGGGGTAAAATAAGTGAGTGGTCTAACATTGGAATGTGTTGTTATGTTCATACTTTTGCTGTATGGAATCATACATTCTGCTTCTGTTTCAGAACCATTCCCTCTTACAGTATGGGAGACCTCAAGGTGATGGGGAAATAAGGATAACAACGTTGGACAAGCGTGCAAGGCAAGACAGGTGATGGCATACCTTGTGGTGTTTGCTATTGAAAACCTGTTAAGTAACTCTTTGTAGATTTGAAGCCAGCCCATTGCTTCTTGGGGGCTTTCCATTCCAGTGGGCATTCACTGGGCCTACCATTTACCAAGTGAATGTGCAAAGTTATGAATGGAAAATTAGTTATTACATTATTATTTAAGATCACTGAGTCCCTTACAAGGAGTCGGTCTTAATCAAAAATACTTTCAGTGTTGGTTGTTTTATTAGCCAGTAGTTTAGCTCTTTGTCTTCAAAATTTAAGTGCTGCTGGCAAAAGTGTGTAAAATAAGACTTTTTGGTGTTGGCTTTCTGGAGTGTTTTTAACCATCTCTGTATTGTATTTTCATAGGCATATCTTCTTGTTTGATCTAGCTGTCATTGTTTGCAAACGGAGGGGGGATAATTACGAAATGAAGGAAATAATAGATCTTCAGAAATACAAAATTACAAATAATCCCACTACTGATAAAGAAAATAAGAAGGTAAATATATGTTGCTAATTCACATAAAATGCTTATTTTTACAAGAATTTGAAGCATTTTGCAGGAGTTTAAAATGTAAATACAATTTCTTAGTGAATATTTAGAAGTTTCAACTTTATTTTGATACAATTAAAATGTTTGAGTAAGTCATTCTAAGGGAACACAATAATGTGTCTTGCTGTTCCCAAAATTAATGAATTAAAGAATATACAAATGCTTTGTTATTTTTAGGGTTTTTTTCCCCCCTTTCCTTTCTTCATAACTATGACCTTTGTATTATCAATCTTCTTATGCAGTGGTCTTACGGCTTCTACCTCATTCATAACCAAGGTGAAAATGGTTTAGAAGTTTATTGCAAAACTAAAGACTTGAAGAAAAAATGGCTTGAACAATTTCAGATGGCTCTGTAAGTATATTTTTATTAGGGTAGAATCGCATTCATCACTCACGTAAGGATTTTGCTTAAATTATGATGAACTTTTGCCATGTTTTGATACAGTCTAGTTATCTATTTTATTTGACATTCTGAGAAAAAACTGATTGACATCTTCATCAACAGTATTTCCCTGAAATTCGTCTTGGAAAAGGAAGAGGGCACTCTAGGCTATGTAGTACTTTCCAACTTTGCTGCTAAAACTGTTTTAGTAATGATGTCTTAAGCAACCACGGGGAAACATTAATTATTTTAACAATAAATGTCTATCATAATAGTGACATTTTTCCCATCCCATTTTAATTTTGACTAATTGAAGTATGTTTTTGAAAGGTGATGCTTGTGGTTTGAGGGGGGATCCTGGCATCTTTTCTAGTGGCTTTTATCTAAAATATTAGTTAGTACCTGAATCAAGTTGCGTGGTATTTAGTTTCAAAGGGCTGCATTCCTTTATATGTTTTAAAGTAAAATGAGGTTGCTTTAGACTTCTTGAAAAGTAAGTTGTTGAGTTGCAGCACTGCAGATTACATTATTGTTACGCAGCATGAAATTTATTTCCATTTCTGATTCTTGTCAGAAAGACAAACATGACTATTGACACCTTGGGTATTGTGATTAAATTTAAAACATTCACAAGGGAATTGGATGACAGGGTGATGCTCGTTTTATGGAAAGAAAAATAGGGGGAGTGGGAGGCTCCCAGTGTGGTCCTAAATGTGTGTGGATTCAGGAAAAAAGGCCATTGTGAGCTGATTTGAGTGAAACTTCCCCATAAACTATGCATATTTTTTAAAAACCTCAGTGTGGTGAGTGTTCATGATTTAAAAGGAAACATAAGGAAGGAGACCCTGGGCTGGACAGATATAATCGAGCCTCTTTACTATGTTTCCCATCTTGCTGAAGGTAAAAATGACATGTTTTGGCAAAAATTTCTGCCTGGCGTAATTGGGGTGGAAAGAGGTGTCTATCGGCATGTGTGCCTTTTTCTGTCCCTCTGCTCTCCGTGCTGTACTTTGTATAATACCACAATTATATTTACTTAACACACGTATGAGAGGTGAGGAACTCAGCACTGCAAATCTTCATCACTCTTCAGGAGTCATGGCCCAGTGCCCCAAGAAACCAAACCAAGCAAACCAGGAGTCAGGCAAGGAGCTAAGGAGAGTGGGGAGAGCACTTTGAGTTTTTTCCCAATTCTTCTCAGGCATTTTTATGGTTGTGTGCAGGACTGTTCTCCCCTGCCCCTCCTTGTGTTGCTGCATGAGTGCAGCTCTGCCCCTCATGCAGTGCTAGGCACCAAGCCAGCACTGCTCAGCTGCTGGGAGTGTGCCTCTGAACAGGGGTTGGTGCTGCTGCTTGCCTGTAAGAGTAAGCAGCACCACAGTGGTTGACGAGTCCATGTGTCACTGTTTCCTCTCTGGCAGACGGACTTGGTCTTTGAAAATGGGTGGTGGTGTCTTGCATGGATGTTTGTCCTTCTTCTAAAGCCACACCTCTAGTTTAACCTCCTTCCGTCTGGTTAAGGCACCGGGGCTGGAGCAGTAGGATCAGGGCTGAGGTGCACCATGATGCAGTGGCATTATTACCACTCCATTACATGAGTTTGACTTCATTGCATGTTTCCCTCAGCATCTGTCTCAAAACATACCTTGGTGCATGTAGCAATAATTGTATTCTAGTGCATGTTGAGACACAAGAGTTTGTATTTGGGAATAAACTAAGCCAAGCATGTTGAATGGTGGTTGGTTGGTTTGATTTGTTTTCAGGGTTCTCATTGTCTACTGTGTAGATTAACTCTTCTGCTCTGAAAAGTAGCCATGGTTGAAATTATGCTCTTATTCATCACATACAATTATAAGTGCTGCTTCTATGGACAAAATTATTCTCATTACTTAAAAATTTTACAAGACTGCAAAACCAGCACAGTTGAAGGGATGAATAATACTGGGTTTTGATTATCAGAAGTGATGTTGTTTACTGAGTTCCAGACAGAAATTTCAATTCCTTTGGGATAGCAGTGTGTTGAAGTTAGGTTTGTGCAAATGTTAATCTAAGAACGTAATAAGAGAACAAACTAGGATCTCTCTTGTTATTTTTAAAGTAAGAATTAACCTTGTTGCCACTAGAACTGTCTTAGAGGCATAATTATTTTAGCTAGACTGTAATTTCTATTTTTTTGCGGGGGGGAACTTCAATGCTTATACTGGCATATTAAACAGTGATAGTTTGTTTGCTGAAAAAGCACCTACTGTTGAGATGCTGGTGTTGTTGAGGTGAAAATTTGTCTCCAGGTATGGGAAGCTTATGTTACTGATGAAGTATGAAATAGACTTGATTTAGGTGCAGAGGGCAGGAATACATTAGGCATACATGGTATGGAAAATCCCTAAAGTAAGGATAGATGAAACCCCAGTGCAATTTCCAGAGTGTTGCTTTTCAGCTAGTAAGTTTCTGTTAGAAAGCAAATTTCACAAATCCGTGAAAATATTCTACCTCTTAGCCAGATCTCTTACTGTAGTGTGTGGTGAGTTTTATTCTGAGGGAGGTTGGAAATGCTGGGTTACTGGTCATAGGAAACAGAGTAAATTGTTTGTATTACAGCTTTGTTCCTACAGTGTGTATTTGCTGTTTTCCTGACACTGTTGCTTTATTTAGAGAATATATAATACCAAACACTACGATTTCTATTTCTCCTAAGAATTTCATTGGTGTTCTTGAAGTCTCTTCATACAGCCCATCCTCGTACAACAATGATACTGTACAGGTCTGGCTGCACCACTGAGTTTGATGCTGTTCACCTATACACAGAATAGCCACAGCTGAAGCTGCTCATTTACCCATACCATCCCCCACCCCCCCCCCCACCCCCCCCAAAAAAAAAAAAAAAAAAAAAAAAAAAAAAAAAAAAAAGTTTACTGTGTACAACCCAAAATTGTTGGTTCTTTTGGACTACTGGATTTTCTAGATCACAATAAAATGAAGCAGCACACTGGGGCAGCATAGTTAGTATTGCAGTCAAGCTCTTAAAGTCTAAGCTTTGGTTGGTGGGTTTGATAAGTTTTTGATAAGTTTTTGTGAAGTTGTCTGGCAGAGGCCACTGGAGGATGTTTTAAGAGGAGCCCTCATGGTAAGCGCCTGAGTTCTGTCTTGATGTGCCTCTTCTCACTGGTGAGTGGAAGTTCTGCATGCACAGGGGGAGTGTAACCTGCTTATTGCCTTGGAAGAGATGTGATGCTTAACTGTGACAGTGGCCAATTTGAACAGCTGCTGTTTTGTTCTTGGAGCTCTGTTCATAGCAGTGGATGAGCCTTTAGCTGCAAGGGTAAATAAGCATCTTTTCAAAGATAGTGCTGCAAAGACTTTTCTGTACTAGACATGGAATGTTTAAATTTGGTCTAGCGTTTCAAATAGCATTGATTTAAATGCAAAGTCTTTCCATATCCAAGATAATATTGATAGAAGTGTACAGCCAAATTACTGTTTCCATTCAGCCAAATTAGAGACATCATGTATTGAATGAAAGTTTGTCAGCAATGTGATAAAGTGCATGGTTTATTTGCCATTACTAGGCCATTTAAAACCTCAAAAACTTACTGTGTGAGACAAAATCTTTTTTAATTTCTAGTAGCACATCCTGTCTAATTTCTTCCTCTATTAAAAACACCAGAAGAACCAGAGCAGATATGTAATGTCTCATACCTACAGATTACATAAAATATTCTATACTTTCATGTTATTCAGCTTATGCTCAAAGGTAGGAGTGTTGATTAGTATTTTTTTCCCTAGAAAGCTCTTCTACACATGCTTTTTGGTTTTAAAAATGCTTATTTTTAAAAATAGTTGACTAATATTTGTGTCAATGAATTTATGCTAACCATTCTTTGTAGAAAGAAAAAAATGCCTTGAAAGTTGAAGTGTCCCTCCTCTGTTGTATGCATATGTACATATTCAATGTATGTACCACAGTTATATTACTCCTTAGCTAATTACAAGGCTTAATTTCTTATTACAGAACAATTGCTTTTCTCATCATTGTAGGAAAGAATTTAATTCTTCAATTTTCTCATGAGATGACAGAATAAATACTGAAAGAAAATCTGTTGGTTGTTGCTACGTCTGTCTCATGCTGACACTTAATATTCCATCCACTAAATACTTCTTTGTGTGTAGTTTGTTTCTTGATCACAGTAGAGCATGAAGCAGGTGTGTGTTCTCATTGTCACAACAGCAGAGATCTTTCCCATGAAAGGCTGCAGATTATAGTTTCCCACTGAGAATATTTGAACCCATTAGTGTAATATGACATGCAATGTCTTGTGCTGGTTTGTGCTGAATTTATTTTGTCATCATGTTGTCCAGTTTCTAATTTAATTAAGCCTTTCTCAGCTGGGCTTTGTAATCCACTCTAAAAATGATGGTCAGCAAACTTGAGTATAGAAATGTCTTACACATAATGCAATTTAAAGAAGAATTTAGGTTGGAAGAGGTGTGTGGAGATTTTCAACTTCAGTCTTCTGCAGGGCTTAGGTTGCTTATGGCTGTGTCAGCTTGAGTTTAGTCCTGCTGGATTTCAAGACACACAGAACCAAAATGGTAAAGTCTCTTGCAACAGCGTTGTAACACACCTTTTAATTAGGCCTTATGCAACTACTGCCTTTCACAAACTGAGAAATTTATGAAAACATCTTGCAGGCAGAGGAACAGTTAAAATTTCACCTTCTGAAGTACTATGATTGTAGTTTCTGCCTAGATGCTGTAGCTGAAATAGCAATATTAATGTCATGTCTAATTAGTAATGCCTGAAAAATCAGTGGGAAACAGGTTCATTATAGTGATTAGGGTATGGAGTTAATGAATCTGATTTTTCTTTTACATACCTAAATAAAAGACTTCAGACATGAAAGCTGTACAGCCCTCAAAAAGTAGTGGTTTTAGTTTTAATTACATTGTACTTTGTTTTGGGTCACTAGAGAGTTTGTGCAACAGCTCAGGTGGAGTCTAACATGTTCTTGAAAAATTGCTGCTTCAGTTCGACGTAATTCACGTCTTGCAACTCAAGGGACACAGAACATATCATCTGATAGTAAGGAAATAACCCTGAGATTCATTGATTATCAAACCTGGTAGGTGTGTGCACAACAATTTAGATTAGGGAAACTGCATAAATTGTAACTAGAGCTCATTAATTTTCTAAATTTTTAAGAAAACTAGTACAAGACACAAGGTAGGTGAAAAGTGTTCTCTTACCTATTATCCTTTCGCATTTTCAAATTCACTTTGCACTCTGTGACTAATGACATTGGTCAGATTCTGCTCAAATAGATCTGTTCCCTCAGATAGTGCATTAATAATGCATGTGCATTAAGCTTTCTTCTGGGAGAATATTTGAGCTCTGACATATTGAACACTGACATATTAAATTAAAGCTTTCTTATCAGAGCACCTTAAAAGCCTTAGATGTCTGCTGCATTTTTCAAATAACCTGCAGAGGTGTTTCACTTGTACCAACCTCACATAGGTTACCAAAGCAATAAACAAACATGTCTGCCTGGGGTTTTTTCATCAGTATAAATATTGCAATGCTGCAAAAATGAATGCCAACTTCGTGTCTGTTAAAGAAGAATGGTTGCCTGTTCTTTGCTGTGATTCCAGTTGGTTTTGATCAAATGTTTTTCAGGGTTATAAGCAATCATTCACAACATATTTATAGTTATAAAATTTCTTTAGATTATTCCAGACACAACAAGAACAGTGTGAAGATGCTATGTATGATTAAGAGCACAGTGTAAGGACAGTGTAAAATGTGAAAGCAAACCAGAATTTATGAAAAGAGTGGGTAAACACCTGAAGATGATAAATATACTTTAATATTATGTCTTCCAGTTCACAAACATCAAAGATATCCCAATCTTTATGTTTTTACAACTTACCTTACAATGTGTGAGGTATATTACTATGAAAGTTAGTGCTTCTTAAAATTCAGTGAAATAAATTTTGTAGTGACTCCATCATAAAAATAAAGTACCACCATCTTAATATTGGCTTTTTTCGTGGAGGGAGTTATCTTCAGTGTTAAAACATGGAATGCTGTGTTATGTGTTTGTCTTGATACTCTGGTTATATGAATAGATGTCCTAGCTTCTCCTTGCAAACCAATGCTACCTTTTTTTCTTAGATACAGGTATTTCTCGAGTAATTTACAAGTGAATGGCTGTATAAATCCTGTATTTTCACAGTTTTTGACTCCAAAACATAGTCTTGTCTTCAGTTAAGTGTAAAATAGATTCAGTTAAGTGTTAAATGTATATTATAAAGTATTTAAAGCTTATCAATACAAGCAACTTGGTAAATTTGGATTTGGAAGACTTAGAACTTTCACAAATACGACTCAGCCAGTGAATATTAAAGTACATAAAGTATTGATGCTTTTGATTTACAAATACTGATGTGTGACAGAGCTTTGTTCCTATCAGGTAGTGATCAAAAATTTTATACAGGAATAGATTAGCTCAAAGCAGTTCATCTCCCATCCGTTTTGGGAAAGGAAACTGATAAAGAAAAAGGAAAGCCATTATCTTGTTTGAAACAATGCAGTATGTTTCCAAAAAGTTAACAAGGTACTTTCCTTGATCTCAAAAAAGCCACTCATCATATGATCAAATAAGCAAATTTCCTAGCAAATTCTTACAAGTTGCGCGTTCTTGATCAAAATCACAATTTACTTGTGATATGGTTAATTTAATTTTATAACATGTCTTCTTGATGAAGACTCTTTGATGTGATAAACCAGAATGCTTGAGTATTAGCATACAGAGAATTGATTGATTGATTACTTCAGTAAATAGCATTTTCGAAGATGATTGTGAAATATAACAGCCTAGCTGGAACAGAGAAAATGAATTAGCTGTAAGTAATCAGCATTGCTCCTGAGAAGAGAAGGTAAAAAAGAACCTGAAAATCTTCCTTTGTGAAATGACATTGCTCACCTCTAGTGAGACTCTCTTAGGAATGCCTTTTTTTTTTTTTCTGGTAAATAATAAAATCCTTGTAAAGATTCAAAAAGGAATACTTATTTGTATTTTACTTATTTGTAAATTACTTGTGTCTTTCTCTCTGCTCTCTTACTTTTTTATTGCACAAATGCCTTTCTATTAGATGACTGTGTGTTGTGTGATCAGTTGAAATGGTGATAGTGCACAGAGCTGAACTACTTTGAGTGGAAAGTAAGCATAGTGCAAATGTAAGACTGGTTGTTTGTAGGTAGTGGGATCCTAAGGGTACGTCTGCTGCATGTCACAGCAGGGAGTGAGGGTGAACACGTCTTGAGACCAACTTTGAAATCCTTCATATGAGGCTTGGCTGAGAGCTTTTAGTCGTGTTTGACAGTAACATCCATGGCTTCCTGTTGTGGGGTTGGTGTTTTTTTGTTTTTTTTTTTTTTTTTTTAAACTGTCTAGGTAGCATTTGAATATGTGACAATAGCTATATTTTAGTGCTAAAAAAATTTTCCACAATTCTCTGAGATGCTTAGTATCAATTGTCATGGCTAAATTTTAAGGTGTGTAAAATTTTGGAAGGAGGTCACTTTGGCACAAACCAGGAATTTTTTAGGATGTGTTCATAAATAATTTCTGTTAGCAACTAATATCTTAGAAATACTTATGTTAGATCTGGATTTACCAATGCATTTTCTGCAGTGATGCCAATTATTTATACAATAAGTAAATCTGGAATGAAAATTTTCAGTATCCAGAGGTATTAACCTGTGCCGTTTTCTTTATAAACTATACTGCATGAGCACAGCATCAGATGTCATGTAACATACACTTGAAAATGATCTTCAGCAGTTTGTGCTCAGGGCATCCATAATTCTGAACAGTTCTGTAGGGAGAATTTCAAATTATTGCAAGCATAACATGGAGTGCAGAATAATAGCAGCTCTGAAATGCAAAGGTCTAACTTGAGGTTGAAAGTTGAGGAGAGTCAAGGTACAGAGTTTTACCTGAGCTCCCTGTAGTATTTCTTCTTTTAATACTTAAAACAATTGCAATTCACTGGAGACTCTTTATCTGATGCTTCACGCATCCACTTATTTGTTACGTCTCTGGGCTCACAGGTGGGCATACGTGCGTTAACTATTCTCAAAAGCCGAGTTTTAATCAAGTGAAATGGCTATTCAGTTTCAAATATAATGTACTTTCAAAATGACAGACATTTTTTCAAGCATGTACATATAACTGAACTCCGCATAATTTCTTGTGACATGATTACATTTCTTGAAGAGACTGAGGTGGGAAAATGATTTTCTAGACCTGACCTAAATAGCATTTCTATGAAAAGAAGTCATACCCAGAAATAAGACGTATCATTAGAACTTCCTAGCATGTTTCTCCCTTTTGGGGAGAACTGTCAACCCCAAAGAAAGGGCAGCTGTCTCACTGTACTGTTACGCAGAACCTGTGACTGCTTGACAGCCTGTTTCCAACCCAAGAAATTGCTGCTGTTTCATGTTACTCAGAAAACTATTGTGGAATTGCTGCTGGAGGAAGAGAAGGTTGCTCTTGTCTCAGAGATGCCAGTGCTGCTGAGCTATGGCAGACTGGAGGAACATCTCTGGGCCTAAATGATTCCTGAGAGGTTTATCCATCAGTCCTCTAAGAATGACTTACTTGATTCAGTCAATGTTTACAAGGCCTTTGCTTTCTCTGTGTTTAATAGCAGTGATCTACCCCACAGTACCTGGCTCAGCACTTGCTCTTGCTGATACTATCTTGTTTTGCAGCCAATTCACTTTTGAAAGGAACTTTCTTGATCCGTTTGCAAAGGGTTACTTTTGCATTTCTCTTTGTGTGAAATGTTCTTTCTTTCTTTTCCTATACATGCTGTGATTAAGTATGGATGTGCTTCTAGTCTGCATATCTCCCAGGAATATCAAACTTCTGAAGAGGTTTTTTTTCCCTTCCTGTGATACATTTTCCCTTCCAGTTTAAGAAAAAAAAAAAGTTTAAAAATACTTGAAGTTTGGGAAAGAGAGGTTGAGTTTTTAATTAAGTACTCCAGAGTAGTAATTTTTCAACATTAATTGAATTGTTTGTAGTGGGTTTAAGCAACACCTTTTCAGTGGCCTAGACCCAGGGAGGGGGGAAATCTGGAGAGGTCTTAATTGCTGAAGTCAAGCTGGTATTGAAAAGCTGCCAGGGAGGCAATTAAAAGAAGTGGCCCTCAAAATACAGCGAGAAAGAGAGAACTGGTCACTAGTGCAGGACAGCACTGGACCTTGCAGGTTGTTTAAACTACAGTTTCTAATTAGTAGCATTAAATGCAATGGTAAATAGATTTATAATAAAAGAATTTTTCCTTGTGCTGTGTCTCCTCCCTTTAACTCCTTGCTGGAGGTGAAGCCGTAAGATGGTCACTTTGCAGTGCTCTCTGCTGTTAAATAGCTTCTTGCTTGTTTTGTGCTATGAGATTGACATTTCTAACCAGGAGCCAAAGACTGCACGTTTTATTTGCTTCTACTCTTGCATTTTCATAATGCCACTTTTTCTCTTTTGTATACTCTTCAGTAAAGGCCATGTGGTTTGCATTTTACTAATTTCCTATTTAATATTTAAACTTGGTGTGAGGATTTAATTAATCTAACAAATGTAATATTTCATTTTATCCCTTGATTATATTTCTGTTAGATTTGTTGGCAGCCAGTAAGCTTTCAGTAATATGTCCATGCAAGACAAACTTGAGACAATAGTTCTTGGTCTCCAAGGCTAATACTGAAATATCTGAAGTGCTAAACATCCAAGGAGAGATGTACTCAGTATTGAAAAATCTATAAACCAAGATTTTTTTCATTTTTTATATATTTAGAAATATGTCCTTTCTGGAAATGAAGATTTAATGGCATTAATGGGATTTTAATATATTTATTTTCCACCTGGGAAAATAGGAGGAAGGAGCTACATAATAAGCTATCTCTCAGCCTTTTATTTATTCTCTTGGGATACATCTATAGTAATTACATATTTAGTAGAAAAGATGGGAGTTTTTTGGCTGCATGTTTAGTAGTATTCCTGGTGCATTTTATTTTGTACACCCTACCTGTGTAGAGATAGATTAACTGACAGTAAAAGAAAGTATATGTGTGCCTACCCCCCTGAAGATGATGTAATTTATTTGTTTATTCCAGCCTGTTGTGAAAGGTACTCTGTATAGCTTTTCTTGTAGGAAACAAGCATGAATGTAGGAATGCTGATAAACCCCTAAATTGTTGCTATAAGGGAGCCGAATGCCTGTGGTATTCTACTGCTCTTCAGATGCATTCTGATTCAAATGTTTTCTCATCAGAATATGGCTTTGATTAAGTAAGGAAATTATAGTAACACATCTTATCTTAAGTTGTTTGATACTAATGACACACACTTCATTGCATATGCACCTTGGCAACACTTCAGATCAAAGATAATCAAAGTTCAGGTTTGTAAAACGGGTTCTAGAATTTACACAGTTGGATATGTCAAGATTGCCAAGGTTCATTGCTTTTTTTTTTGACTTAAGTGTTAGTCTTTTGATTGTGACATGTTTGTTTTGAGGGTTAAGCATGAGTTTTAAGTCTCTGATGTGTTATCCCAGCCTCTAGTGTGAGAAAATTGTAGTTTAAATGGTTTCATTTTTTTCATACACACAATTATTTTTGGTATTTTGAGGTAAGATAGTCAAAAGAATTTATTCCTTATTCTGTAGGCATAGGAATAAGCACCTAGACGTCTGGTCTGACAAGACAATTTTTGGCTATCTGTATCATTACTCTGTGGTCAGCTGTGCCATTAATCTAAGCATAGATGATTACTAGAATGGGTTTTGTCTGCAGAGGCTTGTGGGGGATGGTTGATAACATGACACTTCCTGACACTGTTTATAAAGGTGCTGCATTATGTGGGTGGGATGAGATTGGCCTATGACCAATTTACTCTTCTGAAGAGAACGAGTTAGTAGAGAGAAGTGTCACTGTAAACGTGGAGAGAATATTTTTAGAAGGAGAATATTTCACATGCACAAGGAGTGCTCCAAAGTCTTATGATATGAAAGACAATTGAAAGACACCTGGTAGCTACACTGAACTTGCAAAACTTTAAAGACAAAGGGACTATTGAGAGATGGAGGATGGACTGAAGACGATGGTCATTCTGTCCCTGGAACGGTGGCTCCCATAGCTCGTGCAGAGACAAGAATCACGTGTCCAAGCGGCAGAGACTTGCGAGATACGCATCTGCAGGTCTCTGGGGTGGTGGTGTAGCAGTGAATTGGTCCCTGTGGGACTAATATTCTGTAAGTAAATTGGACCAAGAAAGCTTTGTGCTGAAGGCTCAGGGGCAGCCCAAGGCCACTGCAGTAGCAACTGGAGTAAATCTGGTTGTGGGGTTCCAGCACTATGCAGGAGGGGGCACTTGTAGTTGTCCCTTATAAAATCTCTGGTGCTGAATTGAGGAGAGAATTGGAAAAATTGTCCTAATAACAGATTCACATTGACATTTTATCTCTGCTAGAGTGGAGAAGTTAAAAGTGCCTGGGGAAAAAGTAGAAGAGACAAAGGGAAACTACTTTTCCTTCCCTACATTGCTGTTGCTTGTAAAAATAAGAGAGCTTTACAATAAAATGAGGAACGTGTTCTCTGTCACTATTTACTTCCGATTAAGTATTTCTGGTGTATGAGTGACTTCCTGCTCTGGCCACCCATCAAGATTGTTTGACAGCAGAAATAGAACATTGGTTTCTTTTCCTGCCTGGGGCACCTCATAATAATAGTAGTTGTGGTAGGAAGGACTGAGGAGTCTGCAGGAGGGCTTGGCTGTCCCACTGTGATGGCAAAGGAACCCAGTTTAAGACTCAAATTTTATTAATTGCTTCAAAACATTTGAATTTTGCTAAGAATCATGTCTGGGTTTCTTTTTTTTGTCTCCAACAAGAAATCCTTCTTCTAAAGAGGAAAATAGTATGATTCTCAAAATTAATATTAACATAAATATTCACGTTTTTTTCTGTCTTGCCTAAAGGTTGGGAAGTAGATTTGAAAAGGATGAAATGTTCTCTATACTGTGTTGTGAGAGCTCTGCTCTGTGTTCTGAGGGTGTCAGTGTAAGGCTTCCATGCTGTAGCTAAAAGAGCTTCTTTATGGTTGGACATGGCTATAAAAACTTGTATGCTATGTCATGACTATTTCACATTAGCAGCTTTATTTGCTGTATTTAAAAACTTAAAGCATAGTGTGTGATACTGAGTTTGAAGAGTTTTGTGGAAAAAATTTCCTATGGTCCTTGTAGTATTTGGACT
The DNA here is from genome assembly GCF_965178545.1 of Coloeus monedula. NCBI lineage: Eukaryota > Metazoa > Chordata > Aves > Passeriformes > Corvidae > Coloeus > Coloeus monedula. The sequence continues at coordinate 10,889,256 of NC_138789.1, forward strand.
TAGTCACAGATGAGTTGTGCTTAATCTCTAATTGGAAACTTTGAAGTATCAGTCAGGTTTGGTTATTTTTGTGTTATTTTTGATTTTGGAAAAGAAATATATTGAAAACTAAAATACCAGACCCCTAGATCAAGTAAGTTTCAGACTTTACATTAAAAGGCTTACTGCTCCATACATGCTGCTATAGTGCATCGTCTCAGACTTGTCTGATGTGATGGGACTACAGAACTGGATTTGCCATAATGCATAATGCTACTGGTCAGGTAGCAGAATGTGCAAGTGTTTTCCTGTCCACAGTTAGCATTGCACTCTATGTTCTCCTACAAAGCTTTCCTTATTCCACCTCTACATTTGCAGTAGACAGTACACATTGATTTTATTTTTCTGGGTTTTGTTGGATCACTAAATATCTTCCTATGTTGTTCTTCACTTTACAGCACTCTGTCTCCAGAGTAAGCATACAGTTTCTTACTTTGTGCTGTTCTTTTCAAATACTGCTTTTAATATAAAGAAGAATGAATACACTGTATCATCTTTGTTCTGTTAATAGGAGGTATATTTTGAGTAGTTCATGCATTTCAATCTTTGTGGAAGATAGCCTGAGAGAAGAATGAAGGAGAGTTTTACAAATGCAAGGAAGTTGCGTAGTTACATGCATGTGTTAAACTACTCTCTGTATGAGGTTGTAATTTTTTTTCTTTTGACCCACTTATGGTTATTATTTTTGAAGATTGATCCTTTTCTAATTAAATGAATGGAATTTTTTCTATGGCTTGTTCTTGAAAAATGGTCAGGTTGTTAGGTTTAATTTGATATGCTTTCAATCTCGTGAGTCTTGCACTTTTGGATTATACTTTGAACATAGTTCTGCAAGATGTCCTGGTCTGAACCAAATGGTCGATAAAAATGAGCTTTTGTTGGGAGTTAAGTCCTATAACTTGTTCTAGGGGTTTTTCAGGATTGCCTGGAGTACAGCCGAAGAAGTTTTGGCAACCCTCTGGCAGACACGTTATGAAATACAGGCTGTACCAAGTTAAGAGCCCAAAAATAATAATTATTTTTGTCCTGGTTTAAAAATTTCTTTACTTTTTTGAGATTAATTTTATCCTGTTACTGTACCTTCCTGCTGTGGATGGGTAGTATGCACACCTCTTTCAGTTAACAGGAATTTGGTATTGACATCTTGCATGTTCGTGAAGAAATTAAAATAAGAAATAAGGAGATACTAAAACCAGTACTGATTGTAAGGTTATTCTCAGGCATAAAAACAAAATTCCTTTTGCTTTTTGAGTACGGTTTCATTTTCAGCATGTTCATTTTCAGCAGGTGGATTTGAAGATTGACCTTTCTAACACTGCATATTTAAACAGATTCTTTGAATGGTTTTTTTGTAAGCCTTCTGTCCAAGAGGGATTGATGCTTGCGTGGTTATCTATGTTTCATTGCAGTTTGTGGCTGGTCTGTGTTTTAGTCTAGAAGTTAACTTGTAAGTTTCATTCTTATGTATTATAAATATCTCCAACTTTAATGGAAGAATATGTAATTTTCTATGTCGGAAAAGCTTCTGGTTTTTCCTTTGAGTACTGTAGATTCTTGCATTCCTTCCCTCAGGATTTTTTTTCCTATTTTAATTCCTATGCATCATGCCTTGCTATGTTTTTTGCTAAAAAAATACCAGAACTTTATGGAGTCTTAAACATTCTAATATAAATAATAGTAAAAAATACATTAACCCTTACTATATATTTATTTTTCTTGTCTGATACAGTCTAGATTAATATTAAATTATGTACCTAGCATTTCATCACTACTGATTTTGACAGTGTTAAGCTAGTTTGGGGATCTTATTGAATTTAAAAAAAAAGAAACCCACTGAAAATGCCTGTTCTCCCATTCAGTCTTGGAAATGGGACAGATGACAGAAAAAAATCAAATAGATTACTTAATAAAATTAAAATAAATCTGAAAACAGTCACTGGTGCAACAAATGATGAGTGGGTCATATTTAAATTATACACCCCCTTTTAAAAGTGATCAGTAGGGAGGGTAAACAAAACACATGTACGGTAATGGACCAGTGCTTTGTGCATAAATCTGATCCTTGGAAATAAGTCTGCTAATTGTGTTGGTATCTTGGCACTGTGAATAGTGATCTTTCATTTTGTTAAATTAACTGTGTGCAGCTACAGCTGTGGGCAGTGTGCAACACATTTAAACAAGACTAACCAAACCCTGGCGAATGTTTTCTAATTGTTTTGAAAGCACTCAGGTTATCCAGTATATTGCTGCAGAGTTATGACCTAACTGTCCTAAATTATTGCTAATGTTTTCAAATATGGTGCTTCTCAGGCCGTGAGCTGCTTTTCCTAGTGCATTCACATAATAAAATATTATTGAGAATGATCCTGGTTACTCAAACAAGAATAAAACCCAGTTTTTTAGTTTTCTACTTATTGTGACAGCTAAGGTAGTTATAGGGTATATTTAAGAACTAGGTCTGCATAATATCATAATTCAGATTTCATCTCAAGGTGTGTGTTAAAGTCCATACTTCTGATTCTTGTCCGTGAAAAACATTAAAGTGTAAATAAAACCATCTGTTTGTGGATTAAGATTTCCTGCTGTGAATGTTGCCTTGTGTTCTACATTTCATTTAATGCATATTTTCAAATTTTGTTTTTAGGTCAAACATCCGGCCAGACTATGCAGATACAAGCTTTCATGAGTTCAAAATGCATACGTTCAGTCGGGTGACATCTTGCAAAGTCTGTCAGATGCTTCTGAGGTATTGTAAAGGTTCTTTTGGGTGGTGGTCTCTCCCTTTCCCGCCCCTGCAAGAAGTTGTGGATGCTCCATCCCTGGAAGTGTTCAAGGCCAGGCTGGATGGGGCTTTGAGCATCCCACTCTAGTGAAGGGTGTCCTTGTCCATGGGAGAGGGTTTGGACAATCTTTACGATCCCTTCCAACCCAAACCATTCTGTGATTGTACGTTGTGTATTGTTGATATTCTGAAAAATGAGGGCACAGCATTTTAGCAAGGGCATTTGAGTGTGGGTAGTGCCTTTTTTAGGCACAGGCATGGAATAAATTAACTTCAGGTATGTTCCTCCCTGTCGTAGATTTTTTTTTTTTTTCTTTAGCAGTGCTTTTCCTGAATAGTCAGACTGACCTGGAGTTTCAGAGAATTTTTCTTCCTTCTAGGTTTTTTTTCCCCCTTAATGCAATAAGGTCTAAGTGACTATGAAAAATGGTGTAACCTTCTAAACTTAAAGTCAAGAGGGCTAATTCCTGACTTTGGAGCAGTGTAGTTGAGTTACTGTGTCTGCTGCAAACTGCTGTTGCTGAGGAGCAGCTGTAGTGCATTCAGGACACAGCCCCCAGGGTGCTATGTTGTTCTCCATGGGCCTCCAGCTGGGTATTCCCAAGTGCCACCTTGTGTAGAGACAGTCAGAGGAATTAGCAGCTCTGAAGATTAACTGAGGTGTCCATGATACATGGTTTTTTTTTTAAATGAACAAATTTAAAGTCAAGAATATTTGCAATATAGCCTATTAAACTACTTAATGCTTAAACATACGTTCAAACTTTCAACTCTCTTGAACTGAATCCTATTCTTCGTGGTGCCTAGGCGAATTCCCACTGAGATGAAGTGCAGTGTAGATCTATAGTAGGATAGATGCATAATGGTATCATTTTAAGTGAACTGTTCCAAAGGAGCTTTGGATTACATTTGAAATGGAGGTTTTTATTCTACTAGTAGTCTGAAAGAACTGTCTGGTTGTGATTTTTAATTGGCTAGTAGTGACAGAAAGTAGATGAGCTGCTTGTTTGTCAGATGTCACTTTTTCTCAAGCCTTTAAGGACTATGATTATGCAGAACAACAAATGACTTCTAATACCTTCTGCCATGTCTCTTATGTCCTTTATGTGTGGAATTTGTCACCTCTTATGTACCACTACCTAATTTTATTTTACAGGGGAACATTTTATCAAGGCTATTTATGTTCTAAGTGTGGAGCTGGAGCACACAAAGAATGTTTAGGAAGACTAGACAATTGTGGCAGGGCTAATTTAGGTGGTAAGTAATTTTTATTGTTCGAATACCATTTTTAATTAGAACATAAAACTTGCTAGATATAATTAAGGTTTAGTTTACCTCTAATTTGTGTTTATTGTAACATGCATACTTGTGAAACTACCATTTATAAGCACAATTAGAATTGCATTTAAGATTCATAGGGATTTTTATTGCTACTAAATTGAAATGTTCCAAAGCAGGAGAGAACTGTTACAGGTCAAACCCAATTTCTTCGTCAATGTCCTATACAACAAGGAATTGCTGTAGTTGCAACTGTGGATTGCTCATATGTAACACCTACAGTACAGTGCATCATCTATCATCCTTGTGTTTCTCCCTTTATGTCTGTGTCAATTTTCATATTTTTTCCTCTCAGTTCCTACAGCTGTTTGTATTGCCTCAGCTTCCTCTTTCATCTCTTTGGTTTCCATGGTTTCTGTCCACTCACAATATTCACAAAAAGGTGATTGATGGCTCTCTACTTCCCACACCTAAGAACTATTTTTTTTCTTCTTTTAATCAATTGCTCTGTGAATTTCTTCCCTGGCCATTGTCACTTTGCACTTCCCCTGTTGTTCTGCTCTTTGGGACCTTAAGGAATCTTTTGATTTCAACTACTGTTTGGCCACCCACAAATAACTCCAAAAATTTGACGTCTTCCCGTTCTGCTCAGTATTATACCTGTAAATCTCTTTCTGACATCTTCTGGATCTCCCACTGCTAATGCTCAGTGTTAGCCCCCATCACTGGCCACCCTTCCCTTCACTGTACCTACTCTGTTGGTGACAGTGTGTTTGTTACACTATTGCCACAGTCATATAATCCTAGTGCCATTTTTGACTCTTCCCTCTGTCCAGCTTCTCAACTGTTCTTTTTTCTAGAGATGATTTTGAATTGCTGTTGTGTTTAAAAGAGAAAAGCCACTGGGAACACATGGTGATTTATGGAAACTGGAGTTTTATATGTTGGGGAAGTTTCCAGTTATATATCATTCTCACTTCTTTAAAATCTGTGCATTCCTTTTCAGAATTATTTCATAATAATTTGTGAAGTTTCTCATGTCTCACATACTTCACATAAACTACTGCAGCCTCTTCCCCTCAGTTATTTTCTTTTTGACATTAGTATGTACAATCTTTATAAAATACTGTTACAGAGATGCTCTCTTGCGCTTTTGAATTACATGATGGCTTCATGTGCTGCTCTTTACTGAGCTGCTGTTTCCAGATACTGACTCTAGCTGTCCTTTCAACATTGTATAAGCTTGTTTCCGTCTTTGTCCCTGTTTGCATTACTTCTGATTTCTACTTGGCTTTTGGCTCTCTGTGCTAATTACCTGTGCCATTCTTTCATGAAATCAACAGGATGGCAGGTACTGACTTTTGCTGTAGTCAGTAAACTTTTTTTTCTCAGCTCCTTTTCTGTATTGGAGATCTTCCATGCTATCCTCCAAATCTGAACTCTTTACAAATAATCTTTTGTAGATCTGAAAACCATACAAGCAATCACAGTATTTGTGACTGAAATACTTTTCAGAACACAGGCTTTTCACAGAACCTCCTGCAGATACTCTAAGGAAAGTAAATATTTAAAATTATCTTAAAAATGGAATGTTTTAAAGCAATTACATTTAAATTAATAGAGTGGAAAAACTAACACATATTGCTCTTCACAAGAGAGATGTCTTCTGTGGTATAAACCACCCCTACTACTACTTTTTTGCTTTGTCCTGCTCCTTTTCTTTTAATCATTTCTGTAGTTTTTATTTTAATTGGATAGCTGGCACCCCAGGAGGCAGGAGCTTATCTTTCTGTTCCTCTGTAAATATCTGTGGACACATATGGTGCAACATGCATCAGTAAGAATGACCATAAATGCCTAGATAACAAAAGGTCTGATTTCTTGCAATTTTCCTGCATACTTAAGCAATGCTGTACACTTGCTAGAAAAAACAAAATAACAGCAGCGACAAATCACATTCCTCCTTCTTTGTAAGTGGAATAAATTATAATTTTAAAAATTCAAAGAAGCAGAATGGTATTTTGGATTTTACTTCAAATCATCTTCCTAATGTTTTTAGAATTATACTGTACTGAAACTGCAAGCAACTGGATTGCTAAGATCCTTTTTTGCGTTACGTTTTGGTTACCTCCAGGTGTTCAGCACTCTGCCCTCTCTTCAGAGTTTGCTTTCACTTCTCAGTCTGTTTTTCCTTCTATGCAAAGACTCCCCGATTGCTGTAGCTCTCATACAAGACAGGAGAGCTGTGTATCTTCTACCTGCTCTTGAGGCAGAAGGACAGGAGGTGCTAAGCTGTCTTTCCTTACAGTCTGCTCTGAGATCATAGCTGCAAAAACCAACTCTAAACTGCAGCTCTTGCCATACTTTGCCTTGCTTTACCAAACACTGAGGATGGAAAGGACTAGGGGTTTTGTTTACTTAGCTGAAAATGTGTCATCCATCCACCTGACAAAGGGACTTTGGCCAGTGATAAGAAGGGAAATCCTCAGGGTTTTCTCTACTGTTTTCCACTTCTACTTTTTATTTGCCTTTTTAAAGAAAAAAGTGTTGATTGAGCAGTGCTGGCCATTCATAATGTGCACAGACCAAGAAAAAGTTTAAGGAGGAGTTTTATCAGTACCTGTTTCCCTATATGGGCCAGAAAGGGATGAGACAACTCAGACTCTCTGAAATATTTGTTAGTGCAACCTGAGTATGAATTATTTTCTGGAGCTGTCCTTTAAATATTCCAGAGCTATGTTGAGAAATGAGGTCTCCCATAAGTTACCTGCCATGCCTGCTAAGCTGTGAAATGTTATTAAAGGCATGCAGACATAAAGATATAATGTAAAATTCAACATTTCACTGCACTTGGTGTAAGAAGTACACTCTATATGCACAGAATTCTAACATGGTTTTAATTTTGAATATTTTTCTTTTGAAATATTTAGAGAAATTAATTTATGATAATTGTAATATTTTTTTAGCAGTGTCATCTGCTGCTCCTGTGGGAAATGAGCAAAGGTTTGTGTGGCAGCAAAATGCCTGGAACACTTATTGTATTGCTCTGCCTGGTGGGTTTTGTTTTGTTGGTTTGTTTTTTTTTTCTTCCCATGTTTTTTCCCATGTTACAGCCTTGTTCACAGGGTATAATGTATATGAAACTGAGCCATCCTTTTGGGAAACTGGACATTATTAATATTCCCCAGTCGTGTGGTATTAGTTATGGCCACAGACACGGAAGATCTGTCTATATATGTGTAGATAGATGTGTTTTCTCTTAATCTGTCATTCTGCCAGTGCCATTCCAGATGCTTCACAGCAAAGTGCGAATCCTTTATGTGGTAGACAATGTCCAGGAATGATGCTTTTTGCTTCATCCTGTTAAATTTTCTCTCTATCTTTTTTGGTATTTTAAGAGTTTTTACATCTTGTTTATGCTTTTGCATGGCTTCCCTATTTTGAAATCTCTAACTGCATTTTAGAGTGTTAGAACAGTGAGTGCTCTGTGAACATGTGACTTCGAGCTTTTGTGGGAAGTCTTGACTGACTGCTTCTCTATGATAAATTATTTTGACCTCTTAATGGTATATTCTCTAAACAGAATAGTTTCAATTTTTTAATCTTTTTATAAATGTAATTTTTTCTATGTTTCAAATAATTTTCATTTCCTATTCTGTAGACCTCTTTTACTTCTAGAGGCCTATTTGAAAAAAAGGTGATCAAGAGTTCAAAGTACTGCAGTGGGAATATGCCATTAGGTTTCTCAAAAGCATTTGAATTTTCCTCAGCATTTTCTGGTTTTGTAAAGTTTAAGATTCTGTTTTCTTTATAGATTGTGAGCAGATGTTTCTGCTAGCCTTTCTGAAATGATGCTTAGAACTTTCCTGAGTGGATTAAATCTTTTTAAATTTCATTCCAAGTCGCACTTTGTGAAAGTTCAAAAGACAGACATCCAAAGACAGATGAAACCTTTTGAATGACAAAATTATTGTCAGATTTAGATGATACACTTATGAGAGAAACATTGACAAAATCTGAAGATAAATTTTTGTGTTCTCATGCTATGCCTTATACACAAACATATGCCAGTTCCTCAGATGTTTTGCTTCAAAGGCGGCCAGTTCAGCAGATTGTAGAAATTTTAGTGACAAAAGATGCAGAGTTAATCAGTTGAATTAATAAACAGAACAAAATGTTTGCATTTAGCCCTTGGGTTTTCTTGGTTGCTGTTCCTGCCCTTGCTGCTGTAAATCAGCAGTACTGGTTGAAGTCTTCTGTGCTAGTGTCTGTCATTATTGATTTAATAGGTTTTCTTCCCCCTTAAATGCTGTTCTATACATCCCCAAGTAGTTCTCTACATTTTCATATATTTTACTTCTCTGCCCTATCACTTAATCTTTCTGTGATTTGGAATCCTTGCTCATGTTTTGATTAACTCCTTTGAGTCTGATTGCACAGTCTTAAACACAAGACTGTATAAAATCCTAAACACAATTATTAGAAAATAGATGCACTTACTTCTGTGACAAGCCATTTGTAAGGACATATGTGGTGTTCTTTCCTCTGGCGGCTAAGAGGGCATCTCCTCTCCCTTGTTACATCTTCTGGCTTCTCAGCTGCATTCCTATGTCGTACTTCTTGGCACAGAGCAATTTCACTCATCTGGTGATGCTCTCCCACTAGCTGGAAGTGTTTGTCTGGGAATGCCTTAGAGTGGGGCCTTGGCTAAGCAAGCATGAGTAAGACACACCTTTAGCAGCCAAAGGGAGAAGCTGCATCCCTTATTATTCCTACGTTTATCGTACAGACTGCTCTGTGTCCCTTGCAATTTCTTCAGAGGCCTTATAGGATTGATGAAACAGTATCACTCTGTCCAGAACATACTGAAGAACTCCAGTCTGTTTCGTAGTCTAAACTAGCAGAATTAACAATTCACTTTTATTTCCAGACTGGAATTTTTCCAAGTCCATCAAATTAAGTTGAATTAAATATTCTCAGGCAAATGCTTGCTTGTTCTACTGACTGTTGAGTATTTCAATTAGAGAAACCTCCAATAATGATTCTAGAATCTGAAAGTGTTTTGAATATTTTAAGTATACTGCCAAACCGTCAGAATTTTCTTCTTTATATTGCTTTTCCCAAGGAATATTAAAGGCGTGTCTCATCAGGTCATTAATAGATTAGAAAAACATTAGCTGGTCATTTTTATAGTAAATCTTAGTTAATTTATGCATGATTTCTTTCTCATTTGGATAATTCCATTTGAAAAGGTACTATATTTCTTTAGATGGAAAAGAAGTTTCTTCAGCTGTGAGATGAACTTAAAAGAAAATGTTGCCATATGAATGGGATAAGTTTAGAATTGCTTTCATACAGTAATGTGCATGCCCAATAATACAGTTCATGCTGTCCATGTCCTAATTGCTTGCTACAGCACATTAGAGATTATTCATGAAAAGCCTGTGGTCTTGACATCTAAAAAGAAACCAGCAGCTTTCACTATTTACGTTTTTGCTGACTTAATCAATAGTTGTGAAGTTGCTGGCTCTCCTCCAAAGCTCTCGTGTCAACTGAATTGACAAGTAAATGCTCAAAGCCTGCAAAGTTCATCGGAGTTGTACCTCTTTTTAAGAAACTGTAACAGAGGTTGAGCTATATTGTTTAACTAATGATTCTTGCTCAACCTGAACAAAAGCCAGTTACGGTGCTTGGTATTTTTTAGGGTCCTGCATTGTGGTACATCTGGGTTGCATTTCTAATTTTGTTCTGATTGAGCAATGACTGGCTAAATGACTGGAAAGGAGCATGTAGTCCCACAGGTCCTTTCAAGGAACTTAGTTTATAGTTCCTGCATTTTAAATATTTTCAGTTTTGTTTTAAAATAGAAAGGTGAGTAGCTTATTACATATACTTTTTATTTACTCTCCATTTACTTAGCATGTAAATCCAGCTGCTGTGTTGCATCCCTGAAGAGCAGCTTATTCCCATTTTCTGAGCTGTGTTCCCTCACTTACTGAGGCCAGCTGCTGCTACTTTGCATCTGTAGTAAAATATAATTATCATAATGTGACCCAATGGTAATGTGGCCTCAGCGAATGAACAAAAAACCCCCCAAAACTGTGCTGAACTATGGCATTAATTAAGTGGCTGTCAGAACTGAGGACTCACTTGATGATTGCATTGGCACACTGGTGATGAGCAGGACCTTGAATTAAAGTTGTCATGTGTAAAATATCTACTGGTGGATATCCTCAGACATTACTTTTTTTTCCCCCTAAAAATAGAAATGAGGGTTTTCTTGGTCTTGTACTTGTGTGGTGTTTGGAAAACAGGTATTTCATGAGGAAATGATACAAATATTTCAATACAGAATGTTCTGAAATACAGAATATTTAAACTGTAACGAAGTAACAGTTTAAATAAGACAAGTCTTATTTTTTGAATAGGCTTTTATGTGGAAATACAGATACTGGCTATTTTTTCCATTCCCAAAGTGTTAATAGTGAAGCCACAAATGGCATTGTGGTTCATCAGTGTTGGTTTTCTGTTTGATCCCTCACCTCCCTTTTAATAAAATCTGTTTTACATGAATGATCAGGAATATTAATTATCTTCCTTTGTAGTGATTTCTTGATTCCAGTTATTCAGTTATTGAAAATTAATCATTGAATTTCCTAATTATTATAAAAAGCTTTGGGATGCTCTGATCACTAGATGGAACTCATTCATCTGGTTGGATTTGGGATATTTTTTAGAGGTAAAAATAATATTCAGCAGCAACGTTCAAAAATCAGATTCATTAATTTCCACTGGAGGATAGGACAACATTTCCATTTCAACTTTTCAATAAATGATCTGCTGAAATAAATATAAGTCTTTAGAATACAGAGTCTGGATATATATGTCTGGATACGTGTTGGCCTCCTTTGCAACCTATATGATTTCCCTTCATTTGAAGTCATTCATAATGCTGAGATCAAACATTCAAAAAAGGAGATTTTATTCAGATTTTGGCAAAAATTCTGAAAGGTATATGAAATTGTGAAATACCAAAATTATACTTTTGATTTTCAGCAGCACTTTGGCAACTAATTCCCTCAGGCCGCTTAGAAAACATCAACAGACTACCTGCATCTCTTCCTTTGGATGAGCTTATTTTTCTTCTCTTGGCTCACTGCACAAATGCAAACTAATCCTTCTGGAAAGGTTATACTCACAGAAGTGATTCCGTGGCTGGCGAGATGAGGTGTGCTGGCGTGGGGACTGAGGGCGTACGTGAGGGGAGCTGTGCCAGCGCCGCAGGGGCTGTGCCCGCCCGGCCCAGCGCGCGCAGCTGCGGGCTCGGCCTCGGCACGCCTTAGCGGCTTTGCAGAAAGCGCTGCGGAGCCAGGGATTTTGTTTTCCCACACTGCACTGATTCATGGAACCTTTCTTAGCAGAACAAAAGGGACTTGCAGTTAGTTTATTATTTGTTTGACCGTGGATATGCCTTCCTGTTTAGGAGATACTACTGTAAAAGTTTTCAAATGTCCTGAAGTACACAGAGACCAGGCATGTGCAGCTTGTGCTGTGCCTCAGCAGCGTGTGTAGTGCAAGAGAGCACACAAGGGCAAATACAGCTCTGTGTGCTTTGATAAGACACTGACCCAAAATCTAGAGTGCACCCAAATACCTGCTATCAGATTAAATATTTCAAAGGACATGTGAAAAAGATATCTTCTTTTGTGCCTTTTGTGATGGGTGGTGGTGTGTGTGTGTGATGAAGTGTTACTGGCTTTATGCAGTCTTTCTGGTCTCTCAGAGAAATTTTTTTCCTAATTTTTAAGTAGTACCATAAAATTCATAGTAAAGGTAAATAAACCAGCAGTGGCTTCAGTCTCTGGTGTACTAATGCAATGCTGAATTGAACATGAAATATAGAACACTTTAAAGCTATACATTTTATCTTGATAGACTGTCACACTGTGAATAGACAGAGACAAGAAAAGGTGTGAACTCAACTTGCAAGGAACTGTAGCTTTGAGTTCCAAACGAGCTAGTATTTATCAAACATTTTTTGCAATGTTCTCAGGGTTTGTCAGGTGTGGTGTCCCAGCCTGCCGTGCTGCTGCTGGTGCGTGCAGGTGCCCTGCAGCTGGAGCCAGCCCCAGCCATGGGCGCAGCCTGGCGGGGCCAATGAGCACCGGGAGTGCAGCAGGGTTTGCACAACAGCACCCGGCGCACCCCGGGCTCTGGGACGGCTGCACGGATCAGGTGGCAAAAGGAGGCAGCAAGGTTTTCTGTAACACCACTCAGCACAGGCTGAGATTGCTCTATAAAAAGTGTACTCTTTGCAGTCAACAATAATGCCAATTTTTACTTATGTTTCAGAACATGGAAACGTGAAACATGAGGTAAGGATTAATTTTCTTTTGCATATGATGTTTGTTTTGTTGGTGACATAAGAGCTCCTTATTACTTTTTGCACATGCTGATGGAGAAGGTATGTTTTTCTTCTGGGTTTGCAAACATTTATTTAGAGTGCTGTAGAAGTTATCTAAGCAACCAGCTATTCGTGATTAAATATGAATGTCTTCTGCTCAAAATGTGAGTTAAACTTGCTGCAATATGACAGTACTCAGAGCACTGGAAGAGGTGGAGATGTTTCTTTTAAGACACAGGTAAGAAAACATACATTGCTTCACTGCTGATGATTAGATCCTTACTGTTCCTAGACAAAATCTGGCTGCAGAGTTAAAAGTAGTTTTTTTTTTTCTCTGTCATGCCAGAGAACTGTGGGGTGATGAAGGATTGGCAGGGCAGTGTTTGCCTCTTCATGTGAAAAGACAATAGTTGCAAAGGTATCCTGTGGTATGGAGTTTGTGTAATCTGGAGAGAATGTTAGAGTGGGACCTGAACAGAGGAGCTGCTGTGATGCACATAGTATAACTTTCTGTGAGCCCAAGAAGGCTGCAAGCAACCCTGGGTTATTTTCCAGCCAGCTCCTGGGCCCTCTCCACTGTTGTACAGGAGGGCACGGCAGATAGGTTTTGTCTGCTCCTTCTGACAAAAGAGAGGCAGCACTTCAGACCTAGAGCATAATAGTTTCTGGCACCTATTTTAGATCAGAAGTTTATGGTAATTGCTTAAATGACATCAGTTATAAACAGCATGTGTTGCTGCTCTCCATAAGCATGGCTGTGTTTGACCCTGTTGCTAATATGGGTAATGGGAGAGTGTTATTGCTGACAAGGCTGGTGCAGGGGTAGTTGTGTGCAGGGCTGACCATGTCTGTGCTCTCTGATGTTTGAGCTGTTTGGGTGTCACTGTAAGCCCAGAGGGCAGTGGGACTGGATGAGGGCAGCCCTGCACCCTCTGGTGAGCTCCTGGGATGTGGGCCCCAGGTGGGCTCCAGCTCATGGGGACCCGCAGGGGAATCGTGTGGTGATGGGGGACCTCTGGCAGAGGAGAGGGGTGTACTGCCTGTGCCCAGACCCTGCCTGCTCTCCTCGCTGCATTCTCAGCTGTGCCTCTGGCCAGGTGCTGCCCAGCCTTTTGTGTCTCTGCCTTGACAGATGCACCAAGTAAGGGCACTCTAAACTGTGGGAATCACAGCATGGTCCATTTGCCTGATGCCTTTCCAGTCCTGCAGCTGGCAGGCATGGCTGGAGAGCTGTGAATAGATTGTCCCCTGGGCTTGGTGGACGAGAGTGCCAGGCTTCCTAAAGCTTACTGTGGTGAACGTACTATGTCTGGATGAAAAACTAGGTATACTGTTTTTCCTTGTTAGCAAAATAAGGGTCTCCTTTCTATTGCCTGTTGAGTTGATCCAAGACATCAGGTTTACATTCATTTTTACCAAGACTCCTGTTTTAAGTGCCTGCTTTAATTCTCTCTGTGCAGAGAAAACTTGAGCACGGATGAGGAGCTGTCATTTTGGAAAACATGGATTTAGGTTTCATACCAGTAAAGTAAAGAATCTACTGGTAATGCAATATGTTAAAGGATATTGAGCATGTTTTCATATAGTTCAAGAACTGTTTCTTTAAACCCGTTTTCCAGCCAATCCTTTGGTGTATATGACTTTGAGTTGTCACAGCCTCTCTGTTGTTTTTATTTCAATTAAGCATTTCTCTGTCTCCCTTTGTACTTTTCTGAGTCCTGCCCCTTTCCCTCTCTTGTGCAAATCTGTGGTTGCTCACCAGTCTGCATCAATCCGTATTAGCGACATGGCTTCCATCTATAAAAACCAATATAGGATCTAATTGAGCATTTTGCTTTTATCCAGTACTATTATCTTCCTTGTGGCAGCAGCTTTAAATTTTTATTCTATCTACTACAGATAAGGCAAAACTTGTATCCTTTCTTTAATTAGACTTGTGGGGTACAGAGAGAATATGTCCAAGGACTCAAGAGTTTGAAAGCTGTTTTCAAACCAAGCTTTTGATTTTGCTTCCTTGCTACAGGGCTTGGTAATGTGGTTATGCCTCAGGTTACTGCTTTCTGGCTTGACTTGGTGTGTGTCCTGCATCACCTTATATCAACGGCGAGTAAATCAGGGCAACCTAATTGTTCCCTTTGTTATGCAACATGCTTTTCTCTGCTTGCTTTGATTAAAAAATAAATAACTGCATGAAGTGTCATGCAAGTTACCAGATAAAACAAGTTTGCAAAAGCAGATGAGTAGTTCACAGATATGCATTATTTCACATTGAAATTTCCAGGGATCCATAGTAAGTGTCTTAGTGTATAAAATATAGAAAAGAAATTGAAATAGTCTGAGTCTTGTCAGAGTTTCTGATTTCACTCAACTCTGGTTCCTCCAATTTTAGAGAGATAGACAAGTTACTAAATATATTTAAGTACTTGCCCAGAAAATAAGAAAATTAAGCATTCCATAGGGAATCAGTATAAAGTAGAAGTAGTGAAAGTTTCTACCTTATCAAAGCAATGCAAGTGGCTTTTACTTTTGTGTTGGTGGATGTTATCTGGGGCAGATAATGCCAGACTGCATGTTTTTCCTGTATCCTATCCATAAATGATTAAAAAATACGTTTGTACTTAGTATCAAAAAATGTATGAAAAAGCCTCCTATGGACTGAGACTCTTTCAGCCCAGTCTCAGAAAAAATGGGATATATGAAAAAAAGTCAGCATTACTAAGAATATTTTTCAAAGTGTGATCTTTCTACAAGATAAAGATAATTGTGTTGGTGGTTGGGGGAAATACTTTAAGAAAACCAGCTTTGCCTAGTAGATTGTGGGAATGAAAGGACTGCAATGTGCCTCCATGAAAACATGTTTATTCATATCTCTGATTCTCATTTTTGCTCTGCAGAAGCGAACAAATGGAATTAGAAGAAGCTCTAGACATGTGGACACAGGTTTGTGTCATGGCTTTTTAATACTTAAACATTAAATAAAAAGAGTGATAAAGCTGTAACTTGCTTTGTTAAGTTGCACTGTGAATGGTATTGTCATACGCACAATGCTGAGAACTTGATTGCTGAAGTCATTGAAGGACTTAAGTGATTGCTGTGTGATTTCAAAGATAAGGTCAGCTGGTTGAACTCCTAATTTTTTTTTTCCTTGTTTTTTCTTTAAGCAGGGCTCAGGTTCTATTTGAACAACAAAATGCCTCTGGGCTTTCACTTAATATGACCCACCCTACTGTACTCTGTAGTTTTAAAAGAAGTAACTGAAGGGATAAGCAGACAGTTGCTTACAAAGCTCGGGTTCTAATTCTTCAAGTTGTGGGTATTCTCAGCTCTTAACTGTAGTGGTGCTCAGTGCTTAACTGTATGAATTGCTTTTCTGAAAGGCATAAACCAGTTGCAGTTTTATATTGAATTTCAAAGTGATTTTATTTTTCCTGTTAGTTTATAGTACATACTTTTGTGGAATCATGGCAGCAGCAGCCCTTAAGAAAATTAAATGCTTAGTTATGTGTTGTGTACTCAAGTGGGTGAATATTTCCTCTGGAGACCCATTATGTGTCTGAATAAAATATTCAATGTTTTTCAGTGTAACTGTGATATTTTTAGTGTCATTTTTTACAGTAATTACATTTCTGTCCTTTATGTTTCTTGTATAGTTTAATTACAGGAGATTTGTTATGCAGATATTATTTGGAATAAAAGTAAGCTGTGGATTATTAAATATTTCTAGATGTGGACATCTGAGAATAGTTGGAGTTAAACATTAAACAGGATGGCAATTCTGTATACCACATTACAGCCTGGCAGAGCTAAGCACTTTTTAAAAAGTAGGAATGCTGGTTGTGCCAGTAGCATTGCAGCTGCCTTGGCTTGGAAAGTCTAAATGTTGTAACTGGCTGAAGCAGACCACACCTTTCTTACTCACGTACCTTTGACATGTTTTGGAACACGTATCGTCACTTTGCTCCCTCTAGCAAAATAAACCTGCTTCATGATTCCAGAAAGTGTTCAGTGTGTCGTGACGACTGCAGTGATAAAAGACAAAAATAAGCACCCTGTAACTCTGAAAATGAATACATTCAGAGGGGAAAACATCAAGGGTAGGAATTAAATAATGCAGAAGAGGATGATTTCTTCCAAGTGTTTGCTAACAAGACTGAGTTCTTCCCATTCATTGGTACGAGTTGCAGTGAAGAGTAATTGTGTGCTTGCAGAATAGTCCTTGTAGGTTCAGTACCTTTAAACACAGCTGTCTCATATAGTGTCATAGAAGGTCAAGTAATTTAGCTTCGAGAACCTTTTGAGTATACTGGTGATTTTACTTGCTGTTGAAGTCTGACAGGAGTATTTGCGGGGTCTTTTCTATGCAAGGGTACTTTAAAAGTAGTTTTTATTGTAGACTAAGTACCATTGAAATCATCAAAAGTAGTTGAATAAGTAGGTGTTTAAAACCTGTGTGTAGCCAATGCCTAAAATACAGTTCTGCTCACGCTCCCACCATGTCCATTTACCGACACAGAAGAGTTCTTTGAGTTGGTGGGATAATCTCTTGTTACAGAGTGACGTTCTTCATCCTCATTTTTGAAAACCAATAGAAATGCAGAATGTGTGCATAAACCTTTAGGTCCCTTTATCAGAGACATTGCTGCAGAAGACTTTGTACAGAATTGCTTCTGACATTTTAAAGGTTTTAAATAAATAATAATGAGAAATATATTGCATACTAATGTACTCTCTATGTATGCTGTCAGTTTTCAAGTGAATTGAGCTTCTTGTTTTGCATTTTGTCAGGATAGGCATTCTGTGTCCTCCTCTAACTTGGTGGGTATAACTTTTAAAGACATGAATGTCTTTGGTAAACTCTTGGCATCTGTTTTGCATAATTTAAGTATTAGTGTTCATCACATTGCACATTGCCTTGAGAGACAGATGTTATCCAGAGGGCAGCGCTTGTGAGAGATCAGTTATGTCAGGCATACATTACTGCATTGATCCTCAGAGCTTTTCAAGTGCACTGGCATGGAAAGTTCTGAAGAGTCTGAGCACCAGGATGCTCTTTTTGCTGAGGGAGGTAGCCAAAAGATTGACTGCCCAGACTGCTTTGTCTGGGCAGTCATATGCCAGTGATGCATGTGATGGTGCTGAAGCATGGGTGCTACGTTAGGAAGCAGACATTTGCTGTGAATCCATAACCAGCACCTGCAGTGACTAAACATTGATGGAGTTTGATATCACCAGTAAAAACAAATATTTTGGGTTGCAGCTTGTCGAGATTGTTCTGTTATGTCTGTCTTTGGCTATTTTAATAAAGAATAATGAATAGCATGGTCAAGTTAATGCGCTGTGCTTCTCTTTTTATGCTTAGAGTCAAATTTAACTTTTGCTGACGCAGCTTAGCCCAGAATGAAAAATCATTTAAATTTGATGAGAAGTAGTGCAAGTGAAGGATGGTCTAAACAAAACAGTGGAAGGATACTGGATTAAAATATCTTGTTTTCTGCTGGTAAAGCTCATTGATGAAGGAACTTATCTAGCTGAAGTACCCTAAAAGGAATAAGTTGGTTTATGGCTTTTTCTTTCTTTTTTCTTTGAAGTTGGGTTAAAAGTTTTGACAGTGACAGTTTTCTCCTCGAGATTTGCTTTGTTTTGAATAAGAAAGAAGGGTAGAAGGAAAAATGATTAATAGATAGTGAGGCAGCAAAATCCCTATGAAATGAAAGCAGTCATGAGAAAAACGTTTGCAAAAAGAAATGTGTGCAGAAACTGTACAAATGAAGAAAGAACTGGAAATCATAAAAAATATGGCTTCGTCTTTATGCTGTGCACTAGGCCTTCAGCCTGCAGTCCATTTGCAGAGAGCCTTCTGAATTGCTTCATCTACTGAGTTTTAGTGGGACAGGTTTTAAATAACCTTTATTTGAATTAAGCAGGAGATAATAAAAGCCACTGACAGAATGAACCGGTGAATACACCTGCAGCAATAAATCCAGGGAAAATTTGGTCTACAGCTTGCATGTGACTGTAGAACAACATGATTCTGTTTAAATACATTTAAAAACTGATAAGACTGGTGTCAGTTTTTGCATAGAATGGGCATGTGAAGTGATAATTATAGGATGTTTTATTCTTGTGTAGGGAATATGTTTAAGCATGGGATTTACACAATTGGCCTAAATGACAAATTATGTGTATTCATAAATACAAATTTTTATTGTGTGAATCCTGAAAAGGATGATGCAGACTGACCAATGTTTTTAATGGAAATAATTTTGTATTTTAATATGAGTAAAAATTACTGTCTTTCTCAGCTATTGAAATAGTACAGTGTATATTTGCTGTCTTTTTTTTACAGTATAAAGAGTCTAAATGTGATAGATTCACAGCTTAGTGTTTTTGAAACTGGTTTTACCCTAAACACTTCTGCTAATATAAACATCAGAATTTTAATCTCTAGAAGTGTGAAAGTGTATTTTGTATCAGAAGGATAAACTTGGTAAAAATAGAACACTAGAAGCCTTATAGTCAAGATTCATTGTAGATTAAACTCAAAATCTGCTCTGTGAAAGATCGCTACTGAGCATCTTAAATAGCTGCTGACTTCTTAAATAGCTGATTTCTTGACAAGCAAGGATTAAAGATTAGAAAACCTCAGTTCTGAACCGAGGGCCAGAACCAATATGTCTTTTCCCTTCACAGAAAATAAAATATTGTCTGGCTTTTTAGGGATGGAGGGACACAATACTAGTAAGTAACGTATACAGTGCAGTAGCTTGGGCTATGTATTTTTCAGCTCAAAACTTCAAATTTCAAATAATAATTTTAAAAAGAGGTATTTGTATTTCTGCCTGGTGTCTGGTCAAAACTTGCTTTATGAATCCTCTAATACTGGTTTTACACAAATTATAAAAAAAGCCCCAGGATCTGAAGAGAGTCACTGGGTTTATGGCCTGAAGTATATGCATTAAACAAACAACAACAACAGTGTAGGGAGAAGTACAATACTGGAGATATGTTTATTTCATTAGCTATAGGGGGAAATAAGTTACTTTTGTGCTTCATATTTTGTTAAAATTGGGGTTTGGAATCTTTTAACTAGGTTGTGTCATTGTTATATGTGTATGTGATTACTAAGCAGTGGAACAATATTCAGGTGTTTGTGTAGTGTAGTGTTTGCATCTTGTCTTTAGAGTAAAAATTAAGTGATAGTGTCATATTGGCAGTTTAAATTTTCTTTTCAGTTAAGAATGAAGCATGCTAGACTGTGAGATAGTTCAACAGATTTTGACACAGTGTGCTCTATAATACACAAGTCTAACTCTGATTTCCATTTTAGTGCCACTCCAACTGTATGCCCAGCCAAAAGCAAAATCTGGCTCAAACTCAAATGCTGGGATATCCTAACCAGCAGATAATTCTTTGCCAAGTTGTTCTAGATAGAAGTACTCTTTAACTGAGAGTTTGAAGCGTTGTCACTCATTTTCTTGTTTTATTGAGCTATACAGGCATGTCCTCAGTAGTCCTGATTGACTGTTGTCTTTCTCATTCAGCCCAGTATAGAGAATACCCAGTTCCATGGATGAGAAAAGATAACCTTCTGCAGCATGAAGCCCAGTGCTGAAAACAGGCATTCAGGAATTTATTTCTCCACTTCAACAGTGGCAGCAGCTACCGGGGATTCTAGCTGCCCAGTGCTAACTGGCTGTCAGTATCAGTGTTGAGAACAAGAATTTATCTTGGTTTTAAGCCACAGAAAAAGGTGTACCAAAAAAAAAGCATTAAACAAGCCCCCAATATTTAATGAGGAGTTGACTGATGTCATTGATAGTATCTCCTTATTAGGATTGTCTTTATCAAGATGGATTAGACCAAGTAGCATCTTTTTGCTTTGGTAAAGGAATTCCTGTGTATAGAATCAAGAAATACATTGATAGGTGTTTTTCTGATACATTTAATACTGTTATTTAATTATATTTCCTGTAAATAAAGTGTAGGAATAAATAGCAATCCCTCAAGTACTAGAATATGTGCATGACATTATTTTCAGTTTTAGATACTGTTAACCTGGAACATAACAGTGTGTTTTAATGGCTGGCCATTAAAGTGTGTACGTGGAGAAGCAACTGACTGTAAATTAAATTGAGGAAAGCCAGAAGGAATACTGGGGCAAAGAGAAATGTTTCATAAAACTTCCTCTAGTGAAGAAATAGTTATTTGATGAAGTTTGAGATCTTTTATAATGTTTGTGGAGCACTAGATTTGCTAAGGAGCTTAAGACTTCTCTGCATGGTAATGTTTTGAGCAAACTACAGAACTGAAAATGAGCTTTGATTTTATATGTATGTGACGCATGTTTAACTTTTGGCTGGGTTTTATTCAGCTAGGAATACCTCTTCCTTTTCTACACATCATCTAGACACTTTGCTCAAGGTACCTGTAATGTACCCAGTACATGTCTCTTGGAATCATGGTGGAGCAGAGGAGTTTCAGGTCAGAATGGGTTTAACAGGGCAGCTGGGAGCACACTCTGCAAAGAGAACACTCCCTGGCAGGATAGTTGTGATGCTGCTTACTGACATGGTGTGTAATCCTGAAGATTTTGAAGTCCTTCAAAGCACTTGGATTGCAGCTCTAACCTGACCATCTCTTGGTGTTGATAGACATGTTTGAACATGTTTTACATCAGGTGGTTGGGATGGGGTTGGCGCTTGAGACCTGAGTCCGTGAATTTCTTTGTGGTCCCACGTCATGGGACAACTTCTCTCAGCTGGGCCTCAGCAGCAGTGAATTTACAGATGCACTGAACTGTGTGACCTACTTTGTGAAATCAAATTAATTTATCTCACATATTTATTAAAAATACATACTACATTCAAGATCTTTGCCTCCCCCCCCCCCCCTTAAGTGCTTCACAAAATAATGAGTTCATCTTGGTTGTGTTACAAGAAAAGACATGTCTAATGTTTTGCACCAAGAAGTTTTCCACTAATGCGTTTCTGGAAGGCGAAGCAGGGTTTTGTCTTCCAATGAAGCATTTCAAATGCAGTTTAATGATTTTTATTTGGGTTGTTTTATTTTAAATTAAAACTATTTTTACATTCCTGTTGGGGAGAGGTATTTGAAAAGTGCCTGTCCCCTTGGCATCTCAGCAGTAAGCTAACATTCAGAGAAGAACATAGCCTTTAGCCTTTTCTTTTAATTAAACATCAGAAGACCCAGATGCCAAAGGGTGAAATGTATTTATTTTGTCAAACTCTTTCATCCTTGTCTGGTTGGATTGCAAGATTAATTTGTAGTTGAGTAATTTAAACTCTTGTCTTATTGGATATATTTTTTGGGACTGTCTCTATATCTTAAGCAATTAACATTTTATTTTTTCTTAGAGAAGTGATGATGTTCAATACATGCTTAGCCATATGTTGACATAATTTTTAAGCTGAGGTGGGTTAAAAATCCTTCAGTGTCTTTCTCTTTTTCTGCATAAAAGCACTCACCCTCAACTGTTTAAGCATCATTGTTTGGAGATAACTGCAAGGAAGTTGTCAGCCAGAGAAAGGATAAGGTAAGGTAGAAGTAGGCAAAATGGGCATACAAGTATGATCAATAAAACAAAAAAATTCACTGTTTTGTGTTTTAAACACACACACAAGTAGTACAGCACTATTAAAAAAAAAAAAAAAAGAGGCATGTGCCAGCAGCTATATGGCCAGAAGTTGCCTTTACTTACCATGGCAAGTGGAAGGAATTGCTTGGTATTTTGCTGAAGTTTATTGGGACTTAAAAGTCTGTTACTCATCTTTAGGAGGAATATTGCATTTACCCATCTATTTTCATATCTGATTTTAATCTTCAGGGTATTTTAATTCTCAGAAGGCAAAACAAAGATAATAAGGCAATGAATGATTAAAAATAGTCAAAAGTAACTGAATTTTAACAGTACTCAAAAGCATATGGTTTCTTTTTTTGTGGCTCACTCATTTAACTAAACCAGTATTTGATCACTACTTCAAAGTAATTCTCACACAAAGAATTTGGGAAACATTGTAAAATTGAAAGCAGCCATCCCATGGGAGAAAAAAGACTGCTGAAAATTCACACAAGAGAAGCTCCCAGAGCTGCCTCTGCCTTTTGCCTGAGGAAGGTTTTAAAGCTTGATAGAAGAGGCCAGAGGCAAGAGCCTGAGAAACTGATGCTGCTTTTGGAGAGTTTTTAATCTGCTCACCACTTTGAGATTCCCAGAGAAGAGAAAAATGAGGCTGAGTTGGGCTGCAAGCCAAGCTAGCCTGGGATCCCTCCAAGAGTAGCCAATTAAATGGATGCTGAAGGATAGAATTTGGGGTAAGGTGGTGTGGTACTTCCTGCTGTACCTTGTGGTTTCATTTCTTAGCTCTTAATTTTCCATCCACGTATTTTCATTATCACTTTTTAAACCAGTCTAAAATCCTCACAACATCCTTTAACTGTCACTCTCATGATTAGTTGTGTGAATAAAGCACATCTTTTTGTTTGCTTTTAACCTGCTACCTATTACTTTGACACCTATATTTTTTTGGCTCAAGAAAATGAATAATAAATAAGGAAATAATGAGTACTTTTTCTCTGGTCGCTGTTACGCCACTCATGGGTTGTCTCTGTCATATCCCCTTGGGTCATGTTTCCTCTAGCTTGAAGAGCTGTTATCTCCTTAATCCTTCTGATACAGAAGCTCTTCTGTATGTCTGATCATCCTTTTTGCTTGTTTGCATGCTTCTAGGTCCAAGAGTAGTCAGTCTTTCTAGTTTTGTGTCTGCTAGAAGAAATTTCTTAGTGTTGGTATAGAGCAGAATTAGATATAATATTAAAGGACTGATTGTAAAAAATACTTAGCAATTCCTCTGAGATCTGTTGTCTCTGTGGGGACAGCTGTTTCACACTTCATCACTGTGTATAATTATTAATCCATTTGTTGCTTTAAGTCTTTCATGAAGGTATGACCAAATGGCCACCAAAGATCCTTCCAGCCAGAGTTACTCTCTGATTTTGTATCCTATTGTTCATGAAATCTTCCTTCAGTCCTTTGCAAGTAGTGTTCTTATTAAAGAAATGCTTTTGCATCTTCTACAAGACTTAATCCACTCTTACTCCCATTTTAATTATACTTATTAATTTTTGGAACAAGGGAGGGCCAAACACGGATTCCTTTGGTTGACCCTTTTGTACATCCCCTTCTATTTGAAAAAAATACTGTTGTTCCAACCTTTTATTTCCTGTCCTTTTGTTGTTTGTTTATTGGGGGCAGGGGGAAACTTTTCCTCTTATATCATGTAAGCTGGAAGACAGCCTTGTTGTGAGTCCTGTTAAAATTATTTTGCTAATCCACATTAGTATACAATCTTGCTTCTTCATTGTTTGCTTTAAAGAGCTCTAAACAATGTCCCTGACTTGTTCTTAGAAAGTATTTGTAGTCTTTATACTGTTTATCCATATACTTTTAAATTCTGTTTCTGTAGGCTATACCAGTCTGCCTTGTACAGCTGTCTGATATTTGTGTTGAGATGTCTACTTATTACAACTTCACATATAACTACCTATTTCTATGGTACTGAGTTGTTTTAAGAAATATCTTGCAGATCATAATTAACAGCTCAGCGATGTAATGTTTGAATTTTTGGTACTTAGTATTTTCAAGTAGTGACATTATAAAACCTGATCCGGTGGATTTTTCAGTAGAATTAATTTATTCAGTTGTCACCCTTCGCTGTGGTTTATCCAGGAGCAAAGGTAAAGTACTTTTCTGAGGCATTAAGTGAAAGAAGTTGGAGTTCAGCCCTCTTTGCTGTTCTTGCTGACCTGCAAATAAATAGAAGACATGTTCAGTCTTGCACTTCTCATAACTTGTGTTTCTTAAGCTTTAGTGTGCAACAGGGAATTAAAAAGTAACTTCATTATCTGATACCTTGAGAAGGTGCCTCAGTCCGTTAACCTTAGAGGTTATTCTTTAACCAGCCTGTTTGGAATAGGGAATGTGGGAGAGGGGAGAGCGTGAGGCACTATCTTTTATTTCAGACAATAAAGCATGATGTTTACTCTTCTTGGCCTTTTTCCTTAATTGGATTTGACAGCAACAAATAGCATGAAATATGATACCACAAAAGCTGCATGTATGGATCACAGCTTTCCTTCCAGAGCAACGTCACACTCCTGGCAGTAGCAGTCTTCTTGTGACTGGCAGGGATCATTTTAGTACACTGGAATTCACTTAATGCTGGTATATCTTCTACAACGTTTAAAAAAAAAAAAAAATCTTCTTTACAGAAGACCATACAGGTTGCCTTATAATTTTCACCTTCCCCTTGTTTGCTTTATCATGGGAACAAGAAAGGCTGAATAGGAAAAGAGTATGAGGCTTAATGATGGGGACTTAAAGCTCTGACTGCTCCTGTGCATTGTGTGCTGGTTTTGTTATTTGTTTCTTGTGGTATTGATTTAAACCCTGAAATTGTATGTTGCTCTGCACAAGGCTTAGGCACCTGAGAAACACTGAATGATCAACCAGGCTCAAAGAGCTGATGCTGGGATTTAAGTGTCTAAGGTGTGTTCTTTGTCAGGGCAGTATTGCGGGAGAAAGTCTGGGTGTTCTGCTGGTGTCAGTTTGATCTCTGGATGATTCTTTGATGTAACTACAGGCTGTTGCCACAAGGTGTGGTGCTTTTTCCCACTAAGGTGTTCCCTTACTGCCTTTCTTTTGAATCTATGGATCACCTGGTCACAGGCTAAGTAACTTCAGTGAGATAATGGCAAACTGGTCACAGGAGGCAGCGGTGGCAGCCGCAGTGAGGAGATAAGTGAGATAAGTCATCCAGACTTAAATGGGATATCAACTCATATACTTTATTGCTTTCAGGTGTGGTTTCTGTCTTAACAAATCTCACACTTTGCTGGAGTATATAATCCACATTCAGACTGGAAACAGAAAGTAGAAGGAGAATCTTCACTATTGTGCAGATGAATATATGAGAGTTTCCTTGACAGGGAGGGAAAGAAGCAAAAATATGTAAGATGGAGAATGATTATTATGGCAGCATTGACATCTTGACGGGGGCTAAACTTGATTCCCATCTTTATTGCATATGATAATTTACCAATAGTGTCTTGATTTTGCAACAGCGGTCAAGAGATGGATCATTTTATTGTATGTTTTCATTTTTGCCTTTAAAGGAAGACCCTTTTACGGCTTATTATTTATTCATCATGTAAGCAGTCTTCAAGTTAAGGACTTACTTATATGTAGAGATAGAAAATTAATCTACTTAAATTTGTAAACTATTTTGAAAATTTTTACTAAAAATTGAAAATACTTTCCTTTGATAAAAAGGGAGTATGCAGAAACAGTATATCAGAATAGTATATAATTTTTCATATGCTAGTTGTGCTAGAAAAGAAAGGCTAACATAAATGAAGACAGTAAAAAACTTATGTAAGATATATATTTTTACACTCACTGGATATTTACATTGTAGTCTCAATGCCTTTGGGTATATCAGCTGATTGAGGCTAGGGATACTACAAATTCATGGGAAAGCTGGAGGTATCACAAAATATGATGTATTTTTTATTTTCTGGAATTTATTTTCATAGATTGCCAATACTTCACATATGCAAAATGTGCAACATAAAAACAATATATAAATAGTATATACTATTTAGGGATAAACAATTTTAACTGCATTGTGGTGTTAACAGTGAAATACGTATTCATCCTTTTTGACTATTATAGCACAAATACTTTGTAATGAAAACAAGTTCTGTTCTCTTTCCTTGAAGAAAATAATTTATTTGCTGCAGTCTATAGAGACCAGAAATAAGTAGGCATATTTTTTGGGAACAGGTTTGTTTTAGCCAAAACAACAATGTCTTTTCATTGCTTTAATATAATGTCGTAATTCTTGGCAACATTTATCTACTGATGCTTGCATGCAAAGATCTGTAAGGCCTGAAATTTTTTTGCATGTGTGCTAAGAACTATCAGTTAAGAAGTAAAAGAGGTTTCTGCTGTAGTCAGGGTAGGTGCCACAAAGAAGAAAAATTGCTTGAAGAGTAAGATCATAAGAGTGTTTAACTTGAAAAGCTGAAGGATTATGTTAGCATTATGAAGAGGGTGCGTGCAGGCGAAATGATTTGTCATGTGCTGGGACCTGACTGCTTTGCCAGGCCTCAGCCACTTCCCTTTCGCACTATGTAATAATTTAAAATGCTTCTCATGCCAGAGAATTTCATTCTTGTAAGTAACAGAAATGGAAACTGAGGCCTTTTGTCTTAGAGGCAGATGCTATTAGTCAATACTGAACACCAAAGAAATTGCATGAAATATAATTGAATTTTTATTTTTGCAATTCTTGATGAATAAAATGTCAGCACATTTTCAGCAACCTGTGTTTTTAAATTTGATACCTGTGAAAGATTCTAGGTGGCATAGGTATGTATTTGCATGGCTTATATGTTGCTTTTAAACTTACTCCATCTGTGAGTTCTCTACACTAGAAAAAATGTCTAGGTCCTTTACAAGATTCATGACATTTTGCAGTATTAAATTCCATTTCCAAAGTGGAATTTCCTGTTTCCAAGCCTTTTTTCTCTTACTGCTTGCTGCAGAATTATCCCTGGGCATGAGGAAGTTAGTATTTAAAGTACAGCTCAAAATAATTACTTCTGTGGAATAATGGACTTCTGTATTGCAAGATTCGTCCCATTTTTTCAGAGGCTTTTGCTGCACATAATCTACTGTCTGGACATACCTTCATAGCTCATCTGTAGTATCTGCCCAGTGCAAGTTGTTGGCTCCTCAGGGCAGGTACATGTTTGAACAAATATGTGAATTAGAATGCCATGCCTGTCTATGGCATCACATTAAAAGATGTGATAATTAACACTGGTTAATCTTCATACCATGGGCTTTTATAAAAAGCAGCACCACATGTACCACACTTTTTAATTCATATGCCAAAACTCCATTTTGCTTAATATAAAAAAAAAAAAAGCTTCTTACATTTGAGGCAACGTGATTTTTAAAGTTTATATCCCTAATTCTCCTCTTGGACTACATTGAAATGATGAAATTTCATTATTTTTTCAAAAAAAATGAAAACTGTGTTTTTGAACCTGATTATTCCTTGTTTATTCCCATGAAACATTTAGCACTCAGCCATTTCTAATGCTTGTTCGAAGTGCTGAGACTTTTCAATCCAGGCAATTCCAAAATTCCTTACTCTTATAAGGATAGCTGTCTGTGTCACTCCAAGTAAGGAGTACTTGCCTTAATAAACATTTGAAGTTAAAACTCTACAAGAGCTTATCCTTAACACTTGTTTGGAGGAAAACCTGCTGTGAAAGGCAAACTTTGTCTGTCAGTGAAAGAAAAATAGTTTTCACTCTTAATTAATCACAAAAGGTATGTGGCAATGACGATTAGGAGGTCAGTGACTTTGTTAGCTCTCTGATTTCTTTCAGTGTAGTCATGGAGAGAGTCCTCCTCTTTTGAGAAATTACCCGAGTTTGAGTATAAAAACTAAGACATGATTTTGGAATTGCGCAAGAAATTTCTGTGATTTTAGACATACTTTCTTGCATTTGCAATCTGCAGTTATCAATCTAGGGCATGTTCAGGTTTTCTGAATTAATGTGGATCTACAAAGACAAATGTATGTATTATAGGGGAGGACTGAGTGTTTGAAAGATGCCTAAGATGCTTGTGGAAAAGTTTGTTGTGCAAATGGGATTCGGTTGGCATTTGTAGTTTCTTTCAGCAGTGTACTTGACTAATTTTTGTATTTCTTTTCTGTTGCAGCATTTTGTCACCTGACTTCCCAAAATCTTTGCATTTTCTTTTCCTTCTGTTTTGAGACACAAAAATTAATTTAAACCTCAGGAGTGAATCTGTGAGAGTTATGAGCAGAACCACCAGTTAAGGTCATGAGAGACGAATGGTCATGGGTTGTTTAAATAAGAATAGGGTCATTCCTTTCCCAAAAGGCAGCCCTTGTGACTTTCTCTTCTGAAGTTTAAAAACATGGCTCTTCAGAAGCATTTTTGTAGTGCCAGTTTTTTTTTCTGGCACAGAGGTGAGTTTCCAGGCTCCTTAAAATTTGAGTGTCACAAGGTGCCAAATGCCCCTGCTTAAGGGTGAAGTAAGAAAATGCCTTCTGTTGGAGTTAATTTTTTAAATAAAAAAAAAAAAATTCTGAAACTTAGTTTGGATTTTGGATTTTCTTTGCTAAATTTCTTATTTCTGGTCAAAATAGGTGCTTTATTTATAGGAGCACTAAGCTGACCTTGCCTTGGAAGACCTGAAAACTTAAAGCTCCTAACTGAGAGGGGACTGTTCACCTCAGTGAATGTCCATGTTCCCATGCTGTTAATTTTATTAATGCTGCTCACATTGTCACTAATCATAGTTATCATCAAAAAATCTTTGCTGACAAAAGCATTTGGGTGAAGTCGCATACTGATGTTCAGAGCAGGGGAAGATGCCCATTTGTCTGCACATTGGTCTTTAAGCAGCAAAACTGCTGTAATATAAAAACAAATGTGTAGAAATATATTAGAACTCATACAGTTTCAAAAATGCAACCTTGTAAATTGAATTACATTGCTAGACTTGTTTGTTTTCCTTGTAATGAACTCCTGCTATGATCTGCAATGTAGTTCCAAGTTTTGTCTGGATATTAACTGGAAAATGGAGATACAGTCACGTATCTGGGGGCTTTTTGCTAATGATCAGATTTACAAAACCCGGGGAAGCACAAGGACTTCCTGAGCTGTGGGGTTTTGCTGTTTCTCATAACAAGTTGTTGATCAGACTGTTAGCAGACAGATTTTTTCCTCCCACACATCTTCATTTTGGTTGATGGTTGACCATTTTTGCAGAGGTCTCTGCCAAGAATACAGTTTATATATGCAGCATTAAGGAGAAACAGTAGAAAAATTGAATCTTTGAAAAACTATAGATTTGACAGTAAAAGACTGAGGGAACCCCAAATCCTGTTCCAGTAAGGTTTTTGAGAAGGAAATGGTTGTTGGAAGAGAGGACAGTGACAGAAAGCAGGGCTAGGACTGTGGAAAAAAAAGATTTTTTTTTCCCCTAGTTGTATACGTTCTGGAGGATGACAGTCTTTAAGTTCCCCATTTTGATGGAAGAGAAATATGATTGTTTATCAGATGTGTTTTGGAGTGCATTACATATTTGTCATCGGAATTTTGAGACAGTGAAGATTATTTTGTACCTCCCTGCATCCTTTCCCCCATATTGCCCCACTGCTTGTGAGCTCTCTGTTTGTGGAGGAAAGGACTGCTTTACTTCTCTAAGAAAAAAATGTAACAGTTACGGCTCACGGTAGCTGATAAACGTTTTAATAATCAGCCTTGTGTAGTTCTTTGACTTCAAAGTTGAGTCAAGTGGCAAACTCCAGAGTTGTGGTTAATCATACGACAGATAGTGAGACTGAATTGAACAGTACTCAAAGGCAAAGCAGTTAAAGAGAAGACAAGTGGAATATTCCTGAGTCTCAGGCACTGTCAGTGTTTCAGCCATCTTACCTTTAAACCAAAAGGGAGAAGGTGTAGTTAGGAAGCAGCTAACAGCTCTTTACTGTGAGGGTAGGGAGGCACTGGTACAGGTTGCTTAGAGAAGCTGTGGATGCCCCATCCCTGGAAGTGTTCAAGGCTGGGTTGGATGGGGCTTTGAGCAACGTGGTACAATGAAAAGTGCCTCTGTACGTGGCAGGAACGTTGAAATGAGATAATCATTAAAGCTCCTTCCAACTCAGCCCATTCTATGATTTTATGAATGTAAGGCTTAAAAGCAATACCTAAAATTAGAACTTCTAATTAGAATGACATACAAAAATAATGACTTGAGAGTAATTATTTAAATCATTGACACTCTGAAGGGTGCACTTAATAGACTGTGCTGGCATCTTCCACTTAAGTGAGTTCTGTAATTTGTGTTATAAGTACTTGGCCTAAAAGTTAAAAACCCCACCGCAACCTAGTCTCTTTTGAGGTGTTAAAAGAACGCCTCAGAAACTGAATGTAAGTGGGTTTTTTTAAGTGATTAGTAGTGTTGCTTTTCTCATGTTTTCTCACCAGCTGAGAAAACCTTCTAGACAAGTTTTGCCTTGGCAGTAACTGTACAAAGCCATTGACTTCCACTGGTTTTGGAGATAGATGACACTGATGAGGAATTGGGAAGCTGCTTTCCTGATAAATGCAAGAGAGAAGAGCCAAGTTTGCTGTTAATTTTGCAACAAAAGGATTGTGAACAGGGATTTTGAACAATTAAGGTAGCAGAGCTGATTGGAAGACCGTACAGAGACTGCCAACAGATTTTGTTTTCCTATAGCCCATGCTCAGATTAGAGCTTTTCTTTAACTAGCTTTTAATATTAGTGTTGGACCTAGATGATGGTGCCAAAAAACGTGTCAAAGCTGGTGATTTTGTGTCATGGATGCTCAGATTGTGGGTATAACAGTTCCACCTGTTCTTCATGCTGCTGTCCTTATCAACCCATCTGCTTTGCTCTTTTTGTCCTAACTCCTTGTTACTTTATTATTTGCAGTTGTGCTTCTTGATCTGAAACCTTCACAGTCTAATTTTACTTACCATGGTGTAAATACTAATTTTTTATTTCAATATGAGTTTCCCTTTGCCTGTGTCTCTAGTTTCTGCTGTTAAAATTATCCATGACAGTGTGGGCCACTGTTCAGACATTTAATCCCATGAGACACTGCCGTGAGTTATGTAGCCCTCAGTTCCTGGTTGGAGGGTGAAGATGTATGGAGGTGTACCTGCTCAGAGATTTTGCATGGAATATTCCTCCCGGTCTTTGCTGTGGAAGGCTTATCAATCACTAAATTTCAGCTTGTTTCTCAGTAGAACTGCATTCCCTATTTTTGTAGCTGCAAAGATATAAACCAGAAAGGGTTAAAGTAAGTGCAGAGGTTCCAAATAGACACCCAAAATGCTCTTTTGGTGAAAGAAAGGACAATTAGTGAGCCTTTATGTCATTTCCTATACAAAAGGCAATGTTATTTTCTTGAGATTATGGAAACATCAGGATTTGGCCTTGTCAGATAGTCTAAAATTCTGTTTCAGATTCAAAGCCTCATGAAGTCAGGAGGCTTTATTCCATTGCATTACTGGGTTTTATTTTTTTGATCAGGTTATAAATATTTGGTGACTATGCTATATTTTTCCTAGAGAAAAAGAAAGGGATCTTATTAACTAGGAAGGGATGTTTAATCCAGACAAAGTTGTTTCACATCTTTGTGCTAACAGTATAAAGTATATCCACAAATTTGCCTTTGAACCCTGCTCTCCTATATGCTGTGTTGTTGTTTCGTGTGTTAGAATGATCCCTGCCCAAAACGTAAACCACGTTTTGTGTTGCTTGGAAAGAACAGATGCTGGAATCAATTTTGACAGATAGAGGTCATAATAGGGCATGCATTATGCATGTTGTTAGCAAAAAATAACATTTTTGAATCTCTGCATGAAACTCTGAGGGTCATTCAGTGTTGTTTAGAAATGCAGAGCTCATGTAAAGAATACAAGTATATAAGGAATACATTTTTTGTTTGTTTCATATACAATGGGTATTCTAACTTATTATGTACTATGCTAATTCTAAATTGTAACCTCCTTCCTTGACTCATAATTATGAGATGAAATACTCAAATGAATGGTATGGTTTATGAAAGGTTTTATTTTTCTGTAATGTAACTTAATTGGCACTTTACAAATCTTGACTCTATCATGCTTTCTGTTTTTCTAATGAGATACAATTTAGATCATCAATTTATGTTAGCTCTGTGACCCAGGCCCAGGCTGTGAAGACTTTTCTAGGAATCTGGTGTTTTTTCCTTGTCTTCAAGTGAAGTAAATTTTAGCTATTTATTGGTGTCATAACTGGGTAAGTTTGGTTTTTTGATTTCAGTGTTGGAAATAACCAGGCTCTTTTGTGTCTTTAAATTAGAAAGTTTCCTGATAAAAAACTTTGTCATTTGGAAATCTGATTCAATGGAAGCCAGTGGGATTTTTAACATTAATGATAATGCATGCATGAAACCCTGACCTTGTCCTTTGTGTTGGAATTTTACCTTCTTTTTGACATGTTAACGAGTAACATTGTGTGCCAGATGTGTTTCTGCAAGTTTTCTGCATATTGTCAAATGCTATCAGTACTGCAGCTATGTACATTGCAATGGCAGTGTCTCTAAATGCTTAACATATTTCACATTTCAGTTGTTAATGCATAGAGATTCTACACTGTTTCTGTCACAAATAATCCATAATTGTACTCTAAAGCATTTCATGTTTCTGTAACATACCACTGTTTCTTGTCTGCATTATTGAATTACAGAAAGTCCTCAGGATTCTTAATGAATATATTTGTTAGGAATCCATGTGCCAATTGAAAATGAAATGTCAAGATAGGAAAGGAAAGTGTTCTAGATCTTGCCTGTCTGAACTTCTGGAAAGCAGCTGGTATGCTGCCTCAGAGGAATTGGTCTCTTATGAGAGGAAGCTAAAAGAACTTGGCTTGTTTAGCCTAGCAAAATGAAGGTTAACAGGGGTATGATTGCTCTCTTTAACTGTAGTATGAAAATAAATGCAGACAAGGAAAAGAACTATGCAGGCTGCTGTTTCTAGATGGATGTAAGCTGGCCATGAACTAATTTACTCTGAAAAGTAGAAGATGCTTGTTGTGGTTTAACCCCAGCCAGGAACAAAACACTAAGGTGAGAAAACTCGTGGGTTGAGATAGACAGTTTAACAGCTAAAGCAAAAGCTGCACACACAAGTAGAGCAAAAAATGGAATTCATTCACCAGTTTCCTGGGCCAGTCAGGTGTTCAGCTATCCCAAGGAAAGCAAGACTCCATTGTTTATAATGGTGACTAGGGGAGACAAGTGCCATCACTCCAAACTCCTTCCTCCTCCTTCACCCCACTTTATGTCCTGAGCATGATGTCATTTGGAATGGCTTATCCCTTTGTCAGTTGGGGCTAGCTGTCCCAGCCATGCCCCTCCAGCTTCTTGTGCACCCCCAGCCTCTTGGCAGGGTGGTACAAGAAGCAGAAAAGGCCTTGACATTGTGCAAGCAAACCCTATTTTCAGCACAAATTCAAACCATAGGTAGCCTCATACTTCCTTCTGTGAAGAAAACTACCCCAGCCAAAGCCAGCACAATTCCAAATGCTTAGAAAATAGAATTCTAAAATGAACAGTAGGAGCAAACAGATTTGTTTTAGGATAAGCTTGCTAAAAAACTCAGAAATAGTTCCAGATGGTTGGTGCGTTAACGATGGATAGGTCTTGATCCATCACACCCCAGTGTCCTTTGTATCTGTTAGGAGGTGAAGGGTGACCAGTTTCTGTCCAATTAAATGTACACCAGCTCAATGTTAATCTGCTAAACTCTTTCTGAGCGACTATAATCAAATCTGTAACTGCATGGTGAAAATGGAAGTTGAGCATTCTGTTTGGAACTTTTTGACTCTTTACCTCAATATATTAACTGTTCTGTACCCCATTTATTTTTTCCATACTAAATGGTGATACAGGGGAAGTTCTACGAGAAGAACATTTACCCGTGAAAATTTAGCTATTCCAAATAATATGTACTTGTTTTTGATTGATTGATTCAAAGATTTCATTTAGTCTTTTGTTCCTGGAAAAACTGTTTAAAAAAAAAAGTTTAAAACCATATGACAGGGATAGGTCCTTTTGATATTTTCATAGAACTAGTAAAACATATTAGTTGTGCATTCACTACTTTTATATCTTTGATACAGGCTGTGTATGCATCAGTGGTATTATTGATACTGAAATGAATATGGCCCTCAGTGACTCAGACACTCCCGTTGTTAGAGAGTGAATTTACCTTCAGTTGTTTTACTTTGAGGTATAAAGTACATTTCAGAATCTGAGTCAAATCTAACGTGTGCTAAAATAATTAGCACCAAAATATCATTTTCCTTGTTTATGCATGCATTTTTGATCCATGGCCTTGAAGCTGGCGCACAGTATCATTCCTTAAACATCTGAGTGAAAGTAGTACAGAACAGCCTTGCAGTGTCATTGGTTACTGTATATTGTTCTAATATACTGGAATCCTAGCCATGTATCTCTGTTATTCCCGGTGCTGGTTTATGTGAGTCTGGTGATAGTGCACATACATTGTGCTAGGCAGTGTGTATTTGTAGCAATGACAACGCTGAGCACAAAAGAACTCTATTAAGTAGGCCAAAGACAATAATTGGATAGAATAGGTAGTAAAATAGGATTTGTTGGTCACCATAGTAGAGACCAGCTGTAGCAAGCAAATCAGCAGTTTCTGTAGGCATTACAACAAACAAGTTTTAAGAAGGGATCTGAAGCAAGATAATAAACTCCATTAAGGCCGTAACCCAAAAGCCTATTTAAATGATAGGATTATTTCTAGTGATGTCAAGAGGTAGGTGTTAGATCAAATCTTCCAATATTGTATCAAGGTAACTTTGTAATCAAAATTACTGTAGGATTTTGCAGAATCAAGCATACTGAATTATACACAAGTATTCTAGACATGATGTGTTTTAACAGGATTAATCCTGTGTTACCTTTTGAACAATTCTGCTAGTTGACACAGCACAATTTTTCCTTTTTTCCATAGTTCTCTTGACCCGGTTTTCAGAGATGCCAATAATCATAATTACCAGTGGAATAGAAATAAAAAGTGCTCTTATTCATGTTTATGACTACTAATTTAAGCACTATAGTATCTTAAAAAACCACCAGGATTTTCATTGAGAAGTACATGATTATTTCTTGAGCATATTCTGATGAGATCAATCCAAGGGTGGGGTTTTAAGTAAATTATATCTGCACACTAAAAATGTGATAAACTGAATCACCCAATACAAGGTTTTATAATGTGAATAATTTTTTGTGCATTTGACTTCCAAGTATGTCTCTAAGATGAGTACATGCTTACAGTTTGTTCATCACATATGCCGAACTAGAATTCGTATTCTGATGGGGGGTTTCCTTGCATTAGGACAAAGTTGTCAGCTTTCACTAGACACTTGTATGCAGCATTATTTCTATTTGCTGTGCAGTGCATGGAGCATTTGTTGATGCTGAATCAGTATTTGAAAGCAGGAAAGCCTTCAAGGTGAGAAGCAAAGTAATGTCTAGTATTTGCCTGAGTGGAATAATGGCTTACTAATAATTAGGTGCTCATTTTAAGTATGCCAGATAACTTGCAGAAACAGTACAAGTTAAGGTGTCATTTGTGTTGAGTAATGTAACAGCTGGTATTACTTTGCTTAATGTTTCATCAGCACTTCGGATTAGCACTCATTCTTTAATACAGAGAGTAGTAATTATTGAAGGTGATCTTTCATGTTTCATACAATTTAGAGAAGATAATGGATATTTGTGTTTATTGCCACCTAAATTACAGTAGTAATCTTGCAACAGAAATAAGTCTTTTGTTGGCCTGCTGATCCTTTGTTGTTAGAATGAAGTTAATCATGACCATCCAGCAAGAAACATGTTAAATATGGCAGCCCAGCGACCTTGACTTTGTAGCCTTTCACTCCTACCAATACTTATTAATACACATTCTTACAAAACTCTTAACCAAATTTTTTCTGGTTAAGATTTTAAATTTATATGCTCACTTAATGATAATGATTTTGAAAATCCCATGTTTAGTTAAACCCAGGAAAATTATTATATAATTTTTTTTTAAAGATAGAGGGAGAGTAATTAAAAATAGATCTGTTGTGATGAAATGCTTTCCTTGGCAGTAAGTAGAGTGCAAAAATCCTTTTCTAAAAGCCTCTAAATCTTTAATATATTGGTTATGGAGTGGGTGGTGCTTCACTTGATTTCAGGTATTCTTATAATATCAGAGCATACTCTTGGAGTGCAATACACTAGCTGTCCATAATGCTTAAAATGTTGGGGTTTTTTTAAAGAATGCCATTAAAGTTTTAAGAACATGGTGTTACAGTATCCACAGTTTTATCTTCTGACTGAAATCCCTGGCCCCCCTATTTGATACATGTCTGTGAAGGGCTCTTGAACTGTAGTTGTAAACAGTGCTTTAGTTCTTTGTGCAAGCAGATGGACTAATCTTTGGGAAAAAAAATACTTTGTGTCTCAGGAAGTGGGTTTGTCCCTTAAAAAAAATCCCCAACAGAGCTTAGGTGTGTAGATGCAGTCAGTATTGATGTGGGAGGACTAGTGTGCATCTAGAGTTCTTGTCTTGAAAATGAAGCCTTCAGTTGATCCAGGCTTTGCTACATGTACCCAGAAGTACTGTCATAACCCAAAAATTAAAAAAAAAAAGGTATTGTAAGGAACCTGAAAGAATTGTGATCCTGACTCTCGTGGCCGTGTTCATGCCAGCCGTAGGTTTTCAGTTATACTGTTCTAAAGCAGGTGAGATTATCCATATTGGTGTCTTTAATACTAATTCATTGCAGTCTTTGCCTTGAACTATAAAGATAGCCTTAATATTTGAACCCTATGCAGAGCCAGGGATGCATATGTGTACAGGGAAGAGTCTCCATAGGCATGAAATCAACTTTACCCCAAGAAGAGAGGAGGATAGAGATATTTTTCAAAAGTAATTATTTTCTATTTGGTTGTGCCTGGTATAGTACTGAGTACTAGTGCCTTAGTCATGTACCTACTAAGACAGAGTGTTTCTTTGCTTGATTGCTCTTGTGGTTTTCAGGTTCTATAGATTGTCATTAAGTAAAAATAGATTCTGGCTTATGGGTTTTTTCTGTTTGTTTGTGTTTTTAATTTTTTTTAGTGTTTGTTTTTTTCAGGTTTACCAAAAATGCAAGTAATTCGGAACTACAATGGAATACCACAGCCAGCAGCACAGGATGGCCCACCATTGCATATCCAGATTGGGGACACTATTGAACTCATTAGAGGAGATGCACATAGCTTATTTTGGCAGGTACTATATCATTTAG
Source organism: Coloeus monedula (assembly GCF_965178545.1). NCBI lineage: Eukaryota > Metazoa > Chordata > Aves > Passeriformes > Corvidae > Coloeus > Coloeus monedula. The sequence goes on from NC_138789.1 coordinate 10,926,765, forward strand.
CAAATGGCTATATTCTGTTTGTCCAGATATCAACTACTTATTGATATATTGCACTTGTAATGTTTTTATTTTTGAAGAACAACCAAATTCTGTGGTTTATCCAAATAAATGTCTAGTACAACTGTTTTTGCTTTTAAATTGCCAGTAGTTGCTATATGGGGTAAAGCTTCATTCTGGCAGCCTTAAAGTCCCAGTGAATAAATCTGCAAGAACAGGACGTTGGTGGCAATCCTAGTGAAATTACAAGAGTTAAGGAGAGTGTTTGATGCAAAAAGCAAAGTTTTGTGAATTTTCAGTCTCTGGTTTTGTAACACAGCAGAAGTAAGAGCTATGTTGACAAAACCCAGTTAGTGAATATTAGATTTATAGGGGAGAGAAGTAGTTCTGCAAAACAGAACCACACCTAAACTATGTGATGCTGGCTTAAGTCAGTTAAGGATAACGGTTTTTTTTTATATACATGGGAAAAGTATATTCTATTGATGGCAAAGATATGCTGTCACATGATTCACATCACTACTTTCATTACTAAAATTTCTTCTTAATTGAGAACTATAAACTTTGAAAATGCTGACTTGCATTCACTGTAACAACAAATGCATTGAAGTGTGTGTCTCATTTTTCTTGATTGCTTTATTAATTGTTTGTATTGTTGGATACATGGAAATAGAGCTAAATAGAACTTCTGGTAGATTAACAGAATGACAACTGGAAAATATCTGTCTTCTTGAATTGTTGTTCCTGTGTTTGTCTTCATGATTTTCTTTTTTTCTTTAAAGCTATAGTAAGCTAATGAATATAATATAAAAACTGCCTGGTCTTTTTCATAAGTTAGGTCATACATTTTCTTGTTTGTTTTGCCTTTTGTTTTTCTGGCTACAGTTAGGATTGAATCTTCTCCAAACTTTTCACCACTGGATCAGTGAACTCTTCCTATGTCACTGCATCATCTTGAACATTTAATTGGGGGGCGTAATAAACAATAGAATTCGTTTATCTATTGGAAAAATATGTAAATAGGTGTAACCCAACCATCTCACCCTGTCCCAAAAAACCCTTCAAACCCAAAAAACAAACCAACTCCCCTCCAAAACCCCCCAGCCTGTTACTTAGCAGACCATGGGTATTTTGCATTGCTAAAAATAAATATTTTCAAATGTTAGTTGACAGAGCTTGTCCTGTGTAGTTTTGTATGTGAGACTTGGTTCTGCAAGGTCTAGAGTTCTGGAGAAGCATTTGAACCTGCTCTTGACTTAGGACTGGCTAGAAGGTAATCATCTGACTAATATAATTAGTACAAACCAAAATTATTGTCACCATGTGGGAGTGATTCTATTCCATGTTCATACGCATCTGTCAACTCAATCTACTGGAAATTGTCTTAGAGGTTATTTGTGATTATCATGCTAAAGAATTTAGCTAGAATCTCATTGTGTTTAACTAGCAGAAACCAGATAGTGTGTGAGGCTTTTCCCTAGAAGCCTTAGTAATAGATTTGATTCCTAATGGAAATTGTCATCTCCATTAGCATCATTTAGGATTTTTTTCTTTTCTCTCTTGTCACAGACTGCTTAATACAGATTTTTCTGAGTCTTTTAATGACATCTGCATTTCAAAATGTATATTAAGAAAAAGCCTGCAAAATGCAATTTATATTAAAATCTGTAATTACTCAGGAGGCCTTTTAGAATAATTTACAGTTGACTCACAAGACTAATATTACAGTGGACTTTTAAGTTGACCATTGCTCAGTTTAGAAATTCAAGTGATTGTAATAGATAAGTATGTATGGTTTAGGTAAATTTTTTTCATTCTTTATGGCACATCAAATAAACAACACAAGTTACTAAGCAGTGCTTGAGCTGTAGCTGAAGTACAGTCAAACATGTTTTGATAGACATTAATATGCTTTGTTCAGTGGTTGACTGTGGTACCACTTGCTATTCAGGTATGATTAGTATTGAAAGTATTATCACTTAGATGGCAGACTGTCAGCTCTGCTTAAACATTAAGTCTATACTTGAGAGGGATTCACCTTTCAGGAGTAAACAGACTATATGGATACAAAGGGTGACCTGTATTCAAGCAGATGGTGTGAAAGGAGGCAAGGAAGCTTTGCTGAACACAGGTTCAAATCTGTAAGATTGTCACTTCCTTGCACATAATTCTTTTTAAAATATCATTGGTATAAAACACATTTAGCTTAAATACTGCCTACCTGCATTTCCTTCTCCTCTACCTCCTCTTCAATCCTCTGTATTTTTGGTAAAGATGGCAGCTACTGTCTGTGATAAATTGCATAAGGATCTCCCATGGAAAATGATGCACTCATTTATTGTACTTAGGAAAGCACCAATCAAAGAATGCTTTTATTTTTTTCACAAACATTTGTTACTTTTTTACATTCAGCTCCACTCTGTTGAATTTTCTGAGATCTGTTTTCTGTGGTGGTATTATGGTAGAATTACACATTTAATGTTACAGAAACAAAATGAACTAAAACCCTGAAGAAATTTCATGTGTGTTTATGAAGATTTTTCCCTTTTTAATTTTTTTTATGTTGCAGGTATGCCATCAAAAATAAAAAAGAAATATATTTTGCAAGATTTTAATGCTTGTAAAGTACTTACGCTTAATCTTATTGCCAAATGCTAGAGTATGTTATGTTAACAGTCATTACATATATATTACATTTAATGAAGGTTAAGCTTTTATGTGCTTTTAAAAAAATCAGTAAAATTAAAACATTTGTTTGCCAAAATACACATTTTGATGCCTTCATTTAATGAATCTGTGTTCAGAAATTTTCACTATGTGCTCTGTTCTACTCTGAAACGTATGGTCACTGCCAAATAGTACTGGGAATAAAAAGATGTTTTTAAGGTGTTCTTCAGGAGAGCTTGGTTGCTGTTGAACTGTGTGTGAGCTGCTGATGCATGGATCTGTGATGATCAGGTCACTTTCGGTGCTTAGAAGCCTGGAGTAAATTGGTGGTCCTGCCACTTCAGGGAGGCAGCAGTTGTGTTGCAGAAAAGGCTCAGTTTAGGCCCTGCTGGATGCAGTTCTGCCCTGGTCTCCCAGTTGTGTGGTGGTATCTGCAGTATTGTCAGTATATCATGGAGAGTAATCTTTAATTCTGTTAGTATTCTCCTGCCCAATCAATATCCATTGATTTGCATCACTTATGGAAATGCTTAACTTAGTGTCTGAATTGGCTGTTGGATCACTAGCTCTGAATTCAAACTGGAGTTTGATCTCTTGGGTGCTGCAGCCACCGCTGCATGGTGGTGTAGTCGTTCTGGGGATCTGCAGTGTTCCAGGTGAGAGCTTTCTGTAGAATGCCAGTTGAGGAGGAAGTAACTTGAAAGGAGATACTAACATTAATGAAGATATCACACTGGCAGACATTGACAGAACTGGGAATCACATCCCAGTCTCTGAGCTCCCTTCTTGCCTCTCATCTCTCAGAGCTTTCAGATCTATCAGTTATAATTATTACTTAATTATATTAAAACCCCAACAAGACAACAACAAAACCCACAGAACTGTTGAGCAACACTTTATTGGAACAGCATTTTCTTTTAAAGATTCTTGGATATACTTATTGTCCTAAATGCCTGTGCATGTGTTACTATTTAATGTTAATCCAAATTATGTCTCAAAAATTTTTTTAGGGGAGAAACCTTACAACAGGAGAGCTTGGATTCTTCCCAAGTGATGCAGTAAAACCTAGCCCATGTGTAAGTACAATTGTTTAGTTCTGTTTGTCACCTTACAGGAAAACTACCTAGTTCATTAGTTCATCATGATTAATCTTACCTTACAAAAATAATATTGTTTCTAGTGCCTTTGTGCTTTCATGGTAGGTTCAGTATTGCTTAAAGTAGAGTGTTCTAATACTTCTGGTTATGGGATGTAAGTAGGACATGTCAAGAAAGCTAGTTTGATAAGCAGGTGTAACTTATGGAAGTATTAACAAATTGATCTGTCTGAAGAGTTTCCAGAGTGTAGATCAAATACATTTTATGTGAAAGTGCACTTTCTTCCTTCCCCAGCAGGAAGGTGAGAATGCTGTGGCTCTAATCTATTCCTCAGTCACTTTGGGTTAGAGAGAGGGATTACAGCCTAAGTAGTGAATTTAAAAATTGTAAAACTAATATAAAACTTTGAATTCTGAGTGCTTGGTAAATTTTCTTCTTTCTTTAGGTTCTTACCTCTCCTTATTGCACACAAGAATCTTCTCAATCTAGAAAAGTTCAGGAAAGTAATAAGAAAAATAGTTTTATAATACATACTCAGGAGTTTAATGTATAGATGTGATGATGCATTTATATACTATACACTTGTTTCTTCTCTGCCCTCTGTAACACTGTGCATCAGATTACTGGCATCCTTTGTTAAAGGTTAATTGATAAAAACCCATAAACCCAATAATGAATCCTATTCCTTACTTTGCTTTAAGGCAGTTTTCACTTACTTTAACCTGATTTGCAACAGTTTGACTTACTAATAGAATTACTTTAGTTACAGCAATCAAAGTATGCCACTTAAATGGCTTTTTTAAGTAGGTGGAATCAGCTCTTAGTAGCTGCATTTTGATGTGCCTTTGGGGCTTATATTGTGCCTTAGTTTCCAGAACAAGTATACACGTGATCCTAAAGAGTGTAAGTACAGTAGAATACCATAAGACATCTTTACCCTATATTTCCAGAATTTTTGTTTGAAGTGGAATGCACAGAATATTTGTAGGTACAAGTTGTGTTAGATTGGGTGAGAGAGCAAATCTGAAATAAAGATGAAATTGTTGTGTGAATTTAGCTTTCATCTCTCCACCCTTCGCTTATTGTTAAATTTGTGAAGCTCCCACCCCTTGCTTATTGTTCAAGTGGTGGATTTCCCATTCCATGGTGTGATTATCAGTGACCCCATCAGCCATTGTGTAGTGTCATTGCCAGCAACTGTAGCAGCACTTTTAGGAATCACTAATACACTTTAAAAGCACAGGCAGTGAAATATCTGAAGTTAGGAAGAATGCTGCTGGGGCATTGTAAAGGTCTTTTTCTAATGGTAAAGCTTTCTGCTAAATTTAAAATACACTATTTAGAGGAGTATTGAAAAATAACACAGTTTTACAGAAGGAATAAATACTATTCATGAAATGTTACCAACTGGTGTCATGATCAGAACAAAAAGATAAATGGATGCTTCACCACTTTTAACTTGGAAGGATGAAATATAAACATTTTATTATGATAAACGATGCAGTTAAAGATACTGAAACATCAATCGGGTTTTAAACATGCTATAACTTTTACTGTTATTATTAAGTCTAACAGTCTTTACAACCATCTGATGTAAAAATGCCCAGAAACAGCATAAAATCCATATATCAGAAGACTTTAGGAATGAATATTGAATGAAAAACTGCTGTGCTCCAGAATATCTATATTCCAGGCTTTTCACAGATGTACCTATAAACAATTTTTTCCCTTTAAAATAAGTAGGATATGTCAGCAGACATTTTATGCACTGTATGAATAATATCTGTTTCTTCCTATCTTTCCTCCATTTTTCTAATTTCTTTAGAGGCATTGGATACAGAGCATACAAGTCAAGAGCTTCTGGAATAACATTTGATTTTACTCTCTTTCATGATAATGAACAACAATTGTTACATAAATATTTGTCCATTCAAAATTTGCAAATGTGACTACTCATATATCATTTAACTACTCCGGAGGATGGGCTTAAACCATCTTTGAATTTTTATATCCTTTCTAATTCCAAGTATTAGCACTACTTGACAAATTTGGAATATTTAAGAATATCTTGCAATATGTAAAAACTTGGTAATTTTTGAAATTGTGGCCTTGAAATGTGTCATTTGGTTGATCCACTTAAACATTTCTCTTGGGAATTATTTGTCAGCATATTCATAATCTGTTAACTTTTTCCCAAGTGTCCCCATCAGAAGCAGAGCTGCCTGAGTAATGACACCATCAGTATGTGTAGGGATGAGAAAAGCCAGTACTGCTGCCAGGGGTGAATACCTGGCTCTCTTAGGTCCCCTGCCCTCTTGAGGGGTTCACACGCTGCCAGCACTACAGATGCTGCTGTGAAAAGAGCCCTTTGCCTACACTGTTTGGGAATAATTTCCTTTTTTTCTCTGAAGAACTGGACTAAATGCCTGTTTAATACCTGGGTAGATTTACTGCCGCACAAGCCTAACACGTGAGCCTGGTTTTTTCACAGAGAACTTTATTGTGTTCCACACTGAAGTTTATTTCAAGGTCAAGTCTAGAAACTTGGTAGAGATCTTGGTTGATACCCGAGGTCAAGCTAGTGGAAGTTGTAATTGATTGCAATTTCAATCAATTTAAGTTTATAAGCCTTTATAATAATGTTTTCCTGACTTGATTTGTTTTTGGAAGTCTCTGTTGAAGACATTTCATATATCATAAATAAAAAATTGGGAGAAGAATGTTACTGTAATTTCTTCCCTATTACAGTCCAGAAAATAGAACATTCTTTGGTTTTACTTGAAGGAAAAAAAAAAACAAAGCACATTTGCTTACCTAAGAATATGTGACCTTAAGTTATAAGTGTGTGAGATGTATGTTAAGCTTTCACCAAAATCCATTTTTCAGCACTGTGCATTTTCACATGTTGTTTTAGGAGAGTAGGGTAATCCTGAGTTATCATACACTAATGGGAGATGATCAAGATGAAATGCTGATTTTCATAGGAATTGCTGTGCATCTTGTGCATGAATAAACATTATCTATGCATATGTTTATGTACATATAGCATCCATTTTGCAAGCTGATTGCAGTTTGCTTAATTTTTAAAAGTTTATTTCTGAATCAAATGACATGCTTACCAAGATACAGTACAACAGTTACCCAAGTCAAATACAAAGGAATGAATGATGTCATAGGATACAAGCTGTGGAATATCCTCAGGTCTCTCAGAAGATTATAGACCATATTTCCCAGTAGACAGTCTAAGGCCACACAATCCTGAATACATGAAATGAATTTTATACATTACTGTAAATTGGTTGCATATTTTAATGGTACTTTCCTACAATGCAGAGCATTGAGCTATTTTGTGTATGAAATTCGAATACAGGCACTGTCAGAAAGGCTTTCAACAGTTCTGTGAACTAAAAATAGCCAAGACAAACTGTCACAGAAGAAAAGAGCTTAAAATACTCTGTACTACTTTCAGAATGTGGAATATTTGTCCTTTATTATAACTTTCTTTAAAGAAAATAGGCTTGTAGACAAATTAGATATTGGATATTGACAGTTAAATCAATGCTATCTAATTTCTGGTTTTTAGAAAAAAAATCTTAATCCTCATTCTCTGTATCTTGTGGTATCCTAGGTTCCTAAACCAGTAGACTACTCTTCACAACTGTGGTAAGTCCCTGTCTTATCTTACAAGAATCTCTGAAAGAAGCAGTCAGAGAAAGCAACTGTGTTTACTACAATATAAATTATATTGGTTTAACCTTTCTAGGCCTCAGAAGAAGACATTGTGTAATGGTTGGGGAAAGCAGTACCATGCCTAAAAGCATTTCTGATATAATAAAGTACTTAATGATTTTGACATTTTGTTTACAAGTCTGTGGCTCTACAGCCTTAGTCCCAGAGGTCTGAAATAGAATAATAAGAGATGACTATAATATGAAGCATGGAAGTATATCTTACATGTTGAGTGAATAAAGGAAGGAATAATGTTAAATACATCTTGTATCATGAGCAATTCCTTAAAAAACCTCCACCAACATTGAAGCTGTAGAGATACAAGTGGCACCTGTGGTTATGGTTTAGGGGTGTTTATGGTGGTGCAAGGTTGATAGTTGGACTAGATGAATCTTGAAAGTCTCTTCCAACCTTGATGACTCTGTGAAAAGATGGTGTATCAAAACTGCAGCCACTGCTGCTCTGGGGTTTATGAAGTGTGTGGACTCTTTCCCACAACTCTGAGAAGACATGGTGATTCTGGGAGAGCAGAGTAAGGATCACTTGTGCTCTTTCGCTGGTTTTATGCTTTGTCATTTAGATATGAGTTCTGATTTCCTCTTAACTTGCCAAAGTGAAATCAGGATCACATCTAAACAAATACTGATTTTTCATAACGAGCCAAGTAGAATGTTTAGTATTTAAAAGTGGTATTTGGAATTAATTTCTAACATTTTCTCTATTTATCATTTTGTTCGAAGAAAGCATATTACTGCCATCAGTCTTTATCTTCTATGGATTTTTAATAAAGAACTATTTTTTTCCTTAAAGCTCCTTTCTAATTGGTAGTGATGTATTAGTGTGAAATTTTAGTAGTGGTCTGTGGTGGTGACTACCTTTAGACTACTTTGTAAAATGGTAAGATAAGCATAATTTCCCTGGAAGCTAAGTCACTTTCCCCAATTAACAATTTAACCTCTAGTTTGGCAAATACATGTCTGCTGACAGCCTCTCACGATGTCCTACACAAACCAGCAAGGCAGAGCAAGGGCACAAATCTGCTTATGCAGTCAGGCTGCAGAATCAGTGATTTATTTGTCTTAGCTTTCAACACTTAGCATCAGCTTTTTCAAATTTGGATGGTTTTGGCTGATTTATTTTTTTTTCCCTCTGGATGTTGGGTTTACCCATTGCACTTTAGCCTTTAGAGGTTATGCATAATTATGAAACCAATTAAAATACTGTCTTTGTGTGAGTACCAAATATTCATATAGGTCTTTTGTTGACCTGATGTACCTCTGATGGCTGATTCTCCATTTTGTTAAGAAAAATCTCCAGGGAGGTTCAAAGCTTCTGGACCACTCTTGTATTGTTTCACTTGCAACAAATGATGCAGATAAACCAGTTGGTTTTAGGAACTTTTCAAGCCAGTAGTCATTTAGCTAATGCTCAGGCTCGAGCACTTTCCTTAGCAGATATTGTATTCAACATGTATATAAATACTTTTCTAAGTAAGAATTCCACAACCCCCAGCAGTGGAATTTTTTCATGTTTTATTCTTCATTCAGAAATCTGGAAGTATTGCATGTTTAATAGACCTTTGGAGCTTTGAAAAAAAAATCATAGGCAATTTTAATTTTCCCTGTTACAGGTTTGCAGGAGCAATGGAACGATTGCAAGCAGAAAGTGAACTAATTAACAGAGTAAATAGCACTTACCTGGTGCGGCACAGGACCAAGGAATCAGGAGAATATGCAATTAGTATTAAGTAAGTGGAAGTGGAATAAGAACTTCTCAAGAAAGTTTGTTCTCATTTTTGTCTAGATAGCATTTGGAATAAATATGGAAAATAAACTGCTGTTTCCATTATATAATTATATGCAGCTTCTAAGAGAGTCAATATAGCAAAATTGAAGTTGCTGTCAAAAATACCCAGGATTTATAGAAGGAAAGAAGCAATGGTATTATAATGCTGATGTAGCAAAAGGGGCTACAAAAATAATGGTTTAATATGTTGGAGAAGAGTAAGCATTGTTTGCAGTGCAGTGTGATCTGTTTCATTGACTTTGGTGAGAACTCACTGAAGCCCTTTGCATCTCAGACAATTCAGTAAAATGTGAGTTTATACATTTTGTGGGTGCAAATTATTGTTTGCTTTCATGTTATTTATCAACATGAATATAAAAGCAAGAAGTACATGGGAATTCCCAATTAGAATGAGCAGTTAGCTGTGACTTTCTTCTGATTACAGATTACTTCTGTAGCTGTACTTTAATAAATATATTTGGTTGATTAGATGTCAACTTTGTTTTGGCACAGATATACATTTTGTCTTAAGAATTTATGTGTGTGGTGTTCTAGGGGTATGCCCTCAGGTAATTATTGATTGTGTCTGATTAAAAACACATTTATATTCATAAGTTATTCATTGCCCACAGGTACAATAACGAAGTGAAACACATCAAGATTTTAACAAGAGATGGCTTTTTCCACATTGCAGAAAATAGAAAATTTAAAAATTTAATGGTAAGCATTGATTAGCTTTTTAACAATGTGAGATTTTCTTTGTAGCTGTTTCTGTTAGAGAGAGCTACTTTGGTTCGGGAAATTCCAGAAGGCTATGAGAGTGAGAGATTGGAATTGTGTCCATACCTGCTAATAAGATAATTTTTTATATTTATGGTTTTAGCTCTAAGTGATAATTTTATGTGCTTAAAACTACATATTTATTGTTAGGACTGTACTGTGTCCCTTGTAGTGAAGTGGAAGAGAGGAGGAATTTGAATCCCATGTACCAGCCCACTGTGGAGTTAGACTGAATCTGAAAAGGAGAATTTGAGGTCTTTGAAAATCTTGATTTTTAGGAATCAGTTGGATTAAAATTTATCCATCAGCCTTCCTGCATGAATACTCAAGTACATGAAAATGCTAAATAAAAATGAAGGATAATGCAAACCAAGAGTAGGGAGAAGCTTTAAAACCAGGAAGCCTTAGAAATTATTTTAATTTAACCACTGATACTCTGTAAAATAAGAGCATCTAGAAGCGGGGAAAGATTAAATGGTAAGTGCTCATTAGAGCAGGAGGAACATAAATTTCCTGATGAAGAATGCACCAAGCTGTTCCTGCACTCTTACCTTCATTTCACACTTACAAGCCAGTGAATAGTTCAGTGTTAGGGCTGGGGACCCTGAGATCTTATCATTGTGTAGCAATAGAAATAAACTCAAATGCATGAAGGAGGTGGCTGCTTAGTCTGTGAGCGCTACAAATGATTCACTGGAAACTGATCTTGACAAAACATGGCAGCTGGAGTCCCTTGCTACCATGTATCTTATGGCAGTGATGCAGTTTAATGCACTGGCGCAGGTTCCAAAGTAGAGCAGAAATATAAATAAAGGAAAAAATTGGATGAAAAATGAGCAAAAAGGATATGTATTGCATCACAGAATTGAGAGGATGGAAGATATTTCTAGTGTAAGGACCTCACTGCTACCAACTTAGCCTTGCTAACATTCAAGTAGGAAAGAATTATTTATCACACAGATTTAGGGTGTAATGAAGTCTGCTCTTGGAAGTTAAATACAAAAGTGGTAGTGTGGTGTTTGTATGTGCTGTGGAACAACTGCTTTGTTCTGAGTAGATAGATGCAAGAGAAAAAGTAACAGTGTCTGAAAGAAGAGAGGAACAAAAGTAGTCTGAGTAGAAGTGGGAGCAGAAGCGAGTCAAAGGCAGCATCCGTGGAAATGTTAAGTAGTGATCTGCAGTGATACAGTGTTTTGTTTTGCTTTGAAGGTAAAAAAAGTAGAAGAGTTCTTGTATGTACTTTTCTTAGTACATTTGAAAAACTTTCGCAAGAGTAATTAAAATGTGCTGAGTGTGTAAAGCAGGGTGCAGTGAAAGGTCAGTTCTGCTGCTGCTGTGAGTCAGGGTACTCTGACAGACTCCTGAGGAGCCCCATCCGTGCTGGCACGGACTGCTTACCTTACTCATCTGTTCGTAAGCTTGCTACTGTGATTTGTGCAATTCATGTTTCAGAAGCCACTTGTCAGGCAACTGTTTTCATGGAAGAATGGTTTTAAAACCTAAGCTTTAAAATAACTGAATCTGTAACATGAAGTGATTTTTTTCTTTTTCCTCACTTTGGAACCATTTTACTTATTTTGCCAATAAGTAACATCTGTCCATTTGGAATGCCAATTACCTTTACCAAACAACCTAATTCTTACTGACTTACACTGCGCAGAAAAATAACAAAGGTTTCATACTAATTAGTTTTCCATTTATCCAGAAATCCTACTTTGAATGCTGCTTACTTACAAATCATGCACAGTGTAGCCTTGGTAATTTGAATTTCTGGATATTCAGTGATGATATGGGAGTAAACTTTAGTTGCTGACATTGTAGCTTGTATGCTGTGCTGATATGAAACAGTAAAGCCCAGAGAGTTCTTAGTCTCCTGGCCTTTCTGCTTACTTGGAGTGCTTGTGATTATAAACTGGTATAAGCAGATGCAGATTTTACTTAGCATTGGCCTCTGCCTTAGAAGGCATTTCAGAATATTCAGAAGTGTGGACAGTGAAGTGCTCCAGAGTTCAGAAAATAATCTCCAGACTGTTACCAAGAATTTGGGGTTTGTGCACTAGATACAGGGCTAAATAATTTGAGAGTTATTTTTGTTTGTCTGGGGTTAAGGTATGACTGATGTAGGCTGTTACAGGTTAAAAGTTTTGGTGGCTTTTTGTGGTGCTGTTTTTTTTGTTTGTTTTGGTTTGTTTGTTGTTGTTTTGTCTTCCCCCACCCCCCCCTCATCCCATCCCAAGGAAATGATAAAACACAGTATGATTTCCTAATTTTGACCTAAGCTTGGCTTGGTCAACTCTGATTTTGGAAATCTAAATATAAGTAAGTGGAATGGAGTGAAGGGTTTACAGGAAATACATTGCTTTGTACTTGCGTTTCTGAAGAGGGAAATCCCACATTTGAATGGATCAATTGAAGTACATTTGCTTTGAATTGTCTGGTCACTTCTGATCTTATTCTGGCTCTGTGTACAAACTATGTGATACTGACATTTCTAGGGCTAATTCAAATGTAACAGACAATGGCAGGGGTTGAAGATTGCAAAGGAATAGCATGAGCTGTCAGCATTTTGACAGGTGTTGCCTTCTTTAGAGTAGGAACTCAAGTAACTTGTCTTCTTGGGTACATAAATGATTTCAGCTATTCTTTTATATTTATAGATATGAATTTTTGCATCTATATGTAAAATATTCCTGAGTGTAGCTATGAATGTTCATCTAGATGTGCACACACACACAAAAGATGAAATTTTTGGATTGGGTACAAGTAGAAAGTGAAATGCTGGATTTTTCAGTCAGTGTGCACTGTCCCCCCAAGCCTGCCCTGCCTTGGAAGTTTTACATGATCTGAGTATCTGCACATTAAGTTGCTGTTGACTTGCACACTTACGTGCAAGCCATGTGCTTTATTTCAGATCTGTGTGCTTTAAAAATACATTTGTAGATAAATGTCAATTATCTTCGCAGAAGAAATTTGAGAAAACAGAGACATTTACTGCTGCATCCTTAGCAAACAGCCGACCTTGCATTCTGCCTGACTCCAGAAAAGCAAATACATCCTCAGCCTGGCTTAAAGGAGCAGGAAATGTTGACTCTGACAAAAAGATTTTACTTAGCTGATTTTTCTTGTGTCTTTTGTTTGGTTTAATTTTTTTTGGGGTGGCAATGTAAAAGCTGTCAATTTTTAGGGTACTTTATATTTTAAAAAATAAGCATGTTCTATTGGATGGATTGTAAAATAAAGTTACTTGCATAATAAGACTCTCATTTACTGTACACCAGAATGTTGAACAGTATGTGATTTCAATTTCCAATGAAAGTATTTTTCCTTTCTGAAAGGAACTTGTAGAATACTACAAGCACCACTCTCTCAAAGAAGGTTTTCGAAGTTTGGATACTACTCTTCAATTTCCATACAAGGAATCTGAAAACTCAGCGGGACAGAGGAGTAACAGAACAGGTGGCAATGGTGAGGATCATAAATTTTTGTGTATTACTTTCTGTTTTACATATATATTAAAAGGACAAGGTACTTTGAACGTCTTCATCTTCTGACATATAACCAATTACTATGGCAGTGCTTTTAGCTAGGATTTTTTGAAGCTAAGCAGATTCAGATCTGCCAGGAGATTTATAAACACGTCTAGCAAGCTTGTCTTGCTGCCAAACTTAAAATCTCCCCGATATTCAAAAAATCTATTAGACATGCTGGTGAGAGATTAAACTGCATCTTGCCTAGTTTCTTAAGAGATGTGCATATGTGCAGCTACAAGTGTTAATATCGGTGACAATTTCTAATCCTTAAAAGGGGATTTAAATAAATCAGTCTTGTAGCATAGCCCTATGAAGTAGCATCTCAGTAATACGAAATAATTGTGTCAAAAAAAAAAAAGATTTACTATATCATAATTATTTTTATGCATGTTTTTTAACATTGAATGTTTTTTAGAGCCCACTTACTAAGCTTCTGAAAGTTAATGAACTACTGTGCAATGTAAATAGCAGTTAGAAAGTTTTGAAGTTTAGAAATAAACTGAGAAGGCTTACAGTGCATGTGCCATCCTTTATTTACGCTATTACAATTTAAGTGGAAGGCAGCATGACTTTCAGGAGATGGACAGGTACAATGTTAATGATAAAACCTCTACCACATGGCTGGCCTCTGGGAAGTCTATAATGTTTCTGTCAAAGAGCAAATATTAGGTTTGCTGTTCTGCAGACAATGGCTGCATCTTGGTACTGTAACAGATAATAAGAGGAAAATAAAAATTAATGGGGATTTTAACAATATGAAGACTGCTGTGAAAGCCCAGAAAGTCCAGTCTAGGCTTTGTGATGCTCATGGTGACTTTCTTACTTTCATTTGCTGTGTTTGTTGTTTACTTGATTGCCTCTGTTCCATAACATCTCTGTAACTTTGGAGGCTTTCTTCCTTCCCTAATTAAAGTGAATATAATTTAGGACAAATGATTGTAAGAAATCTGTGTGTCTCTGGGCATTTCATTTACTGTCTCTACCTCCCAATTCATCTTCCTTCTATTTCTGTTCTCCTTCACTGCTTCCCAGGACTTCTGTCTGTTGTCTCCTCTCTATGCTGTACATGTCCATTCCTGGTGAATTTATCTGCCCTGTCCTTTCCTCTCCCTTTGGCTTGTGGTCTCCCCGTGCTTCTCTCTTCCTCTTGCCATCTCTTGCACTTTCCTCATCCCACTCCTCCACACAGCATTGGGGCTTTAATTGGTGAGAGGACATGTCCTGCTTGATTTACTTTGCATTTGTTTGAGTTATTATTGACTGTGAGCAGAACCAGATTGTTTTCTTTTTTTAAATTTGGCCAGTTAGAATGTATCTATACTGTCCACCAACTTCTTAGTCTGCAAGAGCTCAATCATTTCCTGCTTTACAGGATACAAGATTTATAGTACATCCTCATTAACTTGAGTCATCATATAAAAGAAAACATCATCTTTTACAATATCTTTTAGGCAGTATGGAGGAGAGCAAATGACTGTGGAGGCTCTCATTTTGGTCAAGGAGGTGTGGAAGTGCATCTGCTACAGTAACTATCAGACCTTTAATGGTACAAACTATGCTGGTGGAAACTGGGCTTTGTCTTAGACCAAACTGATCTGAAAAACCTTCCAATTCTCAAACTCCTCATGTAAAATCTAATAGATTTCCATAATTCTGCTGCTTTATCTAGATTGGCTCTGAATGACACTTCCTTTAATGGATCGGACAGTAAAGTGTGTTCCCATGAGTGTGGTGATTTATTTGTTGTTGTTTTCTTGTTTGTTGAACCAAAATGTCCATGATTGACAGTCCATCTGTGGGTCACTCTGCTTGGTTTTTAACCTGTCTTGTTCATTTTTACCAAATTGATACAAGAAAAGCCTAGAAAAATCTAGGCTGTGTGAACCCTGCTGGGCTGAATTTAGGAAGAATTTGGGAAACTTGAGGGTGTGGTTTAGTTTAGTAGAGGAAGCAAGTCATGTGGGGCAGCATCGGACATGGAGTTTACTTCACAACCCTCAGTGAGGACCACACAGTTGATTTTTTTTTTTTTTTTTCCTCTTCCTACATAAAGCAAGTGCAAGAAAAACAGTTGTTGAAAGGAAGCCGGACAAAGTAGCTGAAGAGGTAGAGGGGCACTTTTCCATCTTCTTTTCAGTTTTGCAACTGCTCAGCATGGGGCTGAAGCTAGTGAATGCAATGGGCTTTGACAGTGTGAAGCTGATTCGAAGAAGGATTTGGGTTTAACACAGTACTTTTCTCTATGCTATTCACATATCTGGATTTTTTAATGAAGCCATCTTTTGAAAAGACATCAACTTTTTTTTCATAACAGCTGATCTTTAGGGTATATAGCTGACAGAGTAAGTGGGAAAGGTATTTCCAAAAAATATTAGTTGAACCACTGCAGACTTTGACAGAGTTCTATAATTTTCTGCTGCCAAGTTCTTTCAGCTGCTGTGAAATTAAATGGCAATACCGAATTGACTTTACTTCCCAGAAAAGAATGAGAAAGGAGTATGTTAATTTTTTTGTATTTGTTATGTTTTCATTTTCCCATATGGGAAAAGAAAAACAACTGGCATTTCGTTTAACTTGTAATTCTAATATGAGTCATAGTAAGTCACCTTGTAACTTGTTAAATTTTCAGGGAATTTGACTCTTGCTTCAGCATCCACTTGATTTTTAGAATATTTTTTAGAATAAAAATCTCTATTTTAGTGGTATAGTTATTTTGCCTTTCCAATTTTTGGCTTCACACTTGGATTAGAAATTTTATTTTCAGTCTCCTGGCCTTGCAGAAGTCACCCATGTTGTTCTGGTATTCATTGTACACTTTTAATGTGGTTGTAAAAGCTGTCAGACATTTACTTTTGTCAATACAGAAATTCAAGTTAATTGGGAAGGATTTTTGGGAAATGGTATGTATTCTTCTTAATTTTTCAGTCTTAGGCTTTTCTAGACACACACACACACACACTATGATCAAATTTTGTTTTGCTACAGAGAAAAATATAATTCTTACATTAGATTACAGGAATGATCAGCCAGTAAATGAAATAAAGGCAAAAAGGGAGAAAAAGTGGACATTACTCTCTGGAATAGAATAATGGCACTGTATTCTTATTTGCTGATGCAGAGCACAATCATACTGAGAAATTTGAATCTTTATGAAATCTAGATTTTAAAGTAACCTAATTCATGAAGCCAAGTACTCCTTGAGTGATGTTTTACTTTTGTCTGTTAACTGGGAGTAGGTATATTAACTAGTTAGGACATCTTACTGCTTAATGCATTAACTGTGTAAAGGTATCTGTTAGTAAAGTAAAACAAAGCAAGTATCATCCCAACCCTTAAGGAATCAAAAGAATTCAGCCTTTCTGTTTAAAAGCCAACACCAACCCCCTATCATCAAAACAGACCAGTTATCTGTAGAAATCTAGTAGGATTTCCTTGCCCACATAGGTTTACTTGTCCAGAATTTGACACATAAAACCAAACTTCCAACTGTATCAGAGAGAAAAATTAGCATAAAAATCTGCTCAGTTAAGGACCAGCCACCCACCATATAGCACCTAACCTGGCTGTGTTCCTGTGTGCTGCTGTTCCACGCTGCCATAGTGCTTCTGTACAAATAAAGGCGAGTATTTGCATCTAAGAATGCTCTTAAGTCAAGTGGCCCTTTTGGTTTGTGTAGCACAATTCCCCTCAGAGCTGTCACTTGGGGTTACTGTCTCCAGTATAAAGGGGCCCCTCAGGTAACCTCATGCATCCCATAGTACATTTAGTGTTAGAGGTCGAGAAAGGATCATCATTGTGAAGGATCAGAAGGGAGTTTCCAGAGTGCAAGAGGCCCTGGAGTGTGGTTTTTTGTCCTAAGAAACACTAACCTAAACTGCTGTTGGTTTGTGTTGTGGGACTTCTGTGGTTTGTTTTTTTTTTATTTAAATCCATAGTTTGAATGTTAAAATACAGTATCAGTCCTGTTTATTTTATTTATGCTTGTAGTTTCCTTGTCACAAATGTATCTATTGTCATCCGGGTAAGATGCACAAAACTGTATCTTTACCTCCACCATGAATTCTTGCATAAAATCGTTCTAGTCACCATTCCTGCAAATAGCCATTTTGAAGCAAAATTACTATGTTTCATGTGTAACCACAAGAATAAATTCAGAGAAGTAGCTATAAGTGATAAATATAACCCTGCTATTTTTTGAAGGAAAACTCTTGTTCAGTAATTACATATATTATTAGCTATAATTTAGAAGCTACATTATAATTTATCCAGTTGAGATGAATGTACCTTTCCAATTCATGGCTGGGAGCAAAGATCCCAACTTTATTAGACATGCACACTATATATCCTTATTGCCTCTTCAAAGGAGATCAATAAACTGTAGCTTCACTTGAAGCCATTCTAGTTCACTTCATCTAAATTTTGCATTTAAAAGTACATTGCCCCTATTTTGGTGACAATAGAGCAAGTACACCTGTGGCTTTCACCCAAGGAAGGTGCTATAGGGACTTAGGATGATGTGTTGGTTCTGCCTAGGCCAAACTTAGGCATTGTTTGCTTGCTTGAGGGGTTTTTTGCAAGTCGGGGAAACTGCAAATGTGAGCAGTACTGTTTGGGCCTTAGAGGATGTAGTTTAGCTGTGGAATTCCTATTGATGTTAATGATTAACAGGGCAAAATGCATACTTTTTTCCATGCCATAATATGTGACTCCAGTTCAACTTAGACTATTTCCTAATTAAGGGCATGTGACTAGTCTTGCTGGGCTCAAGAGGATTTATGTATGCATGAGTTCTTGCTTTTGTAATGGTAAGAAGTGGGGCACACAAAGAATTAAAAAAACTTCTGTTAAATCCGAAAATATTTGCAAGAGTCTGCAGTTAAGATTTGCTTCTCTGAAACCCTAAATGGGTGACTTCTTCCTACTTTACTCTTTGAAAAATGCAACTGTTAAAAATTAAATCAGAGATCCAAATTTTCTGGTTATTACAGTCAATTTCCTTGCAGACATCCTTAGTAGGGAACCTTAGTTTCCTTATTATCAATGAATTATATAGTTAAAAAACTATTATTTAAATCTTATGCCAATA
This sequence comes from Coloeus monedula, assembly GCF_965178545.1. Classification (NCBI taxonomy): domain Eukaryota; kingdom Metazoa; phylum Chordata; class Aves; order Passeriformes; family Corvidae; genus Coloeus; species Coloeus monedula. Next base: position 10,945,436 of record NC_138789.1, read on the forward strand.
TTTCAATGTTGTTTTGCTTTTCTCTTTTTCTCTTTTTTTTTCCTCTAAGCCCCTTCTTTGTTCTGTGGGTTTTCTTTTGTAACTCCTCCAGACTACAGCTTTGTTCCCCCTTCTTCCACTCCTTTCTGGTCAGGTACTGCTTTTACTGCTTTTATATTTCTTCTACATTTGCTTCTGTTGTTTCTGTGTGGAGCAAGTGAGGGAAGGGACGAATCATTAGATTCAGGTACTTCAGCTCTTCTCTGACTCCAAAAACAGTTATTACATGTTATTCTTGGAGTGTAACAAAAATCAAACTCTTAAACTTTTGAATTGTTACTGCTTATTGCAATAAGCAGTTTGAATAGGGGTTGCAAAGCTCAATAGTTGCAGCAGATTCCATCAGTGACCACTTGACTGTTAATTTGCCATGCAGTTGACATCTATGAGCTATACATTTTTAATGTATTTGTTCAAATGCACAAACATGGAAATCTCACTGCTTGTTGGTAAATAATATATTCGTCCCATCCCTGCAGCAAACCATACTGCAGTAGCATCTTAGAATATAGTAGGGTTTTTTGTAGAGAATGCTTTCTTTAAATTCTGCATTAACATTGTTAATTAATTTTGCCCATCTGTTTTCTAAATATTGTTTTCTTTATTTCCATTTAACCATCTCTGGCTTTAATAGATGCAGTAATTTCAAACTAAGAGACTGCATAAAAATGCTAAAAATATTACCATTGGCAGCCTCAATTAGTGCATCAGTATGGGTATGACTTGCTCTGATCTGTAAGATCTGGTCTTCAAAGAGGTGAACTGCACCACTGGACAACTGAAGAAGAATTTTGCCAGTAGAAAGGTGAATGCCTTTGAGGAGTACATGGAAGGAGCTGCTGATGTGGAGAACGCAGCATTTGCTCACGTTACACTGGCCTACCTTTGTGTACGGGGGTGGAGGACACTGCCTGGGTTGTGCACATCAGGATTGGGGCTGGCTTTTGCACTAGGGAAGGGAGGTGTCCATCATGCACAAATGCAGATGTAGTCATCAAGATCTCAGTGGGCAGTATGTTTTACACCTGCCCCACAGAAGCTGTTCAAATTATTTAGTGCTCTGAGAAGGATTCTTGAGGCTTTCCGTAGTTTATTGAGGGGGAAAAGGACGTAGATGGCAGCTCAGTAGTAGAATGGTTACAGTGCTTACTTGTGCTGAGAGCATCTCTGACGACCCCTCTCTTGATTCACCCCAGGGATTTCAATCTCCATCTATTAGACTGCACTTGGATGTTTTGCCCCTCAGTTGTTTCTTCCATTTCTATGCCCTTTCCATACAGAATTTTTGGGGCAGATACTTTTGCTTTTCAGTAGTCACAACAACGACTGAGAATCCGAGCTTGAAGGTGTTCTTCCAGTTTACATTTGCTTTTATAGAGGGACACAGCTGTAGAAAAGATGAGTAGAAAGCCATTTTGGTGTAGCTGTTTGCCCTGTGGTCATGATGCTCGCCAGACTCTCTGAAGCACTCACCTGATTTGAAACAACATGGAGGAGTTAAGTTGTAAGCCTTTGTTCAAGGTAAACCCTGTGAGCTTTTGTCCTTTTGGGCAAGGATAGGAGATGACATCTTGCATTCAACTGCCCAGCTGAGTCTAAATTCTGTTCTTACTGAAACTGTTATCTGTTCCATGAGGACAAAATTATGCAGTGGCCTAAAGTGATAGAACAGCAATCAACACTCAGTTACTTTAAGCCTACTACACATTCCCACATATTCCCATATGTGGTTTCAACAAATTATAATTACATTCCTTTTTTCCACATGAAAAACTGCTGTATCAGAAAATTCAGTAATAACTATAATAATAGGTACAGATTCAATGTCTTGCATATCACAATATGCCAGGTTAAGTATTTTGTTACAAAATATTAAAGGAAATTATTGATCTGCACTTCTTAGTTAAGCTTATCTACCTGTTATATTCTGATTGCTAAGCTATGTTGCTTCATATGTTTGTAGTTAAACCTTTTTAACAATAGCCAAATAATTTGCCTACATTAAAAGAACAAATATGTATTTCATGATATTACAAGTGTTTTTTTCAAAAGTATCTTTGGAGCTGGCTTAGTTCTGCTGATATGGAAGTTGGTAACACAGGAGAACAAACTACTGAGCACTGCTGAAGGTGCTGCCTGTGCCTGGATAGCAGAACTGAGGTTTGGTGAAACAGTACATGTACAAATAAATGTACACGGCTTCAAGAAGCATGGAAACTAATACACAGGAGCAACCCTCAGGGCATATGGCTGCAGATTTATGAGGAGGCCAGAGCACAAGGAGAGAGAAACAGCTACTCACAGCTTTAATAATAGTACATTGACCTTCATGGAATACAAGCATGTGAGCTAGGCCAGCCTGCTGTGATCTCTGTTGTTTGCACCTAGATGCTTCATCAGCCTCAAACTAGTATTAAAATTCATTTGCAGCACATCTATTTCACTGTTAATGTCCAGCATACTCCAGTGTAAATCAAAGCTGATTATAGTTCCCAGTAGTCATCATTTTCTGTTTGCAGAAGGAAAAGCCAGATTAAGTAAAAGCATCTTTTTCTCATTCACACATGTACTTTTTATTTACCCCCTTTGGATTTCTCACTCTGTTTCCAGTTAGTTCTCTGAGTATCTCCCTCCTAATACACAAGGCTTATTTATTACTGCTTTCTCAACAGCTTATTTTCTTTTTTATCACTTTCTCTTCTCCCCCCTCTTTAATTTCTCATTCACATTCATTCACCTGTTGGGCCCTCAGTTTCCATCAATCTCTGCTGTTAATCCCATTGTCTCCCTGCATTTTTCCTGTAGCTATCCTCCTCCTGCCCTTCACTCAGCATTCCTTCTCTCTCCCATCTGTACAGAGGTCCTTTCCATGTGTTGTCTTCCCTCAAGTTTTACTTATCCTGGGACAGGGCTGATAGTCTCTACTCAAGTTGTTTTTGTGACTGTATCAGCAGAGAGATATGGTTAATATTTTTTTCCAAAATTAGCACTGTCATTTTCCTGTATTCCATCACTCATCTGACTTCCTTTTATGTATTTCCTATTGTGAACTTCACTTTTATTTGACAGTATGGATCTTGGGTTCTAAATTAATCTAAATTCTGCTGCTTTCTGCCTCAAGACTTCTGAAGATATATGGTTTTGATTTCTCTTATTTTTCTCCTTTTCCTCTCTCCTTTGTGACTTGAAAAAGAGTTAGAAGTCCTCCTTTCCCCCAGGTGTGCTCCTCTTTCTTCTCTAATTTTCCTTGCTATTTTCCTTCTTTATTATTCCTCTATGCATTTCTTCCCTTCTTAGTTATTTTCTTCCCCATTTTCCAAAATGTGTTCGTCTTTGCTTCCTGTAATCTTTTTCCTTGCCCCTTTATCTTTTTTCTAGAATCTGAAATTATACCCTGCTCCTGATCCCCAGAATCACTCTTCCATCCTGCAATGCTTCTCCAAATCTGCCAGTGATATTGCTGCACACCTGGGAATGGTTACTGACCCTACAATCGATAACTACCCTTTTTTTTTTTCTTTCTCCAAAACAATTGCTGCCCATGATGTGCTCTTTCCCTGTAAAATTGATTACTGCAATGCTGAAAAGGTATAGGACATTACATTCATGTCAGGATCTAAACAAGTAGCATCTATATCTGACTTGCTAAGGGGGTAAAAAAAGCATGTTTGAACTTTAATGTGCTTAATATATCACCTAAATTTTTGCAACATCGATATAAGCAATGAATTTAGAGGTTGATTCTCTGTTATATGGCATCCTTTACATAATTTATCAAGTGTCTGATAAGCGTACTCCACATAAGCAGTCAGGAATGTTGGACTAAACTTTAATGACGTGATAGAAAATAGGGCATAATCTGTTGTCAAAACTGTTTTCTAGGCATTCAGTTTTTATGATGTATCTAATAATATTTTAAACATACTGTTCCTTGTTATTTTAAATTAAATTGTGTGTATTTTCTCTTTAAGATCTTCTGACCCAGTGGGGTCAGAAGAAAACTTAGATGCAAGCAGAGCTGAACTGTTTAGGTTTCCCAGCTCATTTGCCATATTTTGGGTTTCTGATTTAAATTAAAGGCAACTAGCTATGAGTTCTTAGTATTACATTGTTGAGAGCATTGCTAAACTAGAATCTTAATGGCATTTCCTAATGAAGATTGGGCATTTCTAAGAAATTTGGAAGGGTTCTGAGGAGAGAGATGATTCTAGGTACATTATACCAAGTCATCCATCATGATCATATGAATTCTTCTGAAATCTTTTCAGTAGAAAGCTTACCTGTGCTCATGAACTCCTTTTACAGTAATTTACATGGGAAAAAGTTGCATTCATGGAAAAAAAAAAGCTAAAAAATGCCTTGACCAAATAATCTTACTACAAAATGCCATAGAGTAGTAGATATTCTTTCTGAAGTGCTCAAGTCAAAGGTCTTGTATCTGCTAGACCATGCCCACTCTCCTTTCATTGTCCTCACATTGGAATCTTTGAGGGTTTCTTTTGAATGTTTAGACATTGTACATCAGCACTGGACACATAATTTCCTATAAAACTGTTTGGAAAGAGGGGTTGGTTTTTGAAGTGAGGCTTTTTGCACCTTTGCTTTTTAAAAATTCTTAACAGCTTTTTTTTGTTTAAAACGTCTGGGCTGGGCTTTACATTGGCAAAATTCTTCTATATTGATGTACCTTAAAAGTATTAATCACGGAACCTTAATTTTGTAGAACAAATTCATTGGTGATTTACAGAAAAAAACTCCTGAAAAGAATAGATTTACATCAGTCAATATTAATGCAGATTGCGGCAAATGATCCGTGGACATTTCCTGTAGAAAGTCTGTGCCTTTTTGCTCATGCTGATGTTAGCTTCCAGTTTTAAGTGCATTAATATTTAACTTGGGAGTTGTTTTTTGAAAGAACAGCACCTTACTCTGTTTGTTTTGCTTCATTAGAGGTCTAAAGTTAAATCAACTGTAAATGCTAATAATTCTTTTGGAAAGAAATTAGTGACCTGTAAAATATGTTGATGCATATAACTGGCAGCAAGTTTTATTATGAAGCACAAGTATAAAATAATTGCAAATGTATTTAGCAATCTCAGGGTGGGGAATATTTTATTTATGGCTCATCTAGTTTGATTTTTTTTCTAAAAATAAAGAGGACTACTCAAAAAACCACAAAAAATCCCTTCAACTTTTACACCGTTCACCTGTATTTAAATCTTCTTGATCTCTGTAGTGCAGATGTTTTGCATAAAATGAATTCCAGTGTATGTTGCTGTGGAATCCTTGTTTTATATTTTACAGTATTTCTATTTACAGTAGTTTGGTAGCCCTCATTTAACCAACCTTAACATCACCACCATCTGCTTCCTTTCAGTGCTAAGCCCGAAGGTGATAGGCATTGCCATAGCCAGGTATGACTTCTGTGCACGAGACATGCGAGAACTGTCCTTGTTGAAAGGGGACGTTGTCAAAATTTATACCAAGATGAGTGCCAATGGCTGGTGGAGAGGTGAAGTAAATGGAAGGGTAAGGCTATTTTTTTTTTTCTTTTCCTGTGTCTCATTTCTGCCTTCACTAACAGTGATTTTTTCACATAATGGAACATGTTCTCATATTTGTTACATAGGAGCCAGGCAGAACTCTAGCGAGGTAGCTTTCCCAGCATCTAAATTATTAGTTATTTAATGTGACCTACCAGGCTGAATATTTGGGCAAGCATATATGTTTGCAAAATAACCAGGATTAATAGCACTGCTACAGTTGACCTTTCTTGAACTGTTTTGCAGACAGATATTTGGGGTCAGGTTCCTGGTGCTGTGGAACTCTGTTTAGCACTTTACCACAGAAAGATTTTCCACATCTTTCTGCCAGACTACAATGCAATGGAATCAAACACCCTTTTTATAGGAGGCTGCTTCTTTGATGTCTACAAATGTGGCCCATATGAAGTGACATATTTAGCAGGGATTTTTATGAACTCACTTAACACTCTGCTCTGAGACTTGGAAGTGAACTTTCAGTTTTGACCTATAAAGGGTTTACTGTTTCAATCTTAGTTTACTGCCTTTTAATGCAGATTAGTCAGAAACATTTGAGGCTGCTGTTTCCATGTCTAAAGTGGTGAGATGCAGAGTCAAGGAATGTGAGGCTGAAGAATGTAGATTTGTCTGGAAGCTGGAAATGATAGTTGCAAGTCCAGTTGAAGTGCATGTCCAGACTTACTGCTTTATGTGGAGAACCTTTTTTATTGTGTACATGAGCTTGGTTATGTTAAAGTTATATGGTTAAAGCTTATTAAATAGTAGTCAATTAGACCAGAAGAAAATAGGGAAGCAGAAGAAATAGCCATTATGCTGTATACATTTTACACGTGAAGAGAGCTGAACAATTCATTGTAATGCAGCTGCCCACATTCTAAAGGATGCCCTGTTACATGCTAGCATTCCTTGGTGACTTTCATAGCCTGGACTTGACATTATAGACTCAACCTCTGGAGATATTTTGGCAAGATAGTCTAAAACAAAATTTCTGCAGTTACCCCTTCTAGTCATGCTCTAGGTTTGTTCTTGAGTTCTTTCATGAATGTTAAATTGACTTTAGTTATAAAGAAGTCCGAAAAAAACGAAAGCAAATACATAAAGTAAGAAATACAAGACATTGTATCACTGTATATCTTACATAATACTTATTTGGCACATCATTAATTTCAGAATGTAGGTAATTTTATAACTTCTGAAGTGTAGGACACTAGACTCTGCTGTCTAGTTCTGTCATATGTAGCACCTGTTTTGGTGGCAGTGGAATTCGACTCCATGTAAAGCAATCAGACCAGTCACTGTTTTCTTTACAAGAGGATTCCCTGGACCCTGACTGGAGCCTGTTAAAAGTTCAACTCCTCATTCAAAAAATAGCAGCATCCTGCCTGTAGTAAAACTACTTCCACTCCTGGCATTTTTCTGAATTTTTAGACTTCCAGTCTGTGCAAATGTGTTTTAGATTTTTGGAGGAGGAAGTGACATAGAAGGTGTTCGTCTCCAAATTGTCATATCTGCAAGTTATTATCTTCTTAAGGGTCATTATTATGTTATGTTATGAAGTTATTATCTTCAGGTCAGCCAAGTTTATCTTTGTAATCTTATTAATATATTTACTGAACAGACCCATCCTTGTTGTGCCTAGTGCAGCCATTAAAAAAAACCCCTGTGCATCTCATGTATTATTTTGTTCTGCTTTTCCCCTTTTTAGGTGGGCTGGTTTCCATCAACTTATGTTGAAGAGGACGAATGAATTAAAAACTATCCTCTGCTGACCAGCAGTTTCAGGGATTGTAAAAATTTATATCTTCAATGTGTTACTGGTCTTGTTAAGTATTTAAACAGCAACATTTTTGTCTGTCTGAACCTTCGAGTCTTAGTGTTGGGATTTATACAGAAGTTTGGGCTGACAGATATTACCTTACCCAGAGCTGTGCAAGAAACAAGCTGCCAGTTTGCTATCAGGGGGGATCAGTACCAAGTCCAACCCTCACCTTCCCAGAAGATCTCTGGAAAACAAAATTCTTTGTTCCTTTTCATTTCACCCTGTACTACACCATGAGTACTAGCAATGGCTCAATATTTAATGTTTTCTCTTCTAGCTAACATCTGTGGTGGTACAAGGACATGAAGGCTTATTATTCCTTATCACTGCATGCAGCAAACAGATTTCAATCATTCCAGTGGGCATAAAGTAGGGTTGTTTTGAGACATCAAACTACTTCACATATCAACTTACAAACCATTTTACACCCTTAAAAACATTCTGAAGGAAATAACATAGTAAATATGAGTAGTATTCATGCATATATAATTACTTAATTGGCTACTTTGAGGTCCTGCCCAAATCTTCTGACAATCTGTTTAAAGACATTCTAAAAAGGTGTAGTGATGTGTATTGTTTTAAAAAACATCCACAGAGTGAAATTGTGTGATCCTTTTATTGTCATCTCAAGCCTTTTTATGTGAGTTTTTTTCATTTAAGCAGCTGACAATAAAAGTGCAACTGGAGGATAGTCATGACAAGATGAGTTGAAAGTTTTCAGCAATGACATTAGATAAATACTGCAGACCTATTCTGTAGGAGAAAATACTAATGCAAGATGATGTCATTTCTCAAGAACAAAAGTGTTTATCTTTACCTCTTGATTGATTCAGATGAACTTTGATGCTTTCAACTCAAAACTGTGTTTTCCTAGTTAGACAGTTTCTGTCACCTTTTGTGAATGCAAATAGAACTTACAAACTTCTTTCTGCCCTTTCTGTTCCTGTTTCCTGGGATGTTAATGGCAGTTCAGTGAGGGAGTTGTCTTGTTGCAGTGTTCTGAACATCCCCAAGGAAAAATGTGTCTAGGTTAGCCAGGCTGAAAGATCAGGCCTTGTAAAATGGTGTCCACTGCTTGGTGAGGCAGTGTTTTAATGCAATTATAGAGGGGCAGAAATGTAGTTATAAGCTAAAATAAATGTGGCTGATGTCTTCAGATGTGCAGTATTGAATATTTAAGTAATGTCAAGCCTAGCTTGAAAGAAAATCAAGCTCTTAAATGAAGTTAATTCATCCTGTCCCACAATCCTCTCTGTTGCTTTTGCCTGTCCTGTTTTTCTGTTGGCGTCTTGCCATTAGTGTGCACGGACACTGCACAATTTAACACTGCAGTGTTTTCCTAGGCTACAGGCAACATAATCTCCACTACTTGTCCACAGTGCAGAATCTACTAGTACATATTTGGGTTTCTCTTTGGCTGTCCCCAGGATTCTTTGCTTCTTTCTGGCCTTTCCTGGCCATCAAGAAGAATCAAGCACAACACAGAGAATTCACAAAGATCCCCTTCATCTCAGCAACTGTCTTACCCATCTGCTACACCTGGCATAGAGTGTGTGACCAGGGGAAAGAGAGGAGCTTCTCATTAGAAACTTGAGAGATTCAGCCTTGCAGATGAAATTCTGCCAATGCTCTAACTTCTCAAGGATTTACCTCAAAATTATGTAAACTGTGATTGTGTTGAGTACATTACTTGATGGAATAATTGAGAGCATTTGTAAATATGTAGATGATGCATAAAAATTTTGTAAATGATGTGTACAGCAGTGTAGAGTATACAGTCTTTGATCATGTTTTGCCATGCTGTTTGATTGTCTATTGTGAGCTTAATCCTATATTCCTTAAGTAGACAAAGATGATTCTTTTCCAGTTTTGCCTGCTTAAGGAGTAGAGGAATAGGCTCTAGGTCTTTGAAGTGTTTAGTGCTTTACTGTCATATAGTTCTGAGAAGAGGCAGTTAAATTCAGTATGAGTTGAAAAATGTCTCAGTCATTTTTAACAGCTTAGGTTTAGAATCATTTTGAGTATTCTCTCCATCCTAAAAATGTTGTAAAGCTTTTAAGCAATTCCTGAGTCCACTACTCATCCTTTGTGAAGAATGAAAGCCATAGGTAAACTTCACTTTTGTGGCATAAATCTACATATCATTGTCTGTTTTTAATGCCCTGTATTGATTGAGTTAATGCTGCATCTTAAACTATATTTTGAGTACCAAAGACTTCCTAAATATTCTGGAGTGTCTCTTTCATGTGCTGCTTTTGCCTGTATGGAGTTATTTTTGTCATGCAATAATGGAGTCACAGTACTTTAATTTGTACTATTTTGTAAATATGTTAAATATAATAAACTGGTTAATTTTTTTGTTTAATGGTATGTGTCAAGATGCGTGATTTGCTACTGTGAAGGTTGTGCTTAATTTGTCTCACCACCTTCTCATTGTGAGAAGTTGATAATATTCTGTTTTGGTTTCCAGGATTTATATAATCCTTATTTAGCTGTAAAACTGAGCTGTCAGTGTAAGTGACATAGTATAGCTTACCTTGAGAACTTTTTATTGTCAGGATAATTTTCCTTGTGCAGCATCCAGGAAGATGGTGAGGTTTGTTTTGTTTAGTGATTTTAGTTTTTTTTTTTTTTTTTTTAATTTATTATTATATTTTTAGCTATAGAGAATCAGTCATATACTATTGATTTTTGTCTGTCAAAGATGATACTTGTAATTTTTTTTTAATGAAAAGAAGTTGTGCCTAAGAAGTTTTATGTGTAGTCTTTCACAACAACATCTTTCCTCTTCCACTTTTCTTTTTTCTCCCTGTTGTATGTGAATTAACATATAAATTCAGGCTGAACTGAGCTCAAGTCTGAAAATACAGTCTCTGTCTGATTTCATGGGCTACTTGATAACCTTTTTGTGATGTAGCCCATTCATGTATTTTTTACAATGTAACATTCATTATTAATGTGTTTATAAAAATATTTCTGGACAGGTGAATTAATTCAGCAAGGTCAGTAATGATTCAGTTGCAATGTTGTTTTTGTGTCCCTTTCATTTTTCAGTAACAGAGATTTTCTTGCAGAACTGCCCATCTAACAGATAATTATTAAACCTAATGAGGCATTTACACATCTCTGCAGATGTAAGGCATAATTTTCCTGTCACCCGTGAACATATCACATAACTAAGACTCACACCTAATGTGGGATGCAAAAATGTGTCCCAATTAAATGCTCTTGTTAACAGTATCACACTCAGTCACAGACATTCTCCTTCCCCTTGTATGTGAGAAGAGCTGTGTCCTCTGATGGGTGAGAAATTGAGAAAGCACTGTAATTAGGGCATAAGAATCACCTCTGGCTGTGTTCTCAATATTTTTTTTTTCCCCTGTTGTAAGGCTTGGAAGCTTGAAAATCTCAGCTTGAAAAAATCTTATCTTGACAATGAAAATTATGCCAACCAGGATTCCTTTCCCCTTTGCCTCACAGGCAAGCTTGAGATGCTCTGTGAAGAAGAAGAAAAGGACAATTCTCAAGGTTTTAGCCATTTATAAAGGTGAGACAGAGGTACGTCTAGAAAATGTGGTGCTTGTTTATACAAAATACCAAGCCTCAGACCCAGGTTTTGTTCTATTGACTTTGATATTCAGTTCAAAAAAATTTGTTTCAGTTAATTCTTGTCTCTTTGCTGGAAACTGGGCTGCCGAGAGCCTTACATTACTATTTTTTCTGAAATTCAAGTTATTCTCTTCAGAGCACTGCTTATTTCATTTGAGTGACAGAGGAAGCACTCCCTCTGCTCCATTTTACTGCTGAGAATGACATTATATGACAGAGTATTTCTTTGGTTAGTTTGGGTCATCTACTACTTTCTGTCCTCCAAACTTCTGTTCACTGGGGGTCCTGGCACAGAGTAAGAAACAGAGAAAGCCTTGATCACCAAGAGCTAAACCCTCAGTGTGTTGTCAGCGCTGTTTTTGTTGCAGATGTAAAACAGGGGGCTGTAAGAGCTCAGATGATGGCAGTCAGCACCATCTGGGGCACACCCAGTACAGGCATAAAGGGAACTGCCAGGCAGGGATGCTCTGTGCGTGCTTTTGTGTGTGTAACGCACGGTCCTGTCCCAAGCTACTACACGAAGCAGGAGCCAAGCTGTGAAATGTGCCATGGAATTTCTGCTCTTTCCTCCGTGTCCACTCAATGGAGGGGTAGTTTTGAGTTTAAGCTTCCTAAAGCTGTGAGATGAGATGTTAATCATAGCCACTTTCTCACGAAATGCTGAAATGTATGATGCATCTATAATTAGTGAAAAGAAATATAGAAAGGATTAAGCTTCAGAAATTGACTGCAGAAGGGTGATTTATTGCATTATCTTAGCAACTTCCTTTTGAAGAACAAAGAGCCGTTTGTTTTTATAGCAAATGAAATTTGGGTTTCTAATTTAGTTTTATAATTCCTGATCTGCTGTAGTGTGTTCTGCCCATTCATTATGAGGATCTCTGCTGCTTACATGACTGTGAAGTTAGATTTTATTTAATAAGCCTCCTGGAATATTTGAGTTATTGGTGATTTTTTTTCTGGGTTACAATTTCCTACCTGATAAATCTGCTTTTTGGAAAATATGTGAGTTCATTTTAAAATGTAATCTGACCATAAGTAAATTTACAGATACAAAAAATGGCAGGTTCAGAGGTGGCTGTTTACCAAGGGGCACCGGGCTGGTTTGCTTCTTTCGGAACTGAGTTTTTTTGTATTGGCAGTGTAATATGTGGCTTTGGGAAGAACAGAAATAGAGGAGACCAGAAAACAGGAAGTAAAAAGTTGATACCACATCATATGTGTTAGAAACAACCTGGTATGTGGTAACTTCTCTAAATGATTGCCCAAAGTATTATATGTCTATATGATAGCATTGGATTGGAAACAAACTCTCTTATGTCACTGTGTGGGAAAACATTTGCTAATGTGGTCCTAATCAAGGTCTCCTGCACTTGGTCCTGGTCTTACCAGATAACTCTCTAAATCTGCTTTCAATTAGTTGTCTTTTTTCCCAAAGCAGTTAAAAGGTCTCCTCAAGGACACACAGTATTATTTCTAGATTTATAATTCTTATTCGTGCATAAGGCTAATGGAAATACATATAATTGAAGAAACCTTTTCTCTGGTAGTTTTACTATTAGTGTCCCTGGTAGCCTGTAGCTATTAATAATATGGAATGTGCCAGGAGAACCCCACCATACTTAGTTACCTGGGTATGTACAAAGATCTTTCCTACCTCTTCTCCCTTCCCCATTATAAAGTTCAGCTGAGGTGTGGTACAAGTCCCACAAGTATTTACACCACTCGTGTGGGGAGAAGAAAAATACAGGCAGATCATAAGAGCAGTCATGCCTGGTTTTTGTTTTTGTAGTATTAATTTTTATTGTTTGGGAAAGGGCAGGATGGGACTTTTATTAGCTTTTGTATCAGCTGCTCTGTTCTCAAGAACAATTGCAAGTAGAGGATGCAATAGCAGTTTGACACTTGATTTTAAAAAGAGATTTATGGTTTTTACAGTTGTGTATTAATGTAAACATGTGCATGGGATCAGGCAATGATCCCCATTCCCAGGGAATCAGATGATTGATGGTTAAGAGGCCAGTTGATCTCCAGATCAGTATGGTAGGATGTGGAAAATCAAACTGTAGAAATCTAAACAAAGGGAGCATACCTTTTTTGTAAATTCTTCTGAATACAGGAATGCAGGTTTAGTCTTCCTGTCACCAGTCATCCTGTCACCTGTATGTATGTGTGTGTGTATATATATATATATATATACACATACATACAGGTATACAGAAGATTGCTACAGAAAGTATTTGATCACATTTTTTTCTTTTATATGCTACACTGAAGAGCCACATAGCTTTAGAAAACACAAACTTCCAAAAGCAATGGTTCCCAGCTTGCACATTCTTTCCTTTCAAGTCACTGATGGTCTCAGTGTGTCTCTGGGGAGTTAAGATACCATGTTCAGGGATGTCCTTTTCAAATCTACATTTCCCCACAAAAAATTCTTGATGAATAATACTTTTTGGGTTTGTCTAGAATATATTTAAAATACTTTGAGGTGGTATTATCATGCAAGCATGGGCTGTGAGTGGGCTGGAGGATTGGATCAGCCAGGTCCTGATATACTGGTAGTTTAGGATATCCATGAAGTTTTATTTACAGGTGGAAAGAATTGTCTGTACCAGTTAAGACTGGGCAACCCACGGCTAAGCGGCAGTACTGATGAAAAAAGTAGAAGTGAACCATGGACAGAACAAAAGTTGACAGGATTTTACTGTGAAGAAGGTAAATACTGTCTTTTTGCCTAGTAATGGAAACATCATCTATAAAATGGGAATTAATAATTTAGTTAATTTCTGGTAAGGTACCACTTCAGTGCTTTGTCCAGCTTTGGCCACTAAATGCTGTATAGGATACAGTTTCTCATTGAAAATATTCCTGAAGAGACTAACAAATTTGAGGAAATTGGAATTATTTGAATAGAATTAGAGAACAGGCTAAGGGGAGTGTGGCAATAGCATCTAAATAACTGAAAGGTTTTACATTAACTTAAGAGACTAAACTCTTAGTTCAGTCCTAGTCAGTTCAGTTAATTAGCTCAGTTCCTAGTCAGTGTAAATAGTAACAAAAGCCAAGCTTGAACTTGAAGAAAGGAGATTCAGTTTTTAGGAGAGTTTTCTGAATAACAAGCTACATAGACACAAAATTGTCTGGGTAAGTTGTGGTACCTCCAGCACTGGAGGTGTTTCAGATGTGGTTAGCTAAATGTCTGTCAGGGATAGTTTATATGGACTTAGAGATGCCTGAGATACACATCACGTGTTCTTTTGGAGCTCCTACTGTACTACCTTTCTGTAACTACCTTGCAGCTGTGCAATGCTTCAGTCAGCTGCTGGTGTTTACCAAAATCTCATGGAAATGTATACCAATGTGTAGAGGAAAAGGTAAATGAGAGGTAATAAGGTGAACATCCATAGCAAGCAGGGTGCTAAATATGCAGAGTTTGAATGTTTATGAATTAAAACAGTTTCTTCAGGAGATGCAATTGGGTCATATTTACCTCATAGTGTAAAAATGTTGTAAAACCACAGTGTTTAAGACTTGCTTCATAGTGGGAGGCATGAGCTAAAGAGCATTATTGCAGTTCACAGGTTTATTTTTGATAGAACATACTGTTGCTGCAACATATGTAGGTTTGTCAAAATCAAAACTTTTAAAAATATGTTTTGATTTCAGGGAAAGTTAACAAGAAAGGCAGCTCAGGTACCATGTCTTTCTACTTAGTTCTGAGCTGATAGAAAATGGCAGATATGAGAAAGAAATTACTTTGCTTTAAGCATTCTTTGTCAAATCATCAGAGACTACATTTTTATAAAACAAACCCAGTTCACTTAGCTCTTCAGAATTTGCAAAAGTACTGTAATATTAAAATTTGTCTATAAAACAGAGTGGCAAACACGCCATCAGCTTGACTGTACTCTTTTTTGAAGTCAAATGGTTGAATACTAGTGCTAAGATTAATTCTAGTTGGTGTCTGAAAGCATCCTTTCCTTGTTTGACCTTTTCTAGATAAATAACAGTGTTAGCTCTTGGCATGGCATCCTTTTTCTCTGTTCTAAATGTGTATAAGGAGATGCAATGACTTGTCTTACATGCAGCTGAATTTAGTCTCGGTTTTCAGATTGTCATGAGTATTTTGTAGTTAACAGTGAAATAAATCAACAAGCTGTAGTCTAAATGAAGTGCATCTAATAAAACCTAGCTATTTTGTCTTTCTGGCTCTTCATAATGAATGCACTGTGAAGAGAAGTTTTATTTGAATGTCACTGCATGAGCAGTTCTAATTACTAATAGAATTCATCAAACAATCTAGTAGTGTAGTGACATTAAGTAATAATTAATAGACTGTGTGATATGTGGGTGCATGAAGTGACAATGATTAACATGTGGCCTAACAGGATGTGCTTGGAAAACAAGTGGCATATGATACGACACTTTGTTCTTCCCTGTGTCATTGGAGTTTGGCCTGTCTCCACTCACAAAATGAACCTGCATTCAAAATCCAGAACCTGTTGATATGGCTGGCGTTTGGAGCATGTACATATTTTGGTGCACTTCAGCTTGAGTATGACATGGCTGCTTATTTTAGAGCTGATATTAATGGGTTCTTGTGTGGCTCCATCTTGCCTTCGAAGAGTTGGCAAAATTTCAGGATTTGCTCTACTGATACATTAATATTTTAATAAATTGCAAAACCTGTGTTATCTAGACACTGAAGTTACAACTATATCTGTATATATATGTATGTATGTATGTGACATAGGGCATTCAACTGTGCACACAGAGTATTCTGTAGCCACTGTTGAGAATCTTGCTGCTTCTAAGAGAAGAAATTGGTGGGAAAAATAACGTATTTCATTGGTACAGTCAGTATACTTACAAAAGAACATACAGACTTTTCCATTTTCCAGATGAACAATCAGTTTGCTTTCCAGAGATTGCTGTTTCTGGCAAATCCTTTGTCTTCTCATTTGTGACTTTCTTCTCTCCCTGTGTAGTGTTTCCCTGGTTCCTTATGCTCTTTTGTATCCTTTGTTCCTCCCCCTCTTGTCTAATGACATGAACTAAAGAACACTTCAGTCAATTCCTCATCCCTGTTCTAGGAAGCACTACCAAGAGGCCTTTTGCCAGCATGTGTTAAGTTTTCAAAAGGAGTACCTTGCCTTGGGCAGTGGTTCATTATTATATTTAGCAGTGCAAGAAACATGTAACTTTTTTTTCCTCCCATATAGTCAGCGTGAAAAATGCTTTGTAGAGCATTAACTTCAACTTGTTGAAGTATGCATAATAGAGCAGCTTTCAGAACGCTTCCCAGCACAGTAACAAGCATGGGGCATATCTATAGAGAAAAGAAGTAGTAGTAAAGTCAGTGGCAAAGCACACACTTAAGTATAATCAGTGTTTGCTCCGGGTTTTTGAAAGTGAGCATTTCTAGTATATATTGTACTTTTCACTTCTTTGTGAAGTGAACATTAATACTAATGTTCTATATTGCATGCTTGGATGAGAACAGAACCTCAAATAGAATCACTGTGTCACCTACTCATTGGTGGCTTTTTCTTAAGGGTTTATAGGATACTCTGAGTGTGGCTTCTTGTGAGGCTGGGAGGAAATTTGTTGCAAGAGAGAACCGAGCACTCATTTTTACAACATTCTGTTCAGTAATGGAACTTTACGGAGTTTTTACATTATTTCAGAATATTGTGTACAGTTCTTCTGCTTAAATGATACATTGTGGTCATGCAAAAGAATATGTTGTTATATGAGGAGGAAAATTGTAAACTCAATACCCTTTAAATGTATGTGGCTATTTTCAAAATCAGCGTTCACTATTACACTTCCTGGAGTGTAGTGGAGTCATGTTATATTTTCTTTTAAGCTTCTGAAATGAAAAAAATGTGTGAAGCAGAGATTATGGATTATTTAGAATATAGCCAACAACCTCAGAAAAAGCTCAATCTTGACTTGAATTGATAAGCTCTGTTGTAACCATGGATCTTTCATTCTCAAGAAGACATAGACTGGTGCAAACTGAAGCCATATGATTCAGTTAGGGTATGTACTCTTGAGAATTATTCAGCTGCATGAGTTTTACCAGTGATGGTGCCTGAGGCCATGTCTTAGAGTTCAGTCATAGTTCTCTGGTGATCATACAAAATAACTGTCCAGAAAATTATACTCTAGCTAAATCTCAAGCAAACTGATCTTCAGTGCATAGAGAGGAACATGTCAGCATCCCTGTATCACATGCGTGAAAGCTGAGGATAAAGACATAACCCCAGAGCTGCACAGACTGCAGCCTCATGTACTGCAGTGGAAGGTTGTTGGGGTCCCTCCCCTGCCATGGAGCCCTGGGAGAGGGGCCCTGGGGGGGAGACACGGGGTCTCCCTGCCCCTGCTCAGCCTTGTTCCCATTGGTTGGTTTGTGTTCCCTGATAACGCCAAGGACCCTGGGGTCCCGTGATTGCAGAGTTCCTGAGCTGAGCCCCGGCCATGCGGCTGGAGAAATAAACACCTCTGAAACATCTACCACGAATCTGTCCATATATACTTCGGTTTCCACGGGACTCCTGGTTTGAAATATACTTTGTTGCAGTAATCCCTGCTGCAACAAACTGGTGGAGGAATGCGGGCAAGATACCGATCCCTGAGGACAATTCGTGAGTAAAAAACCACTCTAGACCTCTCTCTTCTCATCTTGGTTTGGATAGTCTCTCTGGACTATGGAAGAATCATGGGAAATGGGGCTCTCTGAGCCACAGAGAAAAATGTATCTAGAAGTAAAAGGAATCCTTGAACAACAAAACAAAAAAGTAATGCAACCGGGAGATCTAGAACACTTTTTCATCTGGCTTTTCAAAAGGTTCCCCTGTATTTCTCGAGACTTACTTTTTAATATCGAACCTCCTGTATCTTGTGAGGGGTGTTTCTGGGATGAGATCTGGGATAAAGTATGGGATCAAAGAGAAGCTTGCCGTGCATACCTTATAATCAGGGAAGCTCTTGAGGAGCATTTGTATGGTCCCATTACCCCTAAAGCAGAGGATCCTACTTCTCCTGCGGCCGAGGCCGCGCGGCTGCCATCCTGGGAGCACATGACTGCAGCCGTGCCGGTGGAGGTGCCTGTGCTGGATGTGCCCGGCCCCCTCGGGAGCGCGTCCCTTATGGCGGACCCCATCCCTGTCTCGGGGTCCCCGGCCACGCGGCCGCGAGTGAGGGAGCGATGCCGCAGGCGCCGCGGGTGCCGTGGGCCACGAGCAGCCAGGAACCGGCATCGGCGTGGCAGCCCGCTCTGAGCACACGGCTCGGAGAGCCCTGCGGAGGGAGAAGCGGCGGTTTCCACAGTGACACGAGAAGCCGCGCAGCGCCGAGCCGGAACGGGGCCGCTCTCAAAGCAGCGTGGAGTTTGCGGAGTGGAACCACTCACAGGGCACGGGGCCAGCGGCGATGGCAACGCGGGGCCGCGCAGAGCCCAGACACGCGCCGGAGCAGCCACAGCATGGGGGCCCGGCCGAGACGTCGGAGTTGGCGAGGCAGCGGCCACGCGGGACCAGCAGCCACGACGAACACGCAAGCATGTGATAGGAGGAGTTGTAGCCACGAAAGTTACAGGAACTGTGAAATGGTACAATGTCAAAAACAACTATGGATTTATAACACGAGATGATACAGGGGAAGATTTATTCATCCATAGAAGTGCCATTAAAAGAAATAACCCTAAAAATTACCTGCAAAGTGTAGGAGATGGGGAAGTTGTACAATTTGATATAGTGCAAGGAAAGAAGGGTTTACAAGCAGCAAACGTTACTGGGCCTGGGGGTATTCCAGTCAAAGGCAGCCGTTATGCACAGAATTATAAACAATATCCATCCCAGCAATTTCCCTACCCACAGCCTACTTCCCCCTTTTACCCTATATCCAATATGAACCCCTTCCTAAGTTTGCCCTATCCCCAGTTTATTCCTAATCCGTTTTTTACCCCATGGCTTCCCTATACAATTCCATTTCCCTACAATTCCTCTCCGGTACCGAGGGGGGGGATGAAAAGGGGAAGGAAGAAATTAAACCCTCTCCTGCCTCAGTTTCCCCACAGAGCATGCCCGGAGAGTTCTGTCTCCCTTCTGTCAGCCCTAAGATGTTCCACAGAATCTGATTGGACATTTAAAGACTCAGGAGAGTGTCTTGTTTTGTCTTGAAACTGTTCTTGTTATGTTTATCCAGTTGTTTTCATTCTCCTTTTATTAAAATAAAACGGGTGAGATGTTGGGGTCCCTTCTCCCCTGCCATGTAGCCCTGGGAGAGGGGCCCTGGGGAGGAGACACGGGGTCTCCCTGCCCCTGGTCAGCCTCGTTCCCATTGGTTGGTTTGGGTTCCCTGATAACGCCAAGGACCCTCGGGTCCTGTGACTGCGGGGTTCCTGAGCTGAGCCCCGGCCATGCGGCTGGAGAAATAAACATCTCTAAACATCTACCACGAATCTGTCCATATATACTTCGGTTTCCACGGGACTCCTGGTTTGAAATATACTTGTTGCAGTAATCCCCGCTGCAACAGAAGGTAAGCATTCTTAACTCTGAGCCTAAAACCTACAGTAATCCTACAGTGCCAGAAGTAAAGCAGACCGAAATTCAAGGTATTTTACCCAGTTCTTGATGTTTATCAAAGGAAATGTTCTGAGAACAACTTTTTGTATGGTATATTTTTGTGTATTTTTTACAAAACTCTCTAGGCTGAAGAACCTGCTGAAAAAAAGTCTGAGATGCATTAATGGGGACTGCTTCCTCCCTGTTTGTTCTTACTTGCTTTGGGTTTGTGATTCCAACAGTAAATGCAGATGAAATGCAAGTATTTTCACATTTGTTGGATCTAGTTGAAATTTACCCAAAGGGCAAGGGAGACCTGTTACTTGAAAAGATGCTACTTTGTTTCTCTGTTCTTAAATTATTGAGACTGGCAAACAAACCACATTCTTATTAAACACGTTAGTATAACTAATTAAAACAAGCAACCCTCCATCTACTTATTCTCATAATATAAGAGATGGCCAACATGTGTCCTATGTGTAACAAAGTCAGAAGGTTTCAATTAAGCTTACACCTCAGTCCAAACATATTAAAATGATAAACCTGCAGTTATCATTACTAGAGAGCTATTAGGCCTGTTTGTAGAAATGTAATGCACTAACTAGGTGAACAGAAGGTAGAAACTGGACTACTGCAGTCTATAGGTGCCCAGGCAATTTGCTGGCTTGAGCAGAGCCAGGGAGACATGATACTGCTGTTAGGGTAGTGTCAGACAAGGCCACGTCCACTTTTAAAGACATTGTAAATATTGCTGGGAAGTTGGAATTTATGGGTATTGCAGACATGGTCAACAAGGATTCTGAGATGTTCTGTTTAAATCCCATAGAGAAAATGTTGTCAACGCTCCAGAGTAATGGTTGCGACAAAGATTCCACTTCCACGGACTGTTTCTTTGCTCCCTAGTAAATGGCTAAGGACATTAGTGGGGAAAACTTTTTACCAGTGAGTTCTGCTCCCTGGAGTGCCTTGAACGAGTGTGTGTTTACTGGTTAGTAGTTAGGTAAATGTTTTCATGTTTCTTAGAATTCTTAATGTACCTAAGAATTTTTAGTAGGTATATAGAAAGGGTAGCGTTACAAAAAGTTGCCTGAATGCTAAGTGATGATGTTTATCAAATTTCTTTTATTTTTCTCTTATTTCCGTTTCCCTAATCTTCCTCTTAAGAGCTGTTGAAAAGCTTGTCATTTGTGGTGTTATTTATATTGTCAGACTTGTACAGTTTCTTACCTGACAAAGAACGTGGCTTAGTGCTTGCTGTGTGCTCTGTGAGCTGCTGCAGTGTTTAGCTTGCTTCCTCTGAGGCATGTTGTGTTACACTAGCATCCCTGCCTGTTAACAGACAGTGTTCACAGTAACTATGAATCCCTTGTAAACAGACAGTACTTTTCTCTGCTATTACATACAAATCAATAGTCTTTTTGCAGCTGAGCAGATCATGTAATTTCTAATATAACCAAACAAGCAGCAGCAGGAAGATATTATTGCGTAAAAACAGGTGCTAGAACAAAACAAATGGTTTTATTGATTCTCCTAAGTTTATTAAATTTTCAAAAAAAGTTTCTACCCCATCACTTTCTTTGGCCTTGTGAATTGTTGGTACAGCATAGGCATAGTTTCCTTATTAGTTTCTGGCACTTTAAGAACAAAACCCATCAGACTTAAGGATATATTCTGCAGTGTTTATACATGGGAAGAATAGATACTTGTAGTGAAGTGATTACTATCCCAAAGGCTTTTTCCTCTTTTAAAGTCTCAGTCTGCATAATAGTGTTGGAAATGGATTAATTTAGAGATGTTGAGAATTCTGCTGCTGAAGAAAAGCGTTGTATTTGTGAGGGGTGGGGGTGAAGGCTGTGTGTATGCAAGAAAAACGATCTCTGTGACTACAAGTGATGAAGCACTGGGTTGGAATGCTGGAGTATTTTGGAGGTTGGGTAGGATACAAAGGGACATTTTAAATTAATTTTTAGGAAAACACGTTTCCAACTCTAGCAGAACAGGTAACAGTTGATCAGTATGGTGATACATAAGTCAGTGGGTTTTGATGAGCTTCTCTGATGACACTGCCATCATCCATTTGCTCCGCAGTTGGCACAAGGCTCTTCTCACTTGTTTGGCAATGATTAGTGGCTGGTGTAGGAAGAACAGTCCCAAAGTCTGGATTACCTAATACTGCAGATAGGCAGGGAAAGTCCACTCATGATTTGGATCCATTTTTCCTCAAGGGGAGACAAGGACTACAACTGGTGCATTTGAATGTAGGAAATCAGACACTACTCTCTTACACGTGTGCTGGAAGAGGTTTAATTCCATTACCTTGTTATGCTTAGTGCAGACCTATAGAGACAGGATTCAGGAGAAGCTTTTGGTCAGTATTCTAATCATAGCTGGGGTGGAAAAACTGCTACCTGGAGATTGCTGCTAGGACTAGGGAGAGGATAGATCAGTTCAGGGGGCACTCTGCAGGGTACAGCCTAACATTGTACTGGAAGGAAAGAGACATTTTAAAAGAATGACATATAATTCTATCATGCAATGTCCCTGTAGGAAATACAAGTCAAGTGCACCAATAAATGAGAGAGGAAAATGCCATGGAAGGCAGTAAATCAAAATGTAATTGATTGGAATATTTAGAGAGCTTAATTTCAATTACTGAAAGTGAGATAGTGGCATACTGCAGAAGTCTGAGGTTTGGAGGGAGAGACTTGCAGCACTTACTGTTCAGCCCTCTTCCTTACTTCCCAGAAGGGGCATGCTGGGGGAGCCCAGCAGCTGACCCTGAGGGACATGGCCTTTTGCTCATTTTGGAACAGTGTGTATATCTTCAGTGTTTTCAATAGTTTGACAGTTTAAAACTGAAGAATTAGGCCATTAAGCACTAGATTTGGCAGGAATGGAAGCAATTTAGGGCACGGCTGTTCTCTGGTTAGAAATGAAGCTCTTAGTCACTGAGTCTCAATGCTGTAACTACCATTTCCATTTGCTTTTGTGGCTTGTACTGTACTGAATCCTTATTAGAACTAAGACAATGCCAGTCAAGCTACTGATAATTCCAGTGAAGTTATACACTTCTGTCATCTCTCCTACCTTTTTCACTAATAATTTCGTGTTTGATTTCAGTTATATTGTAACATTTTCAATTGAAATGGCAATTATTCGTTGTCAGAACCCAGCCATTACTCTTGTCAAAAAGACATATGATGCATTAGCTTAAGGGCAATTGGTAATAACTACAGAGGTGACATTCAGTTACATAGGATAGGCAGGTTCTACATATATCTTCCTCAAGTGGTCGGGGTTTGCATGCCCTGCAGTTTGCACTGTTTGGGAGTGCTGCCCAACTAATCATGCAAAACCAAACCAAATTTCAGTTTGGCTTTGAGACCATTTTGCTGTAATTAACATCTGCTCTCTCCTGGTTTCATTGAAGTCTTTTTATGTTTGTGTTTTATAACTCACTGAAATGAGCGTGATGAAGGGAGTGGAAAGGGAAGCACTTTGTTGCCATGTAGTCTCCCTAAGCATTTGTGATGACAAAACTTTCTGATTACTGGGAGACAGGGACCAAATGATATTTTCTTGCACCATTTCAGCTCGTGCAAGATACTCTTTGCTTTTCTAGATCCTGCTATCCTTCCTGCTCAGGTCATGCTTGCTTTCACTTGTTATCTCTCAAGAGCAATTTGGAACATGATAAAACATCCTTTGTTTTATTTCATTGCCACTGGACTCGTGGGCCAGATTTTAGATGCGTTCAGGAATTCCATGTAATTTCTGCATCTTTGGAGCTTTAAAAACCCAGTTCTGCTAATGCAGCTGAAAGAGGCTCTTGTGTTTTCTCTCTTATAACAAGAAGAGTGGGAGTTAGTCAGCAGTGCATGAGGAAGAGGAAGCAGCTACTGGGATTGTATGATGCAGATGGACTTTATTTTCCTATGAAGAAAAATATTCTCACCGCAAAGATTTTTTATTTAATACTGGAGTACGCAGGGTTCCTCACATCTTAAGATCTGTCAATTTTTTGACACAGTTTGACCTGATCTGTTTCTTTGGATAAAACTGTGGCTACGTTGAAGTCAATGGCAGAACTCGAAAGCTCAGGAGAACAAGATTTCACACGCTAAATATGGATGCTTGTGTTTGTTAATTCTGCTCTCAGTGATTAGTATACAAGCATTGTTAGCCATGTAATTTGCCTCTAATTCTGTGCTGTTTTACCCTTCTTTGCCTCATTTAACCAGTAGAAGGCAAACAATGAATGATTTTACTTTTTGGGTCCTTTTCATTTTCTGCCGGGTCTTACACAAGATTTTTCTATTGGAATACCAGTCACCACAGGAGAGTGATAAACATTGTGACATTTCAAATCCAATTAACAATATGATAATTTACATCTAATTACCTGAGTTAGTTGTACCCATAACTTCCCTTTAAGGCTTCAGGAGGGTCATGATACCTACCACCCTTGTTCTGAAGAGATCCTTGGCTTATCAGCTTGTGCCTTTCTGAGGGAGAGGGTTGGGTTTGCTAATCTTTTGTACATATCTTGGTGCTGCTTGCAGGAGGTGTGTCCCAGGCCTTTCTGACTACTTTATCAATGTGTCTTATTTTTATGTACCTTCCTACTTGTTGGTAGTACCTACCCAGGCCTTTGGCAGTCTGTTGTCAGCACTCACCCAGCCTCACTGTGTGGGTCTAGTGCAGCACCATATCTTGTCTCATTACAGGGAGTTCAGCTGTAGGAACAGACCATCCCCCCTCCTTCTGAAATCACATAATTACTGACCAGTTCCTGCAATCACTTCCCTTCCAAAAGCTGTGCTCCTTATTTATGCTTTTAGTTATTTAAGGTAATCTAGCTAACGTGGCATCTATACATTTAAAATGTCCCTTTTGGAGAGTGGCAACTTTCAGCTGATAACCAGTGCCTTTTATTCATCCTCAACGCTGTTTTCCACGTGATCATCCGCATGGAAATACTGGTCCTCAGATGCATACTCTGAGAATCCAGTGGCAAAAAATCCCCAAAGACAGCACTGTGGGTATACAGGATGATATAAGGGTATAACAGCTTCCCAGCTGTTACTGCAATGCTTCCACCAGCATATTTCCACCTCAGATCACCTTTAATTTGCATCAAAAAAGCATAAATCCTTAATGAAAAACTTTCATGTGTGTCTTCTGCAACAAGACACAGAAGTTGTGAAGACAAACTGGCTGCAGAATTTGTACAGATACTGAGTTCCTAGAAATGCAAACATATATAATTGCCTTCTTAATAAGGTAGGAAGGAGTAGTAAATGTTTCTTTTTTTGCATGTTACAGGAAGCTTCTCACTCACAACCAGAGCAATTAGAACAAAACCCAGAGCTCAAAGGCTGTGGCCATTTCTTTGTCAGTATTAAGTAAGAACATATTTTTTGTTCCCAAATGAACAGAAGCTGTAATTTATTGTAATATGCCCATTTGAGAGCTGGAGGGCTGGCTTTCCAGCCACTTCTTGCCCTGGGGGAATTTTCCTGAACCTATGAATGTTGTTATCATCTGGGAACATTCATGTCCACCTTTGAGGTTTATTCAATCAGTGGTACATTAATGAGATGCAACTTTGTACTTCCCATTTATTGAAATCCATGGTCATTAAAGCTTAATTAACAAACAAGCAATAGTTCTTACCTGTTGTGGTGGTTCTTAAAATTGTTTGCCACTGGAATCTGTTTCACAAAGAATGACAACCCAGAGCTAGCCAGTGAACAGCTGCATAGCCTTACAGCAAGAAAATGTAATGGAAATCATAGACTGGAAGAGATGAAAGTGCAGGTTTGTAACAGAGTAGGAAAAAAAAATTCCAGCAATGTTGTCCAGCTCTCTCTGAAGATAATGAGTGCAATGATGCCTTAACTTCAATGGAAACAGAAGCAGACCCCTAGAGAAGAGTGGTGGGATTTATAGTGTAAACCCCCTGCTAATAACTCTGTTAAATAGCTTTGGTGTTGACTACAGAAGTAGCAGCTGCACACACTCTTGGCTGGAGAAAGAGAGTTGGGGAGATGTGAATATATGTGGGAACATCTGGTGTGGAAACTAATCAAACTGCAGAAATTTTCTCCGTGTTATTGCTTGATTGTTGTTCTCTATGCCAGAAAAGGAGAACAGGAGGTGAGTGTCATACGTCTTCAGACAATGCAGAAAACCCTCCGAAAAGGAAGAATCTTTTTCTTCCCCTGAGTTTCAAGTTGTTTTTCTGGAAAATGAATCAATAGCACAACTGTTTTAGGAAAAGAAAAAAACAGTTACTCTTCATAGCATGGGTGTTTCCCCTCTCTTCCCTGCTAGGCATGTAGCCATGCTATGCCTATGTATGTAGGCAAACCCACTCTTTGTTTCCTCATTTCTCTTCCTGTCTGAGAAGACATTAGTTTTCCTCCAGTAGCCCGCTGCACTCATATTTTGCTCTTGCAGCAGGAGTGGTTTCATTCCTGTGGCAAAAATTGAACTAATACTTAGTAGTAGTATCTAAAGAATAACTGCAGATATTCCAGAAATCCTTATTTCAGATTAGATAGGCTTATAGTTTTGAGCAAAATATCATCTGCTGTAGTCCAGTTAACCAAAGCTCTGCATTATTTGTAACTGTGGCTTACCTTCACAATTCTGTGCCAGTTTGTCTTATCAGAACACCATGCTGACACCACATTACATCTAATCAAATGAAATAATTGCCTTGCATTGCTAAAAAGCTGGTTTGTATTTGCTTAAATTATACAGGCATTAGTCTGCTCCTGTGTGTGGGGATGGTATTTGAGTGTTTGCTTTAGCAGTGTTATGTCCCTCACAGCCACGAGATGTCAGGCTGAGGAGCAGTGTTGGGCTTACAGTGCTCTGTGTGTCTATCTCTGTGTGTGTGAATGAAAATTATGATGAAGGTAACGATGAAATCTTGCATTTTTAAAGGCTGCTAAAGAAGCCAGACAATCAGTTCTTTCTAAAGCCCAAAGACTTTGCTTAGATTTACTTAAAACTCTCATCCCTTCCTGTTTTGTTCTAAGACATGATTAGGAGTAAAGTGCACAGTGCCGGTTCTGTCACTGGATGCAAGGACTTGGAGTTCAGCCTTTTGTCCTTTGAGTCAATGGCCCCACTGTCTTCAGCTGGGAGTGGAGCAATGTGAATAATGAGTCTACAAATGCAACCAACATGTGATGTTAAGAAGGTTTTATAAATACTACCTCCACTTGCTCAGCACCGTTGAAAGAAGTTTATAAAGTTCTAAGGTGTATCAGAAGCAAGATGTTTTTCTAGATTGTGCAGGGGAGGAGGAGAAATTGTTGTTTGTTTGGGGGTTAGTTCTTTTGAGTTTTGGAAGACCTGCTCCTTCGTAAGCATTAAGCAAGCAAGACTCACTAACCACAACCTGACCTGCTCCCAGGAGTAGTGGTGTGCGGCAAAAAATTTAGGGGCTAAACTAAAAAAACTTCTACTTTGATGAATTACTTAAATAATACACCTACAGTTGACTCTGTCTTTAAAGATTGCCTTTGTTCTGCTTGTCTGAAGTCTATGCATTCCATTTTTCCCAGGTTTTGTTGTTTTGCTGCTTTGACTTGAGCCTCTGCAGAGACTTGCCTTTCTGTATGTGAAAAATTCCTAGCCCAGTGTGACAATATTCAAGGATATGTCAGTTAAAAGTAACTGAGGATATGTGTTATGTCTTGAAATGTGTCACAGAGTTTGAAGGCATCTATGTGGTAAAGAAGCTTGCACTTTTAGATAGATAATACAGAAGGAAGGTGGGAAAACTACAGGTAGACACACTGAAATCTTGCCATGTTGGTAAAATACAGAGCCTGGACGGAATAGGAGCTTCAAAGAAATGGAAGATGATAGTTCCCATGTAGTGCAGACTCAAACTGATGACTCATTACAACTTTTAGTGTAATTTATGAAACAGTTGTAGGTTTTTGAGTCCTTTTGTAAATGAATATGTTCACCAAATCCTCATCAAATGAAGGTTTACATATGTTAATAACTGGTGAAGTGAGAGGGACTTTGAGGCTATTTGCTTCTCAGGCACTTGGTAATTTTGATTTATACTATTCCTTCTTAATTTAGTGTTAGTCATGAAGCAGCCTGGGGGACACCGTCACCTCCAACAGAGATTGTTTGGTGTTTGCTCACAGTGTGTGTGTGTTTGGGTACTGGTTTCCTAATAATACAGCAGCCAGTTCCTATGCTGGCAAAGATACAGAGAATATGAATGAATTTGAGACCCTTGATTTGAATCATTTTATCTCAAGTCCATTTAGTTCACTTAGTCGTGGAGTCATGACAAATTAGGCTGGAAAGGAGAAGGTTTCATATATCAGCCTAACAACCTGAAATGTCATTATTTTCCTTGTGTTCTCCTGAACCCTTGCTGATTTTGTACTGCTGCATGTGTCTATCTCTATTCCTTGTTCTCAGTGGATGCCAAAGACATCCTAGGAAGCCTTTTACCAAATTTTAAGTGTTTCTGCAAGAAAAATGATGTGGTTTTAACAGCATGTGCAGGTATTTGTAGAAAAGCAAATGTGTTTCCCTCTTGGCTGTTTAGTTGTCTGTAATAATAATGTCATAAATAAATAATGTTTCCGTGAGGGAGAAGAGGAGATGTTTATCAGATAGAATACATGCCAGTTAGGATAACTCTGAACAAAATGTTAACACGGATTAAACAGGAAAACATGCTGCTGGCAAACAAATTGGTGAAAACAGCTTCAGCTAGGGAGTTCCTTTCTCTCTTGGATAGAAATGGTGCCTGCCATACAGACCAGCATCTTAAATTAAGATATTTGTCACCAGAACTGCTGGGTCTGTGGAAACATTCAAATGAGAATAAATTTAAGTGCTGAAATAGAATAATGCACAATAAATAGTAAATGGAACTGACAAATGCTGCAGATTATAGTAGGATAAGAGAGATAATGCCTAAGGGATTACTTTTTCTTTTCCTGAAATTATTTTTCAATCTAATTTAAAACCTGATTCTGTTTTGTTGAAATCAAGGTGAGGTTTTCCTTTGCATTTAATGGATTCTGGAACAAGTTGTTAACGAATGCAAACTGGTCAGTCCTTGGAGAATGAAATGTCATTGTTCACAGAATAGATGCACCATTTACACTGAAGTTCTGGGTTTTCTCAGAATGTTTTGTAAGTCTGTTTCCTCCTTCTCTGAGGCCTCGTTTTGAGATATGCAAGGTTAGCTAATCTTCATTTCACTTGCCCTTGGCTTCCTTTGCTAAGATTGACAGCTGGGGAAAAAAAACACTGATAGCTTTTGTTATCAGCATGCACATCTCCATTAGCAGCTGTACTAAGGCTGTTGACTAATTGCCACACAAGAATTACCACTCATAACTGAAGTCTCCTGAAATAATGACAAAGCCATGTCTGTCTCTTTGGTTTTTGTGTTTTGGTTTTTAAAGTTGTAGAGGGCTGGATGACCAAGAGCATACAGCTCACAAGTCACACTGCCTCAGAGCAATCCTACCTCATCTTAGCCATTGTAAGCCATTTGAGGAAAATGACGTTGGCATTATAGATTAGGAAGAAAAAAATACAGTAAGGAGGACTTTGATGTTATTAAAGTACATGCTTCAAGTTCAGCACGTGCTTACACTTCATTTTTTAATAGGGTTACCATCCTGAACTGACTTCCAGTTCAGTCTTTGACATGTGTTACAGGAATTTTACATTTTCAGTTTGTCTCCCTTCTTTTGGAGACATTTTTTTGCTTAAGAGTTGGGACATTTTTAATATCAGTATATGGCCTAGTAATATGAAATAGGAAAGCATGTAAAAATTCCTACTACAGAATCAAATGGATTACTCTATGATTATCTGGTTATTTATTTATGTACTTTGTCAGCCCATTGAGCTTGGTTCAAAACACAGGAAAAATCAGGTATTTAATACAATTAATGCTTATTGGCTAAATAATATACATTTGAAGAACAGGAAGAGAGAAAAGAGTGGCAAGGCAATGTTTGAAAGCAGCAGAAGAAAATATAGACACATTGGAGATAGCTGAATTACAAAGAAAGTACATTCCATCAGTTGTTCTCTATTGGCTTGAGGGTAATCTCTGCCATATTACAACATACTGATTTATGGACTAATTAGTTGTACAAAACAAAAATATTTAGAGAAAATATTTCTCTCAAGCAGTCAGGAAACCAACTAAACAATAGGAAAATGGATTTTGTGTATTAAAAAATTAAATTCAATATATATTTATGAGCCTATTCAAAATGTAGAGTCTTTCTGCTACCAGATTTCCAGTAAGCAAGAAATATCTATGTATCAAAATCTAATTGGGTCAAGATCTAGACATTTTTAGAAGAAATTAAATGCCTAAGCTATAGGTATTTCAAGCTATAAAAGATATTATATGTATTTATCAAGTCATAATATTATCATTATGTGAGCTCTAATATACCCAGTTAAATAAAAATCAGGTGGGGGGGAGGAAAGAAAGCCTGTAACAATCTCTTTATTTTGGAAGAGAATTGTAGTGCTCTACTGTTTTTCTGTATGCATGTCTTTTAATTTATCAGACTGTTAAAATGCTTCCAATTACTTTGACTCATATACATCCCTTCACAAAACAGTAATTGTGGTTTCCTTCTAGCCTTGAACTGAAGTGCCAAAGAGAAAAAACTGAACCAGCAAAATCACATGTGTGAGTTAAATCACAACATTGAAACTCCAGTGTTTTGGGAGGTGTAATGTAAAATAGACTTGGATGGGATAATCTGAAGTGAGTGGGTGGCAAATACATGCAGATGGGAGACTATTTAACTTCAGATTTGTGTAATTTGGATGGAGTAGGGAACTGTAGGTCTCAGTACTTATTGCAGTGGACGAGGTGTCAGAATTAATCTCTTGTTCTGTAACTGAATTTGTAAGTCTCTCAGCATCTTCAGGCTTCAGTCCCTATGAATAAAATGGAAATAACATGCTTCCCTGCTTTGCAGTAGTGTCATGAGGCTAACCTCAGTACAGTCTGGGAGATATTCTGATGTTAGATATTGTCAGTAAACGAGAAAGCTGTCAAAAATTGTTCAGCACTCAATCTACATAGTTTAGTCATCGTTCCTTACATCCTACTCAATGAGCGAATTGTAAAAGTCGTTGTGCCGCTACCAGATCTGGGAAGGCAAAAGAGCACTGCCAAGACTAATTCATAGGTACCAATCCACCTACTTAGTGCCCGTGGGAGATCTGCAGAGCAAAGGAAGAAATATAATTTATGAGGGCATAGAAAAAACTCTGACATGAGCGAAGAAAGCAAGCTAGAGTATGGCAAAAGAAAGCAGTATAATAAATATAACTACCAGGGTGTTCTACATGCCAGTTCTCCCATCCTTCCAAGCAACAGTAATTAGAGGTAAGAGCTGTTAACAAGACATGCGTTTGAATGAGTCAGTGCAGCCATCCAGGGCCTTTCAGCCCCTTGTTGTGCGTAGTGACTGCAGATGTCAAGAGAAGGTCTGGAGGGAAAATATTCGCTTCTGAACACATTTAATTTTCTATGTCCTCAAAAGAATTACTTCTAGAGATGTCAGAGGTGTGTGGCAAAGAGCAAATGTAACTGCTGGCATTACACAGATCCTGGCAAGGGGATTCTTCCTGCCCTGAGCTTATTCTGCTGTGGCCTGATGCTGCTGCCTGTTCAAGCTTCCCTTCCACCTCCCCAAGACAAGCCAGGACTTGCCTCTGCCGCGTGCTCCTGAACTCCTTTGTTCCAAGCTGGGCAAAACCAAATGTAACTCAGACTCTTCAGCAGTGTCTGATTGGCCGCTCACCCCGGGTCCGCCCCCAGTCCTCCTCTTACCCCTTCTCCCAATAAAAGAAGGACCCAAGAGGGGGCCTGCCCTCTTTGGCTTGCATCTCTTCTGCGAACATCTTGTCTCTGTTTCTGTTTGAAAGCTTCTAATTGCAGGAATTGGCAACTGAAGACTATGTTTCTCCCTCTTGCTTCCACTGGTGGTATCAGTTTTGCAGCTACTATTGCTGATTTTAGAGCTACTGAAATGCTGGATTGCCCATGCTACCTCTCTAGGCTGCCCGAGGCTTTCTAAGGCATTGAACTACGAGCCTAGCCGGTAAAAAGCTGTGAGTATCTCCACAGCCTGAGCCAGGCCTGTGATGTGTTGAAAAGCGTCTGCTTCATGAACATCTGGACTAGAGGGCCAGATCCATGCTACGTGCACAGCTGGAGCAAAGACAAAGCAGAGGTGGTGCTGATGGGCCTGGGCTCTTCCAGCAGGTAAGTGAGCAGCGTATCACCTGGACAGAAGGTGAAATCCTCAAGTGAAGACTGTGTGAGGCTCAAGTCCTGCAATTTCCAAATCAGAGATTACAATGCTAATTTCTGTGCCTACAGATTTATGAGAATGTATGTAGTACCTAAAATTGCTTTTCCTCTGAGATTCTAGCATATTTTTAGTGTGGGCACAGTTTATGTTCTCTTTCTTTTCCTTCTTTTGGTGTTGGGTTTTCCCCTAATATTGTAAGTCTTGATAAAAGTGGACTTTTTCCCTTTTTGCTTTGGATTCCAATATCTTTCATATATACTTCTGTTTGGATTGAGGTAAAATTTGTGTCTGATTGGTAGTGAGAACTTCTTTAGTTCTACTTCATCTTGATCTTGCTGGCCTGCATCTTCATTAACCTGTTTCTGCAGTGTGGGCTCCAGCCTCCATTTCCATGTTTAACTTTTTAAGTTTCTACACCGTGAAGCTGAAGACTTTGTTTTAATATTTGAATTTCATTTCTGGTGAATGCTTTTTAGTTCTATGAGATGAGCAAATCTCAACTTATATTCTCATTATGTTTTAGCTTACTGGGTTTCGGCATACGTAGCTTTGGGCATGTATTTAGCAGGTCTGTTTTGCAAGAAGAATGTAATAGACTTATTATGCATAAGGTCAGTAAAACCAGCAACAAGTAAACAATAAAATAAGTTATTTTAGTACTTGTCTAAATTTATTAGTGCATTTTTGTAAATACATTGAATTCTCCTGCAATTAAGATGACTAGTATTAAGTTTTAGGAAATAATTTATGAGATATCACAATAGTTAAAAACATGATTTCTATAATTAATTTATCAACCACTCTATGTTGTTTATTATCATTAAAACACCGGTACAGAAATACTATCTTCTTTATGACCTTGGTGTTCATAACCCTTAATGAAGTTAAGAAAGAATGAAGTTACATAAAAATAGTTACCGGTTCAGGCAAGGAGTAATTTCACACCATTTGGCATACATCTGTTTTGTCTTGCTTGTTACTTGTGAGAACAAATTTGGTTTGATCCTCATTATAAAATGAGGAGGTGTGAAGTTGTATTTTCTAATTAGTAATATAGGTTATGCATAAAAATATTGTATTATGTGTATACTAATGCTATACATAGTGGTTGTTGTAACCAAATCTACCAAGAAGTTTTCAGTACTCTTGTAGTGTAACACTTCATTCATATTCAATGTGCTGTGAAGCTTGAGCATGGTGAAATTTGTTCCTTGACTTTGCCAGCTGCTTTTTGGGTTGTTTCAGGCAACTTCATTTACCTCTCTGAATCAGTTTCTTCATCTCTGTTAAAAGATACCTGAAATATCTGAATATTTATAGACTATAAGGAATAAAAGTCTAACCCTATTGTATCTTCTCTGAGGGTTTTTGAAGCATCTCAACTGTGATAAATAGAAGTGCTTTTACTTTGAGTGTCATTAGAATCTTGTAAGAATGACTTAGCCTTATATTTTATTTAGTTAGAGCAAGCAGATTCATCTTTTCATGCAATGTGTTTGCAGAATCTAGTCAAAGGGACCCAAACCTTTGAAGGAGATTTTTTGGCACTGTCAATTGCAAACAACTAATATAGGCAGCACCCATCAATTTTGCATCTACAATTATTTGCAAGTGCAAAGTGAACCATGTTCCCAGTAAATGTACAAGGCTTGAAATGCTTCCATTTATCTGTTCAGGTAACACTGAATACAGTCACTGAGAGATGTGAAACCATCAGCTAGATCAAGGCTTCTTAGAACAGGGGAACTTAGAATATGCCTTACAGAAATTGTCAGAGTAAGGGCCTGAATGATCTACATCTCATCAGGTGTTTTTGGTAGTTTTGTGGAGGAATGGTGTTGCACTTCTGAATGCAGAGAATGTGTTAATCTCAAAACAGCTGATGTCCTAACCAGAAAAATTTATTTAAAAAAATCTGTTCATTCAGTGGAGCTGAATCAGAATCAGAGATTTTTTTTTCTTTTTTTGTTCATTCATGAGAAGTGATGTTCATATATATAAATGTTAGAATTTACTTATTTGTTCTTGGATGTCACAAATACCTGCACAGAGTACTCAGGTGAAAATGACACTATATGAGAAATGGAAAATACTCATCCCAAACCAGACTCATTTTCTCAAAACAGACAAGCATAGCCTCAGAAGCTACCTCTGACCCTCTTTTCCCAGAAAACATTGCTATTCCTTCAGTTTCTCAACAACAGTGTGCTTCTAGTACAAGAAGTGTATTTCCAGTGACATCAGTAGACTTGAGCAGCAACTCCATTGGGCAGCACTGTGTACTTAGGAGGTGTCTTAGCAACTGGAACTGGAACAAGCACATCTGTAAACACAGATGCCAAGGCTTTGATGGGGGAGTGATGCCTGGCATGTCTCAATGTGAGATGTGCCCCTGCTGCCAGGGCCAACACTCTGCTGTGGTGCTTTCTCTTACCAGGCTGGCACTTTGATTCTCTGTCTGCTGTGGGACTCCCATTCACTGCATTCCATGGTGTGATCTTTATCCCAGTCCTCCTCAGAGATGAGCACTGGATAGCAATGTATGCAGAAAGTCAAGCCTGAAGCCTTTACAATCTGTTTAGGTCTCGATTGCATAAATTAGTCTTTGTACTATTTGAGGCTGTGGATTATCTCAAGCAGTATTTCATTGTCTGTGTGTTTGTGTCTGTATAGATAATGACGGTCAGAAAAACAATAAAGGGAAACATATGCTTTGTACTGGAATTTTATCTGTTGCATATTATGGCAAAAATGGTGTCTTGGAGAACATACTGCTCTGGTGATGAACTTTCATTTCATTAAATGAAATGCACCATATGGTGCAAAATGCTGCTGTTCTTTGTTTTGCATATACTTATGTC
Organism: Coloeus monedula; assembly: GCF_965178545.1. Taxonomy (NCBI): domain Eukaryota; kingdom Metazoa; phylum Chordata; class Aves; order Passeriformes; family Corvidae; genus Coloeus; species Coloeus monedula. Next base: position 10,980,242 of record NC_138789.1, read on the forward strand.
CTCTTCTTTCTGATACTGTGAGAGGGTGGGAAAGGTGTATTGTTGGTTAATATAAAATTTCTAATTTATAATACTCGATCTGCATTGTAGTGGATAGATGTTTGCATCCATAAATAATTAAACTTACAATTTTTGTTGGGAATTAATTGATTACGTCTTAATATTTACATCTGTAAGTTTGCATTTGCAAGGACAAACATGAATGCTAGGCTGAAGGTTGCCTGAAAATCTGGTCTTGCATATTCTATGAAAAATATTACTCACATTTCTCACAGGTGAATAAACTGCATGCATGGATGAATCTAGTTAATTCAATGGTTTAATAAACCTAGAATCCCAATGAGGTTATAACAAATCCCCCTGACGTCTTGGAGTTATGAGAAAGATGTATAAAATTATATGCAAGCAGAAGAGCTCTTTCTAAATTTGAGGAGTCTTTTGCACATTATTATTTTGTTCTGTTCACTACATGAAATAACTTCTCACCTGTGGCTCAGTCATGATAAAGTATTAGATCAATTATTTTTTGAGGGCAATATCTCGGGTCAATTTGCATGTGACTAGATTTTTCTTCCATCTGGGTAGTTTTGAAGCAGTTAGGTAGGACGAAAACAGATGCCTCTCTCTTCCCTGTGAGAAAGATGGCTGGTGTGAACTGGAAATTTCTGCAGTTTGCTTGTCAGGGAGCAGCACCTTGCAGTCAGGTGCCCCATTTTCAGATGTTAAACACTTGTGGGTCCTGGATCAGAACCAATTCTCTAGGTATAAAACACAGGAACAGCAAGTTGACTAGGACTGACTGATTTAGCAAAGCAACTGGAACTAATAGAACTGAATAAATCCAATGACGAATGCTGGTTTTATGGTCACTGTACTCTGAACTATCATCTGGACAACTAAGCAGTCTAAAGCCTGGTCAGTTCTTGAATGCTACACCTTCGAGAAAAGAAATATCAGACAGAAAATCATAATTCCATCGTAGGTTTGTTTTGCTGCATTTTGATACAGAACCAAAATCCTAGGCTAAGGATTGAGTTGGCCTTTTTCAGTATCATGAATGTGGTGTTATTTTACAGGCATTCACAAGGAGAGGATACCCATTCCAAGAAACCAAAATATGTGGGAAGGGGTCTATATTTTCTGGTGGAAAATAAAGCAGACACTGCAACTGCATGTTGCCATGCACAAATCCTACTGCATGCTCAGGAAAATGAATCTGTTGTTCTTCACATCTTCTGAAATGGGGAATGAATTTTGCCTTAATTTTACACTGAATTAAATAAAAAAATGCAGGTAAAGCAATGCTGAGTACTGTTAATCTCTCTCAAAGATGCACTCATAATTTTAGAAATATACTTGGAATACAGTAGCAGAAACTTACACTCAGATTTTCATTTAGTAAAGTTCTGTGGAGTTTGGAGGGAAAAATAATGAAGCTGAAGAAAAGGACTTTTGATAAGATTTTCCACTGAATGTGCTCCTGTATAAAATTTTAATTTTATTAATAGGTTAGGGAGGATAAAATGCACAAAATGGTAGCTAAATACATGGAAAACCATATACTCTGCCCTGGTTTAGAAGATCCTAAGTATATGAAATTGAAATGTAGCTGAGTTGATTGTGATCTTATATTCATTATACTTCAGCACTGCTGGCAGAATCCTTTCTAACCAAATGTGCATAACATGCTTACTTAGCACTTCCACAAAGCCTTGAGTTTATAATGACAATTAAAGCACATCTTTTCCAATAATTACACAATCTGGATTTGGTCTGTGGTAATATAAGAAAAGTTAAATCCCCCATTTTAATATCAGAAATCCACTGAATTACAGGTAGTTTCCCATTCTGTATGTCACCTGCATTAGCATTTATATTCCTTCTTGAATCTGCTCAATGTACATTTCTGTTTATTGTCATGAATATACTTCTAAAATATACCTGCAGTCTCATGTAGGCCATGGCTGGGACCCAGCAAAGCACTTTGTTTATCTCTGCCTTATCTCATTTACCTCACAAACGAGGGCAAGTGTGAACAGCAAACTTTCTACATGACAAAGGGTCACGGTGACAGCCTGAAGAGGCAGCAGCTTGATGTCATCAGCATCTTCATAGTATTCTTTTAGAATCCTGTTTCTTTTTAGAAATGAAGACCCGCTTTTCCTACCCGCTTCTGGAGGCTGGGTACTGTCCTGCAAATCTTGCTTCCTCAGCAGAAAGAGGTTCTCCAAGAAAGCAGTGCCCTAAATTCTGCTGTTCACCATTTGAAAGAGGCAGCCAGGTAGAATTTATTTCTCTCAGGAATTTTTCTTTTGCTGATTAATTGTTTTCCACACTAGGCTATTATGTTGGTAAAATATTTATAACCATTATGATGAAAATTACTAGGAAATGAATTCACACAGTCCTGCTACCTTTAGATTGTTTTTTTTTTTTTTTTTTGCCAGGACTTCCAAACACTGCTGTGGTTTTGGCTTGCCTCTCTAGTCTTGCTATTCTTTTCTGTCACACTCAGTAATTGGCCTAATAAAAGGCAGTAACAAGAATTTATTACACCTTGGGCGATACTTGAAACAAACTTTATTTGCTGGAGCAGCACTTTTTGTCTACTCGCTGCTGTATATTTTGACAGTCCTTCTAAATATTAAATCTGACTTTATTAAAAGTTAAATCTTGGTGCTTTTTTTTGTGATTGCTGCTGTTTTTGCAGTTTCTTAACCAGACTAGTAAATATATAAACATATCTTTTAAATGAAGCTTTTGGAGAAACAATATGAGCTGTGGCTTCATCTGCTTATTGCCAGAATCCACAAAAAAGGTATGAATTAAAGACCAGCTTCTATGATACCTTGTTAATTTAGTTTTGCAATAATGCTTATGATTAATTAAGAGAACAAAGATGAGAACTATTCAACTTTTCATACCTTTTTCAGGGTTGGGATTTGATGAAATCTTCCTCAAGCAAATGATGCCCTTTACCTTTTAAGTTTGCAGAAATGATAGCAGTAAAATTCAAGCCAGGCTAGATTGTTACGATGTCATTTCCACTTTTGAAGCTGGGTTTCTTCCACATAGCAGATGGTAAAATCATAAACTTTTTTTTGTTTGTTTGTTTTCTAAAAAGGCCTTAAGAAATAGCAATACGTCAACCTGGAACTGTTTATGCAGGATTTTTTATTCTTTGAAATCTTCCAGTGTTAAAGCAACAAGAAAACATTTATAATGTCCTTTGGTGGAATCTTATTACACTTGTTATATATGTAAACTGATATTCTTTGATGCCAGCACGTTGCCCATACAGAGAAATCTCTGCACAATTAAATGAAAGGAAAAAGAAAAGGACTAAATAAAAAGTAATAGTTTTCTCTTATCTGATTAGAATTAAATACATTAATAAATTGTCTGGTAACACAAATAGGCAATAATACAAAAAATCTACATTGTACATTATTTCAAGAAAAATAACTTCATTTGAATACAAAAGGATAAATACACTTTTTGTCCTATAGCCACTCTTGTACAGTAGGTGAACACAGCATCTTACTGATGCAGTGCTGCTAAGGTATACAAGGATATGACTGGCTTGAATTTTATTGAGGGGGCTGTTACACATGTGCATCACTAACATCAGACAAAGAAATCTTTCAACCAACAAGGGTTACAGAGCAACGTTCACTAAAGCACAGGTTGGAAAGGATTTGGGGACTGAAGCAGGCCAATATGGCAGCTTTTACAGATTTCCTTATACCCACAATGCACTGACAGCAAAGAATGCCTTGGTTTGGTCTGTCCACACACGGCGGAGGTACAGTAGCGCACCGGAGAGGAGTAGCAAATGTTGTTGGAATTCTCTTCCCGTTCCGGGGGCTGTCAGAGCCATTTGTCCTGCAGCCAGCGCTGACTGATTTGGCAGAACAGGCAGCTGCCAGCGTCTCTCGAGCCAGAGGTGAACAGTCTTGACCCGCAGCCCTGTCCGTAACTGAGTGATATGGCTTAGTTCAGTTCGGCCTTCTTAGTTCGTATGTGGTTATTTTTACTCTTTTCCCCGTTTGCGGCTCCAGCAGCGAACGCCGGGGTTCCGTCCCGTTCCCGCGGGCACAGCGCCGTGCCCAGTCCGGGGCCGTGCCCAGTCCGGGGCCGTGCCCAGTCCGGGGCCGTGCCCAGTCCGGGGCCGTGCCCGGTCCGGGGCCGCGCCGGCAGCAGGCGCAGCCTCAGCAGCGGCCGAGCGCCGTGGCCGCCAGCAGGGCGGGCGGCAGCAGCAGCGCGGCCCCGAGCGCCGGCGGGCCCTGCCCCGAGCTGCGGCTGCAGCCGCCCGGCTCCCGCTCGCACTTGAGCTTCTCGCACAGGATGCCCGTGTAGGCCGGCGGGCACTGGCACCGCACGTTGTTGATGCAGGTTCCTCCGTTCTGGCAGTGCAGCAGTTCGTTGTCACACACGTTTGCTGCAAGATAGCAGGGGAGGGGGGAAAAGAAAAGAGAATAAATGTAAGTTCATCTACAGGAGAAACTGCACGAAAACCAGAATTGAATTGAAGCTCCACCTCCCTCCTCTTCCTAAGGCATATGAAAAGGGGCCGTGCTTTTTCAAATATTCGATTTTTTTTTTTTCTTAAGGCTGTATTCTTGGAAAACCATCTAATTCACTTAAGACCACCAACTATGATATTAATTAATTTTATATGAAGGACTGTTTAATAATGAAATAATAAGAATATTAATACATGCCTTGTGCTAATGTCCGTATCTTTATAGTTACTACTGAACTGGAACTGTAGGTGGTGTGTGTTACTTGAAAAGGGCAATGTAACTAGAGCTTCTGGAAACCATGAACAGTGGGTAAAAATGCAATATGGCTTTGCTGAAGTAAAAAGATTTGCATGAGAGGGCAAGGTTTTATAATCAAGAACTATGTGTATTATTGATCTGAAAAAATTGTGCAAAAAAGATAAGGCGAGCACAGGCAAGAAATTTAGCATGCTGTTGGATGGGGATTATATAGTATAGACATCTGGAAATAAAAGATAATGTTATTTCCATTATAGATCAACTATTTCATCCTAATTAGATTTGGTACTTTGGTACATGGCATCTTAAAGCTATCTTCGATATTGTAGGTATTGTAGCTGATAATAACTTCAGAAATCAGATTTGACAAGAGAGTTAAGAGAAAATAATACAGGCAAAACTTTTAGAGCTGCATAATATTATATTATTTGAAAAGCTGACAGCTTTACTTTGTATTGCTTAATATCAATTGAAATATTTCATGGGTGAAAATGCAGAGGTATGAGCAATGTACTAATTAAATGTGTCAATCAGTGTTTTATTTCAGATGATATCACTAGTAGATATGTGCTGGATTACAGCTCTGCCTTCCACAGGAGAGGCAATTTTAGTAAAGAACTTGCACCTACGATCTAGGTAGCAGGTAACAGTAAAAAATTTAACTTAGATAATTAGGGAAGAGATTATTTGGTTTAGAAGCAGACTGAACATCATAGGATGTTTATGTATACCTTAGCCTGAAAATACCCTAAACAATTCAGAATAGAGAAGGTGTTGGTAATTTTATCTTAAACATTACTGTTTATTGCTACAAAGAAGTATAGTTTCGCAAATATTAATTTACTTATTTTTAAAAGCAGTCCAAATATCACGAGAACTACAATTGAAATAGTCCAAGTTCTTAAGTGGTGTAATTTTACATAAATTTGTACAATTCTGTGCACCAGTAACCTCACTGGTAATCTTTTCTGTCCTGGCTTGCTTTCAGAAAAATAATTTTCTCACCCTAGAAGGTCTCTCCAAAGACTGCTGATGTTCTGCATCCAAGTGGGCCGAGTAATGCAATATGTTGGAAACTTGTAGATGCAATTGAGAGGGAACAGTAAATCTTTTTTTTTTTAGTGATTCCTTTAGCAATCAAGGGTTTTTACTAAGAGCTGTGGATTTAATATCGTTGTCCAGTTTCTGAATTGCAATGGAAAAATTTTAATAGTAAGGTACAATAACACATCTTGTTGATGACCCTATGTCTGAATTTAAATGTTCTATACATACATTAGAAAAAAAGTGTAAGAAACAGTAAGTCACCACCAAATAAATGTGATGAGATTAACAACCCAGAAAATACCACTGTGACAGGCAGAAAAAATTAACTGTATTTTTAAGTCAATATTTGCATTGCATCTCTTATAACTGAGGCTATGTATCTTTGAAGTCTAATTTATTATTCATATTGTATATATTTAGCCATCTCAAGATGCAAAATCAAAGTACTTTATCTGATGGTACAGCTACTGAATCTGCATGTTCTAGACTACTCATTGCTGGGATGCTTCCTACAGTTCAGGCAGTGCAAATTGGGAAATACCTGTCCTATCAATACAGAGCCTTGTTTACCTTGACAAACTCAGTGGGACTCAACAGTTCATTAAATACCACTTCTTAAACAGCAGAGGAGATGTTTCACTTCACATTTCGCCTGGAATAATTTATCCAAATTTTCTCAAATATTAAGTCAACCATAGTTTAAAAAAATTATTATAAAACAAATATCTTTCCTATTTTAAAATTTATTTTGCAGACTGTAACCTGTTATTTTAGGAGGCTCTTGGCCCAGATCTGATCTGTAGTTACAGGTTGCTGGAGATGGGTGGCTGAAGGGGTGTTTTGCTCCACACTGACTGCTCTGCCTGACACACCCATGCAGACTGCTACCGAAGGCCTCTAAAGACAGCCATCTACAAAATTCTGGATACAACATTACAGATGCTGGTTTCTAAATCAGACCACTTCTTTCTCATTAGAAAGTTTTTGAAATGTGCTTAAAGAAGGGATGGATCAAAATCTTTTATTCTTGCATGCTTTTAAATGTTTGCTCACAGGAATGCAGGTAGATTTTATTGTTCTCAGCAAAATACTGAATAGCTGAAAATTCTGGAATTGTTGATCTTGTATTGTCACAGCTTTCTTAATTTTGTGCTTGTATCTCTTTCTCTTGCATGCACACATATATGCACATATATGTATCATGTAGATAGCAATTGTGAGCTGAAGTTAAATGAAAAGATTTGTGAAGTGACACAAGTAAAAGACTTAATTCTGAAGTCATCACGTTGAGGACTATTAAGACCTGTGTGGCTGAACTAGCTGTTGGTTTGCTGGCAGATCTTCCCTAATTAGAAGACAGGACATCAAACTGGTCACTTAAAAACCAAAACAGGTATCTCATTTGTTTTGGAGAGCTTTGCAGGCCTTTTTGAGGGGTATTTCTGAGCACAGTCTCCAGATCTGTGCTACTGCATGAAATGAAATATTTAAAGTAAACTAAAGAAAATAGTTTTAAAGTTGTTCTCATAATTCATCAATTTACAAGCTAACTATGGTCTGGTTATAGGATGCTTAAAACACTGCACAAAGGAAACAGAAAAAAAGGCACATGCAGAAATGGATTGCTATTTGGATGTGTATTTGGAGCTTTGCTGTCCTTGGGGCTACCTCCCCCTTCCCACCCAACAAACCTCTGCAATTAGTGAGAGATATTAATAAAATCGTGATGACTCTTTTTTAGGGTAATAGCTCTGTGAATGATGGCAAAAGATGCCTTGCCATAAGTGACAAAATAGTCTTGATTTTTAATTGCAATGCTGATATGTTTAGGAATGGAATAAAAAAGGAAAACAAGGGGAAAATACCTGTCTTTGAGCTGGCTCAAGGGGTAGTCTTAGCCTTTCATAGATATGCTAGTGTTCCATAGAATTTATATTGGGTATTTAATGAAATGCATTGAGAGTAACACAGCAGTTAGACAAATGACTACTTCCCTCTTCAATGTTCAAATCTGAATAATACATGAAAATTCCTGAGTCTCTCCAAAACTCAGCTTTAATATCTTTGCAGCTTCTTGAAAGAAAAGAGTTAGACAGCTCTGGCTTGATTTTAGTTCTGAAGCAGCAATGGAGACAGGGAAGCACAAATGCAGGCATTGTTCTCTTCAGTCTGGAGGGGCACCTCAGGCAGAGCCTTGTGCTCTTGGCTTAAGGTCTTTCTGGTTACTGTGTCTGGGCAGCTGCAGGGTACATGCCCAGGGCTTTAGGTCTGCCTGCTGCCCAGACAGAAAAACAAGATGCTACTGAACTTAAATACAGTTTCTTCTGCACTCCTATCTTTCCCATAGGCCATCCAAGTGGGAAGAAAACAAAATTTGTACCTGTCTTTATGCTACCTTAATTTTGTACAGCTTGCCTACAGTAGCATCTTATTCAGGTAGGACAGGCTATTGTCACACTTTCTGAGCTGGGATAGATGGTGTTCTCTTTCTGCATCAAAATCTGGATTTATGATGAAATTTTCTTTGTGGGAACAACATAAAGATCATTAATGATAAAGTCACAGAAAGAAAAAAAAAAAAAAATCTTAGAGGTCCTTGCTTCCTTTCTTGAATTCTGAAGACTTAAATTTCAAACAATGTTTTCTACATTCGGTTCTATCACTGTTTTTCTTCAGTGTTTTCCTTTTGTGGCATCATTTGTTATGGCCTTCTCTCTCCCCTCTCTTTCTTTTAAAAACTATTCCTTCCCTTTTCTCCTTTTTGTCTCCCAGATCATGAGTACCACAATCCTTGGACAGGTTGGTGGGTTGACAGCTCTGAATATATTACACAACATATTTGTCTCTTCTAAAGCACTGCTGCAATCTTTACCCCTACTTCTGCTGCAGTGAATTTTCCATACTGTTCATCAGTGGTTTTTGTGACTGGCACCACTGAATTTTTGACCTTGGATTCCATCTATTGTTCATAATTTTGAGAGCATGCAGGTCTCAAAACTGAAGAAATTATTCTTGCCTGTTTTTTCTCTAATGCATTTTTTTCCTTGGTACTTCTTATTTAGTAAAGAATATTACTGGAACTCATGAATGAGGAAGGTTTCAGCACACATGCTAACAGAATATTGTCTGTGCATAAGTGAGTAAAAACCCAGCACAGTGAAACTCAGGTTTTCAGTAATGATGTTTATAGGTAGCTCCAATATATGCAGTGATTGTCTATATATAGGCACTGAACAGCACATTGAAATGTCATGAAAAAATTGGGAGGTTTTGTCTCGCTGCATAAATAAGTTCAGTAAATCCAGGCCAAGCACAAGCGATTTCTTGTCAAATGCAGAATTAGTTCCTATGAATACTATGAGCAGCCTGTAACTAACATGCATTATTCTCTAAAATTGTGATCCTTTAATCAATAAATGGTAAAAACAATCTCAGAATATAAAAGAAATTGCACTGAATGAAGCTTGTGTGTATGCCTAATAAGAACGTGGGCATCTACACATACATATATAGCAAGAAAACCTCAGCAGTTGTGACAGTATTAGCAATATTTTTCCCACAATTTGTCAAATAGGCAGAAATGGAATTGGGGAATGCAAAACACTTAGTCTCATTCAAATGCAAAGGTGTGAAATTCTTTCCAGTTGTATCCAGCTGCATGTTCCTGCTGAACATAAGTGACTGCAATCAAAATATTGTAAATTGGCAGAGTCAGCGACAAGCATCTTCATTATTTGGAAAAAAATCCTAAAAATACAATATATACTTGCTGTGTGTTGAAGATCTCTATGTGGAACTCCACTGACTCATGAGATTTCATCCATATAGCATAGATGTCTGGAAAGAGGGTATAAGGCCATGGGGAAAACAGAAGTAGTCAGGCTTCTCCTGAAAGGTTACAGCTACTGCTGTTACAGTTCGTGTTGCACAGCATATGACAAAACCTCAAGTTTTTATAGCTTAAGTATCTTATTCATTTGAATAACCAGTGAGTAATAACCGAGTTGAAGGCTTTGTCACTGAGATTTCTTCCCCTGCCTGTCTTCCAATTAGAAGTACTTACTTTATTCTAATTATTAGAATTCAATTTATTGTTACCATTTGCATTACTGCTAAATGGCTTTAAAATGTTTTGCTACCATGAATATGTGTTAGCATTGATGAGACTTCTTCAATGGTTTTAATCCATAAACATACCTGATATGAAAAACAGCTATTGCTCTTATAAATTAGATATTCGCAATAATTTCTTTGTTTGGAAGTGCCACTAATTCAACATTTGCTGTAGTAGTAAAACTATCTTAGGATACTGTCAAATCAAGACAAGGTAGATACTTTGATAGCATGTAAAGAAAACTGGTTTGCACTTATCTACCAAAGCACATTCTTATGTTAGGACTAAATAAATCACTGTAGACAAGTACAAGCCTAAAGCATATCTTACTGTGTCAAAATTATGGTCACAAAATGACAAACATTAATACAAAGATCTCTGGTGCAAAGTTGAAACAATGTTGTGATTAATTACATTTCCAGCAGTACAAGGAAATAAACATTGACCAAGTGAGAGTAGTTTCTAAGGGCAGACATCTCCATCTTGACTTGTCTTAGAAATGCCTGTTAGAAGCCACAATTGAAATGACACTGATGTTTTTATCAAACCAGTTTTATTAAGTTATCAGAGAGTAAATGAATAGGGGAGTAATGGAGATACTGTGTTCACTTAAACTTTCCAGTAAAATTTTTAGATTGTTTGCCTGCATGTAATTTTTGTTCTTTCTGCACAACTCTCAGTTCAAAGCTAAGCCAGTTCTAATCAAATTGCAGGTGAAATGTTCAGAGTTTCTACAAGATGATGTAGCTGTAACTCAGAGTTCTGCCCAGCACACAGCCAGAGAATGGATGGTGATTCCTCTCTCCTGCAAATAGGCAGCAATTTATCCTAGCATGCATGGGTAAGCTTAGCTGATTGTCTCACCACTGAAAATGCAAAATCCTTTACAGAATACGTGGGGTTTTTAACCATGATATGAGGATAGTAGAGGTAGAAAATTACTGTTTTTCACAGGTTGTGTCTGTGCTTTCTCATTTTTCATCTCTCTTCTTAATCTAAAATCCTTGGGTTTAATTAATAAAAAATAATGAGAAGAAATACATCTAACCTGTCAAAAGGACATGAGGGAGAGCTGAGTTTTGGAATCGATACTCTGACATGATAGCCATAGTAGCTTTGGTAGAAACGACACGTGATGGTGTATTAAAATGGATGAAAACAAATGCAGATTTAGTAATCTAAGAATTAGAGTTGAACTAATACCTTTCAATCTTCCTTGGTTTTGGGAAATGAATGATTTAACCTTTCAGTTTTCTGATTTTGATGGTTCCAGTTTTATACTTCTGCAAAAGAGGATGATTCCCAAAGTGTGGGGAAGAAAAATTTCCCTATTCTTTTTATTGCTTTGCTTATGGAGGAGCACCACTGAATTGGTATGACCCTGATCATACTTTAGGGTAATCTCAGGAGAGCAATAAGCTGCATCACAGCTTTAGTTGCTCAACAGGGACTACATGCCCCTATCATTCATATTCCACTTACAAAGCTGTAAGCTGCAGAGCCATTATTTCTATCTGCCTGGAGAAAAATGAACATTCTTACATGATCTGTCTTCTCTTTCCTTAACTAGGAAAAGAAGCAGTTGCAACTACAGAGTTGTTTGGTTTTTAATATTGCTAACAGCAAGGTCAGGGTTTAGATGTAACCACTATCAATAAAAACTGGCTAAGCACAAAAAGTCCTCAGATGCAAAAGATGAAGTCCTCAAAAGGCCCTGTGAATGGTTGGAGGATGGAATTTGGTTCCCTAAATACAAGCAGCTACTGCCACTGGCCATGCCAGAAAGCATTTGAGACATGTACATGGAGCTGGCAGGTATGTCCAGGAGCTCTGGGAGATTTAACTGGGGAGCACTGGTGGGAGGCCTGGCAGGGGCTCCTGGGCCCTGCTGTGCTGGCAGTCTCTGGCTCTTGCAGCTTCCCCATGTGAGGTACAGCTCCCCTGCTCCAGCTGTGCACTGCAGGCTGTGCCTGACCCTGTGGTTGCCACCAGAGCTGCTCTGATCCCCTGGCCTGGGGGATTGTGTGCTGGGAAACTCCCTGTCCTGCTGTCCCTCACCCCTCCTGTCCTGCTCCCGGCTCAGTGGCACTTTGAGGAACGCCCAGCTGCCCCTGCTCCTTAGACATCTACGGCCAGTTCAGTCCTATCCAAAGAGCCGTCGGTGTGGCCTTGCCTGCACAGCAGCATTTTCTGCTTCATGCACAACAACAGGATTTTCTTGTAAGTTCTCAGGATCTGTGAAACAGACCTGCAACAAGTATTGCTTTTACAGAGCACAAAAACACAGGAGAAAGCCTGGAAAGCAAACCAAAGCAGGATCATGCAAAGGTCAGCAATTCAATTACATGATTATGAAGTATATAAAAGGTTAAATGTTCCTGCTTCCTTGGCTGCTAAGGTGTTTGATTTGGAATAATGTTACAGACACAAAAGTATGCAAAGAATTTGTCTTTGTTTACAGAGAAAAAAAGTTTCTCGTTCAGCTATTCTTCCAAATGAACACTAATTGAAGACTTTCAAAATCCATGAAATAGTCCCAAACTCTTAATACTTTATTTGGTAGCACAACCAGACAGATAATCACAACTGAAAATACTTCCCAATGATTTAGGAGCTTAGAATTATTCTAAGTATCTTCCTAAATTTTTTAGGGAAGAGGAAAAAGAGTGTGACAGAATGTGTTGTTGATGGCTTCTATTAATAGTCACTGCTGTTCTAAAGTTATTTGTGATGTAAAATAATTTGAATGTTGCAAACTTTTGTCTCACTACTTTGGCTTAAAGCCAAGTGCTTTAAGCAATTGGGTCCAATGGGATCTTTTGAACAACTGGTAAAAAATTACTGGAAATATATGTTATGATCAACTTCTGAACTACATAAACCAGCATTTGTAATGGAAACACCAGCAATCTTTAATTGTGACGGGTATGTCACTAAATGGAAGTGTGACTTATCAGCTCTTTTACAGTGACCACAAGGGAAGGTAAAGCTGAGTTTATATTTACATGTCGTTATGTATTCCTTCTGTGTGCATTTTTCAAAAGAAAGGTTTAAGTTATCAGGATAATGTTCTACTACAGGAGACCAAAACACCAGTGTGCAAAAAGGTAATGGTGTAGCAGCTCTCAGGAGATGAACATTCAGAATTTATGTGAACATTAGTTACAATGCAAAGGTAAAGGTAAAACATTTACATAATTCCTACAACACCTATGAAGTGAGGGATGGGGGTTTTTGTTAAAGTAACAATGCTGGGAATCAGGAGATCTTTCTGAATCTACATTGATTTATTGTTTTGAGTGTGGATGAAATGCTGCAGAGTGCTTTTGCTGAGCCAGCTCTAGAATGGGGATAAAAACACTGTCCTATAGGTCTCAAAGTTCTTCAGAGAAAAACTTGTTATTGCTAGTGAACAATGGAGAAGTTGATGCCAAGGAAAGTCAAATGAGTTGCCTGTGCAAACAAAAGGAGGGAATGATGCAGGTCCTGTGAATTCCTGCTCTGTTTACTAGATTGCACTGCTGATTAGATAAACGCAAGAGCAGAGCTGAATATTGTTTCCAGGGGAGTTTGCTGACAGTCAGCTTTAAAAAGGTTTCTAAACTATGAAGTTTAAAAAAGGACTATGCAATCTTGTCCAATTGTCATATGTGATTGCATAAGATGATTAAATACTCTGACAATTAGAAATACCAATGTCATGTATCATATCTCCTTCTAATCTCACCAATCAGAACTTCAGCTGCTTCATATTCATACAGAAGGAGCACAGTAAAGATTTGCAAATTTTTTATCCACTCTGCTTCATCTGACCTATAAAAATATTGCCTGTTATTGTCTATTTTTGTATGACAGTAAAATTGAAAAATTAATTCAACAGGCAGATTCTTGTATCATAATTCCTGCCTGAGATATACCAGATGATAACATGCTCTCTTGTGAGTGGGATTTTAATTGGTGCAATGCTTTACTTTTCCACTCTTTTCATCAGAATACCAATAAGATGATTCAAACAGCTGGCATGTAGCACTCTGCAAAAATAAGAACTAATAAATTAATGTACCAAATAATTAAAGTTATTAGTTGCTTCATGCTAGTTTTCATCAACAATATTTATTGCTACACACAGACTTGCTTCAGGTTATCAGTGCATTAATCTTCATGACAGGGCAACCACTAGATGGGAAACCCCAGATAATGGTTGCTCGCTTTCCAACACAATCTTCTTCAGGCACACCAGGTTTTCTGCAGTGTTTTACCCAGGTGTAACCAGTGTCATGGTCTTAGCCAGTGTTTTACCTGAAAACGTTTAAAGAACTGACTTATCACACAATTAAACAGAAATGTCCATAAGACGTTCATTATCACACACCAACCAATAGAGCTGAAGCAGGCACACAGGCAACCTACAGAGTGTTCACACTATTAATATGCAGGCTACTACTACTAAGTTGTTGCAATAGTAACAGAATTACATTAATCTTATTTAATCAACTCTAAAATTTTGCTACAATGTAGAAAAGGATCTGAAAAACAACAGACCTGTCTTAGACTTAGAAAGAGAATACATAGCATGGTTTGTGTGGGACAATGTCTGAAAAGTTCGTTCTACGAGCCTATGAACTAAAGATAATGTCTCTAACCATGGATGCTGATATTGCTTACTATGATAAAGTGTTAAGATAATTCAGGATACTAAAAACACTAGAGTTAAAATATTCTTATGAGTAAGAGCTGTTTCCCCATGCGCTTTATGTGGTTCTAGCATTACTTTTGACATGCTGATTAATGTACTTATATTTCTGTTTATCAATTGTGATGCACAAAGGTGTTAAAATTTAATTATTAATGAAGACTGAAATAACCTGGTATCCTCGAAGAATAGATAACTGCCAAATGTGATTTCACTTCCAATTACATTCTTTATTTTGATTGAAATTATTTTCTTCAAATTTTAGTTCGTCAAGTCATGCCAGAATTGAAAAATACCAAGGATGTCTCCATTAATCTAGATCAAATAAATTACTCTGGATAGTGTGTTTGATATTTCTAAAGATATATCAATAGCCTTAAATTTAATGATAGAAAGAAGTAGTTGTGTTACTTAAAAAGCCTTCCACCTGCACTTAAGACTGAGAAACCAAGACCTTGGTCATTTTCTCCTGCTCCTGAGAGGCTGTGTGTACAGCAATGTCACAAACCTCTGGTTTGGGAAAGGAAGGGTCGCATGAAAAACTCTCAGTTTTTATGAAAATGTACTTTTATCTTTATACATTTATACTTTATACAACAGTATATTCTTTTAGAACATAATGTCTGACTATATTTCTTTTAGAACTCTCAGTGAAAAAGGAAACAAATTTCTGCACAACAGAACTGGCATGATTAACCTGTATTTCCTGACAAATTTACCTCATTGGGTCCAGTCCTGTCGTCTGCCCCAGGCAGCCCTCTACGTTACATAATATGAAGTCCCACAACTCCTATCACGTGTTTGTCCTGCTCTTCCAGCAGCCTTGGCAGTGATGGCAATGGAAATCTGCCTGATCAGATCCCAGCTCCTTGAGAGCTTTGTATCCCTTGACATTGCCTCTTATGGCAGGAGGGTGTTTGCAACATGCCTGTGCTGATGTCTGCATGCGCTAGCAGAGGACAAGGAAAGGCTGTCATTCCAGGTAGGGTGAATTTTTGTAGGCCTGGAACCTTGTGAGGGACAAACAGTGAAGGTAAACAGCAGTGGAGCCTTCTCCTTCCCCATGCAGCCACAAGGCAAGCAGGGCTGGCAAGCATGGCCAGCCAGCACAGTGCCTGCTCAGGTTTCAAACACAGGCCCAAAGTGAAGTGAGGGTACGATAGGAGTGTGAAAGGCAAAGGTTTTCTGCTGTGAGACAGCATTTCTGAAGTGGTACCATGGCAGAGCTGAGTGGGATGCTGGTTTTCTGAAGACTGCCAGAAAGCTATGGAATGAGTAGCTGTTTAGCTAAAACAGCAGGAGGAGTGCTAAAGGGAAGTAGTTAGAACTGGAACAGAGGGCTTTGGGCTAAAGCCAGGGTGGGTGGGAGTAGGTGAGGGAGGTGCTCAACACATCTTAGCTGGCTCAATGTTTTGTATTTGCAAAACACTCAGGGTCTTCTAATGCTGCAGTGCAGTGTGGGCTGCAGCATCATCACTAAGTTGTCATGTTGCCACTGAATAAAAGATATAACTGGAGTACACTTCTCTAAGCATCTTTTCACTTTGTTTTAAATCAGTAATGGTTTAGCATGAACTAGCAAATCTCTCAGGTCATTGCAGAAAAATTATTGCAGTGTATGGCTTTATTTTGACAGGTGGTGTAAATCTTGACCCAAATTTTCATACCTTTGCAGAAGTTATACAGTGTACATGCTGCCTTTCATGTTTCTCCCCAGTTGTGTACCAAAGGGCACGTGTGCAAATGTAATTGGAAGCATTTCAAAGCATCCAGCTCAACTTCTGAGATATTTGTGTTGCAATACGCTGTTGTAATCTGTCTCTAAGATATGTGGAATAGGAGGCTCTTCCTGAGAGCTGAAGCCTCCTTGCAGAGCTGTGCTTTGCTGCATAATGTCAACATAATGGAGCTGATTTAAGGATGCTATGCTTGCCCTCAGTATGAATTTCCTTGCACTCACAGCCCCAGTTTAAATCTCATTGTGGGATTCTCCTGTTCTTGCAGTCAGTAGGAAGTAAGTCAGGTTTTTGAATTTTGTGAGAGTAACTTGTCCTCCTTGGATGCTCGTCACTGCTTATTGTCTCATGATCAAAATGCAGCTTCAGCTCTTTAAAGGAACAGCTCCATGTGATGAAACTCTCTTTACTCTCCTTGGAAATGAAATTCTAAATTCTTCAAAGTAAGAGTCCTATTTCAAGGATCTTTTGCCTTAAAAAGGAAGTTGGATTCCCATCTAAAGTATGTGTGCCATTCAGAGCTCAGTGGGGCAGCATCTCATTAACAGACCACCCTGCTGAACTGTCTCCCATGGACTGCTATTTCTATACTGAGAACACTGGAGTTTGTTCCTCCTGCACTTGTCAGTGTATTTGGGGACTGGGTAGTGTATGTGGGGAACAAACCTGGTAGCTCTTTATTTTAGCCCCTGTGAGCCCCTGATCTAGAGCTGCTTGGTGCTATTTCTTAAAGCTCACATAAATATCTATTAAAGGGAGAATTCCTCCTCCAAACAGATTATGGCTGAACTCCTTATAACCTAGAAGTTTTGAAGGGCAAGAATAGATCCTTGGGTCTATTGGAAAAGATTCCAAATTTAAGCAGGAAATTGAGTAAGAACAGGGGTTAGTGTTGGATACTGGTTCCTCAAGATGGAGCAATATTTTGGGTTATCCACAGAGAGATTTTGTGAATCTGGAAAATAAACAGGGTTTCATAAATGTCTAAAAAGTGTGAAAGATTTGGAAAGCTATTCCACTCAGTCTCTAGGAAGTGAATAAAGTGGGTAAATTGATCTACAGATAAGTGCAAATCAAAATACTGGCTCTAGATTCAGCCAATGGCATCAGTGCAATTGTTACTACGTGGCTCTCCATGTCCTTCTGAACAAATAGACAGACAAGTCATTGGCAAGAAAAAAAAAATGCATATAAGGAACTGCCCTGTCCAATATGTAGTTATAAAAATACAACATAGTTTTGGGTATAACACTTTAATCATACTTAACCTCAGCTGCCCACTGAAATCAGTGATGTTAATGAATACAGTCCTTTTAATATAATTATTTCAAGTTGATTTCAGACACAAGTAGTCTTCCATACTTCTATATTTATATATATATATAAATGAATTACCAACAACTAAACTACAATCAAACTCTTCCCCCTTTTCTGTAGACAACTTTGAACTTTTGGCACTATCACATCTTTCTCTTCTCACCTGGTGATTATAGGTAACAATTTTATTAACAATTTAATTATTCTCTTTAGAAGCCAAGATAATTATAAGGGGCTTGACTTGGCTTCTGCTGAAAGTCTCTTTTAATGATTTTGCCATTGACTGTAGTTCAGCGTGAGAGAAGAACAGATCATAATCAACAAAACCGTATCTCAAAATTGTGCAGAGTTGGGAGAAATCAAAAGAGCAATGCCATTAATATTTTACTGAATATTTTGGTACTTTTGTATGGGCTATGAGTCCCCTCTAAATTTATACTGACGGGATCCTGTAAAGCTCTATTCACTTTCATAGTGAATTTGTGCTATAAAAGGTAGTAGTCAACGACCTGACAAAACCTGGACTGACATTTATGAGATGAAGCTTTTGTTCCTGATTTTATCATACCCATGTTCCGTTTCAAAATCTTTCCTTGCATGCTTAACCTGAAGAGGAATTTGAAATAGCTGGAAGGGCTGGTCCATGTCTCAGGTATATGGATCTGGGAGAAGATGGTCATGTAGATACTTATTAGAGAGATATGAAAGAAAAAGCTAAAGGGGCAGAATGCTTGCAGATGATTTGGTGAGCTGGTTGTATTTGAGATGCAGAGTAAAGTGACTATCAAAAAAAAGGGACAACAATTTAAAAGGATTCTTATAAAAATTACATTGTTCGCAGCAGAGTAAAAAAACTTTGTAAGAAAATACATTTACAAAAGGTAAAGAAAAATGTTGCAATTCTGATGAAGTGAAGGAAAAAAGAGTTACAGCTGAGCTGTAAGAACAGGTTAAAGTACCAAGGCCAGAAATGATTGAGCAATTTAGTAAAGTCATAAACATTAGCCATTAATTTTTTTTTTCTGAACATAGGGGAAGCCAGACCTTTCTAGAAAGGTTTTAGGGCATACAAATGCTTTTTAAGGTAGAGAAGGGAAAGATCTATTAACTATGGAAGAGCTTAGGAAGGTTACCAAACTCCTGCCTAGGGTGATGGGGGCACATTCTGGAGGTGCTTATACAACACCATTATTTATACAGCCCATTATTTAAAAATTGAAGTAGTCTGTTGCATCAGCTCACCAGAAGCAAATATTATTGATCCAAGAACTTTTAAAAAATGAAGAAACAAAATTTTGACTGCTACTTGTGATTTTTCTAATTTGATTTTTGTAATTGTCAGGATGGGCTTGATTAACTATAAGAAGGACCTGTGTCAGGTGTGATTTTTATAAAGGTTTTCAAGGAGATGGAGAGGAACTAGAGACTGGCAAGTAAAACTTCTGCAGCAAGCAAGTTAATGGAAATTATAATGAAGAACAGAATTAGCAGTTAGATTAGTGAATATGCTGAGTATGAAAGAGAGAAATAATGTACAAACTTAGGAAAAGAGTTTTTAAGCAATCAGGTAAGCATACGGATGCAAAAGATCAGGTTGATAATGTATCTTACTCTCCAGAAACTATTTTCCAAGATCCCTCAGCAGAGATTTTTTTTTCCTTTTCCTTTTTTTCTTTATAGAATAATCATACCTTGAGTAATAAGAAACAGGCTAAGAATAAATGTCAGGAACTACTGATCAGTCTTATGAGGACTTACACACAGAATTCTGCTAGAAGAGTGAGTGAAGCATAGTGTAATAAATTTGCTCAGACTACAAAGGTATTGTGGCTATAAAGACCTTCAGAAGAATTTCTAAGGTGCTGGGTGACAGAAATTAAGTGTTCAAGAGTAATGTACTCCTACAGATACTTGGCTCTACCATTAAGAGTAGTTCAGGGTATTTTATTGAAAATGTTGACTGAACGCTCTTTACCGGTCAGAAAAGCAAACAGATTACTGAATTTTTTAAGACAGGAAAAAGAGTGAAAGGGAAACACCTCAATGTCCCTATATAGCTTCATGATGTGCCCATCTCTTGAACACTGCATGAAGTCCTGATATTGAAAAGATATATAGTACTACCATAAAAGGTAGAATGAAAAGCTGTCACAGATATAAGCAGGCCATGTAAAAGGAGAGATTAAATAGATTGTTTCTTCAGCATAAGAAACGGAAGATAGATTGAAGGAAAATAAAATGTACATCTGTAAAATCACAGATCTTATGGAAAAGGTGAATTGGAAATGTTTATTCATTTATTCTTCCTCTCAAGAGGAAGGATAAAATGAAATTCCCAGCCAACCAGTTAAACAAAGACAACATTATTATTATTATTATTACTATTACTATTACTATTACTATTGTTATTATTATTACCCTTTGGGTAATTGTGAACTTGTGCCCAGAAAATTTGGATAGCAAAAGTGTGAATGTCTCAAGAAGTTATTAGGCAAATTAGTGGATGAAAGACTCACTGAGACCAATTAAATATGAAGAGACAGATGAGTTCTTTGGCTAAGAAAATCTGAATCCAGAGGTTGGATGCCTCTGCTGTATGAAGCTCATACAGCCCACCACTGTCACATAGAGGGCACTGGTCCAATTCAGAACAGCTTTAGTTGGTACTGTGAGATGTTCTATTGTCTGCAAGCATGCAAGCATGAAGATAAACACATGACTAGCAGGAGTGAAAGGTTTTGAAGACCAGCTTTAAAATAAGCCAGGGAAAATGGTCAGAAAATAGGGTGAGATGGGAATTGGGAAATGTAAAAAGGCACTTCTGTTAAGTGTTTTAGTTAAGAGCTCATATCTTGAAAGGTCTTGATTACATTCAGAAATTCTTTGCTGAAGTACTCAACTTACTGATACTAAATAATAACTCCCTTAGTTTGACTAAATTTCCTTAAAACCTTCAATCTGAAATTTTTAACCCCACCTCTACAGATTACTCATAACACTGTCAGTTAATCAAGACATCCAAAATATTTTGCACAAGTATGTCAAATAGTAGTAGTATAAAAAAAGAGTATCAATAAAAAAAGCCTTGAGTTCATTAGCAACAGATACTACAATAGTCAGCTATGTAGAAGCATAAATCTGACATGTGATTACTTTAGGATTACATCGATTCAGCATGTTTAAATTCAAAGCAGAAACACACCTTAACATCAGGTGTGCTCCTGTACCTAAAATAACTCTGAAATTCATCAAAAGTGCAAGCTTGTCTTTTAAAATTTAAATTTACAGGTGGAAAAAATCATAGTATACCTATTTCCATGGCATTCATTTATTCATGTGTAATGTTAAAAGGCATTTTTTTACTTTTGATACCACTGGGGGAGCTTAACTTCTGTTAGTGGAGGCTGTCAGCACCTTGCAATTTAAAACCCATCAGCTCCTTCTAAACTAAACTTTGGTTTCCATACTGTTGTATTTGCATGCGTGTAAAGGAAGTTAAAACAGTAACTCCTGAAGCCTTGATAATCAGCATGTGCTGGTGTCAGCAATGTCATCAGTTGCATCAGTGCCAAGATAGGAAGCCTTGGCTATCTTTATTTGCCTCAGGTCAGTAGTTTTTATCTGCTGTTAAGTAGGATGGAGATTACTTTACTTACTCCTAAATAGTCCTTTTAAGGCCCCTTCATAAAAATGTCCCGTCTGGGTGTGTCTGTGCTGCTATTGATCTTTTTATTCTGTCCTCATAAAAAGGCAGTGAGCAGGCAAATTACATACAAGTTATGGCCACTGAGCAGGCTTAAAAGGAAAGTGTGACAGATTTTTCAGAGGAAAAGAAGTCCTGCTCATCACTGTTCAAATGAACATTTAATAATTCATAACAACTGAGTTGTAAGTTTCCTCTTCAATACGTTTCCAAATGTGAATAGATTAAATAGTAATTGCTATCAAACTTTATGTTCTATTTCATGTACCTAATAAAAGTTTATCTGGTGGAGCTTGCTTTGTATCTTTCTGATCTATTCCTAACTGACTGCAATATACTCTATTAAAATATTTATCATTGTGTTATCAAATATTAACCATTTTAAAATCATCTGACTGAAGAAAACAAATAATGTTACTTGCCTAAGTTTTCATGAATTTCCTGATATTTAGTTGTTCAGAACTCTCCCTTGATATAGCACTAAAAATACCAAAGACCCTACAAATTGTATTCACTCTTTTTGAATTGGGCTGTTTTGGAAATGCACACGGCTCACATCCATCACCACTGTCCATTTTGGCTCTGCATGCAGAATCCTAGTTTTGTTGTCTGTAAAAAGTTATGATTCTGCTTCAGCACAAGAGAGTATTAGAGAATTGTTGGTTTTTCTATAGGTTAGTGGAATTTTTAAACTATTTTTAGGAGAGTACAGAATTTTTTTTTTTTTTAAGGGAAACCTTTTAAAGACCTTTTCCTAATTATCCACCTGCTCATTCATTTGAAATTATGTGGCTTTTTCAGGTAAAAATACTGGCAAGCTCCTAGGGCATAGAATGATCTAGTGACAGGGAGAGGAGAATATTCCTCCCCCAGATGTGCCACAGTTGCATGGCAGCCCAGCCCAGCATGACTGGCTGCCAGGCTTCCATCCCTCCCCAGCTGAGTGGGTTATGCTCTCCCAGGGTGCTCCTGCTTGTTCAACCAGTGGATGATTCATATCACAGAACTAACACAGCAGAAAACTATTCTTTTTTGGTTAGTGTCCTGCTGAGTTAGATCTGAAATCATTCAGTGAAAGGTCAAACAAGTGACTGAGAGATTGCTAGGGGTGTGGGACTAAATAGTGGGGAATTGGGAGAAGAGGGATTGCAGCACTTGCAATTAGAGCAGTTTGGACAGCCATGAAATAGCAGCTTTGAACCTGACACGTGGGCAAGATCAAGAGGAGAACAACCTCTCTGCTCCAATCCAATCCCTCACCTTGCTGGGGAAAAATTGTTCTGTTAAAGGTCAGGTGTATAAATGTTGCTACTGAACCATTTCCTTTTGCTTTGGAGAAGGCAAGTCCTGATCACCCGGTGATCAGAATAAATCTCCTGAAGAGCTGCAGTCTGTTAGGAGCCTGGTGCCTCTCAGTAACATGGTAACTATGCTAACTAGTCCCCTCTTTTGAGCCTGCTCTCTGCTTGATTTTATTTGCCTGTTATTTTCTTTGGCTTCTCCACACACAGGTATTACCTAATTTACAACCCCATCCTGTTCATACAGGCCTTCCAGCACAGAGACACTGAGATAATGAGCTCTCACCAATATACCCCTCTAGTCTATTGCTTCTGCAGGTTCTTCCATTTCCACAATATCCCACACACTTCATGGGCAGCAGTGCTAAAAGATTAAGGCATGGTCCCCAACCTAGACATGCTTCAGGAATTATGCAGATCTGTATAACTATGGAGAGCATCTTGTGTTTTCATCTCCTCTGTGCTCTTCATAGAAAAGAGGTGCCTCACTTAATAATTTCTGTTAATATACAGTGTTTGTGTTCTGACATGTTTACTCTGAATAAAATATCCTCTCCCCAGAGAGAGATCAACCTTCCTTTTCTCCTTCAAAACTAGCATCTCATTAAAAAATAACATTCCATGATATTCATACTTTGGTGAACAACTTTCTGTGTATCCCAGTATCTGTATGGTTATTCTCTGGATTGTGTATTTTGGAAGGAATCTATTAATAAGCACATTGACATTGTTGTTTCTCAGGTTTAAAAGACCCAGGATATCTGGATGGCATTACACCTATATAAGTCACCAGCGTGCTTCCTGAGGAGAGCAGAACCAGTGTTTTGCATCATCTGAGGATCAGGTGTGATAACACTGATTTTGTATTCTTGCCTTGCTTGTCTTACATCTGTAAGCCCTACTTTGCCTTGAGTTGCAGCAGTGGGGTTCTGGATTAATGTAAAGAGAATTATTCTGGATTTGAATTTGGAGCCATTTGAAAGAGAGTCTGTTCCTCTTGAATCCAAACCCTGGTACACACACACAATTTCTTTAGTCTGCATGACAACCATGCAAGATAGGTATTTTGAAATCAGTATTTTGTGTATAAAGACCAGGGGCAGTTGATTGTTCCCTGAGGACAACAATGCTCAGCCCTAACAGAACTTTATCCTTTTCAATAAATTCTTTTTATATTTTGCTTCCCTTCAGCTCCAAGTATGGCAGAGTGCTTACTAGCACCAGCCTTGGCACCAAAAGACACCAGAACTGGAAGTATATACAGTGCCTGTGCAGAGGTGAGTCCCATTTTATCCTGACCAGCTAAAAGCATTAAAAATGCTACTGGTAAAAAGATATTAAAATATATAGGTGGATCTTCTATGACTCCCCAAATAGGCAGTTGCAATGGTGAACTGGAAAGCAGGTCATCCTGGTTCTGAATTTCTATTTCTTTTTTTTTGTATTGTCCCCTAGGCACAAGTTCAGTGTGTAGGTATTGGATACATCTGCGTACAAATGTGTACAAGATCATAACATTCACTGGGGAGACAATTGCATTTATATGTATTTAATCTGTCTAGAAAGGAGTGCAGGGTGTATGTTTTTGAAGAAAGATTTTTAAAGAATTAGAACCATCTAATATGTCTTCTCCTCTTTTCTTGCTGAACGGTAAACCAAATCTTCCAAAACAAAATGTTAGTATGAGTTCCAAGTTCACAATTTCAAGTTTAATTTTCTTTGGCAATTCAATCTGCATGGTGATTTTGATCAAGTGCCTCAGCTTCTAACATTTGTAACACATGATAAAATCCACCCCAAAAAAGTTCATATTTAAATAATGATATAATTAAGTTAATGCACACTGTGACAGTTTATGAATTATCTGACAGGCTGCAGAGTAACACAAGGTTAGTCTGGAAGACAGATACAAGCACTAAGTGCAGTTTGATCACTGAAGATAAGAGTGCAATCCTTTGCCTGCTTCTATTTAAATAAACAAAAAAGGGTAAAATGAGATAGATTGTTCAGACATTGATATAAGGCATCTAGCTGAGAACTCATTTGCTAATTGTTTAAGATTAGCACCACTGAACCAAGATGATTTAAAACATGATTCACTATGGGGTGCAAGCTACCATCGGTAACTCTTACTCGCCCTAGGCCGTTGTAGTGCTGTGGGTTCAATGTGTTTACTTGGTCTTTGACTGAAGGGAGATAGAGAATAATATTAGTCATTGAACCTTCCCTCACCTTTTCTCCCGTGAGGAAAATGCCTAATGAAAATTCGAGCTATGCTGCCAAGCTGATATTGGCAAAAGAGCCACTTTTTCTTTACCTGATTGGATAAATATGCAGCTGGTTTTGGAATCAATGCTTCTGTGAGTGAAATTAAAAAGTGTTACTTTAAAATGCTGCTGTATGTATAAAATGGACATTAGTTACTTGAAATTTCATGGCCAAGAAATACAGAAGATGCAAGACTATGAGCAGTACCCGTAGAAAATCAAGTGAATGCTCCTGCTTAATATTTTGGCTGTGTGTAAATGTTTCTATCTTTTGATACAGGTTCCTTTTATCAAAAAGCACAAAAAACTGGCCCAAATCAGCTGTAGTTGCAGGTTAAATTTCTTGCCAGGCTTGGAGCTTTTAGTTCTGTTTTAATGTTCATTTTTTAAGGAAATAGTTCAGTTTCTATAAAATAGAAAAATCAAATATATGCTATGCTGTGTAATTTCTCATGTTCCAGGAGTTCTAAAAGGGTTTCAGGACCAAACTGTTCTGTTCTCAATTCATTCCCTGTGCTTTGATCTTGCTGGTGAGAAATCCATTGTGGGTCTGTGGCAGGAGGCCCCGCTGAGTCCCAGCACATTCCCCGCACGCCCAACGCCCGCAGCCTCAGGGGTTCTGGGGAGGGCTCAGAAGCAGCGCCAGGCACAGCCACATCTATTGTGCCTCTTCTTCTGAGGGCAGCAAACCCTCCTGTACCAACCAGACCCTGCTGACCGCTGTGTCTCTGCAGCACAAACCGTGAATGCAAGAAGATAACAGCTGCTATCACAGCGCTTCTTATCTGCGAGGCAAAGTCTAAAATTGCATCTGACCCCGGTGTGCGCAGAGACGCCAAGCGAGGAGCGCTCTGCCCGGATCCTCAGAGGGTTTAGATTAAATCACTAAGAGTGAGGTACCTAAATGAATAGTTCTGAGGATAATAGCTTCTGTGACTTCTACTTTGTGTGGTACAAAATAGACTCCAAACTGCAATTTATCAAATGATATATTGCAGGCCTTAGAAAACACAACTCGGCTTTTGTGCTGTTTTTTCCCTAACGGGTTTACTAATATATAAAATTATGACACTTAATTTACTTAAAAAAACATACATGTAATTAAACTACCTATGGTACAGATTTAAATTGTTTATTTACAGGTGAAGTTTCTGGTTGCCCTAGGTCAAAGGTTTTTTAGCAACAAAGTTCCATAAGAACAGATTTTCTTAATAATGCCAATAGCCTGTGTCTAACAAAAAGTAAGCACATACTGGTCTGCGTGTGTGTATCCATCTTTGCATATCTATGTTTCTGTACAGCACAGGCTTAGGGAAAAGCAGATCAAAACCACATGCTACGTGTCCAGACAAATAATCTTTTTGAGCTTTGCCAAGGCAACAGAATGAGTTCTTATTTTTCCTGTATATTGGGGTCTGCTTGCTTGCCCAGTCATTTGTTTAGAATTCAATGGGAGAATAACAAAGCTAAAACAGACACACTTCAAAATTAAATTAATTGGAATTCTGTTCCTCCATGATAAGACTTGAAATGAGATTTAAATCAGTGTGTGGTTGGTAAAACGTGACAATTTGATGTATGTTCCATAAAACTGACAACCACATCTAGTTGTTTTTCTTCTGAAATTGATCAGATAATTTGGTCAAACTTGGCGAATATCTGACATTTACACAATCAGACTGAGATTTGTTCAGAAAATTGCAACATAGTGAGGGAAACTCAATTAGTTTTGTCAGCAAATATAAAGGCACTAGCTTGCATTTCCAGAAACTGTCCAAAGCTTTTACAGATACTCTTGATTCAGCTAAAATCAAGCTAATTATATGCTGGGCTCAAAAAAACTCTCATTAAAAGAACATTATTTGTGTTATAATCTCCAAACCTGAAAAGATAGGAAATACTGAAATTAATAAACAATTTCTTTGTCGAGCTAGTATAAATATATTATTATATTACTGCAAAACTTGTGCCACAGCCTTCCAGACTTGTTCACTATCTCAGCTACTTACTATCTTTTTTAAACCCACTGTGTGGACACAGTGTTAACGTTATTCAAATTCTGTGCAGAGAACCATACTGATTTCTGTTTTCATTTTTTTCCCCCTTGTATTTCCTGTCACTGCAGTATTTCCAATGCTCCACAAATTCTAATAGTTGTATTATTGTTGTATTGCCAGTACCTAGGATAACGTACAGGGTAGTGACAACCTTCTTCTGCATACAGGGTGCAAGGCAGAGGGAGACTCTGTGATTTCTGAGTGCATTGTTTGGGAGGTAACTGGGATCTGATCTGCTGAAGAATTAATAACAGAGAATTTTGAAACACTACCTCACCTGCTTCCTGCCCAATAATTTTTTTAATCATAACTCAAGTAGAAGCAACAGGAGCTTGCTGGTAGAAGCTGAGGAAGTCCAGTTTTCTCAGGTAGCACTGAACAGTGTTGCCCACACAAACTTCTTTTCATATCCTATCTTTAATGCTATTTGGTTAATTATCACAGTATTTCCTGAATTTTTTTATTTATTAGTTTTCTTTCCAGATATAATTTGTTGAGTTGTCACAAGTCCAGGTTTTCTGATTCAGAGGTACTCATCACTTTGAGAGGCAGTGGTAATCTCTAGCTTTATCACTTTCTTTTTTTTGGTCTTAAACTTATATAAGATTTGAATTTGTTTTTGAGTATTTAGAGCATTTGTATGGCTATTGACCAATTTTATAATATTTGGATGACTGGTGTCAGTAATTCCATTTCCTTGTGTTTCTCAGTCTTAAGAATCAAAAGCAAGCTCTTCTAGAAATCTGTCTTTAATGTGTATAAGTTTAAGAATGCAGAGAGGCAGTGAAAGAAGGTGAAAGAAAAATGTGAGAGGACTCTCCAGAGTTTCTGGAAGTAGATGATCAAAATGGTTATGAAGAATAAATCTTAAGAATTTACTACAAACAAAATGTGCAATAAAAGTCTAATCCTGTATATACAGTAGTGATATTTCTACTCACTTGTTTACAAGACCCGTTAACCAGAAGAGAAGCTAAATTTATAACTAAGCATTGAAACAACATGTGTTCTAGTACCATTTAAGGAAAATTTTGGCGCTTATTTTAAAGGATGTCGAGTATACTTCCATTTTTTTTTCAACCAGTAGCTTTCATCTAGTTTTCACTAATTATTACAGGTACCAAGCCAGTGTTTTGCAGTTATTGTCCAGGGATAGTTTAAAGGTATGAAGGTATCATTAACTTAGTCAAGAAGCTGAAGATTAGGACAGAAAAAAGTGAACATGCAGAGAAATCACCTTCTTTTAGTAAGAATTCTGAATTTGGAGTTAATATGCTGATGTTTTAGTATACCAAACTCACTTCACAGTTGCCAAGACACGTGTATTTCCCTATGCCAGTGGGAGCTCCTCTGGCTGTTAGTGGGACAGAGAGAGGACACTGCAAGTGTATTGGATGAACGGGACGGCACTGCCAGCGCCCTCAGCTGGAGTCTCCCAAGGTTCAGGCATTATGGCATTGGTACGGCCCAGAGCATTCGCTCGTTCTCTGCTCCCAAGAAGCGGCACATGACAGCACACAGACGAGAGGCAGCGGAGCTGCAGGAGAGGGGCGACTCTCAGAGTTACTTACGTTGACAGCCCAAGCTGTGCCAGATATATCCCGGCAGACATTTATCACATTTAGGCCCTGATGTTCCCTCCTTACACTCACAAAATCCTTTGTCATTACAGCGATCATGGACTGAACCAAAAGGGTTACAATAACAGTCTGCAGAAACAAGACAACACATACACACTGGATTCAGGTCTACATGTGGAGATAATTCATTCAATACCAATAAAGGGTGCATTTCCAGTGCTAAAGGTAAAGGAAGACTGTCTATTAAGGATATCTAGAGTAGTGAATATAACTACTACATGTCCATTTATTTGTTTGCACGTGTCATTTCAGGAAGAGGCATTTTATGATGCAAAGAGAAAGTAAACAGAAAAGATATAAAGGCAGAAGATACCATGGTCTTTGAGGGTGATTGTAACAGATTCTCTTTGGCAAGAGTATTTTTGACAATTTAATGAACATTAGAAAAGCTTTGTATAGTATGGATATATCCATGTGCCATCAGGGTGAAATATTTTGCTTTATTAAAATAGGTTTCTCTGTATTACTCAATATTTTCAGAAGTGCTGAATGTCTTTACAGGGCTATATAAATGCACTTTACTTATTTCCAAGATAGTCTTCCTTTATAGGTTTGAGCAGTATAATAATTTATGTGAATATTTGCCATTAGATTGATGAGATTGTATTTATCAGTGACATTAATAAACCTTTTGCATATTCTGCAATGAAAAGCTTGAGATGAGCACTTATGTAATGCAAAACCTTTAAGAACAGGCTTTATGCAGCCATTTTAATTTCTCTCACCTCCCAGCGTGCAGATGGAAAATGCAGTGAGGCTCATTCCCCGCTGTATATTTTTCACATGTGTTCAGCTAATTAAAGAATAAGTAGGGTAACACATTTCCTCCCACAACACTTACTGTGTTGTTCATTCACAGCCCTTTTCTTTAATGTGATTACAATATCTGTGTTCGGCTTTTAGCCAGCTGAACAAAGGCAAGGAGCTTGCAGAGCTCATTTTTGGTACTTCTGTTCTTCACCTTAGTTACTCAGATTTTTTTGTTTTCAAATGAAGGACGATCTTATTTGTATGTAGACCCATGTAGACCCAGAGTAACTTCACTGTTAACTGAGACCACAGACACCTCTTGGGAGCATCTGATCTCTGCTGCTTCCTGGTTTGGGGCAACCTGCTGGGAGTCTAAATTTGTATGTCTGTGAATCAGTGCTACTTTGATGACTACGTTTGGCAGTTGTTCCCCCGCATTAGGTTAAACCTCAGTGGTACCATAAATGAAAAAATGGAGTTGAACTGGGAAGTTACATATGTACATATCTCCAATGAAAAAACTGTAACAGGAAAAAAAATCACCAGAAAGACATTTGTCGTCTGTTGTCTCACTGCTTATTAACTATAAATTGCAGATGGCACTTTGAACATTTGGGATGCTGAAGAAGAATAGTTACCTTTGGCAAAAGGGTTTCACAATAATAATAGAGTCAATTAGCTGGCAACATTCGTTAATGAAGTGGAAAACTGACATGCCAAAAATACTGTGCAAGGCTGAGTATTATAGCAAAGTGAGTGCCATTTGAAAAGCTTGGAATTCTGATGTTAATCAGATGTATCAGATGTTTATGTAAAAAGGCATAGACTTGCGATACATTTTGAATGCGGGAAGTAAAATTTGCTTGAAGAATATAGAAAACCTTGAAAGACAAAAGCTTGGAATTACATTAAAAACAGAGGGCCCAATTCTTGTTAAAAAATAGCTTTGTTAGACATAATGAAGTTACAGTGATTTAAACAAGAATTTGTGAAAAAATGTATAGCCTGTGTTACTGGATGTTATATTTTCCAGAGAACAAGACCCTGAACCAGTGAAACCTTTCCTTAGGAGCTCTATCCCATAAGCGTGTAGGAAGTTCCAGGCCCATTTCGTGCTATTCAAGGGGAAGTAGACAGTAGGAACAAAGCTTTAAACCAGGCCCTTTTGCAAAACTAGTAGATCCAATCAGAACACCCAACAGACTGATTCTAGCCTCCATCTTTCCCAGTTGATACCACAGTAATATAACCTACAGAGGCCCACAGAACATTCAGGGTCATTGTCCAACACAGTATCACAGGCTGTGGAACACTTCCCAAGGCCTACCAAATACTTAAGACATTAAAAATTTCAAAGGTCAAAATTTCAGTGTGCCACAGGGACACAATGAGTACCTCCAATGCCCTCACAACAACAGGGCACTAAATAACACTAAACTAACAGGTCCTGATCACCCTAATAAGCAAACCACACACAGGTTCCAGGGTGGGGGAAAAAGCCTCTGCAGATCTGAACTGAGAAAGAATTTTCCTCCTAACCTTCATCTGGTGACTCTTTGTAAGGTTGGGAAGATAACTGAAATAGTCAGCTGTTCTCTGGGGTTCCCTCTATCAATGTGATGCTGCCAACAAAACACAATGAAGTAAATAAAAAAGAAGATGGGGAAATGGGTTGAGGCTTGTAGGCTTGCTGCTTACCAGTCTGGGCTGGCAGTGGCTACAGGACAACCCTCAGGGTTCATTTAACCATTTGTCATTAGGGCTTCTGGTGTTAATTGAAGATGAAGCCTAACTGACTGCAAGGGTGGCTTTGTTGAAAGTGTGACAGCAATCATCAGGTCAGTATTTACGATGTGAGGCAAAGGCCATGTTTTATTACTCTGGGTCTACTTGGTGGTTTCCATGCTATCCTTGCTTGTCAGTGTGTGTATTTACTGAAAGTTACGAGGGCTTTATCAAGAAATAAAAAACTCTTCAAGCTGTTAAATTATTTTTCACATAGAATGAATAATTTTTAACTTCAAAATACCTTGCTTGATTCAGGAACTGCAGTTGCCCATATGAGGTAATTTTGCAGTTAACATACAAATCCACAAATTTTTGATATTTCATTTTTGGAAATAAAATCTATTTTGACTCTAAAGAAATTAACGGCATCAAGAATTTAGATTTAAGACCACTGTATAATACATTGCGTTTGGTTCACTGGTAAAAACCTTCTCGGTATTTGAATTCTTAAAAATTAAACATTTTACATTTTCTTCATTTATTTAGCATCAGCTAAGATTCACAGATTTGTTATCCATGTACTTACCATATGTATTTCTGAAAACTGTGTAAGCAGTTTTGATAAATCAGAGCCAAAGCCCTATTAATAAGCTGCCATTCAACTAGCTTATCCAAACATTTGTTACCTTTCTACATATATGGCTGAAGAGGAAAGAATTAGCCTGGAAAAATGACTTTCATACGGGAATAAGACTTGCATGTATCACTGGAAATCTGCTTATTAAAATGTTCATACCAACATTTCACTTGTAGTTAAACCACAGAACACTGCTTTTAAACTCGGAGAAAAGAGAAATGAGCGTTTCCAATAGAGCAAGACTGTGCTTGACCTTAGAAGGGTGGTGAATCCATCAACTCTCTCAGAGGTGAAAATACTCCATGTTTTGCCCAATTAAATATTAGGAGCCCCAGATCAAGACAGCACTTTAAGAACAAACTTCTCTGTTTTCTGAAAAGTGCTTAGGTGTCTGTTCATTTCACGAACTTTACACAAGAAGTAGGAAAGACCTCTTAAGCTGCCAAATCAACTAGGACACATACATTGGGAAACATACATTTTGTATGATAACTGTGATCCTGAAAACTCAGTTCAGCAAGAATGTTATTTATTTAAAATGAATTACCTAATATGTAGCAAACCAGGGTTTGATCCTATAGTCATTTCACATGGTACTATTCTCATGGGAGACCAAGAGAATTCTGCGTGCATTAAGGTGGAAACTCAGCAAATGTTTCACATTGCCTTTTTTTTGTTTTCAGATTCATGCTAAATGAAAGATTTTAAAATTTTATTTTCTCAGTGTCTCAGCAATTTCAAAGTGCACAGTTGTCTTACCATGATATTCTAAATATACCACTCATAAATTAATGTTAAAATTACTTATTTTTGGCTTTTTATTTACTAACTTCCTTGTCTTATGTAGCTGCAGCTGCTGTCGTAGCATTTCAGTGTACATGGGAAAACAACACACTGAATGAGCTGATGAAAAATTCCAAACAGATTAATTTAGAGTCGTATTCATTAGGCCTATTTAGGCAGCTGAAATTATACAGCCCTGATGTCATACCAATGATGTCTGTCATCTGCATCAAGCAAATATGTGGGACAGTGATTTTTTTCCAAGAACATTTGATTGTGTTAATCTCCTCAGCACAGTCATACAAAATCATGACTTGCCTACTAAAGTTCTTATTAGCTCAGACTAATTACTGTCAAAGGAGATCATGCATTTCCTGAATGCATTGCCAAGCAAAGTTAAAAGAAGGACACATGAAATGCAGTGCATGGATGGATCCGTGTGTTTATCACAAGATAAAAATGTAAATCTGTCAAGTTACAAACTCAGACAAATAATAGAAACCTAAATAATTTCTGGCCTGAATCTCAGCAATGGATTTTAAAAGACATTAAAATATAATTTATTCACCCATAGTCTATTTTGGTTTTACAATATCTGCTAGCTACTCTTTGCTTCCTGGAAGACAGAAAGAAAAAAAAGTCACAATGAAAATCCAGAACAAGTCCTACTGATGCTTATGTCTATAAGAAACATTATATAATTAAATTCTCCATCTCTGTTTGTTATTAGAACATATTTAGTGGCTACCTGTTAATTACTGGCCATTGTACAGGGCCTCCTTTATTGACTATGTTCAGGCTTTACCTAAAGTGTCTGACTTGTGCTGTGTACTATCTGTGGTGACATGAGAACAATCCATATTCTTCCAGGGTGATAAAGATCTTAAACTTTTTCCTAATATGCTTTTCTTATTATGTTCTGACATTTTCTGCATTTCTGCAGTTTGAATATTTATAGTAGATGCTTGTTTTAAAGCACTGTTTTCACCTAGGAATCCCTTTTCTAAGTTGACATCATGTCACACTGATTTGACAAATTCTGTTCCTAACTTCATGGGCATCATTTCAGTTTCTCCTCTAAGGAGAGAGGAAGTAACATTGCATTTACAGCCCTGTGTCTGGGAGCAGAATTAGCTGCAACCTGTTTTTGTGAAATTTAGAGAATAAAAGGGGTTAATAAAGATCCCTCCCCATGTCCTCTTGATGCAGCTGGCAAGTTTTGTAGGTCTCCAGGCAAATGTTCAAGAGTCTATACTAGTAATTGCAAAAGTCATATTGGGAACAGGTATTTAAGACTCAACCCCTTGATTTCCACGTGTGACCCCAGTGTGGCTCCCTCCTGTGTGAGGACAGCACATCCAGTTTCTCAGGGGCTTCTGGGGAAAGTCAGCCCAGGACCTGTAGCCAGAGAGGTTCGACATCATTTATGGATTCAAAATGCCTCCTTGGGGCTACCAGGGCAATAGAAATGAGGTGAGAAGTCCACACAGATGTTCTTATCCATTGAAAAAGCTCATTCTGGCTTAAGTGGCAAGTAAGCAGCAGTGGTCCCTAGCAGCTGCCAGGAGCTGAAAAGGCACAGAAGAAAAGGAGCAGTTATCCCGGGACTGACCTATGCACACATTTTCATCGTCCAGCTCTGCAGAAGCATTTCTGAAGTAGCCCAGCCTGCATAACTCGCAGTGCTGACCTCTAGTGTTGTGCTTACAGCTCACGCAAATGACCGTATTGAGCAGCTCGATGTAACTGCACCGGTTGGAGTGCCCGAAGCATTCACAGTCTTTCAAGGAAGAACAGAAATGTATACAAAGTGTATACAGCAGCAGAGTAATAGCACATTACATGCTTAGTAAAAATGAACCATGAGCAGAAGTATGAATGAATGGCACATACATGTTAATCAATGTAACATGGACAGCAGCAGATGTATATCTGCAATGGAAGTGGAGTTGGTTTCAGGCAGGTTAGCGTGACCCGACAACCATGGCATGACGTCGGAGGTTGGCTGTTGTTGGCAGACCTGATGGAACTGAAGCATTTGCAGTTGTAAACCTTTCAGGGTTACTGGAGGCTCAGTTTCCGCTGAGAGAAATGCACATATTTTTGCACGTTTGAGATGAATATAAATCAAGACCCGGGAAAAACTTCCTCATATTAAAAATGTTAAATTCAGTGGACAAAATTGCCAAACTTCATTATGCTTAAATCCACAACTGTAAGTAAAATAAAAGCTTTTTTTTCTGACGAAAATGGCAACTATTCAAAAATGCTACTGAACTTGAGGTGCTATAACTGGTAGGCACCTTTAGAACCAGACTCTTTTATTTCAAGGCCAAACAAATCTCTAGTTTGACAATTTTGGCCAATGCCTCCTAAAACAAGATTAACAGTGAAGAAAAGGAAGGAAGACAGTTACTGGAGAATGACATCCACTGTACTTTTTAGGTAA
This sequence comes from Coloeus monedula, assembly GCF_965178545.1. Taxonomy (NCBI): domain Eukaryota; kingdom Metazoa; phylum Chordata; class Aves; order Passeriformes; family Corvidae; genus Coloeus; species Coloeus monedula. The sequence continues at coordinate 11,015,248 of NC_138789.1, forward strand.
GCATTAACCGATTTTTGTATTCTGAGATGAAAAACAGTTGGGCCAGGAAAGATTATGAAAATTCTGAAATATGTACTGACTAGAAAGCATGCTTACTGCAGCCATCTGAAATGAGGTTGGCATGACAGCCACCTTCAAAAAACCCCTTCATTAAATACAGAATGCTAGTGCCTTTTAGTCTTTAATCACAAGCAATGCTTGGCTTTATGCAGAATGAAGGAGAAATTAGAAATGTATCAATAACATTGTGGAAGACACAGCTCTGCTTTGTGTAGAATGCTTGTGTAAGCCTCATCACTCAACTCTTGGGATTATGAGCCCAGAATGAATGCAGGAAAGGTTACTAGGATGATCAGAGAAGTTGAGTCTATTCAAAAAGTGAAGAGTAGGAAAATTTGGCTTGTTTAGTCTAGGAAACTGATGATAGAAGATATCACCGGGCTATAAATACATCAAGGAGATAAGCCTCCTGCCATCCTAATGGACAACACTGGCACAAGAACAAATGGGTGTTAAGTGGCTACTGAGAAATTTCAGCTGGAAATTAGGAGATGGTATCTAGCCATTTAGGGCAGTGAGGTTCTCGAACACTTTCCATTTGTAGCAAAACAACAGCGATGCATTACAGATGTAGTTTATTAACTGGTGGAATAAATTACAGGATGTTTTCTGCAATATTGGAGCACTGCATGCAGTGACTTGGAAGGGCTTTGAGGTCTTGAAGTTAACTTGTCATGTTAGATAAAGCTGTAGCAGAGGGTGTAAAATGCTTCCATATATGACAGAGGCCAAGTCCCCTGTGCTGCCTTTCCTCTGGTATGCTCCTGCTTATGCTGTGGCACCTGATCATCCCACTGATGGTGGAGTAGGGTATCACATACAGTATTTGTGCCTGTCTGTATTTTTGTAGAGAAACGACAGTCCCAGTACATGTTTCTGAGTATGCTCTGCACTCCTAATACATGGATATTTCTTTGGCTTTTGTCTGATGTACTGGACCATAAATAGATTGCAACGTAAATAGATTACATTTTTTCTTACACACTTAGCACAACATATGTTTCAATCTTGAGAGCTGCCTTTCTGCTGCCAGAAACCATTAATCCATTTTACATATACGCATTTACTTAACAAATATTTCTTGTTCTCTTCAATGTTATTCTGCTAAACCAGTGTTTTGTGGTTTGTGCTAATCTGATAATTTTGATGCCAGTAATGGCTGGAGTACAGGAAAACATTTGGTATGTCAGTCTCAGTATGTTGCCACTTGACACAATTGAGTAGGGAGGAAAAAAATGTAATGTTTCTTGTCTTTTGCAGCTGGTCAGTCTGATTCAGCATCTCAGCCAGCCACCCTGCAGCATTTCTCCCCAGGTATATCCATCTTGCAGTGAAAACTGCCTGTTGTGGAGCAGACGAAATCTAAAAGTGGAAACTAGCACTAGCAAACAGGAGTCATGGAAAACTGTTGTGATTGTGTTTATGTGTTTGATTTTTAAAGTAAGAAAGACTGACTAGTGATAAGCAATCTGATCTTCCTGAATCTTGTGTTCAGAAGCAAGGTTGTCTTAGTCTTTCTGTCTGACAAAGGACCTGTTGTCTGCTACCAACAGAGGATTTGTTTTGGTAAGATGATACTGTATTGGTATGTTGGTCATACTTGTTGCTAAACATTTTCATACTCCAGGTGAATTTAGAGGAAATAATTTGCCTATATACTATAAAGAAAAGCTGACTATGCTACATTATCTTCTGTATTTAAGGCAGCGGAAAGAAACGGAGAATATTATGTGAATGAATGACTCCACTACTTCCACTCTGAAATTGCAATATGACCTCCAATAATATTACTACTACTACACATAATTAACAATTACAAAAGCACAAGAAACAAAGCTGCACATTAAGCAATTCACTCTGTAACAAGGATTGCTCCAAGTTATGATTTGGAGTGAAGAAACATCCAGTAATTATGAACACATGCTCCTAAACTTATGCAGAAGGACTGCCCAAGTTCAGATGTGGATCATCAACATGAAAGGTAAACAATGAGACCAGTTCTTAAACTTGGTTGCATTTCTATGGGTATTGCTCTTTTGTAACAACTGTGCTGCGTGAAACAAAGTCTTTGTCTCAAAGTTAACTAATGCTAAGGTACAGGAATGTTCTAGGAGTCTTCATCAGACTAGGAAATGCTACATGGTGTAGAAAAAAACCACAGTTAACTCAAAACCAGTCTAACATCTGATCAAACATTAGCAATGGCAAAAGGAAAAAAAAAAAAAAGGCAAGTAACAATTAAATCAATTTTGTGATAACGTTTGCTTCCCCCCTGCCTCCCCACCATGTTAGTGCAATAATTTGTTGCTGTTGGCCTGGTCAGTGAATCATTTTTACATCCCTCTGTGCTTACAAAACTAAGCTATGTAAAAAGTCCTCCTATGATCAGACTGGAATTAGTTTCTCTACTGGCTACATGAGGTGCTACCCTAAACCACTCAAACATAGCACGTAGAATTGCATTCAGAACCATGCCAGCTGGGAAGCTGTCAGTGCTGTATGCCTTCTAGCTTTTCATGTGGTTCTCCTTAACCAGAAAGTTAGACCTGTCAGAAGCACAGCTTAGGGTCTTTAGGCACACAGCTCTGGCTAGCAGCCTAAGCACTTTCACGCACTGGAAAAGTCATGGAATCACTGAAAGAGATGGGGGAAAAGTATCAAAATCAGGCTGCAAATGGTTTACCAACCATTGTGAAATGACACGAGTTTCTTACAGTGTTAGAAAATGCTTTCAGTTTTGAGTACCACATGTCAGAAAAGACACAGATAAGTTGAATAAGGAGTGAATGGTTCAGAAACTAAAATCTCAGAGAAGAGGTAATAATGATAGCTAGATAGGTTTAATGTGAAGGAAAAAGGGATTGCCATGTTAGATATGATCATTGTTTTTGGATGATTCAGGGACTGTCAAATCCCTTGCAAACTCACAGAAGCATTGACTCTGAGCCTCCCTGGCTATTTTCCAATGCAATGATTTTATTGAAACAATCTCGATCCTGTTGCAGAAAGCATGATAAAATTACCCACTGAAGGAGGCTCATGAAGAGGTTGACAATCTAATAGTTTTGTTTCTATAAATTGCAAACTTTCCCCCATTCTAATGTTATGCATTTACATCTTTGAGATGACTTTGAGATACTATTATTGTGGGGACGAGGTTCAGCTGAAGCTTCAGCTGCAACCATTAAAACATGAAATGTCATCACATGAAACAATGGTAAACACACATGGAAGGGTAGCATCATTTCTAAACTAAGGTTGCATGAGATAGCTATCAGTGTCACTTTTTAATTAAAAGCACAAAGCATATTTCAAGAAAAGTGCATTCACAAATCATTAAATTTTCTTTTTCATTTTCCAGTCACTCCATGTTCTTCCTCCATATACTAAGGCAAACAAAGGAGATTTCATTGTAACCTTAGAAATTACCTGCTTCATAACAAACAGTATGGCTTATTACCATGATCTCATCAAATGGGTCAAACTAAGTTCAAGCATTTCTTAATAACCCTTTTCCTTGTTAATATGTATTTCATGAATAATGAGATATTCACAATAGCTACAGAAAGACAAAACATCTTCATACATACTCTACAGATAAATTGATGAGGAAAAACAATGAAAAGATCTCAGGGTTCAGACTGTGAATGACAGATATGCAAAATGAAACAGGTTGCCTGTAAAAGAGAATATTGGCATCCTTTATTATGTCCATATAATTCCATAATTTTTTTAAAACACTGGAACATCAGTTAAAAATGCAATGCCTGCACTCTGAATTTTCACACTTACAATAAAATGAAGACATAAGGCACACTTACAATGCATTAAAGGACACAACAATGCATTACATTCCATGGCATTTACAGATACTACTTGAGGACATGGACAATTGATGTTTTATGGATTGTTTGCCTTCAACTAATCTGCTTATGTTTCCTCTTTTACAGTTTATGCATATCACTGAGGAAAACAAGACTCTAGTAAACATTTGCTTTCTAAGAAAGGATCTGAACAGTCATATTAATATATTTAACTCCTTTAAAAATAAATGCCATGTCACTCTATTTGCCACCAACAACTGTCTAAGAAGCATATTTATTTTTCTTTGTATGGCTTGTGTTTTTGTGACTTAATGCTTCTGTTGTATTCAATGAAGATGCCTCACCAGTAAACTAATGGGTACACTTCACAGATATTCCAGATTCATACAGTGCAATGTTTTCACAACACAGAGCACTATGGGATCACCGTATGAATCCTAGAATTCCTACCTCTCTTGTGGTTTGCAACTTGAACAGAAGAAACAGTTGACATAGCTAATTTGGGAGCAACTGGATAGGTAATAAAATGAACAGCAAATTAGAAAAGGTATCATGTAGGAAAAAATCAAAATATTAAACATCTTTATTCTCTAACTTTTAACAATGGTTGGTTTTTTTTGTAAGGAAAGGGTAAAAGTTACAGAAAATGAGTTATACACTATCAATTATTGAATCATTTGAGCTGTAATATCCAAGATCAAGAAGGGAATATAATTCACATCCATGCACTTTGGCAGTTTTGTGTTAGAGGTTATTTGGTGGTTTCTCCCAACCCAAGACAAATGACTATATGGTAACCAGAGTAGTCTGAAAAGGGTTTTATTGAATTTGAATGCATATTTATTCTGGCTAAATAGTATAAACCTAAACCCCACAATAAATTAATTAGATATAGGCAGATTTCTGTAATCATTCTTTTCATACACAGTCCTTAACTGAAATTTTAATCTACACTATATGTTAAACACTGTGACAATATGTGGCAAACACACAAAAGCTGAATAGAAATGCTTTAAAGTTTTTGTGTTTTGTGCTCCCTACCAAAACATCAAAACTTAATTTATTTAAATTCTTTTTTTTGGGGAAGAAACACTGAATAATTCTGTGCTGTTAAAGATTTATTTTGCAATGAAGTTAGGTCTTAGATCACACACAGTATAATTAAGCAATGAAATCCATTAGAAATGCTAAGTATAATTTAATTGGGAATGTTTTGATTTAAAGTTCCTCTGAATAACACAGGCTAATCCTTGCAGAGAGCAGAGGAAAAAAGATCGGTCTGGGTGGGCTTTTTTTTTGTTTGTTTGTTTAAAAAACACATGCAAAAACCTGGAAAATACAACATGAACTAAATGAAATTATTGGAATTCTAGGTATTACTTTACCAGGGATAGTTACTTTTAAATATACATGAATATCCAAACTAAAGTACACTGCTAATCCTTACAGACAGCACAGATCAATTAATATTTTCTGTTTTGCTGGGCATATAGAAACTTGCACATATAACATGGGAGAGTTCACATGCACATGCATATGTTTGATCTGGTGATTGTGATCCATAGATTTAATTACAGCCCTTCCAGTGTAATCCCCAACAGATTCTCAATACATCTTATTTGGTTTAGTGGCTATTTTCTAGATTGCCTTTTCATTAATTCTATTCTCCACCTCTATAGCACGAAAAGGACACCCTTTGAAAATGAAAGCAAGCCACAGGCCAGATTTCTGCAGGGACTTTTGGGGGAGGAAAGGGCAGTAAATAAGAACAAAAGGACATTATTTTTATAATGAGCAATCACTTTGAAATGTGAAGTATAGCTGAATACTTCCACAAATAACAAAGAATCTTAGTTTTATTCATCATCTTAAAAAGTAATCTTAGTTCTTTCTGTGCTCATCATCATGCCATGTCTGTGAGTAATTTTTTGTGTAGCACTCAAATTGTAGAAAACCATGGGTCTGTCCTGCAGAGAACTTGCTTGTATTGTGGATGGCATGAAAGCTGAGAATGCTTCTCAGCTCACTTGGGAAAACAAAGTGGAAGCAAGACGTTAAAAATGGGTTTGATGTAGACAATGACAACCTTTGTTCACTTAAAAATCTTAAAACTTACTCAAAATATAGATTGTGCCATCTAAACAAGTCCAAAATGATCTTGGGCTTTCTGTGTATCACAAATTTTAATGTTTCTACTGTTCCCATACTCGCAGTAATGTGCAAAGTCGGAGTGTTGGAAGACTCTTTCAGGTAAGGTTTGTTTTATAGTTACTTTCTTACAGGATAGCATTACTTAGCACCAGAGCAAAATGAGTTGGATTATCATTGTTACTACTTTTGCCACCACGTGGGACTCGTTGAGTGCAATTTCAGTACTCTTAGACCACTAGGAATTTTACAGCATCCTACCTTGGTTTGGTTTAGAAACCTCAAGGGAAGAAATATTCGGCCATATCCTATCAAACTTTGGAGGATCTGCATGCATCAGGAAAAATCAGGTTTTGTTATTTACATCTGTGATATTGTTCTAAACAGGCAAGCATATGGACAAAGACAGAGATTACACACAGCTATTACTGGACTAGTCTAAGTTGCACTAGAACAGAACATGACTCCACAGTGAACAAGAAAACAAGCAATTGATGATTCCCAAAACACCAAATGGACATAAAATACTGTGCATAACAATTTCTTTTCTGTGGCTTAAAATATAATTTTTCGTGAAGAGAAGATATCCTAGGCCAATATATATGGTTCTAACACCAGGAACAAAACAGGAACATACTGTGTTAAATCTGCTCTGCAGAGATAAAATGACAGTATCAGACAAATATGGATTTCTTACCAAAGACACATATCTTACTGTAACATCCTGTTTCAGGGCCTTTTGAGTGAATTACATATCTGTTATCAGAAGAAATATATTTACCAGTAGAGTGGGCCTTTTCTTTGGCTCTCACACTTCGTGTGTTTCATCTATTTCCTATCACCTCTGCTGATGTATTTTACAGCTTGATTTTTTTTTTTTGTCGTAACGTTAAATGTCTAAATTTCTTGTAAGTTCTACAAAATGTGTTACTTGCATGAAGCATTTTGTGTGAACAAAAGAATTAGCTGTGTCTCTTTAGAGCTTTATCTCCTTTGGTTAATGAGTTATGGGGCTGGGAAGTGGGGAGTGACAACCCTTAGCAGAATGGTGCTGGGTGTTGGAGGTGAAAGTGAAGGGGATGGGGTTATAGGAAAGGAAAGAAAACTTTTTTTTCTGTGTTTCCATCTGCCTAGCTTTGAACATTAGATTTGGACCATGTTTTTATCATCTTCTCTGAGTACTGCAGTGGTTGAGTCTTGTCTGAACCAAACAGAAAGGGTTACATCAGCCTACACTGTGGTGATATTAGTGGGGAGAGAGCTGTTCCTTCACTTCTATTTATGAGGAATTCAGCTGGGTAGTGAGTAGATTGCAGTTCTCATAACCTGATTGGCATCAAGGGGCTAGGCCTGTATCTTTATCAAGATGGTGAATTTCACTGTTACATCCATCTTAGCAGAAAACCTGTAGAGAAGCTATGACAAAAGGAGCGGGGCTTCAAACATCTGACATGGAAGGAGGACACCCCAAATCATCTTTTGACCTGTATGTCAAGGGTGAAAAGAAATTGTCTGGGTGGGGCTTTCTGTCCCTAAAATCCTTCCACACAGAGAACAATTAAAGGAAAGGATGGGGACCTGCATTATGCCATTCACTGTTAGGCAGCCTTCTGCAATAGAATGGGTCAAGTTGTAATATAATCACATAACTACAGCAAATTCTTGCATTTCTGTGCTTTTTCCTTATCAATCAAGAAAACAGAAGAAAGAAAAACTGAGTCAGTTTGGTAGATTCTCAGTCTATGTATTGGCTAACATTAACCTGCCTCTACAGGTCAGATCCACCAATTCCCACACATAGGAAATGCAAATGCCCCAGTCCGAGTGGAAGACAGAAAGTATCTAAAAGCTGTACCTAGTGAGGTGGTGTGGTAACCCTCGCCCCCTCCACTGACAGACTGCCACCATGCACCTGGAGACCACCTTCCTCGTCCTCAAACACTCACTGACAAATTACTTGCACAATTAATTCCCTGTTAAAATTTTGGTAGCTTTAGGAACACTTAAGACTTGACCTAAGCATTTTAAAGTGACCTGACATTAGACAAAACATAAAAATCAGTAGGTAAAAAAGGAAAAGGAATCGTTATGGACTGTGTTGTCCTGCTGTCCCCTCAGCAGTTTTTTCTTTTAGCCATTGTGCAGCATCAGAGTTGTTGCAGAAGACTGGTCACATTTTGGACTGGAGCTCCCAATATCCTTGTGTTGTTGAATACTGTGTGGCACACCTGCTACAAAAATTCACATGTATAATGGTCTTCAACTGAAAAGGCCTAGGTATTACCAGAGGTAAAATTAATAGTGTCAAATAACTTTGTAATGCCTTAGAACTAACCCTCTGGAATTTGTCATTTAATAAACTATAGGTCCTATATAGTAAATCAGATACTTTACATAATCAAAGTGATATAATCAGTAATATTTAATATATAATTTATCCTGATTATGACTTAAGTAATCTCGTGTCCAAGTAAAATCACTCCTTGTAAGGCAGAAAAAAATAATTTACGTATTTCTTAGAGATTCTATAAATGCTATAGATCCATGCTTGTTTTAGCAAACTTACTTAAAATGGAGGTTGTGACTTACTGCAAAATAATTTAAAATTCCCTGATCCTTTAAATTAGATAACACTGAACTGAGTTTCTTAATGGGCACCCAAAACAATAGAGCATATTTATAGTGCCTGGAGAATACCATTTAAGTATTATTACTAGTGATTATTACTGGTTATTACTGATAATTATAACCATCTTAGAAGGGACTTCTGGAGGTCATTTATTTGCACAGTTTCTCATGGCAGGGTCAACTTTAAAGTTAGATGAGGTTGTTGAGGGTCATATCCAGCTGAGACCAGCTGCTGCTTGGTAATGTGGTTAATGCTCCTGAGACTTAATGCTTCTGTTATGTGCTCTTTTCAGTCTTTGGTAAAGAGGATATATTTTTCTCATATCCTTTATTCATGGCCTGTATTTCCATCAAGATTACAGGTTTCTTGATAAAGGTCTTTCTTCAAATCTTTGAATTTTTTTTTTTAATGGAGATGACTTTAAATGCTTTATCTGAAAAGGTAGGTGAGATGTCCAAGTCAAAGAAAGTTGGCTGTAATTCCACATGTATATTGGAGCAGATGAGTCATCTTTTGAACAGGCACTGGGAAGATTCATTTAGCAGCGAGTTATTCTTTCACAGCAACCTGTGAAAATATTTTAGTCCTTGGTGGTTACCACTAAGGGTTTTATTTATAGAGAAGGTGACTAGATAAACCAATCTTTTCCAGAACAGTTCCATGTCTGGAAACTGCATTTTGTAATTAGAGTCATTATTTGCCAGAGTAATAAATGAATCTTGGTGTAGGTATTCTATAAGATGTGCTATTTCAATCTACTGTAATGTATTCCTTGACAGTTATTCTGGGCAAAAAAGACTAAGAAATGTGAAAGAGACTTTCTATATGTATGTTTGAGTGTTATTATTTAAAAGTGAAGCTACTGTAGGCATCTTTAAGAGTAAAGGTATGCAAGCTGTGTGACTGAGCAGAAAATCAGATAGGACATTTTAAATTTGCATGGTATATTTTTGCATTTTTAGTTACTATTGTTCCAAAGCCAATTATATGTAGAAAGTAACTATTGGGGAAAAAAAAAATCTTACTTTCATGAAGTAAGGAAAAAACTTACTGCATTATATTTATTGAGTGTATGATAATTTCCTTTTTCTACTCCCATTTTTTTTTTCCCCCCTTACCTCTGGTATTAAACTAAGAAAATCTGTCTCAAATATTCACTGGAAGTACAGTCTGCACCATGGGCTACATCAAGGTTTCAAATTGGGGAAATAAAGGAAACGAATGGGTTGTTTCAGCCTAATTCCAACCAGACAGCTGCACTTGAAAAAACCTGTCACGATCTTGGCAGAAATTAATTGGCATTTTGTTGGTTTCTCACTCCAACCAAGTACTGAGCTGGCAGAAAAATTAAAATGTATTCCCAGTGAGAGGGGCTGTCCCTCCTCTGGGATGAGAGCAGAGGTGGTGGAGCGCAGGATTCTCCGCTGCTGCCTGGGCACCTGAGCTCTGCAGCCCACAGGGCCTGATCATTCCTCAAGTGATTCTGCGGGCCCAGCCCACAGCAACGCATCTGCTCAAAATTACTACTCATAAATCTGTAAGTCTTAAATAATGCTCACTAGTGGCAGACAGGGAGCACTTGTGTTGGCAACTATCATTATTAATTTAATTTTTAATAACAATAAGGAACGCTAGTGAGATACGCTGATTAAGGTGTTTTCTAACTTCTTTCTATTTAAAACAAAAAAAAAATTAGAAGTGTATCAGTATAAACTTAATGATTCAGTAGAACTTCATGTCTCCAGCCATAGAAAGCTGGCCTTGCCACTGCCTATTTTAAACCATGAGTAGGCAGCAGTAAATATCTGTTCTAAATTACAGATGTCTGCTGAGGACAGTGGAGTTATGACAGTTGTTTTAGGTGCTAATATTGGACAAAAAATTAGGATTACTAAAAAATAATGCTCACTAAAATCACTGGTAGATTTAGTAGCTGCTGGAGTAATTGAGTGTTTTTATATCAGATTGTATTCCACCACTTCTTGCAAGCATCATGATATCATTGTTACAGCATTTCTACCTCCTTTAGTATTTTTGAAGTTATGGTAAACTACCTCACATAAATTTTGCCTTTTAGCACTTTCATTAAACTGTAAAATCTAAGCCACTGAAAGAGAGAAATGCTGATTTTTTTTTTTTTTTTATCAACCCTTTATTAAGTTAAAAAGAAAAATACTTGGCCAATATTAGGCAATCTTTCTTGGAGCAATGTAGGAAGTTTCATACCTGTTCCTTTGAAGAAAGGAGAATTCTGCATAAATGTGAAGATGTGGTTGTTTTATGGTAGCTCCTCAGCCATAACAGCTTTTATAACTGTTGGAAGAATTTAAATGTAATTAGTCCTTTATGTGTCCACTTGTTGTAGACTAAAAAAGAAAGCGATCTTTTTAGAGGCTTAAAAAGATAATCCAATGATCCATCTCTGAAAACTTTCAGATATCAGAAAAAAAATCCACTGATTTGAACAAATTGTTGGCTGATTCTCAAAATAGTGAGGGCTGAGGGAATTCTTCAATTTAAAGTATTTCCACTAAAATGTTTGTAGAAGTGCCCAATGAATTCAAGTATTTTTGGAACAAAACATTTAGGTTCATTCTCATGAAAAAAAAAGAATTACTTTGTTGATAGTTTGCAGGGGTAGTGTTCTTTTTTATTTGGACTGCTTTTTCTTATAAAAATGCTGAAATTGGCTGATTGCCTGGAATTATTGTACAGTAATTCACAACTGATGAACAGTAAATCAAGGTCTTTTTTCTAAAAATCACTATGCTGATTTAGAAACCTCATTCTTTGCTTAAGTCTGTGAAATAAACTGATTACATGTCTAAGGAGCAGAAAGAAAAAGATGAGAGGGTAACACAGAAATGCATTTTTTTCCTGGAAATTTCTCCCCAAGCTTTATAGATCATTAGATTTTAAAATATCTTTTTGGATCATGTCAACTCTCTATAAACTTCCTTGAGTAACTGAGCTCAACTTGCCTATTGCAACTGCCATGTGTTTTGCATGGGTACCATGGTACATATTGAAATGTTGATATCTTATTTTCTAGAGTATCCCATCATTTGATTATTTATTAATGGTTAAAAGAAAGACAACTGTGAACTGAGTAATTTTCCATATATTACAACAAATCAAAAAGCATTGAAAACACTTCTTGATTGATAGACTGATTTAAACTAACTCAAGATAATGACAGTAAACTGGAAAGAGGAAACAGCTCTAAACTGTCAGTGGCCACATCTATGAGACTGCTGAGCACAGCTCTTCTTATCTGTTAAAATTGGTGGATCTGGCAATACCAAAACTGAAACAAAGGCTCCCCTAAAATCCCACCCAACAACCTCTCAGTGCTCCCTGAGGCAGCACTGGTGATTTCTGACCCTGCCCTCGAAATCACTGCAAAGAGGTGGTTTCTGCTCAGTGCTGGGCTCAGTTCTGCTTTCTCACCTTCAGGGGCCACATCCCAGCTATACAGAACAAAACTGGCTTTGTTGTGAATCCTACTAGGTGAAACTACCTGTAATGGATTTATTTGGAATGTAAATTTCTTTCAGATCCAGTATTCAGATGAGCACATCATATCACAAAGGCTGTTTGTATTTTCTTTCAGCTCAGTCATCTTTTAATATAATGGAAAAATCTAATTTTTAAAGCAAAAGATTCCAAGTTCTTCAAAGTATTAAAGAAGGGAAAACAAATACTGGCTTGATCTTATAATAAGTTATCTAGATAAGGTATGCCTTAGACTAGAAGCTTGACTAACAATATTATTTATTAAAAGATCAGATTTGGATAAAATTAAATTGAAATGAGAACATTTTGCTAATATGTCCAAAATAATAGATACAGTCTGAAGACAATATTTAAATGTGTTATGGAGGTAAATATCTTAGTGGTCTCTCAACAGTAAAGCTTTCTTTAAAACTTGACCTCAAATAATAATAGAAAAGTAATGTGCAACCTAGTTATGCATGTTTATACCCTGCTGACATGTGTTGGGTATATACTCTAGTCCAGAGCTTGGCATGGTGATGGCTTCGATCACATAATTGAAGATTTAATGAGAGAACTTCTTGGTTACTGCAAGAGGGCAAAATCAGGTCCAAAATACTTTGTGTTATTAAAAAAGAAAAAAAAAATCTACTAGTATTTGCTCTCACCACCTTTTAATATATATATTTACCATATTAAAATTTCATGAGAAATATGAAAAACAAATAAAGCTACACTCATCCAGACACTATTTTAGCTCCAGAAGAATACCTACTAGATTTTTCAAGGTTAAGAAAACAATAAAATAAGAAAGTGCCCATTCAGTTTTCTTTTTTTTTTTTACTTCTGTGTCTTGCATTCATTATCATAAAAAAAAAGGTCTCTTAATTTAAAATTGGCTATAAGGAAGAACAAAAACATAGAGAACAAAGCAGAAAATACTGTTTGATTATTGTGATTGCATCTTGCACTTGGGTGCATGGTCTGTCTCTAAACTCTGACTCATCTGCCAGCAGCAGGCTTTAAGGTGATAATCACCCACACAGAGCTATTTGCACATCATGTCTATCCTATCCTCTATCTAATTATACCCTTTGTAACAAACTGTTTAGCATAATTAGTGGAGTTATGCTTTACAGGAAAAAAAGACAGAAGCAATAGTTTAGAAGATTCAACTTTTTGAAGGCATACATGTATAGATTAGTAATGTCGGTATTTGGTCACAATAGAGAACATTCTGATGCACTGGTCTATGTAAAATCGTACAATCATTATTTTAGCAAGTAAAATAATGTAGTTTTCAGAATATTTACATATTGTATTTAAGCATTGCTTAAAATTATGAAATGGTTTTGGGACTCATTAATTGCTAACACTTCAACCAGTATTTTTTCAGACATGGCTGAAAAATGCTGAAAGGGCCAGCATTGTAATCAAGAATGCTGGAAATGGTCAGAGAACCTATTATTTAATTGATAGACAACAGCAGGTACAAATGACCTTAATGGGAAAGCTCTGGGTTTTGTTTGTTTTGTTTTCTTCTAGATGATCAGAAAGGATGTTTACTAATGACCACTCTTTCTTTGTGTTCAAATTTTAGTGCTGCTTTAATACAAAATCCTTTGAGGTAAAAAAGAAAAATAGAGAATAATACATATATGTGCACACAGATAAATATATTTTATTTTTCTTTGCTGGCTTGCATTGCAGTCTTGAAAAAGTGTTAAATGAACATTGCTTGAGGTGGCATCTTCTTTGCATGATGGAAGTTCAGTCTTTCTAGCCACCCTGCCCCAACCCCATCCTCCTTATAAACTAGAAAGAGCTGGGAGTACACAAAAGCCAATACCCCCCTGTAGGTGTTTGCTGCCAGGCAAAATGAAACCCAGACTGTATCTCCCGAGAGTAACTTCCTGTCCCCAGATGGGAAAAAACTCTGCTGATATGAAAACAAATACTTCATTAGCATAGACAAAACAAAAATCATGCAGAATCCATTAAAGCAGCCACAACTAATTAATCTTGTTTGGTTTTGTGTGTTAATTGGACTTCTGTTAAATTCTCTTTGAGAACAGGAGAAATTATGGATTCTATCCTTTTTTAACAAAAATTCTGCTATTCCTGTGTTATAGGAAAGATGTTCAGAACATTGAGCAAGTAGAGTTATTTCCTCCCTGAGCTCTTTAAGAAAAAACACATGGAAAAAACAAGCAGAGTATCAGTATTTACTTGTGCTCATGAAGAGATGCTCATACTTCACCCTTTTCAGGTAGGCAAAGAAATTTGTTGAATTCTACCATATATTATTCCAAGACATTTACAGCAGAGTAAAGATAAAACGTAGATTTGCAGAAACTCTTATACTTCCTACAGAATGTTAAGCAGAATTTTCTCCATTTGTAATAAGTAAACTGTGCTAATCACCCCAGTGTAAAATACAAAGAGGTCAACAAGGCATCCTTTCAGCTCACCATTGTTCAAAAGGTATTTGAGTTTCCCTATTAAGTTTTCAAAGGCCAACATCTGCTGATGCTCAGAAATGGTAGATGTGGTGACGAAGGCTGTATGGAGTGTGAAGTGAAAACACAACCATATAGACCATGCAACACACTACTAAGAAACTATAACACAATCAAACTCCAAAGAGCTATTTCCCATTCATCCCATTTCTGTTATTAATGGCAGGCATATTTCTGAGAATGGTGACATAAACTTATTCTCTTTCATTTAGTTAATTTTTTTTGTTATGAAATATATGTATAAACACAAAGTTTTGAAAATAGCATATCACTATGAATCTGCAGTCATAAAAATACCAGAGGAGACACTAGAGCAGGCAAATGACATTATTAAGATTGAAGGCTTTCACTTGCACAATGTCATTGATGCTGTTTTGCTGTTTAAAGCAGAAAACAGATGCTGTGACATTTAGCCGCTAACACTGCTCTCACTTGCAAGGGAGATAGTTTTGATGGCATTTAACTTGGCTGTCTAGAGCTTAACAAATCAGTGCTATTCATGAGCTTAAGTAATCTGAGTTGATTATAAATTGATAGTCCTGATCCTGCATCATAAGAAGTGAGACAGTTTTACCCAAATTATTAAAAACTTTTCAGTTGGATATTGGGTATGGCAAATTGCATTTAACAACTGTGATATTGTATAACTGATAGTCCTGCATTATGCAAGTTGTGTCTAAAGTATCAGCAAAGCTGAGGCTGTGGGGAATATTCTTTCTGTGAGCCACGGCAGGATCCCATTTCTCCCTCCCTGCTTTATTGGCAATTAACTAACGTGCCGTGACTGTGTGCCCTCCTCAGTTGTGGAGCCCAGCTGAGGCTCACAGCTGAGCTGCTGTGCCCTTGGTCTCTTCACGTGTTTTCTTTAAGTAAACATCTATTTTATTGATATAGTAGTTCTTTACAAAACAGTGTCATGATTTTGTTATAGCTTAAGAGTAGTATTTTGGTCCTTTCATTGCATACTGGAAAGCATTTTTCTGTAAAGGAACACAGTTTAATTTATTTTGTGGAGTAAAGCCGAGTTCAAAGCCCGCTAGAGTTAATGCAGATTCCAGCAGATACGCTGCATTTGCTAATGTACTTCATAGAAATGAAAGCTATTCCATTTGTAAACTTTTCCATTTGCTCTTTGAATTTATACACACATATACATACATGAAAAGTATTGGTCCTATACTTCTGTTATTAGCAAACACTTTTTTTCAAGATGCTCAACAAATATTTTCTCTGCAACAGTCTTAATTCTTTGTGTCACATTCAGTTTTATAGGACTCAGTGCTCATCTGCTGATAAGAATCGATCAGAAAATCTGGGGCTGAATGCAGATGTAAGGAGTGACATTCTCTCCAACCACGTAATAACAGTTACATGTTAATGCCAGAGAGGAAGGCCAATACAGAGCCCCTGCACCACAGGGCATGCTGTCAGAGGAACATTATCTACATCAGAAAGGGATGTTGGGAAATCAGATCCATGAAGCTGAATGACAGTGCAAAACAATACTGGTTTTATTACTTACTACCAATACTGGAAATACTGGGTATACCTGTAGAGAAAGAAAACACAAAGAAGTATAGTTAGCTGTTTGCTGTAGTTGGCTGAGCTATTACATCTAAGATTCTGAAAACATTTTCAGAGTACTTTATCAATACATAGTTAAACTCAAGCATCTGCCATTACATGCCCAGTCCTTTATAAATGCAGTCTTTAGACTTTTCAGTATGAGGCTGCAGAGACCACTAAAATGCACTGACAGATGGGGTCTATACCAGCTCTCTGAACTTCATGAATTTGTTCAGAACAGTTTTGTATTTCAACTAACCAGCCATTAGGTTTAATGCTCTAGATAAAAATATCAGTCATGCATGTATTATGCAGATCTAGGAGAGTAATTTAACCAAGGGATAGATGCATTGCTAACTGCTTTGGCCAGCTGCTTAAATCAGCTGGTACCTTCTGTTGCATTAATTGTATATAGCTATTTTTCCCTCTTTTACCTGACAGTTATCTAAATTAAGCTATGTAAAAGAAATGTAATTGAGTGGAACAATCTAATGCAGTAGGTTGGCCTTATTGATTAAGCCTCTCATTGATTTTTTTTTTTTTCCTGTGTTCATTTCAATTCCTAAACTGAATTAATGCAAGGAAACCATTCCAGAGGCAGGTGAGATTTACCATAAGTGGTGGGGCTGTAGAGGAGTAAAACTCCTTTACTGGATAAGCAATGTGGGATCTCATGTTGTATAATGCAATCCCAAGAACTAGCTTCTTGTCAGGTCTGCTCTGAAACCTAGGCTTTGTGTGTAGCACAAAACCATGGATATGAAATCTTTCCTGAAATGCCATTTTCTTAAGATAAATGCTATTGTAGGTTAACTTAGGTTAGTCAGAAACTGCAGATCAGCATTGAAATCCTGGATATTTGCATCCTCTTCCTTAAATACAGTTTGCCTTTTTAAAGTTTTATTGACTTTTGTGGCGTGCATTTTGTTGCAGGAATCTGTCTGTTTCTCCATTAAACATCTGCTACACTTCTTCAACATCTATCTTGAAGTTCTCCCTTACTCAGAGATGGCATGGACCTCACTCTACAATTAAGTAAACTGGAATGAAGGAGTATCTTGAGAATAAATGATATTCAATGTAAGCAAGGTTGCAGAGTCAAGCTGGGAACACTCCTAACTTGTGGCATGGCTAAGACAATGCTAAGTAACAGAATTTGCAGAATTGGGACCAAACCCAGATTTGTTACATTTCACCACATCAGTCCTGGGCCACATGTCAGAATTGCAGCTCTCTGGTTTCATATCCTGTGGCACCTGTGGCCTGACAGAGCACCTTAGACAGCACCTCCTGCTCACTCGGGCCCACACTCAGATGTTTGCAAACTTAATTATTTCTACTTCTGCTGAGATCAACATGTATTTTCTGACATTTTAGCACCATGAGCTATCAAAAGCTAAATGCAAATATCATCATAATAGAACAATGCAGTCATAGTTCTAACAGTAACAAAAAGTGTTTTTTTTAGTTAGGATAATTAAAGAAAACTTCTATCCCCTTGTTTTAAATGTCAAAAACACAATCAATTTTCAAATAATTTTCCCTGAAGTTTCAATAGGAGCTTGCTTAATTTTTTGCAAGTCATTGTAGCTGGTTTAAATTAGCAGAATTAGTTTTTCTTTATACACTCATGGAACCTACACAAATATTAGATAAAAGACAAAAACTGTTCTCGCACTCACACTTGCACTGTGAAATGGTATTTGTATTTCCTCTGGGTATACTCCCCCGCCTCAAACCTGTCTCCTACACACACATACAAATATCCTTTCCTTTCTCTCCTGAACAGATTGTAGCAAAAGAAGAGGTTTTCCTGCAAGTCTGCTCTCCTCATATTATCGTACTTCAAAATTTTCAATGAATTCACAGTGATAAATGCTTCCTGGGCAGAGAATAATGAACACAAGATGCCTGCTAGCCTGAGGGCTTTGTATTAACCTTGCAAAAATATCTTGAGGTTCTGTTTCAAAAGCTGTTTTGCTGTTTCTGTACAGAGTTTCTTAGTTAGTGTGGTCTTTTGTAACCAGACTGATTTTTGTACTACCAGGTATCCCTGTGTGGGGTGACTGGCCTTGGTAGTGCACTACTTTATGCCCTTCTTACTAAAGAGAGTGAGAATGACACTTCTGAGTTTGTCTGGAAAGGAGCTGGTTATGTAGGGCCATGAAGCAGGATCTATTAACACACTGTGAAAACCACACATATGATGGGGAAATTATTCTTAGAAGGAGTGTTTGTGGGAGATCTGGAGTTACATATTGAGGCTAGCTCTTGAATTCAGCTGAGCTGTATTTGGTGCAAGTCCTTAGGTAACGAGGCACAGGAGGTATGATTCTGCTCTCCTTCTCTGTCAGTGTGGAGGCAGGCAAGGGCCTGAGCTCACGGCTCTGCGTGCGCCACCGCTGCTGGGGACCACCACAGGCTGCGGGGTCATCCCCCCACTGCTGGGGACCACCACAGGCTGCGGGGTCATCCCCCCACTGCTGGGGACCACCACAGGCTGCGGGGTCATCCCCCCACTGCTGGCCCTTGGCATGAAGCTGGTCTGTTACATGGCATGGGTTGTTTCCAGTCAGGCTTGTACTGAAATTTGTAAGTACTTTGCAGCAGTGAAGTGATGGGGACAGGTTAGAGAGATGAAGGATCAGGCCCATTACCTCCTTTTATGGGCAATTTTATTGAGCAAGGTATAAAGAGTAAATATCCCCCAAAAAATCCCAAAGGGATTGAATTTACATATATTCAGTTGTTAAACCAAAGCAATGTTCAGCCTAAATTATCTTCCAGTTGAAATGGGATGGTTACTAATGGTAATAGATTTATAGAGAGGGGACATCAAGTAAAGCATACAAAGAAATTTCAGAGGTAGGTACTGCCCCTGAGATGGCAGACATTGCAGGAGAAAGTCACTAATACTATTTATTATTTTTGACTTGACTTGAGGGTGGTGGTTTGGTATATTACATGTTCACTGTAAGTGCATCTAAATATATATGCATTACTTGAGAGGAAAAAAATCTGCTGTTTTCCTTTCATATGATCTTCTGCATCTGTCCTGTAATTTTCTCATTTCCCCTGCTTCCAGAAATGGGTTGCTTTAGCTCTTAGCCACCATCGAGCTGGCTATTGAGATGGAAGAAAAAAGCAAATAAGATGCTAGCAAAGAAAGCCAAGTTTTTGATTTTGTCTATAGTTTGTGTCAGTGTGAAATCCTTAACACAAAGGAAATGGATCAAGCTTTCAGTGAGAAGGACCACGCTGCTGCTTCTCAGGGCAGGTCATACCCTGCAGACCCTCTTAGCACCTCCATTGTCAATGCCCTCATGTGCTTCTGCAGGACTCTTAAACCGGAACAAAACACAGAATTTTTCATAGGAGAGTCAGAGCAGGGATGTTAATGCCTCATCTGCTAGGATATCTGTCCTGCAGCATGACAGCACTCCCTGCAGTGAGTCTTTCTTCACTTTGCAGCTCTTCCATTGAGGCATGATTGCAATATCAGACACTCAGCATCAATTTCAGAACTTCTGAATTCTGTAGCAATTTAAAGCCCTGAGAAGCTCGATGATACTGGTGTCTTGTAATCCCTCAAAGGGACTGATCATTATGATCATAGGAGTAAACTTTTCATGTATTGTTAAACCTGTATTCAGACAAAGGACTACACACAGTGAAAGAAAATTCTTTGGAAATTTCATGTGTTTCATTGCAAGAGCCCCAGAACTCCTGCTACCATTAATTTTGCAGCTGTTTCTCTGTAAAGATTGAAAATTTTTCAATTCATAGAAAAAGAACTGCTTTGATGAAGCTTGTTATCCCTCACCTCTGCTTTCCCAAGCAGTATCACCAGAAATAAATGGGACAGAGGAAATATTGTTTTATTGGGTAACATCTTTTAAAATTTGGACTTTTTTGTGTTATATTTTAGTGAGTCCAAACCAGTATTGAAAACTAACTCTGTCTAGAAAACACCCAGTGAGATCAGAGGATTTTTTTTTTCATGTAATTGTAACTTACTGATAGAATATTAGAAACTTTGAAAAGCCTGAAACTCAGACCATTTTTAGCACTTTGAATATCTTAAAACAGACACTTTGGCTTCCCATGCTGCTGCTGCTTAAGGACCAGAAGTCTCTTTCATTTCACCTCTTCACTGTATATGGCAAAAATAGAGTTGTTTGAAACCAGTGACGTATGGAAGCAATTCATTTCCCAGCAACAGATGTCACCATAGCCAGCACAAACAGCCAGCTCAGCAGGGTCATGCAAGAGGGTAGAGTGCTGAAGGATAATTTTTCAAGGCCTATTTAAAAAAAATACAGAATGTTATTTATAGTGCATTGTTTTTAGGTAGGTACCTGCAATGTTTCACTGGCTACTGCACTGGGTACCCAGTTGAAGGAAAATGAGTTTATCACTTGCAGATTTTTGCAGTTTTTCCTGACACTCCTGTTTACCTGAATGCTCTTGATACACTGCAGTTTTGCCCTCACCACTAGGTTTCCCAGCCTTTTGTGTGACATGTTCCTGTGGCTTTATACCTCCTGCAAGCTTCATGGGCTAAGATTAATATGTAATATAAAATAGGAGCACTATGAAGCTTTGCTGTTTTGTAACTTATTATTGATTCATATTTTCCTTTTTCTGTTTGAAATACATTGCCAAAAGCATCAAGGAGCAATATTTTATAACTTTAACATAAGTGTCCCATTCCTTCAAATTGAGTCACGAAGAAGGCACTGGAAAACTCCTTCCAGTTGCTTGGGAGAATGGGCCCTGAGAAAATGGGGCACTCTCTGCTTTATGAGTCTGCTTTGACTGGAAAGCAGGATGTGTGATCCTTTCAGTTAGAGGGATGCTCGTTCCTTGGATTCCTGACAAGAAAGCACAACTTCCTGGCCAACTTAATTTATGCTGGTCCTTCAAGATGGTTTTGTGTCAGCAATGTTTATGGGAAAAACTGAACATTGATGAGATTAACCAGTGCAGTTCTGGAGGTGCCATAAGTTTTGCCAGAAACTGTTTCTGTGGCAGCTGTGCTGCATGGATGCCTTGTAAGTCTTTTCCCATGCTGGGAGGTTTAAGGCTGTGCTGCTGGGACAGAAGCTGTATGATGGGAGGGAGACCCACTACAGGAGAAATTCAGTAAACTGACTGAGACTGCCTGCCTGACTCTTGACTGAAAAGAACCACCAATGTTTCCCATGTTCTGGTCAAGTCTTTGTTTCATGTTGAACTATGAATTAGGAAAGTCCTGTAACAGCTGGGAGGGGGTTTTGCTGAGTGTCAGGCATACTTGATACAGGTTATTGGTTGTGCAGGCTTTGATCCATGGCAGCTCAGTGCAGTCTGAGACAGCTCTGTCTGATGGAGCAAAGAACATAAGTGCTAAAGATGATCTAAACAATGGGAGGAAGAAAAGGGCTAGTGTTGTCAGACACATGCAACTTCTGGGGAGAAAAGCTATCCTGTAATACCAAGTAGAGAGAATTCAATAAGTTCACTTTGTGTGTCAAAGCATATTGCAGAAAAAACTATCTACAGAATGTGGCAGCACAAGGGAATGAATGTAATCACAAAATAGTCAATAAGAAAGAGTGGAAATACAAAATAAATGCTGTGTGGAGACAAATGGAGAAATATTGTTAGTGCCAGTAAACAACAGAGTACTTGCTGTCTTTCACAGGCAAAGCATGGAAAAATGTTTTGCATTCTCCTGAAAAACTCATGATGACTTAAAATGAGAAGGATAAAGAAAACAGCTTTGTATCAGGGTTTCCGCTGTGACTACAGAATAATCTGGAATGGTCTTCTGTTTAACGAGCTGTAGGTTGAAAAGGTATGGTGAAGTCTTACTGGCCACAAAAAATGGCAGAAACAGAGCAATGGAAATAACAGAAGTTCCAGCTGGGAAAGATTTGGAAACAGCTGTTGAATCTGAACAATTTTCACAAATACAGAGAATCTCAAGAAAGAGTATCTTTTTATTTTGTGAAAAGAAGAAGAAAAAAATCCGAGAGTTTCATTAATACTGCTATTTTTAGCTGTATCTTATTTAAGCATAGTCATGTAAACTTCAAATATATTTAAATTTTAAAATAATTTTGTCTTAGATAAAAAAGATGGCCTTTGAAAATTGGAGGAAAGAGAAGTATCAAAGGGACACTGTATTACTGGATTATACAAAGTGCCCCCAGGGAACTGAAGTAATAAATGAAGGGAAGTTGCTTCTATCAGCATATTCGGAATTATTTCAGAATCCACACCTGACCAGGGAGACCGTAACACCATGGTTGCATTGCTGACTACACAATGGAAATGGTGACATAAAGGCAACAAGGTAAGTGAAATTACATTGGTTGTGCCGAGAGTTTACCCAATAATGCATAACTTCATATGCTCCAACACATGCAGCCATAAATCAGGAAGTGACAAAAGAAATGAAGCTTTTACATCCCATAAATGATTGCTGCTTGTAGCAAGGAGTCAGACAACCCACAAGAAGAGAAGCTGATTTAATTCTGAAGCAGTGCATAGAACATAATTCAAGAAGTAGTTATCAGAGAACCACTTCTGGACTGAAACTCAACATGCTTGTTGAGAAGGAAAAGGATAAAAAAAAAATCCACTGCAGTAATATTTAACTTTGAAAGAGCGAGGAAATGAAAATGAGGAAGTTTGATAAAAGAAAAGTGAAAAGAACTCTAAAAAGATATGCAGGAAAACAGCATGGAAGCAGGCTGGAGACAAGTGTATGAGAGGCTCAGAATAATCATACATAACTCATCTCTTTTTTTTAACTTGTAAAAGTTAACTCTCTTATAAGAAAAAAAAAATCAAAAAATCCAAACCAACACAAAATTGAAAACAACAGAATGTAATGATTTTGGAAAGATACCCTTCAGAAGTGTAAGTCTTCTCAATGGAGAAGATATAGGGAAAAAAGCATAAAATCTGTCAATTTATATATAAACCACAGTATTTTGAGAATCAACTTCCTATGGACATAAAAGTTAGTCATTATCTTTTGTTAAAAGAATCACACTAGAAGCAGGAGGCCCAGAGAGAGAACTGGGAAGATAGGCAATTGAGGTATAATGGTAAAATAAGGTAACACTATGACTAATTAATAATTAATTTAATATTTAGTAGTAAATTAATTGTTTTCACTGATGTTTGCAACAAAGATTCTCACATGCTGAGGAATTTTCTCAAAGTCTGTTAGCATCTGAAGTAAAGGGTATTGAACAAGAATTGCCATGAGGAGATGTTGCCCCAGGAAGTGTTTTAAAGGAACTCAAATACAATATTTCTGAACTAACTATTACAGCATATAACCTGTCATTTAAGTCAGCCTTGAGGCCAGAAGAAATGTTTTAACTGTGGTACAGTCTTAAAAAAGGACTCAAGGACTGATCCATAGGGTAACAAAATACAAAACAGACACATTTTTATGTTATTTTAAAAGAGCCATGTTGTTGTCATGTTTAGAATATCGTGTGTAGTTTTAGCCTTACCAAATAAAAAAGTGACATCATAGAACCAGAAGAGAACAAGAGAGCACAGATGACCAGAGATGTGGCATGGTTTACGATAAGATGAAATAGATCAGGATTTGTCATTTAAACAGGAGTGGAGGAGTGGGGAAGGTCAAGTCTATGTAATGATAAGTGGTGTAACAGATGTAAACAGAAGAGCATTATTCTTCCTTTCTTATCTAAGGAGGTACTGGCTTAGCCATAGAAAAACATTTAAGGCAAGCAAAATAAAATACCTTTCACTCATTCTCACTAAAATATGAAATGTATTGCCATAAGGTATCACTGAGTTCAAGCTTATGTCAGCTGGGTGTCTCTCTCTGTTCAGCAGCAAGCAACCCCTGTGGTGCAGCTCAGATAGCCAGTTTATTCATGGTAACTGAGAAGGTGAAGAAGAAATCCTTCATGCTTTTTCCTGTTTGCCATCAATTCCTGCTGCCAATCACTGCTGAAGTCAGGATTTGAGAGGGTAAGTGGAGTATTCGTCAGCTCAAACAAGGTTATGTTTTCATTATAATATCATCATCATCAACCCCAGAAATGACTACCTGTTATTTGCAAAACGTTTTGCTTTTTGATGAAACTGTATATTTGCTAAAACTCACTAATGTTGTTCTAACATAAAGTTGTTTTAACAAGCTTCAGACACTCTTTCAGTAGGTGCTAATTCCACAGTTCTGTCTGGTGTGTGCTCAACTGACTGGGAATGAGGTAAATGACACAGCAAGCTGCATTTAGCTAAAACCAACCTGGTAAATCTCACCATATTTCCCAAACATAGCTTTAAAGTATTAATTCTCTGAGTCACATTCACTTTTTATAACAGGAAAAAAAGTGAACACTCTTACAAAATGTTTTTCCTTGCCTTTTGGAAGTTCATTTTTTTCTGCTCAGTAAGAATTTTATCATAACTTCATGCCCCCACACTTCATGGTTTGTTACTTGGTCTATTACTCTCACATTTTACTTGATAAGGTCCTGCTTCCTATGATCTTAATTTCTGAGTTTTGATTCTTCACAGCTGCTGCTTTGAAGTCTTAGATAACATTCTGAGCATTGCGTACTGCTCCTGGTTTTAAACTTTTCATTCAGCTGCATACACAGCTCTGTTTCTCTCAAATAGCTTTTTCAATAAACTGTTACATCTAATATTCTAAAATGAATGTTTTGCCTTTAATCAGGGCAAAACTGTGGACTCTTTTCTTAAAATAAGCTAGTAACTTCTGTCGAAAGGTTTATCCTCATTTTCAGTCCTTTCTTCAAAGGATTTTAAGTCCGTTACTCAGTTCAGGAGGATTCTGAATCACTGTGTATTTCATATATTGCATGAACGGGAGGACTGATGTTCATACTTGTCTTTGTGCCCTCTCTTTCACCACCATGTTTTATTTTGACCCAATCCTGTCCAGGACCAGGAAATGCTGCTGTCAGTAACTTCTTCCTTTGGGTAATATGAAAGTGTGCTGGAATAGTACATATGTGTATTGTGGAGTGGCTGTTAGCTGGAATCAAGCAGATATAAAACCTCAGGTTTTGCCCTTGCTTTCTCTCTTCAACACTTGATCTACAAGAGTACATATGAATCTGGACTGCAGGTAAACATCAGGTAAATGTGTCCCAACCTTTAGATCTTTAGTTATTAATATGAAAAATTTGGCCTTAATTTTCTTTTTTTCACTTTTTTAAAATGGATAAAAAATGAGCAAGGACCTCATCTCACACACTGAGGTGAGAGTGTTGCCAATCTCAAGACAATAAGGATGTATGAATGGAGAGCTGAGGGCACCGTGGCTGGAGCAGTACTGCAGTTATTCACATTGCTTTCTCTCACTTGTGTGTGTTTTTTATGTGAAGAGTCCTAATCTTTTCACTCCTTAGCCCTTTCTGTGCAGTGTGCAGGGATGTGTCTATGGATATAAACATGTGGTTCTCCTGGAAGTCATTTACAACCATGTGAGAGGAACAGATGAGGTATACTTACAATTAGCACTTACAAATTGACACCTTGTCCAATTATACATGCCGAGTGATAAAGGAATGACAAACCTCTGCAAGCATTAATCTTCCTTCAGAGTCATGATATGGGGCAGAATTGTAATAATGAAATATCCTTATTATACAAAACTACTTACAGATATTAGCTGTGCCCTTAGGTATAGGCAGATAAGAACCTGGGCTCCATGGTCGGCCCTGGTAATTCTTCTTGCATTTTCCACAATCTGGGCCCGTTGTGTTATGCTCACATTCACAAAGTAGTCTTTTGTTTTCTTCTTTACAGCCAGTAGCGTGAAGGTTGCACTTACACCTAATTTTAAAAGGCAAAAATAAAACAAAGTGGGATATTTAGAGGTGAGGTGAGTTTAAGTTCAAGTTTTAGAAAAGCGTGTCCTATGGCAACCACTCGATTTATGTGTTGTGCCTGCAGTATTGTTCTACCATGAAAGCATGACATGACAACACATCACTGCAAAGAGCAAGTTGCAGGATCTTCAGCTCACATAGGTCTAAAAGCAGAAATGTCACCAAGACTCCAAGATGCTGAATCTTTTCTTGTGTTCACTAATGCAGCTCCACTGAGAGCAACTAAACGATTAATAATTTTTACTATAGACAGGTCTATAATCTTTCAAAAATTCAAGAGTTACTATTCTCAGGAATAAAAAAAGTCCTCTGCTTATGTCCTTATGGAATCTGATCCAAATTAAGGTCCAAATTGGGCCCTGGGAGCCTGAGAAAACAGACTTCATTTAAATATCCTCTGTAATGCCACACTTCAGTAGCAGGAAAGCTCACTATAATGGTGTCTTGCCATTCTTGTTCAGCAAGTACTGTCTTGTTCAGAAAGGAAATTTCTTTTCCTGCTTTAATTCAATATAGCTGTAGTAGCTGAAGGTCAGACAAAATATTTTGGTAGGCACATTTAATTTTACTTGGGAAAGAAACCTAATTGAGCCTTGTGACAAAATCATTAGATAAACCAGATTCTGCATCTGGTCTTAGAACAATTGTATTTTCCTTGAATTTCCGTCTTTTCCTGAAACTGGGACACTTACAGAATGGGAAGTGAGTTTCATGAACAGTAAGGTATTTTCACCTCTTTCCATCCCTTTCCAACAGATGTCAAAACCAGCTAAAGTCTATTCCTGTTTGGGGCTGGAGAGAAAACCAGTATTTAACGACCTTTCCTGTTTGTTTTCCTAATGACTGTACATCTAGTTATTTACAGGGCTCTCATGTGGGCATTTGTCACCTGTTCCATGCAGTGACCAATAATTAGAGCAGAACATCACACAGAATGGCCAAGTGCAAATTAACAGCTGTCAAGCTGACTGCCATTTGGAAGGAATATGACCTGAAGCAATTGGCCACATACATATATATCCCCAGGGTAAAAGAAGCTTGCAGTTGTCATAAGTAGCTGTTGGAGAAAACCCACAAGAATATGTAATACAGTAGATGGTGGAGCATTCTCCTCAGTGCTAGGAATTGCTGTTATTTGAGCAATGCTCATTCTAAAGAGAAACAGGTTCAACACCTTTGAAATTGAAATTACCAAAATGTATTCAATATGCTGGACAAGAGAAAGAGAGTAATTTTTACACAATTTCCAAAATATCAGTACTTGAAGACTAAATCAATTGTGAATTTTCAGTGACTAGCCACTGCAGAATGGAAGATGCCTGTCTGAGCATCAGTGGATGACATCTGCCTATTCACTAGACATTGAACATTTTGGTAAAGGGTACGCTATTAGAAAAAGCCATGGGTTGTTTTACTGTCTACAGGAATATGAAACTGGAAGACTCCAAACAGGAGACATATACAGTAAGAACAAGACCAAAAAATAGAGGAGAAAAGCAGGAGAGACTGTCGAGTAACTAGAACAAATTAGAGAGAGGAAGAGACTGGATTTCTGTCAGGAGGAGATTTCTGTTTTATTGTAGGGACTCATCAGTGTCAGAGGCAGCAAACTGATCTAGGCAAGAAGAAAAAAAGGTTGATTCTGAGGGAAAGTTGTAGTACTTAGTGCTCTGACAGGGTGCTGCAGACTTGTCGGGAAATGAGGTGGGGAAGATAAAGGTATGTCAATCTGCTAATTGGTGTAAATATGCACAGATCTTTTAACCTGAAAATAAAGAACAGTTGTGTCACAAAACCTTGTGCAAAATCTCTTTGCACTTCTTAGATGCTGTGCTTCTCATATGTTCCTGAGGAGAGACTGACCCTTCCTTAGTTTTTCTTGCATGGGTAAAAGTCTTGGGTGGACTCTGGCCTTCTCCATCTCCTCTGCTTCCATGCCTCTTCATACTATATATATATATATGCAAAACATATGCATATATTTATATGTATGGATGCATACATGCACACACAATGCAGTATAATCTCACTATTTCCTTTTACTGCCCACTTTCCCTAATCCCACAGTGTCCCACCTCTTTACAGGCTGCCTCCTCTCTTTCCTTATTCCCCAGGCAAGAGAGCATGGGCAGCACAGCTCTGCTGCCTGTTCTGGTGCCCAGTTTTTTCATTTCTTAGGGCAAGATTGGTGCAGAGGAAATGCTTCTCAGCCCAAGGTGCTGCAGCACGCCCACACCGGGCAGCTGTTCCGGGGTGCACATGGCAGCTCC